>NC_133752.1:100835508-103235508 GCF_036562045.2 Rhinolophus sinicus | reverse complement strand
CATCAGTCAGCATGCCAAAGGAGACCTTTCTCAAGCTCGCCCCCTGCTACGCCGTCCTGCCTCACACGGAAGCACAGGCAGGGAAGATTTCTCTTTTTTTCTTTTTTAGTGTAACATACCTTGGTACCTATGAATTAGCCCCAGCCTACAGACCTATCCTATCGTCCAGACTTGGCCACCCCTCTTTCCTGGATCCCATCCGGAACTTCCACCTGTGCCATCCTACCTTCCTGTGAAGGCTGTGCATTCGCGGTTCTGTTCACTTTGCCTAAGACAGATCAAGTGTTGCTGCCATGTATTTGTCACTTCCGCCCTATGCTCCCAGAGCACTTTGCTCTTGTCTTTATTACATATTTTCACCCTGCTGTACTTAACTTAGCATCATATCATCTCAACAGGAACGCGAAACCCACCAGGCAGAGGGCAGATGGTGTTTTTAACCCAGTATTTCAAGCAGTGCCTGGCGCTTCAAAGTTGCCCAACAAACATTTGTTCAATGGAGAAGTATATTGTCGTGCCCAAGAAATTCGAACACATTCATCATTGTACAGTAGCAACGAAGGGGATATATGTAGTGTCTCCTTTCTTAAGTGAAAGCACTGACGTGGGGGAAAAGAGCAAGGAGAGTTCAAGACAGTTCAGAAATGGTTCCAACATTCCAAGGTGTCACCAAACACTGCCGGGGGCTGCGCTATGAAAATGTAACAGAGGGAAACCCCCAGGGGTGTAGCTAGGTTTCACCTCCATCTGCAGGTCGTCTCCCAAAGGCAGGAAGAGAAATGGGAAGCAATACCATCAAAGTGATGGGCGGCCTGGGCTTTGCCTGGATGCAGCCCCGACTCAAACTTCCCACAAGTGCCCGGAGCCCCAAGAAGCATTCATCACGCACCTCCCTGCATGCAGGCGTTACTACGTACTGCGAAGGGAGGGAGAGAAAGAGATGCCAAGACGTCACCCCAATCCAGCTGCAGAGTGTCCACTCTTAAGGCCCTCTAGCACCTCTGCAAGCCCTGTCTGGTATCCTTCCAGGCTTACTCACCTCCTCAGGGTAACCTCCACGCTCCACTCCTAAACCTCATTCCACACACAACCAATGCTTTCTCTCTCTTCCTGAAGCTCTTTATCCAAATCTAGTGCAATGTTTTGCCCTGTATGTGCACCCCTCCTACTAGACTGTGGGCCTCTCATGGGCAGAAACACCATTTTCCATCTTTTTATGACCAGCTTCCAGCCCACAGGATTAATGGAAAGGAAGTGTTTGGTAAATGTAACCTGAATTGGTTCTAGTTGCTATGATCTCCTTCCGAAACTGCACCCACACCTTAAGCATCCTGTGAAAATGAGCCAAACGCGACTGCGAACGCACTTTACCTCTTTGAGGACCAGCACACATTTGCCTGGTCCCACGGACTGAGGTAGCTCTGCGATTCTCCCCTTGTTTAGGTAAGGGCCTGAGAAACATCTGTGATTGATAAAAAGCTGAGGACAGCAGTATTTCCCATTGGCAGTACCTGTAAGGCAGAGTAACACAGCAGGTGCTTTAAGAACCAACAAAAAACTCGCTTAATACACTTAGTTGGCAAAACTACCCAGAGGCATACTGTCTGAACATCAGAACGTTTTATATCCCCAATAACATCTTAGAAATTCTGATAACATTTTCTACCGTATAAAAGAACTTTTCTGTTTATTATGCATGATTCAAAACACACACACACACACAAATGCAAAAGACGATGACAACTAAGGTATCACTGTGCAGGGTAAGGATAAAAACCATCAGTTAGACAGCTGGGTTCCCCTGTGTGTCCTGCCCCAGAGACTCCTCCCTGGGGTAACCACAACCCCACATTGCCATGGGTCATTCCCATGCAAATTGATAAACGCAACCACACACGTACATGTACATGAGTAACAAGCAATATATGTTTTTAAAGTATTCCATAAATGGTTTTCTACAACTTTTTGTTCAACATGAAGTTTCTGAGATCCACCCAATTGGGAAATGACTATCCCGAATATTCATTCACTTTTCAATTCTGTGTATTACTCTACTGTATGCATATATCACAACTGAGTTTTCCATTCTCTTATTGATGAACATTAAGTTGTTCCCACTTTCTCTATATTACCCATGGTGTCTTAATGAATACAACTACAAAAATCCACTCTGTTTATGAATAAGAGTTTTCCAAGTATATTTCAAGGGGTCTGCATACCTCCCGTTTTACAAGACCTGGCCAAACTGTTCTCCCAGTGACGACCCAAATTGATGCTTGAATAAGCACTGTGTAGGAGCTCCTAGTAGGGGTTCCTAGCGTCCACATCCAGGCCAACACTGGGCACTGGACTTCTTCACTTTGCCAATCTAATGGATGTGATATGCTCTTTACAGTGGCTTAAGTTCACATTTCCCTCATTATTCTTTCAACTTAGAAAGTGCACAGGGCAAGTTGTTGGTCTAGTTGTGTCTCAAACTGTGGGGGAGGAGGGAAGGGAAGGAGGATAACTAAAGGTAAGATATCACTCCAAAGCTTCTTGATGCATAAAAACACAGAATGTGGGTTCACTGTCAGCTAAGAGACTCATAGCTCTCCCACCATTGCTCTAAGCTAAGCTAAACTCACAGTGGTAGTTCTGTATAAAAACTATTTAGTTATAATTAAGATGGGAATTTACTGGTCCAGGAAGGTTTGTTATCATAGGACTTCAATTAAGAACCAACAGGTAAGGAGGGACATATGTTATTTTTCTGGATATAAGACAAAAGGAGCAAAATAACAATCATAGACTCTAAAAGAGTAGCTGACACTCTTCTTTTAAAACCATTTTGAAGTTTGAATTCTTTACAACAGGCAAAAAAGTTAACTCCATAGCTGAAATGACATGGAAACTTTTTGGTAGGATTACTCTACCCAGGCTTTTAGAAAAAACAATTTTAGTAAGTCCATTCATAAAACTGCTCTCTTCACGACAAAGGTAACTTCAACTAATAGGGTTTTTCCATGGCACATAGGTTTAATCCTGGAATTCAGAGGTTTCATTTTAGCTAGAAATTAGAATTCTTAATCAAATATATTACTTAGTGTACAAACATGTCTGTAATCAGATTTGTGGTCAAAGGGTAATTCACATTTGTGTTTTCAAAAGTTTCAGTAAGATGCAGGACTTTATACATTGAAAAAACATATATTATTCACTACCAGCTATTCAAATACAGAACATTTTAAAAAACAATTCAGAAGCCCGCAGGGACTTAAGCATTAATCATTAGTTTAAAAATGCAAGTGGAACTGGCATAAGATGTCAAAAAAGGAATGCCTAATAATTATATTTTCAATTGCTTTTTTTTCATATGATTTTCAATGATACACAGCCTCAACTGGGCTCATAATTTCCAATGAGTACATGGACCCCTTTTCTGCAAACCAAGAGGTTGTTTAGATCTACTGACCAAAAAACAGCAAAGAGGAGGCATGGAGAATTTAGCTTAGATTTTTTTTTTTTTTTTAGAGTAGGTAGGTATCTGTTAATAAACAGCAATAGAAAAAAAAAAAAAAAGGATAGGCTTCAAGTTGAGATATTCTCATATTGACCTAAAAATATATGCATGTCTCCACTCATAGTAACAAACTGAGAAAGGACAGAGAGCCTTAAATGGGCTCATTTACCTGTGGTGTCCAAGTGAGGGAATAAGCAAAGGTCATGAGGTATTTTGTCAGCAGGCATCGTGGATGGCAATCTGTTGATAAAGAAATAAAACTTTCATGAGTCACACACTTTAGAAGAAACCATGACATTCCAAAGTCATTTTATAACTTACAGCAACCATTAGGGAAATCTAAGCTAACATTCTAGTAAGATACGATTTGTGCAATATCCTAGGCGCAACATCAGTAAGAACACATGGAAAGATCATTTGGACACGTTGTTCCCAAATATTTGTAATAACCCTAAGGAACCTATGGAACAATTGACCTTCAAGCAACTGATCAGTGAGGTTTCTTCTAAGTTGCTCCTGGGCTGGTCTCTTGTTATAGAATTGTTATAGAATTATAACAATAGAATTATATTTCAGACACGAAGAAAAATCAACTTACACTGACTTCAATTAAAGCCAGACTTCTCTTCAATGTCTAATCAAAAACCACTTTCTGCTGACCTTTGATTTCTGGTGTCTGTGCTTGTGTGGCTCATGGTCACACTGAAAACAAGACCTTCAAAGAACACCTATGAAATGACGATTCTTAAAATGTAAAATACACTTACTCAAGGACAGAAATCTATGTTACATGGTTCAATAAAAAGTTGCTATACACACACACACACACACACACACACACACACACACACACGTAGCCTTAGGTTTAAAAAGATGAATTGGATTTCACAGGGATACCCAGGTTGGCTAGGCAGAAATCATAGTTGAAATGCTATGCAAACTCAAACCAATACGAGACATATTAGTTGTGTTACCTAAGACATGAGTTCCCAAAGTGGGGTCCCCCAACTGGCAGATAAGCGTCACCTGGGAACTTGTTAGACATGCAGCTGCTCGGGCCCCATTGTGGACATCTCCAGTTAGAAGTTTTGAAGATGGGGACTGGCAATTTGTATTTTAAAGAGCTGTCTAGGTGACTGATGCAGATGGGGTGAGACCCACAGACTGCAAATTTAGGAGTTAAAAATTCAAATGTGGATTCAATGATAAGACTATTTTATGATTTACTCTCTATTTCAATGTTATCCAGATAAAATTGGAGTCAGATTATTAACCTGGTACATTGTGTATAGAAACGAATGTACAAAAAATACCCACAAAATTGTTATTCACATTCCAGTAACAATGCAGGTATTATTCAATTTCATTTTATTTAAATTTAAACTTGGGTACAAGAAAAAATGCTGTTTTCAACTCCCTTTCCATCAGCATATTAAGAAAACAGAATCACTTGGCAAGGGATGTACATTTCAGTGTAGTTTAGGTATTTTCCAATACATATATATGTTAGCAACAGTTACAATGTTTCAAAAACATACTGCCATCATCTCTACACACTGCCCGAACACCATCCTGCCTCATAAAATTACAAATGAAACGTGGGATCGTCTATATTTATTCAACAATGTAGGACCTACAAATGTTTTCACGTGGAATCTAATTTACCGTCATAAAAACTCTGAGAAACAGGTATTTTACAAATGAGGGCATTGAGACACAGAGAAATAAAGCCACTTGCTCAAGCTCACCCAGCTGAGAGGTGGCAAAGGAGGGTGTCAGACTGCAGTCCCTGCCCACCCGGCCTGGCCATGACTAGTGACAGTGAACATGCTGGGTGGGGACAGGGGCAGCCCTGTGTGGCCTCTGGAGCATTATCAACCATTGTCACAGACAGCCATTGTTAGCAATGTGTGAGACACACACTAACAATGTGTCCTTCAGGTATGCTGAGGCAGAATCACAGTGACAAGTTACACTCTGGAGTAGAAATTCCTTCAGAAGCAGGCCCTGCATCCTGCACATAGTAAAGTGTACAATAAGTAACAGTAAATATATTCTACTATCATCTTCACTACCTGTGCTGTGTGTTAACTAATAAAAACACCCATGCTTGCCATCTTCTATAAAGACACTCCACAGCTTACCATGTAGTTTTTTGGGGAAAAAACAAAAACAACTAAAACAACTTACTGTTTTTCTGGTTGCACAACTGCAATCTTTCTCTTCTTTTGTGCTTTAAAATAGACAAAGAAAAAAAGAAAATCAGCTTTGTTAGCTAGATGGCAAAAGCATTTTTAAAAAATGACTTAGTGTAAAACTGGCAGTTTTAAAGTAACAATTTAAATATTGAAAGTTATTCATGCCACAATTTTATCTCACTTTCTTCTAGTATAAAATAGGCTTGACTTATCAGAAATGAAGTCTAAATAGAATTTAGTACATTTAATCTTATCACTACACTGTCTATTTTATTTTAAAATGTGATTTTAATAAGAAAAAGAGCACACATATTATACCTCACATGAACACACTTGGTAAGATAAATTGTTGCAAGCACGAATATCCAGATGATTTTTTTTCCCACAGAAAGTGTGGTAAGTCAAATAATTTTATCGTAACAGCTACTCTCAAATTAGGATTACAAGCATGTCTTTAAACTAAAACATTTTATTATTGAAAGGAAGATTGACTTCTAACAAATACATCTGTCAAATATTAACATAAACCAGCCAATCATAATTTTTTGGATGAGAACACTTTCAGCTTATATTTATAACTGAGTAGAATCACCTTAACAAACAAGCCAGAGCTCTGGCATCTATTAATTTTGGCACAAATAATCCTAAATCTTCCAACATAAGCATAAATTAATCCCAACAGAACTTCTAAAGCTGTCAGAGTTTGGTGGGTTTCGACTTAAGAGTTTGCCTCTTCAAAGCAAAATGTATGCATAAGAAATGAAATAAAGCTAGAAAAAATTGGAGAAGTAGACACTCAGAGTTCATCCATTCTTGACTTCATTTAGTATTCAGTTCCAGTTTTACTATGAAATAGTACAAACTTTGTGATCTCTAAGGTGAAAAATGAGTACAGAATAACTTGTCTAACTCAGGCTTTTTGCTAGTAAGGGTGGGGGTGTCTGAATTGTGTCATATTTTGGTAAGGAGCCAAACACCAAGGGCCTGGACGCAAAATGCAAAACAAAGAGGAAACATTATGTTCACATTAACCCATATGTGATTTGGCTCCAGAAACACGTGAAGGAGAGAGGAAAAGGATACAGCACAGGACGTTCTGCCAGAGGCACAAGTAAAACACAAGGGACTAGGCCACAAACCCAGGAAGGACCTGTTGGCCATGCTGGCAGAGTGCCAAGAATGTGCATCAATTTAAGTGAGGAGAAAAGAAGAAAAAAAAAGAATGTCTTTGAGACTGAAATAATTGTCTTAAACTCAAAATTTTAGAAGTATGTGTAAGTGAGGGCAAGATGTTACTCTCGTTGGATGAGACTCATTGAGCAGTCCAGTCTCTGGGAGAGAAGAACCCCTGAAAATCCACCTCCATCTACAATCTGAGCTACCTTCTTTATTTCACAGGGTCCCACCCTACTCGTGATAAATATCTAGCAGGAAGACTTCAGGTTCCCTTCAAAATCTACTGACGTTAGGGAATAAGACTCCAACTGTGAGACAGCCATGTTCTGAGATTCTACATAAGTGTACCATACAGGACACTTACTTAGTACATACAGTGTACATGCTAGAAAGCAGAAAAGCTAGCACATAAAGTACATAAAGAAACTATGAGAAATATGTAATCTCTTTTATAAAAAATTAAACCCCCATATCTTTAAGGACCCACAATTTTAAATAATATTTTTGATACACCTTAGGGCAGAGTAATGAATGCCAAGATTTGTTAGGTCTGAAGATTTTTAAACTGTACCATTTCATGATAATGGCCTACAACAACATATGTTAAAACACATTGTTGTATATATTGAAGTGTGTGTGCTGCTGGGTTGTTTAACTACTAATGGTGTTTTAATTTGGTATTTCTGCGATCAGAAGGATGTCATGTAAAGTACAGTTGAAATCTCACTGGTTGCTTAGTGTTATAAGTAGTTAAGTGTTTATATCTAGGTCAGTAAATGACTAGGACCAATGATGACCCTTTAGGGTAAACCTGATGAGAAAAAGTAGTCCTTTCTGAGGTATAACACTAAAATATAGTATTTAGCTTCAAGTTTTCTATCAAAACAATGAACTGCATGTAAAACTGGGAAGATTCCAGATATTGAATCTTTGCCTTCAACTGTCTCATCACTGTGACTTAATTTGTCAGCCTGTGAAATGCTTCCAAATATTCATCTCACGCAGACACTTAAAGGACAAATGAGATAAAAATATTGGTGCTCTATGGAAAATCTAAAGCCTCTTCTCTGATTTTCACAACTTGTCTACACTATCTTTACAAAACAGCCTATTCATTCACCCCAATCCCAGATGTTACCCACCCGGGCTCCAGACTGGGCGATACTCACAGACTGTTTTGTGAGGCGTGGTCAGAGGGTAAGAATTCGCTTCACACCAGCCCACGGGGAAGATGTCCATGGATTCAACATCAACAATAAACTCGGGAGCAGGAGTCTGCAGACCTGCATTGGAAAGTCAAGACGACAGATACAAACAAGGTTTTACCCACAAAGACACTGAGGAAGGAAGGAAAATACCTGAGATTGAATGTTAAACACAAAACCGACAGTAGTCTTAACAACAGATACAAGGGCCTGAATTAAACACAGCAAGAGCAGAAGGGGTTCAAATAAAGTGAGGGTTTAGGAAAGAGAGGTACTTCCCACTGCAAACGGGAGGAGGAAGTAACCTGGCACAACTGGCCTCAGAGCCTGAAAAGCTGGAAGAGGGAACAAGTCTCCTCCTTTCCTAAGAATAGCTTTGAAATGAAAGGCTGTGGCACCGTTTCACCCAACATCGAGGAAAGGTCAACCTTCAGCTGAAGAAAGTGAAACATCACTGTGAAAAGGAACTTGTGAGACTCACACCGGTGATGAGCCGTGAACATACACGACACAAATTCTTTAGCGAACATGTTCCCGGATCAGTTTGATTGGGGTTATGTATTTTGAACTCAGTTTGTGGCCAGCAGACGTTTGCCATGTGTCACACAAAAGTCATTTATGCAATATTGTCTTTTGAATGGGGTCTGCTCCCTATCACCTCCTGTTGCATAATCATAACAATGCCCTGCGATAAATCAGCATCACAGCTGAGATGTGAAAAAGATCTGGATAAAACATTAGCTAACGTTGCAAGGCGCTCTGGCTACTGAGAGTATAAATTTGAAACCCAGCCAACCAGTGAAAGGAAGAAAATTCTGAACTGAATTTGAAAAAAAACGACTGAATCAATAATTCTAAAAAAAAAAAACAAAAAGGAAAAAGAAAAAAGAAAAAAACCAAAAAACCAAACACTCTGAGGAAAGATACTTTTGAACCAAGAACCAAAATATTCTTACCAGCGACTCACCGCTCTGAGCACTTAATCTCGCTCTGCCTCGGTGTCTTTACTGAGAACCAAGACGAAAATAACAGAGAAACCCTCCCACATCCGTGTCATCACACGACGTGAATTTCGAATCCTAACTTCCTACGGCTAAATACCAGCAAACACAAAATGGTCCAACCCTTCTTAACTCGGCGTTAGCTACTTCCATTGGCTCCCAACGTTTTTATCAAGTAGATGTTGTGAAAACGGAGCACGTTATTTGACAAACGTAGGTTCCCAATTTAGTGCTAAACCAATATAAAGTGTATACAGTGGCCTGAACACTCTTCCAGCAGATTCCTACACACACATATCATCACCATCAGTCACTTTGAACTTTTGTTCTTAAAGAAAGCAACTACTGGTTACCAAGCCTTCCTTCTTTGCTTAATTCTCCTATAATTTAAAAGATATATCAGCTAAACGAATGAAAGCAACTTTACAGGGATTATTTTTCAACATACCTAACCGAATAGAAACTGTTTCTGTATCATATGACTGAAGCGTGAAAACGAATAAACGGACACCTTACGTAAAACGGACGATAGACCAACGCTCATTCACATGACTCAACGTGCACTACTGACCCCAACCGGAAGAGACCCCAACCGGAAGAGCCGTACCTCGCATCTCTGACAGGACGGGATACTACTTTACTACCTCAGCAGGAGGAAGATTCCTCCTGGCCCAGTAACAGCTCAGCCAATGAGAAGTCACTATACTTTGACCTTTCGGTGGCCTCCAATGAATGCTTTGCTTACAACAGCCCCTCCCAAGTCCGCAAAAGATTACATCGCTCCTTTGTTTTTGGACTTCCCTTGTTCACTATTAGATCGCGTGTCCTAAATTGCAGAGCTTTGTTGTTCTCAAATAAACCCATGTCCTAGAGAAATAGCTGGCTGGCTAATTGTTTAAGGTCAATACACCCAATATTTAACCTATTTGTCAAAGAAATCAAATAAATGAGACATCCAAAACAAACAAAAGGTAAAGAAACTCTCCAAGTAACCTCCAACGTGGAGGTGATTTTTCTTGCCCTGAAAGGGTCCGCGACTCTCTGGAGAGCGCAGTAAAGAGGCCCATTGGGCTGCTTCCCCATGTCCAGGGCATGTTCTATTTTCAGACTCACAAAAATAGCCTGCGTTTCTTAGCTCCTCAACGATTTCGCTAACAGGCTGAATTCATCCACCAGATACAGCTATAGTTCCAGATTCATGTTTGGATACAAATAAGATTTTCAAGGTCAAAGTAGCACTTAAAAAGAAGCTATACAGTGAACTTTATAGCTTATTCCTTCCTGAATTAGAGCTTTGTCTTCCAATGTTGGGCTACTTCAAATATCACATATTAATGCTTTAATATATACGCTTCTAACAATGTATACATTCATATATTTTTGTCTTTACAGTACTTTAAAATTCTTCGATCATGCTTTCCATCCAGTTAAACAAATATTTATGAGCTACAATATGTCAGCTACCACATACTCAAGAAGGTTATAGTCCTGCCTTCCTTTTGCCCCCAAATGTAGCCAATTAAAGTATGTACTAAACAAGAACTAATGGAAAAGTGGGTTATTTATCATCCAGGGAAGTTTTCCTGACCCTGAAACTTTTCCAATCCTCTTCTGAATGATGGGTGCCAATTCTTTATTTCCCTTTATCAACTTTATGAATCTAAATACATCTGGCTGGACTTAGAATAGTCTTTTAAAACATAACCCCAGGGCCAGCCCGGTGGCTCAGGCGGTTAGAGCTCCATGCTCCTAACTCCGAAGGCTGCCGGTTTGATTCCCACATGGGCCAGTGGGCTCTCAACCACAAGGCTGCCAGTTCGATTCCTCGAATCCCGCAAGGGATGGTGGGCTGTGCCCCCTGCAACTAGAAAACGGCAACTGGACCTGGAGCTGAGCTGCGCCCTCCACAACTAAGATTGAAAGGACAACAATTTGACTTGGGAAAAAAAAGGCCTGGAAGTACACATTGTTCCCCAATAAAATCCTGTTCCCCTTCCCCAATAAAATCTTAAAAAAAAAAAAAAAAAAACATAACCCCATATTTTCTGAGATTAGAGACCCAGTAGCTTACAAAATAATCCATTAAAAATGTATGCAATGTTGTTTTCTTGATTATTCTACGATTGCCCAAACTGCAAAGCTAGATGCTCCACTAAGGCCACTGCAATATTATCACTTCATAGAAAAATCACGTATGAACAACACAAGAACATGCTCAATCTCTTGAGTTTGTCTCAGCTGCATCAAGTCAATATGGGTTCTACTTAATTCATTCTTATCCAGAACCTTCATCTCAAAAACTATCAGGAAGCCTAAATTTCCATCTTTATGGGGAAGAATTTAAATCATTGCACATCCATTGGATGGAATGTTCTGCCACTGTAAAAAAAAGTATGAGAAACCGCTTTATATACTTACATGTAAAGACATATATGGTTGTTAAATACACAGTATCCAGCTGGGTACAGAACAGTGTGTATATATAGTGTGCTAGCAACTGTTTAAAAGTAGGGGAAATAACATATATTTATATGTGCATAACATATATTTATATGTGCGTGAGATAAATCTGGAAGGAAATACAAAATACCAATACAGCAGGTGTCTGCTGGGAAAGGAACTGAGTGGCTGTGGGCTGGGGGAACATGAGTAGGAGAGAGAATCTGACGAAAGATACTTTTACATATTGTTGGCCCTTGCGAATGAATTATCTATTTTACAATCACAACTCACTATCACCACAATAACAACACAACACAAGTTATTCAGAGAAGAAAGGGGAAGTCTCACACGTGAATACAGTATACCACAGAGGTCAGATTAATTAACAAGGAACAAGTTGCCTTAAAAGGAAACAAAGCTAAACTATGAATCATGTCACTGCTAAGAGGAGAAAGGCTTTCTATTCTCACAAAGCAAATGTACAAGTACATAACTTTGTAAGAATCACTTTGGAACCTTAAAGTAGTTTTGCAATTTGCTGTATCCTGAGACTTTGTCCCCAGACCAGCGGATACCATCCATTTCCACAAAGTTCCACCTGCCCTTCTAATTGCAGAGACAGTATCACGGCTTAATGCAGCAGATGACTGGGGCACTGCAAGAGAATCAGTGACTTGTTCTATTCAGAAAGTCAGGATGAAGGAAAAAAGGAGACGGCTTGTGATGATGCTGAAGTATCTTCTTAGAACACAACCCTACCAAGCTCCTAATGTGACATAATTGCTCCATTCCCAGCAAGTTAAGGAAGAGAACACACATGAGCTAGCATGGGGGTGGGGGGGGGGAGGCAAGAGGGATGTGAGGGGAGAGGTCTGTAGAAGGTAAATGATTTTCACTGACTCCAGTAACAGAATCGGAACAATCCCTGCATCTCAGTTACAAGCAGGGATGAGAAAAATGGTGAGAGGTATTTAAGGAAACAAGTTAACCTTCTTCAGTACCCTCATGAAGAGTTAAAGGTCACCCCAAATTGTGATGGGCTCAGTGTGTGGTTCAAAGGTAAAGCACTAGAAGAATGAAAAGCTACTTGATTATCTGTGAACAAGACCCGGATGCTGGAAACCCCTCGGGCAACTGTCAGGCTTCTTCCTTTCCATCTGCAGGTGCCTGTCTAGGAATAAGATTTTAGAGTATCCCCTTGTCAGCTCTGGAGCTAAATTCTGATGGAATAAAGACAGGAGCAAAACTATGGCTGGCAAGATCAAGACATGACAGAAAACAGACAATCTAAAGGAAAACCACAGAAATGCCATTAAATGTGTATGTGGAGAGACAGAGAGATACACTCACAGAACTGCAAATACTTACAGCACTTACTATAAGCCAGACACTTTTCCAAGTGTTTAATCCTCACCACAACCCTAAGAGGTAAGGACTATTTCCATCCCTATTTTATAGATGAGTAAACTGAGGCACAGAAAAAAAGATCAAACAGCCAGCAAGTGGAAGATCCAGGATTCGAACCTAAGCAGTCTAGTTCCAGAGCCTTAGAAAGTTTTTGAAGCAGGCAGTTTTCTCTCTGTCTCGTTTCTGTTTCTGGTCTGTCTAGCATCTGTCTCATTTCCCCTAGGGTCCCCTATCCCTTGTGCAGAATTCCATGATGAGGCAGCCACTGCCTCCTACCACAGAAGGGGGAGGAGCCAGATTACCCTACCTGCAAGCAGATGTTGTCAGGCTCAGGCCTCTTGAACAAGAACGTGC
Organism: Rhinolophus sinicus; assembly: GCF_036562045.2. Lineage (NCBI taxonomy): Eukaryota > Metazoa > Chordata > Mammalia > Chiroptera > Rhinolophidae > Rhinolophus > Rhinolophus sinicus. The sequence goes on along the minus strand of NC_133752.1, from coordinate 103,222,223 downwards.
TTTGCTTTGGTTCCTGCTGCAAAGCCTTCCGGAGCCTCCTGTCAAAAAGCCTTCCCCCCAAATGCCCATTTTGTGTAGGACAGTCAGAGCCTGCTCTGTTGCTGGCCACCAAGAAGCTGTCTGACCCTGCATGGGCTTTTGGGACAAAACATACCGGGGAGTATGAAAGGCCTGTTCCACGGAGAGCTCTCACAGTGGGGCCACCTGCTCTAACTCTGCAGGAAATGCTGCTCCCATGTGATCGGTCGAAGCAGCTTCTCCAAAAATGGTCTTGTGCAGGCCATACCTCTTTTTAAAGGTTTTTAAAACCGCCCACACTGGCTTGAAATGTAATTATTTTCATGTTTGCAGTTTCCTTTGTTTCATTTTTATAAGTGCCTGTGAAATGCTTATCCACCACCTGAGTTTTTCACAAATTCTGGGAAGGCTTAAGGGGCCGTTTTCTGCACCTGATCTGCTAAACCTAAGAGGCTGCCTGACAGGTTTCTTTGAACCACGCCACACTTGGCCCATTGGATCGCCTGGAGTCCTTTACACACCCGAGTGCATGGGGAGGGTGAGTTTAAAAAAAGATCCCCAGGCCCTGCCCTAGGGGTGCCCTAGGTCTGTGGTAGCCCTAGGGATGCGCATCTTGTAGGCCTTGCCCTAATTATGATGTGGAAGATAGTTCCCTAGAACTAAACCAAGCATACAAGAAAACTGACCAAGGAGTTTTTTCAATGTAGCTTACAAGTATAAAATACCTCAGCGTTGCCAAATTCGGTTCGCAGAACAGCAGTTCCTAAGGGGCTGCTGTGTCCTAAATTGCTTTCTGGTTCATGAATACAGATTTTATTTCCTCCTCAAGTCTATCCAGCACGCACTGCGTGAGCAAAGTGTACATGAGCTCATGTACAAACACCATGCTATGTGATAGGCAAAGGCGGGAAGCACAGTCCTGTGTAATGGCCCCCAGTGCCAATGTCAACCTCAGGATGTGTACAGACATGCTAAGTGGGGTACAGGGATATGCAGGGAGGTGAAGTTGAAATGAAGTTTTGCTCATCACCACCTCCGCTTCCTGGGCCCTTCCTACTACTGCATGCCAAACACCACTCTGAGTCCTTTACGAACATGAATCTCTTCAATCCATCTCCACAACCATCCTACAAGGTAGCATCCGTTATTATATAATTTTATAGAGCTGTACAAATAATACGGAATATGTCTTTCCTTTGTCAGAAACGCAAGCAAGCTGTTTGAATGTGAGGAGGAAAGGAATGATGGTATTTTGCAAAGCCAATGCTTAGCGCCCCGTGGACACAGTAGAGAAAGCAGTTAGGAGACTACTTCAATCCTAAAAGTGAGGGCTGAGGACCTGAACTGGAGTGTGGCAGTGAGAAGAGACAGGCAGAGATGAAGAAGGGGCCCCGAGGCCCTGACCTGACTCCCTAGTCATGGCGTCAGTGGGGGAACAAACAGACAAGAGTTCTCCTCGAGTTTCTTTCTAACTTGGATGACTTGGCGCTTTCTAACTGGGGTAAGCTTTCTAACTTTGGGCAGGTGGGAAACTCGAGGAGGAGAGCAAATGCAGGGGCCACAACAGTGATGTCTAGTTGGGAAATTATGTCCACACGCAGTGCTTTGCGGGTAGATGAAAACGGGAGTTCTGAATGTGTTTCCTGCGTGTTGTGGGCATCTAGGTTTGTCAACACAAAATTGCTGTTTGAAGTCACAGAGAAAGAGGAGACTCTATGGGCTCTAGGGAAGAAAGGACTTTGAAGAATTCTGACCTTTACATGTGAGGAAAGCAGAACAAAGATGAAACAGAGAGAACAGTCATCTAAGGAAAAGCCACTGGGGAAGAGAAACCTGCCCAGCCAGTATTCTGGAAAAGACAGAGGGGAGACTTTGAAGGAGGGCTCAACGTAGGTCAAATGCTGCAGAGAGGAAATGGGATGGAACCAACCCAGAGATAGAGAATTGTAAACAATTGTAGAGAAACTTACAGAAAAAGAAAACATCCTCAGTAAAAAACAAAATCCAACCAACCAAAGCAAGACATGGAGAACAGTTATTAACCTTCTTAAGAAAAGAAAGAGAAAACTGAACATGAGGGGAAAATGGAGACAGAGAAGGGAATTACTAAGTAACGGAAAGGGTATGTGCTACCTGCCCTATCAGGGGTATCCGTCATTACAGCAGATGCCTGCGTTTGCCCACTGTTGACCCCAATGTATGAGGGAGCTAACAAGGCGTGTCTTATATATTGTTACTTAATTTTTTAAATGATACTTATTGTTTATTGGCTACTTTGATGAAAAGAATAAGCCTCCATCATTTCATTTGTAATCTAAGATCTTGTATACTCTGTTTTCCACAAAGCCAAGTTTTCTTTTATAATTAAGTAGAAAGGTGGAATGCTGTTTATGACCAATTGGCTCTCAGCACCCTTTCCCAGTCCTCTCTGCCTGCAGGATAGAGATCTGAAAACATTAAACTCCCAGACTTCTTCGCACGACACAGTACTGGGTTCAAAATAGGTTCCACTAATGGTATCTACTCTTGGGAGCTTTAAAGGATAAACTAAGGCAGAGGCGAGCTTCCTGGTGTTGTTGCTCCAGGCAAACAAGGTCACGGGCACTGTTGTCAGCTGGACTTGGTACGTCCATTTCTATTCATGAGCTTCAAGGGTCTCTCGAGTTCCAGTGCTTCCTCACAAGCTTTATAGTTGTGAGAGGGCTGGGGCCAGTGGTGGGCCAATGATCGAAGCTTCCTGTCCATGGCAGTCAAAGTGGCCTTACAATGAGGAGGCCGGGGGTGGCCTTATGACCTCTGTCCTTTAGCCCTTCAGTGACGTCACTATAGGCACTTCGTTTCCTGTTATAATCCTTTCCTGCTTGAAATACCTACTGTGCTTTCTGGACTGCTACTGGGGCAGAAATGGATGCTACCCCCAGTTCTAAGTTCTTTGGACCCTAAAAACTCACCTTCACTAATAAATGCTGAAACATATAGCCTGGCGTTGAGCTACTTATCAGAGTGCATTGCACTTTGCTGCCCCCACATTCCAAGAAAATCAGAATTCTGAGCCTTGACAGGCCTGAGGGGCTCACTTTCTACTTGATTTGAGCATCTAGAACAGTGTATTCAAAACAAAAGGGTCGAGAAGTTCTGTGTCCAAAATGGAATCACTAGCCTCAGGTGACAATCGAGCACTTGCCTGAAGAGAGTGCAAGTGAGGAACTGTAATTATAACTTAATTTTAATTGATTTAAAATGAAACAGCCACATATGGCTAGAAGCCACACACTGGACCGCACATGAATTCCAAAGACGTCCATCCAAGAATTGCTTTGAAAGAGCCCGTGAATCGTCTGAAATTGCATCAAAAATTGTATACGTGTGCAAATGCATTTTTCTGAGTGTCCACAGCTTTCATCAGAATCCCAAAGTGGTCTTGCCCACCACAAAAGTAAAAAAATGTTCTGCGACTGGGGACCATGCTAGCCGTGCCAGCATTTCTCAGTTCTAATAAGATCACCCGGTCCAAAGCAGATTTAATTTTCCAGGAATCTGGTACAGGAACGAGCTCTATCAAAACACATTTGCATGCCAACCCTGGTTTTGGCCTTCATCCTTATGCCTCACATGGAATTAATTTTTGCCCCCAGGGGCTCAGGCACTAAAATCCATTAACCATACTTAGTACGTTATCTCATTCATTCACTTACTCATTTATTCATTCATCAAATATTTGAGAGTCTACAATGTACAGAGGACAAGGAAGGCAGGAAGCCAGCCAGTGCAGGCCCTTGGACCCAACACAGAGTGGAGCGGAGGCTGAACTGAGAAAAGATTGGTTGAAAATCTAAGAAGCAGTTAGATCTCTAAATCCCCTACCATTTCTGCACAGCCAGGTGATGCCTCCACCCACACCGATGGCTGCAGGTTTACCCTCTAGAAAAGATTAATCAGAACAACTTAGAGTGGACAACACCAGGTGATATCTGAGAATAGGGAAAAGGCAAAAGCACAAAACAGGATTATGTGAAAACCCTTCCACCGTCACTCCCAGCCACACAGCTGTAGCTGGGTTAAGGCACTACTAGTCACAAGTGAAGAGGGCAAGAAGATGGTCCCTGCAAGCCTGGACCAGACAGGGAAGCATCCTGCAATGCGCTGTGCTACGTTCCAAACTTAAAGGACACCTGAAACTTAAAGCGAGTGGAGAAAAGGAAACCAGCAGAGGACCGTGTGCCAAGCCTGTCTCACCGCAGCCATGAAGCTGAGAGAAAGTCACACACTGCCACTGGACAATTCCAAAGTGTATGCATTTCTTAGGGCAAAAGAAGAACTCATACCCTTCCTTGAATTGTTACTGCATCTTGTGTTTAAATACCTACTCTGAAATTCTACAAAAGGCACAGACATAGCTCATGATGGCTGTTACCTGTGGAAACCAAACCCTGCATGTTCTGTGCTTGTAGAAATGGAATGTGAAGTTCACGGGCAAAGGATGCAATTCCCAGACTCTAAAAAGCTGCTGTCCAAAGCTGTACCCAGCACAGATTCACAGACTGAAATTTACTCAGTATGTTTAACAAAACGGAACTGGGTAACACCGGGTAACAAACCCTATGAGGTCATCCTTCCCTCCCCACATTCCGAGGGCAAAAACATTCACCAAGAATGCCCCGTCTGTTTGCATTCACAACAGCTCCCAACTTCCAAACCATGTTTTGGTCCTCACATTCTAAAGATCTCTACAAAAGTCCCTGCAGTGGCCACAACTAAGAGAGCTAAATCACTTAGCAGAAATGAAGCTTGCTAGACATTGTAACTTTCGTAACAGGAAAGGAATATCTGCCTCAGCTAAAAGGCTAAAAAATTTCAAATTCAGGAATATGGAGCATATCCCATCTCTTCTGAATGGGCAAAATAATATTAATAAGAATGGATATTAAGAGAAACCAAGGAAAGCAATGCAAAGATGCAAATGTGCTATGAGGGTGAATGGAACACCCAGCCCTTATTTGTCCCATAAGAAAATGATCTGAAATGAGTGGGAGGTGACTAGCATTGTGAGAATGCAGACAGACGTACCATTGTGTGTGGGTGCAAAGCGACAGGTATTAAAACTGAAGGCAATTTATATTCAATAATGGTCATAACTGTAGCTACGATTACGTAAACAGAATACTTCCATACGAGAAAGCTTTAGTAATGTCCTTTCCAAAACACAAAGTCCCATCATCGCTCACTATCGGCGGCTGGTGAGAGCTTGACATTCTTTCCAAATATGCGCCTAAAATACTACTACACTAATCTCATATTTTTTCATTGCTCCCCCTTCAATATCAGCTCCTTTATGGACACTTAAAGAACTATCTGACTTCAAGAGAAGTTAAATATTAAATAAAAGCGATCATTTTAATGACTAAAAGTGGTCGATTAGCCATGTGTTGAGAATAATTCAAAGCAATTTAGTGCACAAAAATAATTAATAAATTGTTATGAAGTCCTTTATAAATTTGGCGTGTCAAATAAATGGTCTATAACCAGCATCAGCGTCAGCATAAAAATACTTTGACAGTCACAAAGTGACCATACTGAATCTGTAACAGTTTGTCCTCAGGATGGAAGAAAGAAAATTCTATACACATAAAACTGAAATAATGAGACTTAAGTGCCAGTAAGCTTGCTGCCACCTCAAAAGGTAAATGTTTAGTAAGGGCCAAAAACAAAACAAAATCCAAGCCAAGTTCAAGGAAACTGAATGGAAATTTATTTTATTTGATGAGACAAATGCAGAATTTTGACCAATAATTCTAGGTGGATAATATTCAACAGATTGTTGAAATTTTTTTCTGTAAATACATAAGGTCTGGAAAAATGGCCAGTTTACTTTCTGATCTGCTTCCTGGTGCTAACTAATTTTCATTATTACAGGATGATGGCACTCTGGAGAATTAAAAAAAGAGCTGCCACGAACTGACTTACATTTCTTTGCTATAGAAACCAGAAATTTATATCCAAAGAAAAACAGTAACAAGGAGACAAGACTGTCGAAAATGTCAAATATACACTAAATATTGCTCATCATTCTTTATAAGAATTGGGAAGCTGTGGGGTCTGCTGAACTAAACAGCAAAGAAGACATCAAGAGCAATGAAATTGAACCCCAGGCATATCTTAATGACTTAGTTGGTTTCTCCGTCTGTAAAACTCGGGACACCCTTCCTGCTGTCTGTGTTAGATAATTAAGAACTGTGAAGCACTCTGGAAGTACAAACTGCTAAATAAATTAGGACTGCCAAAGAATTTTCACCATAATGTGCTAATAAATAATCATGACGAAACGTGGGCTTTGAACTTCATTCTTGTTTTCAAATTAATAGTGCAAACCAGACTCCGATCTCGTAGTCTGGCTTGGCATAATGTTAGGTAGCAAATCCAAGTGAGGGATCCGAAATCACAGAAGGGATCCTGTTTTTCCAAGAGCAGTTGACCCAACTTTACATGTCGCAATGCAAATAAGGTCACGTGCTTATTCCTGTCGTCCCAGAAATATCACCGTTACACCTGTGTCTTTCTGCACTTTGGCTAATTCCAACTGGAGTGCATTCTACTTGAAAATCCACTAAGCAATCAACTTTTTGAGAACTTCCTCTTATGTCAAACTGGAATTCCTAAACCATAGTAATGTTCTAAGCTATTTTCTGGGAATTCACGACAGCTAAAGTCACTGCTCTCTCCCCTTCCCACACTCTTAGACCATAACATTGATAAGATGGTAGGTCAATCGAAAAACTTTGAATGCTTTTCAGATTTGCTGACTGAGAAAATAAGGATGAAGATATTAGCAGCAATTCTATGACCTTCCAAACTTCTTTTCCAATGATGGAATGAGCACGTTATAAGATTTGAAATATGGACCCGGAAAGCTGACTTTATTATTCACATGTAGGTCTGAATGTTTTTCCATATACATTTGAAAAATAACTACTGAAAAACAAACAAGCAAACAAACAAAAAAATCCAAAGAATTTTAAATCACAGAAAGATGGGAAAATTTTAGAAAATAAATTCATTTTCATTCTCTCTCACTGAAAATATAGCATCTAGAAAATATAGTCTTCTATCTAAATCCACAATCTGATCAGGTTCTGCTTACAGAGTACGTTGTTCTGTGAATTCTCTGTACAGGTATAAATAAAATGTAGTTATAATGAACAGTTCAAACATCATCAAACAAACAAGCCTACATATATCCTGTTTTTATAATATATTTGGGGAGAAAGTCCTCTCCAGTTACTATTTTAAGGAAAAATTAAACATCTACAAAAGAAACCAAAGTAAAGGATATTACCCACATTAAAATGCAAATATATAATTCCATCCTCATAATAACCAAGACCTCAAATACCAGTGTTAGTGACTGGTATTAATTGAATTGTGACATTAGCTTTTATAATCATTGATGTCAAAAGACCACAGTGTTCCAAACATAATTATCACACCAGCATCTCATTTCATGAAATTATTAGTTAAGAGGAGAAAGCCTCTGAAGGAATTTGTATTTGATTAGTTTCACTTATTTAAGAACACTGAATAATTTAAGATCTGTTTAAATAAAAGGGACACAAAAGGGGCACTTTTGAGAAGTGCTGGCGTCTTCTGTACCTCGCTCTTTCCGGAAGGACCCTACATTCCCCAGAAGGATTACTAACTGTGCGTACCTTCCAGATGAAGCCACATTAGCCTCCCCTTCACACTGACGACAGAGGCCACGCAAAGTTCTCCTGGATTCCTGGGGTTCACAGCTTCAAGTTTCATGTTCTTTGTGAAACCCCGACTGAATGATGTCTGAAAGAGAGAACTGACACTGAGCCAGCAGGTACCACAGCAAGCCAGCATGCAGCAACAGGGCCAGCCAGCTGGCGAAGCAGAAATGCGCACACACTTTAGCACACATGCACGCACACAGACCTTATTTAGAAGAACAGCCTTGTTCACGGGTTTGTCTTTCCCGCCACCCAAGAGGAAAACCACCATGCCTGCTTCATTTGTGTCCCAGAAATTAGAACTCTGCTTGGCACACAGCAGGTGACTAGTAATACATGTTGAGTGAGAGAATGAATACATTCTCTCTTCCTTACTCCTACAGAATCACTGAGATCATTTCTTCTACTTCCCCATCTTCCTCACTAACATCAGACCTGGGCATATTTGAGGAGTCTTCACCTGGCATCTTCCTACAGCCTGAAGAACGTCCTTTACCATTTATTTCAGTGCAGGTGTGCTAGTGATATTCTTTTATCTGAGATTGTCTTTTTTTTTGCCTTTGTGCTTTTTGCTTCTTTATTTTTATTTATTTTCTAAATTCACCTTTTACAAATGTACATGTAGGAAAATTCACTCTTCTTGGAGCATAGTTTTATAAGGGAAGGGGACAATCGCACGGCTACAACCACAATCCAGACACAGAACAGTTCCCTCACCTCCAAAACACCCGTGTATTGTCTATTAGGTAATCACTTTCTTCCAAAACACTGACCTATTTTCTGTTCCTCTAATGCCGCCTTTTCCATAAAATCATATAAATGGAATCATGCACTCCGTAGCCTTCTGAGTCTGTCTTCTTTCACTAAGCAAATGGTTTTGAGAGTCTTCCGTACTATTGCACTAATCAGTAGTTCGTCCTATTTGACTGCTGAGTCATTTATGTAGATGTACCAGTCGATCCATCCACTTACCAGCTGACACACATCTGAGTTCTTTCCAATTTGGGGCAATTGGGAATAAAGCCTCTATAGACTATAGACATTCAAGCACAAGTTTGTGTGTGAACATAAGTGTATGAGTCAGCTCTGGTTGCCATAACAAAATACCACAGGCCAGATGGCTTACACAACAGAATTTCATTGTCTCAGTGTTCTGGAGGCTGGAAGTCTGAGATCAGGGTGTCAGCAGTGTCAGTCCTTCTGAGGCCTCTTTCCTTGGCTTGCAGATAGCCATGTTCTCTTTGTGTCACCGCATGTTCGTTCCTCCGTGCACATGGTCTGTATTTTCATCTACTCTTCGTAAGAGGACACCAGTCAAATTGGATTAAGTCCCACTCCTATGACCGCGTTTTACCTTAAACACCTCTTTAAAGACTCGAACTCCAAATGCAGTCACATTCTGAGGTCCTGGGGGTTAGGATTTCAAATATGGATTTTGAAGGGACACGATTCTATAACATTGTTTTCATTTCTTTAGAAATAGGATTGTTGGACCATATCGTAAATGTATGTTTCTTAAAAACAAAAACAAAAAAACAATAAAAACCTGCCAAATTATTTTCCAATATCCGTTTTGCATCCCCAACAGCAGTATGTGGAGTTCCAGTTGCAAACATATTCACTCACACATGATATTCCCAGTTTTTCAAATTTTAACTGTTCTACCAGGTAAGTCTAATGGTATCTCATTGTGGTTTTAACTTGCATTTTCCCTATGACTAATGATGTTGAGCATATTCTCACGTGTTCCTTTGTCAATATATGTATCTCCTTTGGTGAAGGGTCTGTTTTTAATCTTCATTCTTGAAGTGTATTTTTACTGGATATAAATTATAATGTTTTGTTGTTTTTTTCTTTTGGCACTCTAAAGAAGTTGGTTCAGTCTCTTTTGTCCTCTGTTCTTCCTGATGAGAAGTTTGCCATTATTCGAATTGTTTGTTATTCCTTTATTTGGAATGCATTGTTTTATTCTGGATGCTTTCAGGATTTTTCTCTTTATGTTTGTTTATCAACAATTTCACTATGGTGGGTTTCTTCATATGTATTGGGGTTCACTGAGATTCCTGAATCTGTAAATTTAGATCTTTCAGCTACTTTGGTAAATTTGGGGCCATTACTTTTTCTTCTTCCAGTCTCTGTGGCCACTTCTTCTGGGTCTTCAATTACACAGATACTGCCCCTCAGATTCCTGAAATTCTCTTCATCTTTTCCCCCAAACCCCTGCCAATCTTTTATTCCCTCTCTGTTCTTCAGACAGGATAATTTCCAGCTTCAAGGTCATGGACTCTTTCCTCTGTCATCTCTATTCTGCTAGTAAGCCTTTCCAATGAATTTTATTTCAGATGTTGGTTATTTCAGTTTTAGAATTTCTCTTTTTTATACTTTCTGCTTCTGTTCTGGCACTTCCTATCTTTTCATTTATTACGAGAACATTTTCCTTTACATCAACGCTTCTCAAACTTTAGGGTATATAATAATCACCTGGAGAGCCTTTTAAAAACACATACTGCTGGGCCTCACCCCAAAGTGTTTCATTCAGTTGATTTGAGGGAAGGCCAGAGAATCTGTACTTCTGACAAGTTCCCAGGTGATGCTGCAACTACCGGCCTAAGGCACACACTTGGGAACCAGTGTTTTTCACCACTGAGCTTAGTTATAACAGCGGCTTTAAAATACTTGTCTGCTAATACAAGCATCTGGGTCATATTGGGTTTGGTCTCTGCTGATTATCTTTTCCACTGAAAATGAGTCTGATTTTCCTATTTCTTCATGTATTGAGCAACTCTGGATTGAAATCTGGATGTTTTAAATGTTTTGTCATAGAAACCCTGGGTTATGTTATACTTCTCCCCTATTTTAGCAAGCAATGAAATATACTTAAAATATGCATTCCGTCTCTTGAGAAGCAGCTCAGATCTCAGTTCAGTTCTTTCATGCTTCGATGTTAGGCTGCTTGGAGTTTGCCTGGCAAACACATGGTTCAGGGATCAGCCAAAGATTTGGCAGAGTTTATACAGAATTTGTGGTTCCTCCTTCTGGCTCTCCCCCATCTGTGACTTCCCTCACTTTCCCATAGCTGTGGTTGCCCAAATTCTGTCATCAGGTTCATCAGGCCAGAATGATTATACATTTTATATCACCGTTTTAATCATCCCCTATGTTGTCAACTGTGGCTGACCTCAGACCACAAGTCTGAAAATATTGGGATGACCACCCCAAGCTCTTCCTTTCTTCTAAACACCTGTTCCCCTCCAGAATCTGCCTACTTTTGTTCATTCTGAACATCCCTCATGTAGCTGTTTTTTATTCTGAACAGAGTTTATAGTTGCTATCTGTGGGAGGATCAATTCAGTATGAGCTTAGCCAATACTGGAAGCAAAATTCCTTTCTAAAGAAATATAAATAATATAAAATTTTCCAAAATCACCTACTACTATAAATTTTAACCAGACATTTCAATACTGTATAAATATATCTACTTTGAAATATATAAACTGAAATAAACAAGTTCCTGTAAGTAAGATTATATCTCTATGTGACTCATGGAAGGAAACCAAGGTAATTCACATTTACCTTTCTTTTTATACACATTAAGTTGAAATGAAAGTGTATCTCTATATAAACAGAATAAAATTATCCAATGTATGTTAAGTAACCAATTTGCTCCTTTCCTTTATGTTCCTTCGGAAATAGAAATCAAAGCTATTCTAGATGGGCTATTTTCCTGCAAGTCTTCAGTCTTCCTAATTTATCCGTGCACATTATGTATTGAGCTTCTTTCTGATAATACAACTTGATAGGCTGCCTGAAAAGCCTCTAAGTAAGTTAAAATGCATTTTATCCTACTTGATAAGGGAAAGCTACAACCACATAACCTATTTTAGTTTCAACTCACTTCTTGAGGGTAATTTATAAAGGATCAATGGCAAAATGGTTACCTGTGGGTTTATTTTACTAAGCATTTGGCTGTGTCAATCCATTTCAGAACTGCCTCTAATTGTTAAACATCCGCAGGGAAATGTCTTCCATGCATCCACTTCCACACTACCCGCTCCTCTGGTACACACAAGATGTGTGATAAAAAAATGAATTTATAATAAGCATTCCATTCAAGAGCACATGTAACAAGCTACCAAAACTCAGTGAAGTATCAGGAATGCAATGCATCCACCGACAGGCAGATAACAACCCTGTGCATTAAATAAACGGAGAGGCAAAAACAAAGGAGGGCATATTTGTAACACGTGCATTCCTAATGAGTATGCCAGAACATTTACTAAAACAGATTGAATGTGGGGAGCAAAATCCTGAAAGCTCAGAGGCCATCTGGGGATGTGGCTACATGGGTCACTATTAAAATCCTTTTGAACAACAACTGGTTGAATGGGAGCAGAAGACAGATAAAAAGGAGCATTGGTAGAACTATGTTGTCACAGAAGAGACAACTCCTTAAATACAGAACTGGGAGGATTTCCTTCCCAAAGCTAAAGAATCAGGGAAGGGTATTTCTTTCTCTTGTCAAGTAGAAAGCACAAAGTCAAAGGGGTTTGGTGATGCATTGAGGCGTCTTCATGATCCTAAACGAATGGCAGCAAGGCTCATAGGTTCCGTCACAAGTGACAGGAACATGGCAAAACGCCTACTAAGATTGCACTGCACTTCGTAGGCCTCAAGTGCTAACTAGCAGCTAGCCTCACGGTGGCATGGTTACACCGCTGTCCCCTCGTACCACCTAAATACTCAGCATACAGTTCTTTCAAAGCAACAGAAGAACGACCTTTGTGCAAAGGCAATGACACCCAAGTAGAACGTTCATTTAATCATGTATGGACCCCTGATTTCCAACTCTGCCACTGATATGTTGACCCAGTAACCAACCTACTTAATTCTCCAAAATCCGTTTCTGACTTCTATTCAGTGTTGAGCTTCTCTCTATTAGGCCAACCCTTTCTGCCTCTCAGTTCTCATATCCTGTGACCCTGTAGCACAGCTGATGGGTGAATGGCAGTGAGTCAGCAGCAGTGGGAGCCCATGGCTAGAAAACAAGTCTTGGATTTGGGAGTACGTTGCACCATCACACGTGCAGCCCCCGTGGGGGGACTGCGTCTTTTTTCCTACCGTAAGAAATTAACGTTCAACACTAAATACTCGTACATGTTCAACATACTGGGCTCTACATTTATGCCTCATTCTTTAAAAGGAGACAATAATCTATGTCCCTTTTCACCGTTTCTAGGGTTGATGAAGTTTAAATGAATAATTTATAAACTACTTGATATAACCAACTCCTATAACTAAGCATGAGCACACCTGTATGCACACACACACACACACACACACAGAGTTTTGTGTCACAGAAATCCTATTACTGTGCCAGTAAGCCCAATTTGGAAAAGATAGGGGCTTAGAGGAAGCAAAGGACAAAATTTTTGGATTAGCATTCTACTAAAATAATCCAAGGCAAAAATTTATGATCCTATTTTAAGAATATTCCTCAGGAGCAGAGAACCTCTGATCAATGGCCTGTCAGTATTATACTCCATAGCGAGCGCACAGCTCACGGTAGCACAGGTGACTAGCTGTTCACCAAAGTTTGTCCTCTTTCTTCCATGGCATGGAATCATGGCTGGGAAGCGTAGCTCTGCCAGGGCAGATCTTAGCCTCACTCACGGCCCGGTGCAGCCAGGTGACTGGTTCTCGCCAATGGAAGGTGAGTGGAATGTATCAGTACCAGCCATAGTGCTTGGAACAAGGGCTGTCTTCTCCTGGATCTCTTTCCTGTCTACTCACCAGATTCAGATAATGAAACCAAAACAGATGTAGCCCAAGTCTCACCACAGTGAGAACCACCCACTCACAGGAACACCCTGGACCCTTGCCGAAGTGACAGATCAGCTTATAACATGTCGAGCCACTATACAGTCAGGCGCTGATTTATGACTACAGTCCAGCATCACCCTGATATCCAGGCTGAGAGGAGGACTTTCCAAAAACGACAAACGTTTTAGGATCCCGTGGTACACGGCAGCACTCTAATTTTGCTCAGTAAACAGAAAGCAATCGATCAAACTTGTGGTGAGCAACATCCATAATACAAGAAGTAGCAAGAACAAGCGTCTTACATTTTTGAAGCAGAAAGGAGGCGCTTCTTCTGTTCCGTGCTGCTTGTGATAATCCGCCCAGTCAAAGTCCTGGCCCGAGTAACCTGTGCAGGACAAGACACAACAAACAGCATTAATCAAGCTACATCTCAGAAAAAGGAGCAGCGTTACAGGGTGGCACTAATGAAAACAGTATAAGGTGTAAAGATAGGCCCCAGAAGGTGAAGCCCTTTCTTAAGCCTGACAGCACATCAGAGTTTATGAGGGTCGAATGAAATATTTTGAAAATGTCAAGTACCACATACAGGTAAGGTATACACCATCGATATTATAATGTGTTCCCTGAAAGCAGGTGAAGAAGTGAAAGGTACCCACGTTGGCGCATGCTGGTGGGTAGGTCTGCTTTGGGGGAGAATAAGTGAGTGGGAGAATGAGTGATATTGAGGGAGGGGTCCAAGAAACCACTATTCATATATACTAAATTTAATTAAATGCAGATCTTACCAAAATGTTCTTTTCTTTCCTTATTCATTTTTTGTGTGCAATTAGACAATACCGTGTTTCCCAAAAAATAAGACCTAGCCAGACAATCAGCTCTAATGCATCTTTTGGAGCAAAAATTAATATAAGACCCCGTCTTATTTTACTATAATATAAAACCGGGTGTAAAATATAACATAATATAACATAATATAATACCAGGTCTATTTTACTATAAGACCGGGTATAATATAATATAATATAATATAATATAATATAATATAATATAATATAATACTGGGTCTTATATTAATTTTTGCTCCAAAAGATGCATTAGGGCTGATTGTCCAGCTAGGTCTTATTTTCGGGGAAACATGATATTTATCTATTATGACCATGATGACAAGATATAAGAGAAAGTGAGAGAAAACTGTTCTAAATCATAAAACAGGAAAGGCATTGGGTGTATGGCTTTACCTAGATAGGAAAATACCTCTTAATATGAGTGTCTGTGACACTCTTAATATGAGTGTCACAAAGGATAGCAATGGAAATGAAAAACACAGTACCAATTAGGATTAACTGAAACTGTAACGAATGTCACTATACTCTTCATTTAGTATTCTCTCTTTATTGGTTTAAGTGTATGTAAAATAAATCGATAAGAGACTTAAGTATATTTTTGACACGAAAGAAATTGGGGGAATTTCTTTCCCCCCATATTGTCATAAATTTACACCTGCAAATTCATTTAACATGGGGACTTTAGTTACTAAGTCCCACAGGTACAAAGCGACTACAGAAGTTCTTTATGAAAGAAACTCAAGTTATCGGTTGCCTCCTACCTTCATCGGACTGGCAAGGACAAAATAGTATTCTCTTCATCAAGTAAGCTCAACTTACCCACTTTTTCTAAAGATGGAGGGTTAACCAAGCCGGCAGCTGTTCTCCTGTAGCCCAGGGACTGACCCTTGACCCTCCCGTACCTTACTGACCATCAGTGGCAGAGGTACCCACTTCCTCCGGAAACATCCCTGCCATCCCTGACAATTCCTCATTGCTTTCCAACAATGAGATAAGAAGTCTCAGAGTTCTGAGACACTGTGTACTCTTTCTAGCTAGTTCTGAAGAGGCTCTGTACATGTTCCCCTCTCCCCCGCTCTCTCCAGAGCTGTTCCTCCAGCCTGAAGCTCTTGCATCAGAGATTTCCGGAAGGGACCAACCCAACTTTCTTCTAAATATTCATCAGCAAAACACATGTCTTAAACAAGGAAATGCAAGTTTCTGTACAATTAATACAATCCTCCACTTTAAGAGAAGTCTCTCTTGGAACTGTTTTGGATCAAATCCTTGCATTACTGTGTAAGAATAGAAGAAGGCACCAAGACACCACAAACTGGTGAGAAGATACCTAAAAGTACGAAGGGTACTACACCAGAAAGGAGCACTTGTTTTAGACCCAGCTCTACCAGGAACTGGATGAACCAAGGTAAAAGGAAAAGTAAATTCATCTTCGGAGCCTGACTTTATCTACTAATTCACAAAATGAAGAGCACATCTTAAAGTCTCCTCTAGCTGTTGCATTCCAGGATTCAGAGCCACCATTACTAATATTTTACTGTTGCAACTTAGGACTTTTCCTTCCCTCTGTAGTTAATGTTCTTCTCTTCTAAGGGAAAAGCATGGCGGGGTTGATGAAGAGAGGATACATGACATTCCCTAGACGAGCTCTCAACTGAACAGCTGAACACACAATGACTTCCAGAAACAGATGGGCCCTGTTTGTTTAGGGATGCAGCTGACTGACTATTAAAGTCAAGAACTCCTTTGGCTATGTATCTCTTCCCTGGACCTCTCCTACTTCCTTAGTTAATTTTGTGAGTGAGGACATCTCATCCAGCTCATGGGGGGAGGGGGAAAAAACCTATAGAAATGAATGGGAAACTATGTTCTGATATAACATGAAATTTGGGTATTCTTTATGGTCAATATCTATTCAGATAAAACTTTTCAACTTAGAAGTCACTTCTACTCCCCCTATAGACATGTAGCTGGGTTTTCCATAACCACGTTTATAACCACCAAGCTCCAATGGGCTTCAACCCTTCCATAAAATGTCATGCTCCATGGTTTCCTGGACCAACATTCAGTCCGCTAGATCCAGTCTTTAAGACTCTCTATGGGGAGCCATTTTTAATCTAATAATTTCAAGAGATAACCAAGTCTTGCTGGGTATGTAAACAACAATTAATTATTCTGCCCCTAGAAATGTCTCCTTTCCCTGAACATTTGAACAGCCTAGACTTCTCTTCTTCCCTTTCCTAGGGACCTTTATTCACTTCATCACTTAAAACTCTTTTCCTTCAGGCTGATAATGAGCTCTCTTTGTAAGGGAGTTCTGTGACAGCTCAGAAAATAAATGCCACATAAAAACAAATTGCTATGGCTTGTGTAATAGAGACAACAGGGGTCAATTATACTCATTAATCAACAAAGACAGAACAAGAAGTACTAAGGCTTAACTGCAGCCAGGAAAACATGCTTTAAACCTGGGAGGGAGGAAAATAGCAGAGGGGAAAAGAAAAGGAAATCAAAGCCCCTTGGGCTATTAAAATTTGCAACAAGTTGCCATAAGACACAGTTGAACCCCCACTAGAGTTACTTAAGCTTTTATTAGTGTTTATTCTGAATGAAGTTCTGACTGTTACAGATCCAAAAGGGAACAGGTCGATGGCCCATTTCCATATGATACAAATTAATTGACATAAAACAGCTCCACTTGCAAACATTGCAATTGGCAGTGTAAGTAGACAATTCTGTTGAAAAACCATTTGGCAGGAAAAATGTTCACAAACTTTGAAACAATTTCATTTCTGGGAATTTATCGCAGTAA
Source organism: Rhinolophus sinicus (assembly GCF_036562045.2). NCBI lineage: Eukaryota > Metazoa > Chordata > Mammalia > Chiroptera > Rhinolophidae > Rhinolophus > Rhinolophus sinicus. Next base: position 103,204,983 of record NC_133752.1, on the reverse strand, counting down.
AAACAACCTTAAAAACTGAAAAAGTGTTACACATTAAGATAAAATGACAATATTATTGACAATACTGTGGTGGGGGGAGATAACTTTACATCCAAATGTAGAATATGAAATGGATATGAAACTTACCCAGTCTGTGAAAAGTCGTGCAGGCATGAAATTGCACAGTTTGTTTAAAAAAAGAAGTCGTGAAAAATGACTGTTATAGCTTTAGATGAAAAGATTTCTACAAGCATATACAAAATGATCACATTTATATTTAAAATATGCAAAGAAAAAGACCAGGGGCAATGTAAGAAGAACTTAATAGTAAATATCAAAATAATGATCTGGGTGGTGTGACTCCTGGGTATTTTTTTCTTCCCTTTGCATTTTCCAAATTTTCACTAATGATCACGGATTGTTTCAACAATAAAAATTATTTGAGAGCATAGCATGCTTGCTTGATTTTAAAAGACAGTCAAGGTCCTGATCAATTAATCAAGTGTTAATTCAGAACATGGAACACACCATGACCGCCTCCCCGTAGCTGCCCTCCCACTTCTCATGTGCTACCAGAATCCTGATTGTACCCCGTTCCTACAGGAAGTCAGCCCTCTCCTCAGTGCCAGGAAGTGACTCATGACAACCCTGAGACCATCATGGAGGTCTCAGGCCCTTGCCAGTGACTTGGGATGGAGGGGAGAGGAAGGGTTAAGAAAAGACGTCCTTCTCTAACAAAACAGACCACAGGAGTGAGAGCTGCTCTTCTATGATGGGTGGATATTTATTTTTAAAAAGTACACTCTGAATAAAAAATAAAAACACCAAAAGAATATTATGTTCAACATCTACCTGACTGGCAACAGGAAAAACAATGCAATGAATCCACCATTATAAAGTCTGTCGCGAAACATACTTCTCTGCATTGCAGGTAGGCATATATCTTGAAAAACAATTCCAGATGCCAATGTGGCAACATGTGTCAAAATCTTTAAGAAGGTGTTTGCTCTCCAACCTAGTAGCCATTTACTCATTCACATATCCATTCATTCAGAAATATTTAGTAAGTGCATGCTATCTGCTAGGCAGGGTTCCAATACTAGGGATACAGAAGTAAACAAAACCAACCCAAATCCTTACCTTCAGAGAGCTTACATTCAGAGGAAGGAGACAGATAATACAGAAATATAAGAAGTCAGATGATCACAAGTGCTACAGAGAGAAAGTGGAGAGGAGGCACAGGGAGGGCAGAACTGAGGACGGCATTATTAATGAGAAGGTGACATGTAGAGTTGAGGAAGCAACCGCGTGGCTGTCGGAGGGAAGGGTGTGCCAGGGCAGAGGGATCAGTAACTGCAAAAGCAAAATTCTAGCAAGACTGCAAGTCATAAAAAGATAATATAATACAAAGTTAATTTTTCAAAATTAACCTATAAATCCAATGCAATGCCAATTAATATCCAGTGGGGTTCTCTTTTAGAGCCGTATAAACTGATTCTAAAACTCATGCACAAAAATAACAAGACAACTCTGGAAAGGAAAAAAAAGTGGAGGAATTCACCCAACAGACCTCAAGACTCACTATAAAGTAAAATCAAAAATTTTTAAAGGGAGGTATTTGCTCAGGGATGGACAAACAGACTAATGAAACAGAATAATAAGAATAGGATACGGTTCACACCCATAAAGGGACTTGATATATGCCAGTGGTGGCATTACAAATCAGAAAGGACACAGCAGACTAGTCAATTAATGATGCGGACAATTGGTGAATTTGAAAATCCAATTCAAGCAACAACAAAAAATTAATAATAAAAGTGTTTTCTTTCCTCCTGCCACGCAAAAATTAATTCTAATTAGGTTAAATAGCAACAGATGAAAAACAAAACTGCAAGACTTTTAAAGAAAATACAGATGAACATCGGTAGGAAACATTTCAAAAGACATATACACAAATCATAAAAGAAAAGACATTTCGACTATTGAATTATACTTGAAGACTTCAATATAACATAAAAAAGCATTAAAAAGATGGGTGTCAGGGTTATGGGGGCAGGACCTGAATTCTTGCAACATTCATTAAGCTAGGGTAGCTACTGAGGATGTGCAGAGAACGAGACAAAAATCCTGGTTTTCATGGGTCTTTCATCTTAGTGGAGACAGATTTTTTTAAAGAAGACAAAGAAGTAAAATTTTACATGTAAAATCTGACATGATAAAAAGTTCAGTGGAGAAAAGCCATGGGGGGAAGCAGATAAAATCATTGGGGGTGGTGATTTGTGATTGATGTTAAATAGGGCAGCCAAGAAAGACCACCTCAAAACTCTCCATCAAACACGGCCAAGTATTAGCATTTGTTTAATCAAGGCAGCAGGTCCATGAGTGTGTGCTCATTTTCTGTCCCCTTCAGTATGTCGGAAATACAACAGATTACAAAATAGACTAAGTTTTCATTAGTCAGTATATGAGGTTTTTCTATAGGAAAAGAGAATACTAATTGGGTTCACTACTTTGCGTCTTGATAATAATTAAAATACACCTTTACTTCTGAAATCGTGTTCACCGTTTATGAGTGTACTCAGACGGCCAGCTCCTAGAGACAGAATGCTAAAAAAAGCAATTTACTTCAGCGCTCGCTCACACATTTTACAATAGACATTTGAAGGCTAAACATTTTTTATAAAGGTCCCCTAGTGGGGTGGGGTGTTCCCTCCGCTAATTCTACGACTGATCTTTGAAGTTACATGCCAAGGAGGTTAATGAAATAATTTAAAAAGAGCAATCATGGGTGGTAACCTATACACATTTATACTTAGGTGATTTATTTACTTGTTTGATCACCACTTATAGTACCCATGATATTGAATTGTTGTTGACTGGGTTTAAACTAATGGGGCAAAATCTCCAAGGTCCTGTCCTTGGCTTACCAGGAAAACACGTGCAACAGACAGAGACGGCACTGAAAAATTCCTATCCAGTGACGCTTAGACTTTGTCGCCAAAGGCTGGGGACCGACTTTTCTTAAAAAAAAAAAAAAGGAATGGAGTTGAAACAATGAAAGTAAGGATCTATATTTCTGCACATTTCCTATACCACCAGATGTTTTTTGTTTCATCAGCTGCTTCCCACTGCCTGGAGAATGAATGGGATATCTTTTTGTTACTGGGCAACACGTTGTAATCCTAAGCAATGTTTATGGTTCTAACAGAAATTTAAACAATGTAATACACTGGTGGAAAACATACACACAAGAAAACATCTAGACACTTGTCAACATGTATAATAAATCCTCCACGCTCTCTCTATAAAGCTCAGAATTTACACTCTCTCTATAAAGCTCAGAGTTTACGTTAAAAACAAACTTTTTAAAAAAAGTGTACACTTCCACGCATTCATAACACAAAGAATCGTGTTTGAAAAAAATTCTACAGCATGACTTCCAACCCTCGTGTGACACCTAAGACATGTAACAAATTGCCTCAAAAGAAAACCATCAAATCACCATTAGGGGAGTCACCACCACCACCTCTCAATTTTAGTTCATTTTAATTACAAAAATAAACATATTCTACTCTCACAAAATGGTAAGGGAGCTAAAAAAATAAAGCTGAGACTTTGTTATATCCACAAACACTTGGAAAATTATACCCGAGAACTGAAATTCTCCAAATGCTTTGACATATGAACCATTTCAGTCACAGGAAAGTCACGGTTCACTGACATTAACTGGTCCTGTGTAAGGCCACCAAAAGGCCCCCAAATTCCCGAGAAGGATGGCCTTTATGAAGATCCCAGTGAGAGAGAACAGCAGTAAAGCGTAAATTTGGTTACACCCCAAAAGCCCTAGATTTAGGATCTTAAGACTGGAGATTGAAGCCAACTTCTGCCCCTGGATGTAAGAAATTATTTAACACAACTGAGCTTCAATTTCCCCACGTATAAAATGACTGGAGTTGTTGAGGTAATCTTTAAGATCCTTTTCAGTTATAAAAACCCTCTACTTTTATAATTATACGTGTTTAGTTTTGAATAGAGAATACAGTACTTCAGATCAAAAAGAAAAAAAAAGTATTCTACAAGTATTCTGCTGAGAATCTCACTCCCATCCTCACCCCATCTGCCCTGCTTGCCAACTCCATACCTCCAAAATCTATACAGAAATCACTGTTTTCATTAGTTTCTTATATAACCTTTCAGCATTTCTTTACAGAAATATGAGCAAACACAAACATATTCTTTTTTTATTATTAGTTTCAGGTGTACAAAACAACGCAGGTTAGACATTTCACCCCTCACAAAGTGGTAACCCCCCTCCCCCAATCTATTGCCCTCTGACATCATATATATCACAATTCCATTGACTCTATTCCACATCCGATGAATATATATATATATATATATATATATATATATATATATATAAAATTATAGTTGACATACAATATTACTCAGCTTCAGGTGTACAGTGCAGTGGTCATATATCCTTATTTAACTCTTTTCTAACAAAGAGGCATCACACTCTATGAAACCCACTGGTCCCTCACTCACAGCTAATCTTGGGAAATTTCCCTTATCAGTACACAGAGATTTTCTTCCTCCTTTTTAACAGCTGCATAGTTTTCATTATATGAATATTCACAATCTATTTAACCAACCCATGCAGACAGGGACTTGTATTTTTCCAGTCTTTTGCTACATTATACCTCATGTTGCAAAAAACACTTTTATGCTTATTATCTGGACAGCATATCTTTATGAGAAATTTCCAGAAGTGGAACGGTTGAATCAATAGGGAAAATGCATTTATAATTTTAGTAAAATGTGCCAAAATTCCTTGAATACAGCTTGCATATTCTGTACTCTCACCAGCAAGTCTAGAAATCTGGTTCCTCTACTCTCTTCAAGACAGACGTTCTCTTTCCCTTTTGAATTTCTACCTCATCTGATAAATACGTGCCATCTCAATATGATTTTAACTGGCATTTCTCTTATTGTGATGAGCTTGCATAAGAGTCCTTGTGTTTCTTTTACTGTGAACAAGCTGTTCATATTCTGAAACTTTTTTCTACATGTTGCTCATCTTTTTATTTCTGGTTTATTCTTAACTCTTATTTCAAGACAACAGTCTCATAGCCAAAACACATCCCTATAGATGATGGGTGAATCTCTGGCTAACGATATTGATCATTTCTTGAATGCTTTAAGTGTTAAAAAGAAAAAAAGGTAAGATTTTCTTATTGGAAGGTACTAATCACTATTACCCGGTATTCTACAAATAACATATAATAGCCATGAAGACATTTTCGTGTGTGTGTGTGTGTGTGTGTGTGTGTGTGTGTAAGTGATTTTGCAAAAGGTAAGCTTCATTTTCAATAGAGGAAAGAATAGTTTGGAAGATTGCCTGAAGACAGTTTCATTTCACCAAATATCACAAATACTTGAGTGGTAGAAAATAAATGATAATTGTGGCTACACATTAAGTGTAAGAAAGCTTAAGATATAAAAACATTTCATATTCTAAATATAGTTGTTTCATTGCACATTTAAGAGTTCAATACATTAACACAAAACAATTTCCTTAACATCATGAAATGCAACTATCCAAATAGGCACACATATCTTCCTAGCAAGTATTCAAGCTATGTCAACAATCTCTTTTCTAAAAACATACCTTTAACAGTTACAGTTCATAGGAAGTGTATTTAAAAACTCTAAAAATGCTAGCAAACGCTAAACCTCATCCATAACGAAATAATCAAGCAACAAAAATATTTTTCCTTTTTTTCCACTATGTGAGGAAATACCCAACTGATTTTTTAAAAATTCTTAAATAGATCCTATTACTAACTAGAAATGCCCACAATCCCACCAAGCAGCATTTTAGATATCAAAAAAAAGTCTTTGTTCAAAGCTTGGAACCCATCCGCACACGTGGTCTGATTAGAAAATTCAGGAAGAAAGAAAGATTGCTCCAGAGGCATTCAAATTCTACAGGTGACCTGTTGCTAAAATTTCACAATAGGAAAGAGCGTCTCCTCTTACCTACCACCCATAGGCTGTTTATAAAATCTGTACAGTTATTATAAGTGATTATAAAAATGCTTAGACTTCTGTCATTTCTCTGTCTGCAGAGTACCTGTGGCATACCATAGGTGTCCCGTTTGACAGTCTTACACACTGACGCACAGCGATTTGGCCAGAGTCATTTGTGAGTACTGAAGTGGGAACAAATGCCTCCACCTCCTGAACTGGTGTCCTCACCACTCTGCAACCCAGGTCGGGAGCCAGGCCTCCCGCCCTGGGACTTACTAGGTATGTGGCTTTGGGCAGATCACCTCAACTCTCTGCGATTAAGTTCCCTCATAGGGCAATCCTCATTTTGAGGATTACATGAGTTAGGCACTTAAAACAGTATAAACAGTGTTAGGTAAAAGTTCACCAAATGTTAATGAGACCACATTCCGTTACTGCAGATCTCTGATGTGAAAAACCAACAGTGGAAATGGAAACACTCAAAAGCATCTCCTCTATGGGAATGAGCATGGAGGAAAAATGAGGATAAAAGCTTAAGATACAAAAGCACAGTTGTGTCAGCGGAGTAGTCATGTCATGGATACAGTAGGTGCAGCCCAATTAATGGTGGCGCATAGTATCTGATGGCCACCAGGAAAACTGGAACTTTACCTGCGGGGGTCGATTCTCTCTTAATATGGTTAACACTACAAATGAACCAGTCCTTGGTGAGCTGAAAAGGTTGGCGCAACACCCCTGTATTATTTGTAGTTAACTGTTAAAATCTCCCTTAAATTCTTTTTTCTAATTTCTTCCCATTTTCTCCCCATCTTCTCTACTTGCATTTTGCTGCTTTCTTCTCTCCACAAGGGACAACAAATCCTGATGCTAAACTTACAGTGTTGTTGGTGGATCCCAACTGAAAATTATTTTAATGCAACTTGGTTTCCAGTTTCCTTATTTTAATGTGCTATATAGCATCATATTGTTGAATATCTGGGAGCCAGGGGCTCTGGGGGAAACCTGATTTATTGGAAATAAAAATGTAAAGAAATGCTTCATTTGCGTTTTATTGCGCTCTTCAAGCCACTTCATAGACACTCTCAAGTTTTTAATCACAATCGCTTAGCAACTCTGTACCCTCTGTCACTACACAACAGTGGCACAGCGCCAGTCACACAATCACTGGGAACCGCACTTCACAGAAGTAGATTGAGAGACTCAAGGTCACACGTGGCACCAAGGCAGGAAGCTGTCACAGACTCCCATGTCAAGCTAACCACAGACACACAATTTTTTTCTAAATTGTTTACAATGTCAACTTCTCCAGATAAACAAAGGGGACCACTTCAGTGGCAATATAACACCCTCTTGAGTCACCCAAACCCTGAAAATTTTCACAGAATACGAACCTTTGGGAGGTGTGAGATTGACTCCATTTTTAAGGCACCATTGTACTGGTAAGATGCCCAAAGAGTCTGCATGGCACAGCATTGAGATTTTACTAGGTTCTGGTCTTAGATCGTCAATAGTCACTTGAAAAAAATGATTGTTAAAAACCTGAAAGAAAAAAAAAGAAACAGAGCCAAGAGTTAATTCCTTGCAATTCCATATAACACTCATATGAAATATTGGCACTGCTTCCAGACACAATAAATATATTTCATCAAAATGGTTTGACCACAGACGGGCATTTCAGTGCATATTACTAGACTGATCCAGGTACTAAGATGTTAAGAGTTGATCACTGTGGTCCTATTGATGGAAAGTAAATGAGTAGGTAGAATACACAGGAGACAGAGAAGGAAAAGGAAACCCATAATCATAGCTGAAAGAAAAACAAACTAATGAAGACAGACAGACAAACACTAGCCCGGGGAAAAGCCAAGATGTACTCCGAAAGGTCAAACTGCTTTCTCCATGTCCACAGCAGGGACCCAATCACCACACCAGGTCTGGCTGGGAGATTTCTGCTGTCATCGTGCGTCACGTTGGCCTGAATGCCCCACCCTCCAGACCAAGAGGAAATCATTCACGCCAGGCATGTCCCAACTCGGGGTTCTCAGTCTAACACCTCACTCTGTTGTCCGTTTGTCCAATCCGTGTATTGTTCCCAAGATACAGCCTGAAAGTCAGTGCTGCTGGGATGTTTCCCCAACCACTCGGCTGAAAGAAGAGGCTCCTGCACTGTGCCCCCAAAGCATCAGGCTGTATCTCTGCACTAAAAATGCTTCTTTTTTCCTGTAGACTGATACCACATCTTTCTCCCCGGAACAGATGTTAAGTCCCTTGAGGACAATGGCCTTTTCATTATTCCCACAATGCAGAGAAAATGCTTTGTACATAGGAACTGGATAATCATCCACTGCATGGGGGGGGGGGGGAGTCCATAAAGAAACAGGAAGAAGGCATGCTGATGGAAAAAGCAGGGTGCAAAAATCAAGTAGACCCCAAGAGGAAAAAAGCACGATGGACTTAAAGAGCCAAGTACGTGAAACAGGTCAGAGAATAAAGAGCATTTCCCAACTTGACAGAACTCAGCCAGTCTTTCTCAGGAAACCCTGATACTCTTCCTAAGGTAAAATTCCTGGCTCCTTCATTTACAAAATATTTTCTGAAAGCAACCTAGTTCAAAGCTAAGCAGGAGAGTAAACTCACTTCTGCCCTTCTCCATGTTAATTTCAGTAAACAGACAGAATTCTGCTGCCTGAGCTTTGACTTTGAAAATGGATTTTAAGGAGCAAAGGATCAAGCATCACCCTCCCAGGGAGGCCTTGGCCTGACAGGCTTGTTTCCCTCCTTCCTCCAGGCCAACCCTCCATTAGTCCCTTTCCTGATGCATCTTTCTCCTTCACATTTAACATGTAACATACTCTATTCATTTACGTACTACTTCCGAGAAAAGTGAAATAAGTTTTTCCAAACCCATCAGGACCTGTATTCCCAAATGGTTCAGAAACACTGGTGCATTTGGTCCAGAACACACAGGTCTCAAACTAAAGCCTAGCAGTCAACCAGCTTGCCCAAGACTGGACAGCTCAGAGTTAGCAGAAATAGAAACAGAACCCAAGACTTGAAATTCTAGGCTTCTTTGCTTTAAACAATGAGATATGTTTCACTGTCAATATCTCACTCTGTTTTGGAACGCCTAAAATATAGTCCGCTGTACTACTAAAGGTTGGGCATTTAGTACTGGATCTGCTGGCTATACACGCTTGTTGGCTCTCTGGTCTATTTGTTTTAATGTTTATTTATTTCTTCAACAGTCATGCCATCAAGAAAAGTCCCACAGAAAATAAAAATGAAATTTTCATTATGATGAGTAATAATAGCACAGTGAATTATATTCTCAAACATAATATTCTAAAGCATTTTCCAATGTTAAGAGAAACACATTTAATTATCAGTATCTCCTACGTTAAGAATATTCTGATACTTCATTACATGCGGAGAGTTTTGAACCTGAAGTGTTCATCCAATTTCATGCGTTATACAAGACCTGGGTAACAAGAGGAGGAGGGGTAATAGGAAAAGAATGACTTAAGTATTTTATCTTTGGTGCAAAGAGTAAGAAAAACGAAAATGAAAAAGTATCTTAAAAACCACAGAAAATATAATTCCCACCCCCACCTCTAATACGATTGCTTCAAAGAGAAAAGTGTGTATGTATTATGAAAACCAACTACGGCCACTGGCAGTCTACCCAACGTGATGAAGATATTTGGGCTGAAACTAATTGTAATTAGCATATCACATTCTAATGTTATATATTACAATCATTCAAAGTCATAAAAAATGTGACTAAGCCCATCTGCACTTCTGTTTAGCCTTTTAAAAACAAATTCCAGGTGAAGCTAATACTATAGCGTCTTACAGTAAGGATAAGGTGATAATATACCTAGATAAAAGGGGATTGCTTTATCACCGATGCTGAACAAAGGGGAATGTTGGTCAGGTTTCCATAATATATAACTCTTTAGTTTTGTACAAATGTACAACAACTGGAATGCACAGTAAAGAACCCTGAAGGCCATTTCAAATAAAAAGTTTTTTAATGGATGGTGTATGAACTTGAGAGCATTCATTTCAACCCTAAGATTATCATTCAAAGCATAAGTCAATATTTTTGTCTCATATGTAGTTATTCTTTAAATAAATTATTTTAATTGTTATAAAAATAATTAATGTTCATTAAAGAAAAAAATATTTCAAAAAAAGAAAAAGATATTTCATTATCATAACCATTTTCCATATTCTGTAATACATTGTTGCCACTATATTTCTCAAATTTTACCAAATTATAAATTTAAGAAAAGCACGACTCAAGTAATTTTAAAACACTCATCACTGCATTAACAAATCCAGTCTCTTTCAGAAAAGGGAAATTAAAATGAAATTAACTTTTTTTTTAAAGTATCTTCAACTTTATAAAATTTGGAAATCCATCTGTGACATCCAAAAGGATCATATTCTAAGACCATGTATTGGGGGTCATACATTTCATATCACTGTTCTCTGATTGAAAAGTCCTGCTCCAACTCGCTTCTGGGGTCCCCCAGGAGTGTGACAGTAGCTATTAAGGACACATCTAATCATACCCCAAATACAGTTGAGACATTCTGCCATGTGAAGTAACATCAAAGAAACTTCTTTGTTTTTACATCCAAGGTCAAATAGATCCTTATAATAAGGACAGAAGAATAAACAGACTCAATTGGTTTCTTCATATTAATTGTGTGGCTATTTCTTTGAAAAAGCACCTCGTTGATCAAGACTCTCCGAAAAAATGCACAAAGTAGTCTTTTCAGTGAGCTGCCTACAATAGTGAAAGACAAAATCCTAGGGAGATAAACAATCAAGTTTTTCAAATATTTGAAAATCAAAATACAAATTCTTTCTCTCTTCCTCTTGGATCACAAATTTTAAGATAGACCGTTTCTCCACAGAAACCAATCACAGTCTGATCAGCACAGCTGATAAATGTCTCCAAAACAGGAAAGCGAATGAAGGGTGGCAATAAATGTAAAATCAGAGGTATCCCGTTGAATCATGAAAGCGTCCCTTTTAGCTTAAGAACGATACCCCAAACCACTGCAGTGACCACCTGCTCTACCTTGAGATCACCATCTTCACATAAACAGTATTTTCATTTTAAAAGTTATACATGCACAGCGAGCCCATGGAAAACTCAGCAACTTGCATGGCTTTCAAGGGAAAACGATGCACTTCCATTTTCTCTTCAGTGGTTGTGTTGGAAATAAAGTGTGTTGAATAATTCACTGGATTTTGATTCCACTTGGAGGGCTGGCCTTTGGCAAAACTGGTGAAGTGCATCTTCTGTTCACTACCGCAGCACTTTGTGAGAAACAAACTCAAACTTCAGTTCCATTTACACTCCATCAGGTAGCAAGGGTAAGGTGACTCCACATCTCCCTTCGATCCCCAAATGCCTGTGGAATTTGTTTTCTAGGAAGAAGGCAACTGTGATCGAAGGTCTGGGTGAAAGGAGGTATTTTACTGAGCATTTACACTGTGCCAGGCACTTCATACCTGAGTCCTTAGTCACCTCAATGACATGACGTGGACTGTGTAACACCTACTGTATCAACATACAAACTAAGGTTCTTAGAATATACGTAATTTATTCAGCTAGTCTTTAGCAAAGTTGGGTGGGATTTACCGGCAAAGCCAGTTCTTGAGACTAAAACATTCTGCCCCAAGCGAATTAAAACATTAAACATTACTTGAGTGGTCATAAGGAGACCTGGGTTTGGATCTACACACTTCCACTTTTGAACTTTTAATGAAGTTCTCCATAAAATGCACGAAAGGCCATTAACTAAAATGGACATTGGCTAGGAGCGCTAAGTTTATTGGTTTCCTCCATCTAAAGAAATAAAATTAAGGTAGAAACACGTACTTTAGAAGTCACCACAGGTTACTTCATTGAGATTTCTTTGATGGGGAAGGGAAATTATAATCTTAAAAGCCTAACAGACCATAACAAAAATGCCTTTACATGAAAAATTAATTTCATTTTAAATCCACAAATCCCAGAAGCATGTTTCCTTTAGTCAATGAAAGCAGATAATGAAAAGAAGCAGAGAGCTGACACCCTGGAGACGGGACTTGGCTTTTCACCATTTCCAGGTATTTTCGAAATATAAATAGATTACACGAACTACGGGTGCAGAGGGAGCAAGTTCACAGCTGTAAACTCAGTTGTGCGTTGCACTTTCCTCCAAGTCACTCACGGACACGAGTGTCTACACTGCAGTGTCAGAAGACAAGTGAAATTCACCCCACCCGTCACAAGAGAAGACATCTGGTTAGATGAGCTCTATGCTCCCAGCAATAAAGAGAGAGCTTACAATGGTACTGGACAGGAGAGGAGGCAATCGGCCTTCTTTACTCGGCATTGTGTTGCAACAGTCCTTGTACACGCATATTTCAGCAGAAAGACTTATCTGATCCACGCTGGAGGCTGACGTGAAGAACGAGGGAAGGAAACTCACCTTGGTCACTGATGCAGGACAGAGATGAAAAGGCTCACTCATATTCACTGTTTCTAGCTTCATCCCAACTGTGAAGAAATGGCTTCGCAAATCTGCATGATCCTGCAGGAAAAAAAGGAGACAGATACTGAAGGCGCCGGTTTTGTCAATTAACTCCGTAACTGTCTGGATTCTGCTGTACCTTGAACATTTTATTGGGCAGCTGAAATCAGACTGAAATAATGAACCCTCCCCGTTTCAAATTTCTAATTATTGCAAGATACTGCAGATTTAATTATTTTCTGCGAGCTAAATTGCCTTTCCAAGAGAGCGCAGGCATCCTTCGTGGCCATGCTTAAATTTACACAAAGCAGAAAATTCACATCACACTGCTTTGATCTTCCCAGCTGAAGCACAGCAGAGTAATAGAGGCAACTAGTCATCTAAAACACAGCGGGAACATCTTCAGAAAACGTGGCCTCTTGCCACTGGAGTTACTTCACAGGGCTTGAGTGAGTACCTTGTGGGTGATACAGCTTGTCCCCGCCTCCCGTGTCTAAGTGCACACAGCTTATCAGTTATTGGTGGCAAGCCGGTGATCTAGGAGATGTGTGCACACAAGGGTCTGAAACAGCCCTGCAGACGATCAGCACTCGGGTCCTGCTCAATAAAGATTAGCGATGCTCCCCGCCCCACCCCACCCCATTTAATAGGTGTCCGGCAGTTTTATAACCAGCTTACAGCAACCTTATGTGTGTGAGATGGAGCTTTTCTGTCTTCTCGAGAAAACAAATTTCAATATCCACTTCAGCTCTATAGCAATAGATGAAGCTGGCTGGACTCGGGATACCAGGATTTATCTTGCTGAGATGGAGGTCACCTCATAACTCACAGTCTGTATAAATAGTACTGGATGAATAAATGTATTCGCCGCTTGCCCCTGAGGACGGAAGAACTACAAACAAATCCTGCTATTTCTAACTACATCAATGGGGTAAGAAGTAGAAAAATACCTGGGGAGCCATTACTTTTCTTTTATCTGCAAATCTCACGTGGATTTTTAATTAATTCCATGATGCCTTTCTGCATCCAATTCTGAGGCCCATGCAGAGCCTTGCCGGGCTGTGCCTGCTGCCCCCCACCACAAGAGCTGGTCAATGAGTCGGTGCACATACGACACAGCCCCAGAGAAAAAGAACTGCTTATACAACTCTCTGCCGCTCCTGCTTTACCAGAGGAGGTACAGAATCTAACTGCCTAGAGAACCACAAAAAACGCTCTCAGGTCTCACATCGCCACAGCAGTCTGCAAAGGTCTCCACATCCACTGGATGCACAGTAAGTGTTGGGTCTGGTGCAGGCAACAGTGCCCTGTCTGAGGATGGGGACGATCAGAATGAGAAGGGATGTGGTCAGAGTGCAGTGGCTCAGGTGACAGAAATTCACTGAAAGAACTGGCCTGTCCTGAACCTTTATATCAATGACTTCCTTAAGAACTTAAACTCAATGTTTTATAACTATTATATATGCATCAGGAAAAGCACAAGAAAATATTCTTAGGTGCCAGAGATGATTTTCGTTTCTTATACTGAAAATAAAGTGTTTATTTTTAAAGGTGGCTGGGGAAGATAGGACCAGGAAAGGAATTTAGAAAAGCAACAGTATAGAGAGTTAATGCATTTTAACACACATCAACCATGTGACCAAGGCAGAAAGCCAGAAAACTCAGATGCTGAGGCAAAAACAGTAAACCAAAATTGACTGACATTGGAATTAAAGACTGAAAGTTAATGTTCCTATGAGGCGTCAATGCCCCCCAGTTTCTCACTATCAGTGGGAACTGAGGCATGTGAATGGATTTGGCAGATAAATATTCTTCCCTTTTAAGCACAAAACCCTTTGACTTTTGGGGGGGGGAAGAGGAATTTTTCTAAAATTGTAATGTAATAAAACTTAGCCTAAATATACTCAGCAAGTTTAAGCAGTCGTTATTAGATTGTCTGACAAGACAGAAAGGTCCTCAGGTACTAATGACACATTTGTAACTCTAATAAACGGCCCAGATGAACATAATATTTTCACAGACCTTCTCCTCTGCTATAGGTTGCCCCTCCTTGCTACCGCGTTCCCTCTCGTTCCTCACAGGCTAAGCGTTCTTGAGATGTGGTTCACCCATAGTAGGAAACCTGGAATTTCTTCCCGGCTGCCTTGATCACCAGAGCTCCCCTTGTCATTTCCATCTCTCCCCTGTTCTCCTATTGGTTTCTCCTCGTGTCCTCTGTCGGGGTGTCCCGACAGCATTCTGGGCTTCTGGTCTACCTTACTCCCCTCTTGATTTCAGCTTGTGTGTCCATGCTCTACTCCATATACTTTGGTACCGACCTTTGCTCTCTGAGGAGAATCAGCTTTCTAAGTCGGGTTGATCCATGATCCCAGGCCCTTTCTATGTCCCAGGCTCTCAGGTTGACCTTAACCACTGACTTGAAGCCTCTAACCAAGTCTATTCTCTATCTATGCTCCAAGCCCTATGGGAAGGTCTCCCAATCACAATTCCCAATGCTGTGTTGAAATCTGTGGCTCCCAGGAATCCTACACCAATAGCTTTCCTTTAACTGCTGCCTTATTTGATTCAAAGTTGTTTAGTGGGACCTGGCAATGGCTGCCTTTCCTTAGAAATAAAGCATGAAGGATTAGGACAGCAATTGGTTCCTTACATAACCTTCTCCTTTCAGAGCTGCGGACTCTATTATAAACGCTTATCATTAATGATTTCAGTGTATTCTGCATCAAATGATCTCTCTAGGTGAAGAGGGGATCGCTTTGTGCAGCTATCACTCGCTCGCTTCTTCCTTTCCTGGAATATCTGTGTACTTGTTTGTCAACCACTGAATACCTTTCTCTCTCTCTCGATCTCTCTGCTCATCCATAAAAAATACCATTCACATCAAAACCGTACATGGCCTTACGTAAGATGAAAATAAAATCTTAATGACATTAATATTTTTAAACACTGAAGGTATTATTGACAATATTTTATCCTCATGTCATTAAAATATTTTTAAACAATTTAAAAATAATGCTTAGTGAGCAAAGGCTTCAAAACAGTTTTCTCTTTCTCAATGAATACTCAGATTTCCTACGTCTTAAATTATTTCTACAAGGTTTCAACTGCAAGCACACAAATTTCTTACTTGTGGCAATGCATCTGTTTTAGTTCCACACTGTGTGAAAACTCTTAAACTCTCTTATTTAATATATTGGAAAAAGAAGCCAGGCATTTTAAGAGGTAGCTGCATCCAAACACAGGTGTTTATAATATATTCTGGTCCCAAATATCCATGTCTATCTAAAATCTCCTATTAAACTTGAACTCTAAATTTCAGAAATGAACTTGGACTAAATCTGCTAGTTCAATGCTTCTGTTATTCATGAACGATGATGTCAGAACATTTTTACTACAGAGACAGGATAATATTTTCTAAAAGGGCTTCCCATTGAATCCTCTGGCCATCAGAGACCTTTAAAAAACACAACAGGTAGCCATGTGCAATACTTTCTAGTCAAAGCCAAAGTCTCTCATTTATGTTATGCAGTTCATCCAAGAGAGACCCCAATAAGTATTTATCGAATTAAGCTGACGAAACATAAAAACTGGATGATTTCTTGACATCCATTCCAATTCTGTGTTCTATCATTTATTCAATAAGCATGCATTAGAAACCTCTGAGGTACCAACCACATATGAATAGTAGGCTACCAAATGGTGCACAGAACACACACACACACACACACACACACACACACACACACACACGCAAATTACTACATTCATCAGATGGAGGATGAAAAGACAAACCAAGAATAGCTATGGAAGATCCAGGCTTAGAAGAAAGGTCAGCATGAATATTTTTACTTGCAGCATATAAAAATTATTATCATTCTGATGATGGCAGTCCAAAAATTCATAGGCGTGAATCTTAATTTAAAATATAAAAAGCATGTGACTTAGTATGATAAAGAAAAAGATTCGGGGAAGGTGGCACGGTAATTTGGTTAGGGAGACTGGATCTTAAGTACCGATTGAGGCATTTGAGTTTTCTCTAAAAAGCGAAAGGAGTCATTTAGACACTCTAAAAAATAAATCTTTTTTTTGTAAGCAAAGAATTCAACACCAGTAAATTTCCAAATAAGCCAATACACAGACCTTCTCAGCTCGTAAGTGTGTGTATCTATGTACATCCATATTAGTATACGAGAGAAGGTACAGATTTGTTTTCTCATCAAAAACAAGCGTAATCACCCTGTTAATGCAAGTATATGCATTCATTTATACCAACACCAGCTAATCATCCTCTATGTAAGAGAGAGAGAGCTGCTGGCCCCTGAAGATGATTCACAAAACCAATTATCTACTGAGAGATGATGGAAAATTCACTATGGTTTGGAAGCTACATTCTGGCCTTTGCAAAAGCTCTAGAGAATCACTCACACCTCACAATTACTGGATCAAGAATGATGTTATTCCTGAAATCAGGAGGGACTGCTAAGTCTTCAGTACATTTGCAAATGTGCTGTCGCATTCAAGAAATACTGTTTATTTAAATGTCTGGAGTCCAGTGAAGTTGCATACAGAAAAACTCCATTGAGGAAATGCTGGCAATGTTGTTCCCATCGACATTCATAGTTACAACTTTTATTTTTTGCCCTGAAGTAGTTTTATATTGATCAGAAGTAAAATACCATTTATTTCACTGGAGGACTGTTTTACCAGCCTCCCCTTAAAAAAAAAAAAAATCGCTCTTCAGGGAACCTTATTTTCAGTCGATTGACAATGTACAAGAGATTATGCATCCATCAACTTCAGTTTTCCACTCAGGTTTCATCAGTTTTATTCACTCCAGAACCCAAGTAGCTCTCACATTGTCCTGCTGAGATACTGTGACTCTGCACCGAGAATAACTAGCTTTGGTATAGAATATCAAAACAGGTAGAAACAATAACAATTAACATACTATAAACACGTGTAAGCCTTTTGCTTGTATTATCATTTTTCCCTCACAAAAGACTATTGGGCAGTACCCATCTCACAGTGAGGAAATTAAGACACAGAGAAGTAAAGTTACCTAAGCAAAGACACAGAGCTACCATAAGGAACCAGGATCAAATCCCAGTGGTCTGACTCTAAGTCATGAATAAATATCAAATTATAGGACACACTGGGAAGCAAAGACCAAAAAGAAGCACTTACATTGTTTTTATTGCTAATTAGTAACCAAACAAACTAAACCTTTATGACCTACAGGCTCCCCCAATTTTTATTTCCAAGACAGATATTGCCAAGTTAAAAAGTGATAGTTCTTAATACTGCTCATTTTTTTACTTAAAAGCTCCCACTTTTGCTGTTAATTCATAACACTTTTCAATGGCTTATGAAATAAGTGTATCAGAGAGAATTCCGACACTAACAACTGTCCGCAAAATGTTTTACACAAAGTCAGTCACCATCTTCATCAGCAATAGACGAATAGTTTTTACAAACAGATTGTGTGTGTGCCTGTTAAGCAATGAAGACTGAAGAAAAGTGTGCAGCAAAATGCTCATGATGCTTAAGTCAACCTTCATCAATACCTGCTTTCTCATAACGTGATCAGTGTTAATCCAGGCAGGTTAATCTGAGAAACGCAGTGAATCTAGAAAGTGTTCCTGGCTGCAAAGGCCACGTAAGTGTCAATCTGTGGGTAGTATTGTAAATACTGTGATAAATACGAAATATAACGCTGGCAAAGAAGTTGGGACAAACCACAATCTGTTTGGTCATTTTGGCTTTACAGTCTGGCTCACGTCTCACTTTGTTTCACCAATGAAACAGGTCGAGAAGATGAGACCATCTCAGGGTACACACTGGTGACCTACTGCTTCAGACATTAGCCTCTGATGAAATGTTTGCCTTTGAAGGCATGGCCATGGCTGGAAGAAGGCACCAGCTGATTCTGGAAGAATCAAACACAGTTATTAAAGAAACACTACTGAACAGAGCTGCCTTAGTCATCCATGAGTAAGCACCAACCGAAACTTGAAAGTGACAAATCTTCAGGGGAAAAAACCGGAGTTCTTTATAAAAGAGACAAAGGGCTATGAGCATTCATTTACAGGAGATGAAGAGTATTACTGAATGAAAGACAAAAGAAAGACAGGAAAAAAGAAAGAACATTTGGTCATTTTAGGTTCCGCTCTCTCCCACATGCCTACTTGAGCATAACTCCCCTCTTGCCATCTACTTTAGGGGCTTGAAAGAACTGTACATTGTACTCTGATAACTTAGTATGTGACTATCACGGACTCCCAAAATGCTTCCTGTCATCCCTGCTTCATTAGATAAATGCACCTCACACGATCTCAAAATATGAAGAATGTGGCACAGGGGAGAGTGAGTTCAAACTAATTAACACAACACAATGAAAATGCCCTCGGTGGGGATTTTAATGGAAGAAGAGCAGCAAATCATTCCTTGTGTGGAAACCAAAGTCTTCGCCTGAGTCCCACAACCAAAGGCTCCAGGAATTTCCCTTCGGGGTGGCAATCTGAGCATCACTCTTTCTTTTTTGGCTCTTTCCTTTTGCTTATGTTGTAATGAAATAAAATGGACAACAAATAGATATACAATGCAGCCCTCCTCCACATTTTTTTTAAAGTACCAAACCCATTTACTGCATCATAGTTACACGAATGTATGGCCAGTATAATTTTGTCAGTTCCCAACATGCCAGTTTTGGGTCCACAGGGGACTCCAACGTTGAATCTTTTCAAAGGCCTCAATTAATTTGCATAATTTCTAAGAATAGGCTTCAGTGAAGTGAAAGGAAGGTTTTAATTAGTAGTACATTCAAATTGATATATAATGAACTATACTTTAATTCCTTTATCTCTATCAACATAATACGTCATGCTAAAACCCAGATCCAATGCAATTCATCACAGTTTTCCTCTCTTTGTTTTATCAGTGATCTAGTGCTCATATGTTCATTAGAAAATTACTCTCATATTAGTTTCATCTAAAATTGGACATTAGGATGCCAGCATTTATTAAGGCAACATCATTAGTACATTTCAATTCCGCTGTACTGAATTAAATTTAGCCAATGAAATATTTATAACAAAAAATGCAATAAAAGATCTGTAAGCTGAACACTCTTAAGCATTTCCATTTTTTACTTATAGCCAAAAATAGCAGTTTTATCTACTAGTTGTGCATTAAATCAAGTTCAAAACTAGTAATGAGGAAATGTAGTGCCATATACTTCATCCTGAAGCACAAGGGTTTATTACATGGCAATTATAGTAGGCCTATTTCACAGGAAGTCCAAAAACTGGTCCATTAGGTAGTTTAAAAGAAAATAGAGTTGCTGAGAATATCTTTCATTGATTAACATTTAGCACCATAAAAGCATGTGTAAGTGGCAAGAAATGCCACCCTACAGTGCCACTGTGAAAAAAAAACAAGGCTGATTTTGTGTGTTTAGGTAAACAGTGGTTACACTGTCTTTTCTCACCCTTAATTCTCTCCCAATAAGTGAGAGAACCTTCTGGTGTTTCCACAGCAACGCTCTAAACCATCTCAGTGCTGCTGGCTGAAGAAGAACTTGGGGGCCACTTGGTGGGTCAGCTTTCCTCCCAGCCTCACACCCCACTGACAGAATGTGGTGGACAGAATCATAGCTGCCTGCCCCTTCTGCTGAGAGCCCCAAATGCAACTAAACTGTTGTCATGGAAACATGACCAACAGCCCTACATCCACTCATGTAGATACCACCCTTCACAGAAAGAAGGAAGAGCTGGTGAAGGAAGAGCAAACTCCCCCACAAAGCAGGCTGACTGGGTTCTCACCTTCCCAGACGTGGACAGCGGCTACTGGAACACAGGAAGCTGATACCCTCCCAACCATGTTCTGTCACAGGGGGAGGATTCCAAACTGGAAAGTGCCCACTGCCAACCAGCCTGGCACAGATCTCAGAACAGTTCAGGTCTCAGTGCCTTCCTCAAACCCCACTGTCCTCGCTTCCACTGGTCCACCTGTTTCCAGGTGAGAGGATTCATCCACCTCACCAGAGTTTCTCCACCTCAGCACTGCTGGCATGTGGGGGCCAGAGAATTTGAATGCGGGACCTGTCCTGTGCATTGTAGGATGTTTATGGCCACATCTTTGACCTCTCCCTACTAGACGCCAGTAGCACCCCCTAGCTATGACCATCAAAGCCTCCAGACATTGCCCAACATCCCCTGAGGGGCAAGTTCAATCCAATTGAGAACCATATGCTCAAAACACTGGCAGAGCTTCTACCAAAAGCAAACGAGTAATGAGTCAGTCAGCATCTGCCAGTTCCTACACTTCCTTGGTAGGCAGCACTTCACACTCTCAGCATTCATTCTCTGGTTCTTTGTTACAATAATACTTGGCTCAGCCTTGAAATATCCTAGTTTACCTCCAAAAACTGTACAAAGCAATGGGGGAAAAATAACCTTGACCTTGGCATTCAGATAGACTTGCGTTTGGGTCCTGGTTCCAGCACAGGCTCTGTATGAGGTAGGAAGGACAGTAACTTCTCTGGGCCTCGAGTGTACAGTAAGACTAGTATTGCCCACCACACCAGCTGATGGTGAGACTAACAGGGCTACGTATGCAGACTGCCCAGTCCAACGTCTCACCCTGCCATGCTCAGGAATTAGAAGCGATCAACAGTGCTACTGGAGCAATGGTCCACAGGAGAATGAGGTGGGAGTTCGTGCAAACTACCTATGGCTTGTTGGCATGTTTGTTTTGTTTTTACTCTGCCCCTGTATGCTATTCTCAAGGGTCTGGAAGGGTTAATATATATGCCAAAGATATTTCAAAGGTGTGTAACTCACGACACGAGAACAAGGACTTATGTCAGCTACGCCTAGCTCGTTATACCCTCAATGACGGACCTGCCGCCTCCAGGAATCACTGGGTGCTCAAGAAACCACTGAGGTCCGGTGATTGGATGAATTTGTGCAAAACGGCAAGTGAAATGACTAAATTTCCCAAGCTACCTTGTAAACTGGAGGTATGTGTGCTATGCATGCGTGTGTTTACTTTCAGAAAAATCTAGACCTTAGGGAAAAATTCATTCCTGTCAGGGTCTAGATATGTCACCGGCAACTGCAAGAGTGCCATGATATACTGTTATGCGAGAGTTTATCTGACTTGTTTACGCTGGTCCTTCTCATTATAAATGGGGCTGGAGACAAAACTAGAAGCAGATTTTAACCTTACCCTTGACTTTCACGCCATCAAGACAAGGAAACTCAGTGTAGAATGGCTCTCCATGGACATGAAAAGAGAAAACACAGGACTAAAGGGTTCCCATGCTTTTATTTACATCCCAACTACACACACACCCTCAGGTGCCTTTCCTGGGGCAGCAGGGAGTGCATTGAAAGTCGGGGTTCAGTAACACAGAAGCTTTGGTGTGCTGGGGCCTATCACACATGGTCCTTGTTTTCCATTAGCTCTGAAAGCTCTGGAGACCTAAAGGACTTAACTTCTCTTTACATCACTTTCCCTACTTAGATTCTGTGATTTGCAAACTCCTGTCGAGGAAAGGTACTGTGGAGATTAAAGAATGAGCTAACCCACAAACGACCTGTGTGTGTTTTTAGGGGGCAAAACCCGCCTCCCACCAATTTTATTGTGGTTTACTATCACATCCTCCAATGAAGAATTATAATCAAGTTTTAATTATTCTCATTAATGGAGACTAGCATAGAACAATCTGTAACAACTAAAATATGATGCCACAATCACTTTGAAATGTTTCTGTTTTGTAAAGAAGAGATTCATGCCCCCCGCCCCATATCCCAACACCAATTACACTAAGTTCATGCTAATATAATCTTGCCTTCCATGGCACTACAGGAACTGGTGAGAGCCAGAATAATCAGCGGCTCCCAGAAGCCATTTGGGAATGAGCAATCACAGACCAGATAACCAGAAGTTGACTACATTCTTACACTCTTCATGTTTAGAATTCAAAGCGAGTTGCTGTCTAGCAGACTGCAGGCAGCAGTGTTCAGGCCCCTGAGATCAAGCCACCGTTAGAACAAACTCTTTATATGTCGGGGCTTTGCGATTTTTATAGCTACGTTTGTTGTTTGACCAAAGTCGCCCTCTTTAGTATGTCTCTTATAAGATTTTCTCCAAGGCTCATCGACACGAGATGCACCCCTTCCCCCCAGTCCTCTTTCAGTTATGTAATTCATGGGCTTCGATTCCAGAGCCCAGAACACACAAAGAATAACCACAGACAAGCTGTCTCCCTCTCCCTTCTATAAGGTGCAAAGGCCAGATATTCCATAAACTTCTCCGTGATTTCTCGTCCCAGAGAGAGACTGTTTCACGAAACTCTCCCAGTCTTTAAAGACACGAGGACGGCACTGGAGGGACCGGGGCCCTACCCTTGCAGAGCTTATGCTTTGCAGGCCTAGGTGTGTGGCGAAGTCTGGGCCACGGCATAGAAAACTCAGAAGGTACGTCAGCAATGCTGACAGGATCACAGGCTGATAAGAAAACGACCTACAATCTCAGGAGGCAGCCTTTCTTTAAAAGAACTCTTAGAGTCCAAGTTGATGAGAAGGAAATACCAATCACGTGACACACCAACAGTGACTGATCAATGATTTGGTATCAGACTCACTGTCAGGTGGAACTGACCAGGAATGTCAGGCCAAAAAAATTAAGTTCTCTCCTTACATAGGGAGCCTAAAGCAAATCTGAGAGAATATAAGTATCCTACCTGAAGGCCAAACTTAGCTACGAATTTTTTTTATTGTTGCTGCATTTAGCTGCGGAACAAGAGAAAAAGAAACCGGTCACCATGGAAACCGCAACTTCACAATCTATCGTGAGAGAACAGCTCGCTTCCTTTCTTACCCCTTTGGCTGTACCAGATGGAATGAGAGAGAAAAGCCCTTCTCTCTTTGCCACATGTGACATTCTCTCTCTGGCCTTCCACTGAGGTCTCAGATGCAAAAATACAGAAGAGATTCCCTCCTAAGGGTTAAAGCTACCATCACACTGACAGGTACATAATTCCAAGCTGAAAAAAACTAAAGAAATAACAAGACATGGAATCTTCAGTGCATAACGAGCATTGCCTGAACACTCCTCACAGGGAAGAAATACGTGCCCAGAATGCCCATCTTTCTTTAAGTTTGTTTGCTTGTGTTAAAAGAAATAATAATGATGACCACATCCGGCATCTTTATCAATTAGCCTTCTCTCAGCTGCCCCTTCCTTTTCTTTATTAAAAATTAACCTGTGAGGAAAGGGAGACGCAGTGAACAAAGTATGACAGTCACAGCTTAAAACCAGACCAAACTAGATTTAACTCACTGATTTGTCCTTACCAAAAGTCCTTTATTTACAGATCTCAAGGCTGCCTTTTAACTCCTACCTGGTACACATACATAATTCTGGATCCGTTTAACAGATAACCTATGTCAGAGACTACAGAAACTGAGCTGTGGGAGGGGCACCAAGAACTGCATATTTTGTCCAAGTTCTAGACCAGCTACACTTCCCATCCTCTGGGAGTCCTGATGAAGCAAACAACTCAGTTATCACGTCCTTGGCTCCCTTTAACCTCCACCACAGCCATCGGCTTTCACTGGGAACTGGTCGGGGAGGCAAGAATGCAACATAGCAAGCGTCCCGGGGATCCATCTCCCATCGAAAAACACATCTCTCTTCAGCTCCCAATAAACAGAAGTAACCAGGAAGCACTGGGTCATCGCTGCCTAACAACATCTCGTATACTCACAGTGACAATGCGTACCTGTGCACTGTGGGTGTGATATTAGGAACGGCAACACGACGGAGTGTGGAGTGTGACAACAGACCGACTAGAAGGCGGCCCAGCCATTTAGTGCCAGGGCTCCCTCTTCCGTCCTCAAGCCCCATGTATCTCCACAGATCTACCTGTCTGATGAGGAAACAATACGTAACACCACAGCACCTTAGAATCCAGTATCATAAAGACCCAGAGAGACAGTCAACGCCAGACACACAGAGAAGAAAAACAGCCCGCACACAACACAGGTGAGGCTATGTTAGTCTTCTCTGTGACCGTTTTCAGCAAGAAGCAAACATTGACACGGCAAGTTCATGAGCAGTGGGATTGCACAGAACGTGGTTTTCTTTCATGCTGAGACGTTTTCTTAATTTCAGTTCATCCCTAATATTCTTCTCAGTGCTCTCAGCTATCTCCTGTTCTCAGCCACAATCTGACCTGGGCTATTTTTGGCTGGGTGTGAATGGACCGTGCTCTAACAACTGAGTCCTTTCTCTCCTTTCTAGACATAGTCACCCAACCACTCACAGATTTACTTCACTGAAGTTACACTGATGACCTCCCCTGAGCTGTTATTCTTCTAGGTTGATTTTTGTACTTATTTCTTCACCAATCCATTCAAGAACTTTTACTGAGTGCTTACTGTGTGTGCCAGGCACTGTTCACGGCCCTGGAGGTGGATCAGACATAAAAATAAACAATCTGCTCTTAGAGAGCTTACATTCTAGCAAAGGGAAACAAATCAGATGCAAAAAATAAGACCTAGCTGGACAAGCAGTTCTAATGCGTCTTTTGGAGCAAAAATTAATATAAGACCTGGTCTTATTTTACTATAAGACCTGGTATAATATAATATAATATAATATAATATAATATAATATAATATAATATAATATAATATAATATATAATAATACAATATAATATAATAATATAAATATATAAGACCGGGTTTTATATTAACTTTTGCTCCAAAAGACACATTAGAGCTGACTGTCCGGCTGGGTCTTATTTTGGGGGAAACATGGTATGAAGAAAAATAAAGCAGGGGATGATGACAGGGAGATGGTGGTGAAAAGTGCTATTTTTGACTTTAAGGGATGGGGGAGGTCTGAGGAAGGGGAGGGAGGAAGCCATGCAGGCATCTGGGGTGGGGGGTGGGGGCACCTTAGTGTTGGAGGGACAGCAGGAAGCCAGGGTGGAGCAGAGCATATGAGGGCCTGGATCTGAGCGGCAGATGGGTGAAGGAACTGGCCATGCAGGACCCTGGACAGCAAACCCCGAGTGGATGACAGGCCACCAGAGTTACAAGTGAAAGAATGACTTGGTCTGAATTTTGTTTCAAAAGAATCACTCTGGCTGCTCTCTGAGAACACACTGTAGGGGAGCAATGATTATAAGCCGGGAAAAAAGTTCCCAAACGAATGCAACACTCCAGGAGAGAGAGATGGCAACTTGGACTAGGGTGGTGGTGACACACGAAGAGAAGAGTGATGAATTGGGGATAGATTTTGAAGGTAGAGCCAACAGGCTCTGTTGATGGACTAAATGGATTAACATGGCAGATCTGAGACTACGGTCCTTAGAAAGGGCTTGCTTACAGGGTTAGCCCTAGCTGATATCTGGGAACAGCTGATAAACAGTACCCTACACTGATATAATTTTTTTTCCTAAATATGAGACTGGCCCACTGTGCTGAGGCTGTTTGCATAAACCACATGGTTGATACGGAAACCCCTAGTTTCCTTCTGGGGGTCTGGAATTCGGGTACATGCTAGGCAGAGGGTGCCTATGTGGTCAGCCTCCAATAAAAACCCCGGGTACTGAGTCTCTAATGAGCTTCCCTGGCAGACAACGCTTAGCATGCGTTGTCACAACTCACTGCAGGAGGAATTCAGAGTCTCCCGTGGGACACACCAGGAGAGGACTCTTGCAAGCTTGTGCATAGATTTCTAGAAATCGTCCCATGTGGCTTTTCCCTGTGCTGAGGTTGCTTTATGTCCTTCTGCTATAATTAAATGTGACTGCGAGTGTAACAACACCTGAGTCCTGAGAGCCCTGGTGAATTACCAAACCTGGGGCAGATTTGGGGACCCTGACAAAGAGGTGAATGTGAGAGAGAGCCTGCAAAGAGGGAGCCAGGATTTCTGAGCTCGAGTCTCAGCTCTTTATTCTTCCCTTCACTCTACTGCAAACCTCTAAGTAGCTTATTTGAGACTTCAGAGATACTGAGATTGTAAACTTTGTTTTTTAATGACAAACAAAAGTTCAAACTATAGGGAGGAAATATGAATGAGGAGGTGAAGCACAGAGGAAGTTTAGGGCAGTGAAAATACTCTGTATGACACTACAATGGTGGATGTACGTCATTTGTGCAAGCTGACAGGATATATAACACCAACAGGGAGCCTTAATGAAAACTATGGACTTTGGATGAAAATGAGGTGTCAGTGTCGGGTCATCGATTCTAACAAAGGTTCAGCTCTCGTGGGGGATGCTGAGAGAATGGGGAGCCTGTGTGTGTGTGGGAAATCTCTGTACCTTCCCCTTAATTCTTCTTTGAACCTAAAATTGCTCCAAAAAGTAAAATCTATTTTTTTAAAAATGTCAAACAATTTCACTTCTTTAAGGGATAAAAAATGGTTCATGGAGTTTAGTGATATTTCAAATAATGTTCTTTCCTTGAAATTCAAGGTGTGGTCATGAATGAAGGAAGCTGGAGGGCGTGTTTTCCCCAGGCTACATAGCTGTCTAAGGGAAACATGCTTTGCTTCAATTAACTGGCACACTGGGAACTGCTGCTTCATATTTGTAGATTTGATATTTGCAAACAAGTGGGGTCACAGATGTAGATTATAATTTAAAAGAACTGCAGAGAATGAAAAGCAACAGTAATTACAGACGGCTTATGAATGTCTGCCATACGAAAAAGTACATTAATTGTAGTTAGATGCTTAATTTTGAGTCTCTCTTGGCCCTATTTTTAATATTTAACAAAATTCCCCCATACCGATTCGTTGTATCTTAGTGAATATTTAAAGTGAAGTAGAAACCCGAAATAGTATAGGAATCGCTGGCTAAAAAAACTGAATGAGTCCTGTAATCACTCCATTTTTTGATAATAGAAACAAACAGAGAAAGCCATCCTCGTAATTCTTTATGAAGACATAAGTAAAAGGCTTTTGCTGAAACTGGGTTATTTGACTTTGATAATGGGACGTGTCCTAAGTTAATCAAATGATGGCTTACAAAGGTTACATCATAAGTAAAAAAAAGAAAGCCAGGGAGATACCATGCAGATACGCAGTAAAGTCACCTCTATGTACTTACTAGTTTTCAAGAGTAAATTAGTATTACTATATGAATTGTTTGGGCAGTCTAGTAGGTCTCTAAATAATGAAGCTGGCTTTCAGGGGAAAAAAATTATTTCATCATTTTTCAATAAAATGCTTTTTTCTTTTTATCTCCTTCACTTTGGTACCCAGTTCATTAATTACTTATCTTTCAATTGGAGGTACATTTTGAAGATTATCTGCATTTTCCAAATAAGGGAAACCAGAATTCCCAGGAAAACATGGTATCCAAAAGCCATTCAGAGTTCTCTCAAATCCCAGGTGAATGAGTTTGCTTTTATACTGTTACTGTTTGGACGCATGATAGGAGGGGAATATGAGCTGTGTTGGGTTGCAGACATAATTTACAGACATAACTACACAGATACCAATGTGGAAACACATTCTGCAAAGTGACAAACACTGCAGCAGCATGAGATTCATCCCATCAAAACACCCATTTTATCTAAAGTGCAAAAATAATAAAAAGAATTGCTTTGAAATATTTCCCATCTCTGTCCATTAAATGTGCTTAGCTTTGACTTTAGTCTTGGAACAACTGAAATTTTCCATAACAACATACATCTAGGATGATTCGCAGATGAATCCAAACGTATATACCTTTGACCAGAATGAAAGCAATAAACATAAGTTTGCCTGCTGTGATTTTCAAATAGTAGTAACAGAGGGAATTAAGTTCTATTTTTTGCACCCTGGAGAATACCGCTCGCTGATTACTTCTAAAAACTTGAGAGGGACAGAAAATTTCTCGTTTTTATGAAGTGAAGCAGAGTTCAAGAGAGTTTGAACCTTATCCCATATGCCCTCCCCACCCTACCCCATGTAATTTCTCTGCACTGAATTAGCTCTGTGTAAGTAGAATAACTCAGTGGAGAATACTATGACATGGTATCTTCAATTACTGTACACACAGGAAATGTGGTTGCACTGGGCTGAATAGCCCTAAAAATCCATGACCATCTAGAACCAGTGAAAGTGACCTGACTTGGGAACGAGTCTTTGCAGATGTCATCAAGTTAAGCTGAGATCCTACTGCTATAATTAAATGTGACTGCGAGTGTAACAACACCTGAGTCCTGAGAGCCCTGGTGAATTACCAAACCTGGGGCAGATCTGGGGACCCTGACAAAGAGGTGAGCGTGAGAGAGAGCCTGCAAAGAGGGAGCCAGGATTTCTGAGCTCAAGTCTCAGCTCTTTATTCTTCCCTTCACTCTACTGCAAACCTCTAAGTAGCTTATTTGAGACTTCAGAGATACTGAGATTGTAAACTTTGTTTTTTAATGACAAACAAAAGTTCAAACTATAGGGGGGAAATATGAATGAGGAGGTGAAGCACAGAGGAAGTTTAGGGCAGTGAAAATACTCTGTATGACACTACAATGGTGGATGTACGTCATTTGTGCAAGTTGACAGGATATACAACACCAACAGGGAGCCTTAATGAAAACTATGGACTTTGGATGAAAATGAGGTGTCAGTGTCGGGTCATCGATTCTAACAAAGGTTCAGCTCTCGTGGGGGATGCTGAGAGAATGGGGAGCCTGTGTGTGTGCGGGAAATCTCTGTACCTTCCCCTTAATTCTTCTTTGAACCTAAAATTGCTCCAAAAAGTAAAATCTATTTTTTAAAAAATGTCAAACAATTTCACTTCTTTAAGGGATAAAAATGGTTCATGGAGTTTAGTGATATTTCAAATAATGTTCTTTCCTTGAAATTCAAGGTGTGGTCATGAATGAAGGAAGCTGGAGGGCGTGTTTTCCCCAGGCTACATAGCTGTCTAAGGGAAACATGCTTTGCTTCAATTAACTGGCACACTGGGAACTGCTGCTTCATATTTGTAGATTTGATATTTGCAAACAAGTGGGGTCACAGATGTAGATTATTATTTAAAAGAACTGCAGAGAATGAAAAGCAACAGTAATTACAGACGGCTTATGAATGTCTGCCATACGAAAAAGTACATTAATTATAGTTAGATGCTTAATTTTGAGTCTCTCTTGGCCCTATTTTTAATATTTAACAAAATTCCCCCATACCCATTCGTTGTATCTTAGTGAATATTTAAAGTGAAGTAGAAACCCGAAATAGTATAGGAATCGCTGGCTAAAAAAACTGAATGAGTCCTGTAATCACTCCGTTTTTTGATAATAGAAACAAACAGAGAAAGCCATCCTCGTAATTCTTTATGAAGACATAAGTAAAAGGCTTTTGCTGAAACTGGGTTATTTGACTTTGATAATGGGACGTGTCCTAAGTCAATCAAATGATGGCTTACAAAGGTTACATCATAAGTAAAAAAAAGAACAGACAGACGTTTAAGTGAGGGAAGAAGGTAATTGTATTTTGTGAAAATGTAAACAAATTATTAAACCCTAGAATCAGGTCAACAGGCGTTTGCAGAGAGTAGCTATTGAATAAATGTTTAAATAAATTAGTGAAATTTCAATCAAAAATATATTAGTGTTATTAATGTTTATACCTTTTGAGGCTTAATATTCACAGTTCTAAATAATGAGTCTGCATAGCCAATTAATCCATAACTATAGTAACTCGAACTTTTTTAATTCAAGGAGTTAAATACATATGTCCATTCAAGACTCAATTCATTTGACAAATATTTGTTGAGTACTACTACAGCCTAGAAGTTATGTTCGGTTCAATAATTCAACAATGAACCAGAACGACCTGGTCCCTGTCCTCCTGGAGCTTCAAAGTTGGGCAAAAAGAGAAGGATGCTGCACAAAGGATGAAGTACAAGTGTGACCTGGGTGACAAGGAAGAACAGAGGGCACCCAAGCAAGCCCAACCTCCTCTTGGCCAGGGACAGAGGCCAGAGGTCCAGGGAAGGGCTCTTTTAGAGGATTTCTATCTGCAGTTGAAGAATGAGTAGGAATTTAACAGTAAGAACAAAACAGGTACAAAGGGCATCTGAAACATGGAGGAGGGCTTGGCACATCTGAACAACAGAAGACTGCATGGCCAAGTCACACTGAGCTCAGTGCGTCCTGAGAGGACGTGGAGTTTTACCCTATAGTTCCAACTACAAAATTTTTAAAATTAGGAGTACCCGATGAAATTGGCAGACTAAAAATCCACATTAATTTTACCTCTTCCTAAACTCTATCCAGAAGTACAGTAAAGAGATTTTTTAAAAGACAAACCCACCCAACAGCAACAAAGGTATGGAAGCTAAAATGCAAAGGAACAACAAGTACTAACTCAATATAGTCAACAGAATGAAATCCTAAACCTTCAGTGGAAAAGCTGAGAACCCAGTGAAGAATGCAGCATCATCAGAACCCAGTAACATCAGGTATGCAGGTATGTTTGAATCTAGGGGTGAATGTAAGTGGATAAAATAAGGGGGTTGGGAACTGTTTGGGAAGCAGTTAAGACTCCCAGACACCCTCTCTTACCCCATTCTGTAAAGCCACTGACCTCCCCCAATCTCTCTGAAGAACATAAACAGATGGTCTCTGGTCTGTGGGTGTGGTATGTATCACTCAGCCTAGGACACTGGCAGCCGGACCTTGAACCCCAGGTGGGAAGTTTTAAAACTCACCATGGGAAATCAGCTAAAGACAGAAAACCACCCTACAAAGAAGTAGCCCTCCAAGGTGACCTTCACTGACCAGCCCTGCCCACAGCTCTCTAATCCCCCATTTTACCCAAGAACAGACAGTCAAGGATTTTCAGATATTTGAGGAAAGCCTCTAAGAAAAACAACAGAACCCAAAAGTAATGTGGAGGAAACAAATCATCCAGAGACCAAAAAACTTAAATCAATAATTCCAAAAAGATAAATCCATGTTTCTATGCCGTAAGAACAGGAGGCAATAAACGGAGTATTCAGAGAAGAAACACCAAACAAGTGCCCGTAGAACACATGCCAGCACAAATAAATCAAGGAAACTTCTGACTATAGAGCAAACAGACAAGGAAAATAAAAAAAATAAAAAAATTGGGAAGAAAAAGAAAAAATTTTAAAGCTAGCCCAGCAGTTACCATACCCACATATTCACAGATCAAGAAAGTAAAGAGAGAAGAGAGGTAGAAGACATCATTTTAAACAACTATCCCCAAAATTAAAGGCATAAGTTACAGATGCCCAAAGTAACCAGCATTACGGAAGAAGAGAGATGCCCATCAAGGCATACCATTGTGAAATCTCAGAACAGTGGAGAAAAAGAGAATATAAGATTCCAGAGAAGGAAAGAAAAGAAATGGGAGCAATACCTCCAAATGCCTGAAAAAAGTGACAGCTAACCTAGAATTCTATACCCAAACAACTGTCAATGAAGCATGAGGGTGGAACAAAGATGGCACTCGAAATGAGAAGAAATGCTGTAGGCCGCCATCACTAAGATGGCTTCTCACCTCTCATCACCTTTATCACCTGAGAACAGAATGCCAAAGCAAGTCAGATAAAGACTGTAAACAACATCTGGCTCATTTTGACCACACACTGAACAAGTTCCGGTCCCTGCTCTTGGCCCAGCTGCCTGGAGCAGAGGAGAACATTCGATTCAATGCAAGAAATGTGCCTGGGGCTGTTCCTCGAACTGGAGTAAAGCCATAAACGCTGAAAACATAAACCAACCGATTCCTGTCCATCTTTCTAAGGGCTGTCCAGTACCTGCAGTTCATGCTACAACTTTGGCAGATGACCTGACTATGATCCCTATTATTCTTAAGAGCTCTCAGCTCATGACTTTACCTACCCAGTTCTCTTGCAGACTCTGAAGAAAAGTGAAGCCAGCTGATGACCCAGACACTGTTCAGCCATCTTCCCCTCCAAAGAGCAGAAAAATGGCCTCTCCTAAAATAATTAGGATTGTGCTTGCTTCTTATTTTGTCAAAAGCAAATAAATTTAGGAAAACATACACAAGTGGTAATACTACAAGGAGAAGTGAGGAAATGATTATCGCCGAAGTTAAGGTACCGGTGACCATGGCAGAACCAGGAGACAGGATCAGGGGACGGTAAGTGGAAGGCTTCTAAGGGATGGGCAACTTCTCATGTCTAGACAGCAGGGTGGGGACTTGTCTTCTCACTATAGTGCTTTTTAAAATCCTCACATGTACGATATATTTCCAAACAAAAATTATTTTTCTCAAGGGTGAGGGACACAATCAGATTTGTACATTTAAAATATTGTTAAGGCCACTGTGAAGACAGTGATGGGGGTGGACAGGATGAAGAGGCAGTGTAGCCAGACAGGTTACAGAAGATTAAACGCTGCTTTTCTTTATTATTATTGGTTTTTATAGGAGGAGGATATTATGGGGAAAGGGAGGGAGGGGGAAGGAGAGAGGAGTGAGAAGAATTTGGTCAGTTAGCAAAAACAAACAAAATACCCAAGATAATGTTTCTTGTGAATGATCACTGTTGCTAACAACCTATTATATTTATACTGTTCCTCGACTTAAAGGAACAGTAAGCTTAAAATACTGTAAAAGCCATCACTGCATTACTCTTCAGAACGCAATTATATAACTAGTTTCAAAAGAGGTCTTTATAAGCCCAACATCACCAGCCAGGAAAGTGCTACACAAAGGAAGCTCCAGGATTTGCCATGACGGGTTAAAATGCCGAGTGAGGACTTCTGCATAAATAAAATTCAGGACGCCAATGCCCCCAGCCCAAGCCTTAAGCTCATATCTCACGTGGTACCTAAACACCATTTTAATTTCACCTCCTGTATGAAACCGCCACAGCGTTGCAGAAATGTGTCCTCTCAGGACTAGAAAGTTTATGTCAATCATTTGCAATCACATTCAGCATTCGAGCAAATGAACGGGGTGGTGCGGCTTTCCCACATATTTGGGTTCCAAATAAGAACGGTTTTATGATTTCCTCTGGCCTGAATGGATCATTCCAGTCCAGAACTTAATATGCTCCTTTATGTAAGTTTTAAGCATAATTTTTTAAGTGTTAAGAACCTGGCGATTCATTTCAGTGGTGGTATGTTTCTTCCATATTCTATTATTAGCAGTTAAAATAAGGTCTAATACCCAATAGTTACTCATACAAGTTTCTTGAGGCATCAAGGAAACTGAACCATCGAGAAAAGCATCATGTTCTATTATTTTTACCAAACAAATACCAAAAATAGATTTCCAATGTTTTCTTCATATTTTCTTTTGTTTCTTCCATAAGAAGTGAGAAAGTGAAAATGAGATTTCTACAATAATGCATTAGGGGGAAAAACAGTAAACCTAAAAATTTTTCACCTGTCTCCTGTAATATGAGTCTTTGTGAAGATTACAGAACATAGCAATAAGGAACAGATAACATTTTAAACATTTAAAACGGAAACTGGTCAAGAAGGTAACTTTTTCAGATAGTGGGAAAAGATCTGATGTAGGAAACTTTTTACACGGTTTATTCTTGACAAGAGGAGACAAATTGCTGTCAATCCACATCTTACCTTAAATACTTCCATTGGAAGAGGAAACTTTGCAGCGTCAATAAGGGATTTTTCCAGAGCACATTTCCATTCAGAGGCCATCTTCAAAGGATAGATTTCTGTATCAACAGCAAACCACATAAGAGTTTAAGGACTGAAATGTTCTACTGGGTGGTTCTTTCTTGAGTTTTATCTTCCCGGGACTTTATAATAAGCTGGAACGCTCAGCAACCATAAAAACGCACACCCTGCCTGCCATAAAAGACCACCTGCTAAAGGGATTTTCTGAAGTTAAATAGCAACTTGGGATTCTGCTTTCAGAAATGAAGAATAAACTTAATAGGGCTCTTCTTCAGGGAACATTTGCAGGTATTCTGTTGGCATTCTGTAAGTAATTTGATGGTATAAATCACATTAGCAACATCTTCAGTCATCTGCTGCCCCAAATTCTATATATTACCTGGGAAGTAATATCCACTGATGAAGAACTTACTATCTGATAAATTGCTAAACTAGAAATGACTCTTCTCTGGTATTTCAGTTATTACAACATTATTTTTCACTAAATCTCTAGGCTCTCATGTGCTAAAAATAGTCCATGTAAATCAGAAAAGTTATTAAAAGGTAAATTAAAATTTACCAACCAAGTTTAATATTTATACTTGAAACGTTGCTAACACACCACGTGTAGCCCATACTTTTCCCGCGGTGGTGGGAAGAGAGGGATTTACGAACGGAGGTGACGCTGTCCGAATGCACAATTTGAAAAAAAAAAAAAAAAAAAATTGGTTGAGCACAGTGTGTTGTTCACCGATTGCTGACACAGCGGGGGAATTTTATGATCTGATCTCAACAGATTTAAGACCTTATCAAAACAGGATTTGCAGAAGCACTCACTTTTAAGTAGATATGTTTATACCGTCCCTATATCAACCCCGGATCCCTCAGACAGACAGACAGGGTATGAGTATGAATCTAAGCAGTTGAAAGGCAACTTTAAACTTCTGGGGCTATATTTTTAATTTCTTGCATGTCTGCTTTTTCGCATGGAGCCATATATTATGATCCTCACCGCTTCTGAACTCACCTTGAGCTCGAAGCCCCCGTGTTTTGGCAGTTTATTAGGCTTTTCAGACTACCATAATTATGGTAGCCGAAAGGTGCGGCCACAACCAGCCAAGTAACCAATGCTTTGCCCCCGCCATTCACTGTCAGTTACATGAAGACACAGGAAGGGTCATTAATGACTAAATAGGCTCCCTGTGTATATAGTGTCTAGAATCTTTCTAGCATTTCATCTACACTCTTCTACCTCTGCGAATGTTTTTTCCAATTTGGCATTTCTACGTTAGACCAAGAATAGAATGTGATTCTTCTTTAGCAGTAACTGCCATATTGGGGAAAGCACTGTGGGGCCCCAATAAATACCCTCTACAGAGAAGAAAGGAATGGTCCCTCCAACATCCCAGGTGGTGCTGAGAACAACCGAAGGGGCTGCTGAGAAGAAATCGCTTCTCAAAGAAGGAAGAGGGACCAGGTCACGGAGCCCTATAAACTGTCCCATGAGGGACAGAAGGATCTGCTAGAACGTCCCAGCGGTTCAGCTTGGCATCGAAATCTCCGTGAAGGGGGGAAGCAATTACGAGGACTCCAGTGGCAAAGCCCAGAGGACGGCAAGTGCTGCATCTAAAAGGGGTTGGGGGTTTGGGGTAAGCAAGAGCCTGGACCTCCTGAGGAGACAAGAATAAACTGGCTTTTCCAGGAATCTGGAAGCCTAATACGTAGGAAGTTCCACGTTAGCATGTTGGTGAATGGAGAACCGAGTCACAGGAAAGGATGACAATTTCCAAAAGGCAAGAGCAAAGGGAGGGTCTGCAGACATAAAGGGAAGAAAAGGTCCCCTGTGTGGGCGCTCTGAGGTCCTACAGTCTGTCACTGAGGTCTCTGGGACAGGAGGAGAGACAGAGAAGAGGGTAATAGGAGAATGGTTAAAGAAAATTACGCAAAGCAGGAGCAACGAAAGCCCCAAATGGCTATGGTTAGTCCCAAACTATCAGAACTGAGACAGGTGACGTGCAGACCCCAAGTCACCCCAGAGAGCTGAGCCCTTGGTCACCTGGTGCCACCTGTCTCCCACCAAACCATAGACAAATGTAACAAGAAGCCCAGTGCAAAGGACTGAATGTTTGCATCACCCCCGAATTCCTACGTTGAAACCCTAACCCCCAGTGTGATGGTGTTGGGGGTGGGGTCTTCGGGAGGGGATTAGGTCATGAGGGTGAAACCCCTGTGAATGGGTTAGTGCCCTTATAAAAAAGACCCCAGAGGGCTTCCTCGCCTGTTCACCATGTGAGGACACAGTGAGAACACGGCCATCTAGGAACCAGGAAATGAGGCCTCACCAGACAACGAATCTGCGGGTGCCTTGACCTTGGACTTCCAGCCTCCCGAATGGGGAGACATAAATGTCTGCTGTTTATAAGCCATCTACCCTAGTCTGTGGGGTTCTTTCTGGGGATATTAAATCCTAACATGGAATTTAACCCCATGGCAAGGCACACTTCTTTTCTTAAAAGGTGAAAATCACCTGCAGTTTTGTCGGGGTGCTCAACTACCTGCAAAAGCTACACACCTAGTGGTTTGAATAAGCAGAGAACAATATTCCATTGTGTGTTTCATTAGACGAGAGGCACTTGGTTACACTGGAAAATTTATGAACAATAAATATCACCATTAAAAGAACATAAACCATTTTCTTAAGATTGATCGTGTTGCAGGTAATTTAACAGAGTGTATGTATCATGTCAACTTCTGTGTGTGGGGAAGTAATAAGTAATTAAAATCTGTCCTGCTTCATCTTTAACTAGAAGCCTAAGTAAAAATGAGGTGACCTCCCTTTGTGCAAGTGTTTGGCTGGCTGATTTCTGGTAAGTGCTACAGGAAGCAGGAGTGTACAAAATAGTCACCTCACAGCCTCAAGAGTAAAGAAGGCCTCCAGGGTGATCCTTTTCTTTCATGCACCTCCAAACCTCTACTCCTTCCTGCTCCACCTGGTTCTGACCAGTGAGGAAAGACTAATCTAGGCTTATTAACAGACACTGGAAAATGTAATGGACTGAATATTTGCATCCTCTCAAACCTGATGTGTTGAAGCCCTTCCCCCTAATATGATGATATTTGGAGGTGGGCCTTTGGGAGATAATTGGGTTAGATGAGTTCACAAGTGTGGGGCCCCATGATGGGACGTGCTCTTGAACAGAAGAGACCAGAGCTAGTACGCTCCCTCTTTTGCGCCCCGTCCTCATACACACACAAAGAAGAGGCCACGTGAGAACACAGAAGGCGGCAGTCTACAGGCCAGGAAGAGAGCCCTTACCAGAACCCAGCTGTGCTGTCACCCTAACCTTTGCCTTCCAGCCTCCAGAACTGAGAGACAATAATTCATGTTGTTTAAGCCACGCAGTCTATGGCATTTTGTTAGGGCAGCCCAAGCTGACTAGTACAGAAAGCCAACAGCTCTGTTTGGACAAAGAAACAGTTCAGACAGGAAGCATTTAAGTTAGATGCAGAAACTTCCTGAGTCTAGGAGCTATCTAAAATAGGAAAGAAAAAGCAAGCAAAAAAAAAAAAAGTTGACAAAGATTTAAATATATACCAGGGGTGCCAAAAAAATATATACAAGTGGACACTGGGGTGTGCAGCAGAGAGGGTACAGAAAGCACAGAGAACTAGCACAGGCTTATCTCAAAGTGTGCCTCCCCTCCCCCAAGCCCTTCCAACTGCTTCTCACCACCAGTTAATGCTCAATACTTTGTGTTTCTTTAAGGATGCTGGGGACACATTTTGAGTGTCCTGTCGCATTTTGTTTTCTTCTCCCTGAACGTAACCTTTCTCGCTACAATTTAAATGTTTGGAAAATAACGTCTTGATGAGGAATGCCTTTCCCAAAGTCTTTAAGGGACTGCCACAAATTCTGCAGTGAAATGGACAAGTCATGTCCAGAAAATTACTCAGTAAACACAATTTATTCTTATCATAGAAAGACATCAACTTATTAAAAGAGAGAGAGCTCTCGTATGCAAATGTTTCCTAAGTTTCTACCTTGACACTTTGCAGTCTCACTGCTGAGTAGACGCCCGTGACTTCACAGTAAAGGAACAATCAGAGAACCTACGTAGCCACTAGTCATCCTTTGCTTTGCTATAAATTTTACACTGGCATATATATGTTTCTCCTGAAATTTATAAAGCAATTAGGTACTAAGCTAAGATTTATACACCCAACTTTCCACACAAAGTAAATTTCTCCTGCAGCGTTATGAATCCCAAGGCAAACGTGAGCTTAGATCTTTCCTCATGGTGCTGACAAGCCCTTTGTTTGTCATCAAAGTCCCAAATTACTCAGGGTATAAATGGATTTCTTGGCTGCTTCTCAAAACGTTGACAACAATAATACTCATAAAATACCATGTTACATGTCTATATGCCTGTCACATTCAACACAAATGCAAACACATGAGCCTCAGAACCAGGGAGCTTTTCAATTAAAGCCTGTGAGTGACAGAAAAAGGAAATATAACTTCTCAGCTTCATTTACTCAAGACTAACAATGGCAGCTAATATGGGAGGAAAAAAATTCCGGCAATTTTAATAAAGCAAAGAGCTAAGGTCTTTGCTTCCAAAAGACCTGTGAAATTGACCAGAATGAAGATCAGAAATTTCTAGAAGAAATGAGTCCTTCTTCCTTGGCATCTGCAATGCTATGAGAATCCAACGCTTTTGTTCAGAGGCTACCCATCAAAAGGTTGGTAAGGCTGGTAAGGCCATTAAGGGGAATGGAAGGGAACGGGCAAGGGACCTAGGATTTCATTGCAGTGCATCCCCCCACAAGCTAGGTGACCTTGGAAAAGTAGCTTAACCCCAGTCTAAATGTTCTCTGCTGTAACGGGAATATACCAAACATGCAGCACTTTTTTTGGAATCAAATAAGCAACATAGCAGATGTAAAACCACCTCGCACATAGTAAACATTCAAGAGAAGTTATTTTGTAAATACTTAGATTATGGCCCAGTGAGGTATGTCAGAAAGCATAATGCACTATTCTATCCAATTAAGTCTAGGGAAGGTCACTTGACAGAGCTTTCAAAGCTCATTAAAATCTTTGATGTACCAGGAAAAAAA
The DNA here is from genome assembly GCF_036562045.2 of Rhinolophus sinicus. NCBI lineage: Eukaryota > Metazoa > Chordata > Mammalia > Chiroptera > Rhinolophidae > Rhinolophus > Rhinolophus sinicus. The sequence goes on along the minus strand of NC_133752.1, from coordinate 103,165,689 downwards.
GCATGCTGATGTTTTTCTCTTTGCTTTTTTCCAGGTCAGAACAAATTATACAACGATAAGCACTTGGTTTGGATATTTGGATGGATGGATGGATGGATGGATGGATGGATGGATGGATGGATGGATGGATGGATATAAATGGAAGGATGGCTAGCTAGATGGATGTGGGCATGCACAAATGTATGGACAGATAGGAGATTTTGGAACATCCTTGCAAAACTATTAAAATCCCCAAAGAAAATGGGAGAATATGACCAATTCCCAATCTATTGTGTCTTTCGTTTTTGAACTAGTGATTCCAAAAGAACGAGGTCAACGTCACAGCCTCCAACACAACTTTCTCCTTTTAGAGCACTATTAATTGAGGTCTTGGGTTTTATTCTCCATAGACAGTATTCTGAAGTTAAAACGCTTAATATTCACATACTCAGATATACAAGATACAACAGAGTTCATACATGTTTCCAGAGACATATACAAGAAAATAGCATCACATCTTTTTCCCAAACAATCCACAACCACGAAAGCCTCGGCCCTTACCTGAAGGTGGGTCCATTCTGTATTTATTCTCTTGACACCAACCAACTGGTCGAAGTCTGTAATCCAAGTAAAACAACCACTGGTCATAGGATTCAGTGTCCTCCAATCCCACATAGCGAAGGCGTAATCTTCCTCCAACATTTTCAATCACACTAACTATCCAGTACTGAAAAGGGTTCTGAGAATCCTGAAGTTCTATTAAGGAATCAACTGTAATGAGGTCTATAGGGCCTTTCCCTCGCAGAGGCTGTTTAAACAGAAGCAAAACTCCTTATTTTAAACTTTATTTTAAGGTTCTCATGGAAACAGATGACAGCAGAAGATAATATTTTTTCACACCATCATCCAAGCTATTGGCAAACAGTCTGGTGTTTCCCTCCACCCCCATCCTTTCCACAGCCCTCGCCCCCTCCCCTCCCCCCCAACACATTTCCATTTGCCCATCTCTGTATCTAACAACAAAAACCACAAGTCAATAGAAAAATAACAGTTTGTGCTAAGTTCTCACCAAACAAATCACCCTTCCCAGACAAAATTGTATTTGTTAAAAATGAGTATGCTTTTAAGAAGAGTTATACCCAAATTTGCCTCGAGCTAGAAAAGATGTGGTAGCAAAACATCTACTTTTGTAATAGAGATACATCAAATATGGGGCTACAGATTTATACGGGACTCAACAGACATGTATCTTACAATGGCCACTGATGTAATAATCAAGACCCTCTCATACTTCGATTATGTGCATAAAACATGCATATGTGTAGATGACATGTCTAATACACGTTAATGATATATACTACATTACACTATTATGTAAAGTTATTTCTACATTTAACCCAATAATTGGTTTAGAGAATATATGTAATTACTGCCCCATCTAAGTGAACTTCTTAGCATATGTTCACATATGAAAAGGTTGTTTGTTCAACCAGCCTTGTAGGCAAATATGTTTCTGGAAAAAAAAAAAAAAAACCTAACAGAGCATGACAATTTGTCCTTTGGAAAGGGTGAACAACCATCATTTTGATTTGTTAACCAAACAATGAAAGTAGTAGTCATTAAAAATAAACAAATATACCAGGCAAAATCTTCACAAAACCAAACCCAATAACCCAATATATTAGACAGTAGTGTTCCAAAGTATCAATATCTTTTATGAGACAAAGGAAACTTATGGTTCAGGTTAAGAGAATAAAGATATTGTCAAAATCCACACTGTATTCTTTGTTCTCTATTGTGTTTCCCCGTTCTTTGTGGGCATTCTTCAAAGAGATTTGGTAACTCAACAATTATGACACAGCAAATTTCTCTTCCTGTTCTATTACATATAGTAAAATTAAAATGTTTTATCCTAAAATTACTTTCAAACGAACTACCAAGATTTCAGATTAAACTACTTTTCTTTCAGTACCTTAAAATTACCTTAGTCATATTTAAATATGTTCAGCCATTTTTTCTCTTGTTTTTATAAGAGAGGTTAATTCAATTGTTACTTAACACCATCTGTTTAAATCTTGGGGTTATGCATCCAGAATGCAATAGTTACAGAATCGTTTGGTTACATTATAACCATTTGGTTATAATAGTTACAGAACCATTATATTCTGAGACTATACTAGAGCTTATATACACAGAAGAGGAGTTGTCAACTACACAAAACAGTTATTCGACAGGATTGTATTTATATTCACTAATATAGGGTAGAGGTTTAAACATACAGGACAGTGGGAAGATATTCCAACAAATTATTATGTAAAAATGTGTTCACATGGGAGCAAATTTCCCATTGATTGATTGTACCACAGAAGAAGATCCTCCAATGCCATTAGAATCAGTAACCTAAGTAATTCAGGAAAAAACAGGACGTTAGGCTCTCTGGACATAGATACCTGTGTGTACACAGGTACCTGCAGAAGGATATATGCAAAGGTGCCGTCAGGTTTCAGCTCATGTAACTGTGATGCTTCAGACATAGAATAGCTGTATAACAACAATACATACACCTTCCAGGAGGTTGGCAGGTGCTGTTCGGGAACCAGTCAAATCACGAATGAGAAATTCTGTCCAGTCTGTGTACTTCTCTTTGATGGCTGGTGAGACAAAGGGAAAAAACAACAACTTCAGCACAGCAGTGGAATATCAAATAAACTTAAAATCACAGACTTTTCTGTGTGTGTATATATATATTGCTATTTCAATACTTCTCTTAATTTCAAACACCATGCTTAAGTATATACTAAAATTGCGACCACAAATCTGTCAACGATGCGTGACTTCACAGCTACCAGGTGTGTAGGTGTTGTTGGGCCTCAAGAAGATTAAAGAAAGGAGTTCTGAAGCCTTACAGCAATTCAGAAACTTCTGTGAACAACAAAGTTATCGTGAGGTATGTCATTCCGGAGGTTCCAAGAAAGAGATCAATGAGGACTAGGAGAATCAGAGAAATTTCCCAGGTGGGAACATAAAACCAGGCTCTGAGTTATGTAAGAGGTTTATACGGCAGAGAAGAGGAAGAAGGGGTTATCAGACTGAGAGAAACAGGCATATGCTAACGAATGATGGCGTAAGGGAGGAAATGCAGGCAGACAGTGGGGTCCCAGCACAGAGAACACTGGGAAATAATATTAGGTGGTAGAACAAAACTATGGACAGCCCAGAAAATCAACTAAGATGTTTAATAAATAGGAAATGTCTGCTTAAAATGAATCTGGCAGTACAAGAAAGGTTTGAATGGAAACAAGGCTAACGGCAGGAAAACCAAGGTAGATGCTACTGCAGGTAACTAAGTACAAAAGTGACAGGGCCCAAAACAGGGGTGACAGCTCTGTGAATAAGGAAGCAATATATCAGAGACATCTTTTGGGAAAAGAAACATCACACCTTGGAGACCAACATTCGACAAGTGCTCAGAACCCTAAACCTGAGGAAAATGTAACTTCTGGCATATCTCCCAATATAAATTTCCAAAGCCTTCCACAGGTTGCAACCACATCCAGGACGTCCCTGAGCCTTCCCAGGGCGCCGCAGGGCTCACAAACTCAGCAACAGGCGAGCCGCACATGTGTCCCGGATCCCAAACCACCCTCAGCGATGCTGACCTTCACAACACATGACGAGCCAGTGGGCCTGGGTGCTGCCTGGTACATGCAATACTTAGACTTTGTGAAAGGTTCCAGGCATGAGTGGTGTGTAAATTGTGTAGGTGTTTCAAAAGGACGATTCCTAGCTCAAACCTAAAGGAATAGAGTTATTACAAAAGGACACCGGGCCATAATGGTGGGGTGGGAAAAGTGACATCATGACAAGGGGTGAATCTGGGCTCTGTTATCACTGGTTATGGGACTATGAGTAATTTATTCAATTTCTCTTGCACTTTTTCCTCATCAGTATAATGGTGCTAACAACATTTTGCTTATAGGATGCTACAAGGATAAAAGACACCTATGTCCATAAAATGTAACCATCTATAAACATGAGGTTAAACCAATGGGGCGAGGGAAGATGGACCCCAGGAAGTGTTCTGACTACAGACAACCTGTTAAACTCTGTGATTTTCAGCCCCAAGAGGGCCGCCCACCCACCTGGCATTCCAAGTCCCCAGCCTGCGAGACCCCCTCAGCTGCAGCCCCCAGGGGTGCCCAGGGTTACAGTGGCCCCCACAATGCTTTAGCGGTCTTCAGCCTTCCTCAGCTTTCAGGCTGCCAGAAACGTTATAAAATGTCTTTTCTGCACTGGTCCCTCTTCAGTTCTTTTCTTGTTGTTGGTTTATGTACTTTTCATTCCTTTACTATCACTTTAATGGGGTCTCTGGAGGAAGAAGAGATAAGTAGACAGCTCAATCCACTGAATCTGCTGGCTCACAAGAGAACTGGGCCTTTACATAAGACGTGAGGTAGCAGCCTCTGACTTACCAGGAAAATATTTTTTAACCCTGAGTTTGCTGAAGAAACAAAGAGGCAACAGTGGACCTTAAATTATGAACAGAAACACCTACACTTACTATGAAGAATAAAAGACTACAGAGTTCTTTCTCTTGGAGATTTTTAAAGGAGAGAAATCTATATTAATTCTTCATAGAGGGCTCGAATTAAATTGTTCCTACAAACAGAAGGATAGGTCATAAAAGGATTCAACAGGATTGATAAGTTCCTACTATGTGGAGTGGACCACATTACGTACTACTGGAGCTCAAGCATATAGATAAAAAGTATTCTGGTCCTTAATCATAAATATAACCCCGACAAACACAGAACTTGTGATCAATGCCATAAAAAAATGCACACAAACACACATACACATTCCTTAGCCCCTGTTATATCTAGATTAGAGGAAAGGTTTCAATTTGCCCTCTCAGGACTCTTTCAGTTGTATAAATATCCTTATATAATTACAAAAAGCATTATCATGGGCCGGCCGGTTAACTCAGTTGGTTAGAGCGGTGCTCTTAACAACAAGTTGCCAGTTCGATCCCCACATGGGCTGCTGTGAGCTGCGCCCTCCACAATCAGATTGAAACAACTACTTGAGTTGGAGCTGATGGGTCCTGGAAAAACACATTTAAATAAATAAAAATAAAAGTTGAAAAAAAAGGCATTATCATGATTTTGCTCTGAAGAACACAACAAAGTCATTATTGAAGAACTGTTGGAAGCAAATGACAGAAACTTCTCATAGTAATAGTTAAATAAGTGGTACGAACCTCAGAATAGTCTATATCATTAGAACATTTAATATTTGTGCCATGATCATTAAAACCTCGGTCAGTCCTGGATCCCCGCCCACCCACCCACAGCGATTCTGACCTTCACAGCACGTGACGAGCCAGTGGGCCTGGGCGCTGCCTGGCACTGACTCTTGTAAAGAACAGCCTTTGCTACTTACCACTCTACATATCGCTTAGAGTTTCCTAAGTATTGGGAATAAGAACAAGAACTTTTTGTTGAAACGAGTTCATTATTGAGCCATCTGCGACTTAATGGTGACCACCGCAATGGGCGGTTGTAAGAATTAAATGAGAAAATAAATACCACCTTCCCAGCACTTATTACTCAGGTGTACAGTGTCGATCCTTGTAAAAAGTGAACTGTTCTTGCATAATGCAATTGATCATTCCTTCTTCAATGCATTCAAATATTTATATAACGTGCTATGTTTTCTTTCCGAAGAACACATGTGAAATGTCTCCAACTACTGCTTTAATTATAGGCTGTCAATTTTTTGCAATCCAAATTTAACTTTTAATAAACCTGTACATGACATCATGGATACAAAATGATGGTCATGGGTATAAAATCACATAGTTAACATTTTATTAACTTGAAAAATTATAATTAGAATAAAAATTCCTTCCAGTGTATGATGGCACTTAGCCTTCTTATCGCTTCATTTCCCTTTCCTAATTTGGATATTAATGCTAATTTTGCCATCCTGGTCACATCCTGAAACACTGACAAACTGGTACCTCTCCCCACCCCCCAAAAAAATATACCTTATTGAAAATAATTCCTAATGCAAACCATTATGGGAATCCAATTCACTTTTAGCTTCTATTCCTGTTTCCTCACATTTTACAAAATTGATCACACGGTTAAAATGCAATCTCTCTGGCTAAGCTTAGCAATAATATCTTAACACCACAGGATACACTGTGCACGAAGGTCATTATTCCACAGTCATTCGCTGATGTTTTTTACAAGCAGATCAATAGTGAATAGATGATTCACAATGCTTACATCAATGTGAATGTTTATACACACAGCTATGTATGCTTATTTTTCAATTGACACTACAGAGCATACTACAGTTCCTGTCGTCTACATTTCTGCCACATCCAAATCAAATTTCTGTTCTTGATATTATGCACCAAAGCACACAGAAACAAGAAAAATAGCAGTTGAGATAGTAATCATAAAATCAGCATTCATTCAAACCAGATGTCTTCACACCTATATACTCCAATCTGGCTTAGCAGTTGTTTTGCAACTTTACTTTTCGTCACTTAAGCTATCCCTACAATTCACACAAGCTGCAGCTTACTGAAAAAGAACTGTATTCTAATAAGTTCTTATTGTATTTTATTCTGCGTGTTTAAATAAGGCAAATGCCTCAATACGTATCTGTTTGCAGTAATGTGTTCTCAAGGGGATTTGGGGGCAATGGCGTAATATTTTTTGCCAGCTCCTCAGAATAGTATCCAGGGCCACCTAGGGGAGAAGCAGCAGGGAAAACCTCCATCAGGGACACACAGGGGTCAAGTAGTGCTTACCTAAAGGTGCTACCCCCACCTCCATGACTGTTCTCCGTCCTCAAAAAACCCCACCCCCAGCTTTGTTGGCCAGGTCCAGCGACTTTCCCATCAGCTACTATCTCCCTTCCCCATTTCTGCCTCATTCTGCCTCCCATCTGTGCCCCACCCCCACCCCAGGAAACTAGAGCACCTAGACTTAAAACTACAGTGTAAAGAAAAGACCTTTGGCGCAATCATCACCTACAAGTACTTTTTTAGAAACTTCCCTTGAACACTCTTTTTGGACAAGTTAATACCTTATGTCTTTGCTCCCTCCAAAACCAAACTTAAGCAAAGAAGTCTTATCTCCCCACCCACCGTTCAACTCAATCACCTTCCTCCCTCATAACTGCCAAGCCCCTGGACCACACTTGGCTCCAGAGGCCTGCACATACCCATGACGGGCCAGTGCCTTCTCTCAGGCCTTACCTCGCTGTCTGGCACAACTGACCCTTCCTCCCTTACCGTGTCCTCTGTGGCCTCCAGGACAGCAAACTGAGATCTTTTTCTTTCTATCCCAGCCACGCCTTCTCTGTCCTCTTGCCTTCCTCCTCTACCCCACTTGCAATGATTCAGGGTTACTTAGAAATTGGTACAGGGCTGGCTCTCCTTGCTTCCCGCTCGGCATCTACGGATCACTTCATCCACTCACATGACTGCAATCACATCAATACAAACAACTGCTGAGTTTCTCTCAGCAAACCGGACCTCTTTTCTGAGCCTCAGCATCACAGATTCAATGGCCTGATGTCTGTGAGGTTTAGAATCCTGACAGTAGGACAATTTCGATTTCTTTTCTGGGAACTTAACTATTCACATCCCTTGTTCGTTTTTCTATAGAAATATCTTTTTTAGAAAAAGAATTAATTTGAAGGAGCTCTTTATATATATTAGATATTAGTGCTCTGTTAGCTATAGCAAAGCTCTTCATATACGAGTATGATATTCCACATGAGCCTTTTAAAAGAAGACACGAAATCATGTCACTCACTCACTGAATCTTAGAATAAATCTTGAACTTCCCAATCTGGTGCAACGTCTTCGTGATCAGGTCTCGCTCTACTAACCATCCCTTTGCTTTCGACACTAATTTTCTCCAGATTCTCCTAATGGGCCCGGTTACAGGCTTTGCACACTCTCTTCCTTCTTTCCCACAGTCCCTCCCCACATCAGTCCTCATCCCTCGTCTCCCCGAGCTTCCAGGATCAACGGTAGGAGGCATGACAATTACATTCACCAACTTGTTGCAATGATGTTGCTAACCTTTTTTGATATCAGAGGGATTATTCATTAGGAATTTGTACCAACTGGACAAACAGTTAACCAAGTTTACTATTTGGAAGTGCTGAAAAGGCTGTGTGAAAACGTTAGACAACCCGAACTTTTCGCCAACAATTCATGGCTCTTGCATCACGACAATGCACCAGCTCACATGGCACTGTCTGTGAGGGAGTTTTTAGCCAGTAAACAAATAACTGTATTGGAAAACCCTCCCTACTCACCTGTTCTGGGCCCCAGTGACTTCTTTCTTTACCTGAAGATAAAGGAAATATTGAAATTTTGATGACATTCAGGATATCAAGGGTAATACGATGACAGGTCTGGCCAGTCCAGAAAAAGAGTTCCAAAATGGCTTTGAAGGGTGGACTAAGCACTGGCATCGGTGCATAGCGTCCCAAGGGGAGTACTTCGAAGATGACCATAGTGATATTCAGCAAGGAGGTGTGCAGCACGTTTTCTAGGATGAGTTTGTGATCTTAACTGTCAGTCTTCATATTCTCTCCTGGTGTCCCCAATTCTTTCTCTTCATAGACTTAATTACACGCTTGTATTCACTTGTCTAATGACAGCCCTCATCTGACTGTCCCCTCCATGAGGCTGGGAGCCACCCACGTCCATCGTGTGACTACTGTGTACCCAATACCTGCAACAACTGTACACAGGAGGTGTTTGATAAATTCTTGGCACAGGAATGGACGGGCAGAGTAGATGGTTTTATAAATTGTATCTGTTTCACTAATCTTTTGTTAAAATAGAACTTGTTGAATTCAGATGAAGAACCACTGTTACCATGGATATTAATTACATAGTCCTTTCAAGAAAATACAATTTAACTCAATAGCACACCACCAGCATTCACAAGTGAACTGCTATTTCTTTCATATTCTTCTTTTATGTGCCTTATTTTACTTATTTATATGATGTGAGTTATCACTTAAGATTTTAGTTTCAGAGTGCATACCCCAGAAAGCCAGAGATCCGTCCATTTAATTGAGTCGGCATGAAACGTCCTTTGAGGCAGGTCAGACACTTAATATTTCTCTGGAGCTCTCCTTATGAGTGAGTACGCAGTATCAGCCCAGTAGGCCACACTCATACTGCTCCTGTGACAAGGGCATCACCCAGAGGTTAAAGAAATACAAGGCACTACACATCCATACCTTACCCGCAAGGGACCAGCTGCTTTCTCTAAAGCTCCCCAGAACCTCTTAGCACTGAAAACACCCAAGACTTACACCACAAAAGCCATACAGATATCAACCACTTATGACATTCTCAACTCACAGTACTTTGCACCCTATCTTTAAGAGCCTAGAAAATAAACAGCCTGTAAAACTATCGGAAGAAATTTAAAACCTTATCATTGTTCACTGGTGAGAGAGATTTTTATCCAATAAAATACGGATTTTTTTTCATTCTTGCATATTTTCTCCAATTCTGCTTTAGCGGCTAATGTTATATTTCACTTTATGCGCCATGTTTGCTATTGCTTTAAACATTTTCCCCTGCTTTTACAGAATAACCATCTAAAGAGTCAGCCACTTTTTATTCTCCACTAGGAAAAATTTCCTACAGGTCTTTTATTAGCGCTGCACTGAAACTTTGTAGACTGAACTGACTTATCACAAGGGTCCCAGGCTCTAAGTTCAATGGAGTAAGACACTTGCTTGTTAAAGAGTTTATTCTCATACCTCTCTCTCTCTCTCTCTCTCTCTCTCTCTCTCTCTCTCTCTCTCTCTCTCTCTCTCTCTCTCTCACACACACACACACACACACACACTTGACTTATTTCTTCCCATAAAGTTACTTTCATTGCTTCAGCAAAATAGCTTCCATTCAAATTTTTCCCAGTGTTCCCCTCAGGTATATGTTTTAAAAAGAAAGAAACAAGTTTGCATAAAATTTACATTAACACTCCCTTCGTATATATCTAGTTACGTGAATCAGTTTATTTTTTAACAGTTTTTCCATTACTGTCTGTGATGCTTTATTTTATGTGTCAACTTGGCTGGGCCACGATGCCCAAATATTTGGTCAAACATTATCCTGGATGTTTCTGAAAGGATGTTTTTGGATGCGATTTACATTTACATGGGTAAATGAGTAAAGCAGATATTATATTAGGGCTCCCTCATGTGGGTGGGCCTCATCCAATCAGTTGAAAGACTACATAGAACAAAATACTGACCTTCCCCAAAGCAAGAAGGAATTACAACAAAATCAAAGAGCTAAATAAATAGAGAGACATTCCATGTCCACGGATAGAAAGACTCGATATTGTCAAGATGTCAGTTCTTCTGATCTTCTGAATAGATTCAGTGCAATCCCAATAAAAACCCAGCAAGTGATTTTGTGGATACTGACAAACAGATTCTAAAGTTTATATGGAGAAGCAAAAGATCCAGAATAACCAATACAATACTGAAGGGGAGGGACAACATGGAAGAACTGACACTACCTGACTTTGAGATTTACTATAAAGCTACAGTGTGGTAGACAATTAGATCAATGGAACAGAATAGAGAGCCCATAAACAGACACACACACACACACACACACACACACACACAAACACAGTCAACTAATCCTTGACAAGGAGTCAAAGGCAATGGAGCAAAGATAGTCTTTTCAAAAAATGGTGCTGGAAACTGGACATCCACATGCAAAAAATGAACCTCTCCACAGACTTTACACAAAAATTACCCTTCTGAAGAAAAAAAAAAAAAAAACTCAAAATGGATCACAGACCTAAATGTAAAACAAAAAACTATAAAACGCCTAGAAGATAACACAGGAGAAAAACTAGATGACTTTGGGTTTGGTGATGCTTTTTAGCTGCAATATCAAAGGCATGTTCCATGAAAGAAAGAAGGTATAAATTAAGCTTCGTTAAAATTAAAAACTTCTGCTCTATGAAAGACAACGTTAAAAGAATGAGAAAAATAAAAGAGAGAGAAAAAAAAAAGGAGAGAAAAAAAAGAATGAGACAACAAACCATGGGAGAAAATATTTGCAAAATACACATCTGATTAAGGACCGTTATCCAAAATATATAAAGAACTCTTAAAACTCAACAAAAACAAACAACCTGATTTTTAAAAGGGCCACACACCTTAATAGATTCCACAAAAGACATACAGATGACAAACAGCACACGACACAGTGCACCACAGCGTATGTCATCAGGGAAATGCAAATTAAAACAACACTGAGGTACCACGACACACCTGTTAGAGTGGCCAAAGTCCAGAACACCTACACCACCACATGTTGACCGGGATGTGGAGCAAAGGGGACTCCCACTCATTGCTGGGGGGAATGAAAACTGGGGCAGCTACTTTGGAAGACAGTTAGGTGGTTTCTTACAGAACTAAACATCTTCTTACCATGGGATCCAGCAACCACACTCCTTGGTAATTTGTTCCAAGAATTGAAAACTTATGTCCACACAAAAACCTACACACAGATGTTTACAGCACAATTTTATTCATAATCATCAAAATTTGGAAGCAACCAAGCTGTCCATCAGTAGGAGAATGGATAAAGAATACTATGGTACATCTACACAATGAAATAATATTTAGCACTAAAAATAAACTATCAGGGCACAAAAAGACACAGAAGAGCATTAAATGCATGTTACGCGTGAAAGAAGCCAATCCGAAAAGACTACCTTCTGTATGATTCCAACTATGACATTTTGAAAAAGACAAAACTATGGAGACAGTAAAAAGATCAGTGGTTGCCAGAAGTTAGCGGGGAAGGACGAAGGAACAGGCAGGCACAGAGGGTTTTTCGGGCAGTGGAACTACTCTGTATGATAGAACAATGATAGATACATGTCATTAGACATTTGTCCAAACCACAGAATGCACACTACCCAGAGGGACCCTAATGTAAACTATGGACTCTGGGTGGTGATGACCTGTCAATAAAAGTTCATGAATTATAACAAGTGTCCCAGTCTGGGGTGGATGTGGACAGTGGCGGCGGGGTGGGGGTGGTGGTGCAGGAGGTGTGGGAAATCTCTGTACCTTCCTCTTAATCTTGCTGTGAAACTAAAACCTAGACTGCAAATTCCTTCAAGACAACATGCTCTATCTTATCAACATTGTTTACCCTAGTGCCTAGCACAGAGGATCCCATAAATGTTCCCACGCAGCTTTCAAAAGTGAAGCGATTTATCATCAGCCCCCAAACCTAACAGATAGTAGACACCATGATTCTAATTAGGAAAAAAAAATTTACTGAAAATTTTCCGAGCGTTCATGGTGCACCAAACACTGAGCCAAGCGCTGCCACACACAGCATCTCAGTTAGTGCTTCCCAAACACCAATGAACGAGTTATTTTCATCCTCTTTCAACAAATAAGACTCAAAGAGACTTAGGCTGACCAGAATCACAGTTGGTAACAGATACACTAAAGATTATATTTGCAAACAGATGTATTGTTTAATTAAGGGAATAAAACACACAAAACACAAATTATTTCAGAAATCTAGGACATAAACACAATTACTCAACAAAACCTTAGACTCTAAGTCAGATTTCTCAAATCTACTTCTTGTCTACTTCAAAGAATTTATAGCGCTTGAGAAACACATTTTGAATAAACAATTGAAAATAGAAACTCCTATTTGGCCCAACAGCTATACTGCATTAAATGGTATTTCCCTAAAAATGAAATTTGCAAAAATATGTAACTGAAGATTACTCTTTTAATAGATACACATGATTAATATGCTAATTACATAATTAAAGGTATCTTTAAATGCACCACATTAAAAGTGGGTTAGCACTCAATATGAACCATACATGAGAAAAGAGATGGAATGGCTCTCTGTAAGCATCCAACTTGAGATTTGACATATTTATGATATGCAATGAAATTCCTCTTATTGAAGTAAATTTCAAGAAAACTTGGAACATGTTCTTCAAGAGAAGAGGCATGATTCATACATAGTCAGGCCCGGCTGGAAGCACCAGGTTCTTGGAGACATTCTACATTCTTACAGGTGGTGGACAAACTCAGCTACCTAACGGTCATGCCTGCATGTGACACATGGCCCCAGTTGTGGTTAAATTCTTTACACCTGCCATGTTTGTGAAGACTAATGGAACACCAACTCTCTTTGACCAATCAATCCTATAAAAACACTGAGATTCTGTCTCTTAATTGCAACTTCCTGGCAAAATAGAGACCCCAGAAAATATACTCTTGACAACAGGATTTATTATCCACTTATTGGGGATTTAAATCCTTTCCATCACTACATTCCATTCGGACATTTTTATTGACCTGTAAATTTTTTAAACATATTCATGAAAAGCTATCAATGACTTGTAAGTTTAAAAAAAAAAAATCAAAACACACTTTTGCATGACTCAATTATAACAGTCACTAGCAACTCAAAATGACAGGAGTGGTGGAATGACATCTAAATTACAGGTCTACATACTGGAGAATAATCCGAACGTATAACCTCTCTCCTTCACACATGTCTTCTTTTAGGAACATTCCGCTCTAAGAACTCTCTATGGCAAAGTTCACAGATCAATTTCTCATCTGTCAAATCCAAGGGCAAAGGTTACGACAGGTGCCCTGGTACAACTATCTGAAAGCAGGTACCAGGAACCTGCTGGGGCCAGACTTGCAGAGTACAAGACAGTGGAAAAGATTAAGTAGGTAGTGAGGAAAGATCACCAATAACTTCCATATTGCCCAACCCAATGGCCAATTCCCAATCATATATTTATTTGACATAATGAACAGCATTTGATATGTCATATTACTCTCCTTCAAACATCCTTCACTTCGCATTATGGATTAAATGTCTGTGGCTCCCCAAAATTCCCATGTTGAAACCCTAACCCCCAATGTGATGGTTTTGGAGGTGGGGCCTTTGGGAGGTGATTTGGTCATGAGGGTGGAGCTTTCAAGATGGGATTAGTGCCCTGATAAAAGGGACCTCACTGTTTCTGCCAAGTGAGGACACAACAGGAAGTCGCCAGTGGGCAACCTGAAACAGGGCCTTCGCCAGGACCCAATCACCCTGGCACTCTGATCTCGGACTTCCAGCCTCCAGAACCGGAAGGAATAAATGTCTGGCTTTTCAGCCAGAACCGTCAATTTCCAGTGATTCACCAAAATGACCAACACACAGGGAAAGAGGAGAGGCCCCCGCTGTATGTTCTCTAGGCCTTTTAGAAAACATGGAGTTGTTCCTTTGGCTGCACACACGCAACTCGACAAGAAAGGTGATACTGTAGACATCAAGGGAACGGGCACTGCTCGAAAAGATGCCCCCAAATGTTCCCGTGGCAAAACTGGAAGCGTCTATGTTACCCAGCACGTGGCCGGCACTATTTTACACAAGTTAAGGGCAAGATTCTTGCCAAGAGAATTAATGTACGTACTGAGCATATTAAGCACTTTAAGAGCCGAGACAGCTTCCTGAAATGGGTGACAGAAAACATCAGAAAAGGAAGGAAGCCAAAGACAAAGGCACCTGCCTTCAACTGAAACGCCAGCCTGCCTCGCGCAGAGCAGCCCCTTTGTGAGAACCAACAGAAAGGAGCCTGAGCTGCTGGAACCCGTTCCCTATGAATTCACGGCATGACAGGTACAAAAAATAAAAGGCATGTACTGTTAAAAAAATTATTATTACTAGAAATTATTAATTAATTTCTGCTGTTTGTTCAACTCCCAGTCTACTGTGTTCTGTTATGGCAACCCGAGCTGACTAAGACACTTAGCTTCTGGGCTACCAAGCTCTCTTAGCTTCTTAACCCACTGGGTGTTACTTACCTTCCTGGGCATCACTTCTCAGTCTCCTTTGCTGTTCCTTCTCATCTTTTCAACCTCTAAACATCGGAGTGACCCGGGACACAGTCCTAGGACATGCTCTCTACCTACACTCATCCCCTAACTGATTCATCCAGTCTCATGGCTTCACATGCCAACTGTACACTGACAACACCCAATTATGTCTCCCGCCAGGATGGCCCCTCTGAACCCTACACTCATACCTACGACTTTCATGGTGACACTTCCACCAACTTCTCAACATGTCCACACAAAAACAGTTATTTCCCACCCCCCACGGGCTCCTCCCACAGAATTTCCCGGCTCTGTAATAACTGTGCCTCTCCAGCTGCTCAAGCCAAAAATTTTGGAGTCAACCCTGGCTCTGACATGTGCCCTCTCTTATCCACCGACCAACTCTCTCTCTCTTTCTCTCTCTCTCTCTCTCTCTCTCTCTTCACATCCATCAGCAAACTCTGTCAGTGCTACCTCCAAAACACATTCAAAATTCAATCTTTTTTTTTTTTTTTACCAAATCCACAATTACCACCCAGATCCATGCCACCATTATTCCTTGCCTTGATTATTGCTACAATCTTCTCATGAACTTTGCCTCCCCACAGAGTTGCCTGAATGAGCAATGGAGAGCATAGGTCAGACCGAGTCACTGCTGCTCAAAGCCCTCTGGTGAGGAAAAAGCCAAAGTCTTCACCACGGCCCGTCTACTGGCCACAGCTCTGAGCTCCCCTACTGTGCTCCCAGCATTCATCCTGCCCGCTCGCTGGCCTCTGCATGGCCCCTCTAGCACGTCAAGCACGCTCCTGCCTCAGGACACTTGCACACACTGCTTCCTCTGCTCAGGACACTCTTCCCTCCGTCATATTCAAGGCCTGGTTCTTCCATTCATTGAGGCCTCTGTTCAGATGTCACTCAGTCAGGAGGCATCCTACCCCACACACACCATATAAAATACCACTTTGTGTGCAACGAGTCGCTGTCACTCCCTGTCCCGTTCACCTCACCTTCTTTTTCTCCAGAGTACCTATTTCCAGGACCAACTATGTACTTCCATGTTTATTGTCTGTTTCCCCTTCTTTCTACCAGAATGTCAGGTCCAAGAGAGCTGGGACTGTTTCCTCCTGCTATAATGTATTTCTTGAACTAGGCTCCCCAAAAGTTAACTAGCATCTCAGCCATGCCTCCTTTTCCCACAAGAGTCCTCACTCTGCTTCCTTCTAAGGCTGCTGCATGAGAGCAGAGCCTAACTAAATGACCCACAGTAGCAAAGGCATAAAACTTACTGGTTTAGAATTGTCTTAAAAATCAGGCTAAGAATGGGGAACTTCAAGAGTCAACCTAGTATAGGTATGTGGACTAGAACCACCACTGACCACAAGAAACAGGCGAGGGTGGGCAGCACACTAGAGATTTTCGTAGGCTTCAATATTGCCCCAGGGAGAGAACTCCAAGTCGGAGAATATATGGCCTCCTCAAAAACAAACAAACACTTCTGGCAAGGTAATCTCATGCTTACCTTTGTAACTTGCTTCCATTTCTCCACTGTCAGGAAGTATCCTCTTATTTCCAACCTAAATCTTCTTGACTGCACCGTCAACCCATCTCCTTCTGTCTCCTTTTCCAAAGCCCTCTGTCCAGATAGTTACTTGTCCACTAATAAGGACTGCAGACATCCTCCCTCTTCTACTCATGCAGCTGAAATATTTCAGTAATAAACTCGGTTCTTATCGTTTGAATCCATCTTCAAAATTTTAAGATGACCCCAGTCACAGTATTTCCTTCAATAGGAATGCTATGGGAATTAATTACTGTTCATTAGTTAACCACCAAGAAAACAAATGTTACTCCACAAGCTATGGAGCTCACAGTTCTGAAGTTGGCCGTGACTTTGAACCCTGACCCTTGGTGTAACCCAGGTGAGGTTCCTGAACCTGACAAACAGGAGTTTCAATGACTATTCCAAACACAGAGATACCTAGACAATTAGCCCGCTTGATTTTTGTGGTTATGAGAAAGTCTAAGAAAAGTGACTAATTACGTGGAACATCCCAAGGTACCAAAATCATGATTCAAAACCATAAGTCAGCTCATTAGTAAAGGAAAACTGCTCAGAATGCACAAACATTAGGCATTTCTTTCCTTCTCCAGGGAAGGAAATGCTAAGCAGCCCAAAGCAACAGTAGCATTTGGTTTGCAGGCAACAGCAGTAATGGAAAGAGGTATACCAGGGTGCTAAAAAAAATGTACACACATTTTAAGAGATGGTCTCTAAGCTCAAGCAGTAGTTCGCCATCATCAGAAGTGTCTGGCCACTGATTATAACCACTTTGGGCAACTCTTCTCATTGCAGAAGTCAAATGCGACTTGTATTCATCTTTTGTTATTGGTATAATACAGTTTTTTCCTTAAAATGTGTATACATTTTTTTTGGCACCCTCTGTATTTTCGTGTCTATCTGACCCTCTCTTCATCCCTGTCTCAGTTATGATCCTAGTAACTGAACAGGAAATTTCAAATCAGTCAAGTCCCTAAGGTTTTGTCCTCTGATTCTTAAAACCAACCAACCGACCGAAAAATGCTATGATAGTATATCACAAAATATTTCAAGAAAAATGTTGCCCAAGGGTCAGAATATGTAAAAGAACACACTGCGCCTGTAGCTGTCAGCAATTCATTTTGAGTGCTTGCTATAAATCCTGCCTGCATTATTACATAAACAGAAGTCATCTAGGTTATGGCATTTGGCAGTTCCTTTTCAAGCTGTAAGCAGAGCCTGGACAAAGTTCCTGAATGTTCTTCTATCAATTACGTGCAATCAAATTATGTTTGTAAAAATGAAACATTACCTGTAACAATTATTTTGAAGCAATGAAATGTAACAGATACTAATTTACGGTTTTGTTCCTATTATCACTAAGACCCTATTAGATGAGATTTATAGTTGTTTTAATAAAACAAAAATTATTATGTCATCCTTGGAAGCAGCAACTCATCAACTTATGTGGAGCAAACAATTCATACCAGATAAGTGGGAAAAAATAAAGTTCCTCCTCATTTTGCAACCATTATTCCTTCCAACAGGGGAAGATAGGGTAATTTGAGATTTTAAAAGAGGGGAGTGTATCATGAAACAAGACTTCATTTAGATACTAACTCTCACCACAACCTGGAACGGATTTGTCAAAAAAATCACAAGCTCTTGGTGATTTTTGTCATCTCATCTACTATTTCAATAACCCCAACACGATAAACTGTGGAGATTTAAGACCCACTCCAAAGGGCATCAAACTGGAAACATCTCTTTTCGTAACCAAGTTACAGTTCTTCCTTTTTTAAGAATATTGCTAAATGAATAAAAAGGGAAAAGAAGCATTTCCAGTGCCATCCTCTTAGGGTGATTTTATGAGCTGTTAAATAAACATAGTCCCAGAAATAGCTGGACAGGAAACTCTCTTATCTGACCACAGTAGGAGGAATCACAAGATTACACGAGAATGGCGACACCAAAATGATTACAATGCTTCTCACCTCAGTCCTCTTTTCTGCTCGGTACTAAGGGTCCTGCTTGGCCTAGAAGTGCTGGGAGAGTCGTGGACAGATCACGATTCGTGGTATTTTCCCTCCATAGAGTGGGGACCACAGAAATGGCTCTTTTACTGGGGGCCCTTGAGTAGAAACAGCCCAAACACATCACTCAGTGTGAGGCTTGGTTTTCTAAGGGCAATTACAGGGAGCTTCCAACGTACAGACTGGTTTCATCCATTTCAGAACTCCCTAACGCACAGTCTGAGGAACAGCCCGGCGACCGTGAGCAACGGCTCCCTGGGGCCGACCAGTGCCATCCTGCAGATACAGTACATACTGACGAGTATTGGAACTGTGCCTGAATATCATGTGAGCGTCATCCATCAGTACGAACATTTTAATTCACTTATACATGTCAAAAATAAATTCAGGAAAGGAGAAGGTGTACAGAAGCTAAAGGGAACAATCTCTGAGGGCTGCCCAGTTATTGAAACACATGATTCTAAGCAGAGTTTGAAAGACACCAGCCTTCAGCATTATATACATTTGATATATTTCATTTATTTACTAAATTGTATTGCAGATCAACTTAAAATGGATTCATTCCCCAACTGACTTAGAAAGCCTACGTTAAGTTGATTAAAAATAGATATTTTCATGAAGGTCCCTGGAATTTTTATCACAATATACCTTAATGCCATAAAGACGCAAATCATGGCCAATGGGGGTCAGCAAGAAGCCACCAACATATAGAGGTCAATGACAACTTCACGGGCTACCTCCAAGATCAGACAGAGGTACGGAGCAGGAGGACGAACTCAGGCTCCTGGGCCAAATCCTTCCCTCCACCCATGTTCTCACTGCCCACAGACCAAGATGGTTTTCACATGTCTAAATGGTTGCAAAAATCTGGACAAAAATTATAAGAAATTCAAATTTTAGAGTCCATCAGTAAGTTTTATTGGAACACAGCCACACTCATTCATTTAGATGTCACCTACGACCAAGTACAACAGTGACCGAAGTAGCTACAACCAAGACCAGAAGGCCCTCCAAGTCTACACTAGTGACGGCCCGGCCTTTTACAGAAGCCGTCTACTGATGCTGCTGACGTCAGAAGAAGCACATATTAGAGGGGTGGGAAAGGGACAGTCCAAGAAAGCTTACGATTCATCCATTAAAGAATACTTTAAAGTTGGTATTAGTATTTTAACAATACTTACTACTAGTAATAATTAGTAATGACATTATTAGTAGTACTTTACTAATAATAACCCTCTACTAACACATGCCAATAACAGCGTCAAACAGAAAAAATAAATAAGAAAAGATGCAGAAAGTGAAACAAAAACAAAAAGGTAAAGGAAGAGAAAAAAACGACAAACAGCAAAGAAGGAAAAAAAAAAGCCAATGTGACTGCTTCAGGCCTTTTTGTGTAATGCTCTCAACTGCTAGACTGCCATTAAGAGTGTTGTTACAGTAGCTAAAGTTAAAAGTGCATATATAATTTTTATTGGGTATGGGGGGTGGGGAGGGGGGTGATACCTAAAATTACCAGCCCCACCTCTTCTTCATTCTAAAGCACCTCTAATGACAATGAGCAGTGAATCTAGCACACCCTGGGGCAAAATTTCCTTGAAGTCTCACAATTTATATTAAAAATATTCATGAAAACATCACTTTGCACTTCATTACAAATCTCTCTGAGGTTTAATGTAATATAAAAATAATGCTTTACATTACTTATTATCCTTCGAAGCTGAAACTCTAGAAACATGTGTGATGGCTATGTTATAGCTTTGAACACGACTGTCACCCAACTTTGTCCTGTCAGATAAATTCAGCAACTTAAGAAGAATTGGCTGCTCCCCTTTAGAGACTGATTTACACACTCAAAAACAGTTACAAACATCTATTTACAAAGGTTTGGAAAGGATAACCTGACGGTCGTGTTGAAAACAATTAACAATGCTTTCTTTTAAAAGCATGAGTTAAATGTTTTAATGAACTGGAAAAAGTAAAGAATACCTAGAACACAAAAATTAGCTGAAAGCAAGAACCTAGGAGGAGGCCGGCCTGGTGGCTCAGGCGGTTAGAGCTCCATGCTCCTAATTCCGAAGGCTGCTGATTCGATTCCCACATGGGCCAGTGGGCTCTCAACCACAAGGTTGTCAGTTCAACTCCTCGACTCCTGCAAGGGATGGTGGGCAGCGCCCCCTGCAACTAAAATTGAACACGGCACCTTGAGCTGAGCTGCCTCCCGGATGGCTGTTGTTTGGAGCGTGTCCTCTCAACCACAAGGTTGCCGGTTTGACTCCCGCAAGGGATGGTGGGCAGGGCCCCCTGCAACTAAGATTGAACACGGCACCTTGAGCTGAGCTGCCGCTGAGCTCCCAGATGGCTCAGTTGGTTGGAGCGTGTCCTCTCAACCACAAGGTTGCCAGTTTGATTCCTCGAGTCCCACAAGGGATGGTGGGCTGTGCCCCCTGCAATTAACAACGGCAACTGGACCTGGAGCTGAGCTGCGCCCTCCACAACTAAGACTGAAAGGACAGCAGCTTGAAGCTGAACGGCACCCTCCATAGCTAGGACTGAAGGGACAACAGCTAGACTTGGAAAGAAGTCCTGGAAGTACACATTGTTCCCCAATTTAAAAAAGAAGAAGAAGAAGAAGAAGAAGAACCTAGGAGGGCTGAGCTTAGCATGGAGCCACCATTTCCTCTGAGGGCAGTGGCCCGGACATGGGAACTGGGCTGTGGGGTAACAGCATCATGGCACCGCGGGCAGTGCAGACTCCCCAGGACACACACCTCCAAGGCTACACCCTAAGCAGAAGAGAGAATGAGAAGTAACCACCTCACCCCAGGCCTGCAGGAAAGCCATCTTCACCAGACCCTCAGCTTTGACTGTGACAGTGCGTGTGATTGGGGGGTGAGGGAACATCCCTGAGGAGTCTTAGCCACAAACCAGCCCATCCGACCCAGTAGTACAAAACCCCTCAAGCTAAAAATTTTGGTTGAAGTGGGTTAGTTGTTCACGGGTGCCCGACAGAACCAAATGTAACTCTTTTTGAAAGACCCCATTTTCAACCCAGCATTTAAAGAAATCTCACAGATAAAGTTCTAAAAAAGAAAGAAAGAAAGAAACTATCAATAATCACTGATCAATGCTACTATTTTTACTATTATTACAACAGGTGATACTTCCTAAGAGCTTAGTATGACCCAGTCACCATTTAAAGTGTGTGACCTGGTTCTTCGTCACAATATTACACAGAAGCATCAGTGCGCTTGTACTGACCGATCAGGCAAGAGACAAAATATAAGACACAAGAGATACAAGGGCCATTAGCAAAACCCAGAATAAACACAAAACCATCAGACCTTAAAGATTTCAGATACTGGTGTTGTTAAATATACTTAATATGTTTAAGGAAATAGAAAAAGTAATTCAAATTGTGTAAGAAACAACAGCAACAACAACAAAGCCCCACAAAAATTATCAGGAACAGTTGGAAAAAAACAGAAATTTTATACATTAAAAACACTATGATTTTATTTAAAAATCCAGTGCCAAGTTAGCAGCAAATTATGGAACTTCATGAAGAGAGAATGTGCACTAGAAGATGGACCCAGAGAAATCATACAGAATGCAACACAGACAAAAAGATGAAAATATGCAAGAAAAATTAAGAAACATAACAGCTATATGTAAGTCTGTCTGGAATGCTAAAAACAAAAGAAAGAGAGAACAGGGAAGAGGTTATCAGAGGATAGAATGACAAAATTTTCAGAACTGATAACAAATCACCCACAACCTGAGTAAGCCCAACAACCCCAATCAGAATAAATAAAAAGAAATCTACGTTTAGAAACATTATAGTAAAACTATGTAACACCCAAAACAAAGAGAATCTTATAAAGAACCAGAGGGAAAAAGACTATCTTTCAAAAGAATGACAACTAGTCTGACCACTGATTTCTCAGCCAACAACTAAAGCCAACAGAAGTGGAATTACTTTGTCAACATGCTGCTACAAAATAACCTGTCCGTCTAGCATCCTACACACAGCAAAAACACTCTTCAATAGTATGAAAGCAATGAAAACATTTTGAGACAAGGAAAAACTGAGTTTATCCACAACAGTCCCCCACTATAGGAAATTCTGAAGGATATACCTCATACGAAAGGAAAGTTACCCCAGAAGGAAGATCTAAGAGGTAAGAATGCATTCTAAGAAAATAAAGTACAAATGGTAAGATTTCATTCTTCTTTATCGCCAAGTAATATGTCTAACTATGATTTTGTTTTGTACACCTGAAACTAATAAAAAAAAGTGGTAAATATTTGAAAAAGTATAAATGAACATTGGCATGGCCTTATGAAGCTGGCAGAGTTTTCCCTGGGGGAAAAATATTTCACTCTTATTTAAAAAAATTAAATCTCATGACATTCTCTGTATAATTATACACAGGATGAAGATCTTCTTCCTAGTCTATTAACGACCTGAATTACTAAAAACATAATTGCCTTCTTTGCACTTAACAAGATGACTCTTGAGCTCAACATTGCCAGTGGCCATTTCTTGGTAGTTTATCTTTCCCAGTGACATTCAGTTGGCTGCACTCCACTTTGCAAACTAACAGATTCTTCCATTGACGGCGACTCATAATTTTTCTATTTGCAAATCCACCTGCTAAGAATGTAAAGTGATTTTTAAAAGCGAATTTGGCTAATAAATCCATCACATCAGCCAAGAGTGACTAACCCACCTGGGTTTATCTTGATTGACTCTCAGTTCTACCACCAGTCACTCATCTACACAGAGCAATAAACCATCTCCCCACGAGAGCTGCTATGATGAATCACCAGCCTTCAGTTGAAGTCAATACCCCACTCACATCAGGCTGCCAACAAGAAAAATTTGGTAATAAGAAATGGCTCTGCTTTATCTAGACTGAAGATATATAAATTACAATCAGATTATGTAGATAAAATACATGAGCTAAATTTGTCCACGGTAACTACACTTGTCACTGCACTTTTTAATGCGTCTAAAAAAGGATTGATGTCGACGCCGGGGTGAGCGGACAGTTGAAGAAAGGCTGTACAACAACTTCTGAAAAGCTCATTTGTAACTCATTCAAATTACTTTTCTGCACTGCAGAAATCATTAGCTAAAATCTTTTCACTTCTCTGGCCCAGAGTTTGTTTACTAAAACCAGTTCTAAAAGTTGGACTATGCCTAAAGCATAAAGACAAGCAAACTACACCATTTCTTTCTGGCCACTGAGGTATTAACCCCAAAAGCGGGACTCTGGTGGTCTAACAGAGCCACGGCCACTGTCCCAAGCAGCCAACCTGCTCCTGGACAAAGGTACAAGGACTCGAGGAATCCAGGAGACCATTATTACCTGTATTTTCACAAGTTCTAGCCTTGTGAAAATGGAGCAGCAAAGGTTACGATGAACACAACTGTTGAAGCCGGAAGTAAAACAGATTGAAGGAAGAAAAATGAATGAGGGAACGCAGAAATTTTGCCTTGGATCTGACATACAGGACAACAGGTCAGAAATAGCCTCGTGTTTCAGAGATGCGGCTACATGCACATACATAAATACCCACTGATAATTGACAATGAGCGAATGCACAGGCTGCAACTGCTCTGATGCTCCTGTTCTCAGTTTAACGGTCTGTAGAGTTTATAGCTGCTAGCTGTCTCCATAAGGGGCTGTCATCATTATCAAAATGACATTTCCTGCACCTCACAGAGAAGAAAGTTAGGCTGGGGTTTTTTTCCCCCCATGATTAATTATAAGCCCTGAGACAGGGATTTTAATTACCTACCAGGTAACCGTGCTATATAACCTAACTTCAGGAGAAGGTAGGCAGTATTAACCTGATAGGATGGAAAACGGCATACATAGACTGACCGAAGTTTGGAGATGTTCCCAAGTCGGGCCATGTCTCATGGCTGAAATGGCAGGATGCAGAACTGTTCTGCCCACCTTTGGAAAACTAAACTAAATAAAACACACACACCGAAAAAACAAACACAAAAAACAAACAAATAAACAAACAAAACAAACAAAAAAACAAAACACTGAATTCTCTTCCATCTACCTGGAAGAATTACCCTCTTTAACAACCACTCACACCACCTCCCATGCAGGGGGTGGAGCCGCACAGCTTAGATGAGGAAACGGTGGTCTTACCACGTGACAGTTCTCATTGCAGCACCATGAATGATGGAAAAAAAACTGAGAGCCAATATTAGATGCTGACAAAATAAAACATGCGGCCCAACAGCAGTGGAGAGAAAGGAGCACAATGTGATGGCCGATGAAAGTCTCAGGACAGTGTATCAGGTAAGGCCACAATTTCCTTATTTAAGTTTCTAATTTAAAATGTCTCCACGAGAATATCTTTACGAAAACAATAATCCTTAGAAAAATGCCTATCTTTCAGCAGCTCATTCTGAGAAGGAAGTTTGAAGCGGAAGACAAAGGCTGACTCTCTCATTTTCTGTTGTATACTTACCTGCTGTTTCATTTTTATTGCTTCCGTCATTTTTACAAAGTAATGTAAAATTCAGTTGAACCCTACTTTAATTATTACATAGCTTCAAATGTACACGTGTCAGAACGTTTAGTAAAAGCCTAGTGTAGAATCACTGCCTGTCCATTAGCCATTATTCTTAATTCCAAAAGAATAATTATAATACATTCCACAGAAAAAACAAGGACAAGTCCTTAAATCAGAGGCAGATCGCATAGGGCTAATCAAAATGTAACAACACTGAGCAGTTCTGGCAGTTTCACCTTGCCCGGTTGCAAAATAACTTAATCTGCTAGTCTATTTATGTATGGGGAAAGGAAAATCCATAAAACGTTAATAGCAACAATGTTACACTACTGTTACTTAATGGCAAACCCATAATGCTGACATCCCAGCCTTCCTGTGACTGGAGCTCTTTGAAAAGACAAGGGCCTTGGACCGAAACAATGTATAGAGAACTGGCCCCAATCTGCCAGCCCACAGAACTCAAGTGTCATTATGCACTGCGATAGCTCCTTTTCTGTGCTAACTTGACTGAGACCCATGGTGCACAGACATTTGGTGAAATGTGTTTCTGGATGTGTCTGTGCGAGAGGTTCTGGACTTCAAAGAGGAATTGTGAGGGACATAAATCAGCTCAAAACACAGTGCATGGATCCTTTTAAGGGTAAGTACTGCTTTGTAAAATACTTGTGGTGTGTGTGTGTGTGTATCGCGTCACAGCCAAAAAAGTCACTAATCAACTAGACTGAGCATCAATTTGATGTCTACATCTGATAACCCAAGTCCCACTTCAACAACCAGAGTAAGTGGAAATTTACCCCTTTTCTTCCTCTTAACAGCTCAAAACTCCTTCCTTATATTGCTCCTAAATTTGACTATCCATTGGTTCCAATTCTGGCCTTTGGGGGTCAAAGAGAACTCTATTTTTCCCTTTGGAAAAAAAGGCAGTTTTTATGCTCTCCCTTAATCTTTTCTATTCTCATATTAAACATCCGTGTTCTAATGATTATGACCTGGTTATATATATATATATTTGGGGGGGGGGGGTAGGGGTTCTTAGTTTGTTGTTTTGGGTACATTTAAGGACTGGCTGTTTGGAAGGGAACAAGTCTCACAGATGATTCTAAAACCTTCCCGTCCCGTCCTTGAAAACTTCAGCTCTAGAAGCTATCGCTCCTAATGCTGAGAATATACAATTTTGAAATCTTTATCCTAATAGATAGCCATTTAGCAGAGTACTGCCAATTCGTATGAATACAGATGTTGCTCTTCCAAAAACAGTTAACCATTTCAGTATCAAAGATGAGAAACTGGTGCAAAGGAACAGCAGTTCTGGACACCTCTTTCCCAAAAAGCGGGCCTGCACTTGGAAAACACAGGAAGCAGCCTTCGCTCGCCAGTAATCTGGAAACACAAGAAATCCCACAGCCTGTGTGCTGCGATGGTGCTAAGCTTTGGCTGACCAGCCAGGCAGCCCCAGAGCAGGGCAGCCCGTCAGCACACTCGTGGAGAGCTTAAACCAAGAGTTTATGGGTATAGTTAACCAAGAGAAAACAAAGTAAAAACACACATATTAGCAATATCCTAATTTAATGGCCAAGCCAACATTGTCAACAGAGGAGCATTGTCAAAAATCAGAGTCAGATTCTGGTGGAAACGAACCTGCTTAAGGAAAATATAAATTCTATTAAATTAACAAGAAAATGCATGAAGGGCCCTGGTGAGAATGAGGTAGGAGACCGACCCCAACTGTCTCCCTGGATGAAAAAGACACTTGATTTTGGTATAAATTCCTGAGGATCAACACCATAGTCAGTCCTAGCCTAACCCCGAATGGAAGGGAATCCAAAAGATTAGCATAATATTACAAAAACATGCACCATTTCCAGAAAAAGAGGTTTTCTTCTGAGACTTACAAAGATCATGGAATAGATAAGAATTATTTCAACATAAGTGTATACTGGTCATGTTACAGGTAAGTCTGACTATCGAATTCTGGCTAATGCCAGGAAGACACATCCAGGATTAGCAAATTCATGGGGACAAAGTGACATCCTGTCAGAAAGAGCACTCCTGTTCTCACTGGTTTACTCTGCCTAGAAAAGAGTTTCCCTTTCGTCTCTTTTTTTTCCATTTGTTTCTCATTATCATCCACCCAGTTAGAAATGCCTGAATCCCCAGGACGGCCAATGGCCAAATTCTCAGGTTGTAAGCAGGCACTCTGGCTCAGGCATAAATTTTATGACTTGAATGAGCTAAACAACATTTACTTTTCATTAGCAGAAGTTTACCACAAGGACTCTGTGAAATACGTCTGGAAACGTAATATGACATATCAATCCAAGAATATCTAGTCAATCATCTCTCAGGAAATACACAGCGTAGACACTGAGGGAACTGCAATGAGCAAAACTGTGACAGCTCTTGTCTTCACATGTTTACGTTCTTGGCTGGGGGAGAATACTCAGTTGGCAAATACATTGTAGACAGTGAGAAACACTGAAAGAAATAAATCTGCTGGGGTGGGCCAGATTATACTTGTACACTGGGAGGAAGGGCTCATTGAAAAGGTGACATTTTAGCAGAGACTTACAGGAAGTGAGAGCAAGCCATGCAATTATCTGGGGAAAGGGTGTCCTAGGCAGAAGGTACAGTCCGTGCAAAGGCCCTGCGGTATAAATAATCTTGGCTTGTCTGTAGAATGGTGAAGAAGCTGAACCAACTGAAGCAGCATCAGAAAGCTGAATTATAGAAGACAAAATCAGAGCAGGAGTGGGTGGCTGGTACCCATGGTGGACTTCTTAACCACGCACACAGAAAACCATTTTTACACTATGTGTCCCATTGAATCTATAGATGGCTTTAGGTAATACGGACATTTAACAATATTAATCCTTCCAATCCATTTCCACATGTTTGTGTCTTCCTCAATTTCATTCATCAAAATCTAAAAGTTTTCAGTGCACAGATCTTTCACCTTCTTGGTTAAATTTATTCCTAAGTATTTTATTGTTTTTGATGCTATTGTGAATGGGATTGTTTTCTTTATTTCTTTTCCAGAGTTTTGTTGTTGGAGTACAGAAACACAACTGATTTCTGTATCCTGACTTTGTATCTTGCAACTTTACTGAATTTGATTAGTTCTAGCAGATTTTTGGTGGCGGCTTTAGGATTTTCTTTCTATATAAGATCCTGTCATGTGTAAATAAAGACAATTTTACTTCTTCCTTTCCTACTTGAATGCCTTCTGTTTCTTTTTCTTGCCTGACTGCTCTGGCAAGGTCTTCCAGTACTAGGCTGAATAGGAACGGGAAGAGTAGGCATCTTTGTCTTGTTCCAGATCTTAGGGGAAAAGCTTTCAATCTTTCACCATTGAGTATGATGGTGGCTGTGGGTTTGTCATATGATGTTTTATGAGGTTAAGGTACATTCATTCCTTCTATATCCCATACGTTGAGCACTTTTATCATAAAAGGATGTTGTATTTTGTCAAATGCTTTTTCTGCATCTATTGAGATGATCATACGATTTTTATCTTTCATTCTATTAATGTGGCAAATCATATCTATTGATTTCTGTATGTTGAACCATCCATGAAATTATGTGCCACAGAATTTTGAGGCAAAGGAATTAACATATGAACGAAAAACAAGTCTGCTTGTAAAGATCTTACTAAACTAAAATCACCAAGCTCACTCACAGAAGCCCTATGGTAAGAAAGCTGCTAAGAACTGCACAAGTCGCCTTTCTTGAAAATCTAACAGCCATTATTTCCTTTGTGTCGGCAAAAGCATTATCTTTGCTCATTCAGGTGAAACAAATGCAAAGTATAAAATTGAAGACTGTTGTGCAATGTGGCCAACACGGTCCTGGAGAGAACCCAAAACAAACAGGAAGCAGGTCTGTTTTTGTATTTGATCTTGACTTGGGAAAAACAAACATTCCCCGTGGAGGGAATCTTGTTTCTGGATATCTTAAGAAATCCCAAAAGTCACAAGTATCTGGTTGTGGTACGCCCCTAAAGTATTGTTTTGTTTACTGTTGTTGTTATTTGATATTTATGTAGAGAGAGAGAGAGAGAGAGAGAGAGAGAGAGAGAGAGAGAGATGAAAGCTTGACAACTCCAAGTTGGCCAGATGAATCATTGTTCTTATTACTTTAATATGCCATCATCCATGCCAGGCAATTTAAATTCACTGAAATTTCCTTTCCTATCACAAACTAGATGCCGAAGTGTGCAGCTGCTAACTCTTAACAATTAATTAATGACTCACTTTTTTTTATTTTAGTTCTTCCTCAAAGGACTTCAAATAGCTCTATAAGTATTCTAGAATATCTTGTGGTATAAATGAAACACTGATGAGCCAGAGGGCTGCAGCCACTTGTTCCCCAATTCAGACACCAACCATATCGAGAGACAACTAAGGCAGAAATGCTGCTTCTCAATGAGCTTATACTGTGAAACCTTCTTTCCCTAGATTTCTTTCCTGGAGAATCACTGGAAGTAGCATTTCTCAACAGGAAGTAACAAACAATTCCAGTGAAAGCTAGAAGTCACACCTGCTGGTAGCCAGGTCCATTACAATATATGGAATTTCCTTTCATTCCCACCACCATGCTGAGGTGTAAGTAATATGACTCCCATTTTTCAAGTGAGTAAAATGGAACTTAAAGAGTTTCTTTCACCCAAGGTCCACTCAGTTTTGGGGTGCTTAAGCAGTGATTCAACATTGGGTCTTTCTAACCCCAAAATCCACATCCTTTACTACATCATGCTAATTCCAAATGCCATTCTTTACTGGGAGATTAAAATCACTCATTCTGTCAACGTGAATGGCCCTGTTAGTGGTCAGCGGCACCCATCCTCCAGCATCACAGACCTGCCAAGCACCCAACTCCTCTACTGTTTGTAACAGTCAAGAAAACTAAATAAATCATCTAAAAGTCATTCTTATTCAAAATTTCACTGAATGTTTGTCTCCATAACTAATTTCCCCCAGGACCCAGCATGTGATCTTTTTAATTAATAATATGACGAGTTTTATTACAGATTGCTCATATATAAAACAAATTAACAATCTTTCTGGGAGGGAAGTAAAGGGAAGCTCGCATTTTAAAGAACACACGTACCCCGCTCCTTTAAAAAGGAGGGGGTACCCCGAAGTTTCACTGACGTATTTACAAGCATCATAGCAATGAGGGGAACACAACATCAGGGAAGAAATGTACAATCTTTAAGTGCACAATGGAGAGATAGTTGCCAAATCTTTAAGTTACCTGACACGTAGGATACAGTCTTCTTCTTCTGAGTGAAGTGCTCCAGGGTAGGGCTTCATTACTAATATGGGTGTTTTGTGACTCTTGGGACTAAGTCTTTGACAACTAAAATTGAAATGCTTACTGTAATGCGGGGTCTCCGGTCCCGCTCCCCGCAACAGAACGCAGGACATGGTGAGGCCAAAAAGAAACAACGGAGCCACGGATAGGGGGTTCATACCGTTATATTCTCACTGGCGCTGGTCGAGACACAAAAGCAAACATCCACCCAGTACCCCAACATGGTATCTTCCTGCACCCCAGTCTCGCTGGCGGCCAGGTGAGACACAGGAAGTAGGATCCACATGATCCACAATCCGCCATCCATGCTTGCTAACCCTACTTACTAGCTGCAATCCGCTCTCTGCTTCTCTGCCAACCAACCAACACCCCCCTACCCCCGACATAGCCACAGCAGTTATATTAGTGGCTAATGGCTAACCAGGAACAGCTGATGGCCAGCCAGCCACAGCGGTTTGCCATCTGATTACAGCTGATGGCCATCTAATAACCGAGCCAGCACCTTTCCACGTGACGCCGAGTCTGGAAACTGCTCTCCTGGCTCTGTCCCCACACTTATATTTGCAATGCATTTTTTTTCTAATGCAAAGTGAACTCGACATCATAATGACTTCAGTTATCCACTTAAGAATAAACGCTACACCGCTCCAATCAAAATTCCAGTGGGGTCACTCAGGAAACTTGACAAATTTGACCCCTGCATTTCTGTGGACTGTCAAAGGATTAGGGATAGCTAGGACTAGTACTTCCCAAACTTTTTCACAGCATAGCACACATGGAAAATAACCATGCTGTGTACTCACACTGCACTACAGAAGGAAGCTTCCGGCTGAAAGCGATCAGCCCTGAAAGCTGACTGCCCTACGTCCCCCAGAGTGTTCTCAAAGGCTGGGTAGATCGTCGGTGGTCTGGCAAACCCGTAATCCAGTGTGACACATCACTGACAAAAGGCTGCCCAAGACAACTGTGACGAGGAAAAAGACAGGAGCCTGAGACGACGGACTCTGTATGTACAGCAGCAGTACTTATGACACGGGGTCAGTGTGGGGAAAGGAAAGTAGACCACTGGAACCGAAGAGGAAGCCGAAAACCACCCCCAGGCATACAGAGAAACTATTTATGACAGAGAAGACACTGCAAATCATTGGTGAAAGGAAGAAACACCATATGTTGCCAGGTACAATGTGCACTTTTTTTGGCCCAAATTTGTGAGGGAAAAATAAGGGTACGCATTATACATGGATAGTACCAATTCTACATCTAAATGTTTTTAATTCTTTTATTTATGCTTATGAGTTAAAAGTGCAATAATAAATAAATAAATGCTGAAATTTCTTTATAATACAAAAAACAAATATGTAAATAGAAACAAATAAAAATTTGAATTAAAAAAATTAAAACAAAAGATTTTTTTCCTTGAAAGTTTGAGCCAAAAACAGAACTACCTCCCACCCTATGCAGGAATCAATTCCAGATGGATTAAAGACCTTTAACGCTTGAGAAACTCTAAAAGAAATATATAAGAACAATTTGGAATAAAGATATCAAAAAGCATGAATAGCAAAAAAAAAAAAAAAATTTTGTCTGACAGACTATACTAGAATAGTGGAGAGGAGACCACTCAAAGGAAACCCTAATGGCCCGTAAATATGAAGAGACGCAAAACCATACTAGTCATCAGGGAAATACAGATTAAAACTACAAAAAGTATTTCACACCTATCTGAGAGGCAGGAAGTATTGACAAGGACGTATGCTACTGGTTACAGTGTAACAAAGAAAACAACAACAGTCTTCCCTCACTTTACCAGGTCGTTACATTCCTGAAAAATTCAGACTAATTTAAAACTGTACTAACTATACAAAAGCAACTTAGTGTCGGGATTCGTTCCAGGCCCCATGAATTACATACAGGTGTCTCACCTTCGTGCCTAGCAGGACATTCCAAGATTCTGGGAACAATTCTGCATTGTATGGGCCTGTCCCCTCTGCTGCGGGACATGTGAGTGGCATCTTTGCTGCTGCCCATGCAACATCTCAATTAACATTTCAAATGCTGGTGACATTTCCCCATCAATAATTTCCAATAAGTTCCAAACGCTCCCAAGCTGCCAATGGGCACCCTTTGGAATCACTCGTTCAGTAGCTTCGGCTCTGATTTTGTATCTCCAAACAGCTCAGGCAGCTACAGATTGGAAGACCCGGAACACTTCTGACATCCCACATAAATATTATTATTTGGATGAACACCAATGACAACCGTTTGCATTGTCTCGAAATGAATCTTTCCTCAAATCACACAGATTACTGAGTTTACCCTTTAATTTTCTAAGCAGTACATGGTAATTTAATTGTACGGCGCTGATTAGGCTCAATTTTGAATCGTGCTGTTAAGTCTCTGCCAAATACACTGAAAAATGCATTATTTCAAGTCTCTGGTTCTTCATAGTCACTTGAAGTCAAGCCTCGGTTTCCTGATTCCAAAGCAATCTCTGTTTTCCAAATTTGCCCTCAAAACCAATTCCAATTCCGTTTCTGTGTGTATGGAGGTGGAACGAGGGCGCAGTCTAATTTCTCCATGCATTTCTTTGGGTAATATTTTAGGAAGTCAACACCAAAAAGAAGACAGGCTTGGGGGTGCCCGGTAATGCCCAGGAAGAAAAGCATCACCTCCCTGAGACTCTTCACATCCGGGAGTGTTGCCAGCTAGTGCACTTCTTCACCCCTTCATTTGAGCCCCCAGTGGCCAAGGAGGAACCAGGTTTTCCTTGCCAGGAACTGTTCTCATGCCTCATTTACATCAACAAACGAAGTGACGAGGATGGTTTCTTTAATTTTCTTTTTTTTTTCTCTTATGAAATTGACCTTTTTTGGGTACACAGTTCTATGAATTTTATTAACACATGTCCAGATTCATACTACCACCACCACAACGAGGGCACAGAACAGTTCCATCACCCCCCCAAAAAAAAGTTCTTTTCTGCTGTCCCTTTATAGTCACACCTTCCCTCACCCGGAACCCCCGCGTACAGTGACGCCCTCCATCACTAGAGTTTTGCCTTATAAAGCACATCATATAAGTGCAGCCCAATGTACATAACCTTTCAAGACCAGGATTTTTAACCAGGGTCAAGTGCCTCTGAGGTTCCTCCAGGTGGCCCCACGTGTCCATCAATCGTCCATTCTACTGTTTCACTGAGCAATATACTCCGTTACATGGATGGATGGACCAGTTTGTTTATCCATTCACGTCTTCTTGAAAGACATCCGGGTGGTTTCCAGTTCGGGGAGACCACGAACAAATCAATTTCATCTTTAATCAAGTAAATGCTGAATTCCAATTTGTCGCAGCTAGAACTCACTTCCTCAGGTGGTCTCTTCTTTTATGCTTAAACGACAAAAGCTTTCCTGAGTACAAAGACATCGGCGTCTAAAGAAGTATTTTGCTGATGAGAACAAGGTGAGTATGACAACGTCAGAGTGGTAGCCCTCAAGGCTCCTAGCCATTCCTGCTAACTGGGAGAACGAGGCTGTCTTGTCTGACGGTGGGAACCCATGCTGCACGATACCCACCGCCATGCAGCTTCATCGCGGAAGACCCAAATGGCCACGAGCTCTGGGAAACGTGACAGCTTGCCTCATCCTTCATGTCTCCCCAAACTCAGCTTTCTTCTGAATGTACATCAGGCTAGCAAGCATCTAACCTTCACCGCTATTAGATGATGATGTGGCTCTTTTTATCAGCACATTCCAGACTCTTCCTGGTCATAACGGGTTGATCGAGTCCACAAAACTAGGGCGGCACCCCATAGACGAGCGAACAGCATGGCTGAGATCGCAGTGACGGTGGACAGGTATCATAAACTTTAGAAAGAAGCGCTTCCATCTGAGTCGAGGTGCTCTGGCCTGGAGAGGGCTTCTCATGAGCCCTTCTGGGTGCTGGCAGGTCTGGTCCTTACAAGTCATCAGCAACCACCCGGAACAGGTCCACAGGCCTTCCCCATAAACACAAGAGCAGTAAGAGAGCTGGAGAATCAGGCACTGGGGACCACAGAGCACGAGCCTGAGGGATGCCCAGGGGAGAGGGGGCACTGAGCTGTTGCAGGTGGTACTGCTGCGTAACAAAGCAGCCTGGCACGCAGGGGCTCCAAATGCCAGTTGTGATGCTCATGGGTCCCTACGTCAGGAATTCCGATAGGCACAGAGGGCTGGCTCAGCTCTGCTCCTCAATAACTGGGGCCCTGGCGGGGAGACTCGAAGGCTGGGGCTGGGGTCACCTGCAGGTTCATTCATTCCGATGTCTGGTGCGCAGCTGGGACGAATGGAAGACCAGGAGTGCAGACCAGAGCACCGAGATGTGGCCACTCCATGTGGCCTGCCAGCCTCACAGCCTGGGAGTCACACTTGTTCTGTGGTGACTGGGGAAGCAGGGGTTGGTAAGCCAGCAAATACAGGGGTAACTGCACCTTTTATCACTCCGCCTTAGAAGTCACATGTTGTCCCTTTGGTTGTATGCTGCTAGTCCCAACAGTTGCACAGCTGCCCGGATTCCAGGACAGCGGACACAGACCCCAATCTCAACAGGAAAAATGTCCAAAAAATCTCAAGTCACGTTTTAGAAACACTATAGCTGCCAACCTGCCAGGGG
The DNA here is from genome assembly GCF_036562045.2 of Rhinolophus sinicus. Lineage (NCBI taxonomy): Eukaryota > Metazoa > Chordata > Mammalia > Chiroptera > Rhinolophidae > Rhinolophus > Rhinolophus sinicus. The sequence continues at coordinate 103,130,688 of NC_133752.1, read as the reverse complement.
TCTGAGAAGCCCCGAAAGACAGGCCTCTTGGGATTTCAGGGAAGTGACGAGATTCCCCAAGGCCTCTGTGGCTCCAGGGACAACCCTGGCATCCAGAAATTTCTTTTTCTGCCCAAAAAAATGCTTTGTGAAGGCTTTGGAGCCAAGGGAGCTCTGTTATCCCTCTTACAGCCTATTTCTCAAGATTCTGTTTCTAAACCACCTGAAAGATAAATCAATACCTTCAGCTGACTTTATAACATTTCTCATTATAAAAATAACTCGCCCAGCGACTTCCAATGCAGCTATTTTGAGACTCCCATTAAAATCGTCTGTGTAAGACCCACTCTGTCTTCAGCGGAACCCCACAATTAATTCACATCGCATCACCTGACTTCTCACAACCAAACATTAATTAATCCCTTTTGTCCCATATGGAGGGAGCATGTAAGCTGAGCTGTCCCCAGTGGCCTTAGGGACATACATCACACATCCTTTCATCCCATTTAGACGTGCAACCTCAGCACAGGGTCACCCCAGGAGGTACGTGACTCTGTAAATACGACCTGTTAATTGATAATTACCATAATTACCTAATCAAGAAAAACTCCATCAAGCCAAGCCACCTTAGTTAAAGTGTGTCTCCCTCTCCCCACCCACCTCTTCTGTCCTCCTCTCTCTCCTTATCTCTCTCCTTTTCTCGCCTGTCTTTCCCTCTCTGTCTCTCCCTCTCTCTCATTGTCCCCTAGTAAGAGTACTTATTTAATTTTTGCTGCTTCCACAAAACCAATCTCTGACCAATACACCTTTTTCTGCTGTAGGAAACAGAAGAAAAAAGACGTCTGATCCCTTTTTCCTCTGTCTGATTCATTCTGGGTAAAGCCCTCTGTTGCGGGGTGACTGCCAACAGTTTGTCAGCATTCTCAGACCCAGTTACGGTCCAGCTCAGGTACAGGTGCCTTGTGGGGAGCAGGGCGGCACTCCATCCCTCACCTCGGCCCAACACAAGGGTAGGTATTTTACTTTTTTTCTTAAAAACCTTGTCAGTTAATATTCCTGTGATGTCTTTTGTACTCATATTCTGACATGAGTACACCAGGCTATCAAATCTTCATTATAAACCCTGTGACTGTATAGAAATAAAAACTGTGTTGTGAGCTATACCTAATAAATCTCCCATCTGCTCAATTTGTCTCTCTACCTTCCATCACTCTGCAGCACGTGTAATTAATTCTGACACACTGTCTAACCATGCGCCCGGAAGTGGGTTGTTTTTTAAAATAGGAAAAGAATTCTCACTATCCATCTGGACAGAAAAAACAGGTGAAAACTGTGACCAAGACAATAAACTTGGAAAACAACCTTTAAACGTTATGACTCCAACTGGGCCCCCAAACCTAATGGCCTTCCACTTAGAAATACAGAATGTCATTTCCCGCCAGGGGACAGGTGACCAGGACAAGTCCCCACATGGAGAGCTTTCTCAGAGTAGCATTTGTCTCTGACACCCACCTACTTTCACCCCATCTGTTTTGGTAGGATATGAAATTCAGCGATGTCCTTTTAAAGGGTCATTCCTAATTCCCAGACCCCCACCTGTGGCCAACACTGAGCACTTAACGATCTAGCCGAATGCTCCCTCCCCATTCGCACAGGAACTAAGACCCAAAGAATAGTTACAACTCCTCCAGGAGCTAATGTGACCTTCAACCCGTCTCATCTCTGTGGTGACAGGTACCGGGGGAGACCACCTGGATGGATTCTTGTTCCTGACGGGCCAAGAAGTTTTTGTGTATAACTACATTTTATTGCAGGTTTGAACAGCTGTGATTTTAACACGCTATTCTGTTTCTCTCAGGTTTTTCCAATGAATGTATTTTAATAAGGTAAGCAAGAGTACCTAAGTCCACATTCCAATGAGTAACAGGATGCTACAAATATTTTTGTTACAAGGACAGTAATAGTGTGATGGTTAATTTCACCTACCAACTTGACTGTGCTAAGGGACGATGGCAAAGCAAGTATTTCTGGGGGGCTGTCTGTGGGGGTGTTTCTAAAGAGATGAGAGGGTCTCCCTTATCAATCTGAGCAGGCACCATCCAACCCACTGAGGGCCTGAATAGAACAAAAGAAGGAAAGGAAGGGTGAATTCGCTCCCTGTGTGTGAGTTGGGATGTCCGTCCTTCCGCCTTCGGACATCAACGCTCCTAGTTCTCAGGCCTTCTGACTGAGAATGAACCACCCGCTGGCTGTCCTGGGCTCCAGCTTCCGTACGCAGGTCACAGACTATCACAGCCTCCATCCTGTATGAGCCACTTCCTATAGAAATCTCTTCTTGTAGCTATCTATCTATCGTCTGTCTATCTATCGTCTATCTATCTATCAATCGTCTCCATCCTGTGGGTTCCACTTCTCTGGAGAACCTGAACTAATACAAATTGTGTTTACCCAAAGGCATGATAAAATAAATCTGAAACAGTGCTATTCACATTAATAACAATTATTTTAAAAAGTGTTACTATTCATGCTTATTCTTTTACAGTGTGCATTAGCTAGGGAGAAAAGGAACAGAAAAAGTTTAGGGATTGTTCAGTAATCTCACTTTTTAAATTAAACATATATTTATGTGTTCTTGTAAAAGAACAAATGCTGGAGAAATTTTAACAAGTTTCACTTCCACCCGCTTATAAAAATTTTTTAATGAAACAAACCAGACCGAAAACAAGCCCACTGGAGTCGTTAGCTTTAATTCTCCTCGGAAAAAAAGAATTGTTTCATTAAAACCTGGCTATTTCTGTGACGATCTATCACACAAATGCAAGAAACAAAACGTACAAATGGAGAACCCAGGAACTCGGTGTCAATAAATAAAAAAAAACCTCAGAGTAGGCCAAAAAGAAAGCCCGCAGTGAGTCTTAGACACAACTTCCTCTGGCCATACTTTGGCTTTATGACAATGTTATCTGTGTGAGGTAGGGGAAAATGGAAGACTGACACAAATAAAATACTGAGACCATTCAAACATCATCTTTCAAACCCAATAGTCTTAGAAGACTTATAATAATGCCGGGCACCTGTTAAATAACTGTTGAATAATAACTTTGAGACTTGTCTCAAGGAGGGTTTCCACTGTGAGTTGTTTCAAAGTTCCCTAGGATTAAAATGTCCTTGAAGGTTTGCTGGATAACACTCTGAATAGCTCTGCCAAGATGGGAGGCTGGCCAACTAAATGCTGTGTGAGTATTGCATACAGCCGCTTCTACTTCTAGAAAATTCTCCGCAATACTAATTTCCTCTTCAGTAGAAGAAAAAGATATGTTCTCTCCTCCACCTTCTTTCTTTCCTGCCTTCCTTCTTTTTTTCCTTTCTTCCTTCCTTCCTTCTTTCCCTTCTCTTTTTTCTTTCCTTTTCTCATCTTTCTTTAAGACTAACAATATGAAACACTGGTGCTGTGGAAACAACTGAAGGAGACAGATCAGTTGTGGAACAAATAACTAAATATAATCTGGGAAAAGCACTGAGCTATAGGGCTCTTTACATTTCATGGTTTATTTGGGAAAACCTCATATGCAAAAATGGTGGTCTGACAAAGGGGGCAGTAGAAACTCCAGGTACATTACACCACCATTTTATCAGCAGCTCCTCAGAGCACATGGTTTACTTCAGGCAACAATACCTTTAATTGACTATGGGATCAACGTAATGATGTCTAATGAGAAAAAACTGTATTTCACAGTTGGCCCTGCAGCTCATTCACACCCGCCTGACACGGACCCCCAGAATCAGACACTCACTGAGAAAGCTCAGGGGCCTCACTCTGCAGCCTTCACAATAACAAAACCAAACCACAGCCAGAAACCGGACCCCTAGACACACAGGAAGGCTTGCTAGGGCTGCCTCACATTTTCCAAGTAGCTGCATCTTTTTCATTAGCTCCCTCCTCACAGCTAATGAAACTTCCATTTGAAAACACTTCCCCTATTTTTACTGTACCAGGATGGAGTCGGAGAGTCATGCAGAAGCACCACTGAAATCCCAAATCTAGGACGCGAATGGCATCTTCCTAAGAGTTCCTCATTATAGGCAGCCCATAAAATCGAGTTGCTAATGAAAAGCATGACCCACAACCAATCCTGACTTTAAGTCAAAGGATAACAGGATCCCCATGGCAGCTCATAAATACACTAACACGGATTCAACGTGGCTAAAACGTACTGTCCTCTCGTCTTACCATTTCCCACCAACTGAAACGATGAGTCAACTACTTCTGGTTGCCTTGAGGAATTCAGTTTCACTTGTTCACCAGCCTCCTGAGACCTGCACCACATCGCAGAGACTCTGTGAAGTGCCAGGAATACGAGAAGCAAAATCTAGACCCCACCATCAAGGAGTGTATGTACCAGGGGAGAGAAACACACAGATAAAAACTTGAACTGCAATCAAAGGTTTCCTCTAACCAGACAGACCAAAGCTACAGAAGAATTCAGGAGGTGACAGAATTTACTGAGTTCTTTTACTATGATCAAAAGAAAATTAAAATTAAAAAGACTCTATTTGGGGGTTTAGGCAAAGTTTAGGAGAAACTGATTCTTACCCGGAGTCGTCCAAGTCACAGAGACAGAGAGCAGAATGGTGGTCGTGGGGCTGGGGAGAATGGGGAGTTAGTGTTTCATGGGGACAGAATTCCAGTCCAGAAAGATGAAAAAGTTCTGGAGAGATGGATGGTGGTTGTACAACAGTGTGATTGTTAATACACTTAAAAATGGTTACAATGGTTAAGCTTTATGTTACGTATATTTTACAAAAAAAAAAAAAATCAGAAAGCAAAACCACGACCCAAGGTCTTGCAATCCAGTTATGTCTCACTGCCTTGGGAGGCATGGAACCTACACACAGCTCAGCGGGGAAATCTGCAGACCAGCTCGGCTGGTGAGCCCAACTGCCACCTGTTTGTGAAGTCGGCACACCCTCCCTGGTCACTATGAAAAATCTGCAGCCAACCACGATTAAAACTTCAACTACATATCTTGTCCTTCTCAAAACAGTAACAGCCTTAAAAGCATATTCAGGAACACACACACACACACACACACACACACACACACACACTGCACAGGACATTTCTCATTAACTTAGAAAAGGAACCATCCAGCTCCGCTATGTCGGACTTTTGGTATATTCCTTTAAATGAGCTAAAAAGTCCAATCCAAATCAGAAATGACACTTTTTGGCATATCAGGCAAGAGACACTACATTCTTTGTACTATAAAGTGACAAAGGATCAAACGTGAAAGCAGCTGGCCAGCGAGTCTGTGCCCACACCCTCTAACCTGATTGTTTTATTAGTCACTCTCTCTGGACTCACACCATCCTTTGGCTATAATGCCTCGTGGCATGAGGCAAAACCAAGGCTTTTCCAACAGACCCTCGGTCACTAAAAAAAAAAAAAAAAAAAAAAAAAAAAAATACCTAAAAGAGGATAACACTTGTTTAACGAGTATTTCATCTGCTAGTATGAAGTATCAGGCAAACATATATACAAATTGAAGTACTTAATAATTCAACCTATCTTAACTCACTCAGTCCCAACAATTTTTTTTAAAGAAATCATAAATCATTTGTCAATGAAATCTTCCCTTGAAATCATCAAACAGCTTACAATGCATTCATGGAGTCATCAATGCCTATTTTCCAGCACAGTAATTATGCTTTACTTTTCTCCCTGCTCATCTCTTTACACTACAATTACCTAGAATTCTATCTGACTACAATAGCAATTCATGGCTCATCACAAGTTGCACAAACAGTAAAAGCCCAGAGGTGAACACAATCATGACCCACCTGCCTGGCTGGTGGTGTACGACTGGGCTGGGAAGGAACAAACTCTCACTCACGGTCACAATGGCCGTGCCACCTCCCCACACCTCAAACCTACTTTGGGGAATGTTCTATGTGATTCCATCTTGACCTATATGAGCTAATTTAAAATGGTGGTGCCATTAGACAGGAAGGGGAAGGAATAGCTGGGAATCAGACATAAAGAAATTATCAGGAGAGTAAAGATCAGGGAATTGAAACAGGAAAGTTGGGAGAACGAGAGCGCAGCCAAATGGCAGAGGCAGTCGATTTATAAGACGGTTCACAGAAAAAGACCACTAAATTTGGCAATAAGAGAGTTGCTGGTGGCCTGAAAGTACATCCTTGCACAGCAATGGACAGTGAGTTGAGCCCTAAGGATAAAGGGGGTGAAGGGGTATCAGACAAGAAAAATTCAAGGGACCGGGACAGACAATACAGTTAGATCCAACTGTTTACAATATTAATTACTAGGGTACATTCAGTATCCACTTAGGTTTCACCCAATGAAAAAGATAAAAACAGTCCATTTATTTTCATTGATAACACACCCCATGACGTAACATGTACACTAACGTAATATGTGCACTGATTCGGAGAAGCAACTTCTCTATTTCTCATTAAAATTGTAATTTATAAATCTGCAAATTGACACGTTGCCCAAGTGTCCTCCCAGCTGCATGGATATCTGCTTACAACTGCTGTTTCTAGGCCCAAAGATATCAAAGTAGCCGATCCCTTTCATGAGAAAGGGCTTCTCTACCAGGGCATTGCTTCATCTATTTCAAGGTCCAGCCTCCAGGACCGTTGGAGCCCCACTGCCCCTTTCAGCCCTGTGTTGGATCCCCCCTGAGGGACACCAAGGACAAAGATGGCAGGTTTCCGCGGTCCACGTCAAGGATCACATCATGCATGTTTTCAGGTCCTTTCCATTCTATCTTGCAATACTTTCTGGAATAGAAACCTTTGCCAGCCTGGACCTCCAAACAACTCTTCCTCAGCTCACAGGTTTAAGATCACAGCAAACTCCATCACACTCTCCACTGACTCAAGAGTTTTTCACTCAAGTTTTTAATCCTGTCACGTTTCCTTCTCCATGCTCACCTGACTCCTCCACACATTCGCAGCCCCAAACCAACCCAATTGTTCCCATTGCCCCCCGTGGTCCAGCAATGACAACAGCTGATACACGATGATGGTAATAAAAATAAAACAAAAATTGAAAAACCTGGCTTATTCTGCTCAGGGTTAACTGGGGAGGAAATCTACCAAGTGGGAAAATTAATTCATCTCAAAGATAACATTTACCCCCAAGAGAATCATGTTTACAATAGTTCTAAAAACAATCCAGGTGTGCATGACCTTCATCGGAATGACTTGTTTTTAAGATCTTAACACCTTTACCTTTCTGCTCTGTTCTGATTCTCCAACTGACACATCCTCCCTATAACATCACTCTTACATACACCCTTTTCTGGTTGTTTTGTCTCTTGGTAACACAAGCAACAGGATATTTGGGGTATTGCTTGATTTCTGCTGTTCAAATTTAGGGACATCTGCATAATTTTAACTTTTCTGTAAAGACTGAATTGACTTTTTGCTTCATACTTACTCAAATGAATTCTACACAAAGAAGTGCAAGCCTTTGTTACATCTCTTCAGGGTAAATAAAGAAATGAATGTCCTTAACTTCATAAAAAATTCTAAGAGCTCAATGAGACACTTATTTTCTCCTGGTTTAAAGCAACCACCATTTGAGTCTGGAATAAAATCTCTTCCAACCATAAATTTACTTCTTGATAGGCACAAAAGAGAGGATTCTCTCTCGAGCTCTAAAACCTGCTTTAATTTCGAGTTGCTTTGCTCATTATCTTACCCCTTCTCTCTTATTCTCCACCAATCAGACCGAGGTACATAAGGAGTCATCAGGTTATTTTACAGGAGCTGACGTAGATTACGGAATTGCGTGCCAAAGTACCCAAGTCGCCCTCAAGCAGGAACATTTTGTCATTCAGAATGAGCACTGAACAAACTTCCAACTCACATTAATGTAACACACTCAGCTGTTAGCAGCCAGAAATAAGCGTTCAAGGATGCTCTGTGCTTGCAGGGCTCCTCTCATAACAATGTCTGGGTTTGTGTCTCCCTTTTCTCCTAGCAGGGCTCCAGTGTGCAGACACTGGGCACCGACCCAGAAAGTCCAGGTCATGTGATGAGTGGTGTCTAAGGTACGGCTACCATTACGCAGAGGAATTGGACGCTAATGATAATGGGAGCTGTCTCCTGCAGTTTACAACACATCCAGACAGGGCACAATGGGTACAGGGTAAAGCAAAGTGGGTCCCTTGTAGACCCACCGCAGGTGGGCTGAGACACAGCACAGACCCAACAGTCACTGAATTAAAAATAACAACAATAATACTTTTAACAAATCAATTGGGACAGAACTGCAAAGATTCTTTAACAATTGTTGTAGCAGAAAAACGAAAACTCATGCGGGTAACCGGGGGCACTGTGCGTAACCAGAGGCCAGTTTCAAAGTCTCTATGGTAGAATAAGCTCATCTTCTGCAAAGCTAACAGGGCAGTAGTTTCATGCCTTCCACTCCTGGACAGTTCTCTAAAGGAAAAATAATTAAAATAGTCACCCCAATACTAACCATAATCAACTTTGGGACTCAGAAGCTAAACCTAAGGTGATGAGTGAAATTTGGGGCTCACTAGTACCCTAGCTTACTCCAGCATCACAGCTAAGATGGTCCTACTGTGTGCATTAAGGATTAGTGTTAACCCAGTTGGACATTAGAAAATGCAAAGCATGGAAACTCAACTTCTATTCAGAAGCACAAAGCCACCTACTTTCACCACCATGGTTCAACTCAAACCTACTGTTTAAATCTAATATTCATTCTGGGTCCAACACGGGGGGGAAAAATGCAAATTCTCGATTCCAAAGTCATCATTTAAAATATAATAAAAACAGTATTCCTTTGTGAGGTTGTTTGGGAGGGGGCTGTTTGGATATTTTAGTGTTTACTCATTGAAAATCTGGGGGAAGTAGGAGAAGATATACTACATTTCACTTCCACTAGAAGGGTATATTTTAAATTTTTGGTTCTACTTTTCAAAAACCAACCAACAAAGTCGTCCGTTTAAGTGCCACAGCGTCTCAATTATTCTGTACAAGCATGGGCAGTATTATCCCTTAAAGACACCTCCTTGTCACCCCAATAAATTTAATAAAATAAAATAAATAAATAAAAAAATTCACCTCCTGAAATATTTACAGGTGAACTGATGTGATGTCTAGGATTTGCTTCAAAATAATACAGGCTGGAGAAAGGGGTGGAAATTTTGATTAAATAAGGTTGCCCCTGAAGTTGGGTAATGAGGATCTCTATATGAAGGATCTCTACATATTCTATCCACTTTGGGATACGATTAAACTTCCCATAAGGAGAGAGTTTTAAAATCCGAACGGGAGGGGCATTTTGCCATTTGTTAGAAAAAAGAAAAGCTGCAAACTACAGCAAATAATTATTAGGGCTCCAGAGTTTAGTTGACTGTGCCAACACAGAGTTGAAAAGTTGAAGGGTTTGGGTATTAATTCTTGTTTTGTTCTTAAACCTACCTTCTTAAACAGCTCACTGCCTCATTAAAATGGGCTCACCATCGCGGAGGGGCCAGTGACTCCCAAGGAAGGAATCAACAAGGACAAACCAGTTCTGATCTAAAGGGAACTCCCATATGTATCTGTTTATGACAAGGACACTTTGATGGCTGGTGTTTAGGTCACATTTATTAGCCTACTACCAACATGCTGGGCACGTGCGTGCCATAGCAAATTTCACTTGTGTAGCAAATGGAATGGGGAAACCAGAATATCCTTCTAGAATATTCGACGGAAATGAGCGTGTACAAGGTTAAATTATATAGGAATGAGTCTTTCAATAAAAAAAATATATATATGTTTATGTACCTAACTCCAATATTTAAAAAGTTATTAATGTCCATATTTCATTTGTTTTATCCAAAACTGTCAGTAGCAACTGTTTAAAAGACCTAAAACATGAGTTCGTTTGACACAAATTAAGAACAAAAGTGATATTACTAACAATAAAATGTCTTCTGGAGAATTCTGTTAGCCCGTTGTTGGTTTTTTTTTTGGGGGGGGGCGGGGAGAGACATATATGTCAGAGGGGTGAAAAAGAACACTGTGCCAGGAACCTTTCTAGACCAGAAAACCAGCATTGATTTCGGCACAATGAGCTGATGCATCTCACGAAGAAACACACCCGTGAGGCCACAGGGACTTTCAGGTGATGGGGGCAGAGCACACGACGCTGCTACCACCAACTCCTACAAGTTCTTGGCAGGTCCGTTGTACGATGTCTCCAGAGATGTCAGTAAGGTGAAAGGAGAAAACGTGCAGCCTTTATATTATTCTCACCCACTGACCCGAAGATCACCTACGAATTCAGAATTATTTATATCCTTCTGATCAGAAGCCACGGTATGTTTTCATTTGACTAAATTAGTCAAGGGCTTGTTCATGCCTTCTGGGTGTGTCCCCTTGCAGTATCTGTGCATTGATCTGCCTGCCTCATACAAGAGGAGGGAGAATATTTTCTTTGCTATCTCACCTCCCTAGTACTTCGGCATTTTTGTATTTCATGGGTCAGGAACACGAGTTTAACGTGTGGGTGCGCCGTCTTGAAAGAAAACAGGGAACAAAGAAAGGTTTCATTTGGCTGTTTTCCTGTTAATTCATTATTAATTTTTATGAGAGATGGTACTTGGATAAAGATGATAAAAGAAAGCTGTGAGTTCAGGCAATCGTTAGAAAAAGGGGGCCCACAGAGAAAGGATCACAAGAGAGGGCTGGGCAGAGAGGGGGAGCTAGGAGACTTTGAGGGAGCAGAAATGGCCAGATGGAGAACTGGAAGGCTGGGACTCCCGCCTCCCCCTGTCCTTGAAGACAAATTCAGATTCCAGAGCTTGTAGATTCAAAAGACCTTTATAAAATTCAAGTCTCTTTAAGACAGATAACTATCTCCCACAGAAATAATAAAAGTGTAACATAAACAATAATTCAAAAAATCTTTTTGGCATCCTTCATCCCGTGGCCAACCCTCCCTACACATACAAAACAGTTTGAGTGTCAGTAAGGAACCTCCTAATAAGCACCAAAGACAGGAAGTCTGGGCTCCCCTCTCTCCCCTCAGATTTTACTGCCCCAATGTGGTGTTCAATCATTTGCATAAATGGCATTCATCCTTCATCAGTGTCTCACAGGGACACACAATAACTGGAATGTAAATGTTATGAGAGTGGAGACTTCATCTACTTCTAGTGCCAAGAAATGGCCCTGACACTATTAAATACTGAACAAATCTCCAGACCTGATTCCTACCATGTTTAAGGCAAAAACAAAGGTGTTGAACACACGGATTCTGCTGTCTTCACATCCCCAAACTCCCTCATTCTGACCAACTTCAAGACTAAAGTCCAAAATGGCAGGTGCAGCTGGCCTAAGTTTGTGCCTGACGTGTGACGACACACATCACAGAACACACATCCTGCAACACTCGCTGTTATCCCTTTGTGCAAAGTAACTGAATCAAAATATTTTCATCAACAGCCTTGTATGTAATGCGTTTGTTTTTTTCCTTTTTCCACACTTGTAGGATCTTTCTGTCCCCAATTATCTAAAACTGTATGATGTTGTGTCTTTCTGAGGGGTTATTTTAATCCCCTATGCTCATCTTAAACAGTTAAAAACACTAATTTTGAGAAAGAGGGTATTTTGCAAAATGTGAGCAAAACACTGTTAATATACTTAAAACAAGCCTTTTAGAACTGTCTCTTGAAAAGATTCTGCATATTTTAACTTATAAAGTCATGTTTTTAAAAAAATATATAAAAATAAAAATATTAATCTAGGCTTAAAATGATATGCTTACGCACAGAGAAACCCAGAAGCAGTAAATGACTTTATACACTGTTCCAGATACACTGCAGCTTAAAAGCACAGTGAAAAGTGTGGCGGGTGAATACCAACTATGAGAAAGGCAATCAGAATGGGGGCCATTGATGCTTTTAAAAGTTAATACGGGGAAAACTATATCCCTTATTAAATCAACAGCAAATACTGCAAGCTAGAAATCTAAAGTGCTCTGACGACTATAGAAAATGCATTTTTGACTCCCAAGCAAAGAAAAAAAGTCATTTGTTTGGTTATATATTTCAAGCATGTTTCCATTTTCCTTGGTATTTTTCCCAAAATGAAATCGTTATCCTAAAAAACTTTTTCTCAGCTAAATGCGTTGTGGTAGACATTGCTAAGTGTCCCCGAGAAGCGTTTCTCCCCTTCTTTTAGTATAAGAAGCCTCCACACCCTGGGAGTTGGGGCTAAGAAGGTAGACCTGTAGCTACGGAATACATTTCCCATCCTCCCTTGCAGCAAGGTATGGCCAGGGGCTACGTACGCTCTGCCTGAGGGAAGGTGAGCAGCGGGCCCTGGACTCTTTCTCTCTGCCCCTCTTTCTTGCTGGGAATGTGAGGGGTAATCATGCTTCCACTGTGCAGATGTGAAAACATCCAATGGTACACAGCAAAACGGAGAGGACCCAGTGCCTAAAGGACCAACAGAACGGAGGTACCACAGCCCTGAACAGTTCACCTCCAACCTGTTGTAGGAAAGAGCAATAAATTTCTAAGTGAACGCGAGCCACAGTCTCTTAGGGTCTTTTTGTAGCATCAGCTTATGTTGGATCCTAACACATAAACCACATAATCAAGGTTCTCAGGTGAGCTGTAAGTTACAAACCCTTGAGAAAGAGAAATTTTGAAAAAGAAAAGCAGAAAGAGGGTCCAGGAAGAAAGAAGAAAGGGTACCATGAAATTTAGAAGAAAACTCAAAAACGACCCAATCTCTGTTTCTAAAAATGACTTAAAAATCTTTATAGTACTTTAACACAATATGCCTAGGTATGCAGAGTACACTTATACTCCTCCAAATGTAAGACAGGTTTCTTTTGATAGGAGAAAGATGAGTTTGGAAAACTCAGCAGGCAAGCGTTTCAAAAAAACTTTAATTTAATCTAAATATACTGTACTTAAATATTTGTTAAAGGACTGCTGCCAGCTATGTTAATAGAATTTGTAATTGACGTTTATTTGCTGGTTGGTTATTTATGTGAACACTGTCCCTGCATAAATGCTTCGCAGAAATCCAGCCTTGAAGGGCGGATACATACATACATACATTTAGATGAAAGAACCATTAACCAGACTTATAAATCTACAGTCCCATGTACATTAGGGATCTAAAATTAATTTTGATGGCTGACAAATTACGCATTCAATGTACAGATGAAGAATGTAAAAAGTGTTGTCTTCTTCATTTCACAAAACAAATCTATGATTAAACATCATTCCAAATAACACTAAACGAGGCATACAATTCACCTCTTGTTTGCTAAAGGACAATAAAACATTTAATCCAGAAAGTGAGTCTTAAATATATTTTATTTTCTTTGGAGATTGTGAAAGTCTGTTTTGCTTATGTTTGGATGTAAGGGGGGAAACTGGTGGGGCTGGGGAATGCTTTTTGCTTTCTGACGGTCTCAAAAGATATCCATCAGATAATTTTCTAAGAAATAAGCTGAACAGATGCTAATGAGTTGACATAACTGTCTAGTGTGAAAAAAATAATTACAGATTATTTTAATGGCTATAAATTGTTTCTATAATCCACGATGGGCTTTTTGGGAGCTATTAGTCATCATTGTCTAAATATGTCATTATGGATTTTTTTAAAATTTTGCATTGTTTAATCAACTATACTTAACAGCCCCATCAGTTCTTAAGAAATAATCAGAAAATTAATTGGGGAAACCCTTAAAACCATATTTCTCTTCAATTCTGTGGTGCTTCCCTCTGATTAAATCTCTTTAGAAATATAAAATTTCTAGTAGTTGACTACTGTAAATTCTTACCGCATACCCTAAGAACATTAAAAAAAAAAAAAGTTGGGCCTCATTTTGTATACCCATTCAATTCTCAAAGCTGCTGTAACTCAATTTGTGCTCATCTGGAAAGCAGGCAATTTTTTTTTTAAATGCTTGACATAACTTCTTTTGGAAGGAAAGGCAACTCATACAACCCACAAGACGTTTTGGCTCATTCTGAATGTGAGCCCCTTGGTACATTCAAGTATTCAAGTCACACCCAGCGGTACAGTGGACTTGGTTATTTCTACGACATCTGGACCTCGGGGTCTTAAAGTGTGTGAAGTGACAATCACCACGATAAAAATGAGACACCCATGAAGACAACACTGAAGTGAAGTGGAGCGGAGTGAAGTGAACTGAAGTGAAAAAAGCACTGCACAGCCATGGAAAGACATTGAGGAAACTTAAGTGCATATGACTACAAGTGAAAGAAGCCCGTCTGAAAAGGCGGCATACTGTATGATTCCACTCTGTGATATTCTGGAAAAGGCACAACTACGGAGACCACAAAGATCGGTGGTTGCCAGAAGTTGGGGCGGAGGGAGGGATGGATAGATGGAGCACGGAGAATTTTTAGGGCAGTAAAACTACTCTGTGTGATACTATAATGATGGGCACGTCATTACACATTTGTCCAAATCCACAGAATATAAAACACCAAGAGTGAGCCCTAACGTAAAGGGTAGACTTTGGGTGATGATGACTTGTCAGTGTAAGTTCATCAACTGTAACAACTATACCATCTGGTGGGGACGCTGACAATGGGGGAGGCCGTGCGTGAGGTAGGGGGGCGCAGGGGCATATGGGAAATCTCTGTGCATTCTCCTCAATTTTGCTGTGAACCTAAAACTGCTCTAAAAAAATAAAGTCTTTAAAATAATAAACAAAATTAAAAAGTGAATTAAAAAACCATCCTTAGCCAGAAGGATGAAAGAGGAAAAACTAGCATTTCCTCCTACATTCTAAGCATTGCTCTGGGTTTATACAAATCCCATTTAGTACACCAAGCAGTCCCATAGGATCCAGGTTGCATGGGAATACTAAAGGTCACAAAATTTGGAAATAAGGTATCTAGTCCAAGTTCATACATTTAATTAAGTGGTATTAGGATCCAAAATAGGTATTTGTAATTACACATGTTCACAAAGCCTTACTTTGATAATCAAATGGGTGTGATTATGTATCCATAAACAAGTAAAACACCAGGCAAAAATAACTGAAAAAAAGTATGACCAAACTTCTCTGACACCACAGTGGGGGAAGGAGTAATCGTCAGTGTCCTGGGCACGGAACACAGTTGGGTGAGGGACTTCCAGCTAAGTGGCCTCCTCTGTACCTTTGGAGCTGCATTTCTAGGCCCTCCATCCTAGATGCAGGCACTTCCTCACTCATACCTCCCTTCCCTTAGCCTCCCCTATGGAGGAAGAACCAATAGGGACTATAACAGTTTTAAAAAGGAAGAAAAAAAAAAAAAAAAGAAGGAAAAACATGATGCTAAGGGTCCTCCCACCTCACAGTGCTCTGCAGGTTACAAAGAGCTTTCGCATCTGCCATCAAAGTTGGTGCTGACAATACCACCTAGAGAGAGCAAGGTCAGGTATTAATTAGCCATTTTAAAGATGCGGAGAGTGTGAAACGCAAAGAGGTGAAGCGACTTTTTTCCCAAGGTTCCGGTTAGCCAGGCCGCCTGACTCGGGCCAATGCCCTCCACTCCTCCATTTGGGCCTCAAGAGCACTCCTACTGCACAGGAGTCAGCTCCAGACACACCGATTTATTTTATTCAAATACAAGCAAAATATAGACCAGAGGGATCTTTCCATTGAGCCCCCAGTGGATCCCCACAGAAGTTAGGGGCCAGACTTCCATTACAGGAAGTCAGCCTCCAGCTCTTGTGAATTTCCACTACAGGCTAACCACCTTTGAAAAATGCTTAGCATAAAAAAGATAAAAATTAAAAACACAAAGGAAGTGCTGTCTCCGAGAAGTTCCCACCTGGACAAGAACAGAGATATCACCCAAGTTTCCCAAGATTAGAATTTCACATCAACTTCCAATAACTCTTAGCAAGACGAGAGTGAGATCTTCAAGAGTAAACGGCCAAAGCAGAAATGACCGACAAATAAATAAGTACACTGGTAGCTGTGTACTTATTTAAAACACCCATTTCCAAAAATAAGGTTTTCATCTGAGTGCATGACAGCAGCCAAAAGCTGACTGCATTACAAATGCGCTTCATATAAATGCTTAGCAATAGAGCCATATTGTATAATCCCACCCCAAAACATCGGGCACACAGTAGAACCTCAATAAATAATCCTTCACAGATGGACATGAAAATTTTCCCATCTCTGTGGCAATAGTAATATCGTTTCAGGACCAGACCAGCTGCTGGTAGCCATGAGGGTTATTCCCCCTCAACCCAAGATCTATCTACCTTCTGCCGGCTCTCGGTTTCCTGTCAGAAAAGAACCTCCCTGGAGGCAGACTTGCACATACTTGTCTATTACCAAAGGAATCCAATGACTTAAATAGAAACTCTGTCAAAGCCTAGTTATGATAAATCCTTTCAAAGCCCTGAGAATTTCTAAACACCTAAACTTTAAGAAAATCTGTCTTAACGAATGAACAAGAAGGGCTGTAGGAAAACACCATCTTTAAAAATCCAGAGTCAGGGACCAGACATGGGTTTAGGGCAGGTCACACGTCATCCTATTTGTCTCAAGGATGGGCATATGTGAAATATTTAGAGACCTGCCAAGGTCAGGCAACAATTCAGGACGAATGTACACCTTCTTAGAGATTATAAAAGGCAAATACTTGCCCAGGAAAGAAGGAGGGATTCATCAGATTTGACGACAACACCATTCTTCAAACTTTCTTGCTTCCTTACCCCCTTCAAATAATTATGAAAAACTAATGCTCCCCACTCACATATTTTCAATTCAGTATTCAAGAAGTTTTAATTTGTGTAAGTAGTTGAAAAGGATGTCATGTCCTATGTACTGTACATATGAAATTTTAAATAACACTGCTACATCACTCCCATAAATATATTCAATAGAATGATCTGATCCCTTCCATTACGTATTTTAAAACAGACATGGATAACCATTACTTTAATAGTCAGTTTGCGTAGTGTTCCTTTTTCTCCTTGAAATCATAGATCCCTTCCACATCCCTCAGACTCTTACCCTAATGTAATCTTTTTATTCCCAACAGTCCTTTATCACTCATCCCATCCTACTTCTCTGTAACAACAAAGTTTGCATGGTGAGAGATGACTACCAGATGTAGTGTGGTGAGTGCATCGTAAAGTATATAAATGTCAGATCACTGCACTGTACACCTAAAACTAATAATGCTTTATGCCAACTGCACGTAAATAAATAAAAAAATGTAATATACAATGAAACTTTTTTAAATGTCTCTGACTATAAACTAACAATGTTCTTTTGGCTTAATTATTAAAATTATTTTCAGTCTTGATCAAAACAACATAAATAACACTGTAAAGTTTGATGATTAAACATATAAAGTGCAGTAGTCCCCCCTTATCTGAGGGGAATGCCTTCCAAGACCCCCAGTGGATGCCTGAAACCACAGACAGAACCGAACACTGTATATACTATGTTTTTTCCTCTATATGCATACCTATGATAAAGTTTAATTTATAAGCTAGGCACATAAGAGATTAACAATAAAATAGAACAACTATAACAATACACTGTAATAGAAGTTATGTGAATGTGGTGTGTGTGTGTGTCTCTCATAATCAATCTGATCCCCAACAGGGCTACTGAGTGAGGAACACGGAGGGAGCGTGGACAGCATGCAGACTCTGGGCAAAGGGGTGATACATAGCAGGGCAGCATGAGATTTCATCTCACTACTCAGGACAGTGCACAATTTAAAACTTACAAATTATTTATTTCTGAAATTTTTCATTTAATATTTTCGGACCATGGTTGACCACAGATAGCTGAAAACATGGAAAGTGAAACTGTGGATAAAGAGGGTCTACTGTCAATTGTTGTTCCTTAATGTTAAAGTGGGAAGGTTGGTATGATGCCCTGAGTGGGGGAGGGTTCATTTACAACACTGATGTTTGTGTTCAGTGTCACAAAGGCAATGCACCATGGTGACATTCTTCTCTCAAGTAGGAGAAGGAAGACTGGGATGGGTGAGGCAGGAAAGGACACCAACGGTCCATTTCAGGGAACAGAAGAACTTGAGGATCTGGAAACTGACTCCCTAAATTGAACCAGACCAAGCAACCCTTGGAAAGAGGTCCGGATCTCCATATAATTTCTATTCTACAGAGGACATGAGAAATCCAGCATGAGAACCTTGAACAAGCCCACCCATAACATACACACGGCCCAGGCAAGAGTATAAATGGAAATATTTTAAAGCTATTAAGCAAGCAAACAGGCTGTGGAGTAAAATATGTCTTATGCTTTTATGCTGACAAATATATCTTCATAACGATAGAATCAAAAAGTATGCAAAAAGCAATGGTTTACATAGAACTGCAAGTTGACAAAATGCCAAAGATGACTAAATTTAATTATGATGACAGGCGTCTGGGTGTTCTGTTGATGGCTTAGCAATGTTTGGATGAGTAATAAAATAAAGACTTACATAATTCATAAATTATTATATATTTATTCCATAAAATTTATTTTCCTTGCCTTCATTTCAGCAAAATCATTACCTATCCAGTTTTTAAAAAACTCCGGATCTCCATATAATTTGTATTCTATCACACAGAAATTATCTAAGGTATTAAAACAAAATACAATTATATGGAGTCTATATAATTTTAATATTTTTAATCAAAAAATGTAAATTAAACTGAAAAAATCAAAATTTTAAATTATTTTATTTGTTCAGAAAAGCTACATTCCCTCTAAAATTCCTAGGTTATCTACTGAAATTAATAGGAAAAACACAAACTATAACTAATGCATATCAAAATTTTTATCTAACATAATAAAATTAAATACTTTATGTATTTTGAGATTTTAATCTTATTAAATGTATTTATAACAATAAAACTATCCACAATTTTAGTATTAAATATCCACTGAGTTGCCAATGTGAAAAACCGATGTCACTCTTCATACGTGTCATGTCTAGAGCCATATATTAAGTGTGTCAAAGTATGAATTTATGTTGTAAAATATTTTAACTTTGTAAAACAAAAAACACAAATTTTTTTTAATATTGTAAAATATTCCTTGGCCAACCTACACAACTGTCGAAAATTCTGCATGGAACAGAAGCATGGTTCTAGGTCAGCATAGCTTTAGAAAAAAGGCGTGGCCCTGGATAGGCAGCATGGCCTTGGAAAGGAGGCGTGATCCTAGAATGGGAATGTGACCCTAAAATGGGGGCATGGAGCTGAATGGAGGCATGGCACTGAATGGAGACTTGGCACTGAATGGAGGCATGGCACTGAATGGAGGCATGGCACTGAATGGGGCCATGCAGCTGAATGTAGGCGTGGCCTGAACGGGGGCGTGGCCCTGAACGGGGTCATGGCCCTGAATGGGGGCGTGGCCCTGAATGGGGGCGTGGCACTGGATGGAGGCGTGGCACTGAATGGGGGCGTGGCTCTGAATGGGTGCATGGAGCAGAATGGAGGCATGGCCCTGAATGGGGGCATGGAGTTGAATGAGGGCTTGGCCCTGAATGGAGGCTTGGCACTGAATTGGGGCGTGGCACTGAATGGAGGCTTGGCACTGAATGGAGGCATGGCCCTGAATTGGGGCGTGGCCCTGAATGGGGGCATGGCCCTGAATGGGGGCATGGCCCTGAATTGGGGCGTGGCACTGAATGGGGGCATGGCCCTAGAACCTCAAGCCATGATAGGAGATGTAGTAAGAAGCAGTAGGAAGTCAGAGGCTTGCTGAAGAGCTCAGAGCAAGAAGAGAAGTGGGAGAAGCTCACCAGTCCGACAAGCTAAAGGGCAGTCAGAGGCATGATGGACACTGGACAGACAGCACCGAGGGCGCGTGGCTTAGAGCAGGGAAACAAGGAGGCTTCTCTCGCTGGCTCTACATTAGTCATTCATTCAGGGTATTAAAGAGTCCACTAAAGCAGGCACTGGGGCTGGATGGGAGCTGAGCCTGCTGAGTCCCTGGGGAGCACCCAGGCCAGGATCCCTAGATGAGGTCGTGGGGGGCAAAGGAGGAGAACGGACATGAGACGGAGCTGTGACAGTTAAGGAGATAAAGGCATAACAATGAGAAAAAGAGACAGGAGGCCAAGAACCCACAGAACTAACTCACCCTCACATTCCACCCAGAATTAAACACACACTTGATTTAGAGTACACATGCTGCTGGATTAAGAAGCAGGAGAAAATAAATTCATTTATGACTAACACCAAAAAGGAAAATTTCATAGTGCCGCTTTGTGCTTACAGTTTTCATGCAGTGCAGAAAAACCCAAATAGCATCTGATACAATTTACATAACTTTACATAATCTCATGATTACCATTCGTCAAGGAAGATGCAGACCGAATCTCTTCCATTTATTTGCCTCCAAAACCAACAAAATGGAAAACATTCTGGACAAGTAGCTTTCCACCCTCTTAAAAATCCCAAGGAGCCAATTCTACAACTTTTCTTATAATATTTTTCCCATATTTCAAGTCTGAACATTCTAAAGTCTTACTGACACAGGAAATCAATAAACAAATATTTACTAACCACTGCTATTTTCAAAGCATTGATTTCAGAACTGGGGGGGAAATTCCACCCTTAGCTTAAAATCTATTTCAGGCTGTCTGACCTGGAGACAAGTTATTTACCCTTCCTAAGCCACATTTTTTTCAAATGTAAAACAAGAATAATACCAGCCAGTTTATAAGGTTGTTATAAGGATAGGGTTAAATTTAGTTACTTGGCACATAGTAGGTACACAATAAAAACACTTGGTGGGTGAGAAGAACTGGTTTTAATTGGATAGCCATGAAGCAAACATGCTAATAATATTCATGATTAATATAGTCACTGGGCAAGAAAATGATAAAGGGCTATGTGGTATATAGTGCGATTAAAAAGACAAATACAAACATCAATCAGGGATTTACAGGAAGAAAGACTATAATTTTTTACTGATAAACAATTGTTCACCACGACCTGTACAAAGGTTTTTGATTTCTATGAGGACCATTTAGTCTGCTTTGTTTTTTTTTTTCCTTCCAGAGACTAAAAACAAACAAAAACAGTTTTTTAGGCTTCTGTTCATAAAGCATATTTACTTCAGAGTCCTCCCATTAAGCTCATTCATTGCCCTTTGAATTCTTACATTCAGAGCATTTTTGAGCTGAAGGAAACCTTAGTGATCATGTGGCCCAGCTTCGTGTTGTAAGATGGAGCCTAGGAACCTTGAGGTCACACTGGCTGCACAAGGACATGTGTGGGTCTCCTGTTCCATGCCCGACCCATGAGTATAAACCCAGATGCCCACACGGCCTGAGCAGATGAGAGCAACGAAGCAGGGGACAGAAGGTCTGGAGATTAAACAAATGGCTGCCTGAAGAGGCAGGTGCTCCGGTAAGGGATGCCATGTGGAATGCAGGTCCAACGCGTCTGCATCCTGTTTTCAAGAGGTGCTGACAATCAAAACTTTTAAACAAAATGATTTGTAAATGGTAAATACCAAACTTATTTCAAAATACTGTTTAGAAACAAAGGAACAAGACAAACAAATAAAGAAACAAAAACTCACAGACATAGACAATAGTCTAGTGGTTACCAAAGGGTAAGGGGTGAGGGGGTGGTAGATGAGGGTAAAAGGGATCCAATATATAGTGATGGAAGGAGAACTGACTGGGTGGTGAACACACAATGGGATTTATAGATAATGTATTACAGAATTGTACACTTGAAATCTATGTAACTTCACTAACCACTGTCACCCCAATAAACTTTAATTTAAAAAAAACTGTTTAAACCAAAACATTCACACACACTCTCATGCACGAGCATACACACATGCTTATCCACATATACAAAAGCACACACATGCTCACACATGCATATAAACACATTCATGCATGCTCATGCACACATATGCTCATCCACATACGAATACACATCCACTTGCTCACACACACACACACATACGCTCACCCATACATACACATACACACCATCACCCACACATACAAACACACACACACATGCTCACCCACACATACAAACACACACACACACACACACACACACTCACCCACACATTTGCAAGCCAGCCAAGTCCACTCTGGTCTACACCATGGTGAATCTCTACACAGGCTCTTCACCTGACCAAATAGGACTCGAAAGCATGTATATTATTTTTAAAGGGCCATAAATGCCTGGAGAGAGGAGTACTCTCTTTCCTAACTGAATATTCCTTCTTTCACATACCATAATCAAAAATGGCTTTTCAAAAGAGGATACTACCTTCTTTTTTAAAAAATATATATCCATGACTTTTAGTTTATTCACTAATTATTAAATGCATCCCACCCTTTCTTATAACAATGTGTTTTTTTCTCTTTACATTAAAAGACCGAATAATTAGTGAGTCTATCCCTGTGCTTCTCTCAACCCCACTTAGGATCAATTTTGCTCTTTGAGTTTTTGGCATATATACCATGTTTCCCCGAAAATAAGACCTAGCCAGATAATCAGCTCCAATGCATCTTTTGGAGCAAAAATTAATATAAGACCTGGTCTTATTTTCCTATAATATAAGAACGGGTATAATATAATATAATATAATATAATATAATATAATATAATATAATACAATATAATATAATACCAGGTCTGATATTAATTTTTGCTCCAAAAGATGCATTAGAGCTGATTGTCCAGCTAGGTCTTATTTTTGGGGAAACACGGTACTTAATTTTCTTGTTAATACACAAATGGAATTCCGGTTACAATTTAAGACTGCCGATGAAGACAATGGAATTGTTTAGGTTTTGTTCGTGCTACTAAAATATTTAAATGATAAAATATGAATTGTCAACATTGATAGTGTCACATAACACAATCAAATTCTACTTCTCAGAGTCTGCAGTTAAATCTGTCATCAGGTCACTTTATAGTCCTGTGCACCACCTGCCAGCATCTCTTACTTTCCAATCAACTACAGCAAAACACAAGAAAAGGAAAAAAAAACAGTTCCCCAAAACAGTCCCAGGACCAGGCTTCAGAACCTGGCAGGATCTACCCCCGTAACATAAGGCCATACTCACACTTTCTCCTAACACTTCATGAATAAACATCCCTTTATTCAAATAAGTTATATAATAACTAACTCTGGTATTTTTGATTTAACTTGGAATGATAAATAGAGTCATTCTGGCAAGACGGCGGTTTGCAATTCAAATTACAGAAATTTTCATAATGGGAAAAATAAAAATTAGTAAAATGATTCCTAAGGCACCTAATTCCAATACTTTTACTGCAACAATAGAAACGCAGAGAACTACTTCTCGGTGTGTAAGCTGAGGGCTTTCAGGTGGTCAGGTAGCATCACACATCTTTTTACCTGCAATCTTACAGCCTCCCTTTCTGGGGACTGGCAGGCACCTGCTAGAACACCCCCAACCCCACACATGAAGAGGTGCTGCTGCTACTTGTCAATAAATAACACTGCAACAGTCACTGGATTAAATGACTTCCTTACATTATCACCATAAACAATAATTATTTGTCAGCTGCCCTTTGTGAGCTTTGCGTGTGCTTATGAATAAATCAAGCCCTACTGATTTACTAAGCCAAAACGTTTACATTTTGCTCCTGTAAAAAGAGCTATAATCCTCCACCGCACTTAGTGATGCTGCTATAGAGCATGTTTCTTAATACTTTTAATAGGAAAGATTAGTACCGATTAGCTCATGAGCAGGAACACTGCTTTCTGAACGGCCAGTTGGCCACTAAACCCAGGTCTCTCTAAACGTGTCCTTATTAATGGCACTCTCTGTCCGCTGATGGGAATTACATCTTAATGAAACACAGTGGCGCTGCTGTCATGCTATTTCCTTCCTTGTGACATGCAACATAATAATGACGGCCTGTATTGATTCACAGATTAAATTCATGTAAAAGAGCAAGGCAGGAAAGTACAGGATTGTAAAGAATGCTACGTGCTAGGTAAAACTATCATCAAAAATCATAAAATGAGTCTTTCAGTGCAGTGATGTTAGAAGACGTAGGACAACGCTGGACAACCCAAAATGTCCTAAAACGTCTAGGGCACCACACTCTTCGTCTGACCGCGGGAGGCAATCCTCTCCCTTCTCTCATTAATGGGCAAAGTCTCCCCAGACTCCCTGCAGCCTGCTTAATTAGTCCATATTTTGAAGCCATCGTCCTGAATGATTTAACTCCACTTCCACGGATCTTTCTCACACAGGGACGATGACTGCCCGTTCTCTGGGTTCCATAGGGAAACCGGAGTCTACAGTTCCTCACTGAACAAGATGCCATCTATTGCAGGGGACTACGGACCCCGGCGCTCACAATAGTTTCCCAACCCAGTTTCTAGTCCCTCAATCCACTGAAACTTCATCATCCCCAACAGTAACCTGGAAACGACTTCTGTTCTTCCTGCTGATTCCTGGGCTAGGTTTCCATAGACCCTCATTCCAAAACAAACTCCATTCCTCTTACATACATGGGAAAACTAGCACCTTCTCCCCCCTTCTTTGCTGTACAAGGATCACAAACCAAGGCATGCTAGGCTGGAAAGCTCTTTAGAGATTACATACTATAACCTCCTCATTTCAAAGATTCGAAAATTGAGAGGGGACTCCCGCATGTAGGTAAACCAATGCCAAAGGCAGGATAAGAGCCCCACCTCCTGGCTCCAACGACCATGCTCCTCCCTTGAAGGCATGCCACCCCATTCTCCACCCCCAATTCCTGGGATCAGCACCAAATCCCTCTATCACCAAGAAGCATCCCAAACAAAAACATTACAGATTGCTTGAACTCGTGTTAATATTCTGCAGCACCTTTGCCTTTCAAAGTGAATCGCCACAAAGACTGACCAGGTACAGCTGGAATTTACAATGATATTAGCTCTCTAAGACAGAAACACATGAACAAGAATCCTCATTCAAAAATAGATTCAACGATCCCCAGTGGGACAAAGCAATAATTATCCTGCACTACACCGATCAATAAAACCTTTTGCCCTATGAACGTGCTGTTTTCTGACTTTGTTCTCTGCACCAAAGATTTGCAAGTCTCATTGATTACCTACCAAATTTTGTTAAAGTTCTTTAAAATGAGCAATAAAGAAATTCTCAAAATTAGCATATGTTGTTACTGTTTGTAGGGCCTTCCAATCTTTTAGTCACATTAATGGTTTCCCTCTTTACATGGTTTCCCCATTTTTCATTGTGAATTTGTCTTTTTAAGTGTGTCTGTGTCTTGCCTAATAGCACAAAGGCCGTCGGAAACAAATCTGACGGTGTTTCGGAAACTGTCACTGTGGTCACATTTTTCATCCAAGTGAGAAAGAAGAATTGATGAATAAACTATGCCCTCTTCCTCAAGCAACAGCATGGATTTTTACCAAATGATCACATTAGCTCTTAAGAGTGTTAAAATTCAGTACACTGCAAGTTCTCCCTAAAACTTTTCACTAAAAACTCTTTAAATGAAACCATCTTGCATCCTTTCCAAGGGCATTTAGCTACTAAAGTGTCAAACTTTAAGAGAGAGTCATGAATAAGCGAGGACAGTGAAAGGGAAGGCTGCAGCCAGGAGTCAGGACCTGCATCTCGGTCCCCTTCTGTGTCCCTCTCTGGCAGTGCCCCCAAGTGTGTTTCTGCTCCCTTGGATCAATGCATGTCTGCCTGTACCCTCCTGAGTGTATGTGGCCTTTGTGTGCAGAGCTGGGCAAATGGGAAGGTCTATAATTCTCTAACTAGAACTGCTATTTTCCCAATATTCCATCAGTACAATTCATCCATCAATAATGGTTGATTTTATGGAAAATCAGTAATCAAAGTGAAATTAATAATTTATTTTGCCGTGTATAATGCGCACCCACATTTCTGGCCCAAACTTTCAGGGAAAAATCTCTTTTGTTTTACGTTTTCAATTCAAATTTGTATTTGTTTACATTTGGGTGCTTGTTTTTTGTATTGTAAAGGAATTTTAACGTTTATTTTTTAACATATTATGGTACAAGAAATTTTATACAACAAATAATTACAAAACACACGAATACAAGGTAAAAGAAATCTTATGTACAGGTAACAAATTTACGATATTTACGCATCACAGAAGGCCAAGAACTCTTCGTCGTTGCAAGTTCATCATAAATTCAACAAAACCGATTATCGCATTCCAGGGAATTATTTTGCATATGGATATCATTATTTATTTCTAGAGTTAACACTTTTAACTCATAAGCATAAATAAAAGAATTAAAAACACTTACATTGATACGGAATTAGTATTACCCATGTACAAGGCACATCCTTATTTTTCCCTCACAAGTTTGGCCAAAAAAGTTGCATTATACACTGCAAAATATGGTATATGATACGTTCTCGCCTCAGTGGTTGTTTTAATTCAAAGCCAGATGAAATAGTCAGCCTTTAAGAAGAAGGAAATCCTGTCACATGCTACCAAAAAGGACAAATGTTGCAAGATTCCACTTATCTGACACATGTAAAACCATCAAACTCAAAGAAGCAGAAAGTAGAACAGTGGATGCCAGGTACAGAGTAGGGGGATGGGGAGTTACTGTTCAGTGGGTACAAGGTTTCAGTTATGCAGGATGAAAATGCTCCAGAGGTCTGCTATACACCATCACGCTTACAGTTAGCAATAATGTACCATACATTTAAAATTTTGTGGAAAAGGTAAAAATAAATAAATAAAAATGTCACTTCCGGCACAATTTAAGCTGGGCCTGGGACTAAGACAAGATTACCAAAAGCATTACAGTATAGTGTTTACCCTATTCCTTGCTTATGCAGAACTAGAATGTGAGAAAGGAATAAAACCTGACCCATTAACAACCATTCTCCAGGGCTCACCTGAAAAGCGCTCCTCAACAGAGGTCAGAAATAAAGGCTCACACTTCTATGTATAAAGACCCAACCAAAACTGGAGGTGGGGGGAGGTGATCAAAGTCCTCTACTCAAAGAACCACACAACTCAAAGTACAGTTGCACCCAGATGTCCAACAATTGACAAATGGATAAAGAGAATGTGGTCCCTCCATATGATGGAATATGATTCCGCCATAAAAGAATCTAAGTCCTGACCATGCTACAATATGGATCAGCTTTGAATACAATATGCTGAGTACAAGAAGCCAGACACAAAAGGCCACAAATTATAGGATTCCATGGATGCAACAAGTCCAGAAAAAACAAGTCTATACAAACAGAAAGCAGATTCGTCACTGCCAGGGCCTGGGGGTAGGGAGAAACAGAGAGTGACTGTTAACTGGGTACAGGGTTTATTTATGGGGTGATGGAAATGCTCTGGAATTAGACAGTGATAGCAGCTGCACAACCTTGTGACTATACTAAAAATCACCAAACTGCGCACTTTCAAGGGATGAAGTTTATACTGTGTGAGTTATATCTCATTGAAAACAATCAAAAAGAAAAAAGAAAACAATCAATGTGGGGCACAGTTGCAAACATGATACGCATTATGGGCGCATGAGGCCTTATGAGCAAAGCCAGGATGCGACCTCAGGCGCCTAAGGAAGCATTAGATGAGCTGCCATCTAAGGAGGAAGAGGAGACGAAGAGGTTCTAGGCATAGGAGAGAGCAGGCGCAAAGAACCAAAGAAGAGAGCAAAGACCTTTGCTCCCTTGCTTCTGAGACAATAAAGAGACGAGGTGTTAGCGGAGGCCAAGGCAACAGATTTAATCCTTACACATCACATAAATGCAATTCAAACTCATGCATTTATTAAGACCCTCTCTTTAGCAGGATCTAAACATAACAAAGGGAAGTAAAAAACAAACAAACGGAAAAAAAAAAACACCATAGGCCATTCCAACCGATCAAAAAAACAAAATATCAAAACTTAAAAAGGAAGATAAAATTCAAGTGCTCCGAAAGCCGAAAACAATTGCAAATGTGGTAGACAAATAAACCTTGGAATTTAGCTCTAAAACTTTGCCGATCACTTCGCAATAAAAATCTCCATTCAAAATGAAAAGTGGCAAGCAGATGCTAAGAAGACACCCCACATGCCTGAGAATTAGCACCAAAAGTCTTCAAGTATAACTGCTGCCATGTAATAGAATGAACACAGAGGGGAGGGTGTTGAGATTCAAATATTCACCAACTTGGTTTTTTTCACTTTCTCGGTCAGACGAGTTCCTGTGATGCATTTGTCACATGCTGCCCCTTCTTTGACAGCAGGGTTTTTGAACTACTGGCCGTCTGAGCCCAATAATTCTTGGCTGGGTAGCTGTCCTCCCCACTGTAGGAAGTTTAGCAGCACTTGGCTCCTCCCACCAGGTGCCAGAAGCTCCGCCCTCCTCTCCCTCTCAAAGACACAACTGCTTCCAGACATTGTCACAAGTCCCTTGGAGGGTGAAACTGCCCCAGTAGAGAGCCACTATTTTTCTAGCAACTAAATGGATCTAATCTATACAAGCTTTGACAATTCCCTGGAGAGCAAAGTCATGTCTCCTCATCTGTTTGGTTTCCCACACGCTCCACACCCTGACAGCCTCCCCACAAGAAGGCAGATTAAAACTTAGACCTGTTTCAATGCTTTACAGCACTGTTCATAATGTCAAGTGTTAAAGCCAAAAAACAGCAACATAAGCCATCACCCACGGGCAATGAGACTTCAGCCCTCAGCTTCCCTGTGGCCTCCTTTCCTACCTCTAACCGCGCACTGAGGATAAAGCTCCAGGACCTTGTCTCATCACAGCCCGTGCTTGGCTCAGCTGTCACCATCAGCTCCGACATCTGAAAACGCACCCAGCTCCCCCTCACTCCGGCACCCTCAAGCTAACGAAACCCAGGAAGCAACCTATACAGCGCTAGACCTTCCTTCTAAGTCAGTGACGGCACGGTGACCAGGCTTCCCCTACAAGCATCGTGAAGGAGGATGGCCGTAGGCCAGCCTAACGCCCGGGCGCACGGGGCTCACCATCCGGGGGCATCAGGGCCTTGTTGTTCTGCGTGCACCAGCCCACGGGGTGCAGGTCCGCTATCACCACGTCACACCAGAAGTCGGCACGGCGGTCCTCCCCGTAACCACAGTAGCGCAGAAGCAGCAGCTGCCCACAGGTGGTGATGACAGTGGCCACCCAGTATGTGTCCGGGTTGTTCTTATTGGCCACCTCCAATTTCATCCCTGGCTGGAAGTTGCTCTGAATGCTGATTTCAACCTGAAGGAACCGGAAACACAGCAAAACCATTATTATACCAGACGCATACATCGGAAGAGTACCAGACCTGTTCAAAACGCAGCACCTGCAAACAGTATTTCTGCTGCCCTACGACAGCACTAAGGAAAATGTAATGCGAGCCACCAACGTGGCGCTAAATTTCCTAGTAGCCACATATGAAAAGAGAAAACAGATGGAATTTTAATAAGGTGTTTTATTTAACCCAACGTCATCACTGCAAAATGTAATCAATATAAAATATATTATTGGGATTATTTGCCAACGAAGCCTCTGAAATCCGGTGTGTGTTCTATACTTACAGCACATCCCAATTTGAACAACACACTTTCCACGTGCTCCATAGCTCCAGGTGTAAGCAGGACAGCCTTAGAGAATGGATTTTCTTTTTTATTAATGAATGAAGGATTATAGTCTATTAGTATTTCCCAGCCCTGCCCCCCAAAGAAAGCTGCCCAGTCTGGTTAAAAAAAAAAAAAAAAAAAAAACACCACTAAGGCATCTGATCTCCATGAGTAGCAGCTGTTTAAGAGGTGATGGGATTACAAATGGCTCGTTCAAGGAGCCCATGACACTTTTCCTTTACACATGGCACACAGGCCTGGGGACACTGTGCTTCCTAAAAGGCACTCTACGGTGATTGAAAGGGAGGTGGGAGACCTGGTTGGATTAAAGTGAACAGGAGAGACTCCATATGGAAAGATATTGATCACTCATGGAAAGATGTTGATCACTTATTGGTAAAGAAGGAAAGGAAAACGGTGTCGATCAATATCTCTTTCCCAAACTGCCTCAAGGAACCTAACCAAGTCATCCCAGAAACACTTTTACCTCTTGGTTTCATTAAATGCCACAACCACACTCAAAATAAACTAAGAATTAAAACATTATGAGTGTCAGTATAAAAAAGAGACTTGGGAATGTAATCTATTTTTGTAAGTCCATGCAAATTTAATAAGGTCTTAAATTCCTTTTCAAAAGAACACCTCCAAAAAGAATAAAATGTTGCATTAAAATAAAAAACCCAAGTTCTGCTTTCTTAATTCAGCAAGAGAGCCAAAAGCAAGAACAGATTGAAAAAATGCCCCAATTTGCTTACGATACTCAGGCTAAATCTTTGCCCTGGGTAGCACAGTGGAAAAAAATATTTCTCAGAATTAAATTTTCATTTCCAGTAAAGCAATACTAATGATGAAAAACTTAGGTCCTAGAAATTTAGTCTTTTCCTTGCTAATGATATATTGCCAAAATCTTATATAGAAGCAAAAATCTGATAAAAACTCAATCTTTAATTTCCTGGGACTTGCCCTCTGCTAGGCATGCGATTTGCATTGTTCAAAGAATCATTATAAGAATGATTCTTTGGCTTGATCCAAATGTTTTCTGCATATTTATAGTATTTCCTCTAATTTGACTCATCTGCCCACAAAAGGCTATAAAACTTTTATGCATCCTTTCACAATAAATACATACAGCCATTACACCTCCGAAGAAGACATTCCACTTATTTGCCTAGTTTGCTGGCTTTTATTTATTCTAATCTACCGTACCATGTCAGGCTGTGTGTGTGCCTTTCAGCAGCAACGGTTATCTGTCAAATTTGGCTTTTTGAAGTACAGAACGAGGCAAAACACCCATTGAGCACCTACCCTGGGCCCAGCCCTGTGTTACCCTGTTCCCCCAAAAATAAGACCTAGCCAGACAATCAACTCTCATGCATCTTTTGGAGCAAAAATTAATATGAGACCTGATATTATATTATATTATATTATGTTATGTTATGTTATGTTATGTTATGTTATGTTATGTTATGTTATGTTATGTTATATTATATTATAATTATATTATATTATATAAGACTGGTCTTATATTATAGTAAAATAAGACTGGGTTTTATATTAATTTTTGCTCCAAAAGACGCATTAGAGCTGACTGTCCGGCTAGATCTTATTTTCAGGGAAACACGATAGATGAGATAAGCTATAAGAACCAGGCCCATCTTACCTGTAGTTATCTGTGGAAAGCAAACGAATTTCCCCATCTCTTCTTTATTTTTCGGAAATCTTGGCTGAATTTCCCTTTTCTTCTCATTCCGTTTTTCCCAACTAGGTTTGGCATCTTCCTGCAGACTCTCCTCCCTCCCTCCCAATTTAGAGCAGAGAGAGAAGGGGTGCTACGTACGTGTTTGAATGATGTGTGAGGGGCCGCACTGGCACCCATTTCTTCCAAGTACTCGCCCCAGTTAAAGCCGATTTCCTCCAAGCTTGAACCTTCTTCTGTTGAAAGACCAAAAAAAAACAGAAGACTATCAAGACCAGAGTGCAGAATGGAAAGGCACTGGCCTCCAGTGAAGACCAGAAAAGCTTTAACACAAGAGACAACGGATTCAATGGGTTAGGAGGATATTGTTGAATTCTTTTCATAGCTTCGGTTTGCTGATTTTAGAGACAGTTGACTGAAGAAAGGAAACACTGAAGAAATTCTGCTTGGATACCATGACAAAATCAAGGGTAACGCTAAGTACTCTTAGGCAAATGAAATGCAATGTGCTTCACGGCACATTTGTCACATGTTAGTGTACTGTATTAGTCTAGAATTAGCCACTGTGGAAATGACATTCTTTGGGTAGGTTTGGGGACAAAGTGAAGGAAACCACTGGGCACTGAGTAAGCCCCATGATGTATATACTGGCACTGGCACCTTTGTCCCCTGGCTACCTGCTACAGCTGAGGATTATGCAATAATAGCATAGATTGTTAGTGTCATAAGGGACTTCAGAAAACATTAATGTCATTTCAAGGGGGTGGGGGACATGAGGCCCAGAAGGATTGTTCAAGTGTGTGAGGCCATTTGGCAAGTTAAGGACAGAAACTGAACAGCTGCAGACAGACCCAATGCCCACCCTGTCCAGGGTCTGCTCTCCCATCTTCCGCCGTGACGGAGCTCTCAGGGCAAGGCACACCGAGGGAAACCAACAGGATGTGTTTCTCCAATTATAAGGATCGAGAAGTACAATCAAACGCAGTAGATGGCTCTTAAAATGATCCCTACTTTGGCTCTGAAGGAAATCAGGTAATTCCCGAAACAGTCACGACTGTATGTAAGATATAATCTGTATACTTGAAAACCAAATAACTCGTTTTAAAGTACAGCACAGAGAACATCAGTGTTGTGTCAGTTTCAAATGGAAAGCAATAATACATTGTAAACATTATTTTAACCTATCGTAAGGACAGAACATACAGAAGAGCTGTTAAAACACGCAGGTAAGTAAGAGCTTCAAAAGTTTAGATTTTTCTTTTCTTGCTCAATAATGTCCAACCATGTATGTTCCACTAGCAAGAGCCCACTTCACTGGCCAAGGACAAATACTGCTTTCCATCCTGCTATTTACACAGAAGTGGTACACCCTGGCAGGTGGGCCATGGGAACCAGAGATGGGAGAGTCTAAGAAAGCCTTGTTCTCAGAGGCTATCACTACTTTGTTCCGAGACTTTTAAATGAGAAGAAAAGGACTTTTATTGTGATACTCTGTATAGTCTCAGAACTTGGTAGAAGAGGATAATTTTGGTAAAGTCAGAAGATGCTAAGTAGAAAGGCAGTTACCTTCAATTTTGTCTTCTAAATCAAAGTTGCTTAAAACGGCCTCCTTAAACTATACGCCTATCAAGTGGTTTATAGTCAAATGTCCAGGAAAATAAAAAGCCATCTGAAGAGAAAACCTTCCCCTTGTATCTCTTCCAACCTTCTGCTTTACCCAGGGACTTACGCCCCCTTCTATCAGAAAAGTGCTCCCTGAAAAAAGTCAGCAGGTCCTGCAGCCACCAGCTAACAAGGATGCCAGGCGGTTTCCAGCCGCTAAGACGCAATGAGGCAAACCCAAAGAGAAAGCAGTCATATTCTGGAAAATACATCTGGTGTCGCCCAACAGCTCCGCCCACAATTCTTTCCTCCCAAACATCATTGGACATCCATTACCAAGTTTGCTTTTTGGTCCACTAGTCAGAGGCATCACATCGGCACTATTTCTTTGCCAAGATGACCTGGAGCCTTATCTATCTAACTTGGTAGCTAGTTGGTAGCTAACTTGCCACACTTTGTTTGCACCCTACCTGTCCTGCCTCAGCTCAGCCCATGCCTCCTACAGGCCCTGCCTGGCCCAGCCCAGGTCAGACACTTCCAGCTCCACAGTGACCACACACCACCACATCAAGGTCATTAAGAGCCGTGCGGTATTAGAGTGTCACCTCTCTGCTCACTGCTTTACATGCATCACTTCCTTACTCCTTCCAAGAACCCTGACAGATGGGTACTATAACCCCATCTCACAGAAGAAATGACAGGAGTCCATAAAGGCTAGAGGCACTGCGGTCATACAACGGTCCAGCTAAGGAGACAGGAGTCCAACGTAGGCTGTCCGATTCCAGGCTGGACTTCTGACAAGGCACCTTTTGGTGTCATTCTCCTGCCTGTATCATGCATTAGACACCTCTATTCACCACCACCACCTGCTTCTCCACCTGGAGACTCCAAGACCCACTTCTCTGTCTTTCTGAGTTAGTGAGCACCAGAGCATTCCAGAGCCAAATCAGCCAACGAGAAGACATAGGGCTGGAGGCTCCAGCCACCTGCGGAGAGCAGAACAGGTCCCCTGGGACCTGCTTGTAAAGGAGGAGAGAACCAGCGTGAAGACATGGGCATAAAATTCAGTTCTGGGTCCACTGCAGTGGGAGATCCTAGGGGAACTCCTGGGTAAACATTTTCTGACAATTATCAGCTGCTGAAAAATGAAACAGGCTTTCCTAGCGAGTGCTCAGTTCCTGCCCATCAGAAACTTTCGAGACTGAGCCGTTAGGAGTCGCCCGCTACAGGGGGTGCCCGGATTAGAAGGCCTTGATGAACCTCATCCCCAGGACCAGAAACAACCCAATGAGTCTCTCTTCTAAGCAGTGGTGAGAGTAAGGCCACAGCCTGCCTTTCTCCACTTCAACTGTGAGGTCATTCCTTATGGCTCTTTATTCTTCATAAAAGTCTAATCTAGGCTATCAGCATCTTACCAAAAATTTTGTTTCCACCAAATCTGGATTCATTACAAGCCACGTTTCCAGTCTCTTCTCCCAATACAGTAAGCAGTAGAGACTTTCGCACTCACTCTGGTATTCATTCATTCGGGTTAACCAAGAGAGGAAAAGGTACCACTGTGACTCCCATTGTGTGTGTCAGTAAGAAGAGTGCTGAAAAAAGCTGTTAGCCTTTGCTGTCTAAAAAAAAATACTAAGTGCCCAAAAACTCAGACCTAGAATGGGATTCAGAATATTACAAAACCGTTATGACCAGCACTGGTAACTTGAAGCGTACCGTTTTAACAATGAAATCCCATACAAAAATGCCGAGTTCCTCACCATCCAGCCTTTTCGAATCTGTAATTTATTAACACTTCCTCCACTGCATGTGCCCTGAGCAGCTGATTCTCTAAAGACATCTCAATGAGCAATAGATAAACACACACAATGTTTACGAGTGGAGGGCTCATAAACCCACAGCAAATATTTACCAATGATTCATAAACCTCCTAAACCCATAAACATTTTATCAAGGAAACGCTGACAACCTCCTGCCTCTGCAAATGAACCAATTGGAGGCATTGCCCCATGACGTAATGAAAATAGGCTATGAAAAGCAACTAAGAAAATGTCACAATTTAAAAGAAAACAGGCTCGTTCAGTAGTGGCAATCCAGTTTGGGAAAACAGAAAGCTGTTTATGTGACCAGAATGTTTCATAACAAATAGAAAAAGAATACCTTAATAAAAGTTGCAGTACAAGCTACTTTACAGTGAAAAACGGAACAAACAAACACCTTTTTTTTACATAATCAAATCTTGAGTTGTACAAGTTTACAATCTGAAATGAGGCTAACTTTGCAAGGATGAATAGTAAAGCCCATAACCACTACTCAATTTTTTAAAAATGGAGAGAATTGTCAGATTCAGCATAAGCAAAATCTTACAGAGCACCTCTTTGTGTGCTAGATATTTTATTTCAATGTGGAAAGAGAAAGGAAGACATTAAATCTTTGTTATTTTAATTGCTGGTAATCTGCTCATACTATCAGAAGGATTAGAAAATAGATCCATTGTGGGCATAAAACAGACACCCCGTTCGAATGCAAGTTGGACGGGCATGGGCAACGCCAACCATAGCTAAGTGCGCAGCTGCAGGACTACACGAGGGAGGAGGGGGCAGTCACCTGAACGGAGGTCCTCATAGCTGTCTCAGCTACCCAGGCAGCCAGAGAGATGGCCCAGGGAAAAAAAAACATAAAAATGACCCAATCTCCCAGCGAGGGGAGGCAACAACTATTCGAAAGAAAGTTTAAAATAAAAGGGGAGGGGGACATTATGCAGTCACACAGAACTAGTTCTCAGCATGAAGAATAAGAGATCCAAATTTCTCTAATAAGAATATTGACTCCTGGGGTGGCCAGTTGGCTCACTTGGTTGGAGCGCAGTGCTCATGGCACCGAGGTCGCCAGTTCGATCCCCACATGGGCCTGTGAGCTGCGCCCTTCACAACTAGATTGAAAACAATGACTTGACTTGGAGCTGATGGGTCCTGGAAAATCACACTGTTTCCCAATATTCCACAATAATAAAAAAAAAAAGAATATTGACTCCTTTCCTTCCAGAATAGAAGAGACTGTGGACTCCAGTTCATATATTCTAATACCAGGGGGAAAAAAGAAAAATCAAGCCCACGTTTCCAGAATAATTTTTTTTACTTAGGCTTGCCCAATCTAAATGTGCAATACTATTTTATCTACAGACTTCATCAGGAAATTACATTTAGCCAGCCTGGAAAAATAATGTCAAGGAATCCATTTATCAGTATGTCAACATAGTGTTTTGCTTGCTTTTATCAGGGCAACTGGGGAAGCCTAGAGCCCAGAAATCCAATTTTGGTCCATGTCCTCCTCAGTGTTTCTGTCCTTTCTGTCCGCTGGGAAGACCTTCTGTTGCTCTGCCCTTGCTTATCCCAGTGGTGTCTTCAAGGCTCCCAAAGGAGAAGTCGTTTTTCCACTGTGCCCATTTCGTTCACGGGACTCCGGTGTCAGCTATCAACCCCAACTCCTTAGGAAAAGAGGCAACACTGAAAACGAGAAAACTGTTAATGACATTCTGAGTCCTTGTTTTAAGCTGCAGCTTTCAGAGGGACGGATTGTGAGTGTAGGGACCGCAGCAGCTGGCCATGAGGCCCCAAGGAACCCAAGACACAAAACACCAGAAGCAGCCAGGTCAGACTTCCGTCTTTGGGCCCCATGATTCAGTCCGAGAAGAGATGGAGGCACTTATGTGTAGTCACCTGTCAGGGAGACGCAGTCATGTGTCGCATAACACATGGGGAGAGGGGACGGGAGACGCGTGGAGGAAGAGAGCAAGAAAGAATGTGAGTGTGTATCCAGGGTGACTTCTCCCTGCGCTGAGGGCAGGCACGGCCCAGTGTTTCAGAGTTCAAGGCTATAAGCCTCAGGATGACAGAGAGGAGATCCCAGCTCCAATGTGAGAGCCAAGGAACCGAACTTTGTCAACCAGCTGCCTCATCTGCTATTTCACTGGGTTGTGAAAGGATGAAATGATTCAACGCATGTAAAATGTTCTTTGCAGAGAGTGACTCCCATGAACACAGGGTCATGTACCTATTGTCCCTCATTTGAGAGTCAATGTACAACCAGCTGAAGAATGCTGAAATTGACTTCTGCTCCAATCCGAGATGGAAATCTCATCTGAAATGCTTCCCGGGACAAGACCTTTGGCACCAAGACACCACCAGGCCCTAAGCATGTCACACTTGGTCCCAGAACCAAATATCCACACAACGGATGCCAGACAGAAGATACCGTGTTTCCCTGAAAATAAGACCTAGCCAAACAATCAGCTCTAATGTGTCTTTCGGAGCAAAAATTAATATAAGACCCAGTATTTTATTGTATTATATCATATCATATCGTATTATACTCGGTCTTATATTATAGTAACATAAGATCGGGTCTTATATTAATTTTTGCTCCAAAAGACGCATTAGAGCTGATTGTCCATATAGAGAAGAAGAAAAAAAGGGTTACATCCACTATCTAAAAACTGTTAAGATTAGAGCTATTAGAACTACTAGTTCCATTAAAGATATTAATACCTTGGATGATTCAGACTTCCCAGCACATAGGAGCAAGGA
The DNA here is from genome assembly GCF_036562045.2 of Rhinolophus sinicus. NCBI lineage: Eukaryota > Metazoa > Chordata > Mammalia > Chiroptera > Rhinolophidae > Rhinolophus > Rhinolophus sinicus. Next base: position 103,093,190 of record NC_133752.1, on the reverse strand, counting down.
CCTGACACACACGATGGGCTTTCGGTGTGGCACAGCCCAGCCAGGGGCATAGGATTCTGGCACTCACACTTCCCCCTCCGTAAGATCACCCACAAAGAAATTCAGTACAAATCATTTTCCTGACACCGTATTATTGTTAATAAGTTTCAGAGTGTCCTTAAGCTAGAGAGACATACTGCAGCTGCCTGAAAAGGAAAACGTACACGCAGTTGGCTTTTGACCAGTTTTGAAAACATACTACTGAAAATGATGCTGTTATAGATGTCAGAGGTGTGCACAACAAAAATATGGTAAAAGTTCCGGGACTCCAAAAGGGAAAAAATAACCTCACTCAGCAAACGTAAGAAGGACTTTTTGAAAAAGCATAGCTACACTTAAATGAAAGTAGCATAATTAGGATGAACTTTCAGCCTATGGGACATGCCTTCTCAGAAAAAGGGCTCCCGTATTTCCACTGGGAGACGAAGATTAAGCTCTGCTTTTAGAAGTTTCCTCACTCCTACTTTATATATAGAAAAGTTGAAAGGGGGAGAATGAGCTGATTTTGAAGCAGATACTAACATCTTTCAGGCAATTATTTCAGGGGGTTCCAGATTTTTTCCAGATAAAGATATAATCAGAGAAATGTAATATAATAATTTCAATGATATCAAGCAACTGTAATTGCCATTGACAGGTCTCAGCAAAATTTGAAAACAAATTCCATGCCTTCTTTGGACTATGGTCAAATCTCCCACTGAATTAACAACTAACACTTTTGTACCCGAGTTCACCACAGCAAATGTTTATGATTCTGAGAGCTAAGTTGTCCTTATTTAATTTGTTGTTATGGAATAGTGCAATCCTTAAAAAAAAATCTTTTAAAATTAAACTATTGTGTAAGTATTTAGAAAAAGATGCATTTGTAGATTCATTGGTTAAATATCAAAATTCAATCAGAGTGGTTTGGTTTGTTTTATTTTAGATTTCCAAAAGGGAGAAATACTTGACCACAAATTCAGAGGATGCAAATTTCTTTCCCACGATGCACTTTTCTGAAAGCTATTTAGTGAAGTGGCACCTATATCTGGGCACGTCTGCTGTCCCCTCTTTCCGGGTATGTGGCAGAGAATTCGATTATCCCACGTCCCACGCCATGGTGGAAACAGGTGACTGGTTCTGGTCAAGAGATTCTGAGCAAAAATGACACCTGTCTCTTCTCAGCTAGACCATTTAATTGCTCATTTGAGACCCTGCAGCTTTGATTCCCCTGTAACGACGAAGCCTGAGGCAGCGTGCCGAGATGGTGGCACTGCAGGTGGTGTCAGATAACTCAGGGGAACACAGCACCCACTGACGGTCTGAACTCGCATAGTATGAATGATTTATAAACACTTATGTGTAAGCCATTGAGATTTTGAAGTGATGTGTCATCTCATTATAACCTAGCCCACTCTGCCTAGTACACAGGTAATACTAATTTGAACCAAACTTTGCATAACTTTCAAGCTGCTATATGCTTATAAATAGGATAGCAAATCCTAGGACACAGGCAGTATGCAAGCTCTAGAAGCGATGCCCTACTGTTTCCTGAACATTTTCAGGAAGATATGGGTCAGGATATCACAAGGCCAAATGGGTCTAAAAAACAAAATGGTACCTGAATCAAGCTCTCCAGTGCCATTAGCTGAGCTCTGATGTGTCTCCAAGGGAGAAGACGAAGGGTCTTGCATATTGGAAACTGACAAACTGCTCTCCATTCCTAAGGTATAAGGATCTTCTTCTCTTAATTCATCCTGCAGGAAGAATTACCTAGGGGCAACCAACAAAGAAAAACATTCAAGCACTTTAATTATATTCACTTGTTTTTAAACTCTCCAAAAAGAACAGCATCCTATCAGGGTTACTACCACTTCATTATAATGTGCAGAGCGCAATGTAATGACAACAGAAAATATCAGAAATCAAGACTGAAAAGAACAAGTCTACTGAAGGTCAACAACAAAGGTCACAGATGAGCAAAACCATCAGTTTTCTACAGGTCACTATCACCACTGAGATGGACACATTTTTTCATCAACAAATAGAATCTATGTTTCAATGCCCAATCTACACTGGTAACGTTGGCAAAACATTCCACCACTCGTCTGTTTCCACCTCTCTCACTCGATGCTGCGAAGCAGCTAGCACATCTGAGCTTCAGCATTCCCACACACAGGTAGGGAAGATGTCTGGTGTGTCCCAAGCAATCGGTACCAAAAACAGTTGAAATATCGATGTTTGCAAATAATGTGCTTTCTGACCATTTTGACTTTTCCTGTAATAGCATGGCTATTCCACCTTTGCATTCTGACATGACTCATAACAGGTTAAAAATTATTGTCAGTTCTCACAGAATCCTACAGTCTAGTTCATTTATGTCCTAGCCCATGAAATACCCAGGCGCAGTCATTACTAAGTGTCAGCCACTCACAGCTCTGGTGGTTAAGACACAGCCGTATGTGGGATTTTTCAATCTTTAATTCATTCAGTGTTTGCTTTTATTTCACATGTAGATAAAAGTTTAAATCAGCAAAAGGACAAAGACAGATGAAGAAAAAGAACAGTACATCGATAGCTATATAGGTAGCATATTTTGCCACATACTGGTAAAGTATCTTTTAAGAATACTATGCCCTTCTTCACACACACACACTCACACACACATACATTTTGGTGCTCTTCCATTTATTTTCCTGAAATATATTTTGAAGTTTTGTCGAAATTAAAGGAATACTTAGGCCTAAATAGAAACTGAGGGTTTGGGGGTATTTTTTAGTAACTCAAAAAGAAAAAAAAAGAAGTTGTATCACTAGTGAATCATTTGATGAGTTTAGTTTCTGAAAGTTTCATTGGAAACCCCACCAAGTAAAGGAACCCATTTAATGGACAGATGGGTTCTAAAACCATTTAAAATAGAGGATGCTGGCAAACCGCCATTATAAAATTGAGGCTGGCTAATTTTACCACCTGGACTTCAGGTTGCCAAAACAGCCCACATGAAAATGGGCAGAAGTGCACTCTCCTAAAAGCACTCCTTCCCCATTCCTATTAGGACATGACACAGGAATTTGTGAACAGCCATGTTTCTAGAGATTTCCTCCCCATGGGGCTATACACAGCAGAGGGAGGGGCTGCCAGGGCGACTGCAAGCTCTTGCCCCCTATGCCTGGATTTCACAGTGGGTAGTAGCAGCACGCACCAGTTTATCTCTACTGCCACTGGTAGTTAAGGAGCCATCGCTGATGCAATCTGAAGAGAAAGTACTTGTTGGGGAGTAAGTGTGGCCATCGAAACAAATACCCAACAATCCACAAGCATCCACTGAGAGAATGCTCAGATGCAGCACCGGAATGTCACAAAGTGTACACCCACACCGTGTCCACAATGGCAGGAAGTGTGATTGTGACTTTACACTTCACTCCATCACTGAGACGGGTACAACGCCACTGTCTCCAGGGGCTACAAGACAGCCTGGGCAAAGAAAGAGGAAGAGGGCAGCATGTTCTGTGCCTTCCCCACAGCTCTCCACTGAGGAATCCAGGAACTGCCAAGAACTTGAAGGAAAGAAGGACACGCGACTAAAGAAAAAAAGACAGGAGGTGGAATACTCGAAGCAAAGAAAACACCACAGACTGCCCTAATAGAGATTACATCCTAATCGGGAAACATGTCAATAAATCCAAAGATTAGTAAATCATATGGTAGGTTAGAAGGTGACATGTGCTGTCAGAGAAACTATAGTAAAGATGGAGAGAAGATACAGGTGAGCGAGGCAGAGGGGAATGACCACCTAGATGATGGCCGGGGAAGACCTGAAAAAGTGGTATTTGAACAAAGACTTGAGGGTCAAGTAGGGAGACAGGCTGAACCCGGATGAGAGGAGAATGAATGGTTTGCCCAAACAAGGACCTGACCTGTGTTTCCCTCTGCAGGCAGGAGCAGACACCGCAGGATTTCATTCCAGGAAGTGAAATGATCAGCTTTGTTCTAGAAAAATGACTCTGCCAGACAGATGGGCAGACAGGGGCAAGACCGAATGGAACCAGAGGCTAAAAACAACATGCCAATGAAGGTCTGAACTAAGACAGTAGAGGAGAAAAGAAGGAAACAAGGCCGTTCCGTATTTGAAAGGTACACTCCACAGAACATGGTACAAACAACCCAAGAATCTCCCAATATTAACAAAACGCAATCTTTTCACAGCATGTACTCAGGTTCCTAGAATAAATTACTTCACTTGCCACAGCAAGCTCTCAGCCACTAATGGAACCTAAGCAGAACCTATGCAGAAAATAAGTAATTCTAGGGGGGAGTATATTAAATAAGAGAATGACAAACCATTTCACAGAAATTTACTTTTGACGGAATTCAGGGGTAGGCAAAATTGTCGCTGACCGGCAACAACTGATCCACAACTTTGCAAAATAAAAACAGGATTTTAAAAGGCAAATCCTTTTCCTAACTACAACACCCTAATCATGACCACCCCTAAAAAACGGCTATTTTTAAAAGGAAACGTATTTCCTCTGATTCTTAAAATATATGTAACTTCAAGCCTGAAGGTAAAAGTGTCTATTCATGAAAGCAGCACTTTTTCCCAAAGACATGAAAAGAAGGCTCGGGAGACAGGGGTTTTAAAGGGTCACTTCCTGTTTTGTACAATATACTTTGTGATCTTATACCAACTTAATTGTACTATAATTGGTTCCTCTTGTCTCTAAAGTTGTTGAACAACAGAATTATAGTGCTGGAACTTCTTAAAGTAGTCTTGGCCCAGTGACAAGAACCATGAACTTGGAGAGGAAGGAACAACAAGGCCACTAGCTGTGTGACCTATGCAAATTATTTAATATCTCGATTCCTCAAACTTCTTCTCATCAGGTAAACAAGAAGGCTTGATTAGATGCAATCAATGGCCCTTTTCAAATCTACAATTCTATGACTCTACCAGGGTTTTTTAGTATGAATTGCGTATTTTCTGCATTCAGATTATGTTGATCTGAACCAAATACAATAAGCACCCACCTCTTATCATTTGCAGGTTATACAAAGAAGATACCCATTTTAGCTCAGGCTAGATAAAAATTTGTTAGGAAGGAAATGGGTAAGGAAGAACACTCATTAGATATTCTAAAACTAATTAGAAATTACTAGAAGTGTATTTCCTACTTTGAATTACCTCTAGACCAGCAAGGTCCAATAGAACTTTCTAGACCTACACGGTCCAATTTGGTAACCACTAGCCACAGCCACACATGGCTACTGAGTACTTGGAATGCAGCTAGTGTGAACGAGGATCTCAATTTTAATTTTAATTAATTTTCATGCCAAAGCCATACATGGCTCATGGCTGCCACATTAGCACAGCGACTAGACCACTGTGTAGGTAAGCCAGAGTATATGATATTTGGACCACATCCTAAATAACCATCAATTCTTGGCTCTCTTAAAAAGTTTTAATTTAATAATAGCAAGCTAGGTAAAAAGAACATAGGAATTTTTAAACCTCAGAAACTTCAAAAGGAGCCTTCAGTTTCCCCATCAAATTCCATAAATCTTTCACAGCAAACTTCCTAATGTAGTAGGTTTTTACTGAAAGCGCTGCCTTTTTGTATGACTACAATTTCAAAGAAGAAGCAAGCTTAGAAGCTAAATTATGTGCGTCATATTAAGATTATTTCCTTTTTTCATTCATCTATAAATTCAAGAAAATCATTCCACCTCAAAAATTGTAAGCTGGCAAAATATTTTTCTGTTAAAGGAAAAAAAAACAAAAAACTCCATGAATGTTATTCCTGTGAAGTATCAATGGATTATCTGACAATACTAAAGAGGAAAAAAGTTTGCCAAAATTTTTATGACTCCTCAATGATTCAATTTTCCCCATGTGCCTCTAGCCAGACACTATAAAAAGGTAACCGGGAGACTGTAAAATAAGACATTGATTTAAATGCACCAAATCAATCATTTTAAATAGAACTCAAGGGTAACAATACAAATACCAAAAGGAAAGCCACCCGAATGAGTGGCACAGTTAAACCTCACGTAATTCTGTGTCAGGACAAGTGACAAGACACTGTCCCAGGTGACAGCAAAATTTATTTTGGCAAATCACGCGTCACAGTATCACTTTTTCAATAATGTTTATTTTTTTCCATAAAAAGGTATACACACACTCTGTAGAACACTTAACGAATAAACTTATAAAGGAACAAATTTAAACTACTAGTATTTCTAACACCCAGGGAAAATCACTTTTATGTTTATAGTATCTCCTCCTGATAGCTTCTCTGTGGATTTTTTTTTTTTTTTTTTAGTTCATATCGAATTTAGAATTTTCATTCATTTTTCACTTAACATGACATAGAAAGCATTTCCCCAAGTCATTCAAATTCTTTGAAAACATGACTGGAAATGGCTGCATGCCCATCTGGAGAACTAAGGGTCCAGATTAGAGACTCTGGTATCCTGCCTGTTGCTGCCATCCTTTCTCTCCTCTGCTCCTCTGTATTCTTTTTTTTCTGTTTTTCCTGGGAATGCTCAGGGCAACTGGACTGTCTGTACTTATACGTGATGGTACCAAGGGACTGAACCTCATAAGCATGTACAGGGGTGTGAGTTGTTCCCTAGTGACCCTGCAAAGAGCCCCTCCCCCACTAACTTGTTCAGTTGGCATGTGGAGTCTCCTTTTCTTTTCACACCAACCTGTCCCCCTTTTCCTACCCCACAGCTCTATTCTGCCTAAGTTGCCAACAGTGTCACTGAGTAGTGGGGTGTGTGATGGTTTTGGCATGGCTTCTTCAGTATGAAAGGGGACACTCTTTATTCACTATGCAGGGATGACGTGTATAGCCACTGGAAGGTAAAAATAGTGGTGTGATTACTGAACCAAAGAAATTTATGGTGTGCAACGTGGGTATTTTATTTTGCATTTCGTTAAAGGATTAAATGTTTTTCTCCTGTTGAAAAAAGAAAGATGGCATAATTTTTGTTATAATACAAATAAGGTAATTTATTTACCATTCCCTTATGGCTGACCATTTAGTTGCTTTTTATTTTTCACCATCATAAACGGTGCCGTGACGATCAACCATAAATCCTATTATATTTCAGAGGTTTCCTTCGTGTAGAATCTTAGAGTTAATGAGTATGGGGCTGAATGCAGGACTTTTACAAGCCTCACGACACATACCTCTAAAACGCTATCCGGCCTGCTGTTCTCCCTTACACTGTGACCGGCAGTGGGTGACAGAATCTGTCCAACCCCAACAAATAATGTTTCCTTTCACCTTTTTCAACTTGGTATTCAAAAAGTAGTGTCCCACCATGGCAATCCACAATCCTCACGGGACACCTCTGTTCACATCCTTCCCACCTTTTACTTCTGTGGGTATTTTGTGTAATTTTTAAGAGCTCTGCATATTTTATCTCACAAAACAACTGCAAACATTTTCCCCAATTTGCCCTTTAGTGGTTCCTTTCGATACATGAAATGTGAGTTGTTTTATTTTTTTAACTTGGCCAAATCTATCGATTCACTTTATTTCTTCTAAAAATTGTCTTCCTAACACGACTTCCCCCGCCCTAAGACACCGGAAGTCTAACTTCTCTGGGGTTTCACGGTTTACATTTAACACATGAGCAACTGGTGCTCGAATATCATGCAAGGTGCAGCTCTGAGCCGATCTTCCCCTCCCGTAGTTAATGATCCAGTCCTGTACTGGGATTAGTGTATATTAAATTCCTACTCATACAAGGCTACGTTTCAGGGCACCAACTTTAATTATAAGAAAAGTCCATGGAAGTTGAACTCTGAGTACTGTTCACACATCCCTCTTAGCTCAGCACTCAAGAAACCTGGGGTCATGATTAAGGTAGGCTGATGAAGGGATGACAATACTTTGCATGGCTGGGAACCCAGTCCCTTAGGACGTGACCATCATCAGGCATTCTACAGTGGACAAAACGTATCTGAAAGTACCCAGACGTAGAAGTGACTGTGCATCAGGGACTGTTAAATGTCCTTCTCCCACCCCCGATATCCCATTTCTCTTTGTCTACATTGAGGAGTAAACGGCTAACCAAAATAAACACTGCTCGGCTGTCCTTGTAGTTCGATGTGGTTGCACCACTATGACCTGGCGGGGGGGTGGGGGTGGGGGTCTTGTGGAATGAATATGCTCAACTACAAGGTCACACCCTTTAGTGGAAGGGACATGCCTTTGCATTCACCCCCAGAGCCCCCTGGATCAGACAGAGTACCCCACGAATACTGAAACAAAAGAGAAGAGCGCTTGGTTCTACAGTCAGCTACAGACTACTACCTCAGAGAGAAATTAGCTTCTATCTTGTACGAGGTCTGACAATTAAGTTCACGAACTCATCCTAGAAAAAGTGCTACATACCTCAAGCTGAATATCACTACGGTCACCTTCGAAGGACTCCCCTTGGGAAGCTATGTACTGATGCCAGCGCCTAGTCCACCTTTCAAAGCAATTTTGGAACTCGTTTTCTGGAATGGCCATCAGAGCTGTCGTCGTATTACCCAGGATGTCCTGAATGTCATCAAAATGTCTTCCTTTAAATATTTCCTTTATCTTTGGGTAAAAAAAAGAAGTCATTGGGGGCCAGATCAGGTGAGTAAGGGAGGGTGTTCCAATAGTTATTTGTTTACTGGCTCAAAACTCCCTCACAGACAGTGCTGTGTGAGCTGATGCATTGTCGTAATGCAAGAGCCATAAATTGTTGGCGAAAAGTTCAGGTCATCTAACTTTTTCATGCAGCCTGTTCAGCACTTCCAAATACTCAATTTGGTTAAGTGTTTGTCCAGTTGGTACAAATTCATAATGAATAATCGCTCTGGTATCAGAAAAGGCTAGCAACATCATTGCAACAAGTTCGCAAACTTAATTGTCAGACCTCATATACCATCTAACTTGGGGTCCCTGATACACAGCCAATTCCAAATCCCACAAATACACCCTAGAAGGGCTGTCTGTGCTCCTTTTTAATAAGCTTGTAATTTCTATGTTTAGATTGATATTATTGAACCCAATTTTTATCCAAAAGACTACCTTTTGCTCTAGGTTTTTATCCAAAGACTGTATCAATAATGCCAAACACTGTCTTTGGTTTCTTAAAAAAAAAAAAAATCACAGTTCACAACCAATGCTCACCAAGGTGCCTAAACCTGGAGGATGATGCCTGTAGGGAAAGGAAAGAGGTCCCCTTCGCTGTGGAGAATCCAGGCTGAGCCTAACCTCTAAAGAAGTGAAGGGGTCACCATTTCCTATAACATCATCAACTCTTTCAGTGGTTCTCAAGCTTTAAGGTACAGCAGAATCATCTGGAGGACTTGTCAACACTCAGTCTGCTGGGCCCCACCTCCAGAATCTCCAGTTCAGTAGGTCTGAGGTGATGCCTAATTATTTGTATTTCTAACAAGTTCCCAGGTGGTGCTTGAAGCTGCTCCAGCGACTATACTCTGAGAACTACTGCTTTGTGAAAAAGAGATTTTGGTCTGGGTTGCTTAGAAAGATAAAAGTCGTTCTTTATTTAAAAGTACCTATCATAGGTATACTAGAAAACACAATATTTCTGCAAAATCATTTAAATGTGGAGAGAGGAGGTTGATCTCTCTCTCTCTCTCTCTCTCTCTCTCTCTCTCTCTCTCTCTTCCTTCACACACACACACCCTTATCCTCCTAATAGATACGACTGCAGGGTCAGGGCTCTATAAAGACGTCACAGTGGAACCATGCGGCATTCTATGATTACTTTTCCCTTTTCCTACACAACTTCTGGAGTTACTGATGGTCTCATTTTTTTCACATCCTTAGTCTTCTACATACTTAGTAGAACCCATTCAAATCCAACTTTCCCATCAAAATCTGTCTAAATCTCCTCTAGATAAAGTGAGATATGTAGGTATTTTATTAGTGTCATCTTGAAGCAGTTTCTACCAGGGCTTTCTCCTCTGCTCTAATTTAGACTAACTACATTCTGTGCCTGGTACACAGATGCTATCCTGAGATCTCGCTTCACCTTTCTTTGCAAGATGTCCCCTTTTCTGTGTCCCATGCTTTCTTAGATCTCAGCTTTCTCCCTCCTTTTTGATGGAGCACATTCTCCAATAGGTTCCTAAGAGAGGTTTTAGGTACAAAACGTGTGAGGCCTTGTATGGTTAAAAATGTCTTTAAGCTACTCACACATTTTAACCAATAGTTTTGGTAAGTAAAAAAAAAAAAATTCTAAGTTGGACAAACATCCTCTTCCAGAATTTTGAGGGTTTCCCTCCAGTGTCTTCTGGCTTCCAGTGTTGAGAAGTCTGATACCATCCTCATTATTGGATCTTTTGATATTCTGTGATATTCTGAAACGTCACAAAGATGTGTCAAGTAGCGATCTGCCTGTGGCTTGGGGACCCTAGCGACTTCTTTCAAGACTGAAATTCTCCCAACATTGAAAACTGTTCTTCAGTTCTAGGATTTTTTCTCGAATTATTGCTAATCTCCTCATCTCCGTTTTCCCTGTCTCATTCTAATATTTATTCAGATGCTGGGCCTCCATAATCTCCTCCTTTTTCCCTTTTACTTTCTACCATTTTATTTTTTTAATCTCCATCTAGGCTATTTTTTCAACTGCCTCTTCTAACTTTTATGAACTTTTATAATTTAATTTCAAAAAGCTCTTTCTAGGGACTTCTGGTCAATATGGCAGAGTAGATGAATGCTGTGCTTGCTTCCTCCCATGACCACATCAAAATTACAAGTAAATTATAGAACCACCACCCTTGAAAACCACCAGAAGACTAGATGAACGGAACTCCTACAACTAAGGAGATAAAGAAGAAACCATGTCAAGACTGCCAGGAGGGGCAGAGATGTGGAACAGGCTGGTCCCACACCCACATGTGGTGGTTAAGAATCAGGAGCTACATCTTGGCTGCAAAGGCCCCCCTGAGAATTAAGGGGTCCCAGCCCCACATCAGGTTCCCAAGTGCCAGGAAGAGGAGCCCCTACAACAGCTGGCTGTGAAAATCGGCAGGAACTTAGTCCTGGTGAAACAGGGCTGCTGGAATCCCAGGCGTCCTCTTAAAGGGCCCATGCACACACTCACTCGCTCGCAAACACTTGCCCTAAGCTCCAGAGAAGCACTTCAAAAAAGCACCAGGGACATACATGGAAGAACTGAACTGTCTGATGTCAGGGTAAGGGCTGAAGGGGCAGCTCTCTCCCAGACAGAAGTGCTGCCAAGTGCCACTGTTCCTTTGTTGAGCTCTCCCCCACCCCCTCAGTCGAGTCTCCATCAACCTGGCTAACACCACTCTCCCCACCCTGGTGATTCCCTGAAACACTGCCGCACCCAACACACCACCAGCCCGATCCTCTTTCAGCAGCTGTTCCACACAAGCGACCAACCTCACCTACACTGTGGACTTTTCTAACATCTCTCAAAGGTTCACAAGCTCCAAACAAGCAGCAGCTGGCCTTGGCATGCCCTGTACCTCTTTCTAAATGGCCCAGAACCCAGCACAAGTGCCAGCTGGCCTCAGTTTGCAGCATAATGTCTCCCAGGTGCCTCTAAACTCAGCACAAGCAGCTGCCAACCACAGATCACTTTGTAGCTCCTACCTGGTGACCCCGGGCCAGGCAAAGGCGGCGTCTGACCTGGGTCTGTATCAGAGCCTCTCCCAAGAGGCTCCAGAACCAACATACCTGGTGGCCAGCTTCAGCTCACACCAGAGCACCAACCAATTAACTCCACAAACAACACACCCAAAGGATAGACTCGGCAGGCACCAGAGCCCTGCTAAAACAAATGTAGCTCAGTGTGGTCAGTTTCTGCATCACAGCTCCTCCACTGTAGTCATGGCCAGGCCTCACAGCCAATCAGCCATAGGGTCAACCCACAGATGTGCCAACAGCAATCAAGGCTTAACAACAGGAGGCCACATACAACTCACACAAAGAACATCTCTGGAGCACCTGGCTCAGGTGACCAGAGACTGCACCACTGGGCCCCACAAGAAACCAACCACATAAGGCCACCCTACCAAGCTCTATCTAATACACAGATAGAAACAAACATAGGGAGGCAGCCAAAATGAGGAGACAAAGAAACATGTCCCAAATGAAAGAACAGGACAAAATTCCAGAAAAAGAACTAAACGAAACAGACGCAAGCAATCCACCATATACAAAGTTCAAAACACTGGTTATAAGGATGCTAGATGAACTTAGGGGAAGAATAGATGAACTCAGCGAGAACTTACACAAAGAGAGAGAGCCAGTCAGAAAATAAACACACAATAACTGAAATAAAGAATACATTTGATGGAATCAATAGCAGATTAAATGAAGCAGAGGACTGAATCAATGATTTGCAAGATAAAGTAGCAGAAAACACCAATCAGAACAGCGAAAAGGAAAAACAAAATCCAAAAAAAAAAAAAATGAGCATAGTTTAAGGGGCTCCTGGGGCAACGCTAAGGGTACCAATATTCGCACCATAGGAGTACTGGACGGAGAATAGAGAGAGCAAGGGATTGAGAACCTGTTTGAAGAAATAATGACTGAAAACTTCCCTATCCTGGAAAAGGAAATGAACATTCAAATCCAGAAAGCAGAGAAAGTCCCAAACAAGATGAATCCAGAGGCCCACACCAAGACACATCATAATTAAAATACCCAAGGTTATAGACAAAGAGAAAATCTTAAAAGCAGCAAGAGAAAAGCAGTTAGTTACCTGCTCCCTAAGACTGTCAATTGATTTCTCAACAGAAAGTTTGCAGGCAAGAAGAGACATGCACGAAATTTTCAAAGTGATGAAAAACAAGGACCTACAACCAAGATTACTCTACCAGCAATATTATCATTTAGAATCGAAGGAGAAATAAAGAGCTTCCCAGACAAGAAAAAGCTAAAGGAGTTCATCACCACCAAACCATATTACAAGAAATGTTAAAGGGGCTTCTTTAAGAAGAAGGAAAAAAAAAGATCAAAAATAGGAATAATAAAATGACAATAACTACATACCTATTAACAATTACTTTAAATGTTAATGGATTAAATGCTCCAATCAAAAAACACAGGATGGCTGAATGGACAAGAAAACAAGACCTATACATATGCTTTCAGTTCCAAAGACACACACAGACTGAAAGTAAAGGGATGGGAAACAATATTTCATACAAGTGGAAACAAACAAACAAAAAGCTGGTGTAGCAATACTTATATCAGACAAAAAGACTTTAAAACAAATGCTCTAGCTATGGACAAAGACGGACATTTTACAATGATAAAGGGATCAATCCAACAACAGAATATAATCCTTGTAAACATTTATGCACCCAACATAGGAGCACCTAAATATATAAAGCAAATATTGACACCATTATTTACAATAGCCAACGTACAAAAGAAACTTAAGTCTACATCGATAGATGATTGCATAAAGATGTGGCACACTGATACAATGGAATATTACTCCGCCATAAGAAAAAGAATGAAATCTTACCACTTGCAAGAATATGTATGGACCTAGAGGGTATTACACTAAGTGAAATAAGTCAGACAGAAAAAGACAAATACCATATGATGTCACTTATATGTGGGATCTAAAAACAAAATAAATGAACAAACAATACGGAAACAAACTCATAGATACAGAGAACTGATGGTTGCCAGATGGGAGGGGGCTTCGGAGGCTGGGTGAAAAAGGTGAAGGGATTAAGAATTATAAATTGGCAGTTACAAAACAGTCACAGGGATGTACAGTACAGTATAGAGAATATAGTCAATACTATTTTAATAATTATATATGGTGCCAGATGGATACAAGACTTAATCAGAGGATCACTTCATATGTTATGTCTAACTACGAGGCTGTACATCTGAAATTAATGTCAACTATAATTGAATGTCAACTGTAATTGAAAAAAAATTTTTAATTAAAAAAAAATCTCTTACTAATTCTCATAATATTCCCTTTTCCATCCTATCCTATTCTTGTTACATGGATGCACAATCTTCTATTATGTCCTGCCGACTATTGTGTGTGTTTTTTATATTTTTCTTATCTCCCTCATAAGAAAATTGTTCTCTATTTATAGTTTTGGTCTCTACTTTTTATATTAGCTGCCTTCCTCAGAAGTCTGGTAATACTTCGGGGTTTCTCATATTTAAAAGTGGGGAATTAGAAGGCTGACTGGCAGGCATCTCTGAGCACAGGGGTGTAGGCTATGGGGGATCACTGTATAGAGACCTGCTGGGTCAACCCAAGAGGAAACCCCAACGTGCACATCTTTAAATCTTTGCTCTAGGGTTGTCATGCTACACAGAAAAGGATTCTCCCACATTCTAATATGTAAGGGCCGGGGGTATCTGCCTACCATCACTGGTTCAGAATTGAGCATCCTAAATAGACACAGTCACTTTCTTCCCTGAGATTAGCCAAGTGTAGACGCTAAGAGAGAAGATCTCCCTCTTAAATCCAAAGCAATAAAGATGTGTCCAGCTCCAGCTCCAGATTTCTAGTTATGAGTCCATAAATTCTCTTCCCTCCTGAAGCCAGTGCTAATATCTTTTCACCTTGATTTTGTTGTATTAGACGTGGTACATGTTAAACTCTCATTGTGCAACCAGAGTTTGAAATCATCCAAACTCAGACAAAAAGTAAAACTGTATATAACAAAGCTACCTTAGCATTAGAAGTCATTCCTGTCTCCCTCTACTACTGAAAGGCAAGCTCCCGAATTCTTACTATTCAGAAGGGTTCACAATCTTGTAAGCTGTATTGTTTAATAGTGATAAAGGAAATGTTGCATCTATTTTTCAAGTTTCCCAATTATCCAGATCTTTCAAACTGATCTGCCTTAAAGGAGTTCAACAAACTCGCAGTTTTGCTACTCTGAAATGGGAAAAGGCTTGCAGTTGTTTGGGTTTTTTAATTAGGATTTTTTATTTACATGATTCAGAAAACGGGGTATTCCCCAATGGCAGATGAAATGTGAAGGAGTATTCTAAGCAGCTTATGGAATTCCACTCGTGCTCTTGCTGCCCCTGGAAATCCAGCCTGTCTAAATCACAGTGGAAACTGCCTCATTTCACAGCCCAGGAATTTCAAAGTGAGCACAGAACACCTAAGCTAAGCCATTTCACAATATTTCAATCAAAATGGAAAATCTCAGAGGATTCTGAAGGATGCACAACCAAATTTCTTACCAAAACCTGATCTCTCAAAAATGACTGCTTCCATCTTCGTAAGAAGCAACATGCAAATGACAGCCTGGGATCACAAGAGTATCTGCAAGAACCATATTTGTAAATGACTTTGAAGATGAAAAGCAGTGCTAAGTGCCAAGCGCTATTATCCAGGAGAGCTTCCTTCTATTTCTATTCGCCCTGTCAGCCAGATCACTGCTAATAAAGCCTGACTAAGCCCATCTCCTCCCCACTCTTACCAACCAACTCCCAGCCTGTCTAAGAGACAGGCCCTGCCTGATTCTAGGAATTGATTCTTTCGGGCAGAGGCTCATGGAATTTTGCCATCCCCCATATACTCACAGCTTGATTTACCCTGATTAGGACAGCAATTTACGGGCCATTTTTCAACTGGGCTTCCTTGGTTTTCACTCTAAATAGATTGAAATCTGACACAAATTGCTGCCCCAGAGTAAAAAATGCTAATTTTTTACAATCAGGTTCATACCTCAATACTGAGAAATAAGATATGTTGGGGATAATAGGTAGTCAAGGAGTAAATACCAGGGCTGGCGGCAGCCTACTCTTCCCACAATAACCTACTGTGTCTTCTAATTCACCATTTTAACTGTCACCTCTTAACCTCCCAATCAAATGGCATGTATTACTTGAGAGGAGAAGGTGAGCTAAATCAGTCATTCAAAATGGCCATGAGAAAAATAAGAGCTTTCCATGTGACGTGCTCAAGAGAAGAGAGGGTGCAATCCAAGTGTAGACTAGCAGTCACCATCCTGGAAGTTCATTTGTATATTTACTATTTACCTACAAATCAGTTATGTATTATTAACCACTGATTTACTGCAGAGGAGGATGAAGCCTTGAATTACCCAACTAAATTTACTGGCTTTCTTGTACCAGAAATTTACTCCCAAGCAACAAAGGTAAACACCACCCTTAGGTTAGCAGACGACTGATAGGAAACCCTTGGCACAGAAGAGCTTGGTCACGGAGCCTTATAAAGAAGCATGGCTTTCAGAATTAGCACAGACATCACCCCATTTGGTCCTGATGTCTTGGACAAACCCCAAACATGACTGATTCCCGGTCACCTACCGATACCATGAGGAACGAATTAGGGCATCAATCTGAGTTTATAACAAAGCTAAGTAATCTCCTATCCAACAGGAGATTTGTGTCTCACATTATATACTTGTGCAAGTAAAATCATTTTTGGTAAACCTGCCTGTGTCCTATATACAGTCATGAGAATTCATAAAGAAACTTGACAAAGGATCATTCTGTGAACTAGACATGCATCGGTAATGCCTAGTAATCATGCCACATTTTCGTAATGGATCCGAATGGATTATTTCAAGCCAAACAGACGCACAACAGTGATGCTTGAGAGATGTCACACAGTTCAAAAGCATCTCCTCATGCCATCAACCAAAGTATCTATGATGAAAACTGCCAATTCCGTGAGCCCATCGCTGAAGGAACAACCGAAGAGTAACTCCAGCCTACTGGGCTTTGCAGTCTGGTTGAGGGTTCATAAACAACTAAAGAGCCTTTCAGGTGTTTGCTTTAAGCAGTAGTACATCTGCAAAATTGAGTATAAATCAAATTTGATAAATTATATCATTTAACTGCATGAAGGTGGTTTACTCTAGTGCTATCATTATGCAAAGTCAATAAGAACACTCTACTCTGGTTAGTACCAAACATGGGACATGTAATCAATGGGGGGTGGGGGGGAACGCAGGAGGCCCGTCTTCACACTCTAATTATCACCTACAAAATGTGCTCTTGGCCTTTCAACCACCACAAGCATCTGCCTGTCCTCAGCTGCAAACCACAGGGCCTGTTCTGGAAGCCATACCTCCCACTCAAACATTGCTGGGAATCTGAGTTTTCGCTGGCCTTCCTTGTTAAAACTCAGTGTGGATGTAAGAGAGGATAACCCAGCATCTACTTGAATGGAAGAGACACTCAAAAAAGAAATGTTCACCACAGCCTGAACTGGATCCCAAAAGCTTTCAGGAAAGAGGTGAGTTAGGCCCCACATGCCTGGCTGCCATTCAAAGACTTCATCTGATAAAGGGCGGGAGTCAGTGGAATTCACAGCAGCCGGCTGAGGAGAAGAGGGTGTCCTGCACTTTCCAGGAAAAAAGCAGGTTTAAGTTAGTTGTAAAGACGATGAATGATGAGGGCCAAAACTCCCGGGTCCCAAATACTCTGTTACTCCCCCAGAGCGTTCTCTTGCCTCCAAACAGAGCATCACCACGGCCAACCACGTTTGCATGTTTGATTCCAGAGGTGGCTGTCTTTCAGGAACAGTGCTAGAGTGCACGGACCAGGGGACAGGCAAGCTAAGAAACACAGACGTTGCTCCACAACCATCGGCTTTTATTAAAATGATGCCATCCACCTGTTGCTATCTCCTTCTCTAAAATCAAGGAAGCACACTTGGCAGAGACTGGCTACGCCAGGGCGTGAGGCATCACGGAAACTGTCAGTGAGGCTAGGAGGCTTCACCCGCTGCTTTCTGGCAAAGCTTCCTCTTCTGTTTAATTAGCACACGGACGTTAATGCTTCCCAGAACACTCTGGGCCTGACTTATGGCCACCTCCCTGTCCCCAACTCAGCTGGGAAAGCTCTATCCTTGGAAACGGCTGAATAAAGCACCAATTCTTGCAGAATCTCACCTGCCATCGCCTAAATAGCTGAAAAATCACACACACACACACACACACACACACACACACTCCAAATACCTGGGCGCCAAGTCTCTCAAGCACACATATCTTTTTGCACACTCAGGTCTTTAAAAGCCCCTTAATTGGGCCAACTAGAAAATGAAGGCTGAGCGTTGCAAAGATGAACGAAGACAACGTGCGCAGCGTGAGGAATGCACCCTAAAATCCAGTTTCCTCCCCACAGAAGTGAGTGCCAACACCTCGGTCATTCAACCGAAGTCTTGGCAGGATGCTTTTCCCTCCGTCTCCTTGCCATCTTCTGTCCCCATCTCCACTCATTCTATGGAACAAGCTCCCTGCAATGTCTGAGAAGCAATGGGTCTCTTTCAGACAGAGCACCAATTGGAAGGCTGTTGAGGACAGTCTCTGACGAACCTTTTTTAATTGAGGAACTCTAACCTATGCCATGCACCAAGTGGCATCATTTCTACGAAATGACAGGTCCCCTTTTCTGTCGCACGCCCGGGGAGTGTTTTTGCTTAGTACGCAGAGCAGATGACTCCAGTTGCATATGCAACATTTTTTTAAAACCCCCCTAAACATCCTTTCCAACATGGCGGTGGGAAAAAGGAAACAAGCCTACAAGCACAAATGCTTCCTTTGCAACTGTTCGGCATGTGCCTCATAAAAGTCGGAGATTTTCCTTCTCTAATCGTGTTGTTTGTCACAACACTGTAAAAGCAAACCTGTCTTTTCCCTTTTAAAACAGGTTTGTAAGAGACATTTGTACCCAGCAAGAATTCTATCCTGCCGTTCGTCACAGGAAAAACCGAAACTGGAAGGTTGAAGAAGAAAGGCAAGTGACTTTGCCCAGGTCACATGGAAAGCTCTGAGCCACTGGTTCACTCTAGCCATCAGACTACAGGTCATCTACCCCATATTTACCGCACCTTCTAAAACAATGCCACAGCCAGTTTCTATAAAAATTCAGATTTTTATACTTCGAGTTGGCAAAACCTGACTTTTTCTCTTGTTCTTTAAAGGAAGTAAAATTAATTTCTGCTCATATAAAGATCGGACTTGCCAGCTTGTAGGGGAAGAGTCTACAACCAGCCGATGAGCCCAAGACAGACAGTGCTTAGCTACGCCTCCCACAAAGGGTGACTCTGGGTGGTCAATCTTCCGTTTTCTACAAGAGAAGGAAATAATCTCTTTTTTTAATTAAGTTTTTAGGGTGACAATTGTTACATAGGTTTCAAGTGTACAATTCTGTAATACAACATCTATATATCACGTTGTGTGTTCACCACCCATCTAATAGTTCTCCTTCCATCTAATAGAAGACCAAAATCTTAGGGTGAGTCTAAAAATCTACGCTCATCAGTGGCCAACACTATTTAGAAGGGAACATTCTAGCTCTCCTCCATGGCTTTCCATAGTGTCTTTTTGGGTTCCACTCTCCACTTCTTCACAACTTGAGAATTTTTAAAACTTACTCGCACCTACATTCGTGTGGTAGCATCTTGCAGAGGAGGGGGGAAAAGGAAACTAATTTCTATGAAAATCAATTACTTTTTAATCAAGATGAAATTTCAGAAATTCAACACTTTCCAAATCTTCAATGGTCAATTCGCATGACCGTGAACAACTTTCTATCCCAACCCAGGAACACCGAGTATTTTCACTTCCACACTTAAAAACAGCGATTTAAGCTTCATTTAAACTTTCCCATCACCACCTGAGCTAAACACAAAAACACAACGCTCTAGTTTTACTTCCCTGCAAGTCAAATACAAGAAAACTCCTATTTGCATGATACTGTATAACCTCTCCAAAGACTCAGTCTCCTTATCAATAAAAATCAGAGCCCTCACCTATAAAAATAGGGATGCACTTAAAAATCAGGCAGTGTCTCACACATCGTGAATAACCACTTGTTGGTAGTCAGTTTCGAGACCATATAACACTAGGACTTAATCAGGCTCTAAAGCCTCATTCTCCTCATCTGTAAAATAGGGTTGGTGATAGCACTCTTATCGAGTAGATGAAATTCAACGCAGTAAGAGTTGCTGGCAAACAGTAGATGTTTAAATAGTAATTATTTTTATTTCTCATATTACGTGGAGTAAAAACGTAATTCCAAATCTGAGTAATTCCTCAATCCTTTCTTCGTTAACCCCTAGACCTACAGACCCAAAGGTCCAGTTTTTAAATGAGCACCTACGTAAGTTACAATGAAACTTTGTAGGAACTTGCACTTAGAATTTCAGACTCTTGTGTTATACTTTAAAATGATGCCATTCATACTTCAGTTTTGACTGAAATGGAAAACAACAGCAATTTGCAAAACTTAGGAGAATGTAGAGAAGGTACACTTCAGTAACTTTTTATAAGATACCTTTTCTTAGCCAATAAAACTTCAAGAGGAAAACAAAAGCCCAGGATAAAAGTCTGTTCCATCTTCCCGTGTCCCACCAGCTGCAAACCCCTCTCTGTAGTCACAACTGCTGACATCATTTATTCTACTTTGCAGAGTTCACCAAATGCTTTCACAAGCACTGTATCTACCCAAACGTGTCTTTTGATTGTTTGTTTTTAAGAAAATCAAAAAAGAATGCAACTGAAAAGCACAATGGATTCTTTCTTTAATGTGTGAAAGACATCTACCTTATCACAAGGATGGAAACCTAAGTGACAAGAAAGTAAAACTTTTTGATCAGTGAATGTCATCTTATCAACAACACAAAGGACCCTAACTCTCAATGTATGGTGAAATGTTTTAAAATTCACTACAGGCGAACCAGCTGGGGAGTATGATGATGACATTTCTAATCAGAACACTGCTAAAGTGATCAAGCAAAAACCAATCCTTCAGAATTTTATTTGGTAACTTTACATGAATCATGTAACATTCTTTGTTGTACTGCAAGCTCTAGATTGAGTATCTTCTCTTATTTTCAACACACAGTCCTGTCCATAAATATCTTCTTTACACTGACTTCAACACAGCCAACACTTATTTTAGCCAACAAGATCATTTTTCTTATGAACTATCCCAGGACACTTTTCTTCTTACTGAGAGGAAATACTGCCAAGTAGCCCAACTGTGAATAAAGAGCAGGAATAGGTCTGATTGGATTCTCTCACTCACTGGGTTACCAGGAGGCTGCAGCCATCCATCCATCCTACAAATACTAGGGAATGAGGTCCACTCACTCACCCTGTCTGGGCTGCGGGGATACAGAGAGCTGTTTGCCATGGTCCTTTCCAGCCCTAGGAATTATTAGAGCAAACTCAATCAGGAATTCTTTATGGCTTGTATTCAAAGACACGCACGCTGACCTAACCGAGTCCAGGCCATTCCTGGGGTTATGTGTGATATCCCTGTCAGGGCTCTTCCTTGCAAAAACAGCTGTTAGATCCTGAGCACCACACTGAATGCACAGATGGACTTTTCTGGTTTGTTGTGACAAGTATAATTTCCCTATTTGTTTTTCTTATAGGTAGAGGAGGAAACTAAGTTGATACCAGGGCAATAAAGATGTAAGAACTGTTAGAAGAAGAAAAACATGTATCTTGAGTTCAGATCTTAATTTCATTTTGCTACAAGAACTTCTTACAAGTTCTTATGACCGTAACTCTGTTATAAAAACTCCAAAAGTTCCAAACAGTGAAATACTAAGAGAGAAATGTCCAAACCTAGAATACTAGAACTGGAGGTACTTCAAATCACACAATAGACTATTTTGTGTTCAAATAACTTTTAAAAGAACTTTGATACCCTGACCAAACTTTTAGTCTTACGTATATAGGCCCTGCAGAGTCTGCATTTTCATTGCCCTGGCTTCTGAAATCCCAAAAGCACTGTATCAATTAAGTGGAGCTTTCATTCACTTTACTGTTCTGAGCAATGTTCCCATCACCCAGTATTTCCACTCAGATTGGGCAACTCCTGTGGGGGCACTGGCATGAAGAGAACGGTGAAAAATGCCACCTCTGCTAGAGTGGGCAGAAAAGGGATTTGGCCAACGTTCAATACTACCACGGCACCAAAGGAAGGTCTCATGATATAAGAGAACAGAGAAGAGAATCACTAAGGCTTTCCACTTTCTTCAGGAACTTATTCTGGCGGGTTTTTTTTTTAGTTAAGAATCAAGAAGCTGGTTGTTTATACCTAACAAGGTTTGTTTTAAAAAAAAATATTAATCCATAATTTCTGCAAGGAAACATGAAGAGGAAAAGCTCTCTTACAAATGACTCCCATAATTATTGAAATTCATATATGAATCCCAGTGGGATGGCCTGTTTTGAGGATCAACATTATGGCATCCTAATGGGAAATGGGATATAGTTCTCACCCCAGCAGGTTTCACCTGGCACTTCTAAAATACACTTAAGAGCAGGGTGGCAGACGGCACTCTTCTCTAAGGGAAGGGCTGCTGAATCGCCCCGTCACTGGGCAGTAGTTTACACTGGCCCAGGAAGGGGTTTTGTGCACAGTAAACACTTTGGTTGGAGACTGAGAGATTTCTGGTGTGCGTGGGTGTGTCGTCCCCTCCCCCGCCCCCTCCCACCCCCTCTTCAGGCAGGCAGCTTGGTCCCAGCAGTGAGCTAAGATAAAGATCTGAGATTTCTGGAAGGGAGGAAGCAGAGTGTGTACAAATTTAATGCTTAGCAGGGAGAAAGCAGCAGATCTCCTAATCTCAAAGGAGAGCCTCACCAACAATGCCTTCTGACAACCAAGAACTCTGCCCTCCGCCTCTTAACTCGCTCTCAAGCTCCGCCCCCTCACCCCCAACTGCCTCCCCAAGAAATGGGGCAGAATTTAAGCCTGTTTTCACGTTTTCTCCGACCTGGTGAAACCTGGATCCATTTGCTTGGTGTAGACACGCCAATCGGTTTCCTAGGTCCCTTGGCTACTGTGCAAGGGTGGAGAGGTGCGAGAAAGTGGAGGGCAGCGGCGATGGACCCGGATTCAGGCTCGGTCTCCCCTTGTCGAAAGCTGTTTCCCACCAGTGGGCTCGGATCCGCCGCGGCTGCGCCGCTGGAGCCGAAAACACAGTGCAGAAACCGCGGTCTCTGCAGCTGCGGGTGGTGCGCGGGGCGGGGAGACCCAGACCCTGAAACGCGTCCGCGAGGTCCAGGGGAGCAAAGCAGGGGACGCCCGGGTGGGTGAGATGTCTGATTACTGCACCCAAAGGGGAACGAGCATCCGCAAGGCCAGCCCCTGGCGCCCTGACCTTCCCGGAATCCCACCCAACTCTAGAAACCCAAAGATTCCGAAATTCTGAAAGCGAAACTGCAAGCAGGTCTCCAGAAGTTTGGGAACAGTCTCCCAGGCTTCCCGGCGTCGTCTCCGCACTACCGCGGCCACCCCCACCTCATCCCACCACACACACACACACACACACACACACACACGCACACAAATGCCATCAAGGGCAGGCACCCCTGGGAGTGGCGATCTCACCGCACGGCCACCCTCCACGTCCCCAGGGCACCTCCCTCGGTTTTTTACGCGTAAAGGTCCCCGGCCCCCCGGCCGCTGGAGCGCCCCGAGTCCTCTTCCCCGCCCTCGGTTCCAGGGCGGAGGCCGGCAGAATTCTTCCCGCTTCTCCCCACAAGAAAGGGAAACTTGGGCCCTACGAGAATGCCGTGGAATGTTCTTTGTAATCGGTTGTACATTCGCTTCCACCGCACAGCTCGGTGCAAAATCGCGGGTTTCGAGGCGTTGGAGGGAATTGTGCGCTTGTCAGTGGCGACGTCAGGAGGAGGGGAGGGTTCCCGACTGAAACTGCAGTTTACTAGCACAGAGCCATTTTAGGCAGGTTTCCACTTAAGCGAAGCCCACGGGAGAGCTGTCCCCTAGAGGACGCACAGGCAACGCAGGCTGGAAGCGCCGGGGACGCGCGCGCGCCCAGCCCCAGGGAGCGGAAGGTGTCTCGGCCAGTGTGTCGCCAATCGCTCAGCCTCGCCGTCCAGGTGGGAGGGAAAATCTGCCGCGGGGTCTCCAATCCTAATGATGCTTCCCCCCTCCACCCACGGGACACCGCGAGGGACAGTCCTCTCCGACAGCGTCACTCTTAAGTGATTAGAACGAGGTGACCCCATCGATTTCCCCTTTAAGGCCCCTGCAAATGCCCAGAGACCACGTTACTGAGTTAACTACAATCCTGGACAACACTATAATTTAAAAACTATGACTTAAAAACGTCTCAATGCACTTCGCAGATGTGTCATCAGGGTCACCGGCCCACAGGAGGTCCCCTGGACCTGCTCTCGCCGGGCCCCAAAAACCATGCGCGGCGCCGCAAGCCCCCAGTCCCCCGGGTTCCTCTAGCTGGCACCGCCGCGCTACCTCCGCTTGGCGGCTGCGTCCTGGCCACTGGCGACCCCTGTTGGGGACCGCTGTTCCTAGCTAAGCGAGCTCAGGTTTGCTTGCTTTCCCAGGGGCTCCCCTTATAGGCTCTGGGTTTGCCCCCAAACTGCATTCCCAGGCCCTCCGCGGCCCGGGATGCCGGCCTTTCCCGCGCAAGTCGACGCCCACTAAAACCCCCCAAAAGACAGCCCCGCCCGCCTGCTGGGAGGATGCCCCTATTGGACTGAGCCTTCTAGGAGCACCACAGGGGCCAAAGGACACTTTCTTCCGAGAACGCTGTCCCCATCCCCCACCTTCCCTAGAGCGCAACTCCAAAAGCAGCTGCTCACCTGGACCCTACAAGCTTTTTGGCAGAGGTTCGCGCGCCCCCGCCTTTCTTCCCCTCCACTTTCACTCTCGCGACGCCCGGGCCCCGCACCTCCCACTCCACAGCGGTGCGAAGGATAGCAGGAGTCACCGCTAAGTGAAAAGCGCCCTATGCTTGCACGCGCAAAACCCCACCGGCGTCTGCAGCCCGATTGCACCCAATATCCTGGACAATTAAGCCTTTTAATAAGCACCTCTTCGCTCCACCTACTCCGGGGCTTTACCGCACAGGATGAGAGAGAGAGAGAGAGAGAGAGAGAGAGAGAGAGAGAGAGAGACTCATAAAAAGCCGAAATAAATCATTCCCTCTGTCCTCATGTATTTTGTACCACGTGTCAGCAGTTTGTCACGTCAAATCAAGGCAGGGTCTGGTTCCAAGACGCACACACACATTCGGGGTGGATATCTCTGGCACCCCCACCCAACTGCACACACACAGGTATGCACATTGATCCAAAGGCACACACAGCAGTTGTGCTTGGATGCCCTAGTCCGGGCCAGCCCTCTTTCCCCTCTAGCATTGTACTAGAGAAGCAGACCCTAACTACGGAAAAAACTAGGACACCTCATTTCTTCTCCCTTTTCCCACTTAATTCGCTAAAGCAGCTCCTGGAGTAGCCAAAGAAAGTCGAAACTAAGGGATGGCAACTCCATTTGGATTTTTTCCCACTTCAAAACCTTTATTTTCAGTTTTTAAAAGCCACCTTAGCCCGCCATATTGAAACTGGCACGGTTTCCAAATACTCCTTCCCCGCAGTTGTAGCGCTTCCAAAAAAACCACAAGTACGGATCCGGCTCTGGTCGTACGTCCGGCCACCGAGAATCAACCACTTCCCACCCCCAAGAATCCCCCTCCCTCGGTTTAATCCCCTCCCGCCGCCCTAGGTCAAAATCAATAAATATATCTAGCAGTTCCTACAGTTGTTTTTTTGGCGGATTTTACCATCGAGCACACACACACACATACACACACACACACACACACACACACACACACACACTAAAATATAACTCCAAAGCCAGATCACATTAGTAATTTTGAAAGGAGGTCATAAAAGAGTAGACAACAGTAATGCCCCAAGTGATAGGATATTACTTTAAAGCAAAAAAAAAAGAACAAAAAGATCATCCAAGCCGGAGCACGCTCCGAAACTACGACTGACAATTTCATTTCGGCTGCACCGGGAAATGTTTCGCCGGGGGGGAGGGGTTCGGAATACGATTTTTCACCCCCTTGATGGTTGGTCTTCATTCCTCACCCCACCATCTTACCCACCCTTCCGCCCCAATACACACACATACACACACACACGCGCGCGCACGCACACACACATACACATACACACAAAAAAAAAAATAGAAGAAAGACCCCAGCGAGGAGACAGGGGAGCGCGGAGTAGCAAGGGCGGCTGCGTCGCTAAAAGGAGCGCAAATGACGAAGGTGGGCAGCGGGAGCAAACAGCTTGCACCCGGCGAGGAGGGCACTTTGCAACTACGGACGGACTCCCGGAAGGCCGGGCTTTTCAAAGGCGAGGGACGAGAGGGAAAGGCACAGGGGAAGCAAAAATGACAACCCGGAGCGCAGAGCGGAGTTTGGGGCTCTGCTCAAGTGCTGTCGCCTTCTCCTCCTGCCTTTCTCTTTCGCTCCTCTCCCTCAGCACTTCCTCCTCAAGCCCCCCAACCCGGGCTTGCTCGAGCTTCCCTTTTTTTTCTAAGCTGGAAAAAAGAAACTGACCGGCGCACTCAACCTGCGGGCCGGAGGTCCGCTGGCGGAGAGGGCTGGGCGCGGGAACAGCGGCCGGCGCGGCGTCCTACCTGGTGAAGTTCGTCCTCCCCTCGGCGTGGACCAAGGCCCCGGGCGCCTCCGGCGGGGACGCCGGCCTCGCTCGTAGGTTCTGCGGGGCTCCCGCCCGCTCTGCCTTGCTCACTCCCCGCCCGCCGCCTCCCTCGCGCGCCCGCTCCGGTCCTCCGACTCCCACTACAGCCTCATTCCAATATGGCATCCTCTCTGTGCGCATGCCCGGCACTCTTTTTTAAGATATTATTTTGTGTGTGTGCAGCGAACTCCTTCAACGACCTTTCCCAGCACTTGCAGAATGTCTTAAACCAATTAGCCTGGGGGACGTTCTCGAAGCCTTCCTCGGCCCCCGCGCCTGGACACACCACCCACACACACACTGGCACATTTCACGCTCACACGGCCCCCTCCCCGGCCCGCTCCCCTTCCTCCTTCCCTTGAGCTCCCTCCATACACAATCTGCAGAAAGTTCACATCACAGGCGTTTCCGCAAACCCATCCGCAGGGAAATCTGGGCAAACTCCACATCCCACTGGACACTTTCTGTTTTCGTGGTTTGCAATCCCTCCGTGGACCGAAGGCACAAACTTGCGCTTTATCCGTCGATGGTTCGTTTGGAGCAGAAAGAGAAATTCAATGCTCCCAGCCACCTTTGCCCCGCCCACTGCGCCCCACCCTGCGCTTAAATTGAGCCTTTTCGGGGGAGATTCAAACGTTTCCTGGCCCCTTTAGGGGTGGCTGGAGGGGACTGCAGAGAGGTTTTTCCAAGGAAACGTGCCCCAAGGGGGAGGAAATTCAGTTGGGACTGCTCTGGAGAGATTGCTGCTACGGTCTGCCAGGGCCCGGCGGGATGCTGGTGACAGGGGTCGCCACGACGTCTTCTGGGGCAATGACCCTGCCTGGGCACGTATCCTGGGCCGGCTCTTGTCGGGCGGGAAAAGAATCCTGCCCGAGAAAAGCGTGGCCCTCGGCGACCGCTGGAGTGAATCGGAGGCAGTGTTTCCCGGAGCAAGGCAGGGTGTCCAGCCGGCGCGTGCAGGTCCGCCGGCACTTTGCCGGGGGCGTGGGGGGAGAACCAAGAGGAGCTCCCCGGGCCTAAGGCGCAATGGATGGCCAGAGACTGAACGAAATGTCCCCAATGCAGAAAAGGTGGCGATGTCCGAGTGGGTAAGACCGAGAACTTCTGCAAGTGGGCTTCGCGGTACTTAGGAGCGAGATGCTAGTTGAAGGCTGGAATTTACTTTCCAGGGAAATGGAGAACCGACACGTTTCGACAGGGTTTTTGCTCTATTGCCACAGGGGGTAAAATCCCCCCCAGAGTGTCCCAATTCTGTGTCCTCCTCTTTCCTACGAACCCCTCTCACCAGAACCCTCCCCAGGTCCAGGGGGTCAGGAGGACCGCGCTGTCCAACCAAGCTCCACCCACTCTCCCGCACATGGCCACCCCAGCGCATCCTCCAGACCGAGGAGCTCCCTGCAAGTGAGGTCCCCGGAGGAGAGGTGAACGTTCCTAGGGCGGGGACAGCGCGGGGACCCGGGTACGGAGTTAGCCGAGCAGAGTCTGACCGCGGGCAGGACAGGCAGGAGTCCTGCCATGTGTGTCCTTTCCCCGACGGCAGGGCCCCACCGGATCAAGAAGAGCCAGGGTAGGTACGTGCCCGGAAGTGCCCCTCGCCAAGCCACCACGTTTGGGGGTCCCCCGCGCAGACAAGGGCAGCCGAGCTCCGAGATCCTAGGTGGGAGCCGGCAGCAGTGAGACCCCGCGCACGTCCGGTCTGGGGAAATACTACTTCCTTACGTCTTGGAGAGCGCTTTGCGACTGTACACGTCTTCCTCCGTCCTGTCACATCGCCATCTGAGGTGCCACCTTGAGACCCAGAGCAGTCAAGCGATTCACACAGTTCAAACTCCAGTCTGAGTCTGCATCCCCGAAAGCTTCCCCGTCTCTTCCTCTTGGGGACACCAAGCTGGTGCCCCGAGCTCTTTCATCCGAAGGTCACTGAAGGAAGGCAGACTCCTCAAACCATGTGACCCTCTCACCCGCACGCTCGAACCTCCTCACTCTGTGCCCGGAGACCGCTCCAAATTGAACTCGCTGGACGCACTGCGGCTCGGAGGAATCCAAAACGTGGCTCCAGCCTCTCCTTGATTCTACCCCTGGGTCTCACATATCCAAGTCACCCCTTCTCGCTCCTTCAACACAATCTGGACGGTAGGGGGGGGAGGGGGGGAATGGCCCCATCCCCATCGGACTTACAGAGCTGGAGATCCAACTCACGCGCCGTTCCTTCCCCTCGACCGACTCACTAGCTGGTGCACCGCGGAAGCGCTGAGCGCGGCGCAGCGGGCGCGCTCTGAGTGCGAATCCCTCTTCCAGCCAGCAAGCCTCCAGGCCAGCTGCGCGGCGGTGACTTGCAGGGGGCCGCCGTCTGCGCCTCTGCCACATGCGGTCCAGACCTGGCGGCCTCGCTGAGTCCCGCGGAGTGGGCAAATGATCGCTGCTCTAACCTCACCCACCCCCCACCGCCCCCGCTCCGGATGGACTTCTTGGCGGCTCCTATTCAGAGGGGGAACGGTTATTCCCTCTCCCCGAGCAGTGAGACATGAGCCATTGCGCTGTCTCCAGGCTTGTTTACCAGCTTTAAGTCATTATTATGCACAGAATGTTATTTCATCAAAATAAAAAAAACTGCAAAAGAACACCTAATCCCTAACTCGATGACGGTGTATACACTATGTTGCAATTCCTCCAAAGTAATTGAGTTTCTATTATATTTATGGTACTCAGACCCCTGGCTAACTTTGTCCACGTATACAGAAAACAGTGTGGAGGAGTTGAATTTTTTTTGTACCTATTGTGATGCAGAAATAAAATCAAGAAGCCAGAGTACACAATGGTTGCATTGTTATCACAGAGAATCTCAAAGTGGTCTATGGTGAAACTTCTCCATGTTCAGGAGCCTTCTACTTTTGTATTTTTCCATGTGACTTCTTAAAAGTTCCTTAGCTTTTTTTTTTTTTTTTTTTTTTGCATTCTCCCTCCATCCTCCTTTATCCAAGGACACTGATGAGGCAAATGAAAATTGGTTAGAAGACTCCCTGAAGCAATTAGAGCGGCCCCTTCATCCCACTCCAATACCTTCCAACTTGCACTTTTATTTCAGAACCAGACACTTTAGGGATATGGGTATCCAGATGTAGAAACCACCCTAAATCAATTAAAGATGAAGAAAAAAAAGATTCAACATTGTTAGCCAAGAAAAAAGCTCTGGTAAAAATTGTGAACGTTTTCAAAGTAAAGAAGGCATAATGTATTCCAACTCAGAGAAATTTAACCATGAAATCTCATGTTGACACAGGATTTCTCTATATATTGTAAACATGTACTAAAAATCTTGGCAAAAATAAGCCTTTGCTCACACCAATTGACTGTAACTGTTATTTCATACCCAAACTATGGTTAAACCATGAATTACATCACGTATAAAACACACCTACATATTTCAGCTGTGCCTTCAAAAGGACTTTGGAATTCTTGCATATGAATGAGGCTAAATCATATAAAATATTAAAATTATATTTGTTAATTGGAAAACATTTAGATGCTATTTCTATTTGCTTGATGAGACAGCACACATTAGGAGTAAAAAAATAACTGTTGAAAAGTTTCTCTCATATTCTGTGTGTTCCTAAGTATTACTTCACAAAAATTAATGCAGAAGAGTCAAAACTTATGTGTACATTATTCATTTTATTTATGCTAAAAACATATGACTACTTAAGTCTTGGTGCAATAATCTTCACACCAAGAAAAATATTGATCAATTTGCTCATACTTATTCCATGTTTAAGTTATTTTTTCCCACTGAGAAAAGGAAATGCCCTAAAGATGATTGAACCATTATGCTTTTTTCATATAGGAAGTCTCTATTGAGATATTAGACATAACTTGCTTATCACAAAAGCAGAAAGGAGGGAAGCCCCCCCAAAATGACCAAATATTTGAAGAATGTGTGCAGTCTTCTTTTTACTAGAGGCTTAACATCTAAAGGTGTTGTCTCTTAGGCCATGTAAGATAGTGTTTTCTATCACCTTTGTAAAGTCACTAAGAGCGAAGTTTAAAAATTCTACCTTATATTTGCACTCTTTCCCTTAACCCCAGCACTTGGCTCATGTATTGGGAGTCAAATGACCTCATCATGATTTCATCATTCATTTCCTGTGTGACCTGTGTAAGTCAAGTGACCTCTCTGAGCCATTCTTTTCTCCTGGGTAAAATGAGGGTATTGGGCTAGATTTTCTGTAAGATCCTGCCAAACGCTACACAGTGCTTATCAATCTACCTCACCCCAAAGCCACAGACTGCTTTCTATAATATTCTAACGCATCTCCACCAATTTTAAACAGCAAGAGTGTAAACTCTAGGGTCACGAATAGGAAAAAAATTGAAGTAAACAGGACTGTAAGGGAAGGGTATAGGACCTTACCGCCCCACTGTCTCACCGCCCTGCAGTGAAGGCATTGTTCCAGTCATATTTCTGCCCCCATGACTCTTGTGTTTTTGTGTTTACTGTATGGGCTTTGGTTGCCCATAAAAGTGTCAGGGCTGAGGTGAGACTACCTATGAGAGTCATTCTGAGAAAAGCAAGAGAAACCATCTGGGGTAATCCAGGTCACTGTTTCAACAGCGAAAGGGTACAAAATGAGTAATGAGGAGTAGTGGTCCACAAAGATGCCACCTGTCAGAGTACTTCCTCACACGTTTCTAGAAATTTCAGAAACTCACTACTGCTTGTTGTATAATTTGAAGGAGTTGCAGGCATCCTTGACAATAGGAGAGAAAAATCACAGTGCTCAGAGCCTATAAAAAATACGTGATGTCTGGACTCCCTACGACTTTTCTTTAAAGAGCGAAGCTGGGTTTTGTGAAAGTGCCCATTTGGGCTGATGGCTTCTTTCTCCACATAGGAAGGAGAACACTTGGACAAGTCATACCAGCTTCTGAGGCTACTTGTAGAGTCGGTGCCTAATACCACTTACATCACTTATGAGTCATATTTTATATGAAGCAGAATATTTCAGATCTTGCAGCCTCACTTCCAGCTCTTTTGAGAGGCAAGCAAGCTGAAGTCCAGGAGGTGAAATGACAGAGGTCTCAAGGATTGGCCTTTTATTCCTCCACTCTATAGACAGGAAAAAGGGGAGGGAGGTTTTATTTAGTACTTATTTTGTGCCAGACACTCTTTTAGGTGTTTTTACAAAATAGCCTTTAATATGTTCTAGTCTCTAGTATGCGTAATTTCTCTTTTCAATGGTTTTAAAATGTTTTAAACGTATGTCCCTTTCCATACAAAGCTGGATCCAGATCCAGTGTCACTAGAACATATACAAATGTCACATTTTTTGTCATGGAGTTGGAGTTATCTGGAATCATTTACATTCTCTATGACCAAGGGTACTTACTGACCCACACCCCCTCCCACAAAAACAGCACAGGTCAGGGATGTGGTTTATGGCCCTGAAACAGTTTTCCCTCTGTACGTTAACTGGCCTGAATGAGATTGAATTTGGCACTTTTCGAAAGTGTAAAGAGTCCCTTTGGACTTATAATATAAAATAGACTAAACAAATAAAAACAGGCAGCCCAAATCCCACATCAAAAAGTGGGGTTCATGTATAAGCAAGTGCCAATTTTGCTGCACACACCCGCTACCTTCATAAATACGCAACTATGGTATATAGGAAAGAAATGTCGGTGCCTGGATGCTATACAATCAAGCTGTATTGTACCTTCAAAATCCCCAACCCTTTTGTTTTCACTGTATAGGTCGCTTTAGATGATCTTACTACAGAATAAATTATTATCATGATAATAGTTAATAGACCTAGAAAGACTTGATTTGCAGTGCCATCTACTGGAAACCAATGTTGACATGCTTTCAGATTTTGTATATAGTGTTTTGTTTGTTTCTAGTACAGAGAATGTTGGGAATACAGATACCAGAGTTAAGGAAATAATTAGGTCCTTATTTTATTTGATTACAGATAATTATTTGGAAGCTCTGGTTTTAAATCAACTAAAATATATTCATATCAAATCATTCATCCTTTGAATAACAGAGTACTTACGTGTTTCTTTGAAAAATTAAATCTCTTCCATTTCTTAAAACGGGTCATTACAACTAGATTGTTAATCAAGCACTATAATTTTTTTCTTCTTCCTTTAAAGATTGATTTTTTACTCATAAATGCTTCTGAAATAGTTGATGAATTCTTGGAGGTCTTCATTTTAATTTTATACCCTGTGGGGAAGGGACTCAGAATTTTTCAAGGTTTCCCAAACCAATTTGTTGACAAGGCAAATGCTTTAAAAATTAGCTATATTAAGTTGGTGCAAAAGTAATTGCGGTTTTTGCAACTATTTTTCACCTTTTAAACCGCAATTACTTTCACACCAACCTAATAGATGAAAATTAACTAAGGATAAATAAAAACAAAACTCTGCTTACATTTATTCATTCAACAAATGTTTATCGCGGATTTCCTATGTGCCAGGCATTGTTCAAGGATCTGAAATACAGAGAACCAAACAGATAAACCTTTATACTCCATGGTACTTATTTTCATCAAGGACAGCTCAACAACAAACACATGAAAATATAACTTCATGGGGGAGGTTGGTACAATGGAAAAAAACAGCAGAGGAAGGTACAGAAAGTGACAATAAGAAGGTCAAGGGGGAATGACATTTTATGTGGGAGGCTCAGGGTAGCCCTCTCCTGTAAGGTGACATTTGAGTAGTCTAGAATGAGGGGAGTGGGTACCCCAAACAGGGAACAGTAAGTGCAAAGGCCCTGAGGTGGCCTGGGCTCCATTTCAAAGGAAAAATTAATTATGTAAACGTTCAATGATATTTAACAGCTTAAGTATAAGCTATGGAACTTTGTAACATCTGAATTAAGCAAGGAGAACCAGTGCTGCTGGATGAGAAACCATCCCCCTCACTCACCATCTTCTCCTATTATCTTTATCCTTCCTCCATGACTCAACAGTTTCATCTTCCTGAAAATACGAATAAAACATTCCAAAACAAGGATGTGGCTAGCAACTGATTTGTGTGGTATTAAAAGGCTGGAAGTATATACCAATGCTATATTACCTTTGTGAAATTCTGTCAATCTCTAAAAGTCTAACACATTTTAATGCCCAATTGGAAAAGCAGACCGTGGAAACAACCACCTGTTCCTGGACAAAATGTTTTAAATTTGCATGAGATGGGTAGTCACCAAATAATGCTGCAGCCTCAAGTAATGGGAAAAGGTATTATAAGAAATGAGGAGACTTGGATTGAAATCCCAATGGTCTCCCTTAATGGATTCTTTCTAAGTCAGGGAATTTCTGAGTCTCAGATTTCCCAGCTGTAAAATGGGCATAATAACTTCTGATCTCACAGGATTGAGAGGAGTTAGGGAGCTACAATGTACCCAGTGACTAGTGCAGAGCTTTGACGACTCAGGTGCTAAAAAAAAAAAAAAAATTTTTTTCTTTGATCCTCATTTTTTGCTTAATAATAAACTAACTTTTCTAGCCCAAACCATGAGTCAAAGGAAATCACAGAAATAAACGCATTGTGAGGTGATGCTATGACCCAAGTCATTGTTGAGTTATTACCTGTTTGATTCCAGAAATTGTGGTAAGCACTATTTGTTTTCATATTTGCACTCTTGTTTCAAACTGCTTTGAGCTCTTAGAAAGAACAGAAGTACAAAGATTTAATGGATGGTGATATTTCTTGGGAATCTTTTGTTGGTGTGCCTTTAGCTACTAAAAAGAAAAAGAAAATAAAATAAAGGAAATCTGTAAAACCAGAAGAGTCTTCAAAACAGACTATCTCCATCTTTTTTCTTGACTGTGGCATAAATCACAGTGTAAGAGCCAATATTTTTTGGTTTAAAAAAAATACCAGGTTTCTTGTCTCCATTCCACTTGTCAACTAAAAGAAAGCTTTTGACACATTTTTAGTCGTGAAAAAATACACATCTAAAGAGCAGAACCTGAATCTGACACTTACCACGGTAATTTGTACACAGAATGAGCTCAGTGAATGTTTGGGGAACTTGTGTGGGATTTGGCATTAACCTGAACGTAAACTATGGAGAGAACGTAAACTGCATCTCCATTTCCCCTTCTGTAACGTATTATGCATATGTTTTGGGAAAGATGGAGAGTCATTACATCTTTGTCACTATTTTAGCTTCTTAGAAGAAAAGGGACAATAAGAACTTTGGGTTTTGGAAAGCAAAGGTTGTTTACATCACATATGAGTGACTGACGTGCTCCACAAACCCAATCATTTGCACTCTTGGTGTTTATTTATTTTGTGTTTCGTCTTTCTGGAACAGGAGACATTCTGCTGAGTAGAAGCCCCAGCAACAATCTGCTGGTACTTTTATAATTCGAAAGCTATTTTTCTAAACTGAATGTTAGTGACAGAACAATGTGGGGATGCAGGGGACCTGCAGTGTGGATTGTACTTTTATAAAACTATCAATAACATGACTCTCAAACTAGAGAACCTTAGGAGTGGGAGTAAAGACTCCAACATCTTTCTCATAGCCAACTCTGCCCAATCACTTGCCAGCTTCCAAGAATGTTGCAGATTTGCACCATTCATATCGTTGGTGTTATTCTGTCTTGAGCCTCAGTCCTGGGCTCCTGGGAGAGATTTGGGGCTGCACTGGCCACTTCATCTCAATGCAACCCTGACTGTGTTGCTTTGAAAAGCACCGTGTCCACTTTGACTGGCGCTCTTAACAAGAGCACATAGTTCAGAGGCGTGGGCCTTCCTCCGCCCCAAAAATACCAAATGGATTTCTGTGTTTGCCCTAGAGAAGGCGATGAGAGTAAATTTTCACAGACATGTTCGTGTCTTTGGTGGTGGCATTCTTTAGCTTTCACCTGCGATTCCATGTAATGGTCCTAGGCCAGGAATTATAATGGTAAACAGGTCATGTGCAGTGCTGATGGAGAGAAAGACCAGAGGTGAACTTTACAGTTTATCATGGGAGTAGACACACTCATTTATTCACTGAGAAGGAAAGTATATCCTTAGACTACCAGTTTGGGGGTATAACCAGGGGACACATAAATGGTTCCAGCATTATTATGTGTATGCCCCTCAACTTTGTTCCCTCTGTTGCAAAAGTGTGAGTGTCTGGAGGTTAGGGATGGATGGAGGCTGTAACGGTTACTTTTATTACGTGTCAACTTGACTGGGCCACGGTGCCCAGGAATTTTGTTAAACATTACTCTGAGTGTTTCTGTGAATGTGTTTTGGATGAGCTTGACATTTAAATCGGTGGATTCTGAGTAAAGCAGATTATCCTCCAAAATGTGGATGGGCCTCCTCTAATCAGTTGATGGCCTTAGCAGAACAAAAGGCTGACCTCTCCCAAGCAAGGGGCAATTCTGCAATGGACAGCCTTTAGACTTGAACCTATGTCCTGGGTCTCCATTCTGCCTGCCCGCTCTGTAAGTCCTGGACTTACCAAACCTCTTTCTCTTCCGTAAGACTGTACATTTTTGGAGGGCAGAGTTGGTGTCATGCAATTTTTTGTCCTCCACATTGCATATATACAATCAAATTAATTAATTAAAATATTTTAATTATAATATTTATAATTCACCAAGATTTTACAAGTTATAAAGTTTTATTAATACTAAGGATTATCACGACTGCTAAAGAACAGTTGGTATACAGCAAGCAGGAAATGTGTATTTGCTTAAAAGAGAAATAAATGTGTATGGTCTGAAATAAGATTTAACAGTGTAATCTTGATCAACAGTCTTGGCAAATACTTACATTGTTCTTACTATGTGCCAAGTATACTTCTAAATACTTGACAGGCATTAAGTCACTTAATCTTCTTAACAGTCCAATGAAAAATGTCCCCTATTTCACAGCTAAGGGAAACAAGGCACAGAAAGAATAAGTAACTCACCCAAGATTGTCACATGGGCTCCAGGGGTGTCACTTATGTTAGTAAGCCAGTACTTTTCAACTAAGCCTCTTAAAGTATTTTATAGTAGATAAATAGAAATAAACCCAATGCTTTAATAAGGCACTTAAACAGTGTTGTTTGCTGTTATGCCTAAGGTAAATATCTGTTTCTCTGATGGAGCTGAGAACTCTGACTCTCACAGCCTCTTGCTCTCACATGGAGACCACACTCCCTCACCTGAAAAGTGTCTAAGAATTGCCTCATTTGCAGGTGAAGGTGACAGTCCAAGAAACTGAAAGGAAACATAGCGAATATTTGTCATTTAATGGGGTGTTAATTGAGTATTCAAAGCACATTATAAGGTATCCGAAGGGTAAGTAGCTGGACAGTGAGGTCATTGGGTCTTAAACGTAGGGGAGTTGAATTTAGTCTTTTCCCAGCCTGTGGTTTTCATTAAAACTTGACTCCATGCAGTATCGGAGAGAGACTCCAAAGAGAAACTATAAACAATTCAAACTAAAATGTATATTGGACCTTTTTCAGGGTGCTAAAAGAAGGCAAGACACTAAGTGTCGTAAACGTAGCAGTCAATTCAAGCAACGTGACAATGAAAACAGGAATCCTTGGGTCATCTAAAGAAATATCTTACAGAGATGAAGGGAAGCATGTGAATTATCATCACTACCCAACACATGGCCCTTGCGTCAGCATCGCGGGCATCACTTTGGAACTGGTTAGAAGCATAGCCACTCGGGCCCCACCCCAGAAGCCTCCTGAACTCAAACCCAAATTTTAACAAGACTTTCCGATGATTCAAATGCACATTATAGTGTAAGAAACACTGATCTAGTTTAATCCCATTGTTTTACAGATGAAAAATCTGAGTGCTACAAAGCAGCCACTCATATGATTAAGGCTTGATATATGTATTCCAGATTAAAATCCAAGTAGGAAAATAGAAAGGGACTACTACAAAATTGTTTTACACATTGAATTGTAAACTGACAGCTATGCTTATTACAATTTTTAAGGTCATAATTGGGAGTTACAGGTGATGCTGAAATAACTTCAGTTTTTATGTAACCGGTTGAACTCCATCAGCATTATACTTATGGAAATACAAATTCTTACCATTTTTTTGGTAAAATGTATTTCCTCAGTGAGGGTGATTTTCCTAACATCAGTTTTTTTTCTCCCCAGTCCTTAGGTGCAACTGCAAAAAAATTTTTTTTAGAATGTCTTCTCTATGTATAATTACTGCTATATTTAAAATGTAATCCTCTTCTAAAAATATAAATGTTAAATGCAACATCTTAGCTGTACACTGTGATTACCCATCATTTCAATTGCTCAGTTGATTTTCAAACAGTATCAAAAATCAGCTAGGTATTTATTGGAATATTTTTCTCTTTTCCTTTTGGAGGAAAGAACCATTTATATTTTCATCCATGGGAGAGATAGAGCAATTATAGATTACTTAAACATGGTCTCAATTCTAACTTCTTGGGAGGAGTTAATGATTAGTTAGTATTTAAAAGCAGATTAAAAAAGTGAAATAGCTTCCCTCATGCTTAGAGATAGTAATAGGGCACATTAGTTGGTCTGAAAAAAATGGTGGACATCTGTCTTAGTTCAGGGGCTATAACAAAAATGCCACAGACTGTGTGGCTTTAACATTTATTTCTCAGAGTTTTGGGAGCTAGAAATCTAAGATCAGGGTGCCAGCAGATCCAGTGTCTGCTGAGGGCCCCTCTGTGGTTTGTAGAAAGTCCCGTTTTCCTTGCTTCCTCACATGATCCAGAGGGAGCAGAAAGAGTGA
The DNA here is from genome assembly GCF_036562045.2 of Rhinolophus sinicus. Taxonomy (NCBI): domain Eukaryota; kingdom Metazoa; phylum Chordata; class Mammalia; order Chiroptera; family Rhinolophidae; genus Rhinolophus; species Rhinolophus sinicus. The sequence goes on along the minus strand of NC_133752.1, from coordinate 103,054,907 downwards.
TAGCAAGCTAATCCCATTCGTAGAGGCTCCTGCCTCATGACCTAATCACCTCCCAAAGACCCCACCTCCTAATACCATCATTTTTGGGGGGTAGGGTTTCAACATGTGAATTTGGGGGGGGTCACAAACATTTAGTATAGAACAACATCCAACTCTTTGTGTAAGAGAATCTTGTTGGATTTGTTCACATCACATGATAGCATGTATCCATCTTTTCGCAACACATTTCCTTCTGTGCAAAAGATTCAACTGGGACGTTTTAACTCTTACTACGTACCCAGCACTGTAATGGGGGCTCCCACTTCCTTTATCACGCTGACTCTTCGGTCTGGGCTTACCTCTGACATTGGCTATGAGTTTTTCACGTTTCTAAAATTGATTATCCTCATCTGGGAATTATTACAAAGAAACTTTTTTTTCCCTCACTCAAGTGACTTATGGTTTGAGAATTCCTAGTGTCCTGTGGCTGAAAAATGACCAGCACTACTGGGAAACAATGCAAGACCTGAGGCACTTCTAGAACCACCTGGAGATCACAGTTTTCCTGGTAGCTCACTCGGCAGGTGTCTGAGATGGGCACCGTGGTGGAAATTACCATCAGAGCTGGAATCATCATCCAGGGGCTAAGCTCTCAAGGTCCTCTTCAGAAAGAACCCTTTGGCTTCAGGTACTGGCACCTTGACAAAATGTAAGTATGGGTTATTTCCCAATACTGTGCGAGAGTTTGATGCTTCCTGCACCCAATGGAATGGGTACTGATAAAAAATGCCGAGCCTTCTTGCCAGTGCGAATTCACAAGCACAAACTGAAGTGAAGGGACAGAAATTCCATTTAAACGGAAGTTAAGGAGACAGCCATATGCAGAATGTTCCTCTTACGGCCCTTTACCCTTCTCCTCCCCAACTAAAGGCAGGGAGGCAAGAAGGGAAAGAGTGATGGAGAGAAGAATGCAACCTAGACTCCTCAACTACCTGGCTCTTCAGGTCTATAGGGAAGGGTGGAAAGGGTTATCTGACTCAATAATGGAGCATCAATTATGGTGTATACAAGAGGCATCAGAAGCTGAAGTAAACAGGAGTCATGAAAAGGTTTGGGGGGATTACCAGTAGCCTTACCTTTAGTTGTGATTGAACTGATTTCGTTTTATTCAGTCTTCTGGATCATATTTGATTTATAGTTTTACAATACGAGTCTCAGTAGTCTTGCCAATGACAGGAGGCCTAATTCCTCAAAGGCTTCATCAAACTCCTTTTTGAATATATCTTCCATCGCTGTTACTATCATACGTCTGGTGATATATGTCTTTCTGAAGATATTTATAATCCCTCTGGTAATTTTTTTTATTCTTCAATAACTTGCACAGTGTTTGAAATCTACAGTCTTTGCTCTTTTATCTCATAAGGCATAAGATTTTCCTTCATGAAGAGTTCTTTCATAAAGAGATCTTAAAGTTCTTTATAGACGTTAATTAATTATCTACCAGGACGTTATTCTCCTTGTTTTGCATCCTTGGGAAACTGAGGCAGAAAGGGACGTGATGTACTGAAGTCATGTAAAAACTTGACACTAGAGCTTGAATTATTACCCTGCAGATAAAGTCTCGGTGTTCTCTCCAGAAGGAAATTGTGTTTTGAACTTAAGATAAACAACAATGATCAAAAAAAGCAAAGCATGCAGTAGAAGAAACCTGCGTCATTTCATCTCACTGACATAGAAACCTGAAAACTTATTCTTAATGAAGATTTAGCCGCTAAGACTTAGTGTGAAACTCATATTACAAGATTTTATTACCATACACATATATACACACAGCAGGACTTTTAGTGCCCTACTCCGAAGTGTTATTTGAAATCATTAAAACTAAACTGCACCTGTCAAAATAAATCAACCAATACATTTAATGATTCTGAATCCATGACCCTCTATCTTTTCTAGACGCTCATTAATTCCTAATATTCTTTCCCATCGTTAGTGTTCAATTTCCAAGTACTCCTGTCCTATAAATATAGTGTATTAAAATGCAATTGGGTTTTTAATGCACGATTCTGTCTGTGGATTCATCTGGGTTGAGCTTTGTCACACAGTATGCGCTTACAGTGCAGCTATGTGGTTTTTCCTCCTATAAAATGTTTTTACAGCTTTACGCTTAAAAGCCAATCCAGCTGACAAATCTTGGCTGTTGCCTTTCCTTACGTCTGTTTGATTTAACGTGTTTCTGCTTAACAATGGAGCTTCCTGATGCTGTCAAAATAAGTGAGGTACAAATGCCTGGCTAGAAATGACTGTTTTTAAAAAGGGAGATTAAGTAAACAAGCCATTCCTGCTGGTAAAATAATTGATTATGTTGCTGACTATGTAATATTATGTTTAGCCAGAACTCCCAAGGGACATTTTATGACATTAGCATAAACAAAGAGTGAACCGAAGAACTGGAGGCAGCAGGACTCCAAGAAGGCAGCAGAGCAAGAGGCTGCAGAGGTTTGTTTCTGAAGAGAACAAATGCTTTCGTTGTTGAGGTAACCAACAGATTGCATGAAAACACACAGGCTTGAGTGTTCCAAGTTTCCCCATGCCATATTAAAAAAAGGGACCTAAGTGTTTTATAAATAACTCGACCAGTTCTCTAATGAAGAATGCAATTAAGAAAATGATTTGGTTAATACAGTTGAAAATCCTGAATTTAGGAATTTGACTGGTTTTAGTCTTTCCTTTGCTTCAGAACAGACCAGTTTTATTTCCACATTCTGGTTACACGCAGGAAAAATCTATTAACCTATTTTCCATGGCCTCCTTCAGCAGGAGTGTCAGAAAGAGAAATTGACCCATTCTCCAAGGCTCCCTTGCTGAGTTAGGCATAAAATACACCGAGCTAGCCACTACATGGTATTACACTTACACCTGCGTGATCTGAGATGATTCTGTAATTTTCTGAGCATGGGTTTTCATTCAGGCATTAGGACACATTTATTTCTCCCACTGTGTTGGATTTGGAAAGAAGGAAAGGAGGAAGCAAACACGTGTTAAAAATCTATGTCTTCCTTTGCTATTTGTGACAGCTAGAAGTTTCCACAAGCTTTCTTTCCTTGAATTTTCCCACTTACCATGTGATGTAGTTATTATCTGCATTCGTACGTGGAAGAAACCAGGACTGAGTGAGGTCTCGTAATTCACTCAAGGCCACACAGTTAGTAAAAGGCATTGCCAGGTGAACTTGAGCTTCCTTGGTGGCAAAGCCCTGGGTCATTTCTGAGCTTCTGTGCCCACACACTTCTTTCCTCAGCACCTGTGTGGGAAGGAGGTGGGAAGGAAGGCTGAAAAATGGCGTGCCCAACAACGGCCAGAGCCAGCCTGCTCTGAGCCAGCGGTCCTCTGCCCCCGTCATGCTATTCCCTCCACATTCTGTCCAGACTGTTATCTGATATGTATTGGCAGCACTACATCCACCCCAATTCCTCCCATTTTCAGGGGGAAGAGCTGGCTGAATAAAAGTATCAAGAGACTTGTCTCTATTTAAGGGCCAAGTTGATTAACTTGAAAATAGAAATGCGGGTTTAAGGGTTGGGATGATGATAATAGTGGATAAAGATATTGATTCTAATTGTTTTGTTTTTCAAATAACCAACTTTTAGCTTTTTAATGCAAGAATAAATGAAAGTCAAACATTTTTTCCCTAGTCTTTATTGCTAGTATATTGTGATCCATTCTATATTTGCCAATAGAAGCGTTTTCTCCCTTAAACTATAACATCATAACCACCTCCATGAGTGGGATCATATCCATATAAGCTACTTTCTCCACACCCATCGTGGCCCCAAGCATATAGGAAGAGTTGATGAGGTAGAAACCACGGGCCAGAATTATCATAGAGGATTCAACCAGTATATCTTGTTTCCTGTATTCTGTAGGGTAGAGTTATAACAGCATGAATTTTGGAACCAGAGAGACTTGTATTTATATGTCAATTAAGTAATTAGTCAAATACATGAATTCAAAATTCAAATTCTGGCTCCAAAATTAGCTATGCTGCCTTGAGCTTCATTTAAAAAGCAAAACAAAACAAAACAAAAATCTCTTCTGTACTTCTGTTCCTCATCTACAAAACAGGGAGAGTATTTCCCACCTTATCGAGTTGTGAAGGTGTCATCCAGGTCATGATTTCAAGGCTGAGAAAGAAGAGGCACAGTGGGACCTGCAGGACAGTTCCTCGGGAGGAGAGGTAGATCGGGCTGGAGTGTGGGAGGTGAGAAGGGAGGCAGGTAAATTCAGGAGCAGAATTCTGGATGAGGGAAGGGTGGGGTGGACAATCTGAGAAGAGCCAAATGTGTAGCTGGGAAAACAACAACGTGTATCACCTTCACATGGGCTACACATGCTTCAATAGATGAGCGTAACTAGAGAAACAAGGAAAGAATGGGGTACAGTATTGCTGGGACCGGTGCAGTGTTTCTAAAGGGATGTCGGCAGACTCTAGGTGGTTGGGAGAATTAAATGAGATAATGTAAAGGAACCTGACCTGAGGCTTTATAGTAGATTTCCAGTTCTTCCTTCTATTTTTTCTTCCCTTCACGTAACCATGAAATAGAATCAACTGCCCCTAAGGCTGCTAAAAGTTCATCTGACCCAACCGCAGCGTTTTCAAACGATGAGTCATTAAGTCAGAGATATTTCTAAAGGGGGATACTCTAAATCCAAACATCCACCAGATGTCCCTTCTATTCCAAACGAGTTGATGTTTATTTGTGCACATTTTGAATTTTTTAAGCGATCTCATGAACAATGATTTAATCAAGGAAAAAAATCAAAGTTCAGTTAACTTTTTTGAATAAGGAAGCCTACCATTTAAGAAAATGGATATGTAAATGATTTTAAATCTCAACCACATTTTCTGAAGTTCAACTTACATCACAAACAAACAGAATTAAGTTTTACGATTGAAGTTGACACAAACAGTATTTTTTGCCCTATTTTTAACTTAATGCAATCATTCATATCAACGTCATATGAGGTTGGACAATTAAGTTCACGAACTCATCCTAGAAAAAGTGCTACACACCTCATTGCTGAATATCACTATGGTCACCTTCGAAGTACTCCTCTTGGGAAGCTCTGCACTGACGCCAGCACCTAGTCCACCCTTCAAAGCAATTTTGGAACTCTTTCTGGAATGGCAATCAGAGCTGTCGTCGTATTACCCTTGATGTCCTGAATATCATCAAAATGTCTTCCTTACAATATTTCCTTTATCTTTGCGTAAAGAAAGAAGTCATTGGGGGCCAGATCAGGTGAGTAGGGAGGGTGTTCCGATATAGTTATTTGTTTACTGGCTAAAAACTCCCTCACAGACAGTGCTGTGTGAGCTGGTGCATTGTCGTGATGCAAGAGCCATGAATTGTTGGTGAAAACTTCAAGTCATACAACTTTTTCACGTAGCCCTTTCAGCACTTCCAAATAGTCCAGTTGGTACAAATTCATAATGAATAATCCCTCTGATGTCAAAAATGGTTAGCAACATCGGTGCAACAAGTTCGCGAACTTAATTGTCAGACCTCATACGATAGGCCTTCTGCCATTGATTTATCCCTGTCTTCCTCTAGTACTGTAAACTACTCAAGACCACAGAGTTTTCCTCTTAGAAGGTAGCATCTTGTTTCCTTTATTTAATCACCAATAAATGGTTCTCATGTGGATGAATCTCTTCTGTTGCTCTAGGCAAAGGGAAACCTGTGGGGCAGCTCTACTGTGTCACTGCAAAGGGCTCCAGAACGCCTGTAGGTGGCCCCAAGAGAAGCCTGAGACAGGAAAGGTGGGAAATGACCAGATATTCATGGCATGAACTCCATTCTTTCCAAACCCAACACACACATCTGAGGCATTAGAGATGGACAACCCTGGGTCCCAAGGGCATTCTGAAACATACCAGCAACTTACTTCACTTAGCTAGTTTTATCATTTGTGACGGAGAGATAATAATGATAATTGTATAGAATTTTGTAAGGATTAATTAAGATAGCACATAAAAGTGTCCGTCACACAATAGTCACCTTATAACTGTTGAGTACAGACAGAACAGCTAATATTTATGAAGTATTTAATATACTCCAGGCACGGCAATAAGCACTTTACGGGTATTATCCTTTCTGTTCCTCGTAACAACCCTAAGAACTAGGTATTATTGTACTCATTTTACTGATGAGGAGACGGAAGTGTAGAGCTTACATGACTTATTCCGGGTCCCACAGATGGTACGTGGTAAACGGAGGATGCAAATTCCAGTTTGTGTAAGTCCACTCCATTTTAGTTAACTATATCAGAAGTAAACCCATGGGAAACATGAGACTTGTAAATGGTTTGGAGCTTCACAGAGAAAGCTGCCTTATGATTATTATTAATAAAGCAGTAAATATTTTTATATATGAGCAAAATGACATTAATGTGAATTATGAAAGCCATTGGGGTTTATCAGAATCTATTTTTCTGGAACCTATTAATTCCAATTTTACTAAGCTCTAAGTATTAAAATAAGGTCATGTGAGTACAGTGGACTCGATCCAGAAAGGCAGAGGTGGCTTAGAGAGCAGGTTATAAACCTGGGGCAAATGCCAGGACATAGTTGGGACTGTAATCTCTATTTGGATTTATCAACCATTGGATTATTTGGATTATTAACCCATTGACTATCATCCAAAACCATGTAATACTTGCACGCAGCACAAGAATTCAATCTCCGACTAGCTTTTGAGTTGTTATTGTCAAGTTGTTTCTAGAGAAATTATACTTAATTATAAGAGTAATGTGGTGGGTGTTTTTTGGTGTATTTTTTAAAGGAAAAACCATCCAAGCTAACTGAATGCGGCCTGTTACTATTGCAAACCAAGAGGGAAACATCATAGCAAACAGAAGAGGGAAAACTTTCTATGAAAAATGTGACATTTAATGAGATGAAAGTGGAATGAATGTGATGAAAAGCAGCCCAAGCTAAGCGACTGGGAAGGAGAGTGTTTCCTTTTTGCGGGTGTTTAAAGGCGTTAAGTAGTGTTATCATTAATTGTGTTCCTGGAATGTACTGGCTACTGGGGCCTGATGTCCACCTTAGGCGGCATCTCGCTCTAGAGCAATTGAAAGATAATAAGAGGAAAATGAGTAATGAATCCTTTTTATTGTGCACCGTAAATGGCCTCCATTGAGACAGTCTGTGTTTAGACTGGTAATAAAAATGAGTGATGAAGGCAGGCGTTTAACATGGGAATTGGTTCAAGCAAGGAACATATTTTCTATTTAAAAAGAAAAAAAAAAAGAAACTCACAAATAATTTAGGTTATGGAGAAATTCCTTGCTTGGAAACTTTCTGCAACTACTGTCGAGTTTTTATAAGCCTTGGCAAGGTGTGTGTGTGTGTGTGTGTGTGTTTTACTTTTTGTGGCTTGAAACATTGGCAAGCACTATACGAGTAGCTGGGGAATACAGGACTTTGTTAATATGTCAGTATGTAGAGCTTTGCCTCTCCATTGGGTAAACACAGGAGCTTTAGGAAGAATGACGTTCATAAAACATGTGGCACTTTTTAGGTATCAAGGACACTGCTAACGTGGGTACCTGTTATTCAGATATTCACACGGTAGCCTTATGCGGACCCTGAAATCATGAATCCAAAAATGTGTCAGCTCTTCCTTCTTCTTTGCACTCCCCCAAAAGAAAATAAGTCTGCTCCACTACGCTCTTACCATCATGGTGTATGTAAGTACTGGGATCTGAACATTGGAATAGCTCATTTTTGGAGAACTTATGTGTTTGGCACCCAGAGCACAATCCTTACAGTTGCCCAGCAAGGTGGGGACGTCTATGCTCATTTGGGGGATCAGAAAATTAAAGCTCAGTGAAGTGCAATGACTTGCCCACTAACAGGTGACAGAGCCTGGACTTTCAAGCCCAGCTGGATGGACGCAGCAGCCCGTGTTCTCCCACGGGCTGCACTGCCTGTCAGAGCGGTGTGCTGCCCGAGCTAGGACAGCACATGGCAGTCGCCTAAGTCAAAACACCCACAGGAACAGTCAAGAATCGCCCCTAGACACACGAGCTGTGTCGCTATCTAAGCAACAGCTGGAAGTGGAGATGACTATACTTACAGGCACACACAATGCTTAGTCTTCTTTACCTTTTGAGGTATGTAGACCTTCGCTCTCTCCTCAAAAGCAAGGGGAAAAGCACCCGCAGCTATTATAGAGGAAACTGTAACAGACAAGGGAGAATTAGTGGATGAGATTAGGACAGAGACTGGGAACAGACAACCATAGGGTCCCTTCGTCCAGGCCCTCTGCTGTGAAGCTGTCCTTCAGGGTTCCCAGTGTAATGTACAAAGCTTTCAGGCCATCGAGGCACACTGCACTTCCCCCATTGGTCTCTATCAGAGAAAAACTGGGGTGACGGCATGGAAGAAAACTGGCTCTCCTGCCATTCCCGTGCTGCTCCCACCTTCAGACCACGTACGCCATCCCCCCAGACCACTCGTGCTTCTGGGATACTTACAAACACAAAGAGACAGACAGGATTGCTGTAGGATGGTCCGTTCAAGGTTGGCATTATCTGGGGGCCAGAAGGAGGAGCTCGTTACACTTAGTAGTAAAAAAAAAATAATAAATGGATTCCCACTTTAAAGCAACAATGGAAACAAAACAAGAAAACCTCACTGTCTCACGCATCTGAGCACTTCCGTGTGGTAGAACCCAAAGGATCCTCAAGTCAGGCAAACATCTCCTGTAAACCAAGTATGGCTCCCTGGTATTCTGAAAATGCCACTCTCTCCAGGAACCCCTGTAACGTGTAAATTATTACTATGCCATAAACTAGAAATGAAATATAACCACATCTGGGGATAGTCAAAGTGTCCACCACAACCAAGCAGTAATTCTGCGCGGAGCCTGATCCAGAAGAATTACAGAGGGACTGTAAGAGGCAGCAGCATGACACACAGACACATGACCTGGCCCTGCTGGCTGCCTAACTGTCAAAAGGAGAGCCAGCATCATTGGTACCAAGTGCAGTTGGTGCCACATATGTGGGGACCGCCCCACACTGGAGCTGCTTGAATCCATGCCTGACTTCAGGTGAGTTTTGTATTACCATCCAGTGTTGCTCACCAGTCTCCATGCCCAGGTACTGACAGGAGCTCCATTTACTCAGGTCTCTCAAAGAAACATATACGAAGTTCAGACCATTAAGTCCGCGAACTCATCCTAGAAAAAGTGCTACACACCTCATTGCTGAATATCACTATGGTCACCTTCCCCCCTTGGGAAGCTATGCACTGATGCCAGCACCTAGTCCACCCTTCAAAGCAATTTTGGAACTCTTTTTCTGGAATGGCCATTAGAGCTGCTGTCGTATTACCCTTGATGTCCTGATTGCCATCAATATTACCTTCATCTTCAGGTAAAGAAAGAAGTCATTGGGGGCCAGATCAGGTGAGTAGGGAGTGTGTTCCAATGCAGTTATTTGTTTACTGGCTAAAACTCCCTCACAGACAGTGCTGTATGAGCTGGTGCATTGTCGTGATGCAAGACCCATGAATTGTTGGCGAAAAGTTCAAGTCATCTAACTTTTTTATGCAGCCTTTTCAGCACTTCCAAATAGTAAACTTTTGCCCAGTTGGTACAAATTCATAATAAATAATCCCTCTGATATCAAAAAAATGTTAGCAACATCATTGCAACAAGTTCATGAGCTTAATTGTCGGACCTGATATTTGGTTTTGCACACACGTGTTTTGCTTCCCTCTGGGGTGTTCTTCCCAGTGAAGCTTTACAGTTTGCAGCCCTGGGGGCTGCACCTGGACTTAGGAGGTGATGAAGGGGAGGTTGTGGGGAGCGGGAAGGTGACAGCTGAGGGGAGCCAGGGATGGGGAGCCCAGCCTGAGAGTCAGAACTTGTCTTGGGAAATTCAACACGTCAAAACAGTGCGGACCAGGCTGGGCAGGAGTTCAGCGCCTCTGCGCACCACAGAGGAAATATTTGGGGCCGAACTGTGTGCTCTCACAGTAAAGCGTAAATCACGCCGCGTAGACAGACAGTGGCTCTGCTGTGGGGCCGTCCACACGCTGTGTGCGTTCTGCGGCTTCACCGTCCATCATTTATTTTCCCTACGTAGCCTAAGGGAGAATTCAGTATTAACATAGCCTGTTCAAAAAACAAGTCAAATGATTTCTAAGTAAGATGAATGAAATTATTTGCCACTATACCAGCAACTGAAAAATATAACTTGGGCAGAATCCCCCAACTATTTGCAAATTCAACAATCTATAGACTCAGTGCAACTTGCAACCCTTCAGCTGGTCCTCCCCCAGGGTGGTAAAAAGAAGAGGGAGGAAACTGGAGTCCACAATTTGAGGACCTCTCTGTCCCAAAAAAGGATCATTTAAAAAATATGTATTTTATAAGTGATTACACAGCTCTGTAACCTAGAATGTAAAATTGTTTCATTCCTATCCTTACTCTTTAAATGTTATACTCATAACTTACACTGGATCTCTCTTTTTATGCCCCTTGAATTCTTACTTTTATTGTGTCTCCTTGTTCTGTTTCTCAATAAAACATTTCATAACATTGGAGTGGGTTATGGAGGAACTCACGTTATAACAAGAGCCAGCGTTTCCTTGCAATTCCATGTCCCTTTTTAAGTAGGCAGGAGCAAGTGGCAGAAGCCATGATTTAGACTCTGGATTGTAAAGCAATGGTCTCCAAAATTTCTTATTGCATCATACTTCTACTTGTAAAAAAGTAAGTAAAAAATAATTGAACCTAAACTCTTTATTAAAATGCAAAACTATAAATTTATAGAATATGACCATGCACTAATATATTAGTACTAATAATTTAATAATAGGTTAGTATTTACTAATATAGTAGATACAGTATAAAAGGGAGCGAAGCATTTAAAGGGTGAAAGAAAAATACACTTAATTAGAAGTTCTGAATTTTCTTTCCACACACCATGAGATTATCTCCAACACCCCATTTTTGGAAACCATTGACCTAGTAAAGAGGAAAGAAGACTTAATAAAAACACTTGTCATGAAAGGAGCGGCTTTTGTCAACTGTATCCATTGCAAATAAATAAAGAATTCAAGGAAACAGAACCTCTCCCTAAGAAGCCAGCTGCAGCATTACTACCCAAAATACATTTAACCCTGCAATGTTACTACAAGTTCATTCTCTCTGGTGGAGAAAATGCCTTGGTTTACACAGGTTTTGTCTTCAGTGGCTTCTCTCTAGGATGGGGATGGGGATGGGGGCACAGGCTCAGCCCTGCACCAGTCACCATCGCTTTGCATCAGCCGTTTCTAAGGCGATTCTGCCTGTGCTTAAATGCAGAATGTCATCCCTCCCTTTCCCCCAATTTGTCTCTGCCTAATTGAACTCCCCTTGGCTCTGTTCCAGCACAGTCCTGGTTCACCTACTGATAAATAGTCTTTCATTTTCTCGTCTTAGAGCTAAACGAATCCCTGGAACGAAGCACTGTTCATCTTAACAGTGTCCCCAGCGCAGAGACCAGTGCATCAGGCAATCGATGTGGTTTTGCAGCAAATTGGCAGTTATTTGCTGGAACATCAGAAACCCAGATACGGAATGGCTCTTCCCCAGAGTCACTGAAGAACCTTGCTTGAAGGTTTAAGGAAAAGAACTTGGGCTTTATCCTGTCCTCTTGCTGTAGTTCAGGTTCTAAATCATGGCCTGAGTGAACTCATCCGGTAACTATTCCTTCACCTAGATGAATGAGATAAAATTTAGCTCAAAATAAGTATATATGTCTATCTATCCATAGATAACACAGGAATCCAGAAACATGTGTTTAATGCATGTCTTTGAGCCTATATATCCCAGGAATCAAAGTAACTAAAGTTTAGAGAGCCAAGATTTCCACGGACAATCAAAATTCAGCCTCAGATTTGTAGGAGCAAAGTCTACAAACCAGGTTGGGCCGCCCTCTCTGGGGAAGTGAATTAGCATGAGGCTTGTTATACAAAAAGAGAAATTTTAGGAAGCATAAATGTGGAACGTGCAGCTTACAGTTTTTGTTTTGGGTTGTCTGTTTTATTTTTAATTGTATAACTTTAGAGGGGTAAGCAAGCTTAGCCATCAGCCAACATTCCACAAAGGAAGCCCAGATAGGAAAAGAACTCACAAAAGGTTAAACGCTGGTTTGTAGCAAAGCAAAGACCACACAACCCAGACTCTGAGTCGCAGATCAGTGTTCCTTGCTCCGCAAAATGCTGTTACGGTTCATACAAGACACGAGATCCTTTTTCCTTCTGGAATAACAGTTCAGCCCCTCCCAAAAGCAAAAAGGTCATTATGTTTGTTCCAAGGCCTTTATGACTAACAGTTCTCACTTTAGATCAGCAAAGTACGTCAATACCTGGACAACTGAAGGAGGTTTGCTAAATGCATCAGCATTTTGAGGTTTTCAGTGGATTCTGCACACTTGCCTCTCTCACACATACTGCCCATAAATTTAGTTTCATTTTCTTGTTCATTCACATGTTGCCTCTCCTATGCAAAAAACTCTGTAAGGGGCTCTGAGTGTTCAAAAGAGAACATGGCATGGTCTTTGACAGACCACCAACATTAAGTCCATTAGTAATAAACATTACTAAATGCTCTATTTCACAGCATAGTAATAATTAACTTCTGTTATTTTCTAAAAATAACATGGCTCTTGATTTATAAAATGTCACATAGTAATACAGTTTAAAACGAAAACCAAATCCCCTTCCATCCCAGACGCCTAGCTCCACTCCTCACCAGTTCCTTGTATACCTCTGGACATTGTCCTGTAGACACACACCCATAGAGCTCTATTTTTTATACAAACGAGGACATTTAAATCAGATTATTCTCTATCCTGGTTTTTATGCTTGGCAATGTACCTTGGCAAACTCCTATATCAGCTCACACAGCTCTATTACTTTCCTTCAAACATGGCGTATCCCATTGAGATGACATACTATAAATTTCTAACCAGGCCCTATTATGGATAGTAAAGCTATTTTCAGTTTTTACTCTTACAAATAATGAAGCAATGGTAACACTCTGCATACATCCTTGCATGCATTTTCTGCATATTTATAGAGTAAATTCCTATAATTGAACTTGCTGGGTCAAAGGGTATATTAATTTTCTAATTTTGTTAGATATCACCAAATAACACTCTACGATAACATGAGACAAACACATGTAAAGATGCTGTGTTGGTTTACACCCCATCCACAGTGCGTATGAGGGCTAGTTTCCCAGACCTTTGCTAGTACCTAGCTTTGTCAAGGTCGTGGGCAAGGAGTGTATCAGTCCAGTTTGTAGTTCTTAGTTCTAAGTGATGTTTACATGTTCTAACTGACGTTCTAAGTGAGTGTGAGCGTCTGCTCATGTTGATACTCTACTTATGATGATTTTTATGTTAACTACCTGCCTTTTCCATTTTTATTTTTTAGCATTTATTTATAAAAAAATCTCGTAATGATCTTCGTCTTAATGTGTTGCAAACATTTCTCAGTTTGTCATCTCTCTTTAAGTATATTTTACTATAATAGAGTCAAAGAGGTATATAGATCTATATATCTCTATTCATGTATATATAGCTTATATATATAAGAGAGAGAGTGAAAGAGAGAAAGAGATTAAATCATTTTCCTTATGACTTCTGGGATTCTGAGGTTTGGGTCTTGCTGTGAAAGGACTTTCTCCCATTCAAATCATAAAATAAATTATCCCATGTTTTCTTCTATTGATTTTAAAGTTTTATTTTTAAAAATTCAAATGTTTGATTCTGACTTCCACTTTAGGTTAGAATGTAGAAGGACACAGAAGAACTTGTTCACATGGTAACACCAAGAAAAACCCAGACATACAAAAAAATCACACTTTCCCAAGGGACTAACAATGATAGGGACAAAGGAGGGATAAATGAACTGAATTTCAGAGAAACGAGCCCTTCACTGACCAAGGGAGCATCAGGACAGCCTCTACTCCCGGGAAGAGCTTCTGGCCTCGCTGTGGCTGGGCTCTCCTAGAGAGACTGCAGGGAGGAGAAGCAATGTGCTGAGCTTCAGGTGGCAGTGGAGGCTAGAGAGGTGAACAGGCATGTGGAAGTATCCGCACTGCAAAAATAAATTGGCCCAACAACTCTCACATTCCCATCCCTACCCTCAAACTTTGACAAAAAATAATTAGTAGAGAAAAGGCTAAAATGCAGAGCAAAATCCCGAAGACCCCTGCATTCCCACAGGGCTTGAATTGGGCTCTGCTGTGTTAAGTCCAAAGTAAATGAAACATATTTAAAATGAAAGCCCATCAGTTCAAATATTGATCATTTCAAAAGGACGGCATTAGTGGGGGAGTTCGAGGGTAAGCACACGTCATCTCAATCTAATTAAATCTTCAGCTCAGACTTATGTCAATTTGATTTGAACGGAATCTGAATAATCAGCCCTTCACCCTGTCAGACAGAAGGAAAGAGCCTGCATTCTCTGGGAAACAAAATCATAACCTTATTATACTTCAGTCGTCACTGTCTTTGTATACACATACCTTAGGTACAATAAAAAATTATGAGTCATGCAAACATGCAAGAGTCACTGACCAATAATCAAGAGAAAACATAGTCACTAGATGCAGACCTGCAGCTAACCCCACTTATTGGAACCAGCATCAAGAATTTAAAAATAATTATTAGAAATATTTTTAAGAATTTACAAAAGGTGAATGTAATGGGTAAGAGATGTGGTATTTCAGGAGAGAAAAGAGAACTCTAAAAAAGGACAAAATGGAAATTCTAGGACTTATAAAATGCAATGCCTGAAATTTAAAATATATATATATATATATAGAGAGAGAGAGAGAGAGACGACATTAACAGCAGTTTGAATCTTCAAAAGAAAACATTAGTGAACTTGAACACAGGTTGATAGAAATTATGAAGCTGAGTCCGAGATTGAAAAAAGAGTTTTGGAAAATGAAGTGTCAGCAGTAAGAATGACTGACTTCTCATCAGAAACAACGCAAGCGAGAGGATAATGAAATGGTAACAACGTGCTGGAAAAAAAATGCACTGTCAATCTAGAATTCTGTATATATTTGGGAAGCTATCTTTCAGAGGCAGCAGATGGACAAACCAGATTTAAAAGAAACAAAGTCACAAGTGTGGCAACCATGAGGCAGGAGTGACAGATGTCCAATTCTGAGGGCACAAAAAGATGTCGGTCCCCAGAGTTCTTGTCGTTGCTAATGATGGTGCTGTGTCCTAACTGATAAGAAACTATTGTTCTTTTTTCTCTTGAGTAGTGTCTGTAAAGTCACTGATGCATTTTCCTGATTCTTGTGGGTTTTTTTCTTTCTTTTTAAATGACAAGTCATCATCTGAAGTAAGAGAAAGTCTCTTCCTTGCAACTTGAAAGAGGCAAATTGATAGAGTAATCCCTCAAGATGAGATGGCTTGTCATCTAAGTTTTTGGTACATTTCACAAACATTGTACATTAAAGCACAGAGAAGAAGCCAGCATGTCAGAGGAAAAGAGCACAGGACTGCTTTCCAGGGCACCAGACTCCCTCTAGGTAACCGCTACCTTATTATTATACACATGAGGGCTAAATAGCTTTCAATTAAAATTATGTAAATTTTTACAAACTCTTTTCAGAGAGAATGCAAAGAGAGAATAAAAACTACCCATTGATTTACAAAAAAATCAAAGAGAACAGATTGTTGGCTTTGATGAGACAGTCCAAATTTTTAATGAAGAATGCAGACAAGTGTCTGGGGGAAAGTCTACAGATAGCTCTCAGGAGAGCCAGTAAAGAACTTTTCACTGGTTTGTGCAGTCCAAGCCAAAATGAGTTTATGAGCGCCTTTTCTAAATTACCATAATTATAATAAACTGTCCCCTGGCAGTGTCATTTAGCAGCGTGTTTTATGTACAGCTTATATTCAACAAATAGGAGTTTAGCTATTACTGGGAGTACACGTATTGCAGGAAACATTACCCACCATCCTTACACAGTAGTGGGATGTCACCAGCTATTTGAAGGGCAATGTTTTTTGTTTTTTGGGTTTTTTATTTGTTTTTTTGTTTTGTAATGTTGTTTGGACTCCACCCTCTGCTAAGAGGTGGTCCAAATTGGGCACCCTTCTGATGGTTCTCAACCTTCATCTTACATACACTTGAAAGGGTTCCTTGGTAGTAACTTAACAAAGGAGTTAGCAGAATTAATAAAACTTGGTATTCACCAACTACCCTCAGCAGTTTCTAGAGTTTATCAAAGACTCTTGTCCAGAATTCCTCTAAAAAGCTTGACCTCTCTCTTAATGCTTGTCATGTTGCAAAGCCTCCCTAAGGGGATTTTGTTGTGAGTGCATTATCACTCTAGATGTGTCATTGTATCAGGAAGGTTTTGGCGACAAATTACAGAAACCTGACTCAAGTGGCTTAAACAGTAAGGATGGTTATTATTAGCTCCTCCCCTTTCTGCATAAGTTTTGTCCCCAGGCTAGCATCTCTCAGGGTTCCAATTCCAGGCATTGCATTCTGACACAGCAGTGTTCAGAAGAGCTTTTGTCACTGGCCAGTGCCTAACCCAACCACCAGCAAGGAGAATTGAATTGAATGTAGACAAATCAGAATCTACCTTTATAAAAAGCTGAAGCTAAGAATGGGCCAGACTCTCCTAACACACTTGGCTGCATAGAGAAGAATATATTCCTTAACAAATCCTGGGCTCTGTTAGGAAGGATGAAGGACAAATGGCTGTTAGGTGACTTTGGGGACTCTGCCCAAGATATATTTTTCAGTTGCTGGTGGTGTTGCTTTTAACCACAAATTACAGTTTCTTTAGTTTCATTATTATTCATTCCATTTGTGGTGGATTGTTTTGCTAAGCTGACAACCTGTAGCGATGCATATCTTCTCTTCATCAACAATGTTTTAGGCTGCCATTTTCTCCACGACTAAATTTAAAGACATATGAACATTGGGAACCATGAATATAAATGGTTCACATCCCATTGCCAGAGCAGATAATTCCACAATCCTTACCACCATCACCAATAGCCCCAACCTGCTTCTCCAGTGACCATTGTGTTACCACAATTTTTTCCTATAAAAAGAGGAAAAGGGAAAAGTGAATTCTGTGGGCTCAGAGTGTACGTTATTTTGCATAAGCGGGCTCTGCTCAGAAAGATCTGAGACCGTGCTTTGGATAGGAATCCCCTGTTAGCTTTCCTCCAGTCCACTTTGCCACGATGCAGAAAGGAGGCAGAGCCTGTGTCTTAGCATCCTGTGTGCTTTCCTCCATGTCAGGGCGCGGAGACACAGCTTCTCAATAGGCTCTTCTATCTGAAATTGGCAGACACAGATCACTTTATTTGGTTGACCATCTCTACTTCTTTTATAAAGTAAAAAAAAACCAAGTCTCAGGAACTAAAACTACAACTATTCTGGCTGGAGTCATTCCAAGTTCATTACTGCTATCATTAGGCATTACATTAAAATATTGGCACTGAAACTGCACATGCTACAAAGTTCAGGCCCTCATCACATCTTGCTTAGATTATTCCAATTGCTTCCTAGTTGAGCCCTGTGACTCCACCAATCCATCACGCACGCTATTCCAGAGCGATCTTTCAAACATACAAACCATGTCATGTCATTTTTCTGCCTAAAATCCCTAAAATGATTTTCACAGGTGTCTTGGTCCATTTGGGTTGCCATAACTGAAAACCCTAGGCCAGGTGACTTATAGCAACAGACGTTGATTTCTCACAGTTCTGGAAGCTGATATGTATGATCAAGGCACCAGCAGATTGGGTGTCTGGTGAGAGCCCTGCTTCCTGGTTCATAAATGGCTGTTTTCTTGCTGTGTCCTCAGTGGAGGAACGGGTGAGGAGCTCTCAGGGTCTCTTTTATCAGGGCACGAATCCTATTCATGAGGGCTCCACCCTCATGCCCCAATCACCTCCCAAAGGCCCCACCTCCTAACACCACCAAATTGGGGGTTAGGGTTTCAACATAGGAATTTGAGGGGGGTGGATGGGTGAGAAACACAAACATTCAGTCCGTAAGAAAAGACAAATGGGGCACACATGACCATTCACATAGTGGCCTCTGCTTATCTTTCCAACCTCATCCCTTGCCCCATTCCCTAGCAAAATTCCACGGGGCACTGCAGTCTGACAGCACCATTCTTGCGGTGTCGGAAACATACCATGTGCTTCCAACCTTTATGCATGTTGCCCCCTCTGCCTGGAATGCTCTTTTTACCTTATCTTCTGTTACATTCCCATTTATCCTTCAAAATTCAATCCAAACATCGTATCCTTTGCCTTGACTAGGAAAAATAGGTTACCTATCTTCGATGCAGTATTAGTAGTGTTTAAGACTGTGGACTTCAAGCCAAACTATCCAGATTCAGAGTCACGTTTCACTACTTACTGGCTGTGTGGCCTTGTCGTGAACTGTGTGGGATTTGAGATTTTATCCCACTCACAGGCTGTCAGGCTTTCCCATTAGAGCTTCATACAGGCTGGTAGAAGACATGAGCCTCCTGGCCAGACACAAGGGACTTTGTTATGACAAAAGCAATAGATTGAGCTTCACGTTAGTTTGTGTTGGTTCCCTATGTCCCCAAGTCCCCTGAGGTAATGCAAAGGGCCCATTACGGATGCCTGCACATGCAATGGGTTGCATTACAGGAGAGGAACACTGAGTTTGGGGTAAATCACCACGTTTATAACAAGTAGAATAAAAAGGCTTCTCTTTGTCCAGGGGTAGATGTGACCTCATCCGTCAAGGCTACTCACTGCAAACATCGCCCTGGGAAACAGCCCAGGTAAAGAGCAGTCAAGGCCTTGAGTTCTTGGCACACCAGCAAGTTCATCCAGGAATGCTCGGGATCCATGGTGGATGAGCTCTCCCAAAAGTCTTGGACACGTTATTTAACCTCTGTAGTGCCTTACTTTTCTTATCTCTTAACGTGGGAAAATAATGGTATCTGCAGCATAGAGACATTGTAAGGGTTAAAAGAATTACTACACGTTCGGCTCTTAGACCAGCTCCTAGGCCAGAATAAGTGATCAGTCAGTGCTAGTTGTTATTATTAATAACCCTCCAATCTGCCCCCTTTCTCCGATCCACATATTTTATTTGCAGCTTTTATCACATCTCATAGTAAGTATTTATTGACACATTTTTCTTCTCTACTGGCTTAAGTGCTCCTTGGGGCACATCCATCTTTGGATCTCAGATGCCAGTCGAGGGCAGGCAATTATTGTAGTTGTTGAATGGAGGAATAAATGAAGTAATTCTGTACATCGAACAGTGTGATCTCTGTAGAGTCCTCTCTCTGTGGAAGACTCCAAACTCTTCCATCCTTTAGGGTAGAAAGGTCGTTCTTTTTTATGTAGTGCTGTTTCTAACAGAATGGCATGGAATGGCAATGGTGCCACCCCGACAAGAAGATTCAAGGGTTCTTCCAATCAATGGAAACCCATCTATTCTTACCTGCTTCCATTTCCGTGAAATAGCGTCTACCTCATAGTGTCGTTGGGGGGGTTAAATGGGTCAGTGTATGTAAAATGCTTAGGACGTCACTTAGCACCTACTAAATATATGTTAGCTATTTATTCCTCATTAGATCCCGTACCCTTTGAGTTATAGGAAATCATGGCTAGAGGCATTTCAGTCACTTGTGAAGAGACAAATTTAGTTTCCATTGTTATTGTTTTAATTCAGAACACAGTATATCTGGGGACAGGAGTCACATGGCTCCATCAACTGCTGCTCAGGAAATACTCCAGGTCAATGCATGGAAGCTCTTCTTACGGCACGAGGCCCAGTGGGCTTCCTCTGACCAGACAGAAGCAGCCAAAAGCGGGGACCTGGCACCTATCACAGATTGTGGTCTATGACTGCCACCCCATAAATCTCTGAAGAATGAATAAAGAAAGGAATAAAGAGCGAAAATTTTATTGAAACTGTTTAATATGGTCATTGTTTCACATACCTGATATGATAGGAAAGTCGCCATCCAGTATTTTTCTCTGAAATCAACTGGACTCTAGATATGATGTCAAATCCTTTTAGCCGACTTTCCTGAAGTTACGGTCCTTCGCCTGGCTCCTTGGACTGTGCAAACCTTGCTGGAAAAATAAGACTTCCCTGCCATTTGGCACCATGCACTGTTTTGTTAGCTAGAAAATGTAGCCTTTTAATCGGTGTGTGGATTACTAGTCTCTGGTGTATAATAAATAGCCAAAGCCTCTCTCACCCTCAAAACATTAGAACTGTGAAATGTGTATGGCCCTGTGGGTGAGACCAAATTGACTCCACGTCTGTGCTTTCCTCGCTTTCACAAGAGGACCTGTGTTTCTTCTCCCACAGTCCACCTAGAGTGGGGTTTAACCCACCTGCTACCACCACCTCTGACCATTCGCTCACCTCTGACAACACAACTGCCTGGCTGGCCAGTGAGCCACAGAATGAACACACTTTTTGTCTGAGGGGAGAGCAAGATGATAAAAAGATGTGATGGACAGAAAGGGGAGTTGAACAAGTATAGAACATTCAAGAATGGACATTCTCATCCCAGTTCTGATGACACTTGACATTGACCTTGTTATGCTGTTTCCCCGAAAATAAGACCTAGATGGACAATCAGCTCTAATGCGTCTTTTGGAGCAAAAATTAATATAAGACCCGGTCTTATATAATATAATATATATAATATAACATATTATATTATATAAGACTGGGTCTTATAGTAAAATAAGACTAGGTCTTAAATTAATTTTTGTTCCAAAAGACGTATTAGAGCTGATTGCCCGGCTAGATCTTATTTTCGGGGAAACACGGTATGTGGTAGCAGTCAGGGCTCTCCAGAAAAACAGAACCAATAGGAGATAGATAGATAAATCTACATATATATGAAGAGATTGATTATGAGGAATTGGCTTGTGTGGTTATGGGCCCTGGGAAGTCGATGATGGAGTTCCCGTCTGAGGTCAAAGGCTTGAGAACCAGTAACTATCTATTGAAGCGCGGAGGGTGTAAGACCAGTACACGGGCCCAAGGGCCAGAGCCCATGTGTCAGCTCAGCAGGCAGGCAGGCAGGAGGCAAAGGGGGCAAATTGCCTTCTGCCACCTTTTTGGTTGGATAATGGATTGGATGAGACCTACCCACATTGGGGAGGGCAATCTTCTTTACTGAGTCCACCAATTCAAACATTCATCTCATCCGGAAACACCCTCACAGACTCACCCAGAAACCATGTTTAATCTGGGCACCTCATGGCCCAGTCAAGTTAACACGTAAAATTTACCATCATAGACATGTATAGTCTTTTATGTATATATTTCATATACATGTGTATATAGTGTGTGTGTATATATATATATACCAGGGGTGCCAAAAAATGAATATACATGATTTGTATTCATCTTTTGTTATCGGTATATATTATTACAATTTTAATACAGTTTTCTTCCTTTCTTAAAATATGTACACATTTTTTGGCACCCTCTGTATTTAGATACAAATATAATACATACATGTTAAAAATCTTTTAAAAATAAATAACCAGCTACTTGCAAGTATAAGAGACTGTATTGTTTTTCAGGTCAGGAGTCTAATGTGTCCAAAATCACATACCTCCTCAAGAGCAGGTCCAGATTAGCTCTTAAATGTTCTGACGGCATTCGAAAGCACTTGCCACACTGGGGCATGGTTTCTCCTCTGTGCTCCTCAGGCTTAGCTAGTCCATGAAATCATTTGCATCTCAAATATCTTATGCAAAGAACTCAAACTCATTTAAAAAAAAAAAAAAAAGTAGAGCACCCAATAAGTACCAGGTATGTAGAGAAGTCTCACAAATTCAGAAAAGATGAGAAAATGCTCACCGATTCTCTTAGCCTTCCCTCTCTTGGGCGCATAGGAAGTTGGTATGTCCAAATCTCCTGTGCATGCAGCGACGTGTGGACCACATGACTAAATTTTGGGACATGGAACATGTGCAGATCTGACATCCTCCGCCACCAACCTGGGCCAACCAACCTCCAGTGCCATGGTCCACAGCCTCTCTCTTCCCCGTCTGCATGGCTCGAAGCAGAGGCTTTGAGTTTGGGGCACTGCACAATGGATGGAGATAGGACTTGAGGAAAAGGTGCTGCCCTGCAAAGGCGTGTACATGAGCAAAAAGAAAAACTGTATTGTGAGAAGTCACTGTGATTTTAGAGCTGTTTGTCACAGAAGTTTGTCAGACCATCAGTTCCCCATCCACGTCCCCAAGTCACCCAGAGTCCCCGGCCGCTTCAATCTGGGATGTCCTCATGCCGGGACTGGGGTTTCTCTCTATTTTAGGGTTTCTTTGGCCATGGGGATTGCTTGTCCTGTATATGGGCTAGGGGGGTAATGCCTTCAGGAGGAACCCTCAACCAGTAAGGGGTGGAAGTTGGTGGAGAGATAGCGCAGCTTTTTGCCTCTTGGGGAGACAATTGTAGGCTATGCTCTACATGCTCTCTCAGAGGTCGCGCGCAGGACTGAGCTCCAGGTGTCCACAGGGACAACTTTCTCACTGTTGCAGATTTGATTGGCTACCCTTCCTTTCCATGCTACATCCCGACTCTCTCTCCGTGCTTCTGCGATTGTTTCCTAAATAAATTACTTACACCCCAATCCTTGCCTCAGATCCCTACTTCAGGTGACACCAACCTGATACATGGCAACTAACATTGATTTCTTCCCTCATCAGAATACAGTTGAATGCATAAAATGTTGCGTCTAATATTTTTAAGATTGTAAGTTCTAATTCTGTCTATGGTTCTAGCGTCTGAACCAGAAAATTAGGATAGTCTTACTTACCTAATACTTAAGGGAAATGACAAGGAATAATGAACAATCCTGAAGTTATTTGCAAATGTTAATTGGTATGTTTTTAAGTAATTAGCAAATACACATAGTGTGTAAAGAGTGTTTTCTGGCTACAAAAGCAAAACGCACTTAGTACATAAAATTTGGAAAACACAGAAAAGCTTAAAGAGGAAAACAAAATGCCTCCATTATCCCATGGTCGCTTTTAAAATTTGGGTGTAAGTTTTTTGGTACTTTTTTCTTTACATGTATACATGTATTTTAACAAAATGGGATCACATTGCATAAATAGCTTTGTAATTTGCTTCTCTCATGTACTGAAAGCCAGATGTGTAGGCTCCCAGGGCAGCCCAGGTATATGTTAGGAAGGGAATGAACTCCATCAGTCTGCGGATACAAACGGATACACTTTGCCAGGGTGGTATTTGATTAGGCCATCCCACGCCCATTTGACATACTAAAATAAAAGTATTCAAAGATCAGGAAGAATTCAAATGTACTTAGCAGTCTCCAGGAGATTGGTGATCTTTTTTCCATTGTGTTATCTCTGAAGTCTCGAACAATGCTTGGCACAAGAAGCTTTCAATAAATATCTATTAAATAAAGAAATGAATAAACAAAGCATCTGATACCACCTTCCTGATTGGATGAGACCCACTGTGTAGCCGGTATGAGGCAACATACAGTGTGGAATAATAAGGGCTTATGAACAGCAGCCTTCCAATGACTGCGTATTGCGTTTTATTGCTTCATTCTTATTCATGTGTCAGTCAGTCTTTGCTTGTATCAACACCCTGCTTTTCCATAACCACCTAATGCCACTGAGCAGGAGTGAGGCTTCCCACGGGCAGGACACAACTCATCCTGTTGGGAGAATGTTCTCTTTTCTACAATATCACATCCTGGTAAATCACTCATCCAACGTGACGTTTGTCAAGAGAACGACTGAGAACGTTTTACACGCTGTAACCTGGAGTGTATCTCTGTTGCCAGTTTGCAATCTTCAATAACGTGGCCACCTGCCTGCAGTTCAACAGGAGCCATGGACCCTTTGTCAAAGAGCTTATGGCCCAAAGTGTCACTGACATTTAATATCCTGAGATGATCAGAGGCACTGAAGACAGAGCCTCGGGCAGGCTCTGAGTTCCCACCCTCCTGTCCAGACAAGATCGGCATGGCTTATACTAACATGCCTGCCTCTCGAGGGCTTTTAGAGCTTGAAGAGGTGTTGAGGTAGCCTTAGAGACTTAGCTCCATGAGCAGTTAAGTGACATTGTCACTGTTCCGGTTATTGGTGATTTCAGATGTCACCTGGTGAAGTAACTTTGAAAACATTGCTCTGAATGTTACTTTAGTTGTATTTGAACTTGAAGCACAGGTGGGTAAAGATCTTTGGGAAACGGGCTCCGGGGTACAGTATGCCATACCAGTGGTACCTGTCAAACCCTTACCTCCCTTCCGGGCTGAGGGAGATACAGACCGAGAGGCTGGCTCAGCCCCTATTCCAGCCTTCCTGTGCTACATACAATGGGCACTTTTGAGGGTGATAGCCACCATTTCCTTCCCTGCATCAACTTCACAGTGGTAAGCCATAAGGAACAGCAGAGGGGAACCATTAAGAAGCAAAATACATCAGTGCCTTGTCAACAATAACATCCCCCTTACACCCACCTTCGTATTTCCACGTAGCCATCACAGAGCCTCATATGTAGTGGACAGTCATTCAAAGTGAATTAAATTGAACCGAAGAGAATAAGCCATTGACTGATGCATCTTTGTGGTTGGCTTTTGACTGTTTTGGAATAAAGGCAGCCCGCCTACTACAAGTCTGAAGAAAGAAAAGGAAATAGCAATTACTCTTCTAGCTAGCCTGGTCAGAAAACAGATATGCTTAGCAATTAAACTCATGGAGCTAATCGGTATGGTCAGGTAGAATGTTCTATGCAGATGACTCATTGGCAATAATTAGAATGCAAATGGTTTGAGTGAACACAAGCTGACAGCATAGTGCAGGAAAAGTTCGCTGAGATGCTCCCTGTGCTCACCGAGCAATGATTTCCCTCATTCATAAAGTAACATTTAAAGATTAGAAACGATCGGAGAAAAGTTGATCTTTTAATACTGTATTTCATCAAAAATATTTTTACATTTATATCAGTTTGGGGGTAAATGGCTGACATAGGTGAAATACCAGAAGATTACAAGTGATCTCCAGCATAATAAAAAATGGAATAACATTTTTAAATTGTTCGTGGTCTGCTCTTCTACAAAGAGTAATGGAGAAAAGTTCCCCTGAGAGAGCTTTAGGTGACAGTGACTGTCAGTGGTGGCAGGTGATATGTGGTATATGGACACAGAGAACCCAGAACTGCCTCTGAATTCTGCGTGATGTCCCGAGATGCGGGCTGGCTTGCTCAGCTACGCATCACTAAGATCCCAGTGGAGTTTTTATCTTCACAAAGGCAAGGCTAGCACTTTAACATGAATAATGAACCTCTTTGCCTAAAGCTTACCCGGGAGAAAGAAAGCGTTATTTCCAAGCGCCCTCTACGTTTTGCATATCCTGGTATGAAGCGAGGTGGTCTGGGAGAATAGGAGACCTGGGTGGACCCCTCGACAAATGCTTATTCAGCATCTATTAAGCTCCAGGCACTCCGGAAGCTCTGGGTCACAGAACTAAGGAAAGGGGTTATGGTTCAGAGCGAGACAAACTCCTAAATAACTCCAAAGCACCACTTGGTGGTGAGTCACAGAGAGAGGTAAGTGTAGGGTGTTCTTCAAGCCTATGGGTCTGGGGCTTTTCACAGAAATTATTCCAAGAGAAATGACCACCACACTAGGAAGGACAAAGAGAGTGTGGGGGTGAGTGTTGGCCATTTCGAATAGTTTCCAGGCAGAAAGTGCTATATCCGCAGAAGAACAGAGGGGAGACTGGACATCCCCCCAACTCATGTGCAACTTTGGGTGCATTTTACCACACCCCTGGGCCCCAATTTTCTCTCCTGTAAAATGAGTTAGATGGATCAGATGATCACTTGTAGGTAGGAATTTACGAGAAATTCTAACACATATTCCTCATGCTCCTCCTTTTAGTAACTAATTCATTAAACTGGTCCTGCTCGCTTACATCCAGTATAGGATCGTTTGCAGTGTTTACTTTAAAATTAAAATTAGGATTGACATAAGGGGTGGCTTAGTGGGAGGCACTGGGAATTAAGTACCTGTGTAAAACAATAAATAATTCTGGGGTTATTTATCAGAGTATAGAATATGTTGTTTATACAAGGAAATTACATTCCACAAACCTCGTTTAACGTTATACGACCAGGGCATCTTGCCAGATAATCAGCCAAAATGTTGGTAAAGTGACTCTGGGAACAATGAATTACTTATACAGATTCCAGGGACATTCTAATACAAATTAGAAAATTTTATACAGTGGATTATCTGTTGGAGTGGATTGCTTTATGCTTCAACACTTTGGAAGATACAGCCTTGATTTGGGGGGGTTGGGAATCTCCTTGAAAATGTATCAAAGAGGCAGCAAAAAGAGGTGAAAATTGCTGAAGTTAGGACCGTGTTGTGGGACTTCAGGTTGGGGAGAGTGGGGTACCTTTGTCCCATTTCTTTCCATTATGCCTCTGTGTCTCATTTCCACTTCTATATCACCTCTTTCCATCCCTCATCACAAGCTTTTTCAGAAGTAGAGGCAACCAAAAAAGTGGAAAATGTAAAAAAAAAAAGAGAGAATAGAGAGGGTGGATGACCAAATGGAAGTGTGTTGAGGAGAAGTGAGTGAAAAGGACAATTTAGAAAAGGCAGGAGGGAATCAGGACTGCCACTGAAATAGCAAAATGCTGAAAACGAGACTACAAATAATTTGGGGTTTGTGGTTTTTAAAGAGGTGTTTTTGCTTAAAAATAAAGCCAAATTGTGAATGCGAGTGCCAGGGATAAAGTCAATATGTTTCCAGAGGGGAGTTGTCCCAGGTGGCATCTGTATTCTTGGGCATCAAGGTACCGTTACAGGAAGGGTACAGGCTGATCTCCTGGGTGCAACCACAACTGGAAATCTTCAGGCTTCGCTCAGCGGCGTCCCTTGGGAAGTACACAGCTCTTCGTTCTTTCCCATGTACGAGAAATACATTACTCTTTCGCCTGAGCTCTCTGGAGGAGAGAGGGTGGAGGGGATTTGCTGAGCCTAGACCATCCATCCAGAGTACAGACTTCACATTCCTGCTTCCTCAAACAACATTCTGAAGTCTTTATCAGAACCTTCCTCCCTTTTAATGGGAGTTAAACATTATTTCTTTTCCTCACTTAACCTTGACCTGCTGCAAACTTGTTCAGTAAAAGTGTCAAGTTTCAGTAAGTGAATGAAAAACACTTGAACCTCCTCAATGTACACTCAAGTGCTCTGTATGGCTTCCTGGTCTTTATTTTGAAGGAGTTTCCTTGCCTGAAGCGCTTTATTGAGCACTCATGACGGAGATAGAAAATACTATAAATTTAGAACACATTATTCCCTGAGGATCAAATGCTTACCCTTGATCCCCTGCAAAGAAATTTCACAGATATGAATCATTCTCATTCTCATTCTCATGGCCAAAAGTATTCCAGAACAAGCTTATGCAATTGAATACCCTTTCATCTATGATTATTTATCGCATGAATGTATTTGGGCATAGACTTTTTTCACCCAAGTCATTTTTACCATTTACCCCATGTATGACTCCTATTTTCTCATCCAATATCAATATAGATTATAACAAAATAATTCAGACATGCAAAAAATAGAGAGAAAGGAACATAATAAGCACCTGTTAACTCACCACTATATTTAAAAATGAAAACATTTTACAAATACAGCTGAAGCTTCCTGCATTCCCCTTATAGATCCAACTTCACCCAAACACCACTCTCCTCGGTTTGGTGTTTATCATTCCCTTCACATTTTTGTATTTTTGTATACGGATATGTGTCAAATAAAAGTGAAACTGCTATAGTAACAAAACTTCAAAATACAGCAGCTTAAATAAAATAGAAATGTATTTCCACTGCAAAAGGCCTTTAGATGCCCTCCATTTCTTTTCTCGGTATCCACTACTGCATTATTCTTGTCTGCATGATGGAAGATGAACAGATTTCCTTCCTTATTTCCAAAGGACACAGTAGTTTAGCTGGTTTCCTGTCCCCGTCCAGAATATCCACTGCTATTGGAGTTATTTTCTCCCCAGTTCAACCCCTTTGTACTTTGTTCTTTCTAGACAGCAACGCTGAGCCCCGCCTCTTATTATTTTAAGGCTCTTCTGCTCATCTCTGTAGAGAAAGAGAAGTGAACAGCTGAAATAACAAATGTGGAACAGCTACAAAAGCTCCAAGGCCTCACAAAATTACTTAGGTTAATATTCATGGCTTTAGGAAACAAGAACGACTCTTTCCTTTCCCAAGGACCTTGTTCTATTTGTTATTTCACTTTTTAAAAAATCTTTTTTTTATTACTTTCAGGTGTACAAGACAACATAATGATTGGACATTTACACCCCTCACAAAGTGGTGACCCCAACAAGTCTCCTACCCATCTGACACTGTACACAGCTATTACAATACCATTGACTGTATTCTCTATGCTGTACTGTACATCCTGTGACTATATAAGTATATATTTAATTATAGTTGACATTCAATATTATTTTACATTAGTTTCAGGTGTACAGCACAGTGGTTAGGCATTTGTACAATCTATGAAGTTATTCTACCCGGATAAACCCAGTACCCGAATTTGCGTGTCATCCTTGCGCAGGGGCCACGCTAATCTTTTCTGTATCATTCCAGTTTTAGTATGCGTGCTGCCGAAGCGAGCACCACTTTCTAAGAATTCTAGTTGTGAGCTCTTACACTGATTTCATAGCTCTACTGTCGTCCAAATCCCGCAGCTTGGAATTGCTGATCCACCAGCTTCTGACTCTCTTAAATTCTTAAATGACACCTGAAACTGTCACGTTCTCCTAATACCTTAATGCTCAAGGATTGATGTTGTTACTGAAACTCCCTCCACTGGCCCTTTCCTCCAAGAACACACCCCTCCAGCTCTAGACTTGAAGTAACCCTTTGGCAGATAAGTAGGTGGGATGCAGAAGGCCTTCGGAGCATTCCTTCGGCTCCCGTGGAGTAAGTTACATCTCAAAAACACAGCAGACCACTTAATTCTCATGTGGGGGGCCCATTACCCCAAAGATGAAAAGTAATCCTACTGCAGCTCGTCATACCAACATTGGGAATCTGAATCATATCTGACTGATGGTGAGGAGAAAGTCTATGATCGTTGAACTACATCTTATCCTAGCCTTTGGGTGCCATGCTCCATCCGAAAGAATGAAGCAGCCCAGAAAAGTGCATATTGGGGGCATATGCGAATGCCCCCAAAGCCAACCCATTCATTGCTCAGGACTCTGGACAGACATGTCAGTCACTTGCCTGACCCTTGCTAAGCAGGTACGTACATCCTAGAAACATGACTTCAGAACTTAAGGTTGTCAAAGGCATCAGGTGTGTGGCTGTGAACTGGAAGACTTGTAAGATGGCAGCATCCCCAAATCAATCTTCAGATGAAACACTATCCCTGTCATATTCCAGGCCACCCTCACATTACAGAAAGTGACAAGCTGATCTTAAAATTCACATAGAAATACAAGGGGCCCAAAATAAGCGAGACAATCTTGAAAAAAGAACAAAGTGGAAGGACTCACACTTCACAATTTCAGAACTTGCTACATGGCTACAGTCATCAAGGAGGTGGGATATTGCCGTAAGGACAGACATATAGGTTAGTGAAAGAGAATTGAGAGTCCGAAACTAAGCCTTTGCATTAACGATCAACTGGTTTTCAATAAATGTGCCAAGATAATTCAACGGGGAAAGAATAGTCTTTTCAACAAGTGGTGCTGGGACAACTGAATACCCACGTGCAGAAGAATGAATTTGAGTCTCTACCTCCCACCATACAAGCAAATCAATTCAAAAGGCATCAAAGACCTAAGTGTAAGGGCTGAAACTATAAAACTTAGAGGGAAACATAAGAATACATCTTCATGACCTAGGATTCGGCAATGTTTTCTTGCCCCCAGAAAAAGCATGGTTGACCTTTAAAAAACCTTCCTCATACATCTCTAGAGACTGGTTCCACCATCCACCCATTACTCACTCTTGTTTTAGGTAGAGCTTCAGGTACCATCTTTGAAATGCAGCCAATGGTGCAGTGGAATGTGTGTCTGCTTAGATGCACACAAACACACACACACACACAGAAAAATTGTTGATTGCCACTCACAAAGCCTGGATCAGTTTCTTCAAAGTTTGGGCTCCTAGAAAAAAGTCCTACCCATGCTTCAATTTAGGCAGGAAGATGCCGGTAGTCATCGGGAAAGCCAATTTCCCTGGGGAAGCCAGGAGAGGTAGGTAAGCCAGGAGAGGTAGGTAGTCATGCTGGTCTTGAAACCATTTTAAATATAGTCTGGAGTATTTTATCTCTCTATAAAGAGAAATGAAACTGGGTTTGAAGAACTACAAATGGCACAAATGTTCTGATCATCTCTTCAGAGACTCTGAAAGAGGAACAAGAGAGACACCCCTTCCCAGGGGAGGGTGTGCAGCTGTGGGGGCGGGAAAGAGCGCTGCAAGCACGTCACATCCAGGCAGCATCTGCTGGGCTGTGAGTGCTGAAAAAGCCGGCTCTCTGGGTTTTTAAGCAGTTGACATGTTGTGGCAGCATTAGAATTTAGCATTCTCAACACATTCCTAGCTCTGGCATTTGCAGAAACAGGCAACAATGTATGTTGTGGAAACAGGCAACAACGTATTCTATTAAGAAGGTAACATGTTTTGAGTGTTTACTATGGACCAGACAACTGTTCCAGGAATGTTACCCTTGTTAACTCATTTCATCCTTAAATGCATTGACTCATTCAATCCTTTCAAATGGATCCTTATGAGGATGGATCCTTATGAGATGAATCCATTTTGCAAAAAAAAAAAAAGTGTAAATTGAGACCCCCCCCCCCTCAAAATTAAGTAATGTACTCAATTCATAGAGCCTCCCACTAGGGTTTGGAGTCAGGCCATCTGATTCCAGAGCCTGGGTGTTTCACCATCATTCTATTTTGCCAAACAGCCCAAATAAAACAAACTGTCAAATGAACTTGTCCATTCCTGGCTGTATTAGTTTCCTGCTGCTGCTGTAACAAATTACCACAAATTTAGTGACTTAAAACAACACAGATTTAGTCTTATATTTTTGGAGACCAGATGTCAGAAATGAGTCTTATGGGCTGAAATGCAAGTGTGGGCAGAGCTGCGTTCCTTCTGGAGGCTCTGGGGGAGAGTTCTTCTTTTCCGGATTCTAGAAGCTTCCTGTGTTCCTTGGCTTCTGTCCTTTCTCCGTCTTCAAAATACATCACTCCCTCCAACCTCTGCTTTTATTGTCACATCTCCTCTCTCACCCCGAGCCTCCTGCCTTCCTCTTATAAGGAATCTCGTGATTAAATGGGACCTACTGCATAATCCAAGATAATCTTCTCATCTCAGGATCCTTAACTCAATCAATCTGGAAAAAGTCCCTTTGCCAGGTCAGGTAACATTCCCAGTTTCCAGAGATAAGGATGCGACATCTCCGGAGGGCCATTATTGTATTGAACACAAATGGGAACTAATAAGCTCACAAATTTATCTGCATCCCATGGTTCTTTAAAAAGAGAAAAGGAACAATTGTAGGCCAACAACTTTTAAAAATTTTTTAACGTTATTTGTAATTGTGGTGAAATACACATAACATAATCATCCTAACCATTTTTAAGTATATAGTTCAGTGGCACGAAGTCTATTCACATTGTTGTGAATAATCCAATTTTTAAAATGGGCAAGGAAATTGGATAAACATTTCTCAAAACATGATTTACAAATGCCCAAAAAGCAGATGACAACATGCTCCACGCTAGTAGCCATTCGTGAAATGCAAATCAAACCCACCATGAGGTATCACTGCACGTCCACAAGACTACAACCGAAGAAACAGAAAATAAGTGTTGGTGAAGCTATGGAGAAATTGGAACCCTCAGACATTGCTGGTGGGAATCTAAAATGATACAGCCACTGTGCGACATGGTTGGGCAGTTCCTCAAACAGTTTAACCTAGAGTCGCCACATGACCTGCTCATTCCACTCCTAAGTACATACTCAAGAGAACTGAAAACATATGTTCATACAAGAACTGGTCCATGAATGTTCCTAGCAGCACTATTCATAATAGGCAAAAAGTGGAGAGAACCCAAAGGTCCATCGACAGATGAATGGATAAACAAATGTGGTCTATTCATACAACAGAATGTTATTCACCCATAAATAGGAATGAAGTGCTGATACACGCTACAACATGGATGAACTTTGCACACATCATGCTAAGTGAAAAGAGTCAGGCCCCAAAGGCCACGTATTGCATCCTATTTATATGCCATGCCCAGAAGAGGCAAATCCATAGAGACAGAATGATTAGTGGTGGCCAGGGCTGGGGGAAGGGGGCAAATGGAGAGGGACTGCTCAATACTATTTCTTTTGGGGGTTGATGGAAATGTTCTGGAATTAGATAGTGGTGATGGTTACACAACTTCGTGAACATACTAAACCCCACTACACAGTATGATCTAAAATGGTTAAAACATGAAGTTTCTGTGAATTTTATTTCAATAAAATAAATGAAAGAAAGTAAATAAAAGAAACCTTTTGCAATATGTGTTTCTGGTCTGGTGGCAATCCTTGTCCCTTTTTTATTTGCTTTTTGGGGACAGCTCTTCTCAGTCTGCAAGAATGGACTGCCCCTTTCCTGGAGCCTGGTAGAGGATGCATTATCCAACAAATTTTTGCAGTTTTCCTTCTAGCACGTGGTAGAATAAACAGTCTCGCCCGCTTTGACTTGCTTTGGCCAGTGAAATGTGAGTGGAAGTGGCACAAAGTTCCAGCCATGGAGCTTTAAGAGGTAATATGGGAACTCATATGGTTCTCAACTTTTTCTGTCTGACTTATTTCACTCAGCATAATAACCTCAAGATCCATCCCTGTGCAAATAGTGCAAATGGCACTATTTCATCTTTTCTATGGCAGAATAGTGTTCCATTGTGTATATGTACCACAACTTCTTTATCCAATCATTTGTCAAAGAACACTTTGGTTGTTTTCATGTCTTGACCACTGTAAATAAAGCTGCAATGACATCGGAGCACATACTGTGTTTCCCTGAAAATAAGACCTAGCTGGACCATCAGCTCTAATGCGTCATTTGGAGCAAAAATTAATACGTATAAGACGTGGTATTATATTATATTATGTTATATTATATTATATTATACTATATTATATTATACCCAGTCTTATATTATATTAAAATAAGACCGGGTCGGCTCTTATATTAATTTTTGCTCCAAAAGACGCATTAGAGCTGATGGTCCAGCTAGGTCCTATTTTCGGGGAAACACAGTATATATTTATGGATAAATATTTTCAGATTTTTGGGGGGTATATACCCAGGAGAGGGATTGCTGTGTCATATGGTATGTGGGATATAAAA
Organism: Rhinolophus sinicus; assembly: GCF_036562045.2. Classification (NCBI taxonomy): domain Eukaryota; kingdom Metazoa; phylum Chordata; class Mammalia; order Chiroptera; family Rhinolophidae; genus Rhinolophus; species Rhinolophus sinicus. Next base: position 103,021,392 of record NC_133752.1, on the reverse strand, counting down.
CTAAAAGCAACAAAGGAACAAGACAAACAAATAAACAAAAACTCATAGACACAGACAATAGTTTAGTGGTTACCAGAGGATGGGGGGGAGGGTAGTCAATGAGGGTAAACAGGGTCAAATATGGTGATGAAAGGGAACTGACTCTCGGTGGTAAACACACAATGTGATATATAGATGACATATTACAGACTTGTACACTTGAAACCTGTGTACCTTTACTAACTATTGTCACCCCAATAAACTTTAATTCTTAAAGAAAAGAGGTAATATGTGATTTCTCACATTGCCTCTGGCTTAGTGGGGGCCTGGATTCCTCAGCAGAGCACACTTAGCTAAACTGCGCTGGCCACGTGACCCTGCGTGAGAAAGAAACCTGCTGTTTATCATCTGGTCTGTGCTACCTAAGGAGGGCAGAGGGCCCAGATAACCCCAGGGCATTCTCCTGTGTCCCAAAGGGGTTCGTAATTAATTATAGCTGCCCATTCTTCTTGTGTTTAGGAAATTTTGCCCCAAATCCTTTTAAATAGTCTTAGGAGGATAGCTGGCTGGACCTGATAAGCCCAGGGCATCTCTGATGTGAATGGCTTCTCCTCCTCCTGTCCCTGCAGAAGCTTAAAGATGAATGTGGTGTGAGATTGTGGCGGTACACAGAGCCCAATCCCTACTGTGTCCTATCAGCCTGCAGCCTTCATGGCACTGTCTTACTCCTACATTTCCCCAGGCCCCCTCGGAGGAACCCTCTCAATTCTCTGGCTTCAAAGTTGGCCTTTCTTCTGACTTTCCTCTGTTCCCCTCCCCTCTGCTATGGACCCGTCTATTCCACTCTTGCTCCCCTACTCTGTCCTCCCTTCTTGGGTTGGCGAGAAGCCCCTGGCTCTGGATTGACCGGGTAATGTCTCTTACTGGACTTGGTTGTAGATATCGAAGTGTTACCTTCCCACAGCCTGCCTGATTTCCCAAAATTTCTGTAGGCAATTTTGTTAAATTGGGAAATAGACTGACACTGTTAAATTGTTAAATAGAGCATCATCCAAAAGCCTTCTCCAATGGTCTCCTTCCCTGCTGCTTCCTGCCATAGAGACTGGGAAGTTCTACCCTTGAGGTCTCATACCTCTGCGGACTCTGGGGACACTCGAGAGCCCAGCCCTCATCAATAAGATCCATGTGGAAGTTTATTGCAGATGACTTCGGGTGCTTCTTCTCCTTTGTAGACAGAGATAGACATGACCTGTTGGGCTCTCTCCCCTTCCTCAGTCTCACTGCTTTAAAGGCAGTCATGAGAGCAGGAGGGAAAGTCCTAGAGAAATGCAGAGACCCCAGTCCTAACCAAAGCCTGTGACTGCCTACCACTGGGCTGATTTTTCTTGTGAGAAAAATAAATCCCTTTTTAATAGTTTGCTGTTATTTAGGTTTTCTGGTACCTGCAGCCAAAATTATCCCAAATGAATAAAAGCCCCAATAACTCCCCTTTCCTTAGACGTAGATCGCTTTTAACTTGGCCAAGTAATAATGTAAGAGGAACTGAAATTCCCTCTCCTAATCCTCTGATGTTAAGCATATACTTCCACTATAGCTCAAGAGGTAACAGCTAATGTTATCTATATTCCAACTGTTAATGCAAAAAATGTCTATTTAGTTTTTATAATTCTGTCCCTAAACTGTTGGATACTTTTTTAAAGAAAAATTTATTAAATCTATTGGGGTGACATTGGTTGGTAAAATTATATAGGTTTCAAGGGTACATTTCTATAATATATCATCTATACATTGCATTATGTATTCACCACCCAGAGTCAGTTCTCCCTCCATCACCATATACCGGGGGTGCCAAAAAAATGTATACAAGTGAACACGTTGGTCAGCGTTGCCCAAGCAGTAGTTCGCCGTAATCAGAAGTGTCTGGACACTGATGGTAACCACTTTGAGCAGCTCTCGTAATTGCAGAAGTCAAACATGATTTGTATACATCTTTTTTTATTGGTATATGTTGAGCATTATAATTTTAATACAGTTTTCCTTTCTTAAAATGTGTATACATTTTGCTGGCACCCTCTCTATTTGACCCCCTTTCCCCTCTTCTACCTCCTTCTCCCCCCTTACCCTCTGGTAACTATTAAACTGTTGTCTGTGTCTATGAATTTTTGTTTGTCTTGTTCGTTTGTTGCTTTCAGTTTTATATGCTACATATGAGTAAAGTCATATTGGTTCTTTTTCTGTCTGATTTATTTCGCTTAGTATGATCATCTCTAGATCCATCCATTTTGTCACAAATGGCAGTATTTCAATCTTTTCTTATGGTTGGGAATATTCCATTGTATATATGTACCAATCTTCTTTATCCAATCATCCATCGAAGGACACTTTGATTGTTTCCATGTCTTAGCCACCACAAATAGTGCTGCAATGAACATAGAGGTACATACGAGTATATCTTTATGGACAAATATTTTTAGACTTTGGGAGGTGGGCAGATCCCCAGAAGAGGGGTTGCTGGATCATATGGTAATTCTCTTCTTAGTTTTTTTGAGGACCCACCATGCTGCTTTCCAAAGTGGCTGCACTGGTTAGCAATCCTTCACCTCTGACTAACTCCCTGCATCATTTCCTGCAGTGACCATTCTAATGTTTTCTAATACTTCACGCCTCTAATCACAGCCTCGTTCTTTAAAAAACGACACTGAGATTTCTCAAATTACTTCCCAATTATTTCAAGATGGCTCTCAGTTCTTCCCCTCATCTTCATACAACAAACTCAAGGTTTGGAGGACAAAAAAAGGAATCCTTCTTCTTCAGACTAACCCTTCATTACACGTGTGCTTAGGAAGTTTCTTAATCAAATGTATCATGTGTGTGGTGGAGAGTATAGAAACATATATAGACAGTTAAAAATAATAAATGCCTATGTATCCATACTCAGATTAAGATGATTATTTGTTGTTACAAGAATCCCTATGATACCCCCAAAAGCGAAGGCCCCTCTCTTCCCCACCCTAGACATAACCACTATCCTGACTTTGTATTAGTTATTCTCTGGCTTCCCTTTATATTTTACTAAGTATGATTCCTAAGTAACATGCTGTTTATTTTTTAACAGTTGAATAGTAAGCATAAGCTGAGCTTTGTAAGAAAATGACTTTCCAGGAGAAGATAAAGTGGCCAGCCTCTGGAGCCTCGCAAGTTCTCTGGGGACTTACAAGAGCCCCTTTGGGGAAATCCATGGGCAATTTCATGAATGAATCCTTGGAAACAAAGATCTCCACAGATTTGTATCATTGAACTGAGTTGAAATGTGAACTGGGTTCAGCACAGAGCAGAAACATGGCGTGGCTTTCCATTTTCGACTTCTCCTGGCCTGCTGAATCAATGCCAAGCTCCCAGCCTTTTGTTAACTGTGCGTTACAGTCCCTACCGCCTACTTATCAGACGGGACATCCTGCTGCCCCCTACATTTGCGACCCAGCAGACTGAGCGGGGACGTTACCAGAATATACGTTATACTTTTCTTCTCGTTGCCTGTGCCTCCACCATTCTGTCCTCCAGGCATGCTTCGTTTCCTCTATGCCTCCGAGAAGTCTCACTATTCTGCAAGCTCCCACTAAAATGATATCTCCGAGAAACCTGCGGGGATCTCCCTGCCCCCCTACACCTCCCTATACTGCCCACACTTGCACTCCCACTTTCATCCCTCCCTCTGTGGACATCTGCATCCCTTTTACTGACTATTTATTAGAAACTGTTTCACACTGATGAATTAATTCTACATCTGTTGAATCATTTCTACTGGATAGGAAGCTGCTTGGAGGTGGATATCTTGGTGGGCCCATTACACCTAATATGCTTTTGCAGTGCACACACTGCAAACACAGGTTAAGAGCACAAGGATCCATTTTAAATACTGTACATGTGAACTAGGCAGCAAAATAGTAAAACATACAGTCTCAGTTGCAGCCACATCAGAGCAGTGTGTTCTAGCGATGCATTTCAGCGAACACTGTCATGAATTGCCCTTCCCCAGCTCCTCTGAGTCTCATTAGCCAAGAGCCCAGCTGGGTGCTGAGGGCACAACATAGGGGGAAAATAACTATGGACTGTCCCTTCGCAGCAACAGGTCAAAATGGCTGATTTATGGCTCTTGGCAAAAACAACTGGTCCTGTGCCAGGGACAGGGAGGAGCCCCTCCGTGAGCCCTCCCCAAGCTCCCCACTGTGAGGACAGTACCCCAGGTTCTCCCCTGATCTGGATTTGCATCAAGTGAGCCACTGAGACACTGCAGAGACAAACCGTGAAGACAAGGGCACCTTTGGGAACAGCCAGGGCCAGGCCTGAGTTAAGTCAGCTCTGCTGTTTTGCCTGTGAACCTTCACTCCCCAGCCTCTTGCCCAGGGTAATTTCCTGCCAAGTGTCTAGTGCCTTCCTGCTGATCCCAGCTGTTTCTTCCTGGAGGCGGCCTGGCATCCATTCAAATCTCTGATTCTTTTCTTTCAAAGGCCCACCCATCTCTCTCCTTCCCTTGGCCCTGGAAGGGGACTGGATGGAATATCAGAAATCTTAAAAAAGAAAATAAAAGCATTCACACTAACGTGTTTATGGTTAAATGTATTCCCCTCCCAGGGATGTTTGCATTTTAAATGCTGGCTCCTGGACATGGCCTTAACCCAAAGAAGTGAATCTTTAATGGTTATTTATTTTCCAGGGAGAATGGGGTGGAAGTGGGAGCGTCTGGCATCTCTTAAAAATTCATTTTGAGGTAAACTGTTCTTATAAAGTAGGCCATTCTTGCTGGCAAACCGTGAAATGTGTAGTTGGAACTCTATGGGCAATTGCAGGCTTGAGAGCTAAGGGGACAAGCGTGGGAGTTGCAAAGAAAAGTGTGTTTTTAAACAATAATATAATTAGTTCCTAAGAGAAAAGGTCTTGTCCCAACTACTAGAACATTTTAAAATTCTTCTCTTTCAAAATTGCACATTTTCTCAGTGTTTTATTTTCGTTTTTTTTTTGTTTTGTTTTGTTTTGGTTTGGTTTGGTTTAGTAACTTTAATAGGTATATGAAAGTATTTTTAAAAATGTACCAGAATGGAAATGCAAAATGGCACAGCCACTTTGGACGACAGTTTCACAGCTTTCTATAAAATGAACACGCTTTTATCATTCAATCCAGCACTCGTACTCCTTACTGTTTACCCAAATGACTTGAAAACTGTGTCCACACAACACCTACACACAGATGTTTACAGCAGCTGTATTCCTAATTGCTAACATGTGGAAGCACCGAGATGGCCTTCAGTGGGTGAGTAAATAAAATGTGCTCCATCCAGACAATGGACTATTATTCAGCGCTAAAAAGAAATGAGCTGTCAAGCCATGAAAAGACATGGAGGAACCTTAAACGCACAGGACTAATTGAAAGAAGCCGATCTGAAAAGGCTACATACTGTATGATTTCAACTATATGATACTCTGGAAAGGGCAAAACTGGAGATAGTAAGAAGATCAGTGGTTGCCGGGGGTTGGGGTGGGGCCTGGGGGAAGGAAGGATGAGTAAGTGGAACACAGAGCATTTTTAGAGCAGTGAAACTGCATTACACAGTTGTCCGAGCCTGTAGAAAGTGCACCACCAAGTGTGAACCCTCCTGTAAACTGTGGGCTCTGGGTGATGAGGACGTAAATGGAGGTTCATCAATTATAACAAATGTACCTTCTGGTGGGGATGTTGATAACGGGGGAGGCTGTGTGTGGGTGTGGGGGGGGGGGCGGGGGCCGTATAGGAACTCTGCACATTCTACTTAATTTTGTTGTGAACCTAAAACTGTACTAAAACAGAGTCTAAAAAAAAATTACCGGTATTGATAATTTTCCTATAGATTATATGTATTCTTAAGTGTTCACTGGCCACATACACCAAGTAGAAACAATGCATTTTAGGGCACAAGGACTTTTGCTTGGGATACTCAGAGGATTACCCACCATTGTTGTCTTCCAGGTTTTAAGTAGCGTCCCATTCATATGGATAATTATCTTTCCCTAAGGGCTAATTTAGGACCCTAAGCTATTTTTTCCATTTAAAATTTGTATGTCCTTCCTATATTTATTTTTGTTAATTAAAATGTATAGTTTTCCTTATTACTTATATCATACTAGTTTATTACATAAAATTTAGAAAACAGAAATTTTAAAAAAGAAAATAAAAATATTCCATAATCCACCACCAGAGAGAATCCTCCCAGTAATTTTTTCTATGCGTATTTATTTTTCGAAATAAATCATAGTATATTTTGTGCCATCATTTTTTAACATTTAGTAGAGCATGAATGTCTTTTTATGTCATTAAATATTCTCTTACATAATAGACATGCCAAGTATGGCCTCTTCCCCCAGGTAGGATTGGAAGAGGTCCTAGTTTAGGCAACATGTAATCACACTTCACAGTACCTCTTCACTCACTCCACTGACAATGTCCACCCACTCTTACACACACACACACACACACACACACACACACACTCCCCTGATTGGGTCATTCAGATTTTTCTCTCCCAGTAATTTGGAATTGGACAAAGACTGCGTCAATTAAACCACGATGGAGGTCTTTGTACTGTCGAGTCAGCTGGGACGATGAAATCAAAAGAATATGCTGCCTGCAAAGGGAAACCATGAGGGAGCAGAACTTGTATGAGACCAAGTGCGCTGATCTGTAAATGGAAGCAGGAGAACAGAATAGCCCTGCAGAGACACAGGGACGAGAAACCACTGGTGTCGATGGGTGAAAAACCTGATTTCCACTTACAGCTCCCATGTGACCTGGCCGGTACATTTCCTTAGGTGGTCATGAGTTTACTTGTTTTGACCTTTCAATATTTTACCATTTTTACTTTACTTATTTAAGTGGATTTCAGGTGGTGAGCATTGACTAAGATAATCTATACTGTCATTTTTACTAGCTGCATAGTTTTCTGTTGTATAAACACATAATTCAACCAGTTAATTCCTAGTTGGTTATATATTGTTTATATTTCTCAGCTATTCTAAAGAACACTATAATAAGTAGCACTGCAGCTAAATCTTTGCAAATATTTCCTTGGGATAAATTATTACATGAGGAATTACGGGTTAGAGGAAATTAATATCATTCCCAGTAGTCGAATGTATCAAAATTCCTGTTTTCTACATGTTTACCAGCATTAAGTTGAGAACTGAAGAAAGAAACCATTCTGCCAACTAAAATAGCTGAAAATGCTGTCTTACAGTTTTAATTTGCTTTTTTTGGTTACTGGAATTGCACATACTTCCATATATTTATTGCTCAGTCATTTTCTTTTATTATGAAATGTTCATTCACGTCTTTTACTCATTTTCTTCTATTTATTTGTTCATTTATGTCTCCTTGATTTGTGAGCATTCTTTTTAAAATTAAGGCTATTAAATTTCTGATTCTTACATATTTTGAAGTTACTTTCTCCTCATCAGCTATTTGCTTCCTAATTTGATACATGAGACATTTTGATATACATTAAAAATACCATGGGTGCCAAAAAAATGTATACAAGTGGACACTTTGGTTAACGTTGCTCAAGCAGTAGTTCGCCGTAATCAGAAGTGTCTGGCCGCTGATGGTAACCACTCTGAACACCTCTTGTAATTGCAGGAGTCAAACATGACATTCCTCTCTCATCTTTGGTATCAGTATATATTGAATATTACAATTTTAATATAGTTTTCCTTTCTTAAAACATGTAAACATTTTTTTGGCACCCTCTGTATATTTGTATAGTCATGTGTAGTAATATTTTCTCTGCTGGTTTATTCCTTCAATGTCATAACTAGAAAATAGTTTACCTACTTAGTATCATATAATGATATACTTTCATTTTTAAGTGGGCATATGGAAAAAACATAATGAAATACCATAGCACTTAGATATGAAATATTTAAATGACATAAAATGGAGACACAAAGTGACATATACTAAAAGACAAAATTCATCACTGAACTATTTTTTAAATTTTAGGCATACTGAAAAATTACCAATTCTGAAACCTTTCTCTCTATAGGAAAATAAAGCAGGAGTTTTATCTCAGATTAAATTTATTTAAAAAATATTTTCATCCTGCCTTAGCTCTGCCTGTATTATTTAAGCTTCTAAAATTACCAGGGGGGAAAATAAGATAAGAAACATTAAATAATTAAGGTGACAAAGACTTTTATCTATTTCTCTCTTTCCTGAAATTACACAGAGGCAACTATGAGAGAAAATTCACTCTGGACCTCCAAATTCATATGGCCGCATCCTTTCCTTTGTGTGGTGACATAGGAATAGCTATCATTTGAATGTGAAATGCTGTCATCTAGTGGATTGCAGAGTTCACCATTGATATGGTTCCCATTCAGAAATGTGCCTGAAGAGTCTTGAGTTGTCGGCCTCAGGTCTGCAGCCCATAATTCACATGATTATTCTTATTATCTTTTTTTTTTTTTTTTTTTTTTTGTCTCGTGGCTAGGGACAGAAGTAAAGCCATGTATTGTAAGTTACAGGAGTTGTTCAGTAATGAGATACAGCACAGAGGAAAGGGGGAGATTAAGCCCACATTATCAAGGGTATGTTGCAAAGTAGCTGTTGTGCAGTGTACTGTATCTGAAGTAGTATCTCATTGTACAGACGAGGAAACAGAAGCTCAGAGAGGTCTAGCAACTTCCCGTGGTCACAAAGCCAATGAGTGAAGGAGCTGGGATTTGACAAACAGGATGTTGGAAATAGCGGATGTAAGTGAAGGGACCAAGAAGGGACAAAAATCTAACATGAGAGAGGTGGTGGGGAAACAGCTTTTTAATTGACAGAGGTTTGTTAGTCTCACAGCAGTCCTGATGGGGAGTGTGCAGACCGTGCAACTTCAGACCTGAGCACTGAATTCTTTCTATTCAAGCATAAAAATGGGTGTCTTAATAAGTGTGCCTTGGGTTGGAATACTGATATTCCCTTTTCAAGGTGCTTTGTTTTAGGACCTATGCTAATCCTTTGCTTCAGAGTCCGAAGCGCTTGCTAATTGATTTTGTGTAAGAATTTCTATAAATGTGTTGTAATTCTATGCCCTCCTTATCCGATAGGACCCAAGCCTAGTGAGGATATTCCCCTCCTGAAAATTAAGAGACGTGCCTTCTCAATAATACCCACAGTTCGGGAAGGCCGTGCCTTCCTCTCTCCTTCACAGTGCTGTGTGCACATGCTCTCTGCAGCTTATTTCTAGTCAGGGTATGCTCTGCTCCCCTCAACATCACCCCCACACCCAAATAAAAGCATTTCCAGGAACCCCAAGCGGATGGCTTTGTTTGTAGACTTCCTCTTGGCAGGATCAGTATGGGCTGATTTATAAATTACAGGCAGGTATGCAAAACAGATCAAGGTTCACCGGCTATGAGCCCACTCAGTGCACCTCCCGGACAATCGCAAGTGGCTCTAGGTTCTCAGCTAATGGCTTCTGCAAACACTGTCAGTTCCAGCCACTCAGGCTGCGTTGGCCTCAAGGCAGCATGAGTTGTCCTCCTCTAGGTAACCGGGGAATAAACAAGGTCATTTGTTTTGTAAATCACCATACTCAAGCATGACTTCCCTGGGTTAATTTTTACTAATTCATATCTGAAATAGGTCCCTATGCCTCCTTATTAGGCCATTTTCATGGGGGAAGTAATTTGCCTCTGTCTTTTTTTTTACTATCTGATGCAGATCTCTTGCTATTTGAATGAAATCTTTACAGGAAAGAGGCAATGCCTGCAATGACATTCCTCTCTCATAATCTGAGGCTGGAATGCAGCTGAGTGAAATGACTGTTGTCCCCTAACAACTACTGAAAAGACAATATTCTTTAGCATTGTGGACCAATTACTTCATGTGTGTTAATTAGTTTGTGTGTGTGTGTGTGTGTGTGTGTGTGTGTGCGCGCGCATGCGCGCGCCCCAATACATTGTGTAAAAATTTTGGACCTCTGACTCATACGGACAATACAAAATATAAAAAGCGCACACGCACTCTATGAATGAAATGTTATATTCCCTCTTCTCCTCCACTCTCCTGGCCAGCTGCCTCAGTGCTTCATGAATGAACAAAATGGGAAAGAGAAGGAATGGAGATGAAGAAGGGGGACAAAGGAGAAAGGGCAGGAAACCCCATCATACAGGGGGCGTCTCCCCGGCTTGTGATTGGCATCTGCTTTTCTTCTTCCCTTCAGCTCCAGCCCACACTCTGGAATCTGAATGGAAATGCCAGGGATTTGACTGCCTTTCCTCTGTCTGACACCTGGAGGCAGAAAGCTACAGCCCAAGGCCATTTTAACTTAACAATAAGATGTTGTGATGGTTGACTTTCTGTGTCAACCTGACTGAGCTCAGGGATGCCCAGAAAGCTGGCAGAACATTATTTCTGGCTGAGTCTGGGAGGGTGTCTCCAGAAGAGATTAGAATCTGAGTCTACATACTGAGAAAAGAAGATGGTCCTCACCAATGCCCATAGGTATATCTCATCAACTGAGGGCCTGAATAAAATACAAGATGGAGGAAGGGCGGGTTTGTCCTCTTGCTTGAACTGTGACATCCATCTGCTCCTGCCTTGGGACAGTGACACTCCTGGTTCTCAGGCCTTTGGACTCAGACTGAGTACACCACCAGCTTTCCAGGGTGGCAGATGTGGGACTTCTCAGCCTCCATAAATATGTGAGCCAATGCCTCAAATAATCTCCTCATCTCTATGTCTATCTATCTATCTATCTCTCTCTCATCTATTTATCTATCGAATATATAGCTATAGATATAGAATATATATAAATAGTAAAATAGATAGAGATATCCTTTTGGGTCTGTTTCCCTGAAGAACCCTGAATAATACAATGAAAGTTAGAAGTTGACTTCAATTCATTAGACACAAGGAGCGCGATGGTAAGACACACGAAGTGATTTTTCCGTGGCTACCCACAGCTAGCAAGTTTCAGACCCAGGGCTAGACTAGTCTTCAGACTCCCCCAGTCCAGTGTTCTCCATCCAAAAACTCCCTGCTTCCCTCAATTATGCTCAGCTTCTCAAGTCCGGGGTCAAGACACCAGACTCAGACCTTCTTCTTACACACATCTCCTTAGTTCAACCTCACCTTGACCTGGGTTTAACCTTGGCATTAACCTGGGTTTGGTGACACCTGTCACACAAAGGGGGGAGCCCTGCCACCATATTTATAGATGCACCACGGCAGTGATTTTTCAACCAGGTGTGATTTGGTCTCATCAGGGGATTTTGGGGGGCAATGTCTGGAGACATTTTTTGATGTCACAACTTCAGGAGCGCTGCTGGCATCTAGTGGGTGGAGGTGCCGCTGGACATCCTACAGTGTGCAGGACAGCACCCGACAACAAAGACTTCTCCTGCCCCATGTGCCAATAATGCCAAGGTGGAAAAACCTGCCCTTGACCCTGCCAAGGCTGGTCTGACAACTCCAGAGGCAGATCTGTGCCTGGAATCTGGTTTTGGCATGAGCCTTTGCAGATCTGCAGACATGAGACCAGCAGACTGCACGGCAGGGTACCAGGAGAGTTAAGATGTCTGGGTTGCAGGCCAGGCTCTGCTCCGAACCAGTCCTGGCACGAGAAGAAGCCACTTTCTGTCTCAGGCCTCAGACGTCGCGGGAAGAGTCCTATGCCTCAGAGTGGCCATGGTTGCAGAGATTGGCTATCATTCAGCCCACAGAAGATACCTGGGAACACTGAGCGTGCTTAGCCAGGCATGCCTAAGGGCAAAGTGCCATGCATGTCAGGTTGTGTCTGCAGCCTTCTGGCTTTCACACCAGCCATGAAAAGTTGGGCCAGAGCACAGCCCCTGTGGGCCAGGAAAACCTTGGTCTGAACTTCCTCACCCCTCCCTCCTCAGCCCCCTCCCTGACAGACCGATTTGAACCCCAAGACCCTAGACATTCACACTCAGGTCCTACCTCCCACAGTGTCCCAGTGTCATTGCTTATTTTCGATGATTTGCTTTGCCCCCAAGCTCTTTTCCCAACACCCCTCCCCCCATACCTCTGTTTAAGTCATCAGTAACAATCTCTAAAGTTCATTCCAGACCAGACATTCTATGAGAGTAGGTCCACGGGTCCATCTATTCTCCTATGAGCTTTGCACTAAATCCTTGAAACCATTATGAAAATCTTCCTAGCTACTCTGCTGCTAAAAAAGACGGCTTTCCTGCCCCATCCTGTCCACCAGCTTTGGCCATGTCACTCCCAACACCCGAGCCACTCTACATGTACCTTATGCCTTTATTTCCCCAGACGCCCACCAACTGAAAAACTCTTCCGAGAGGACCATCGATGTCCTTTGAGAATTCCTGCTCAAAAGAAATTTTCTCTACTAGAAATTTCTTGAGGCCCATGAATGGGTGTGTCTTGTGCCTCACACTTAGGAGATGCTCGATAAATACTTGCTAACGCTATTTGATAATGAGCAGGCCAAACAAATATAACGACATCATGTTGCTTTGTGTTATAATTGGCTTATATCTCAGGAAAGTTAACCCAGCATCTTTTTCTTTTTTTTTTTTTTTTTTGGTTTCGATTTCGTTAGTACCACATAGAGAGCATGTGTTGTTCTAATCACAGTTAGTTTCTTACCTTCTCCCCCAGAAACTCACAGGAGAGAAGAAAAAAACAAAAAACAGAAAGATAAAGAAGCGATGAGATGGAATCCAATGGAAAACTTAGTGCTCCTGCTGTCCTCAGTTCTGAAACTTAGAGAACACTGCTCTGATTCAAAGTCTTTGGTTATTTTTATTTCACCATCATTTACCTATCCCTCAAGTTAAAAATTAACCAACCTGAAATCTGGCTTTTGTCATGTGAATTTTAAAATGTGGAGACATGGACTCATCCTTTGGGCACCTTAGCCTTTTAATCCAAAGGAGAATCAATTTGAGTAAATGGCTGTAAATGTGGCGGTTTTGAACCAGATTCTGCTCATGTGCAAAGCTGTACTTTTCCATCAAGTCTATTCTTTTAACTGCTACATCTCCCCCGAGCAGAAACCACAGCCACAAAATGTCACGACAGGGAGTAAAACACCGAAAACACGTGGGCACTTAGTAACTCAGAACTTTTTACACCTCGGTACTACTGGGCAGCCGGCTTGCTGGAGCAGAGGGAGCAGGGAAATTTTCATTAACTGTGTGGGGCCCCAGGATGTGTTTTCGTTTTGCAAGCTGCTTGGCAGGGCCTGCCTTCCTGTTTATCCACCTCGTGTGCCCTCCCAGCACACACAATTCAGAACACAGGTGGAAGTCTTTTACATTCAAAAGATCAGAACATTTGTCATTAGACTGAAAAATAAAAAGATAGCAGCTCTGGAAGATGTGTGCCCCTCTTTGCTTTCCTTTGAAAAGCTGCAATTAAACACCTCACAGAGAACTTATCCGTGCCATCCCGAGAAAAGAGGGTATCTGAACCCAATTATTTGGTAGTCAACTTTGCCCCTAAAATAAATGAAACTGCAAAGCTGTCTTTTACCCGATGCCCAGGCACTGACAGAAAGCTGCGTGACCAGAATTTCATATCCATTCCCTTGGGGCATGATTTAAACCTAGAAACCTGTCTTCAGGAGGAAAGTGGGGAACAGCTCTGGGGACAGCTGAAAAATGATGGTGAAGGGTTTTTGTCTCCCTCTCAACCCTGTAAAACTAAGTGAAACCGATCTCTGATTGATTATTAAACACTTTGCATTAAATGGCTGGGGGATATTCAGCTCATTAAATCCATGATTCTTAGAAAAGCTATTTCTGCCGGATTATATAGTGGGGGTGGGGTAGGGGCACAGATAATGAGAAGGAAGTGATGGTATCGAGTTGGCAAAACTCCTGAGAAAGTTAAAAAAAAGTTCTGTTAGCAACACCGCCGGCCTAACGAATGCTATTCTTTTTGAGATTAAAGAATCAGGTGAACAAATATAAGTCATCACCTTTACTATGGAAAGCAGGTATTCACCATGGGGAGTGGAAGAATAGTGTCTAATGGAATTCTTCTATTTAGAAGGACAAAATTGTCCTGCATATAGGACCAAATTTCTCCCTTCATCTCAAATTGTTTCTTTTAAGTATTAATACTAATAAAGGTTAACATGCTTCTCTTTATTTTGGTCATAAATTAGAATTATTTCTGGCATCACTTATTTGTGCCTTTTAAAAGATTGTGCACACTAGTGCCTTACACCATGGTATTTAATGCAAATGAGGATTCCTTGGTCTTAAACAGAACACTTGATGGGATTCAAAGGTTCCCATTTAGTAGAGGAGGCATCATTATGCTTTTATTTACTAGATGTGTTTTCTTTCCATTCTCATGGTTTTTATATTTTCCTCCACTTTACTTGGAATAACATCATCTCCTATCTATCTGGGGATAAAAGATGATTACCTTTTTGTTCAGAATCCACTAAACGAATACAGTTATTCTGTTTGTTGCTAAGCAACCGAGCTGGGTTATCCAGAAGAATCTCACTCCACTGTCAGATCCTTGTTCCCTTTTTGATAATTGACCATGGAGTTTGCTGATGATGAGGAAGAGCTTGCAATCAAGAGACTTGAGGAATAAAAAAAAATAATAATAACTCGCCCAATTTTGTCAAAACTTTTACATAAACAAATATCACTGAATACCATTCAACATAGATGAAACTTAAATGCATTAAGACGAAGCCAGACACAAAAGAGTACATGCTATATGTATTTCATTTCATTTAGATGAAACTCAAGGAAAGACAAATCAGGTAGGGATGTCTGGGATGGGGGCACAGGGAGTTGTTAGGGAGGAGATGGAAACATCCCAGTATCTGTATATTGATCGTGTTAGAAGTTGCCCAGGATGCAAATTGAAATGAAATGTAAATGGATGTATTTTATTGTATATAAATTATACCTCAATAAAGAAACGAAGGGTATTAGTGCTCATTGTATGTAGTTTCTTAAATTTGTATTTAGTTGTGTTATTTTTAGGACTAAGACTATCTGCTCCTATTGGGAGCAATTCTTTTTTACAGGGAAAGGAGATTCGTGTCACATTAATAAAATGCAACTTAATTTTTAAAGAAAGAGTTTTTATTATTTTTTTAAAGAATACTTGAGAAGTATTGTAATTCATATATCTCCCTTGGCTGCTCTTTTTTCCTTTCCTTTTTTATTTTTGTTAAAGTTATACATACGAATAATTTAAAGAATCTCCTATCCCACAAAAACGACTTTCAACTCTTTTAAGTTGTTTCTTTTTAGAATTAATATTGCATTTCTAGTAAAATGTTTATATTGCTGCTTCTTGATTTTTTTCAGATTATGCTTTATTGGTTTTTCACCCTGGAAATTTAGTATTCTCTCTCTCTCTCTCTCTCTCTCTCTCTCTCTCTCTCTCTCTCTCTCTCCTGCACTTCCAGTTCCTCGTCTTCCCACTGTGGTTATATCAAAATTTTGTTTAATTTTGGTGTTTACCTTATTAGACTATGTAAATGCCATTCACTGAGAGACGAGTAGTAAGCTATGATCACTTTTCTTTTCCTGCATAATTTTTGTTTTCCTGGAGTTAATAAGTGCGGGGGCTTTGTTCGCTGTTTGTTTAATTTGCTCCAGTGAGGGCCCACGCTCGCCACGCCCACGGCACAGCTGTCACCTTGATCCTCGTTCCTGATCGCCCTGTGCACTCCCTCCACCTCTCCTTGGATTGTCCCCACGTCCTGTGAAACTCCATTACAAAGGATGAGTGGCAGGTCTGCTTAACTAGAAACTTTTTTTTAATCTACCCTCATATGTAAATGATTGCTTATCTGGGTATAGATATCTAGATTGAAATTTGAAGCTGTTTCTCCACTTTAATCTTTTAAAAGTGTCTAGTGTTAATTTGAGAAGTCTCTGCCATTCTGACACATGTTGCTATAGGAAACCATTTCCTTTCTTTGAAAGATCCTCACAGAATCTTCTAGTGGCCCAGTGTTCCGAAACATCACAGTGACTTGCCAGGGTGTGGGTCCATTTTCACCTCCTGTGCTAAGGACTCAGTGGTCCCTGTCAATCTGGCAACTTATTTTCACCTGTTCTGGAAAACTCTGAGTTGTTTCTCTGGTGATTTCTTTCCTTCCTATTATTATATGTTTGGATATCATGGACTCATCTTCCAATTATCTCATCTTTTCATTCCTATTTCTATTGCTTTGTGTGCTTTCTCAATTTTATCTTCCAGCAATTCTATTGCATTTGTTGCTGTCCTATTGTGATTTCCAAGGGTTGCTTTTTCATAGGGTGTGGTATATGCCTTTATTTTTCTGTACATATTAATGTTGTTTCTGATAGTTTTTTTCTTTCTATGTTGTCTCCTCCGAGTTTGTGTTTTCTGTATGTTTTGGTCTCCGTCTTAGTCTGTTTGGGCTGCTGTAGCAAAAATACCACTGATTGGGGGCTTGCAAACAACAGACATTTATTTCTCACAGTTCTGGAGGCTGGACAGCCAAGATCAAGATGCCAGCAGATTTGCAGGTTCATAGATGGCTGTCTTCTCACCGTGCCCTCACATGGTGTTAAGGGATGCGGGAGCCCTCTGGGGTCTCTTTTATCAGGGCACTAATCCCATCATGGGGGCTCCACCCTCATGACCTCATCACCACCCCAAAAGCCCCACCTCCTAACACCATCACCCTGGAGGTTAGAATTCAACATATGGATTTGTGAGGAGACAGTGAACATTCAACTCATTGCAGTCTCTCTCTTTTATGATGAAGGCTTTACCCAGAGGGATAGTGAACCTCTGCGATCTGCCCATATGTAAGGCTGGAGCATGGAAGGCAGATGGGCGCTCTGTGTGGGGATGGGCTTGTTGAAGGTGGGCCTCACTTTCTGTCGGGTGGGGAAGAAGTGGAGATCTGGGACCCAACTGCTTCTTACCCAACTTTCATCTAATCCTCTTGTTTCCAGCACCACTTTCGATATTGTTCTAAGGGCATCATGCAGCTGATTCCTGAAACTTCCAGGGTTCTGCCTCTTGGCTTTCCTAATTGCAGGCGTAGAATTCATCTTTCTTGGATCTGTATCTCTACCTGATGAAGAGACACTTTCTGTATTCCAGCTCGCAAATTTTCTCCCGTCATTTTCTCTCCTGTTCTCCTTACCTATATCGATTTACATTTTATGATAACTGTTTGTTATTTGCTAACCCCTTTGGGTTGCTTTGTGGTGTTTTAGGAGTGAATGGAAATAAATTCTTGAGACCCACCTGCCATCTTTAATGAGAAAAAAAGTTTTTTAAGGGTTTGAAGTCTATATTTCGGATCAGTAATAGAAGAAAAGATGGAGTTAGAAAAAATATACACATATAGACAAAGTAGACATGGGAAAAGACACACAGAAAAAGAGAAAAGGTTGACAAAGCAAGGCATACACAGAGAGGGGACATGAAGACCAATTAAAAAAAACAGACACTTAAAAAACAACAGGTTTGTGGGATGTACCACTGTCAACGTCCTCATTCTCTAAGGGACAACAGCAAGAGCAAAAGTCTTCTTTATGAAATTGATCCAAGCCACTAAACAGAAGCCATGGCAGGACAGTTCCTTGTGACATAAAAAAAAGGCTGGACTTAAGCCTTTAATGCAACTGGATTTGTCCCTTAATTTGACACCTGTCCCTTCTCCCACATCCCTGCACTCCCTGACCAAAGAAAGACACTCTGCTGGTTACTGGAGAAGGTGAAATTCTAAGGGGTGCAGGGCAGACGGAACCTACGGTGAGCCGGGACCTCACCCGGCTTTGGATGAAAGAATCTCTGTGCCCAAGACACTTTAGTCTAATGTTCTTTATAAAAACATATCACCAAGAACAAAGTATCGAACAATGGAGGGATGATTTTTTTAAATGATATATTTTTGTACTTCCGACATATATTATCTCTAAACTTCACAACAAACCTGCCAGGCAGATATTTGCATCGCCACTTCACAAATGACGAAACTGAGGCTCAAAGAGGTGATGTGATTGGCCCAAAGCCACCTTGCGAGTAAAAGATTTAAATTAAATTCCAGAGCCCGTGTTTATTTCCCATATCATGCTGCAAGAAAGCCAACACATCCGTTTCAGACATCCTACTCTAGGATTATGTGTTTTTGTTTCCTGTGTTGACTTCAACTGAACAGATATGTCTTAATTGTTCTCACCAGGGAAGCAAGAAATTTCAAGTTCCTAAAGCTTCACCAGTCAGCAAGAAATACCTCAAAGAGGCAGAGGGGAGGATACTCAGTAAACCAATGAGCTACCGACACCGTCAGAATTTCCAGGGCTGTGAGTTGAAAAGGCAAACAACACAAATCCACTGGCAGACTGCCAATGATTTTGTCTGCCCTCACAGCACACGATTTTCACAACTGTGTGCCCTTGACTGATAGAAACGCTGCAAAATACCTTCTGAGAATCATTATTTTGAAACTTGAGAGGACCACAGAAGAATTCAGATAGCTCATTCCCAAGCAAAGTTTCGAGATGCCACAGAACCCATGACAAGCTCTCACATGTGGGGATTTTCCATTTAAAAAGTACAGTATGTAGCAGTTTGTGACACTTTTTTTTAAAAAAAAACAGCTGTTCCTTTGCCTGTCAGTGCCATAATCTTGTTTCCTAACTGCAGCTCAGTGGAAGAGATTAAGCTTCACAGGCTCACTATGAAATCAATCTATACAAATCAGAGAACACACGAAAGAGTTGGTTATTGTACTTCACCTTTTCTGCAGCAATTTAAGCTCCAGAGTGTTCTGCAGATGACCCAAGCCACAGTTTGAAGGAGAACCCTCACTTGGCAAAAAATTAAAATATCAGCTGTCCTTCAGAAAATAATCTACATGATCAGTGATAAAACGGAAATTAAGGTTTTTATAGCTTTACTTCATCACAATTCTAAGAAGAATTCACACTGAAATGTAAACTACTAGAAATGTGTTAAGATGTCAGCCTTCTCGTGGGCATTTAATTTTAAACTAAAGACAGCCCATCATTGCCTGTATTTTTCCACCGTTGGCTTCTTTCTTTTTCTTTTTGTATTCTTTTTCCTTACTTAGGTATGTTCTATTGCTTAGAATAACAAGGACCGCCAAAGAATTATTACCAATTATTCTTGTGTAGGGTGCAAAATTTTGAAAAGGCAGCCCAAATAGTTTATTTGTTTGCATTTGCTAAAGGATGGAATTCTCAGGAAGTTGGGGAAAGGTGACAGCAACCATATTTTGCCTGAAGCTTGAATACTTTAAAGTAGGGAAATGTCATCATAATAGTAAGCTGAGTAGAATTAGATTCTGCTTCTAACAACCGGAGTGGATCCCAGAGAAAGGAAAAGGCCTTAGTTCATAAGCCTACTGGACACTCCAGATGAAATACCTCTGTGTACACCTCTCTTCCTGTGATGTTGGTATCCCCAGTCGGTTCCGCTCTCTTCTGCTTCTGAGGAAGAGGAAGGATGAGGCCAGAGGAGAAGAACATGGAGAAGGAGGATATGTGCTCATATTCCTGGCATCCCTCCCCCTTGAGTGGTCCCTATGCGCCGAGGAAACAAGAGGAAGACAGCACCTTTCCAGAGTAATGTAAGCTTTGACAAGTTGTGTTGTCTCCCAGATTGTAAGCCGTAGCCCCGAGCACAGAGGACGCGAAGGAACTTGACATTGTACTTGGCACATGGTACATGTTCTAGAAGTTTTATTAAATCTCAACACCATCTTAGTGGTGAGAGCCTGTTGTGCTTTATTGTGGGAATGTGACGTTCATGGTGTACAACTTCCAGGGGTAGTTAGAGAGCGGGGGCATTGTGGATGGGGAGAGGTGAGTGAGGGGGACTGAGAAGAGAAGTGGGGGCAGCATAGCTCTGAAGATCGAAGGACAAAGGAGAAAAGACTGCCAGTTACTACCCATAAAAAATATAGTCAATAATATGGTAATAACTATATAGTGCCAGGTGGGTACTAGACTAGTCAGAGGGATCACTTCTTAAATTACACAAATGTCCTTTTCAGGAAGATAGCACCGAAAGCAAAGAAGGAAGCCACTGCCGCGCACCCCCCCAACCCCCTGAAAGTGAAAGCCAAAGCCAAAGCAAAGGCTTTGAAGGCAAAGAAAGCAGTCTTGAAAGGCGTCCACACCCACCATTCCCTTCTTAAAAACCAGACCTCTAGTTTCAGCTGGGCCCTCAAGGTCACATTTCCTGGGCTCCCTTGCAGTGTGAAGTGGCTGCATGGCCCAGTGGTGGTCAATAGGATGGAAGTGAAATGCTGCGTGGGACTTGCAGGAGGCTTTCTCGAAGGGCATGGACTACTGGGAACAGAGTCCTTGTTGCATTTCTGCTACTTCTTTCTCCTTCCTTCCTTGAAGAGGTGATAGCTGGAACTCCAGCAGCTGTTTTGGACCATGAGGTGGCCTTAGAAATGCACGCCCTGAAAATGCAGAATGGAAAGATGAGAGCACGGGGCCCTCTAGACCCCTTTAAGAGCCCGCTGCTGCTTTTCTGCAGTTATGTGACAGAGAAGCCAGCTTCTGCCTTGCTGAAATAACTGCTGTTTTGTGGTTTTGCTGTTATGTGTGACCAAACTTCATTTCAACTAACCAAGAAACCTTCTCTCCTTTGCCCTCCAAGGGACCGCAAGTGAATGTGAGTGGCTTCCCACTTACAGTTACTTACAGCAAGTTGGCTGACAGTTTTTCTATCATTAAATGATTAAGGATAACTTTGCTTGAGGGTGATTTGTTTGATTAAAGACCTCCTTTCTTTTTATGCATGCTTTTTCTGGTTTGCTATCAGATTTCCAAGAAAAAGCAAGAAATCAACCTGATTTTGATGCACCAGTGGTTTCCTCAAACCCCCACCGGCCAAGAGTGATGCAGGATGACAAACACAGTATAGTCTGCCTCTCTGAGACCCCCCACTAGCTCTAGAAGTCTTGAGAGGAAGGTCTCATGCTCGCTCGTGACACTGTTCGGTCCCTTCCTGCTGTCCTGCTCCCTGGAGCTGCCTAGAAGGAGCGACATTTGTTCCTGACAAACATTCCTCCTGCTTCCCCTGTTTCTCCACGTTGCAGATGAACCCAAATGTATCCTTTCCGTCTTCCTACATACCTTGTCACACATTTGCTCCAATACGGACATCTTGTGAAGTTCCTTTGCAGCAGTTTTAGTGAAAAACTCTCAAAGTGTACTTTTTATTTTTTTCAATCACAGAACCCTTTCTCTAGAGCCTAAGCTGGATGGCAAGGCCCTGAGGGGAGGTTTATATCTTATTATTCTTTGCATTGCTCACGCCTACCTTGTGTCTTAGTCCATTTGGGCTTTCATAACAAAAATACCATGAAGTAGGGGCCTTATAAACAACAGACATTTCTTCCTCACAGTCTAGAGGCTGGAAGTCTGAGATCAAGATCCCGGCAGATTCAATGTCTGGTGAGGGCCTGCTTCCTGTTTCAGACATGGCATAGACTCGCTGTGACCTCACATGGTGAGGACGCTCGCTGGGGTTTCTTTTATAAGGCTGCTAATCCTATTCGTGAGAGCTCCACCCTCATGACCTTGCAGAGGCCCCACCTTCTAATACCACCACCTTGGGGGTTAGGGTCTCAACAGAGTCATTTGGGGGAGCAGCACCAACTGTGTGTCTATAGCACATAGTGCTTGAGATCTGACAGGCGTTTATTCAAGTTTTTGAATGAATGAGGGCTCTATAGTGGCCAATAAAAGAAGTCCCTTTATTCTCTCTTCTAGCCCTGAATAATCACCCTAGAAGCAAACCCAGCTCTCAAATGTCCAAGTGCTGTCCGTAAAGATAAGTCCTTTCCCGGAGACTCAAATGCTAAAAAGATTTCTCTTTGGTTCTTGGTGGTGACTCTGCCACACACAGTCCCGGAGGGGCCGGGGAGAGGATACCATCCATTGGCCCGGTGACCCTGGTACGCTTGAATGCAAGGGTCAGCATTTAGCTGTGGATGTCCACACCTAAGGCATCCCCAACCCGCAACTCCCTACTTTTCTGTACCCCCATACTTCCACCATGCCACTACCTACAGAGGAAAAGGAAGAGGTACAGTAAAAGAGTAGGCTCATGATACCCGTCTGGGGCCTGACAAATATTGGATGAAAAGATACCTTTTAGGTGTTTGGGCTAGACTCCCTCATGGGACAACTTCAGGTGTTGGTGTGGGTGCTTCGTCCCTTGGATCACAGAGCAGGAGAGAGCATGATACACGCACAATTCAGCTCCCACATCTGAATGCGGGAATGAGGAGGGCGGCCTTGCTAACTGTTCGCCTCCCGTGGCGAAGACTCACTGCGCTGTCCAAACACGCACTTGTTGGCCAATCAGTGAATGCACACACAGTGAAATCGCTGGCCTGTGGCTTTAAAGAAAATCCTTGGGAACATTGCAAGTCGTTAATACAGAGCGATGCAGCACAGGCAGCTTTGGTACACAAACGAGCACGCGTTTCCTTTCAGCCTGAGGACTTCGCTAAGCCGACTATGATTTCTGTCATACGGCACTAACCTTTAGAAAGCACAGATTATAGATCCTGTATAGGCTACGGACAGCCCCAAAGATGGTCAGAACCTCTTTCCTTTCTTTCCTCCCGAGGCAGCATCTCACCCAAGTGGAGCGGGGGAGAAGCTGAGATGCCTGGGTTCGAGTTGAAATGCTGACAGCGTGTTGTGTGCCTGTGAGTAAGTGTGCGTGGTTAACTCGGTCAAATGATTCATCCTCTCTACACCTCAGCGATGGTGATGATGGTAGTAAGTCCTGCTTGGCTTAACTCACAAGTTTGCATAGATACCAAATGGAGAAAGTATTAATAGTAGGAAAAACTAAAAACCCCAGAGTCTAAAATGCAATGCGTTGTTTTCATTTTCCAGCTTTTCTGTTTATTCCTTTCTTATGTCCTTAACTCAGATCTGTTCTTTCTGTGTTGTGTTTATATGGGTTCCTATGCTTTCAAAAGTGCCGGAAGCACCCTCTAACCCGTCAGCTGCATTTGGCTTCATTGTCCATAAAGCTGGGCAAAGGACTTCATATAAAACCTGCTCAATATATTAGTGCTCCTGGGCAGGACTCTAACGACCACGGCTGGAGGCATGTGCTTGGGGCATGAAGGTCAAAACGGCCGTTTGTCTGAACTCAGGGGCTTCTGTGGCCGGCAGAATACTGCAGAGTTCACAGGAGTTTTTGTTTGATAGATTGATGAATTGATTGCTTGATTATTAGCTCCTGGCTATTGTTTTACCTCTTTGGCTATTTCCTGTTTAAAGTCAGGTGTTTTTTTTAATTTAAGTTTATTGGGGTGACAATAGTTAGTAAAGTTACATAGGTTTCAGGTGTACAATTCTGTAATACATTATCTATATATCACATGTGTGTTCACCATCCGGAGTCTGTTCTTCCATCACCATATATTTGATCCCCCTTACCCTCATCTATCACCTCCCTCCCCCCTTACCCTCTGGTAACCACTAAACTATTGTCTGTGTCCATGAGTTTTTGTTTCTTTATTTATTTGTCTTGTTCCTTTGTTGCTTTCAGTTTTATATCCCACATATCAGTGAAATCACATGGTTCTTGACTTTTTCTGTCTGACTTATTTCGCTCAGCATCATAATCTCAAGATCATAATGCTATTCTTAGCTTCATTAGGAAGCTCCCAATACCTTTTGATCCTTCTCTTTATGTCCCCATTCCTCCAATTTCCTTTCCAAACATTCTTTGAATATCGATAATATACAGTCTCTATGGGACTTCCGTACAAAAGAAAAGAAGCTGAAACAAGACTTCCAAGCTGTGCCAAGATAGGACGTATAAGCACTGGGTCAAAGGAGAAGACGGCTGGAGATTTATCTTCTCAGGACACAGAATTACATTTTGGTTAAAAATAGAACAATAGTTTGAGTGATGACAGGGCTTTATCCAGCCAAGCATCTCAGTGGCCACAGCTGAGACTCATAGACCCGAGGGAAGAGGCCAATCTGAGAAAGCCTTTCTCGCCCAGTTTTCCAGGGTTTGATAGTCCCCCAAATGACAAGGAACAATTACTACACCCAACATTTAGCATGTCTCCATTCAATGTCCACACCAGAAAAACCCCACTCATCAGTACTAATATTATTCATATAGTTTGACCAAGGAAGAAACTGAAGCCAGAAGAGGATTAGTAACATGCAGGTTACCAACTTGATGTGGCAGAGCTGGAATTTTAACTAGGTTTTTCCAGTTTTCTTTGTAGTTAATTCATAAACTGACTTTGGTTTTAAGTACCGCAGGAGTAAGAAGTTTATGGTGTCCACACGTCAGTAACATTATATTTTAAATGATGTAAATGACTAATAGTCTTCGTAAGCATTTTTCCTCTGGAGTTTGCATGAAACCACCTTGGTGCTCATAGCAATGGTTCAAGACCAATGTCATGAGATGGGATGATCTGATTTGCTCCAGATCACTGAGTTAAGCATGGGGACAGCCTTTGCTCCCCAATTCTTGTCTACACAGCAGCCCTTGTGTGCTAATTTGATAATGAATGTTCCTTAGTAATGGAAATGCATTTGTATAAACTATACGTTTTGATGAAGTTGAGAGTGATGATATAATCAGAGCAGGGTTAAACACTCTATTTTCCAATTACAAATGTGATTTATAGACATTGTAGCAATTTCTATAAAAATTGTAGGAAATTCAAAATATGGGGAAAAAAATCCCTGATAATTGCTACACAGTCTTCTAGTGGTGAAACACTAGAAGATTTGTGCATTTGCTGCCATCCTTTCTTTCTAAGTCCATAGTGGGCTGTATGCTTTGTATGCCAGAAGAGAGCTACTTTTGTCACTAATACCATATTGGGTATTTTCCCCAAGTCACTGAGAATTATGTGAAAACATTTTTATACCCTTCAACATGGCATGACTTGCCATGATTTAACGAACTGTCCTCCCTGTAGTTGGACATTTAGATTGTGTGGGGTTTTTGTAAGTCATAAATAACCATGTCTATTTTTGCTTAGTACACATTCCCAGAGTAGGATGACTGGATTAGAGGGAAGGAACATTTTGAAACATTCGCAGGGCAACATATTGCCAGCAAATCGCATTACAGAAAGGCTGGATCAGTTTGCATTCGGTGAGGTGGACACTCTCATTGTGGGGGTCCCAGGTCTCCTCAACATTTTGGAATTCACCCCTGCAGCCCTCTGTGTTCCCATGATTACCTCCATGTTCATCTGGCCCCGTCACCTCAGAGAACCTGTTTCCTGTCTGAATGGGTGACAGAGCTGGAGAGGGATGTTCCAAATTCCTTTCAGAAATGTGAGGGTACCCAGTGGGCAGAGGACCTGAATAGACATTTCTCTAAAGAGGACATGCAGATGGCCAATAGACATAGGGAAAGATGCTCAACATCACTGATCATCAGAGAAATGCAATTAAAAGCCACAATGAGATGCCACCTCATTCTTGTCAGAATGGCCATCATCAATAAATCAAACAACACGTGTTGGCGGGGATGTGGAGAAAAGAGAACCCTCATGCACTGTTGGTGAGATTGCAAATTGGTGCAGCCACTATGGAAAACAGTATGGAGGGTCCTCAAAAATTTAAAAATAGAACTACCTTATGACCCAGCAATTCCACCCCTGGGTATTTATCCAAAGAAAACCAAAACACTAATTCAAAAAAGTATATGCACCCCCTATGTTTACTGCAGCCCTATTCACAATAGCTAAGATACGGAAACAACTGAAATGTCCATCAATAAGTGACGGGATAAAGAAACATTTATTTACATTTATAAAAAAGAATGAAATCGTACCATTTGCATCCATGGATGGACCTAGAGGATATTATGCTAAATGAAATAATTAAGACTGAGAAAGGCAAATACCATATGATCTCACTTATAGGTGGAATCTGAAGAATGGAATAAATGAGCAAAGAAAACAGAAATGGACTCAGAGATACAGAGAACAAACTGATGGTTGCTAGATGGGAGGGGGCTTGGGAGATGGGGAGAAGCTGAAGGATTAGAAAGTACAAACTGGTAATTATAAAATAGTCATGGGGGTGTGAAATATAGTGTGGGGAATATAATCAATAATGATTATGTAGGGTGCCAGATGGGTACTGGATTTATTGGGGGGATCACTTCATTGATTGTGTAGATGCCTGACCACTGCACAATACACTTGAAGCTGATATATAATAATATTGAATGTCAACTATAATTAAATATATCTATATCTATCTATCCATCCATCCATCCATCCATCCATCCATCCATCCATCCATCCATCTATCTACCTATCTTCACACAGAGCGTGCCCAAAAAAATGTATAAATATTTTAAGACAGGAAAACTGTATTAAAATTGTAACACTCAATATATACCAATAACAAATGATGAATACAAGTCACGTCTGACTTCTGCAATTACAAGAGGTGTTCAAAGTGATTACCATCAGCGTCAAGACACTTCTGATTACGGCGAACTACTGCTTGAGCAACGTTGACCAAAGTGTTCACTTGTATATATTTTTTGGCACCCCTGGTATGTGTATTCATGGAATGTAAAGTACAGCATAGGGAATATAATCAATGGTATTATAACAGCTATATATGATGTCAGGGGGTAATAGACTTGGGGGGGTTATCACTTTGTGAGGGGTGTAAATGTCTAATCATTATGTGGTTTTGTACACCTGAAACTACTATAAAAAATAAAAGTAAATGATTAAAGAAACAAACCTGTGAGTGCACCCTCTATGCCTGGGCATGGGTGCCCCTGAGGCCTGGGAGCGGCTCCCCACATACCTGCTGGACCCCCTGTCCCTTTCACACGAGGAGTCTGAGCTCTGGACCCCACGGGGTGGCTGGGCGGGGGGCATTTCCGGAGAGCCATCTCCGAGGATCCTCCTCTCCCTGCTGGACTCTCTCCCCACATGCCTCTCCTATGTCCCCATCCCATGGCTGCAACAATGGAGCACTGTTGGGCCCATCTGAGGTCACCTTACAAGTGTTCCCTGCGGTGGGCGCCTGGAACACCTTGATATGTAAGTAGACAGTTTTGGTTTGTCTTCCTCGGGAGACGTGTTACTTTAAAACCCCAAACACCGGAAGAGCGGTCTGTGAGTTTGTTATAAGTTCCACCTATTGGTCAGGTTTGTGTTAGGATTAGGGGAGCGGTGGTGGTGGCATCGCTAAGTGAAATTTGTATGCAGCAAGTGTCCCTTATTTCCCTTTGATCAAAGGATGCAGATCTGATGGCAGGACCAGCTAAGACTTGGGTCTTTTAGGCTCCAGCAAAGGAAAGGGTTAATCCAGAAGCCAGGTCCTTGTCTGGGGTCTTGAGCACACCAGCTGGTTTGTGATGTGAAAGCAGAAAGTTTACTACAAAGCACCCCAGATTCAGGGGCTCTGGGTCAGTCCTAAATTGAGGGGGGTGATTACCTCCTTAGAGATGAGCGCCTCCCGATCTGACAAGGATGAATAAATCTGATTACACTTGTGAGCGTTCACATCTCTCGTTCTCAGTCCGGTGATTTTTCTAGGTCAATAATATTATTTCCCAAATTGTGCACAAAAGCCAGCCTAAAAAAAGTGGGACTGAATGCTGATGATTTAATATACACTGTTCTACTGAATTACGATTATGAAGTCCATCTGCGAGGGTCTCAGAATGACAGAGAAAACTCAGGAAGTGATTTTTGTTCTACAGAGGCTGAATATATGGCAAGTTGTTGATCGGATATAACCTACATCTTTTCAAGAGTAACTTTGTTGTAATATCTGAAATAGGAGGAAATGGTGCAGTGATTAGAAGTTAGCTATATCATGTTGTATCTTCTGGGAGGGGGAGGGGACGACGTTGGACGTTGGATTCCGTGGCAGGGAAAGCAGGGCCTGATGACGAGGAGAAAGCGAGGCTATAAATACTTGGGCTGACAGAGCAGCAGATGGCTGGCTTGGAAGTGTGTGTCTGGGAGGGAAATGTGCTAAGTGGTATTGGCATATGTTTCCTCGAGTCTTTGACCTGCTTGTTTCTCCAAAGACTTTATTAAAGGCTTGGAAAAGAGATTGGAAAGTTGTGACGGTAAAGAAAAATTGGAAAAGAAAAGGGAAAGACTCACAGATGGCACGTGCCTCTCTCTCCTCTGTGTGATTGATTTGTATTACAAGTAATCATTTTATTCATCCTGAAAAATATCAAAATGCCATCTCAGATTTCCCATCCCCCTTCCAGCCACCACGCCCATTGGCACAAGAATGCAAAGCAGAAAACTGAGGGAGCCAGTTGGGCTGTAGGCCTATGGGCGGGCACTGAGTTGGTTCTGACCCCATAGAAGCTTCCTGTTGACTCCTCTCAGGACCATCCACAGAAATATTCGTTGTGCAGCCCTGTTGGTAACACCAGCACTACGGTTCTGAACAGTTTATTCAATAAAGTAATAGATCTTCAAAGTGCGATGACAGTTTTACTCATATTAGACCCAGACTTAGGCTTCCGTTTGGCTTGACTCGATATTTTCTTTGCCTGAGAAGTTACCCATTGACCTTACTTGTGACTTGTCCTTGGGCCACTTTAGTGTGAACTCCCAGAAGGAGGGCAGGACACCTCTCTGCCTGTGCCTAGCCCGGCCCTTCTAGCTTGAGCAGGAAGATGCGCATTCATTATCCAATTGCATTGTTCTCCTTTTTTATTTTTTTAATTGGGGAATATTGGGGAACAGTGTGTTTCTCCAGGGCCCGTCAACTCCAAGTAGTTGTCCTTCAATTTAATTGTGGAGGGCGCAGCTCAGCTCCAAGTCCAGTTGCCCTTTTCAATCTTAGTTGCAGAGGGCGCAGCCCACCATCCCATGCGGGAATTGAACCGGCAACCTTGTTGTTGAGAGCTCACGGTCTAACCAACTGAGCCATCTGGCCACCCCTCCAGCAGCTCAGCAGCAGCTCATTGTCTTCAATCTAGTTGTGGAGGGTGTAGCTCGCTGGCCCATGTGGGAATCGAACTGGCCACCCTGTTGTTCAGGGCTCGCGCTCTAACCAACTGAGCCATCCAGCCATCCCAATTGCATTGTTTGTAAAGGTCTCACTAGGTTATAAATTCTCTGAGGGCACGAGTCATGTCTTCTCTTTTAATGTTTTAATGCTTGACAGCAGCTGGCATAGCATCTTGCACCTCCTGTTCCACTACATAGGGAATCTGATAGTCTGTGGAATCTGAAGAGAGTACACTCTCTTCTCTCCCCAGTGGAAGAAATCAAATGGATCACGGGCTGCTATGGGTCTACCTACTGGATATTCTGGATATGGACGGCATGCAGAGGATACCCTGTGAAGAAGCCGGTGTTCCCTCTATCTGTCAGGTGCAGGGGGGGAACCCTAATATAGCCATGTGCTGCTTAATGACGGGGTATGTTCTGAGAAATGCATACTTAGGCGATTTCGTCATTGTGCGAACATCATTGAGCACACTTACTCACACCTTAACAGTCTAGCCTCCTGCACACCCAGGCTGCATGAGACAGCCTACTACTTCTAGGCTACAAGCCTGTACAACACGTCACTGCACAAGACAGCACTGTACAAGACTCAATTAAGCACAAGCAACAATGATGCAATAAGAGATGCCGTAAACACAAGAGGTATATGTCTGCTGCCAGTGTAATATGATATTTTACAGCAGGCTTTTTGTTGAATAAAAGAGTACACTCTGAAATATCAATTAAAAGTATGGCATAATAAATACATAAACCAGCCAAGTAGTTGTTTATTATCATTATCAAGTATTAAGTACTGTACATACTTGTCTGTGTTACACTTTTATACGACTGGCAGCACAGTAGGTTTGTTTAAACCAGCATCACTACAAACACGGGAGAAATACATTCTGTTAAGATGATAAGACACTGAAGTCACTCGGCGATAGGAATCTTTTAGCTGAGTTCATGGATTGGAAGACTTAATGTTGTTCATTCTATCCTTTTTGTTATGAAATATATACATAAAAGTACATGAAACATAAATGTAGAGTTTAATGAAGTATTTTAAGTAAGTCCCGTTTAGCCACATCTAAGTCACGCACTAGAAACTGCCAACATTCCAGAAGTCCCACCATCCTGCACACCCCGGCCCTGCCACAATGCTCATTGTCGCCTCTCGAGGGAGCTGCTATCCTGACTTCCTTTATAGTTTCTGGCACTTAGGTGTGCATGCTTTTCTTATATATCTTTTATATAGTTTTAGCACTTAAGCAACTCTAAAAAATAGTCTAATTTTGCAAGTTTTTGACTTCATATAAGCAGAATCATATAATGTATATTCTTTTATGTCTGACTTACTTTGTTCAACATTTTGTTTTTAAGATTCGGCCAAGTACCTGTGTACCTGTAGTTTATTCATTTTCCTTGCTCTATAATATTATACTGTATGAATATACCACCATTTGGTTATTGACTTTACTATTGATGGATGTCAAGGTGTTTCCAGTTTGGAACTATTACCAAATATGCCACTGAAAATTCGTGTCTCCTTGCTAAGGAGACGCATAGGCACACATTTCTCTAGGGCAGTGGTTCTCAAAATGAGGTCCCAAAGGGCAGTGTCAGCATTGCCTAGAAACTTGTTAGAAAGGCACATTCTTGGGGCCCACTTCCACCCTACAGGATCGGACACTCTGGGGCTGGGGCTTGGCCATCTGTGTTCTAACTTCTCCAGGAGATTGTGAAGCACACCAAAACTTGAGAACCACTACTCTTGGGAATATCTACCCTAATCTAGGGGTAGAACTGACCATCTAGAGGGTCATAGCATCTACACGCAAGTTTCTCCAAAGTGGGCAGCCAGTGTAGATTCTCATGGCGCAGTGTGAAATATCCCATGGCCTCCACCACGCTCCCTTAGCCAGGGAAAGGGGGTGTGTCGACATGTGCATTTTACAGATGATTTAGATTGCTTCCCTTTTCCTACATTTATGGTCCATTTTGATTTCCTCTTTTGTGAAGTAAACTTTCCACTCTTTGCCCTCATTTTTTTGGTCAGGGTTGAAGCCCTTTGTTGCTTATAGGTTCTATTTCCAGGGTAGGCAGATGGCCTCAAGGCAAAGACAGCTTCAGTGCTGGCTGGTCTTCCTGGGTTTTCGCCTTCACTTTTCTCCTGGTGATTCTTCATTGTTGTTCTCTCTTAGGTTCTTTTAAGAATACAGTTTTTAAAAATATGTATCCAGCTTATTTTGGTTGTTTTCAATAGACAGGTTGATCAGAATAAGTTTGTCCACCATTCCTGGAGAACACATATCTAGGTGTTCACAGGGGGAGGGTGGCCCATGTTTTAAGAAGGAAAGTGACCTCATGCTATGAAAAGTGGAGTTAATACCAGAATTTGCACAGCGTTTCATACCTGGAACTCTTGAGACAGAAAATTTTAATTTTGTGAAAATCTTACTTTTGTATTGTGTATAATCCTTACTCACTTATTCATTTGACTAATAGCTACTGAGTACCTACTGTGTGCGCAGCTACACAAGGCCTCTGCACGCGCAGGGCCCAGAGTTTTTAACAGTGACCCTCTATCTTCTATTTTTGAAATTTAAACCTCTGATATAATTCAATTTGGCAGTGGTTTGGCTTGGGACTTTTTGAAAGTTTTGTTTTCTTTGCTTCCCTCTCCTCTCCCAAACCTTGATGACTCTGTTTACTGTGCATTTACTATGCATACCAGTTACAATGGCTCTGTTTACTTCGGACCAATGTACACACCTGGCCCAGTAACTTGGGAGGGGTTTTTTGTATCTGTATGGGGTTCACTCCAGACTCTGC
Organism: Rhinolophus sinicus; assembly: GCF_036562045.2. Taxonomy (NCBI): domain Eukaryota; kingdom Metazoa; phylum Chordata; class Mammalia; order Chiroptera; family Rhinolophidae; genus Rhinolophus; species Rhinolophus sinicus. Next base: position 102,989,548 of record NC_133752.1, on the reverse strand, counting down.
GGCAGAATATCTTCTAGGAAGTGCCTTTTCCTGAAATTGCCTAGCCAACTTTTCCTTCCTCTGTTTTGCCCTTCCTTGTGTGTCTATAAAACCTATGGAGGTATTAAGAGTGGGAAGGCAGTCTTTGTGACAGGGAGTCCACTGCCTTCCCTTAATGCTGGTATTTTGGAACAAAACCTGCTTTTCTTTCCACCAACCTTGCCTCTCGAGTTACCCCATGACCACTGGGATGGTTAATTTTATGTGTCATCTTGACAGGGTCGCATGGTGTCCAGATATTTGGCTCAATGTTATTTCTGGGATGTTTGTAGGGTATTTCCAGATGAAATAAGCAATTGAAATTGTGGACTGAGTAAAGTCACTTTAAATGTATTTTCATCTATTCAGAAAGCACATTCAACAATTAAAAACAAAAACGCACGCACACCACCATCCCTGCAAGGCCGCTTTCCCTTCTTGGCCAGCATAGTATTGTTCCTCTGGTGTTCAGCTTACCACCCCTCCCCCACTGCTCAATACAAAGTCTTGTTTCTTACGTGCAGATAAATGCACCATTTTAAAACAACATCTTGTCATAGCCTTAGAGATTTCCAGCTTCCACAATGTAAGTTGTTTTTTTCCCCCATGTAGCCAGGAACCGGATCAATAAAGTAAAAGCATAATGACTTTCCCTGCTTTATTTTAGTAGGTTATCTGATACTATTTGCTTTCTTAGTCTTAGTCAATATTGGTGTCTCCTGGGAGGCAGAGATGATATCTCTTCACGAAACCCATTTCTCCGCGATCCTAAATAAAAAGCCAGCCAGAACAAAGGATTCTGAGCGGTGCTGGTCATTTTGTAAGTGGATCTTGCACAAATGCTAGCTCAGCCTAATTTCGATCATAACCATCTCCTTTGCCGTTTCTGTAAGCTTTGGTGGCTGCACCTTTCACCCAGAGCGCCCGGCTGCCTTAACCATCGGTACTCTGTTTTGTAACAGGGCATCGTGCCCTCCTTGCTCAACTGAAGCCCTGTAGCACATCGGAGACAAATTGTAAAGCTCAGGCACAAAAACTTTTGCTGCCTTACCCAACATGAGGGGAAAAAATAAATTCTGCTCACAGCTGGTTTGCACAGGCTGCAATAAATTTGTTACACTGTGGGGGCGCCCTACATGTCCTTCCCTTGTTTCTTAAACCTTCCTTTCTTTCCTCCTTTTCTTCCCTCCTGATTTCTTCAAGTGCTTATTTCAAATTAGTAAGACCCTCAAGGAAAAACTTAGGAGCTGGCCGGTAGGCCTGAGAAAATGAGATTCCACGTAGAATAATTACTCCCACCCAGATCCCATTTCTTCGGGCTTTTAAGCTTAATCTAGCTCCAGAGCCACATTTGTGGGCGCATTTCTTCTTCCAAATTGGACCTGCACACCAACCATGACAGTGATACCCAAGCTTGTCAAATGACTTCTCATTAACAATTTAAAAAAATGTTTTTCAGGAAGCATCAGCAGTAGCTTTGTATGAACTAACCTCACGCAGTGACCACAGTTACAGTCTGGGCTCTTATTTTGCATATGGGTAGACTGAGGCACAAAGAAATGGGCTTTTTGAAAGCCATAAACTTAATTAATATCTAGAATGCACTCCTGCTGGATGGGGTCCAGTGTAGCTGTGAAAACAATATAGAGTGGGGGCTGCCCTGGATTCGAATCCCAGCTCTGACATTAAGTAGCTATGTGACCTCGTACAGGTCATTTTACACGATTCCTCATCTATGAAAAGGAAGAGGTTAAATTAGATCGACAGGTCTCCGAGGTGCTAACATTTCCTGATTTTCAGTTTCATTTCCCACAGGACAAAGGGCATAAAATTAAACATACTTACAATTTTCAACTTACGTGTACAATGGAAAAAGCACTTTTTTATGCTATAATTTGCAACAAGGGAAAAATATGTAGGCTGAGTAGATTTGTAAGGAAAATTGTGTAGGAATCAGCAATATTATATAGCTCTTCAAAGTTTTATCCATCAGATATCACCTTTCACGGCTTTCCCATCTGGGAAATGCTACCCTCCCTTACTTGTCTCATAGAAGTGAAATAAGGGACCAAAAGGGTCATTTTCTGAAGTTCTATTTTTAGTACCCGTGCATCTAGTCTTTCCAAGCTGCAGTTTCCAAAACATTAAAGTATTAAATTTGGAGCAGCTTTCTTTTCTCCTCAATGTTTATGGGACAGACACTCTACACATTTGTTCTGCTTCAAATATCAAATTATTTTATCCACCTAAAGATGGACATTCAGCACGCAGGCTCTAGAAGAAATACATTAAATTAAATTCATTTTGTTTTTACTACAATCTGACCTCTCCTTATTTGTTCTCAACTCCTGGTAAAATTTGAACAACAGAATGAAATCTGGATTCCTTTACTACCTTCTTTCTGGCTATTTCTAGATTAGCACGTCTTAACCTGGGGTTTATGGACCCCTCCCAGGAAGCTTACTATGCATTCCTTCCTGAATGGTATAAAATGTTTTTGAATGCTCTGAATAGAGTTAAAAGGACTTCTTGTGTACATCTATTCCTGTAACTTTTTTTTTTTTTTAATCTGGCAAGAAATTTCAAAGTTTTCATCCTATATTTAAAGGAGACCATGATTCCCCAAAGGATAAGAATCGTTGCTCTTAGGTATTAATTTATAGAACTTGACTTGTTGACGATATCAGAGTAAGTTTTTTTTTTCCACTTCCTTAGCTGATGGTGTCTAGATTACCTAAATTGAACTGAGGTCCTCATTTGAACTAGTGAGTGCTTAGGTTTAAAAAATACCCAAATTTCTAAACTGTCAACTTTGCAGATTAGAACTTCTACCAGTCCCGGAAGATGGGGAATTCCATGTGCTCTGTGCTAAGTATCTCTTGCAACCTATTTGGTACAAAGTTAATATGCGATATTTATTGATCTTAGAAAAATCTTTCATAAAACGAATATGTGCAAGAATGCATATCCTGGGGCCTAGAAATCCTTTTAAAATTGCATGTCTTTTGGGAAGATGGTTATATATGTTTCCCTTTCTCTCTTTACCAAGTAAACAAAAATGCTACAAACACTCTATTTCGCTCTGCAGTTGAGCTATCAAATCAAATCACTTTAGTGCCATATATATATATATATATATATATATATCCCTGTTTCCCTTCCCCTCTCCTCCTTCCTGTCGCCTAGTTTTGAATTTTGACTGAGGAATGTCTCTAGGAAGGATGTTGGCAGAAAGTAAGTGAAAACAAAGAGACTTAATGAAACAATCTGACCTGTATGAAGCGATGCAATTTAGAATCGATGCCAGGAAGTTTCCTCTTTCTTTTCCCAATATCCACAAAATTAATCATGCTACTATAGCTGCATTAGTTATTTTAGATTGTGCTCTTGTAAACGGACTCCACCAAGGGCATACTGGGATCTAAGGTAAGGAATCCACAGGGAAAAAAGTCAAGGTCATCCTGTAGAAACTATACTGATGGAAACATCAATTTCATTTAATTCATGCATTTACTGGTCACCTCCTGAATGACAACACCGTGGGAAATACTGAGGAAGTCCATGATAGAGTGCCCATCTTGTGAAGCATTCAGTCCCACCCGGTAGCTGAGATTTGCACTACAAAACAACAAGGGGATAACATGTGGAATAGGCAGTCCAGTTTTCAAGCCACCCTCGTTTAATTCTACAGGAAGCGGGAAGAGGACTGGATTGGAGGCACTGAGACTCTTGAAGACAGAATTCTAAATTTATACTTGGATATGGACCAAGAGGTAGAGAGGGCACTCGAAACCAGGGTGACAGACACAGCAGAGGCTCTCCTGGGAACAGTGAGAGAACGTACAGGAAGGAATGGAATCAGCCTGCAAGAGAGACACAGAAAGTAGGGTGAGGGGAGAAACCTGGGGCTGATGGTGACAAGGGTTGAGTCTCATCGTTATTGGTACTATGGCTGCTCGAGAAATAAGGGCTGAAGAGGATGGACTCCAACAAAGATCCCCTTAATTTTAGGTACCTCCAGGGTTAAGCAGTTCCTATGGCACCAATGTCCCACGGAAGATTTGGACAGGTACAATGTAGAGGGCAACAAAATAGAGGAGAGAATAAGGTTGTGAGAAAGGGAAGAGGAGAGAGAGAAAGAGAGAGAGAGAAGGGAATAACCTTATTTCAATTAGATACCTACTTGTGACCAGGGCTTCATGGGCCCAACCCGACATGGTGGCATTTCTGCTTTATGAATTGCTTCCCATGCAATAAGTCCAGCTCCTCAGAGGTGTTTTGATCCTCCTAACCAGCTGCTTTCCTGGGATTGAGAGCTCACCCCTCATCATTCAGGAAGTGACCAATAAATACATGAATTAAGCAGAATTGAAGTTTCCATCAATACAGTTTATGAAGGATGACCTTGGTTTTTTCCAAGTGGACGTCTTAACGTGGAACCCAGTATACACTTGAAGTCCATTTAAAACTGTATGGTGCAACCACCTCACACCCGTTAGGATGAATACTATCCAAAAACAGAAAATAACAAGAGTTGGCCAAGATATAGAGAAACTGGAACCCGTGTACACGGATGGTGGGAATGTGAAATGGTGCAACCGCTATGGAAAACAGTATGGCAGCCCCTCAAAAAATTAAACATAGAACTGCCACATGGTCCTGTGAATCTACTTCTGGATATATACACAAAATAATTGAAAGCAGGGCCTTAAACAAATACTGGTGTACCCATATGCATAGCAGCACTAATCACAATAGGCAAACGATGAAAGCAACACAAACAGCCATCAACAGATGGATGGATGAGCAAAGTGCGATCTAGACATACAGCGGAAGACCGTTCAGTCTTAAAAAGGAAGGAAATTCTGATCCACACCACAACTGGAAGCAGGAGAACACCATGCCACATGAAACAAGCCAGTCACAAAAAGACCAACACTCTATGATCTCACTTATATGAGGCATCTAGTGCAGTCAAAATCATAGACACAGAAAGTAGAATGGAAGTTGCCAGGGCTGGGGGACAGGGGGTGGAGTAGGGAGTTAGTGTTTAATGGGGAGAGAGTTTCAGTTTGGCAAGATGGAAAAGTTCTGGACATGGATGACAATGAGGGTTGTACAATGATATGAATGTACTTAATGCCATTGAACTGAACACTTACAAATGGTTAAGATGATAAATGTTATGTTATGTGTATTTTACAATAAAAAAATCAAAACTGAAAAAAAAAATAGAATATGGTCCAAAATGACTAATGTTGCATGAGGTCCCACCCAGCGGAAGGACCCCCTCTGCAGCCTCTCAGTCAGCAGATGCCCTATTAAGCACTTAATTATTTCTCTTTGATACTGGCTTTTTTATCGTTTAATACAACAGTTTTACTGTCTCTGATAATTACTCTGTCTCGATAACTCTTTTAAACCTAATGAGGCATGGTAAGCTCTGCTTAACAAGGCAACACATCATTAGCTTCTTGCCCCTTTGCCATCTTATCGCACTCAATTACTGTATCACCAGCCAGACACTAACCTGTCACTTGCCATTGGCAAAAAAGTGTGAAGTGACCTGCTGTCAGGTCAATGAGTAGTGGTACTTAATAAACTTCTGGGGACCACTCACAATCCTGCATTTTATCCTGCTCACAGTCCAGGTTCAGGGGACCTCGGTGTACATCGGAGTTCCACATGCCTAATAATGAGATATTTGGGCAGACTCTTCTGCTTTCTCATCCTCTGCTGTCAGGAATGCTAACGTTTTGTCTCAAGAGTCCCTCATAGAGAAGCAGTGAGAGGAAGCATGATGTGCGCTGGGTCAGTCTTGCTAAGCTGTTCATCACCTGTGTGGCTTTGGGCAAACCTCTATGAGCCTATTTTTTTATCCCAAACAACATATAATATTTCTGAGTTTTATCTTGAAAGTTAAATGAGTTACTGGCTATCTGGGTTACCAAGCCACATGAGCCTGGAAGAAAAGAGTAAGTTAGCTCCCTTTAGTCTACTTTTGAAATGAATTAGGGTATAAACCAGTATAATGTCAAGATGCTATCAAAATCTATTTCTTTAGGTCTTTCCTTCCCCCCCCCACTCTATATAACTGCCACCAATCTTCTACTGTATCATCTCCAAATCATTTGGGGGCCCTAGGAGGTGTATTTATTTATTTTGCATCTACCTAATGTTCTAGGCAATGGCCAGTGGGCTAGAGATGGTCTCTGCCCTTAGCACACTCATCTTCTCAGTAAGTGAGTGCCCCTCGAAGGATTACAGCAGCTGTGATTTCACACACAGGATAGGAATAGCAGAAGGTCAGCTACTTTTCATTTCTATCTTCCCACTGCCCAGAGCAGTGCCTAGCATGTCTACAGCAGGTCAAGTTCAAAGTTCTAAACATGTACACATGGTGATCTGTAATGTGAGTGTAATGAGAAGTGGAGGAGGATTGGTAATCACCAATCACAGGGACCGTGCTGAGGTACCTGTGTGGTGTGGTAGGAAGCACAGATTTGGTGCCAGAAGATGGAGTTCAAGCTCTAGCTCCCTCACTTGTTTGCACTACACCCTAAGTCCAGGTGTAGAACTTAACTGCTGACATGGAGATGGTAATGCCTCCTCACAAGATTTTATGAAAACATAAAAGGATTGAAGTATCTGAAAATTGTAGATGGTAAATTACCACTGGAAACAATTTTATTGACTTTGATAATTTCCTTGGGCCATGACTCACCAAAATAATTACTTGTGATAAAAGGGGATATTTTTAAAATTAAATTTGCTCTACTGAATAATTACAATAACTGCAATTTCATGCAAAACAAACAAACACACAATCTCTCCCTCTGCCTCCTTTTTATACCCATATTCTTGCTTTGCTTCCAAGTTCATTCTAAGTCTGTTTCTAAAAATGGACTTCAGGAGCAAGATCACAGGGAAGGCTACCGTCTTCTCGGGACAAAATGAATCCCAAACACACATCTTTAATAGAAGGTCCGTTTTCATCTGAGCACATGGATTTTTTTGGGAAGATTCAAGGCCAAATCATTTGTCACAGGTATTTTCCAGGTTATCAGCTTGTGAGCTTGGTCAGTTTACAATAAACATGATCAACTACACTTCTATGCTTCCAAGTCTGAGAAACCACGGGACTGTTATCCTCAAAAATCCCTTCCTGAGAGGTCCAAGATGGCAGAGTAAATAAACACTGTGCCTGCTTCCTTCCATGAACACAGTAAAATTACAACCAAATTATAGAACAACCAACCTGGAGAACCACCTGAAGTCTGGCCAAACAGAAGTTTTATAACTAAGGATATAAAGAAGAAGCCACGTCGAGACGAGACTGGTAGGAGGGGTGGAGACATGGAACAGGCCCCAAACCTCCCTGTGACAGATGAGAATTAGGAGGGGTACCTTGGTCACGGAGGTTCCTCCTGGAGGCAGGAGGGACCCCAGCCCCACACTAGGATCCCCAGCTTGGGGTACTGGTGTTGGGAAGAAGAGCACCCACAACATCTGGCTATGAAAAACGGTGGGGATTCTGACCACCTGGGTAGGACGGAAGTCTGCGGGAAGCTCAGATGTCTTCTCAAGGGGCCTGTGCACAAACTCACGCACTCGCAAGCACTCACCCTGGGCTCCTGCGGAGGGACGGTGCCTCGGGGACATCAGAGGCACATGGAGGCAGACTGAGCTGCATGGCTTCAGGGCAAAGGCTAGAAGAGAGGCGCCCTGTGAGGGGGCCTCCTCCTGTGCAGCCGGCAGGCAGGCACCATCTTTCCTGAATTGAGCCCGCCCCTGCTGACTCCACTGGGACCACCCCCACCCAACTCTCCCAAAGCTGGACGTACTTTCTTAGCAAGTAGCCAGCCCCGCCCACATCGCACTCTTTCTTGGAAAATTATCTGAGTCCATGTGCCCCAAGTAGGTGGCTACTGGCCTCAGTGTGCTCTGAGGCTTTTGTGAGTAGCTCCAGGCTCAGCACTGGCTCCAAACCAGATTCTACATTAATCTGGTGACCACTCTAGTGACTCCCTAGTTGCGTACTGCATGAGGCTGAACCTTGCAGGAGCCAGCAGGTGGCAGCAGGCCTCGGGGTGTCCTCGGGCTTTCTGTGCAGTTACCCCAGGCCTTTTACTGGTGCAGACGTTCTCAGTTCATAGCGTGACCTCTCCCACATGCTTCCAGGTTTAGCACAGGCAGAGAACAGCCATGGGTCACTTTGTAGCCCCTACCAGGTAGTCCCTGGCTGGTCACAGGCAGTGGGTGACCTGAGCCTGTCCTCGAGCCCCTTCCAGGAGGCCTCAGAACCAACATACTTAAAGGTTGGCTTCAGACCACAGCAGAGCACCACCCAATTAGCCCCACAAGCAGCACATACAAAGGGTGGTCTCAAGAGGCACCAGAGCCCGCTGGGGTGAATCCGACTCTGTGGGTTAAGCCCCCTGCACACCAGCCCATAAGCTATGGATGTGGCCAAATCCCACAGCCAATCACCCTGAGGGTCAATCCCACCCATTGACATGCAAATAGTAATCAAGGCTCATCTATAACAAAAGGGCACACGCAACCCACAAGGCACACTCCTGGAGCACCCAGAGCAGGTGACCAGGGAGACTGTGCCACTGGGCCCCACAGGGAACCTACTATATAAGGCCACCTGGCCCAAACTGGGGGACATAGCAAATCTACTTAATACATAGAAACAAACACATGGAGGCAGCCAAAATGAGGAAACAAAGAAATATGTCCCAAATGAAAGAACAGGAAAAGTTCTTAGATAAAAAGACATAAACTGAGGAAATTCTCCTCACTGGTAGTCATTGTTACTTGTCTTTTACTTGTAAGCAAACACAAATATACAAATCCTACTTTGTGTGTTGGAAGCACTCTGTGTATACTGTTTTGTACCTGGATCTCTCCTTGTGTGCATACAGACATCGTCCTCAATATTTTTTATAGCTGTGTAGTATTCTATGACCATATGTACCAGAATTTATGCAAGACGTTTTCTATTGCTGGGCCTGGGTTGTTTCTAATCTCTTGTTATTGTAACACAATGTCACAGTATACTTTTGTGCACATATTACTGTACACATGTAGTTGACTGTAGAATAAATGTCCAGACGTGGGATTGCTGGATAAAAGGGTCCATGCATTTGCATTTTGGGGAGATTAGATTCCCTTCAGTAGGGATTTACTATTCTGTTCCCCAACCAGCCATGTATGAGATGGAGGCACTGTGCCATGGAGTGGGGTGCAGTGAGGATCACGATGGACAGAAGCTCAGCTCCTGTGGAACGTACATTCCAATCGTGGCAGCCTGATAAGCTGCAGGTACAAATACGAAGACAATTGCAAACTGCCATTAAATGCTGTGAAGACACCGCTTTTGACGGAGAGTGGTGTAGAATGGTGGGTGATTGGTGGGGGGTAAGCCATGCTAGATAAGGAGCCAAGGAAAGTCTCTCGAAGGAGATGGCATTTGATCCAAGACCAGAAGGGTGAGAAGGAGGTAGCTAAGAAACTGGGAGAAGAATGTTCCAGAACATCTGAGGGGACAACACAGAAAAGGTGTTTAGGCTCCTTCTGTAAAACAGTCTCTACTCTCCTCACCCAGAGAGGCCCCCAGAAACATGTGGCTCAACGAGGCACACGGCTTCATTCTGGGATTCCTGTTATACACAAATCAAGGGCCGTTGGACTTAGTTGTTCTATAGATTTCCAACCTGAAGAGCGTGTAAAGTTAGGTGAGATGGAGAACAGGCAAGTTCGCTTTGTTGCTTAGAATCGGAGTTCCCTGTTCTTCACACATGAAATATTTTTTCACCATTTTTTAAGTTTCCAGAATCTAGTAGATAATTTTTTTAAATCCTGTTTAAAAAAAAAAATCACATAAACTTTTTATTTTAAAGGTTTCCAGAATCTAATACATAAATTTTTAAAACCATGCTTTAAAAAAAACACGTAACACAAAATTTACCATCTTAACCATTTTTAAGTGTATAGTTCAGTAGTGTTAGGTATATTCACATTGTTATAGAGCCATACATTTTTTAACCAAAATAATAATAATAATAATAATAATAATAATAATAAGCTTAGGCAGTGAAAAGATTGGAACAAGATAAAAATAAGTAGAACTTGCAGCAGAATTAGGTGAGCACCTCAGGTCCCAAAGTCTAAGGGAGATAAAGTAGAAAGGGGGCAGTCACTTACGGATGAGAATGAAATAGAGGGTTTTGATATCTGGAAGTGTCCTTTCCCTAAAAGATGTGAATCAAACGACAGGCTCAGCTCATTCTCATTGTCCCTTCCCATCTAGGTTATAAAGTGTTTGCAGTTTTGCAACTTCTACTGTGCACTTTCATGCTTGAGAATGAATTGCATCTTTTATTCAGCAGACGATAATAATTAACACACTTTAGTATATGATTGAATCAGATTAGCAGCAGGCAGGTCAGACGTCTCTCCGTGGCTACCTGCTGTCTTCGTACCCCTTCAGACGCAGCCTGGCAATCTCACGTCACAATTGTTCTTGCAGTTTCCTGCTGAGCCACTAGGTTACTGGAAGGATTCACTGACTTTGGCCCACGTCAGGTGTGTATGCTCTTTCTGTGCTCTCTGGTCTCCCATATCCCCAGTGGTAATTACTGGGAAGACAAGAATTGGCTACTTTATAATTTTATAACAAATGGGTGAATTTAAAAAATCTATTTGAGATATGTCATGTCATCTTAGTAAGTGACAGTGGGCTGCACTCTGTCCTCCTTCTCCTTTATGGAAAGAGGATGTACATATAGGTAATGCGATAGGAAGTACAGAGAAATGCTATGGGAAATCTGTGGATAGTGAAAAATACCGCCCAGAGTGTCACCTTTCTCTTCATCTTTTCTTTGACTCAGGTTGCCATATGGCAATAATCCACTAGATGGTGCTATCCATCCGTTTATCTACCAGCGTGCACAGGGTGGAACCCAATTTTGAGACTTGAAAGCTAGAGGGCAAGATTTCCTTAGAAACAACTTACCAATTAAAAAAGAAATAAAATAAAGATCCCTTGGAGTACAAGATGCCTCTGAGGGTCTCAGTCTTCTAGCAGCAAGGTCAGCTTGCTGCAAGGGAAGTATGACAGGATTTTGTAAAAAGCCTGGGCAGTGATTTTTCTGGAGGTGGACAAAGGCATCAAGGAAGAATCTAAGCTTCTATGGAAAACCCTCAACGGTTTTCACTAAAGCTTGCGGTTCCCTGGAAAGTGCATCTTAGAGCTGTGCACTTTCTCTCCCATCAACTGCCCACCACGAAATAAGGATTTAGACGTGCTGGGCGTTTTCACAGAGTGAAAGCAGAGCAAACTCTACTCCCACGAGTCTGGGAAAGATTCCATCATCTGGAAATCATAAAGCCACTTTCGGGAACATTTGATGTCACTTTTTGTGAAAGGTGCTCAAGTTTCAAGGTCCTTGGTCTGAGCTCTGAGTGCAGTGGTGGGCACCACGAAGCATGCATTTCCACACAGAGCTGTCCTGGCAGCTTTCACCACAAGCGAAAGCGGCCCTGTGTCTTTTCCCTGCCGGGACCCTTGACGGCCTGTGCACTTTCTATTCCTCTCTTTGGACTCCCTTTGTCCCCTTTCTCTCTTATCAGGCCTTTGCTTTTTTGTGACCTCAGACCAGGACATCTGCCACTTTATTTCTTTTATGATTTCCCTTTTCCAAGTTTCTTCTAAAATACGTGTATGTTTTTCTTGCTGGGGATGTGTAGGGACTGATTATTTCAGATCCACAAAGAACTGCACTTGTCCTTGGTGGGCTATGATTGACCTTCCGTGCCTAGGACCACCTCTCAACTTGGAAGTGGGGGGCAACGGGGTCATAGGTCATGGAGGCTGAGGCAGGGGTGTTCCCTCATGCGAGGTCATCAGGCTGATGAGATGCACGGTGACAGCTCTCCCCAGACCACCCTGTGGCGTGTCCACTTTCATTATATCAACATTATGATGGCGATGCCTCTTAGCTCCTCAGGAAGGTCCTCAGACACATTTAGGAGAGGATTCAGGCAAACACACCACCCACCCCATTCTTGTGTGGCCTCCATAAACATTCAGTTTGTCTGATGCCATCGGCCCTCTCCTGCTTTCATCTGTTTGAGTGAGGTGCTTTTACCATATCCGTTACATTCACTGGCCGACGTGGCCCAAGTATTCTAAAAGCACCCATTTAGGTTGCTTTCCAAAACTGATTTTATGTTTTAAGTTGAAGAAGAGGGAAGGGTGTGGGGAAGTGGAGGTGAGTGTACAGCCTATGCAGTGTGTGTGTGGGGGGGGCTTTTTCCAGTCTAAATAGCTACTGGAGGGGTCAACTGATTGTGTTCATTTTATTTAACCAAAGAGATGTGTGTGTGTGTGAGAGAGAGAGAGAGAGAGACAGAGAGAGAGAGAGAGAGACAGAGAGAGAGAGACAGAGAGACAGAGAGAGAGACAGAGACAGAGAGACAGAGACAGAGAGAGAGAGAGAGAGACAGAGAGAGAGAGAGAGAGAGAGAGAGAAAGAGAGAGAGAGAGAATTGGATAGATTAGATGGATGGATAGATGATGGATGGATGGATGGATAGATGGATGATAAATAGATGATAGAAAAGTGGAAGAGACTATACTCCAGTATGTTTTTCAAAACTATAAAGGTAATACAAAGAAAAGGCAGAAATAATTTATCAGTTTACTTCACAGAGAAATCCTATTACAGGGTGAGCTCTTTGCATATTTTCGATAAAATTAGCACAGGATTCTGCCTCTAGTTTAAGATAACGTAAGTGGGTGCTGCAGGACCCTGGACATGTTAGGACAGCCACTAGCAGCGTCTGTGGAGGAAGCAGGCAGCTATGTGGGAGCAGTAAATGGTAGAGTAAGAATTTAGAGGCAGAACAAGAAATGCAGCATTTATTCTGCCGCTGAGCAGCAGAAGCCTTAGGAGACGTCCAGTGGACACTGTGTGTGTCTCCATTGTAAGGAACCCTTGAGGTTGGAGTCTAATGTCTGTCATCCTGTGAGCACTGTTCTTTGACCCAAGAGTGCCCTGCTGGGGAACCGACCATTGGAGGAAGATAGCTACTTTGATAGGGTTTGGGACCCATTTTGCTCAGAAATTAAAATATTCAACATGAGTTCACATTGGAAAATGCTCTTATAAATTTCTCTAGCAGTCTTGGATACATCTAGTGATTTATGTATCCCTAAGGTCTGTATACTCGCCCTGAATAAGCCCCTTGAAAAACAAAAGTGATTAATTAAGACCAGGTCCACCTAGCCCTTCTGCTTTGTAAAAAGGATCCCCAAACAACAGATTTGTTGTTTTATGGATTGGTTTAGATACAATGGGCCCACTTGATTACAATGCCACATGCTTCAAATATTTTTACTGAAACGGATCAGGCCCCAGGGAGACCCTCAGTAACGGGGAGGTTATGCAAATGCCCCCTGGGGAGAAAATGGAGATTGCTTCAAAGGTTGTGGTCTTGTGATTAGTAACAATAAGAAAAGAGAGTACACAGTTATAGGGCACAGGTTCAGGTCTTTCTTCTTTATATCCTTGTCTCTGACTTTTCCTACCTCCGTGAGTCTGAAAACATTGTGCTGGAATTCCGAGTTCTCTTTTTCCTTCTCTTCTGGTGGAACATTTTCAGGAACCAAAGGAAGAAAGACGGCTGTGGAGCATTTGGTCCAATTTGACCACTTTCACTGAAGAAGATGGAAAGATTTGATCAGTTTCTAGGGGATTTTTTTTTCCCTCTCCAGTGAACAAAAACAAAAATCATATTGCGTTTTGTTTCTGAATATTCCAAACATGACCCCTTGATGGGGGGGGGGGGTGGGGACAAGTGGTGGTGGTGGTGGTGTTGGTATCTTTTTCTTAGTTCTTAAAATAACTTCTAGGACAACATAAGTTGTTCTTATTCCTGACCACACATGAAAGTCAAATGCGATAAATCTAACATTTACCGAAAAAGCACAAAACTATTTCAGAAATACTTACTGACTTTCTTTTAACTTCAGCTTATTTTTAAAATGCTGTGGGTCAGGTATATTAATGTGTCCGGATTTCTACCTTATCCACTGTCCTACTGATTTGTCTGAAGATACTTCTTAAGTTCTCCATAATTTCCTCGTTTTACAAAAATAAAACGGCATTATTACTTATGAATTATTGTAAAAGTAAATAAAATGTAAATATTGTAATTTGATTCCTCCGTTGAAGTCCCTGGGACAAGCATCACAATATATAGAGAACTGTAATATATATTTTATATGCAGCTCATTTATTTCTAAATGTTTGCTCAAGTGAATGGCCTGGAATCGAATGCATTTGAAAATGGACTCGTATGACATAGGACAGGACAGTGTCACCTAGAATGGCATAATGAAAATATGGCACTTAAAGAAGCCTATTTCTCAGTTCTATGATACAAGTAATAGGAACTTTTTTATACATTTTGCTGACGTCCCTCTATCAGGTCTTACAGAACAGGACCCTGCTCTGTGGATGTATGCAGAGTCTAAAACATGCCATTGTCCTTGTACCCCCAAATTAATTGAATTCTGTACATAAATATATATTTAATTGTCACTAATTGCGATACAGGTGAAAATGGGCTCTAGCTAGCCATTAGCAGTGCTAAGTGAATCTATAATTGATATTCAGCCTTTCTTTGTCATCCTGGCTGTTTTAAAGCAGAAAAACCTGATGTCGCCGTGATAAACTTTTCCTTTTCTTCAATCCTTATTTATTGGACTACTGGCATTTCCTAGTAAATGAACGTGTCTCTGGGAAAACAGCTCAACCCATTTTCACTGGATATGCTGCATTGCAGTTGGCTTTTGACCTGTGACAATGGATCGGTCAGTTTCTTTGAAGGTTATTGGACAGAAAGTGGTTATCAGAAATGAGACAAGCTGGTACAATAGCATTCGATTCAATGGATACTGATTGGTACCGATCACTATGTCCCAGACACCGTGCTGGGTTTGAGATGCACAGAAATTAATTAGTCTTTGCTCTTCCCTTGTGGCATTGTGAAAAACATAGGTATCTGAATGTCCTGCCCTGTTGTGAGGACCTATCTTTTTCTGTGTATTCTTAAGTATAATCAATTACTCAGCACTCTTCCTATTCATTCATTCATTCCTTCATCCATCCATCCATCCATCTATCCTTCCATTCAACAAATCTCTATTCAGTACTGACTATGAGCCAGGCGCTGTGCTGGGTACCAGGGAGAAAAGGAAGAGTAAAGCCAGCCCTGGTTCCTGTTCAGGGAGCTCACACTTCAGTGGGGGAGAAAGATGTTAAGCAAAGAGTCATCGTGAGTAAATGTAGAACTGCAGCCATGGCAAGTGCCATGAAGAAGGGGGTGGTGGTTGCTATGTCATGTGATGGCGGGGAGCTGGGGGGAGAGCTGGGCCTGCAAGCTGAAGGTCTGACCAGAGCAGAGGGTGTACTTTGGTGCAAAACTGGAGAAGAAAGGAGAGCAGGAGCCAAGTCATGGTGAGCCTTATAGGAATTATTCCGGATGGAGTGGTGACAGGCTCAGACTCGGGTTTTAAAAAGATCCCTCTCCAAACAACTCTGGCCCCAAATGCTAATCGTACGTTTCGAAAAACCCAGGGTTAAAGAAAGTAAACTATTAAAAACTTAAGAAAGAAGATGTTTCTCTGGCTGCAGTGCAGCAAACACATTGGCACATGCTTTGCTGGCTGTTATAACTCCAAAGGATCCGTGATATATGAGTGACAGTGGAGGGACATCCGTGTCTTGATGCCCACTGTGCCGTGTGTGCTTCCTACCAATCCTAGTGGTCAAGACCTGCTGGGCTGACCTTTATAATGCATCCAGTATATACCAATAGCCCTGGGCATGAAGTAACTTCCAGGGGAACACAAATAAATAATACAGATTTTATTCATCACCTTCCTGTGGTAAGAAGCTATGAAAACATGGCACAGCGAGTGAAATGGTAAAAGAAAAACAGTACTGTGGCCTCCTGAAATCCTCATTACTTTGAAGACTATTCTCTCCAAAAGGGCAGAGATCTTGCCCTCCTTGTGCAGAAATGATTGGTGCCTGTGATTTTTAGCCAAAGAATGAACTATGGGGAAAGACTGGCTCATTTAAATAAAATGGGGTTGCCATTAGAGAACTGGCTGCCAAATAAAGCCTTGAATGTTTTTAAGCCAGTAAAAGAGAAGCCACGTCTTCCACCGTGGAGACCCATTTATGGGTCTGTTTTGATGGGCAAAGGCTGCAAGTGTTGGCTTAGCAACTCCTCTTCTCTTTCCTCTGCTTAGGGAGCCGATGGAATTTGTCCTGGATGCCGCTGTGGGAATGCTACCCCTGTGGCCTGGAGTGAAATCTGTGTCCTGGGTAGTGGAATGTTGGGAGTATTTCCACCTGTGTTTGGAGATGAAATCCAGCATGGGCGGATTTAGTCTTTGCATCATAGAAACGGACACTGCTGTGGAACTTCTGTTTATTCAGAGCTTCAGCTTAACTTTCCTCAAATTGTGGGCCATCATAGAAGGTTCCCTGTTGGATTGCTGTTAAGCCCGTGTTCGGCTAACAGTAGGAGTTTCAGGAGCTAAAATGACTGATGTGCCACACTGGTCAGGGTTCACTTGCAAACAGCAGAGTCTGGTCTGGTTAGATTATGCAGAGAAGGATTTGTTACAGACTGTTAAATGACTCCCAAGGTCACTGGTAAGACTGAAGGCTGAGTTTCCAGGAACTACTCCCCAAGTCATACTGCAGAAATGGGCCACCAAAAAGCTGTGATTGTCATCATCAGAAAGCCACCTACCATTGCCGCTGCAGCTCTGGGAGTCCAGGTTTCTGCTCTGTCCACACCAGCACAAGGCATGACTCACACTCTGCCTCTGTCCCCTCCATGCCAGCTCGGAATTCAAGTCCCAAGCAATTGCTTCTGTTTGGTGGAATGGAAATCTCATTAGATGCTCTGTATTCGTCAGGGTTCTCCAGACAAACAGAACCAATAGGAGCTGTACACATATAGTAAGACATGTATTTTAAGAAATTGGCTCATGTGACAATGGAGGCTTGGCACGTTCTACATCTGCAGAGTGGGTTGGCAGCCTGGAGACCCAGGAAGTGTCGATGTTGCAGACGAAATCTGAAGGCCATCTGCTGGCAGAATTCCCTTTTGCCAGGAGGTGGCTCAGTCTTTTGTTCTAGTCAGGCCTTCAACTGATTGGACAAGGCCCACACATTATAGAAGGCAATCTTCTTTATTCAAAGTCCACCCATGTATACGTTAACGTCATTTAAACACACCCTCACAGAAGCATCCAGAATAATGTTTGGCTGCATTTCTTGGCACCTTATGGCCAAACCAAGTTGACAGATAAAATTATGCATCCTGTGCCCAGTCGCAAGGAAGTCTAACAAATGTCTCCCTACTACTCCCTGCAGTACAGGAAGACTTCCCAAGAAAGGCGGAATAGGTGAGTGTGAACCAGACTGCAGAATCTGCTCCTGCCTATGGAGACGTGCTTGTCAAATCAGAATAACTCTTCCAAGTTTATGTACAAACATGCTTGGAAATCAAAGCATCGCTGTTACTGGTATTGGATTTAATGGAAGGTGAACAATTTGCTTTAAGTTCTGTCCTAGATGTGGGGGGAAAATATCTCCATTAGAAGCATGATGTTTAACCTACTAAAATAAAAGCAGGGTCAGAAGCTAATAAGAAAATCTTAGAGAAAGATTCTCCTAGTCTTGTAGATGGTATTCACAGGGGTTCCTGAAACTAATGGTTTAAGTTTCCACCTTTCCTCATGAATAATGCAGAAGTTTCCTCATTTATGTCCATTTCCCCAAATTAACATAAAGTGGTCAGCTTCCAAGGTTTTTAGTTCCTTTCAAAATTTCAGCCAGATGCCTTCTCTTTGAGAGAACACCTCAAGTGCTCCCTCTAGAATTAACTAGGCCAACTCTCCAAGCTTCTGTTTTGACCACTGAGTAACACTTCAGGCTAGTCAAGTACTAATTAAAATACATAATTAATAATCATTCACATGTGTATGGCATTCTATATTTTGAAATATTTTCATATCTTCTGTCTTCATGACAACCCTTGAGGTTATTCTTGTTTTGTTTTGCTTTTCAGGTGAAGAAAAGGGAAGCTTAGGAACATCACGTGACTTGCTCTGTGGAGCAGTGGTTAGTCCTGGAGGCAGCAAGCCCAGTCTCCTCACTCAACTCCAGTTCGACTTGCTCTGTTCCACAGCTTACGTTTGCTAGGCCTACGTCCCATAATTCCAACACTATCGATAAGCCACTCACTCTTAGGTAATTCTCAGCCTTGGCTCATCACATCCTATTTGAGCAACCTCAGGTGGGTTGTGAAATAGGCCAAACGTTAACCTGTCATCGAAATATCTTTGAGGTGTATGTATTAGGTTGGTGCAAAAGTAATTATGGTTTAAAAGGTTAAAAATAACTGCAAAAACCACAATTACTTCTGCACCAACCTAGTATATTCGAAGTTTACTCAAATACATGCTTTCTGTCCTAATATTTCTCAAACTGTCCCACCAGGGGGCAATAAGAGGTCTCTGAGTGGCCAACAATTCTAGCACAGTCTTTCTTGTGATAGTTTGTTGGACATTCTTTTTTTATCACTAGACCAGAAAACTTACTATTGATGAGTTTTGTGACAGAAATTCAAGAAAATGTACTACAGCTCACTTGGTAAAAATTCTATTTTAACCCACTCGTTTGAATTGTCTTCTTATCAGAAGCATGTGCTAAATGTAAGGTTTATTTCCCTTACCTCCTTTTCCTGGTCTCTGCCTTGTTGCAGTTTGTGCTGGTATTTTCCTATAATTAGGTTTTTCTCATGCTGATCAGACCTCCCCCACCTCTTAACATGCCCCCCTCAGGCCTCATGGTGTCCTGGGCAGAGCAGCCCTAAGTCCTAAGGTGATAATAATGTTAACTTAGTGTAAGCTTCTCCGAGGAAGGGAGAATGCCACGTACTTCTTTGTATTACACACACGCACTGTAAAATGGGGCCGTCTCAGGGCCTGCATGATAAGGCAGCTGTCCTCTGTTACAGCTGTCCATTTGTTACATGTAGAGAATGCAAGATAGAATGAATGAAGTCATCGATGACAGTTCTACAGGTGAGATGGAACAGAAGGAGCAGGGACTCCTGAATCTAGTACCATTTTTGGTCAATGATTTTTCACCCCTTGAGACAGTGCCCATTCTCAAGGCCTGGACTCATACCACCCTGCCGTCTTTCAAGGCTCGGCCACACTAGCTCCCATGCCTTCTCGGGCTGCTCTAGTTGACAATATCCTGCTCCTTCTCTGAATTTATACTCTCTCACCGACAGAGCCCTGCATATACCTCCTCTGTTATAAGTTACTTTTCTTGGGTGTTTGCCTCTCAACTAGAGATCAACCCCTTGGCACCTCGTCACTGCCCTACACAGATTGGGCATTCAGTAAATGGTTCTCCTTTAGATTCTACATTCATTACATCATTGCAGTTCATTTCCATGGGTAACATAGCAACATGGAAGAAAACTGCAGCCCTGTGACCTATTTAAAAATGTCACATCTCACTTGAGTGCTGGACTGCCCTTCAAAGACAAGAAAACCAATGTCAGATTTGTTTTGCTTTGGGGATCTTCATGCAATCATGGCTTTGCACCTCCGGGGATGGGAAGAACTGAATCGCTTCATGGTTGCTTAGAATCCAGCTTGAAAAGCACAGAGGCATGTAACTCTGGGGGTGGTAAAGACAAGGAAGCTGGGAAGAACGCGTGGAATCTGCTGGGACACGCCTCACTTTCTCCATCTGTGTGGGAGAAGCATAGATGGTCCACGGTGGGAAGAAATGACTATTTCAAGTTGCTCCAAAAACTGGGAGTGGGTGGGAATCAAGTCACTATAGGGTCAAGTGGATACCGGTTGGAGTTAGGGGAGTAAAGGATGGTGAGCCTTGACATTAATCTGTCTAGGAGGAGTTTAAAAGGCCCTCCACCAAAATACTCCAGCTCTACCTAATGAAACACGATTTTTTTTCATGGGCAATTTCCTTTGACTTATGAGTCTGTGTTTTCTCTTTTGATCAAAGCGTATGGCTCTTTCTTAATCTGAAAAGCCCAATGGGAATTTGTGTTGGTTCTTCTCCCATCTCTGCTTAAGAACCATGCTCCCAGCTGTCTTCAGTAATGTTACTTGGCAGAGGGAATAGGCAGACCCTCCTTCCCACCCCAAGGACTTGAAGAATGCTCTGCTTAGAAGTAAGAAGCTGACCACCAGATGTGCTCCGCAGTGGTGGGCACCCTGGAGGCAGGAAGGAAGAGGACTGAGGACCTGAGGCGAATGCACCGTAGAGGAATGGAATGGTCACATCGCTTATCCAAGAGAGGGTAACCCCAAATCCAGCTTCTTTTGGCTTAGAATATGAGGTGCTGTTTTCATGTCAAGTTTCACTTCTCAAATTGTGTTCTATGTAATATTACACTTTTTCCGTATTGTCTAAATAATACCACGCACAAAGAACAGGATGAATGTGTGACATAAATTCTCCTCCTTATGTAAGAACAAAACTATATGCTATATTCAGAGGAAGGCTGAACCGAAACCAGCCATGGTTGTTTCCCTTTGCTTTGTTTCCCATGACTCTGTCTATAAGTATGGTCCTTGGGAACTGCAGTCATTCATTGTCCAAAGGATGGGGTGGTGGTGGGGGGAGAGGGAGGGAAAATTCCTCCTTAAAATAAGGTCAGAGACACACATTCTGCTGGCCTTGGAGGCATAGGGGATGCTCCCGTGCTGTTGCCATGACACCAGGCAGTGTTTCCATAACACAGCCTTCCCACGTTCTGGGCAAGCCAACTTGGACGGCTTACCCTGCATGATGCTAGTCAGGCTGGAAAGTGATCAGGGGCCCTTTGGGATTGCTGTTCTGATTTTCGTGTGTGGAAGCTGACCTCTGGCTAGAACTCTGGCTAGAGCCCAGGCTGGGGATCTGATGGGGATGATCCTGGAAGAAGACTCGGAGTTGCTCAGAAGATGTTGAATACACTTTGCGTCCTCTTTTTCCATTAGTTGTGTGAGTTTGTAGGGTGTGCAGTGTGTTGTAGCTGCAGGCATTCTTGTATCTATGAGACAGAAGTAGCTGTAGAGAGGACAATGAGAGTGAATAAAAACTGAGGAGGAAGCAGTGAGCTACCCACGAGGACAGAGGCAATGGCTAACTTCCATCGCTTCAAGATTGTAACCTCTTCTACAAGAGAACAAAAAGGAAGTCAGGAACTTAATTTAAACTTGATAGGTGTAAATAGGAATAAGATACTCTATTTAAAGCCCTTTGTGATCCCCGGAGAAAAAGAGTACTCAAACCGCTCACGGTTTCTCTACTGTGTTGACAAAGTTAGCATGTGTCTGGCACAAGGACCCACACTGAACAGAAAACCAGTAAAATGCTTGCGTGAATGGAGAAGCAAAGTGCCCAAACCATCTGTGTAGTGATGCATCATTTTTTGGCCATCGGGCTCCTTTGGGAACATGCTCAACTTCTGGGGAATCCCCCACTTTGAGTCCTGCCCCCCACCATGTGGAAGCTTCAGAGGACTTCATTTCTTGGGGTCAAGTTTCCACAAGCTGAACAAGAAAGCTCTTGTACTCCCACCCTGTTTTTCTTTTTGCCCCAAAGCATGCTCCCCAGAGGATGCTACTGGGAAAGACAGATTCTTAGAAGATTTCAGCCTTGGTCTTTTTCTAGGTCAAGTTCTGTTGTCCTGATTTCCTGAAGGAAAGAGAAGTACAAAGTAAACTGAATGAGAAGGAAGAGGTTTAGATATTCAAGTCGTGGTTCAAGGTCATCAGCCTGGGCTTTCCCTGGAGCTTTTTGGTAATGGAGAATCTCAGGTTCAACCTCCTCCCCACTCCAAATCACAATCTGCTGTTTAACAAACTCTCCCAATGTTGCACAAGTACTTTTTTGCTTGAGAAGACTGGTATAGAGAAAACCCCAAGCGTAGTCTTCAGAACTGGGAAAGGAAATATTACTTCACAGAGTGAGAAACAGTTACTGGGTTTCAGCACCAAGGAAGACAGAACATTCCAGAAAGATCGAGAAATAAGCGTGGAGTTCTAACATAAATATTCCATTGTAGAAGCTTCTGATTCCTTTAGATGCAAATCTCAGACAGACTAACAGTCTGATTAGGTAGGGGAGAGGACATGGGGGAGGAAGACAGTGGGGGGTAGGGGGCAGGGGAAAGAGGAAAGGAGAAAGATAAAAAATTTTCTTATTAATTTTAAAGTAATACATATCCATTCTAAAAATTTTAAACACCACAGAAGAGCGTAAAGTAAAAAACGGACAGTAGAATTGCCTTCCTCCAAGACTGTTTTAATCATATAAAATTAAGAGCACAGGTTCTGGAAACGAACTGCCAGGGTTTGAATCCCAGCTCTATTGCTTACCAGCTGTGTGATTTCAGGGAAATTATTTAACTTCTCTGTGCCTCAGTTTCCTCTGCTGTAAAATGGAAATAACAGCAGAATTGTTGTGAGGATTTATTTTGATAGGTGTCAAGCTCTTCAAACCAGGCCTGCACATACATTTTATGTGTTGGCGTTTATGATTCTAATGCTTCAATGTTTTTTTTACATTGAAAACTCAGATCCCTTTGGTATTTCACCATGAGTCAGTAAAGAATTAAGAAATTCATTTTTCTCTCTAATGGTTAGCTAGTTATCCAAACATTATTTATTGACTAATCTCTTTTTCCATGTGTCTTAAAGGTTAATTGTAGTCTCCCCTGCCCCCATCCCCACCCTTGCAAAAAAAGAAAAGATATGTTGATGTCCTAACCCCCAGCCCCTCAGGATGTGACTTTATTTGGAAATAGGGTCATTGAAGATGTAGTTAGTTAAGATGAGGCGTATTGGAGTAAGGCTGGGCCCCTTAATCCAATGTCTATAAAAAGATGAAAAGATACGTAGAGAAGAAGGCCACGTGAAAAGAGAGGCAGAGACTGGAATGGTGCTGCCACGGCCAAGAAATGCCTGGGGCTGCCAGAAACTGGAAAGGGCCCGGAAGGCTCTGCCTCTAGAGGCTTCTGAGAGTCCAGCCCTGCCAACAGCTCCATGACAGACTCCCAGGCTCCCGAACTGTGAGACGATACATTTCTGTTGTTTTAAGCCACCCAGTGTGTGGTATTTTATGGAAGCCCTAGGAAACTAAAACAACATATAAGGACAGGTTTTTGTTGTTGTTGTTCTTTTGGCATGGTTGCTTAGTCCTATGCCTTCATGATATGTTTTAATGATGTGTTACAAGTCCAGTTCAGAAGAGAGATTGAACATTCCCATCATTTCCAGTAGTTTTTGAGATAAAATCTGACATCGTGATATTGAAATTAGAGGCTATTATTGGCCATTGTAAAAATTATCATACTTTTCCGAAAGTCTGAAGCCTCTGTCAGCACCACTTCTCACTGTGGGGGCCCCAGACACTGAGATTCTTTCTAGCATCTAACATCTCAACTGCCATGTCTCCTTCTGTTCATTGAGAGAGGTTTACAAAATGTAGTGGGGATGCTATTAATGATGAATAAACTCCATCTGTACATCACACTGAAGGTTGTATTTGTGCACAGCCTTCATCCCTTGGTTTATGACGATGTTAATTGCTTTGTAAGGACTGTTGCTGGAGTTGCAGAGAGAAAGTGCCCATGCCAGGTTCCACTTCCCCCGAGTAAAGAAAATCAGATTAGAATAATGAATGACACACCAGGACCTCTGAGATTTCCTGGGGGAGCTAATGACCGTCCACAGGGTCTTAGCACGAGACCCCCTCTGTGGCATCAACAGGGATGCATTTCATAGCAGCTAAGCGTTGGGAAATGTGCTTTTAATTATCACTTAAGATGTACCCTGTCAGAGGTATTCATATCACTTGTATTTAATGAGAATTGATTTTCAGATTGCGTTACCCAGAAAGCCTGGGATCATGGACACCATGGTTCTTTCCTGAGACCTTCAGTCACCACGTGTTTCTGGGTTGGTGCTCGCCTGCCCTGGCAGCCACCAGATATCTAATCTGCCACATGCGGCCGGGGCTGAGGCCCGTTCACTAGCCTTAGTGTAGTTTCTGATGAATAAGACGCCACCAAGCTGAGCCTGGCTCACCAGTTTCGCTGCAAAGTGGGGCAGCCCCAGGGAAAACAAATTCAGGGTTGACTCGTTCACTATGGTACAGAGAACAGCCTTGTCAGAGCAGCCATATTGAGCAGAAACAATGTGTCGATGGGGTAAGCAGCCATTTGAGCACTCCCACCTCTGGCTAGATCTTCCCCTGGTTCCCTCACCTTCTCTGAAGTGGTCAAGCAGGTCCTGGACAGGTAGGCCAGGGGTGCAGAAAGGTGGCGACGGAAGGAGAAGATGTCTAGTTATCCAAGCATTTCTCAAATTTCCATTATTCATATATCACAGGCCACCTTCTGGCCATAAACATGTACTGTCTTTACAGTGATTTGCTTAATATTTTCCTTTCAGCTGACTCAGTGAACTTTATACA
This sequence comes from Rhinolophus sinicus, assembly GCF_036562045.2. NCBI lineage: Eukaryota > Metazoa > Chordata > Mammalia > Chiroptera > Rhinolophidae > Rhinolophus > Rhinolophus sinicus. The sequence continues at coordinate 102,964,922 of NC_133752.1, read as the reverse complement.
TTTACTTTGCAAGGAAAACTTAAATCACTACTGCAAACAGATTAATCTTCCTGGTTTGGAAGTCAAAATTTTTCAGTTGCACTTATTTGTTAACTGAAATTATTTGACATATAACGTCATGTAAGTTTAAGCTGTACAACACGTTGATTTGATACATTTGTATATCACAATACGATGGCCATTGCCACGTTAACTAACACCTCTACATGTCACATGATGACCATTTCCTTTTTGTGGTGGGAATAATTCCACTTTTCAGTCATAGATGGGTATTGTTTCCTGCTGATGGTCTTGTCTGTGATGGTTGCCTGTGATTTTTTTGTTAAGGTGGATATTCGAGAGGTGTTAAAGGCATAGTAACATGATCTTTTCTTTTTCTGGGTCAGAATGAGAAGGATTGAACAAGAACTGGATAGAGAGTAACTTTTTCTCTATGAGATCATATTATTGATTTTTGTGTCTGTATAAAACCTAAAAGAATGGTGGTGTGCTTCCCTCCGTTTGAGAAACAATGATATAATCCATGCATAATTATGTGGGGACCATGTTGGAAAATTATGCAGAGGGAAGTCAGAGGAAAGGGGAGAAAAGGAGACAAGCAAGAGCAAGCAGGCCTCGCTGATCAAAACACTGCTTCCCTCCCTTGTGCAAGAAACATAGTTCTGGAAAGGAAAATGATCAGAGTTAAAATCAGCCCCACCTCAGTCTCTTGGCCCCTCCCTCTACGTTCTTTCATCCACTCGGTGAGTATTAATTGCCTCCCACAGATCAGACACCGTGCGACATACTGGAGCCGTGAAGACAAAGAATCACTGTCCTCAGAGCCTTGTCTAGTCCGACAGAAAACAGAGAGGTGTGCAGAGAGCTGGGGGTCTACCAGGAAGTCGCCTGAATCAGATTTGGGGGGATAGAAAGCAGCAATGGGGAGAAAGCAGTTACTGGGGTCTCAACCTAACGGGGCATTCTAATACTGCAGGAAAGGGAAAGCAATCACATTTGGGAAAACAGTACAAATGTCTGAGCTGCTCAGGCCCCCTGACGTGCCGCAAATGGGCAAGTATTGCTCTCTGCTGCACTGTGTCTGCTGACTGTAAGGGGGAATGTCAGCACTAGACACGAGATGGCACTGATCATTCAAGTTTCAGAGCCCGGAAGCAGTGACGTCTCCATTACAAGCTGAACTTTGAACTCATCGGCCAGTTTCACTGAGTGGCCCTGAGGTCACTCCTTTGCAGGAACCATTGTGTCCTAGTCCCTGGGTCCTGTTGGGTGCATTCTGTCCTCCCGGGCAGCCCTCCCCAAGCAAGGCCTGGACTGGGCATTGGCTCCCGAACCTGCTGACCATGTCACTTGAGAGGGTGGCCACCAGCCTTGCTCTGCTCATCCTCGGCTGGACCACAGTAAGAATTCGGGTGACATTTCTGGCAGTCCTGTAGGTTGATGTTCCAGACAGCGGTGAGGTTTTGGTGCCAGAAGGATTGGAATAGCCCACTCTTGGCTATTCAAGCAATGATTGTACAGATTCAACCTGTCACTCACATTCGAGCTGCTTCTCTGGTCCTCCATGGGGCCATAAACTAGTCCACCTTACACCCCCTGAAGCAGTTTGGGCAAAAAACACTGGGGCAGAAAGGAAGCCTCAGTAGCGTTCCCTTGTGGAATTCAAGACTTATCTCTGTGCTCCCATGGCCGTCAATAATTGTGAGTCGCCTCTACTTGATTTCAATTCACTCTCCCCCACCATTACGTCTTTCTTTGCCATATATAATTGGGAGCTACAAGCTTAATATTCAATTTCCTTCCTGCTCCCTGATAACAGACAGGTAGGAGCACAGGGGATCTCACCCCAGCGAAAGGGCTGCCACAGTGTCAACAGCAAAGATGCTGAATGGATTCCCCTCCACTGCCGTGTGACGCTCTCCCCACAGCTCTAGATGGTTTTGTTGGACGACATGCCTGACCCTCAGCTGGACCTGGTCCTAGTGCTGCTCAGGGTGTCATTCATTGTCAATGTGAGTGCGTCTCAAAGGGTTTCTGAGGACAAAATGGCTAGTGCAGCCAGGAAGCTGGCCTTGGAGCCCCTCAGCTCAGGAAGGGGTCGAGCCAACAAAACTGTGGGGCGTCCTTGGCAAAGGAAGTTCTCGAAAGAATCTGGATTTCCCCCAAGGAACCCATAAAGCAATAAGGTAATTTTTATTTTCTTTAAGTTATAAGAGAATCACTGAACGTGTCTACAGGGCAGAGGGTACAGTCCATGAGGCATACACTTCAGATGTTCCATGCTGGAGTTTCGTGTTGCTTGTTTTGCAAAGTATTCTCCTTGGGGCATAATCTATCCCCGTTCTCTGCGACCAGCCTGGAAATTTTGGTGACTTGAATGCTGTTCTGATGCTTCCTGTCTGTTGTGCGGGAGACTCTGCTCGCTGCGCCATTTGTCGTGCGGGGCGGCCTGCGGGGTCTCTGGTCCCCCTCCCCACATAAGAATGCAGGATATGGTGAAGCCAAAAAGGAACACCCACGGAGCCATAGGTACGGGAGTCATACCACTATGGTCTCACTGGAGGCTGGGTCCATCAGACACACAACCTGCCGTCCGCCTTTCCGCCAACCTACCGATGACTCTCCTCCACTCTCCTTGACTCTGTTCCTCTACTCTCTTCCGCTCTCCTCGGCTCTCCTCGGTAGCCGCAGCAGTTATACTAGCGGCCAATCGGCTAACCGGCCACAGCCGACGGCCAATCAGCCACAGCTGACGTCCATCCACTACCCAAGCCAGCACCTTTCCACGTGAGGCCGAGAGCCTGTAAACTACTTTCTGGAGCTCTGTCCCCACACTGTCTTTGAGATTCAGCCTCCAGATAAAGGAAGTATAATGGGAAGGTTAGACTAAGACGACTGATGGCTGTCATGTCCCCTGTTCCGTGAAAGGACAGGGAATGGAAAATATTCTGTCTTTATTTCAACCCCAAGTGCACCAATTATCAGAAATGGAAGGACTCTTTAGCTACTTAGAACATTCAGGTATTTTGACTTATTCAAATTGCTGGAGGTCCACGCCATACCCACCAACCTCCCCTTCTCCCCAGCTAGTTTTAATCATAAATATTGTTGCCACATTCCTTTTTTCACCATCATCAGATGACCAGAAACAAGTGGTGTGGGGGCTGGAAGTGAGCCTGGCTGTAGGAGACAGAGTTAGAGACCCATTGAACACAGAACCATATGTCCACACTCCTCATGTCCCCCCTTCCCTTACCAAGACCTCAGACAGACACATGCTTCACCATCTTTCACATTCTAGTTTCAGGGTTTTGTTCAAAATCATTTTCTATCTCAAGTCGTCATTATCATCTACATGTCTTATTTCCTTTTTGAGACCATCATGTTCTGGGTGGTGGATGACTTGATCATGACTGACAAAAAATAACAAACAAACAATAGTGACAATCTTCAATCATATATATTAATATATATTTATTATAGAAACTTAGATATATAGTCATTGTATAAACTTTGGATACTACTAAATATAAAAAAATTATTATTATGTATAATCCTACCACCCAAAGATAATCACTATTATTATTTTGACACATTTCTTCCAGTCTTCTTTTCTATGATTTGTATACAGCTTTCTTCTTCATTAATATAAATGAACATTCTTCCATGCCGTTAAATATTCTTGCATAATAAGATGCCCTCATATGAATGTACCATGAGTAATGTCACCAATCCCCTCTTGTTAGACACTTGAGTTGTTTCTAGTTTGGCTCCATCATTGTCCACGAATGTCTTGCTCACATCTTAGTGATATTTATAGATGGCATCCCTTGAAGCCGGAAGGACACTAAGTCAAGGAACACACATACTTGTTTAAGATGATACTTCCCACCAAGGTGTCCTCAGACAGATGGTACCAATTTTCCCTCCCAGCGTCAGTGAACAAAGTGTCCCTTTTGCTGGGTGTGATTCTTTCTAATGGACGCCAGAGCAGGGTTTCTTTGTGGAGCTCAGGGTGAGATGAAGAAGGCTCAGGAATGCTGAGGAAGGAATGATTGCCCCTCAGAGAAGACTACGGTTCTCCAAAATTAGATGAAACCTGGACCAGGAATTGGGAGTCCTGAGTTCAAGTCCTGCCCCAACAAGCTTGTGCTACCTTACTTCTCTGGGCCTCAGTTTCCTCTCTTAGAAAGTGAAGTGGTGAACAAGACAATCACTCACAGACAATAAAAGTCCCTGACATTGCACTCTCTGCTTCCAAATGAGCCCCAAGCGTGGGAGTTGCCTGAGCTGCCTGAGAAGCCAGGTCACTGTGTCTGTCCCCAGGAGAAGGAAGCTGTTCTCGGCCAAGGTGTGAGCAAAGCCTTCCTCCCCTCTTAACGAGTGGGGTCAGAGCCTAATAGTGATAAACAACTTGTAGGCCTCTTAAAACATTTATTGCCACACCAGTAGTCTCCTTCCAGAGCTGAGGAAACTAAGTGGACCCTGTGCTTAGGACCTCCAATGTGACTGTATTTGGAGTAAAGAGGGAATTAAGGCTAAATGAGGGTCGTACCCTGATTCAATAAGATTTGAGTCCTTATAAGAAGAGACACTAGAAGTCATTCTCCCCACCCCCCTCCCCCCTCCATGTAAGGACCCAAGGACACAATGAGAAGCTTGCCCTCTGGTCTTCTGCAAGCCAGGAAGTAGGTCCTCACCAGGAACTAAATTATCCAGCACCTTGATCTTGGACTTCCAGTCTCAGAACTATGAGAAATAAATATCTGTTGTGTAAGCACCCCTGTCTGGAGTATTCTGCTATGGCAGCCGTAGTTGACTAAGATACCACAACAAGGGTTCAGCATCTTCATTGACTCAATAGAAAGGGAGAGGCCAGGTGGGCCCCAACTTAGGCACAAGTGGCAGGGGCTACCATGCTGTCCCTGTCCCTCCCTCTCTCCTCAATTACAGTAAGTGTCAGGCTGGATAGGTTTCCTCCTTGCAGCTTAGTAGACAAAGGGTCAGCTCAGTCCTATCAGGGAATCTCATTTTCTCCCACTGGCAGCAGCAGCATTTGGAACAATGTGTGGGGATAAAATGTCTGTCACAGCACTCAGTGCAGGAGTGTGGCATTCATTCCCATCCTCGCAAGAGACACATCCAAACCCTCCTTGGCACACGGTCCTGGGAATCACACTCTTCACTTCCAGCAGAGCAGGGAGATAGAAACATGATGAGGTTTCCTGCACAGCCACGGTTGGCACTTTCCCCTGAATGCAGAGCCTGATAGCACCAGGCAGGCTTATGGCCTCAGAAGCCAAGTCAAAAAGAAAAGACCCATCCGGGAGCGAGCTGACCAGTCCTGGGATCTACCCAAGTTTTATTCAGAAAGGCTAGTTAGGAACCGGTGCCCTAATTACCTAGAGGCATTCGTGAGGACTCAAGGGGTGTTACTTTGTAGAGAAAGTTGGTTGCTTGGCTATTTATTGGATATGTAGTTATCTTTCTTGAATACTTAGTATACTCCAGATATGGCACCAGATTCCATGCACTGATTTCTCTCAACCAGTGGGAAGCAGTCCCGAAGATCGCCATTTTACAGAGGAGGAAATGAATGTTTTAGAGGCATTAGAGGGCCTCCCAAAAGTGACGTGGTCAATGACAGCCCATGGAAGACCAGGAACAGTCACTAAGTTGTTGCTCAATATGCCACACTATCTTTCTTGAGGGTCAGACCTTCACTGGTGAGGGACAGGATCCCACTCCCTTTGTCACAAACAGAAGTTCCAATAATATAGGACTATTGGGACCCAATCTTTTTCTCAATTTTGGCAAAATATCCTAAATCTCCCTTCTTTTTCTTTTTTTTTACTGGGGAATATTGGGGAACAGTGTGCCTCTCCAGGGCCCATCAGCTCCAAATTGTTGTCCTTCAATCTAGTTGTGGAGGGCGCAGCTCACTGGCCCACATGGGAATCAAACTGGCAACCCGAATGTTCAGAGCTCATGCTCTAACCAACTGAGCCATTAGGCCACCCCTAAATCTCACTTCTGAGATAATTTATTGCTGTTTCCTGGCTTAGCCTACTCAAACTGTCAGAAGAGGTGTTTTATTCTTTATAGATATTCTCCTGGAAGTAGGTCTCTTTTTTCCCCCAAAGGGACCCAAAGAATACTTTAAAAATCAAATTTACAAAAAGAAATTCTTTATGCTCGTATTTTCCAAGGGTTTATTTATTTTTTTAACAGTCAGATAACAATTGGGCTTTGTTTATCATTGAAAATGGAGGGCTATCAGCCAGAGTTGGACTATTTTGGATACCTTATAAGTGGAATGATACAGTAGTTGCCTTTGTGTGACTGGCTTATTCCACTTAGAATAATGTCCTCAAGTTTCACCCATGCTGTAGCCTGTGTCAGAATTTCCTTCCTTTTTAAGGCTGAATTTTATTCCATTGTATGGAAAGACCTCATTTTTCTCATCCATTCATTATCTGTTGATGGACACTTGGGCTGGTTCCACCTCTTGGTTATTGTAAATAATTCTGCTATGAACATCCATGTGCAAAACTATCCTCAAGACACTCTTTCGCCAATTTGTTTTTAGCACAAGTTTTACTCTCTCGGCAAATTTCAATTATACAACATGGCATTATCAGTTATAGTCACCATGTTGTACATTAGATCCTCAGACTTTACTCAGCTTATAACTGAAAGGTTGTGCCCTCTCCCCACCTCCCCCACCCTCCAGCCCCTGGCAACCAATTTTCTACTCTGTTTCTATGAGTTTCACTGTTTCTTTGTGTGTGTGTGTGTTTTGTTTTTTTGTTTTTTAAGATTCCACATATAAACAATGCCATGTGGTATTTGTCTTTCTCTGTCTGGCTTATTTTACTTAGCATATTATCCTCCAGTTTCATCCATGTTGTTGCAAATGGCAGAATTTCCTTCTTGTTCAAGGCTGAATGATATCCCATCGTATAAATGTACCACATTTTCCATATCCATTCACCCGTCCATGGGCACTTAGGTGTTTTCCATACCTTGGCTATTGTGAGTAAAGCTGCTGTGAACACGGGGGTGCAGATATCTCTGAGACAATAGTTTCCTTTGGATATATACCAGCAGTGGGATTGCTGGATGACACGGCAGTTCTAGTCTTGGCATTTTTAAATGTATGGTTCAGTGGCATTAGGTCCATTCACATTATGCCTGTGCCTGGAGGCTTTTAAGATGAAGCACACGCCTTTGGAATCCACCAGGAAGGGAGGTCACCCCAACCTCTAGGCCTAGAAAGGGACACAAGGGGTGTTGGTTAGGCTGGCTGCCACTCTCCCAAGGGAAGGGCTTCTCACCAGCATCATAGGAGGGATTGACAAAGACCCTCTCCCTGGAGGGGCCTTGGTCCTCAGCCTCAGGCTTGATCCCCAGCATTGGTGAACTGGGGTCCTCCTGCTGCCCTGCTCCCTCCCTCTTCCTCTCTCCCCTGCCCGGGTCCCAGCAGCAGGGGCCCCTCCCAGCTGAGCTCCTTTCCCTGGAGACCCCATTATGTCACCAAATCAGTAGTTGAATGGCCTGCCCTGAGCAGGCGCAGAAAGTGCCGCCCAGGCTGCCAGCAGTCCCTCTGCCCGCACCCTTCCCGGAGCCCTGCCCACTCCTCCCGGTGCTAGAGTTTCCCCCGGGCAGATCAGGCGGGTGTGGGGAAAGTGCCTTGGGGTTTATCGAGTTCATCGGACTGTCTAACAGCAGGCGCCGGGCTGCCAGCATCGCTGCGACTTGAATTTCTACCATTTTCTCTGCTTAACACCTCGCTGGCCCTCCCCCTCCCCCCACATATAATAAGCCCCATTCTTCTCAGCAGCTCGGCGGCGAAACAGCAGCCAGGGACCCACCGCGCGCGGGGACACGCCGGGGCTTTACTCGACCTGCTCGATTGTTCTCCCCTTTCTCGCGGGGACATTCAGCTGTAATCCTAGCAGGCCCCGCACAGAGGGGCGGCAAGGCCTTGGCTTCTGGGAGGGGTGAACTGAGCTGGGACCTGTAAGTCAGGCCTGGCTTGGGCTGATTGTGTGGTCATCAGCGAGTCACACTGGGGCTCAGCTGCCACCATGACCCTAGAAGCAGGAAAGAATAGGCTTGTCTCTGCCTGACCTGGCAGGGAGGTCTTGGGAAATGCTTTAGTCTAAGGAATTGAAGAGTTGGGAACAAGAAAACAATTCTAGTTATTGTGCCTAGAATTAGGCTCTGCTCCCTAAAAGGGATGGGCAGTTGGGAATAAACTAGGGTAGCAAGGGTCATGTAAGGACCCATAGCAGATGAATTAGGCTTAGATTTCTGTACAAGGCGCTTAGGTTTGAGTCTAGCCCGGCTGCCACCTGAAAACAGCAACGAGAGATCTGCTTTGGATGACTTTAGTAAGACATTCACTTGGGGGGTAGTTTTGGGTTTTTTTCCCAGAGAGAGAGATTTTAGATTTCATATTTTATCAGGTGCTGAAATGTGTCCATGACTCAAAAGATATTCGGCATCACGGTGCTGTAATCCAATGGGAGCATATACAAGCTATGCTACCATTATATACAAGCTATTCTGCAACTTGTTTTTTAACTTCATATGTGCCAGACAGCTTTCCCTGTCCATATGCACAGATCTACCTCATCTTATTAATAGCCATAAACCATTGTATTGAAGTGCCCATGGGGTAAGGGTGCCCCAGACAAAGGACAGGAAAGAAAGAAGGAGCAGGGGATGAAAAGCACGCCCGCCCTGTGTGGGACATAGAAGGAAGGGGCCTGCAAGCAGAACCTCACAGAACTTCGGAAATCTGTTCCCTGCTGCAAATACGGGTAATTCTCATAATCTGGTTTCGCTCTGTTCACGTGAACTGTGGGGATGGAGGATGTGCTAATGAGGTTGGGCAGTGACATGGCACATTTGTTTTGAGTGTGTTACCTTCGGGCCGTGGGATTCTGTGCAGAACCGGCATCCTCCTGTCCCCCATCCTTGGGCACTAACTCTCACTGGCCTGTGGCCCCAGATCTAAGTCTGTGCTCGGCTCTTTCTTGTCCCCTGTCAGACATATGTGCTCTCGCTGGGACTTGCTCATCTCCTCCGGAGAAGCCAGGGCTGTCCCCCCTGCACAGCGCTGGGTGTCTGACAGACAAAAAGGGAAGTTCCTGGGGCTCCCGTCTCCCCAGCCCTAGTCTCTCTGCCAGGTGCAGCCCAGCGACTCATTAATCACATCAGTAGCCGCATTGTCTGGGCCTCTCCCCAGGAAGACAAGTGACAGTTAAAAGCCACTGAATGTGCACGTGAGTTCTGTCTTTCTCCATTTCTGTGTATTTCACTGGGTTGGGGGTTGGGACCCCCTTTCTCCAGCTGGCTCTCCAGGCTGGAGCCCCCCAGATGTGTTCCCATGTCCTTCAAGCAGACAATGATTTGTTTCAGAAAGCTACCTACAGGGAGCTGTTTCCTAGGATGTCGTTTCTAAGAGAAAAGGGGGAAAGATGTACTTGGAGGGATCCTGTGGTCTTCACCCCGGCAGAATTCCCTGCCCACCTGGCACGCAGACCAGAGTCAGAAAGCCCATTCTATACAACGGACACTTGCTTTCAGGGCAAAAAGCAATGCTGAAGTCACTGCATCTGGGGACACACAAGACAGCACCCTACCCCATCCTTTCTTCTTTGGCCTGGGATAGTCAGCTGACATACACAGGCGGGTCCTGCATTCAGGGCTCTGCACAGTCACTGTAAGCGTATCTGTTTTGTGCAAAACATCCCATTGTCATCTGATGGACAAAGGCCTGCAGCCAGGCCAGCCTAAGCTCACACAGCTGTGTGATGCTGGCAAGTCACGCCATCTCCCTGCATTTCAGTTCTCCTATACAATTCATTTTCCTTTCCTTTATTGTGTTTTTATTAAGAATAAATATGTTTTTATATAAGCTACTCCTGCACCTTTCCCCCCTCCAACCCCACCAGTTCTGTGAGACTTGGATCAAATGCCAGCAACAGGTTAAAAACAGTCTCTTTAACCCCACACACATTTTATATGAATCGCTGTAAGGGCTCACTGCGGTCTGTCTTTTATGATAACTAATTACAAGAAACATTATCTCTAGGGCTGGGGAGGGAGGGCATTCTGTCCCCTCCACATAGTTAGTGCCCATTAAATATTAGCTAAATGAATGAACAAGTAAATATATTTGTTTTGAAGGATTTCCTCTCCTGGGAAAAGTGCATGAACAATTTAAAATGCTATTGTCATTCCATAATATACAAAGGTTTATACTGTGTTTTCATCACAGGTTCTTAAAGTGTTCCATTTTAGTTTTCCAGTGCTGGCAGAGGAAGAGATTTTAAACAATAAGCAGTATAGGAGAACTTGTAGTTTCTAGAATATTCCTGGAATATTCTAAGCCTTCTTCAAATGCAAATACACTTCACTTTTGAGCCGTCTTCAGACTTTGAACTGTTTCTGCATTCCCCTGGAAAGGTTTGCCTCTTCTGCAGCATTTCATGTGAACTTTCAAAATAGAAGCTGGATTTCAGCATTCTGTAACATTTCTAGAGCTTATGTTACCTGCGTGGTTAAAAGATCCTAGCAATGTGAGGTCGATTTCCGGTAGGAAACTTAACAGGATGAAAGAGTGTGTGTGTGCCACTCACACAGTCACTCACACTCGGGTATCTGGAGTATTGCATTTCCTGTGTTGTCTGTATGTATTTCTAATAAAATGTATTTGTAAAAAGCACACTAAAATGTATTTATAATGAGTTTTGGAGGAAATTATTTGATTGACATGTCAACAAACTCAGTGCATGTGATTTGTCGTCTTATATAACTAGGAATTCCCAGTGAGCAACCAGGACATTGGTTTTCTCGTACACAAACACAGCTGTTGTTTTGAGAAAATAACACAGAGAATGTTCAGGAAGAATGCTGTGTCAATAAAACTTAACTTTGAGTTGGCCTATGAAAGGTACCCAACACATGTACCCATGCACGTATGTGCATGTGTGCACACACACACACGTTTCCACCTTTATTTGCAACAATCAGAATAGAAAAGGACTGTGCTGGGATTTCTTCCTATCTCCCCAGATCCCAAATTCCAAATACGTACAATAAAAATATAGACACTTTGGAGACAGAAGGTTTGCTTTTATTCCTGTGTTTCAGGTGATGCCAGAGTAACTAAAAAGAAGTGTCCTGCGATGAGAAGTCAACACTGCAGACTTATATTCTAGAGCCTTCGACACAGGGCCAGATGATGGAACCATGAAGTGGATGAGGTCTCTAAGGAAGAATGAGCAGTGGAAAGCATAGAGGACCAAGGATGAACTTTTGGGTAAAGTCCACAGGTTGGTAGGAGGAAAGAAATTCAGCAAAAGACATGAGGGGGAATACATTTAAATCCCAAAAAGAAGTAAAGGGATCAGCCTTTTAGAAGAGGAAGCGGCCAACAGAGCCTTGCAGTGGGGGTTGGAGACCCTGGTAGCTGGAGCCAGACCTCAGGAATGATAACGTGATGTCTGAGATACAGTTCCACTAACGTGAGCACAGAAACTGGATATGATGAGTTAAGCAACTGACTGAAAAAGAAAAACGAGCGTTCAAATACCAACAACTACAGCAAGCCTGCCACAGAAATAAGAGAGAGAACATAGAAGCTGAAGGGAGCCCGAGCAGGGACAATCCTCTCAGACCAGAGGAGACTTCTGAATGATATTTGAAACCAAGAGGGAAGGACCTGGTGGGGAAATGAGAGTCTGGAGATTCTAGGAAGAAAAGGAATAACTGAGGCAACTGCCAGAGGAAGTGAGAAGGGAGAGGATCTGGAATGAAGGTGGGCAGGTACAGATGGAACGAAGGGAGTATCAGGATGATAGCGCCATGACGAGATAGTTGGAGTGGACAAGGGAACTCCTCCTGCAGTTTTCTCAGCAAAACAGAAGGCGAATTCCTGTGGAAAGCTGGAGGCCGAGGTGGTCTAGAAAGCTGCGGAAGGCGGCAGGCATTGAGGCCAATGTACCTCAGGGAAGACACGTGGCTGAATGCCTGTGAGAGCCCTGTGGAGCTCCGTGACTTTCCCTAGGCAGTTTTCGTATCTCAGGAGTGGGAGTAAAGGAAGCAGGTGATGGAGACAGATCTGGGACAGGGTCAAGGGGAGGAGGAACCTGGGATTCAGCAAGCTTTCCTCACTGTGGGTTCTCAGTAACCCCAAAATGAACAGGGCAAGGAGACTGCTTCAGTATGGAAGACATTCCCAGCTGCTTCACATTATTAGAAGAAAACGTTTCGTGTGATTGCCTCTGTCTATGCTCTTCTTCCTTGCAGCTTAGATTGCTCCACCTTTGGGATGGTTCCCAATTTCCTTCCTACCTCCATAGTCATGCCTCCTCCTTCCTCAGGTAACAGCCCTCTTCCCAGTTCTCTTACAGGATTTCCCTGTGTTTCAGACTTTGCGTTCATTCCATCTCCTGCTCTAAACACATGAACTTTGAATGTCTTCCTCTGAATCCCAGTTCTGGAACACTGACTGCATCTTGAAATAACTCGAGTCACTGAATGAATCCTTTTGCACTCGTTACTCGGAAGTTCAGGAACTATCTTCCTCTGCAGGCAGAAGATAAAGACCACAGGATCTGAGAAGTTATCTTGTCCAGTGCCTTTGTTTTAGAGACGAGGAAGCTTCAGCCCAGAGAGGTTGCCTGTGTGCCCTTGAGATCAGGCATTTGCTTGCTTTTAACACAGCCTCCCGGTGACGGCTTACCATGCTTTGTGTCTGGCTTGATTCTAATCAGGTGCTGCTCCATTCAGCCTCTGAGCAAGATCTGGCAGGACCACCCTGGTGGGGGTGGGAACACTAAGCTCACAAGCTAAAGATGCCCCTCGAGGAGGAAAAGTGACCTTGTGCCAAGCGGAAGTTCCGAGCAAGATGATGGCCAGTGAATGCAAATGAGTGTCCCCAAAAAAAGGCAATCAAAACTTTGGGATGCCAGGGTCCCAGAAAATAAGGGACTGGGAGGTTTAAGACCTCTCATATTTGACAGTTTTATAAAAGGTCAGGAATGGCTGCTGCATATTTGCTGTTGCATAGAATAATTTGTGTTGTTTTAACATTATTCTTCCAATGTCACTCACTACTCCATTTACATATATTTTTATGTAATTCAGGAATTCCTGAAAATAAGCAGTGCAATTAGAATCATCAAGTTTTATTCTCTCTAGCTTTAATTCCATGTTCCCTCAAAACATAAACATGCCAATATGTTGTTTGCTTTTAGACGTCACTCTACAAATTTTTGTTTAAGAAAAATGTCTCTTGAATGTGAACTATCTCGTACCCTACTTATGCTTTTAAACCAACTAAAATAAATATTTGAAGTTACATTTCTAAGTATTTGCTTAGGCGTATTATTTTATTTGCTATTTATTTTACCTGGGTCATGTTCTTCTGATTCCAAGAGTCCTCCATATTTAATAACAGCATTGTTTGTATACATTCTGTGTAGCTCAAAGGAATCCAAATGATTCATATTTTGATTCAGTGTCTTAGTCACCTCTGGCTGTGATATCAAGAATGCCATAGACTGGGTAGCTTAACAACAAACATTCATATCTCACAGTTCTGAAAGTTGGAAGTCCAAGATCAAGGTGCCAGCAGATTTGGTGCATAGTGAGGACCCACTTCCTGGTTCCTAGATGGTGTCTTCTCACTGTGACCTCACATAGTGGAGCAGTGGAAGATCATTTCTCTTGTATCTCTTCTTATAAAGGCACTAATCCATCATGGGGGCTCCACCCTCATGACCTCATTCTCTCCCAAAGGCCCCACCTCTTAATGTCATCACACTGTGCATTTCGGCTTCAGCACATATATTTTTTGGGGGGGTTGGAGAGACAAAAACATTCCGTCCATAGCATTCAGTTTAGCCAAGCGATAAATTTAAAGAAACAAATCTTGTCTCTGATCCACCTATGAAGATCTGTGATTCAATGAAAGTTTAATGCTTCCCCTGACAGAAACAAAGGGGTGCTCTTCTCAGTTCCTGGTGCCTGCATCACAGCTGCTCAGCTGCAGTGCGAGTCAAGATGGTTTAATGGTTTATCCTCCCAAACACCCACTCCCTGGAGCCTGAAGCAGTAAATTATTGAAAAGTCGAATAGAAGAAGATAAAGTGCCTAGCATGGGCGGGTTGAAAACATTCAGTCTATTTTATCTGGGGAATATGAAACTTTAAATTAGGAGACCCTTAAAGGTGACCCATAGATGCCTTTCTTTTTTAGATGCCGGAGGGGATGGGAACCCAGAGATGGAGACTTTGAAGATCCCAGCTGGTCAATTGTTATGACTCTATGATGATAACATGAGATTTATCTCCTCTAATTGCAACATATTTCTCAATCTCATTCAACTTTTTGTTTAATTATCCCCCCCCCCCCAATTTATAAATTCTCAAGGAAAACAAAAGATTGCCCAAATGGTGAAATTGTGTCAAAGCTAACAAAAGAAGTTCTGGAGGTTCAGCCTGACCCTGTTCTAAGTCTTCTATACAATGTGGGAAAAATCACTTGACTGCACTCTGCCTCAGTTTCCCCACCTGAGAATTCCTCCTTTCCCCTGCACTGACTTTAAAAGAGCTTGCTATTCACAACATACATTCCAACAGCAAATACTATATTTTTCAACCAAGTTAAAAGGCCCTACGTATAACACAGGTGTGGAGTTTTGGGCTCCCAGATATCACTCTTTGGCTAAAACAGAAAATTTAATGGTAGATACCTTTAGCGAGAAACATAGATATATAATTTAAGAGAGGGAGAAAGAAAAGTGAGATTTGTCTGCAATAAAAACTTTAAAATAAAAGCTCAACCTCAATACTTAAAAAAAAATTTTTTTGATGGGTAGCTTACTGGATGCTTGTAGAACAGCTGTAGTAACTGGGAAGGCCTGGAGGTAGTCTCCTCTCTGCAGCTCGGAGGCCTACACCTGGCACACAGAGCACTGCCCCAAGTGTTAACACGGCAGGCTGGCCTCTGGGCTCAGGGACATCTACCCAGCTGGGACCGAGATTATATGACAGGGACGTCCCCGTGGAGCCTGACCGGGCACTGGCTGGCTGGGACTCACGCTTCTCCTCTGAACTCTGAGCTCTGAAATATGGGAGCATCTGTCAGTCTGGGCAGGTGTCTTCACACCTCTGGCACGAAAACAGGCAGCTAATTTGAAAGGATGGGAGTCAAAACTGACACAGCTGGAAGGCCGTGGTCTGGTGGGCTCACAGTGGACAGAGACCGAGATACTGAGACAGGCCAGAAAATCCCGGCACTAACTTCATCTCCTGAAGCTGCCTGGTCCGACAGGAACACGTGGAGGTTGTCCGGCTGCTCAGATGGTTCCCACGGGAGGGTAAGTAAAATAAACAATTGTTGTAACTCTGATTCCCCTCCAAGTGCTAAGTATGCTTCCATATTTCATGAAAGTCTGCTCTGGAGTCGCTCCCGACTGGGAAAAACCTCCAGTTCAGCCAACACAAAAGCCCTTATTTCACTCAGACTCACATCAAAATACTCTATTTCTCTGACTCAAATCTTTCTTTCTTTGCCATTTGGCTCAAGTGCCCCCTGCGTCCATCTGCATCCTGACTATGCCCCTTACTCAGTGAGCATCAGTGAACCTCGGTGGTCCTGAAAAGACCAAACAGAGCAAGAGTGGGAACTGGCGAGGAGGATGGGAAAGGAGGCTGCAATGCCATCAGCAGCCTCACGTCCCCCTGATAATAAGGACGGGCTGCCCAGAGGGGGTCCACAATGAGAAGGGTGACAGTCGCTGACTTTTGACTTTTGAAGACCCCTCTCCATGATTTTAACCTTTCTCTACTGGGACCAGATCTGTCCAACGTCTAGAACCAGAGCCCTTCAGTCATGCTGGTTTCCTGGCTTTGCCTACTTGAGGGATGGGAAGGCGTTTTAGACAACGTGAGCATGTCCACACTTCCTGCCAAGAACGTGCAAACGGACTCCTATGGATAGCTGACGGTCGCGCCCTGGGCTGTGTCTACCTCCCAAGTCTGGTCCTGCAAGAACCCGGTTTATCACCTCCTGGAGACTGTGAGCACGGAAGC
Organism: Rhinolophus sinicus; assembly: GCF_036562045.2. Classification (NCBI taxonomy): domain Eukaryota; kingdom Metazoa; phylum Chordata; class Mammalia; order Chiroptera; family Rhinolophidae; genus Rhinolophus; species Rhinolophus sinicus. The sequence continues at coordinate 102,948,807 of NC_133752.1, read as the reverse complement.
CCACAGTTATGATGAGGGCGGAACCTACTAAAAGCTTCGCCATTCAATGGGCCGACTCTCCAGCCATGACAGGCCAGTAAAAAACCCAGGTGGGGCTGTTCTGTTTATTAAAAGCACTTAGCTTACTGGAATAAATAAGAGATTCTCCATCGGCAAAGTCAAGTGGTTTACAAAGCCCACTGGAAAGACATGGGGAGCTAGGATATAGATTTTCTATTTTCAATCAATTTTTTTAATATAAAAATGGAAACTAATTTTCAAGGGCAAGCTATCACAGCAGAAGAAAGTCCTCTCCCAAGCAAAGACTTAATGGTTTACAGTGATCAAATCTACATGCTATTTGCATGACCCGTGGTCTGGGCTCCATCAGAAGGTCGCCTCAAGCAGAGGCTGGCCACACTTCTGGAGGACACAGCAGTACTATGAGGATGGATTCCTAAGCATTTACAAGGCGGAAAGCAGCGTGCCCAAACGTGGCCATTGCTGCAGAGAAAACAAACTTGGTGGCAACCATCCTTCATCAGAGTGACTTTATGGTAGGCTATGAGATGGACAAGCCAGTTGGTACAAGATACAGACTTCTTGCTTTCAACTATGACCTTCCCACCTTGGTGCTACCACCTTTCTCTATTGTACATAAGGAGGGGACACAGGACGAGGAAGCAGAGGAAATAACATCTCACTCCAGCTTCCTGACCCTACCCTTTGCTCAAGCAGACGTCAGGTCTACGGGCCACCAGGGGTAGGCCGCAAGCTGCATCCAATTGCCAAGAGATGAGGCACGTGCCAGCGACAAGAACCACACCATGGTGTCCCCAAAGGCCACTTCCCTGTCATGCACTCTTACGTTAAGGCTGCTAGTGTCAGAGTCCCCGGGGTATCCCCAGGCCGAACGTAGTCTCTGAGTCAAAAGGATGGGCTGCCAGGTAATCCTTGTACTCGCCGTCGAGCAGCTGGGTGGCGTTCCGGGCAAACCAGCAATCTATCTGCTCCTCCCCGTTGTAGATTTTCCTCTGTTTCCAGACCACCGGGACCTGGTGCCCTTTCACCTTCAGGACAGTCTCAGAACCCCCACCTGCCTTGGGGAGTGGAGGACTAGTAGCGTTCTTGCTGGGCCTGGCAGGCTCCCCTGTGAGTCTGGCATCCTGGTTCAGGAACTGACCTGAGAGGACAAGAAAAGCAACAGGTCTAAGTCAAGTGCAAGGCCACACTGTGTTGAAAAAAAAAAAAATCTTACCAGCAAATGCACATGTGGCACCCAGAGAAGGGGGATTAATGATGTTAGTGGCAGGAGGGTTTTTAACTGGAAGGCTTGGGTGCCTCCCAGAAGGCCCCCATGCCTTTCCCAGCATCAGCGACAGAATGCAGTGTTTTGGCGGGTCTGGAGAGGAGAGACCCAAGACTTTATAGGTAATGGCCCCCACAGCTGGAAGCTGTCCACTTGCTAACACTGGAAAGCTGCCTACCCAGCAAGTAAAGATAACCACTGAGTCAGGAGGACAAGCAGGGGGATGATAAATAGGGAAGAAGGGTCAGCCTTCCTTTCTTTCCTCCCCAGTCAAAAGTCCGCCCCATATTATACAGTTAGTGCGTTGTACTGGGCTGAGGGTACAGCAAGCACTGGGTTCAGTTCATTCTTGAGACGCATAATTGCGTTCTCCAGGTCAAGCAAGGGCACCGCTAAAGCCAAGGAATCCTGGTCTGCGGCTGTGAGAGGGAGCTCGTGCTTGGCAGGCAGGTGCTACAGAAGCACGTCCATCTCAAGTGCCAGGAAATCCTGCTTTCTAAACTGAGCCCTGGCAGCAGCTAGCTCTTAACTTGTGGGCAAGGGGCCCACACGAAACTTCACATCAAACAGAGCCAGCCTGAGTGAATAGCCTGGTGTCACGGCAACAGGGGTGACCCCCGGAAGGGACACCGTCTCATGCCGGGTGCAGGGCTGTGGACTGCCCTTTCTTTGTATCTTCTTGCTGAGAGTAAGGAACCAGACCTTGAGAGGATTACTCCCCATTTCTTTGCTCACTTTCCCAGAAGGCCGTGAGAATTAGCCTCTAAAGCCCATTCCTATTCTAGAAAGTCACCAGGAGGCAAGAAATACAATGTCCATGATATGTATAAAGACCACACTTCCATGGCATTTCTCAGCCAAGCTGAAGCTGTCGGCAACACCAGCCTTCCTCAGGGAGCCGACCCCTCCCCTCTGGCCCACGAAGGGCAGCTGCATACCTAACAGTCCATGGCAGTTGCCGGAAAGGCCTTTGCTGCTGGAGATGTAGAAGCCCAGGTGGTCTCGCTGGTAGGGGGCTGGCTTCTTGTAGAGGTGAATGAGGATAACAAAGGCCACGGTGCCCTGGATGGTGACGGTGACGTTGGCATTGGCGGACACTGACACCTCCAGCCCCCGACTCCCTACCACCACGCTCTGGTTGCAGGGGAGGACCAGCCTGTCCCCACCATCCAAGATGACTCTGCGCGGTGTGACCTCCAGGTACGACCTCTCGGGCTTGTTGACCAGGATGGTGATGGTGCGGAAATAAGTACGCTGCTTCTTGTGGCCGTTGGGGGGAGCCGGGGCCCCGATTAACTCTCCATTAACTGTCACACCTCAAAGGCGGAGGGGAAGAGAGCAGGGGTTAGAAAAACCATCCCCACTTTCATGCTAAAGGCGTCCCATCAGAATTCCCTTCCTTCTCTGGCCTTATCTTTGTATTTCTTGCACCGTGAACTTTGGCAAGTGGAGGCCACTCCGTGCCTACGAGTGAATTTCTTCCCCATGTTTGACCCGCATCTCAGGATGGCGGAAGGACGATGCAGGATTGGGTCAACATACCACCGAAAGGGTTCCCGTGTTTGTTTGCGTGCATTCTCGGATTTCTTTCATTCTGAGTGTAGGGACCAAGACACATGTTCCTTCTCTACCAGTCACCACTGATCTGAGATGTGGTATAACGCAAAGGTTAGAATTATGTTGAGTCCAAAAACTCAAGTTCTTCCACATCCTAGGTGTGCATCCCTGGGCACGTCCCTTTAAAACACCAAGCCTCCACGTCCTCATCTGTCAGATGGGGATGTGAAACCTAACAGGACTGTCATGAGGCTCACGGGAGGGGGCATGTGTGTAAGCTTTTGATGGCCAGCAAACAGCACTTTCTTTTTTCCTTCACCGTCATGAATACAATGACAGCTTTTCTAGACCTGAGTGTTGCCTGTGAGCCAGGCCCAGGGGGAACCATGCTGTCCGGACAGGAGGCCATCCCGTGTGAGATGTTTGGGATTGAATTGGGTGACGCCCATGAAGTGTATTTTGCTCTCAGAGGAATTAGCAGTAAAAAAAATCCTGCTATATAATTAACTCCTGTTTTCTCTGCTTGGGGGATACTCTTCCTCTATATCGTCACTAGCAACTTCTTGGACATTCCAGGGGAAAACTGCCTTCTCTGGGACAAGGAGCCAGGGAAAGGAGGAACCCCAGAATGAATGGAAGTCAGGTAGTCCCGCCTCCAGGCCCCAAGCACCTTCCACTGAGCTTCCCATTGCGGACGCCACGCTAAACACAGAAATGACGGAACAGTGCCAACAGGGATAGGAACCTCCAGGGTGGGGGATAGATAGGCCCCTAGCTCCTATCTATCACTCCTGGGTCCTTTGAGTCACACACAAGTTGAGATTTAGCTCTAAAACTAGGAAGCCCCACAGGACAGCAAGGTGGGAAATCAGCCTGGGATCAAACATTACATAATGACATCATCCGTGTCACCCGGCCACGGGACCCACTGTCACCTAGCCCTCCAAAAAACTCATTTCCTCAGAACTGAGAAATACCAGAATGTCCACTGCAAAGCTTGTTGTCATAAAGTCTGGCTGTGTGGCTATCCACATGGCCCTCCCTGAGGCACTGTTACCTGCGTGTAACTCGAGAAGCTTTTCATATACCAATCCCTTTCACGCGGTCCCTCTACGGAACAAAGGGGATCAGAGCCCTTCCTACATCCGTGTTCTGTGCACACAGAGCTCAGTAATTGACATCCAGCGTTAACATCTCAATCATCAAGGAACAGAGAGAGATGAGTTGAGAACATCCCACCATCATCACAGTTTTTGAATGGAAATACATAATAACAATAATTATCGTGAATTTATACAGCACATGTGCATTTACAAAACAGCTTCCTATCCATTATTTAATTTGGTCTCTATAATAGCCTGGTGCGGCCAGCAGCGCAAAGATCACCATCTCTGTTTTACAAGGGAGACAGCAGAAGCCCCCGCGTCAAGTCTCCAAGGCCACAGAATAGTTAAGTCAGAGAGCAGGGTTTCCTACGCATGTCTTCCTGCTTCCAAGCCCAGCACACAGTCTGCTTCCTTTAATTAACCATCGACGATCATCGTTGAGCATCTATGATGTGCCCCCTTATATACCTGGATATCCAGTCTAGGCAGAGAGGAAACAGAACACGCACCTCGCTCTTGCCCAGGGGCCACCACGCAGGGCAGGACTTACCAGAGTCTGAGTGATCAGAGACCAGCCTTAGGATGTCCCCGGGCTGCCCATCTATGTTGAAGCAGACAGTGAGCTTGTTCAAGGCGAAATCCACAACAAAATGGGGGTCTCCATCCGCTGGCAGGGCAGAAAATAACAGGAGAGAAAGAGAAAGAAAGACATTTATTGGGTTCCGTACTCTTCTATTTTCTCACAAATCATTTACTTTCTCCTGTCCGTGATCCTGAATGTCTAAATGACGAAGATGACTGGGAGGTGAAGGGACTCACCCAAGTGACACAGTTAGGACATGGTAAAGTGAATATTTGAACTCGGGTCCCCTAAATTCAAATATAATGCTCCTTTTACTGCACCTTGGCCAAACACAGACAACTAAGCTTTGAGAGGAAAGCCAGGCACAGAAAGGAACGAGGGACCACCACACACCCCCACTATTACTGAGTCCACATTCTTCAATTTCCCACGTGGCCGCCCCCAATTCTTTCCTCTCTCCTTGACTGCCCAAGTGTAGAGGTATGGGTGAGAACCCGCCTTCTCCTGTGGCCACACTGCATGGCACTAAGGACATTCAAAGTGCCAGATGTCACAACCCTACGTAGCAGGAGTAATGACCAAGCCCAATGTAGGGCTGATGACACGTGAGGGACACAGGAGCTTAGGCAGGACCATCAGTGATGACATTGCAAGTCCCTCCTCTGGGCCATACTGACTTCTTTCTCTCCAATTTTTGTCCACAGAGGAGACCACAACGTTTAGCTGGCCTCGTTCCTGGCCATTTTCTTCCTTTTCACCTTGGGTAAGATGGACAGCCCTGTCTCTTATTGTGCAGACAAAATGTTTCCCGAGAGTCTACATCAATTCTCTTCTCTCACGAGACGGGGGAGTTAGTTTCTCTCAAACTTATGCACCAAACACAACGTTGTTCTGAATACCTCTCTACTTGATGTACATACATGTATGTATACGCGTTATATATGGCGGGGGTTGTGAGGCAGGAGGTCAAGACTGACTGCCAAGCAAATTAATGACCATGGTGTCGTTGCCGAAAACCCTTTCTGCCTCACCATGACTCAGAAGGGCCCTTGAAAGAGCCTGGCTGATCTCGCTGTGAAGTGCCTCAAGCACCTTGTGAATGGCAACACAGAAAGAAATAGAAGTACTGGTCTTCTGTAAATGAAAGAAATGACACGATAGGAGATAATACTCCTGGGACATACTCTTGGCACGCTCTAGGTATGAATATAACTGGGGGACGGTTCTCTAAGAGTTTCCTGGGCTCACACCACATCAAATCACCCAAATCCCTTTCCAAGGAGAGACATTGCTTGCTCCACAAAAGAGAGGTGTGGTCTGAAAGTCATCGCGCCACGCAGAGCCCATGAGGAAGGTTCTCTTGCATTCCATAAGCATGTGTAGGTGCCAAGGAATCATGTTCTCTCCATTGGAGACTGTCTGTTTCCTATTCCCACAGCTAATCTCCAGGATGTCCCTGGCTTTAGGAGCAGGCACGTCCAGCACACCAGTAGCAAGACTTACAAAGGACATATGTGCATTTGAAGACTTCAGCCCAGCCCTGGTGTTATTATTCTTCCGCATTTTTATCATAATCCCAGGAAGCTGGCCAAAGGAAATTTTATGGTATTTTTTATCTGTTCTTTCCTCTAAAGTCAAGGATTAAAAATTATATATGACAATTTTTATAAAACCTGCATGTAACCCCAGGAACTGGAAGCATGTATACTTCAGATCTCTGAAACAAATGTCTTTATGACTCAGTAATTATGAGAATGTGCTTCTGCTGCCTGTTTTTTGGGGGCTGTTGCCAGGCTCCCAGGGATGGTGTTACCCACGGTGTTTATGTCACGGTTTAATGATGATCCAGGTTCTCAGAACTGCCCCACGCTGCTGGCGTGGGCTCAGTAAATATGGGTCCCGGTGTCATGTTTCTGTGAGCTGGTATTTTAACTGGCTTCAGGGAATTCCTGATTGTCCACTTTCTAAACATCTGAACTCTCAAATCACACGAACCACGATCTTTTCTTTACCTGATGTCTTGGAGACTTTAATTCTTGGGTTGTATGGTTTCTTGAGAGCTGGTCCTAGAAAGGAGAAGGACGAAGACAACCACTGTTATTCATGAAAGAGGGTGAAGAGAGGGGTATAGAGAGGAAAGGGTTGAGATCAGTAAAATGTAGCTTTCAGATATCTTGGGGGAAACTTGAAAACATCACCTTTTTTAAAGAAGGAGCTTGGCCTCACAACACACAATTGAAGGTGTAGCGTGCATAGGCTTATTTTATACTTTTATAAATTAGACACTGTCCTTCATCACTGTGATTTCTGTGTGTATAATAGGGGGAATATTCCATCAGACATAAGGTATAGTTATGGGAGGAGGGGGAAAGGTAGACTTGTTTACTGGGTCCAGAGTTTGAGATTTGCAAGATGAAAAAGTTCTGGAACTCCGTTTCACAGTACAAACATACTTAACAGTACTGAACCGTACTCTTAAAATGGTTACGATGGTGAATTGTATCTTACGTAGGTTGTTTTTGTTTTTTTTGTGTGTGTTTTTTTACCATAATTATAAAAAAAACAGAAAACTGCAAAAATGTAAAACATATATTGTTACAGTCCCGTGTCTGTAGCTATGTGTGTGTGAGCCCAATTCCTAAAGCAGCAGGCAGAAATAATCAATTAAAGAATAACCTAAACATAAATTAATTTTTAAAAATAAATATCTTATTTCAAACTGTTGGTATTAACAAGATCACACTCTTCTTCACTGATATTTGCTCCTCTCAGAAATAAAAGATGAAAGTATCTGAATGTGTCTCAGAGCCTGTCTTCTTTACACGGGTCCCTGGCCAGGAGGACACGGGCAGAGTCAGGCACACCATGGTGGAGAAGCAACTTCTCAGTTTGGATGGTTACTCTAAAGAGCCTTGGGGAGTGGCAGCTGCCACAGACACTAACATTTAAATTTCCGCCCCCTTCTTGCGCTCCCCCCCTACTCTGGTTCAAGCCATTGTTTTCCAGTCTAGTTGTGTAGGACATAGGCCCCTGGCCCATGCTGGCAGTTGGTCACCAGGGGGATTGCTGGTTGTCAGTCGGTTGGCAGCTCTCGCCAGTTGCCAGCCACTCATGATGGCCACCAGCAGCCCACCGCAGCCGACGGCAGAACTTGCTCACCTCTGGCTGCTCACGGCAGCCCAGCTCCAGGGAGAGCCGTTGTTCATAATCTTATCTGTAGAAGGCGCAGCTCACTGGCTCATGTGGGAATCGAACTGGCGACGTCGGCGTTAGGTGCACAGAGCTCCAACCACCTGAGCCACCGAGCCGGCCCTAAAATTTAAATTTAAAATCCATCCAAGCTTCAGAACAAGAAAGACTGTCCTGAGTATTAACTGATGCTTCTGAAAAATTCTATCCCAAACAACTCTTTTGAGCAATGAGTTGGGTTTCTCATATGGCTTTTTCATAGCATCACGTGACCTGCTTTTCATCAGAAATAAAATTGTACTGGTTTTGCCAAGACAAGCTCCACTCTTTCTAAAAAGAAAACAAAAACAAAACAAAATAACAACAACAAAAAACCTAACATATCATTTTTAACCTTCACATCAAGGTCTGAACTTTTCAATAAATTTCTAGTTCTGCACTGCTCAGGGGAGAGGGTATCTAACATTTGTAGAACATTCATATGTGCCAAAGACTTAACACATTTACTCCTTGCAACAGTTCTTCTCAGAAGTTATTATTATTGACATTTTACAGATAAGGGAATAGAGGCTCAGAGAGGTTCAGAAATCTGCCCGAGCCATACAACTGGTCAGGAGGTTCGGTGAGCTGAAGCTCGGCTCTGTCCAGATCCTAACGTGTGCTTTCTCCACCATGGCCCAGGTGCTTCTCAGAGTTTAGCGTGTGAGGAATAAATAAGACAGCATTTGTAGGCCCGGGGTTAACATCAATTCCCTCTCCTTAGGAGATGTGAATTTGACAGGAATTTAATAAAAATGTTACACACAAAAAACATGCTGTTTTCCACAAACATGAGAATAAAATCCTCTGCTTTGGTTGAACTACTTTTCCTTTCCTTTTCCTGTTCTTGTTGCTACTAATTCCACCGTCAAAATGGCGCTGAGACAGCTAATGACAGTTTCTGTTTAGATGCTGAGTGCTAAGTACATAACGGGTAAATTCTCTCAACAATCCAGAACTTGGTCCTCACCTATGTTCTCAGGAAAATAAAATCTAGCATGCACCTCAAATGACATGACTCCAAAGTACTTAAAAATATGGAAAGGCAGTTAAAAAAATGAATCTTTGTTTATTCATTTGTTTATCTCCAGTAATGCCTGGTGCGTGTTGCAGTCAGTACTGATGATTGATGAGTAGACTGACTCACTGGGCAACATTTCTGAGACAACTGCCACCTCTTCTAATTTCTCCGCAGAGATCCCATTGTTAATAAAACAAACCCAATAATTGAATGCACTCTGTGAAAACTAGGAGCTGTGTGTAGAGTTGTTGTTTATAAACATGACAGCACAGCAAACTAAAACGGGCTACTGCTGAGATGACCTTGGCCTGAAAAGGAGGTAGAAAGGACATGTTAGGCCCCTGACACTTGGCCATCGCCAGAGTTTCATTACCTGGCTGCAGATTGGAGCCTTGCAGGCTCTGCATGACTGTTTCAGGCCCTGTGGCAGCAGACATGCCATAGGGGTCCTCCAGCTTCTTCAGCTGCAGTGGTTTCTTCAGCTTTATGGCGGTAAATGGGGTGAGGAAGTGAGAGTTCACGGCCAGAGCCTGGGCCTTCTGCCTTAATTGCTCCTTCTCCTGCTCATTGTCACTCTGCAGCCAGGCACTCAACAGTTCCTTCACGGTCAGGTAGCTCCAGAGACGCCTGAGGGGGTTGGAGTCCTCCTCTTCATCACCCTTGGGCCTGGCATTTCCTGTGACATCATTGCCCGCCTTCTGGGGCTCCATGGGCACGTCTGTCTTCAGTACGACAAATTTCTTACTGTTGCTGGCCGTTACTTCCACATGCAATCGGTCCATCTTCCTGTCCACCAGCTTCCCAGCGATGATGATCTCTGAGCCATTGAAGTAGTTAGGGAAGAGGGTTCTGGTGGCCTGCTCCACCAGGCTGGCTGGGTAGTCGATGCGGATATCCGAGAGCAGAGGCGTCCTTATCTCATCGTAGAACCTGGCGCGGAAGGAGAGAGAGAGAGAGAGAGAGAGAGAGAGAGAGAGAGAGAGAGAGAGTCAGGACCTGCCCTGACTGCAGGCAGGACAGGTCCTCAACGAAACTGTGGGCTGTTGGAAGGGTGGATCTAACCTCAGAAGCCATCAAGTCCAACATTCTACCCAGCAGAACATTTCTGATTGGAGGCCATGCAACTGCAGCTTCAACACCACGGGCGACAGAGAACTCACCGTCTCACAAGGCTTCCTTGTCTCTTTTTCAACAGCTCTGATGAGGAAGGAGGAGGCATCTCCTTTTTCTCCCTGCAGTTTCTACCCACTGGATTCAGTGTTGCTTCTGGAGCAGCACAGCATGGATTAAACTAACCCATCTTCAACACTTAGATACCTGACAAACACTGCTCTGGGCTCCTACAACTCATCTTTTCATGCAGCCTAATGGACCCCTGATTTCATTAACTATTCTTCAGGTGATAGAAGTTCAAGATTCCTTAACCACTCTTGGTAACGTTCCTTTGTACACACCTGTTTCTTGAAGGGCCTCTTAAAACATTTTTCTTAGAAGCAAGCACGTATTACAGATGTGTTTTAACTAGCATGTTATACTTGAGAAATCTGACCTTCACTTTGACACTATGCTTTTGTGTAATGCAGCATTTGCTTGCATTAGCTTTTTTCCCAGTTATGTTACACGGTTGCTACATTTTGAGTAAAGAGACAATTAAAATCCCTTTTCCAAAGATCTAGAGATCATAGGGTGTGGAGTTAGACCTCCATCTCAGCTACTTCCTTGCTGTGTGTCTTGAGACACATGACTTAACCTCTTTGAACTTCAATTTCTTTCTCTGTAAAATTGGAACGTTAACAGTAACTATTTTGGTAGACTACAAGCTGTCTTCTCAGACCCACTCTCCTCTTCTTTCATAATAATTGAGTTTTAACTGGGCACATGTCCATCCAGCTACAAACTACATTTCTTAGGCCATGTTCTCCCCCATGGAATATGAGCAGAAGTGATACGTGCACCTTCTGTAATGCTTACTTGAAAGCAGATGGCTTGCCCTGGCTTTCTTTTCCTTCCCTCCTTTTAGCACTGGAATACAGAAGTGACAGTGACCTCATTTCAACCTTGCAGTTAAGAACAACACCTAAGGGGTGCAGAGCAGTAAAGTAGAAGGAACCTGACTCATGGAGCAGAACAAATCCTGTCCGACAATTACAGGAGAAAGTCATCTGCACGGCCACTTAGCCTTTACCCTAATATACCCACTCGTAGGGTTTCTGTGAGGATCACTTGAGACAATGTGTGTAGAAATGCCCGTCATATTGTAAGTTCTCCATAAATGTTGGGAATTGGCGGTATTTCTAGTAGTACGACAGTGCAGTTTTATTTGTTTCAATGTAGTTGCTTTTGCTTATGAACACGTTATGCAACCTCAATTCTGTTAGACAATGCATTAGATTCTCCCTCTTTGCATGTAGTTTTGAATGATTTTGAAAATGTGGGAAGCTAATCTGTGGTTTGATTTAAATCTTTGACAAAATGCTGAGGGAAAGTGGTGGGTAGCTCCATCCCAAGGACCTATCTTTATTGCCCACCTCAGTGACCTCCAGTTAGATTTATCATTGATTATGGCTATTAAACACTTATAAATCTACCTAAAGCTCACTTTCCTTGTAAGTATTTACTATATGAGGTGTGATAAAAAAATATGGTGAATGTTTAAGTAAAAATATTTATTACAGTACAAGACATTGCCATTAATCCCCCTCAAAACACTCCCCCTTGCTTCAAACACACTTATCCCATCATTCTTGCCACTTTCTGAAGCAGTTCTCAAAGTCCTCTTTTGTGAGTGTGTTTAGTTGCGCTGTTGTGGCTGCCTCCATGTCCTGAATAATTTTGACTTTGGGGAAGAGCCAAAAGTTGCACATGCCAGATCCAGTGAATAAAGTGGATGAGGACACACTGTAACGTTTTTTATTGAATATAAATTACCATACTAGAAGCGATGTGTGTCATGATGGAGAATGATTTACGGCACACTTTAAAACACACCTTCTCAACCATAGCTCACACCCGACTGACTGCTCCGAACAAGTTGAAACTTGTCACACACTGTTACTAAAGTGCGACACGCCACTTCCCGTATTTTAGTATATGTGCTGCCAAAGCGAGCACCCGCTTCCCATATTGAAAGTCCCTGCCTTTCCATTGGATGGCACCCGGCAGCAGCATTCACCGTATTTTGTGATCACAACGAAAAGGCTCTGTGTCACACATCGCTTCTGGTACGGCAATTTCTGTCCAATAAAAACATTACAGTGTGTCCTCATCCACCTTATTCACTGGATCTAGCACCCTGTAACTTCTGCGTCTTTCCCAAAGTCAAAATGATCATGAAGGATAAACATTTTGAATTGATTCAGGACCTTGAAGCAGCTCAACTACAGACACTCACGAAAGAGGACTTCCAGAACTGCTTCAGAAAGTGGCAAGAACGATGGGATAAATGTGTTTGAAGCGAGGGGAGTATTTTGAGGACAATTAATGGCAATGTGTTTTTTAGTGTAATAATCTTTTTTTTATTTAAACGTTCTCCATATTGTTTGGTCATACCTCATATATGCCACAAAGTGGGTTAAAGCAATAATGCTGAACTGGGAGTCAGCATGTCATTGAATCAAAAACAAAGTCATACCTGATGTTTGGAAACATGATATCTGAGGTAAGGCACTGAACTGAGTTAGAAGACCTAAGTTCTAGTTCTTCTTATATGTGTGTGTGTGTGTGTGTGTATATATATATATATATATATATAAAATCAGTGACCAGTGTCAACTGGTCATTTTGCTTCCAAATAAAGATAAGATCATTTTAACTAGTATTCAGCATGCAGATAACACTGCTTCTCCAGCTAACTCACAGGGTGGAATTAGAGTAAATACACCAGAAAGTGCTTTGAAATGTCAAGAAGACAATTATAACCAGAAGAGCTACCTGAACACCTAACAGCTGACAGCCATTCTGCCAATGCTTCACACAGGTTTTCTCATCAAATTCTGTCAACTGGCCATAATCCTCACTTTATAGATGAGGAAACGTAAAATCTTGCCTAAAGTCACAAGCAGGGCCTGAACTTGCAGCCAGACTTGCCTGGTTTCAAAACCCTTTCTGATGTCACCCACTGTCATGAGTTATCGTTAAGATGCACGCTCGTTTCTGAATCTCTCATGAAACTCAACCCTCAACCCCCTCCTGACATCCTCTCTTTGTCCCGAGGAGACACACAACGGACCCGATGAGCTGTGAGCCCGCATCCTCCTCCTCATGAACACGCCGGGTGAGGCCACAGTTCTCCAGCGACAGTTTCTCCAGAAGCTTGAAGTCCACGTCATTCCCGATGCCGATGGTGAAGATGCAGATTTTGCCTCGGGCAGCCTCCTTGGTGTTATTGAGAATCTTGACGGTGTGGGTCTCCCCGACGGTGGGTTTCCCATCCGTCAGGAAGATGATGAGGGACACAGTGCGGTCCTCAATGTCGTTGTGGGCCACGTAGTTGTTGAGAAGCCTGATGGCCCTCTGCAGGGCCCCATTGATGTCTGTGCCTGTGGGACACCAAAACAGGACCGCTCACGCCTTTGCACATGCCTCCTTAACCTGGAAGCACATTCGTGGCTACAGATCTCTCAGAACCATTCAAGCATGAGCAGGAGTGACATGTGGCAGGGTCGGGTTGCAGAGAGGTCACCGACATATACGGGGTGATTCCAGGTCAAACAGCCTGTCTAAAAATTTGGCAAGTGTTTGCTAAGTACTTTAAATATTTTAATTCATTTCATCCTAAGAACAACTCCGTTATTACCCCCATTTTACAGTTGAGGAAACTGAGGCCTAGTGAGATTAAATGACTCATGGATAGTGGAGCTGGATTGAAATCCAGGCCATCTGGCTTCAGAATCTATGCTCCTAATCCTGATGTGACACTTACTTCTGTGAGAGCAGTGGATTAATTTTCTGTTTACCTGCAGAGTTTGGGACAATGAAATCTTGAGAAAAAAATAAAACCAGGAAGGTTTCTAAGGTTTAGATTCTAAAAGAACATACATAATGCACGTCAACTGTTTTCTACAGCTTTATCACCCCCACCACCACCACCACATAACTTTCTAATTGTATGAAGTACCATTAAAATAAATTCAATTTAATAAGTATTTGTTGAGCACACACTACAAGTCAAGGGCTATGCTAAGAACTAGGGGACATACAAAGAGTTTCTTCCCTCAGGGACTTGACAGCCTTGTCGATTCCCTGCTGTAGATCATTGCTATAATATTAAATCTAATCTTTTATTTCTCCCATCAACCAGTAAAGCAGTTCCCAGACCACACTGCTCTGGAGACTGGTAGGAAATCCCATTGCCAATCAAAGTTTGGTCCAAGCAAGATCAAGTTCCAAACGAAATTCATTTGGGAAATCAGAGCTTTGTCTTGGATAAGAAATAACGAATATGTGAAAGATGAAAAATCTCCGAGGGAGGACGACTGAACTGGGGGTTTTATGTTTCCAGAGGACGAAAGTAGACTTAACCAAGACAACAACTCTGAGAGATGGCGTCTCTGTAAAGGGCCTTTAAGAACGGGAGGAGGGGTCAGGTTCAGGTCTGCTGAGCACCTGTCATGTGTCCACTACACTAGTGACTGAGAGAAGAGCAAGAGTAAGACACAGGTCCTGAGCTGGTGGACCTTACCTCTGACACAGTTGGGTAACATTAGCACACTGTTCTGATACTCTAGCTTTCCTAGAGTTCTTTATGACTTTTTTCTCCTGTGCACACTCACCTGGACCCCATACCCAAGCCAAGTGTGCAAAGACTCAGAGCTCATCACACTTTCCATCTATGGCATCTCCCAGACCCCTGGGATTCCTGCTCTGCTCCCGGTGACAACCCTGCAAGGGGACTAAGGGTTCAGCTATGCAGTTCCACTTGCTGCTTTCTAAGGTGCTAAGACTCAAGCACACAAAGCACTGACTCATCTATTTGGCTTTAATTCTCCACCCAAAACATTTTACAAAAACAGCTTCATTGTTCCGGACCCGTGAGATAAACCAGGAAAGGCTCCAAACCCTATCAGGTATTTCCCCTCATAACTTACTTGACCATCTTCGTTCAGGGCCTGGAAGAGGAGAACTTACAGATTTGGTGTTCAGAGAAACATAAGCTTCTGGGAAAGTTCTCAGCTGTTATCGCCTTTCCTGTGATAGCTTCAGCATTCAAATCCTCGCCTCTTGGGGGAAATCAGCTACTCGTTTATAATCACGTCAAAGCTAACGTGAAAAGGAGGACTCATATTTACCTCCGGTGGGCGACATGTGGTGAATATAGACTTTGGCGTCCCTGATATTGTCTGGAGTAACTGACACCAAATGGTCCTTCCACACTTTGATCCGGTTGGAAAATCCAATGATACTGAAATGATCCTGGGATCGGAGGTCGTGGAGAATTGTGAAGAGGGCATCCTTGGTCTAGGCAAACACAAAACCAAAACAGTCACATCTGATCAAATTAGTCCACATGTCCCCTGGCTGGGAAACTGCACACCAGGAACAAGCTCAGGGGTCACATGAAGAGCCTACTATGTAAAGGGCACGTAGCTAAATGTCAAGGAACTTTGTCAGCTCACTGAAAAAACTGACATAGATATGTGACAATTTTATACAAGACACAAGTGGGTGTTTAATACATGAAACGTCACATGCTTTTGTAAGACGTGGTGTATCAGACCCCCCATGTCCTCACAATTGCTGTTCTCTTGACTTGTGTTTTCCCCCCACTGCCTATGCCCTATTGTTTTCACCCAATAAGCCCCCAGTCATTCTTCAAAACCCAGCTGATGTACTGCATTCTCTATTTGAAACTTTTTCTAAGCCTCCAAAGACAGCTGATACCTCCCTCCTTTAGACTAGAATAGGCCTCAATACGCTTGTATTATAAAGTGCATACTACTCAGTAATAATTATTTGCTTTAGATCTCTTTCTCTTGGTGTACTGTGACTCTTTGCAGGAGAATTTCCGACACACAGGAGGGGCTGGAGAGAAGCTTCGTGAATGAATGAATGAATGAATGAATGGGCATTTCACGAATTAGAAGATTACAAGTACAAATAGTAAATATCACAGGCATTTAAAAAGATGGAGAAAACTGTGGGCTGGAGCGACGAGAGAAGACTTCACAGAGGAGGAGTGTGCGTATGAGGCGTAAGGGACCTTGGAAGACTAGGGAGGACATTCTGAAAAGAAGCAAAGAAGGTGTGATGGTTCGAGGTGACCCAGGTGAGTGGGGAGAAGCCGAGGGGACAAGAGGTGAGGATAGAAGACGTGACTTGAGGAAAGAAGAAAAAGACCGTATGAAACCGCAAATAGGAAGGCTCTAGGAACCTGGACAAGAGTTGCTAAAATAATTGACCATGTATTGTTGTCTCTAAACAGCATTGTTGTTAGACATTTGAAGAGATTCAGCATATGAAGTATGGGACATTTATTACATAATTGCCACAACAACAACATCTGGTGGCTTTTACCATGATTAAGAGCACAGACTTGAGAGCTGGCGGTCTGGGTGTGAGCCTCGAGCCGTCCTTTACTCTCTGTGTGGCCCTGGGGCCCTGGGTAGTCAGTCCCATCACTGACTACCTTTTTCTTGTCCCTGTGCCTAAGTTACTACACCTGCAAAAGTAGGACAATAATAGTGCTACCGCATCAGGTTGTCACGAGGATGAAATCGGTGACCACACAGAAAGCACTCAGCACAGGGCCAGCCACACAGTATGTTATACAAGTGTTCACTCTGCCTTGCCAGTGTGGGGAGGAAGCAGAGTTAAAGAGAATCAGTAAAGGCTGGAGTAGTGACTGCAGAGTGACGTGTGGTAAGGAACTGTATGGTTACCCTGAAAATATTCTGTAGGTCTTCTCCCAGGTTCTATGACTCTCTGCCTTTGCTTTATAACCCCTCCCACTGCACCTTCTGCCTCCATCTATGCGAATTAGCCACAGTTTCTTTATCCTTTCCCTTCAGAATGGTCCCTCTTCTCTTTCGTCTTACTCTTCAATCTTGTATTCAGCTGTATTCACTCTAACATCTCAACGTGCAACCTTTGAATTCCGTAGGAACTTCAAAATCCATTAGAAAATGAATCTGGACATATCTACTTTTAAATCTGTATATTATATTCTTTCAGTAAGCTAAGAGTTTCTCTCCTGAGCAGACAGATGTTCGCCCAACATTCTCCTGGTGGATCCCTACCGAATGAATGCCAGTTGTACCTCATTTTCTCCCATCTCTTCATCCCCAGGTTGAGACAGCAGTGGAGTTTAATGACGATGATGGCATGGGCAGCTAGCATTCCCTGGGAGCCCTCTACTCCCCAGATCTTATGCCAAGTGCCAGTGTTTTTACACACTCAGGCCATGGACCCATTTAATCCTCACAACCCACAGGATGTAAAGTGATTATTAAAATTCCCATTTTACAGGCAAGGCGACTGAGGTGTGAAGGGCTTAAGCATCACGCCCCATGGAAGTCTGGATGAAAACCCAGCAAGTCGGGCTCCAGGGCCAACATTTATATGAGCAGCAGTGGAATCTCAGCGCCAAGATTGCTGGCACTGAGCCTCCTCTGAGTTATAACCCTTACAATGTGCAGCTGATTTTGGGACCCCTTCCAGGTCCGTGCATGTTGACGGGCTCTGTTTATTTCTTTGTTTCTTTCACTTCATTTCTGGCAGCAATTAATGGATTCATTTCCTATAACATGCTTGCAGAAAGCATCCACACAAGGACGAGAACAATGAACGTAGTTCATTAAATCCATCCTCTCTTCCTACAGAGGGTTGTCCCATCCCCCCCACCCTTCACCCTCACCCCCAGTTCTTCCATGAGAAAAGAATGGCAACGGGAGGCTTATTTTCATTCAGGGTCTAACAGCCCCCCTCTAGTCTCTGCCCTCTCCTTCTGGTGCTAGGCCTTCCCTCCTTCCGTCTCATTACTCCTGGTTTTTCAGAGGACAGACACTCTAGCAGGCGAATTTCCTGTCCTCTCCCATCCCTGACTTTCACCCCCAGGAAATGTGTCTAAGGATCTTGTGATAATAAGCAGAATCCATACCCCAAATCTGTCAGCACCATCTGGAAGCCATTTTTAAGTATCTGTAGGCTTTCTACCAAGATGGCGGTTCCTTCCTTCTTGACGCTCTGCTCGCCTCTGGTTTCCCTGGCACCAGCCTGGATGCCCTCCTCTCTGACCTGTCCTCCCTCGCTATTGCTGGTGCCTCCTTCTCAGCCCACCCTGGGCTGCCTACTCAGCCCCCCTCACACAACACACCTCGCCTCAGTGAGTTCATCCAGGCCCGATTACTGGATGGACGACTTCCACACCTACCGCCTGAGCTCACCGCTCTCATGAGCTCCAGACCAGTTCTCCCTGCACGTCCCACAGGCATCTCAGATTCATCATGTGGAAGATTTGAAGCTTTGACTTTCTACCCAAACCTTTTCTCCTCTGCTGCTCTCTGTCCTAGAGAATGGCACCTCCAGCCACCCGGTGGTCCGGGCCAGAAACCGGACATCGTGTTGCACCTTCTTCCTGCCTGTCTCCCTAAGCCTCGTGCCCTTCAGTCACCCAGTCCTGGCCATTCCACCTCTTTTTGCAAACCCTTGTCTTCCTAAACATCCTAAACAGGTTGTAATCTGCGCTCGACCACCTCTGCCCTGGATTAGCAATAGACATTGTTTTTTCTTTGATATTTTTTCTTAATATAAAAAAGTATATATTCCTTTAAAAAAAAAAAAAAGATCAGAATGAAAACATACAAAACTCACAAAAGCTCCCCTACCCCCATCTAGAGATAGCCACCTTAGTTCTGGGCTTAAACATCATTTTCCAAGACTGTGCTTCTTGCCTCCCCTCCCTCCACTGTTCTCTCTTTTCCTCCACAACATTTACGGGGAGCATGTAATTACATATTTGTGCATCTACTTGTCTCTCCAACTCAATTCTACACTTCTGAGTGCAGGAGCTTTTTCCATTTGCTCACTCTCTGTTTCATCCCCAGCAGCGTCTGGCTGCAGAATAGATGCCTGGTGCATGTTTCCTGAGTAAGTGAACAGTGAATAAGTTGCCTACCTGTCACACTAGCCAGGGCTCCTCAAGGCAGCTGGGCCCTGGCCCTTCCCTCCCTCCTAACTTGGTACTTTACACATTGTAGGCTTTCAGGAAATACCTGTTGAATGAGCAATGAGAGAGAGGTGGGATTCCACTGATGGACACAAAGGGACTAAGAGAGACACAGCCCCTGTTCTTGAGAACCCGCAGCAGACAAGACTAAGAACAGCGATATGGAGGAATCACTGAGCTGACTGATGGATAGTGTTCAAGTAAAAATAAACAAATCTGATATTACAACACACAGACGCGGGTGGAGCGCCCTGAGTGTTGACGCTGATGGCATTAGCCGGCGTGCCGGCAACACGTGTCTCCTCACCCTTCTGTCCATTTAGAGCCAACAGAACCCCAGGGTGAGCATCAGACGGCTCGGTGTCATTCGCTGCCCAAGGGTCTAGACCTCTGGAAAGTCCACAGCTGTGAGGCGACAGGAGAACAGCAAGCAGTGGCTGTCCCTGAGAGCCCAGGGCCAAGGCAGATACTTGGAAATAGCCGCACTGCTCCCTGTCAAGCGCGGAGCTGGCCAGGCACCAGGCTCGGACTAGGGGAAGCTCGTCAGAAGGGTGTTGTTTGTTTAGCTGTTGGCATCCTTAAGGATCCTGAAATAGTGTGCCAAAGACCTCCTTCGCTGGTATTTCCCCCATTGTGATGGATATTCTGCTGTAGGAATAGTTGTCCAAGCCTCTCCACCCTCCTCCCCTTAGCTCAGCAACTCCAGGTTTCTTATGACCTTGTAAGGCCACAGCTGCAACTTGACCTCACATGAACCAAGGGAAGGCAGGCCAGCAGGCTCACAGTTGCT
Source organism: Rhinolophus sinicus (assembly GCF_036562045.2). NCBI lineage: Eukaryota > Metazoa > Chordata > Mammalia > Chiroptera > Rhinolophidae > Rhinolophus > Rhinolophus sinicus. The sequence goes on along the minus strand of NC_133752.1, from coordinate 102,929,072 downwards.
CAATTGCCAATTGCATTAGGACCTTTTGGGTGGCCTCCCAGCCTTCATCCCAAGGGTCCTGGAGAGAAGCTGCCACTGATGCTTGCAGCCACCACCACCCTTTAACCCTTCACGGGCTCCTACCCTCTCCTTAGATGGGCCGATGGCCCCAGGAACTCCACGTTCTATAGCAGGCTTACAAGGCAGGCAGAAGGTCAATGTTCAGGTAGAAGAATAAATGTAAGTGGGCTTACGCTGATGTCTCTGTACAGTGTGTTTACATGCTGCAGATGAACAGAAACCAAGTCAAACTTTTTCCAAGAATACAGTCCAGAGAACAGGGTAAGCACGTTCCAGAAAGATTAGAGGAAGCCCAGAAAGGCAGAGAATGTGCAATACAGGTGGTTTGAAGCTTGAACTACCCTGAAGGCCAAGGGACATCCCATGGGGGGATGAACTTCCTCCTCTTAAGGTCCCTCCCAAACCCAGGAGTGTATGATGGTGGCTGGTAGCTCTGACAGTGCAAGCGATGGACTGGCATTGTCACCACCGAGCCCCCAACGCCCTTTCCACCTAACCTGACCTGAAAGAACAGATACTGGATACCCCAGCATGCCATGTCCCTGGAACTTCTCCCCCTAGCCCCACAGCTCCCCCTAGTGGCCTTGTACTTTGGGAAGAAACCAGTCTGCTGGAGACAAGTAACCCCAACATGCACCGCTTGGAGTAATGGTACCCCAAAATGACCTTGCTAATAGGTGACCATAGGAGTCTGTGGAATTGTCTTCCTTGGAGATCTTTCCAAATAGCATATAAAATTTATGATTACATATGTTGCATACAGTTCAATGGAGGTGAATATAAGTGGGGGTATGGGTCTGATTAGGAAGGAGGGTTAAATGTCTGACATGGTAAAGTTGCATTTGCTCTTTGAGACCATAAGAGTAGCTTCCAGCAAGTTACCATCCTCATTCGTCTTTATGTGGGGACAAGAACAGGGCTGACGTGGGGAGACAGGTTTAGATTACTGCGTCTCACTGCTAGAGGGCAAGCCTATTGGGGAGGGGTTAGTAAATCTTGGGGAGAGAGGGTAACTGGGAAGAGACAGGAAAGCCAAACCCTGTGCTTACATAAAGAAGGATAATTTGCACATAAGGGCCTCGCTGGGGAAGAAAACAGAATTCTTAAAGAGATCAGCTAGCAAGAGGCCCAGTGGGTATATACCATTCCTGAAAGGACCGCGCCACAGGCAACAAGCACGCAAGCATTCCCCGCCCATCCGAGGGGGGCAGTCTGCAAGCACTGGTCCATATAAGTAATCAGAGGGGACCTTTACAACATTCAGGTTATGTTTGGATGGAAGGATGATAGAAAGGTACACAAATGCAACTAATAACTGAAAAGGACCTATTTCTTGTACTATTTAGGTAGCAAAGAAGTGCTTTGGCCTGAATGCTGGCACGAGACAAGATTGCTTTTAATCCTGGTTGTTTACAATCACAACGACTAGGGATTATGCTCTGTTTGAAATGATTTTATGGTGATGAATTCCTCTCCTTTGTACTTCCCTTGGGTTATAAGGGGGAAAGGTATTTCCTTTGAAAACAATGTCTTAGAAGTTAATTCTAGCTCTGCCGTAGGTTTATTATTAAGTACGTCTTTCAATCTCTGTCCATCTAAAGTCTTTCAAGGACAAGGTGGGATATAAACAAATAAAAATAAACTCTCTGTTTCAGGTTCTCCATTCATTCAGTAGGGTTGGCCATGGTCCTTCTCGCTAGTGGATTTCAGGAAAGCAAATTCTATAGTCTGCCCAGTGGTGTCTGCAGGAAGAAGCAGAGCTGGGCCCCACAGATGCAGCCCCCTTTCCATTCTTCACTCACGCTGCCCCTCGTAGCACAATCACCAGGGACGGGTGTGTCCAGGAGGCACTTTGGGCCCTGCGTTCAGCTGTGCTGAACCAGGGGCTGGAAGCTTCCTCTCCCCCTTTCCTGCAAAACTGAGCCTAAGCAGCTGTGGGCTCTTGGCACAGCCTCCAAGGGGTAAGAGATCCGCTGTGCCAACTACCGTATCGGGAATGGTGCGGAAACATTTCCCAAGGAGAGAAGCACTGCATAACAAGACCCCCAGAGGGAAACATGAATGGAGCCCACAAAAAAACCGGCTGCCTGCCCATGCCTTGCTACCACTTCCGTCCGGGTACCCATTTGGTGCAGCTTTTCTCAAATATTTCTGCATCTGTGTCAAACCACACTCAAAAGGAACTAACTCTGACACAAAAGGCTTTTGTACCACAAACCCTGGGTTGTTGGGCCTAATACAAGGGAGGCCCATGACATCACAGAAGAAACCCAAGTTCACGAGTATTCGATATTAACCATCCCGTGTTTTCAGCAGAATGGTGGTGCTGTTCCCCTAAGCAGTCCTGCCGTTTGCCTCATTCTAAAATGGTTAGCACAGAGTTGACATTTTCTGTCTCATCGGTCTACACAGTCCTTTTAAATGAACCCAAGAGAAAAATTGTCTATGATGAACAGCTTAAAAGAATCCAACAATGAACGCTAAGACCTTCTAAAAGTCTGATTTGAGCCATGAAGGAAAATCGTGATCATAGATACATACCATGACAACAGCCCTAAGCTTCTGAGAGATGATACTAGGAAAAGGAATACATCCAGTACAAACTTTGGCTACGGGTCAGCTTTCTCCCTTTCCGAGATGGGTGGAGATAACAGACACTGGTGGGGAGAAGAGGGAGACCTCTCTATATAATCCTCCTGTTAGCCTGTAGTCCTTCCTGGTGCCAGCAGGGGGCGCCCTCAGTGCCCAAGATGTCCTGTTCCTGGGTGGTGGTATGGACTGTAGTCGTTCTATTATACTTGAAGGGCTAGACAAAAACAAATCACAGCCTGTGATTCCATCAAAGTTTAAACATCACATCTTCACTGCAACCTTCACTACCTGTCTAAACCCACAATGAGGAGAATGGAACGACCGCCATCGCAGCACCTCTCGGCACACTCCACAGGCATCCAGACATGGCACTGCCCCAAGTCACCGGGTATGGCTAAGACCAGAGTGGCGGTGACTCGCCAGCACATGCTGCCAGTCCATGGGTGTCAATTATGTTTCAGAAGGAGCATTTCAAGATCACAGAAAGTTACTCTGTAAAAAGTAGTAGAACCTTATATTTATACGTGACAAGTCTCTCAGTGATTTGAAGAGAAGTGTTTGGAAATCTTATCATGACAGACCCATCGATTAACCAGATTTGTTAAAAATCCCAACCTTAGAAACAAGGTGATGAAACGAGTGAGAAAGACCATTTCTCTATATCTGTGTCTAAATCACTGTTACACCTTTTTTAAAAATTTAGCAACAGATTAGCTTCAGAGAAAAAACCAAAATATTAAAATATAATGCTATTTCACTGACTACAGAATAAGTACACTTCAAGGGGTGTTGTGTAAACTCATAAGTAGAATTAATGACAACACGATGCCTGGTTCCCTCTTGTTTTCACTCTGCCATAAATATCTCCTGAACTGAACCACATTACAGAATTTATGTTAACAATAAAAAATTTAAACTATAAGAAACATAAGGTATCCAAAAAAGGTGTGGTGTCTCAGTCACATTTTAGGAATCTGGTTTCAAGAAACAAACTCTTTCTATTAGTCAAAATGTTCTTTTCGAAGAAGAGCAGAAACGAATGAGCTTTATTTATATAAATGGAAAATTTAGGATAGAAGACATCATATCTCCCAATATTTTCAAACAGTTGAGTCAACAGCTAAATATTAACTTGAAATTTCACCTAGAACTTAAATATAGAAAATGCTCTTTCTTTGGTCTCTGCATTTTAATGTTCACACTATTATGAACAGTGTATTTCCTAAATTAAGCAAAATCATAGGCCTCCTGTATTTTAAAATATATTATTTTAAAGCTATTATAGTTTCACTTACTGTTTGAATTCTAATTTCAAATGCTCTGTCAATGCAATACTGTGTTAGATTATATTACAACTCTGGTTCTGATTACCTATTTACATCTGCTTACCCAATCTGTTTAAAAATATAAAATGCTTGTTTCTTCAAAGCAAGAGAAAAGCACCTTTGAGTAAACGTTTGGGTCTAGCTACCAATATTGCTTCAGGACTGGTTTTAAAAGAGAATGCTTATTAAAGACTAAATTCTGGCTAAATTCAGCCTTAACTTAAAAAATGTCTGAATCAGTTTAGATATTAGAACATTTTTTGCAATGTAAACATAACTAAATATCATTAGTCTCTGTGTTTGGATAACATCATTCTAACTTGAGAAGCAAACGCTCTCTTGTGTTATCGTTCTGGCTAATGTTAAGATTCGTTACCTAATGTTTTGACTTCGCTTTGACAAACGTATCAAACATTTACCTAATAATGTCACTATACAGCTTTCTAAATAGCTCTTAGCCAGTAACATTTCTTTGATTCTCTAGGACGTACTAAGCACATCCATTTTTCATGTTTGATGTGTAAATAACTCAAGATTCAAAACAGAGTCCTTTTTCACTTGTCTTCATGTGGAAGGTTAGTCCTTAGGATTTGCCCTCACTGTCTGTCCCATACTTCTCAGTCTGGCCAAGAATCTAGCCTTACCACTTCTGTCTGCAGCCTCCCAGTGGTCATCTGCAGGGATGGTTTCCTGCTCTCACAGGAAGTAAAGAAAAGGATGCTGACCGAGAGAAGTTCACCTAACTTTACAGATCTCCTTTGGTGTCCTTCAGCCACGTTCTGTCACATCTACTGACCAACATGATTGCATTGTTGGTCCCCAGTGCCTGGTCTGAATTCTGAAGTTTATATTACCCAACTGCATATTTGGATTCTACAGATTTTTTTTCTTTTTCTTTTTCTTTCTTTCTTTTTTTTTTTTGGTGTTTGACTCTCTGATTGTCCTTTCACCCATTCAACTTTCCCTTACGCATGAGTTCTCATGATTCTTGTCCCCCTGGTATAAGTGTACCCAATGCCACTCACTGTACACCCCCAGGGATGTGCCTTGACAAACATCAAGAACATAACAGAAAGATATGGAGAGGCTGTGAAAACACCATGCTAAATAGGAAACAGTGGACAATTACGAAAAAAGTAAGCAGCGTATCAGTACACATAGACTGTAGGTGTAAGAAAATATTTAAAGGAAGTGAAGTCACCCTCCACCAGGCAGGGAGAAGGTGATACCCCTGCGTCTCCTTCCCTCTTTCCATACTTTTCAAGACACCGGGAGACTAGAAAGTGGGCTTTTTGTTGCAGGAGGGAAGAGATTCAAAACCCAGATCAACTTAATTGTTGGAGGTTAGGAAGAATCTGTGGTTACTTTTTCTTTTGAGTTTTGGTTGTACTTATCCTTATTTGCGGTAGGAGATTGATTCTGGAGAGCTCGAGGGTCCATACGAGCAGGAGTTTTCTTCTGCCCACTAAGAAAACTGAAGAACGAGCTTCATGCAAGGATCTCAGACTCAACTCCCCACGCTGGGAGCCCAAGCTCTCATCGCCAGTACACATGGGCATCAAAACCTCAGGCCCCAGGGCGTGGAGACTGGCACCTCTCCTGGGGAAACTGTCACGTAACTCGGGTGCCCACCACTTAACTTCTCTGTTCCCTTCTCAGTCTTAGAATCTGTGGCTTTTTGTTTTCCTACCAGCTCAGCGATGCGCTTAAAAGACTCGCTACAATTTACCTGCCTCTAAATGTTCATATCAGGATGGTTTTCAAGTTATGTAACCCAAAATATTACTAGAACCTTCCAGCTATGACATATTCACTCTTATTTCATGCCTTTCTTCATGTTTTCCCCCAACCAAGAATTCACTCCCTCCTTTCCTGCCAAGAAAATTGTATCCCATCTTCAAGGTCTAGTTCCTCTGTCACCTCCACCATTAACCATTTGTTGACTACCTCGAGCTGTTTCCCGTCCCTAAAATCCTTTCCACTATCTACATGACATGATGGATTTGGTTAACATGGGATTGTTGCATGTTTCTTTCCCCAGCAAAATTCTAAGGTCCTTAACTAAAGCATGATGCTTTTCTTGTACATGCTTTTTTCCCACCTCCACATTTTTGCACATGCTATCCATCTCTCTCCCCCTTTCTTATCCCACCCACTTGACTAACTCCTAAAAGACCTTTAAGACTGACTCAACTATCCCCTCCTCTGAGAAGCATTCAACACCTCCTATTGCATCCCTGAAAACAAGTGATCAGCTCCCTGATTGTAGCTTACCTGTATCTCTATTATAGTAGCACTTCGCATACGATTTCCACATGGGTTTCCTTCTCCTCTGGACCTCTCGAGAGAAAAGGCTCTGCCTCACTTATCTTTGCATCCCTATGTCTAGTAGCTCTCCCAGAGCATATAATCAATAGTTATTGCATTCTTTGAGAATCTAAAGTCTGGGGCCAAAGCCAAGATGGGATCCTGAGGGAGAGTCGGGTGTCCTGAACCAGAGAAGGGGGTGCCTGCAGTTTCGATCTGCCAGCCAAGGAGATGCCAACCCAGGAATGACACAGCTTTCTGACACTCCGATAAGCACTTCCATATTTGTTATCTTACTTAATCCTCTTTCATTTACAGTGTTTATCGTGCTGTTACTTGTAGCCAAAGTTTCCTTTTGGGCCCTATCTGGCCCTTTACAGAGAAAGTCTGCCAATCTCCATTCCACCCTTGAGTGCAAAATTAGGAAGTGATTTGAAAGAGGAAGCTAGGCTTTTTGATGTTTTCAGAAGCTGGGAACAAGGCCTGCAGACCGAACAGATAGTGCAGGAGCACTCAAAGCTCTATATTGTTCATTTCTTCTCTGCGAGAGCCATATAATGCCTTCATTCAGAGATTCTCAAAAAATGTTAAGCATGACCTCATTTGGGTGAATCTTAACTGCCTCAACAACAAAAAATTTTAGTGGATACCTCTAATTTATTTTAAATTATCTATATTGCAATCATTTAACAGCACTTCTTAAAAAGAAAATGTCCAAATTTTCACTGGTGGCCTAGGGGGAAAAATGTGTCCTCTGTCCATCATTTATTTCCTCATATTCTGAGTCAGAGTCAAAAAACAGCAGTTTTCCCTACTGCCTTCTGTTCACCACCCCAGGTCCCAGATGTCTGTTTTGCAATGCATTTCTAAAATACATCTGCTAGTGTTTGGCTAAGGGCAGCTAAGTAGATGCAAATAAACACTATCAACTGAAATGGTCTCTGCCACACACCAAATAGTCATCACTCTAGGTCACCGAGCCATGACAGATCACATCTTCTGAAAGAGGACAGCTAGAACGAATGTGCCACTAGACATCACTGGGCTGCACAGTCACCCACCCACCTGCCATCACTCTACACCTGCGCCATGATTGCATTCAGCCTAACCAATCCGAATGGTAAAGGGGAAAGAAGTCTGCATCCCCGTATGTGCCCAAGATGTGCTTCAAGTTCAATAACAAAACACCAATAGTTAATTCTATGCATCAGAGCAGAACAGCCCCATTAGTTTTTCACAACACCATGCTGCTGGCTGAGGCCTCTTGGGGCAGGGGACATCAGTCACCCAAGACGGGCAGCATGCCACATCACATGACCTGGTGATAAGAACACGCAGAGCTTGAAAGCTTGAGAGGTGGTCTCAAGTTATCTTACATCTAGCAGTGAAGAACGTTACACTGAAGAGCTTTAGAGTGGGGTAGGCTGGGCTGGACTCTGAATTTTTCTACTTACAACTCCATGTATTTCAGCGTTGTTACATCACCTTCCTGCCCCTCACCTTGTCATTTATAAAATGGGGATAATAACTTCACAGGATTGCTAAAAGAAATGAAAAATGTATGTCAAATTCTTAGAGTGTTTTATATGTACTAGTTGTTCAACGGTAGCTACTGTGTCTTAAAAATGCACACTACACTGAATGTATATGTGCTGGTATGTTTTGCAGCGAAAGTTGTAATCTACTATCTGTCCTGTATAGTCCTAAGAGCTGGGACCATGTACCATCAAAAACAAAATGGTCCCCAAATCTGTGGAGCTTACAGACTATTTGCCTATAAGGTGACACATAAAACATCCAAATTGCTCTTGGAAGCCCAATTTTGGACAGTGAAGAAGCAGCTGGTGTGCTGAAGCATGAAATAAGCCAGTGAAGGAAACACAAGCAGCATTCAGATGTCAGTTCTCCAGGCTATCAGTTCACAGTTCCCCTCATTTAAATTTGGCAGCTACAGATAAGAAACATTATGCTTGTTCTTTACCCTCTAAAACTATGCATTAAATTAAATGAAGAAAGGAAGACAACCTTCCAAAAGCTAATGGAAGTCTAGGATTGGCAGAGAATGGCACCGATTATGAAAATGAATTGTGAAACTTATAGCATGAAAGACATCTGGTAAATGATACATTCGTTAGTCACTGCTTGATTGCCAAAGAGGGTCCCTTAGCCAAGCTCCCTAATATGAAGGTGAAAGTAGAAAATCTAATTATATAGATTAGGGAAAAGACAGAGAAAAACATGCAGACCTTGATTGAGGAAAAATATCTATTAAATACTAGACATACATTTTCCTTAATGTTCCCGAGGGCATGTGTTTTTGCTGGTGCCAATGCTTTAAGCATGCAACGAACAAGAAAAATGTCTGCCCTGATCACAATTTTTTGTTGCTCTTCTCAGTTCCCCTTCTCACTGAGAAGTTTTACAAACTCCAATTGGGAGGCAGAAATCTTGCCTGACCTAGCACCAGAACTATCGCTCAACACATTGGTCAGCAAAAGCACGTGGGAGAGAAAACAGCTGAGCCATGTGCCAGCCACCTGGGGGCTGAAGGAGAGGGGTCTGTATCTGTCTCCAGGCTGGTTAAGTCCTGACTTCCGGGCTCACATTTCCACTGGGATTAAAACCAGAACTAGAAAATACTAGAGGCACACAGCTTCAGGCACCAGAAGGTACTGATATACCCTTCAACGTGTATATGTTTTAAGGTTCAATAATCTTTACCATTCTTTATAAATAAATTGCTCAAGGAATTATTACATGTGGTCTACCTAGTGATGAGGACAGTGGAGTATTTCAGGCCCATCAGAGATGAGAGGAGCCGAGAATATCCAGTATAAGAGTGAATGAGCCTTCATAGAATTTGAGGGGACTTGTGACAAACATCTGCTGTTGCCAAACCCGCTGACACATCATGAAAGCCCTGTGCTTCTGGGTAATTTGCCTCCTCACCCGTGGACATGATATTGTGTATGAGATGCTGCAAAGAGCCAACTAAGTTTTTCACTCAGAGCTGTGTCCTTAGAGAAGCTTAGAGCTTCTACGATAGTCAGTGGTTTTCAAAACCACTGGAGGCAGCAGCAATGGGCAGTAGAAATTACCTAGAGGCTTCTGACATGTGTTTGTCTGTTCTTGGGTGGTTCTCCTGGAAAGAGGCCATGCTGTATCTTAGAAGCCAGCAGAGTGCATGCCAGATTTTCAGTGCTTGGTCAGGAATGGAATTTTCATATCCAGGAATGAAGGAAGAAGGGAGAATTACAAATGGAGTGACATCTATCATTACATTGCCCTTGCACAATGCAAGGGAATCCTTCCTTCTAAAATGCAGCCTTGAAATGTCAGACTGCACTGACCCTGACCCATTTGTACGTCTGTCATTGCAGAGTGCTGCCTCATCACACTGCTACTTGCACTGAGACACCATACGCATAGCATTATGGTTTGATTCATGGGTCTCACAGTCATACCAGGCTTTGAAGCTTGGCCTTGCCATTTACTAGCTGAGTTTATCTATCTTTGCAAAGCCTCAGTTTTTTCATCAGTAAAATGGGAATGACAACCAAATTGTTGTAAAGATTACATATTCTTTTATTCAATAGTACGTGTGATACCCTTAGCATAATGTCTGGCATGCTGAAAGTGTTCCAAGCCGCATTTTGAAGACGTGCCCAAATTATTATGAAGGTAAGTCTAGGAGCCCTGATTTGGTTAACTGGTTTTCTCTACACATTTTGGGGAAGGAATTACCTTTCTGGGGGTTATTTAGTAAGAAGATTCTTGATAGCTCTCCCATCAAAAGTGGAAGGAGACCCTGTGCACTGGAATGGACCGGGTTTGAGGTTAAACTCTGAAGTGACTCAGGCATCTGAAGACATGAGCGCTGCAAGCTGCTGTGGCCTTAGGGTGACTGACGGCCTTTGTGTGAAGATGCAGTAGAACTGACCATGCCTTTTACTGTTTTGGTGTTTCTTAGTGTTTATTGGGAAATAATTGAAATATTATAATTTTGTTGAGTTCTGCAAATGCATACTATAGAAATTGTCATTATAAGTAATTTACATTATTTAAGTTTGACAATATGATGATAAAAATAGTATGTTTAAAATTTGCATTTCTTTAGTTACTCATACATTTGACACTTTTTCACAATCTTAAAATTAAATCTTCTTACTTCTTTCTTCTAAATTGTTTCATATTCTTTGCCCATTTTCTTATACAGGATTCATTTTTATTGATCTGGAATTGCTCTTTATATATTAAAAATAAACTCCTGTTGCTCTTTACCTGTTAAAGAAAAATGTTTTGCTGCATATTTTTTCCATCTTTTGTTCACTTTTATTCTGTTTTTACTTAAAACAAAAGTCGAGAATGTTTATATAGCTAAGGTTTACTTATTTTCCTTTGTAATTACTTTCATTGCTTTTAGGCTTACAAAGTCCTTCCCTACTTCAAAACCAGTTAAATACACACATTATTTTCTTACATATTTTGGAGTGTGGTTCATTGATTACTTTTAACTGCTTAATCCATTTGGAATTCCTACTCTGGTAACAGTTATCTATATTATAAATTGGTATGGCCTTTCTAGAAAATGTTTCTGAAATATCTGTAAAAACCACAAATGAGTTGGTATTCTTTGCCCCCGTAATTCCACTTCTAAGAATGTAACTTAAGAAAATGATTGGGCATGCGGTCAAGGACTTTTACATGAATATAACCATCCAAATGTTGTCAAGAATAGCAAAAAAAAAAAAAAAAAAAGAAGAAGAAGAAGAAGAAGAAGAAGAAGAAGAAGAAGAAGAAGAAGAAGAAAAGAAAAGAACTTAAAAGTCTCTCATGGGTGGTAGAGTGAGTAAATTTTCTTCAACTGTCTACTGTGGTAACCACTAGCTACATGTGGCTTTTTAAAGTTAAATGTATTAAAATTAAATTAAAAATTGAGTTCCTCAGTTGCTAATCACCTTTCAAGTGCTGACAGCCACATGTGACTAGTAGTTGCCATATTGGATAGCACAGATATAGACCATTCCCATTGTTAAAGAAGTACCTATAGAATAGTGCTTCCATGTGGCCATTAAAAACAGATCTTTAAAGAATACCTAACATATATAGTTTTTTTATGGTAAGTAAAAATATCAAACTACAAAATATTCAGTGGTAACACAAATTCAGATTGGTTGCAGTAACTTTAATCATCAATATCTTCATCAAGTTAGGTTTTGCCAGGGGAAACCCAAACCCTGCCCTCAGGAAGCTCATTGTCTTAAAGACAAAAAAAAATGCTGAAGCTTTATAGGTATATAGGAATTTAACAAGACACATGAAGAAAACTAGTATACTCGTATGGCACCCACTCAGTAGCTGTTAATTGATTCAAAATCCAAATGGGAATTATCATATTAAGTCAGATGCAAGACCTAATTAGCGCTGTATTCTGTGTTCAACAGTGGTCTCAAAAGAAGTCATGATTATCCTTCTGTCAATATCCTATTATCCAGCCAAGAAAGTCACAAAATCAACTTGGCCAATGATGGCACTTAAAAACTTGGAGTACATAGAACAAAGAACTTTACAGGGTACTTCATAAATATAGAAAGGCTGTGTGATCTCTCAAACATCAATAACGAAAATAATGCTTCACTATGTGTGAATAAAACTTTGGGAAATGGTGCCCATAAAGAAAACCTACAGGTAATCTGTATCCAACTTTCCCAATGAGAACAATTTTAAAAGCTAAACAAAATGTCTACTTTTAAATAATCGAGAGTATCAGAGAGTTAACAAAATAGTGAGAAAAAACATCTGGGAGAAGATGAAAATGTAAAGAGGTGGGCTCAGTATTGGGGATCACTTTTGTCTAAGGGATGTTTGTCAAGGTGAAAGAGGTGTTGAGAGACTGAGCATTTAGTAGTCTTGAGGCCAAAAGTTGAAGTCCACAGCCCATCAAGGATAGGTGCTCTGGTAAACCCACTACATTTTATGAAAAATAAAAATAAACCCATTTTTGAAAGAACCGTGTTATCCAGCTATGAGCCATTTTGGCTGCCTAGAAAAATCTCAAGCCCTGAAAATGGACTAAAGTAATCCTAGACTGTAATGTCCCCAGGCACCTACCTAACAGAAATAAATCAAAACTTTCTCAACAGGCATAATTCATCATCTTAGGCCTCATATTATTTCTACAAACACAGTTTTTAATATAATGTCCATCATGCAATCAAAGATACAACAAGTCACACAAGGAGAGAAGATGAGAAACAATAAAAACAGTTCCTAAGCATCTCCAGAATTTGGAATGACGGCATACAGACTTTAAAATACCTATGTTTACTGTGCTTGAGGAAAAAAAATCATTAAAAACTTTGTAAAATAACCAAACATTCTAAAAAGTAACAGAGCCGATTTGCAAAAGAACCGAATGGAAATTCTAAGACTAAAACAATGTAACAACTGAAATAACCTGATGGATGAGTTTAACAGCATATCAGACATACCTGAAAAGGGAATTTGTGAACTGGAAGATAGTTTTGGTGTGAACTAAGGAAAGGCAAAAGTTGGAATAAATAGAAGAGCACATTGGAAACATAGAGAACATGGAGAGAAAAATCTAACATTGGAATCCCAGAAGGAACAGTTACATAGCCCCTTAATGTCCCTCCCATCCCTAGAATTTTAGGATTCATCCTACATACTGTGAGAACATCAGGCCTGAATTATTGAGATACAAATCCTTTGCTCTAAGGATAAGCTGGGGCGGGGGGGTACCAATGAATTGGAATCCCAGAAGGAAAAGTTAGCCAAAGCAATATCGGAAATAATGGTTGAGGATTTTCTCCTGAGTCCAAAAATTCATGAAGTCCCAGGAACTTCAGGCAGAAAAAATGAGAAGAAATTCATACCTAGAACCATTGTATTAAAACTACAGAAAACTAAAGACAAAGGAAAATCTTAAAATCAGTTCACAATAAAAGTTGCCATTAGAGGAACAAATTAAACATATAACTGACTTTTCACCAGCAACAATGGAAGTGAGGAGACAATGGAATCCATCCTCAACGGACTGAAAGAAAATACTGCCAACCTAGAATTCCATACCAGTAAAAGTATCCTTAAAGAATGAAATCAATCATTTTCAGAGAGATAAACACTCAGAAATTCTTTACCAGCAGACCACATTGAAAAAGATACTAATGACTGCTTCTTAGGCAAAAGAAAAAGTAACCTCAGATGGAAGATCAGAGATGTCAACGGAAAGAAAAGCAGTAAAAACGGAGGAGTCAGCAGGCTGACTTCCGTACAAGAAAGTGATGTTGAAGACCTAAAGGAAGCTGACTTACCGGGTGAGGTTATCGTCCCCCTGTATTAATGAGAAATTATATTTGGCTATCCTCTGAAACAAAATAGCTAAACCTAATCTTTATATCACATTTTGGATTTTTTATTTTACTGTTTTGGAGAGAAGAAAAATTAAATGCCATGAAGAAAAGACCAATATACTATACTACATGATTTTTAAATCTAAATGGCCAAAGAGACCATTCACAAGTAATAACAGAGAAAATATGTCCAATAGTTTATTAGCTAAGATCAGGTTCAAGTGTCTGTGGAATGGGACTTAGGGGTGGAAACAGGTGAAACAGAGGGTCCTTACAAGGTTTGAGATACCTGTTCCTCATTAAACCACATATTTATTATTAATTGATAAAAATAGATAATGAGTTAAGAAAGGAAAGCTAAGAGAGCTAAGTTTTTAATGGATGTAGAGATATTAGTTAGTCTGGCAGCCAGTAGCTGTTTTCTGTTACGTGAGTTGGAAATATATTATAAATACAACTTTCTGATAGCCAGGATATCAGAGTAAGATAAGACTAGCTTTTTCCAGTGGTTTGTTAAAAAAAAAAAAAAAAAAAAAAGTGTAAATAGTAATGTTTTGGGGATAACTTAATTTTCAGTATACACTACATAGCCCCTTAATGTCCCTCCCATCCCTAGAATTTTAGGATTCATCCTACATACTGTGAGAACATCAGGCCTGAATTACTGAGATACAAATCCTTTGCTCTAAGGATAAGCTGGGGGGGGGGGGGGGGGCAGGACCAATGAGTGCCTGCCATTGTTCTCAAAGGATCTCATTACTGAACAGAATTATTCCATCCACAATGGTGCTGCTGAGTGACCCTCAGTGCCGTCCTGTCTCACATTATCCACTCTCTCAGCCCCCTTTACTTCAAGGTGTTTCTATAACATGTCCCTCTGCTCCCTTAACACCACTCTGCTGAAATGAGAGTTAACGTCAATGGCTTACCTGAATCAGTTCAGGAATGTCCTCTGTAGGCAGAATAGCTGAAGGGTAACGCAGACATTTGGCATCAATTGAATTTTACCCACAGAGAATATCATTGTGCTGGCAAAGGTGAGAGGGAAAACTGGCCATGTGGCACTCACTCACCTGCCGGAGTTTGGTTCCCACCATGGAGGCACTGCTGTCCAGCACAAATACCACGTTCTTAGGTAAGGGAGGAAGGTCTTTGGGGGCAAAGTAGTGCACAAAATAGTCATTTAGAACCTGGGAGGGGGGAGAGAAAGGAAAAATGGTAGCACCCAGAATAGGTAGAAAAACTAAGTAGAATGGACAGCCTATGGAACTTCTAAAAGTCAAAGACAGCATGAAATGGGGTCTAGGGGCTGATTCCACACCCAGGGCAAAAGCATCCATGGTCCCGCTCCTTCCAAGAGAACGAATTGCTAATTTAATCTGTATAAGGATAAAATCATCCCTTAAAAATTTATTGACTATGTTGACTAATTCAGTTTAAATTATCCATCCCTTTCTGCCCCCTTGTCACTTGGGAATGCTGCTTCCTTCATTGTCTGGTTTTTACCAAGCATCTTACAAGTTGAGACGTCAAGGTTATCTACATACTGGATGCACAAAAATACATTTTACTATTCTGACCCTGTATCTGGAGCAATAAAAGCTAAAGGGAAATGAGCCAGGGACCAGTCTCTCTTAATTAAAAATGAAGAAGAGCTAAAATTCTAACTTCATCTAAAACATCACAGAGAAAACTGTAGATTTCATTTGCTCTCCAGATTACTGAAGCAGTAAATAGATACCCTCAGCCTCCAGCCAGGGAACACCAGTAGTCTCCTTGGAGACATGTTTGGAATTAAAACAGATTTCCTAAGACTCACAAAGTTCTGTCACCCTTAGGTAACTACTGGAAACCCCAGTTCTGAGTCTAACTAGAGGAATCAGGCAATGAACATGAAATATCAACAACGAACCCCTTACCTGGATGTCCCCAATGCTCTGTTCCCTATTGACATCGTATTGAATGATGAAATCTCCCAGAATGCCATTCTGGGCGATCCTGGCTTGTTGTATCACAGAAGGCTTAAAAAAGACTTTGGCGAAAGTTTCATTTTGGTTGACAACAGTAGAAGGAGGTGGCCTAGCACCACCTGCAAACAAGATATAAACATGATTAATAACTGAACAGATACATTTTGTATGTTTGTATATATAAAGGTTTGTATTCCACATGAACTTCCTAGACTTTTGTACTTGTAAAACATCACAATACAAGAGATATGTTATAATATATTTCACCTTTATACTTCCTGTTAAATCTTTTCTTATGAGAATTTTTAAACACACAAAAGTAGAGAGAATAGTACAATGAATCCTCATGTACCCATCACCCCACTTTAATAATCATCAACTTTTTATCAATCTTTTGTATCTGTTTTTACTGAAAAAATACTGACGCCCAGGCCTCACCATTTTTGCTAGAGTATTTTAAAACAAATCCCAGACATTGTATTTCATCCATAAATACTTCAGTATGACTAACTATAAGAACATTTTTTTTTTAGTAAAACCATTATCACAAGTAACAAAATTAATGCTTGATGCCTTATTATAGTCGAATACTCAGTCTGTATTTAGATTTTCCTGATTCTTCAGAAAATGTCTTGGAATGGTTGGTTTGTTGGAATTAGGATCAAACCAAGTCCCCACACACATTTGATTTCTGTTTCTTAAGTCCCCTTTAATCTACAAGTGTGTCCACCCTTCTCCCCAGGCTTTTTTCTACTGCTACATATATGTGTTACAAAACACTGGTCATTTGTCCTATGGACTTTCTCGCATTCTGTATTTCATGATTGTTTTCTTGTCTTGTCTTTTAACTTGCTCCTCTACTCCCTTGTACTGTAACATCTGGGGGAGCTAGAAAAAATACTGATGCCCAGGCCAAGAGCTCATTTAACGGGTCTAGGACACAGCCTGGGCCTCAGGACTTTTAAATTCCCCATGTGAGTCTAATGTGCAGTTGAGGCTGAGAACCACAGCTCAATCCCCTGTCTTTCCTCGTGTTCTGATAGGTAGAGCTGGAGGGTTGGTTAGAAGTGATGCTGAGTACTGACTACTTCATCACATCAGAAGGTACATAATATCAAGTCATTCCCTTTTAGTGCCGGTAAGATTGATGGTGGGTTCCGGTTAGGTTCCTTGCTGATCTTTCACTTAATAGTTTTACCAATTGCTGATGATGTTTGCTTAGGTCCACTACTTCATTAGAGTTGCAAAAGGGGTGTTGTGATTCTGTCATTTCTTCCATATGGAATACTTCCATAAAGAACACCTTTCCTCAAACAATCATTTGGTGGTCCTACCATACTGGTTGTCCAGACAGTTTATGGCTCTTTAAAAACAAACAACCAAACAAACAAACAAAAACAAAAAAACACCTTTCCCCGAAGCTTTCTCCAGCACAGATCTTAAGATATAAATTAGAATCCCACAAAGATAAACAGATAAATGGATTTCATGTGATTTAAGACAAAACAGTGAGATGACTGATTAAAGCAAAGAGCATCCTGTTTCTAATGCCTAAACTTCATCTCTTGTTAGAACACACAGAATTATTTCATGGACTACCCACCTTTACAAATCCAAACACCACCATGTCTATATACTTAGAAACAGAAACCCAAACTTTTAGGTCTGCATACACCATAAAGAATAGGCAAATAAAACGGAGAATTCATAAACAACAGTGTATGCGGAGACTTTTTAACCCAGATACTGACCCAAAGCCAGACTTAAAACTGCTGTAAAGCATCTTAATTATTTTTTAAATCTATTCAAGTTGATACCATGGAGTAAACTGACCAGCAAAGTTCCATCCCTAAGTAGCAAAATGAAAAAGGAAACAAAGCATAATGTGCCTGTGGTAATTTGTATTTAAGAATAACTTTCCTTCTGCTGAGGGTTTATTAGTCATTAAAGACAAAGGAATTTTAAACCTTTTCTTCAACAGAACAGACAATTCTTTTTCAGAAACATTTAGGTGTAACCTTAACAGAAACCACAGAGCAGACCTGAGTCTTCTATTATTTGTACTTAGCAAGGGCAGGAAATGGGGGCGGTACCAGAGAGCCAGCAAATAGGAGCATTCATTCCTGTAGAACGACAGCTGTATGGAGGGTCTTATGCTTCCAACAGAGGTGCTCATCTGAAGACGGAACTGGGAAAATCTCGATGACACATTGACAAGTGCCAGCCCCCTGTTCACCAGCCTGGTAGATGGGGGGATGGAGGGGAAGGAAAACAGGCTGAAAAATGGAAAAGTCCTTGAACTAGAAGGAAACTTGCATGTTCTCTGGAGTCAACCTCTCACTGATTATTGTCAAATCACCAAGAATGAGAAGCACAACACACTAGCTAAGCACTCAGGATCATGAACAACTGAGGAGGCCCTGCATTCAATACTGGCTCTACCTCTCATTGTCTATGGGACTTTGGGCAAGTTACAGAGCCTTGGTTATCTCATTTGTTAAACGGATTAATGGTCTACCAAACTCACACTATTGGAAAGATTAAGTGATGTAATGTACTCAGTGCCATTCTGATTCATGGGAAGCAGTCGTGCTAGCTAACATTATTAGGAAACTTAAATATATACAAAATAGAAGAAAGGTCAGGGAATTAAATGTATGACAATATGTCAAACTTGGGATACTACGAAAAGGAAAGAACTGATATTTACAACACAGTTGAATCTCATAGTCATTTTGAGTAAAGCATGAAATACAAAAGAATATTTTCTATGCCTCTATTTATATAAAATTGAAGAGCTGCACAACTTGTCCACGGCAATTGGAGTAGAATGGTGGTTACCTTTGGGGGTGAGGAATGACTGGGAAAGAGTATAAGTCGACCTTTTGGAGTGGTGGAAATACTCTTGACCTGGAAGTAGCTGATTGTGTGTGTACATATATAGAAATCCATCAAGCTGTACACATAATGTGCAGTCTGACAATTAAGTTCGCAAACTCATCCTAGAAAAAGTGCTACATACCTCATTGCTCAATATCACTACGGTCACTTTCAAAGAACTCCCCTTGGGAAGCTATGTACTGACATCAGCGCCTTGTCCATCCTTCAAAGCAATTTTGGAACTCTTTTTCTGGAATTGCCATCAGAGCTGTCGTCATATTACCCTTGATGTCCTGAATGTCATCAAAATGTCTTCCTTTCAATATTTCCTTTATCTTCGGGTAAAGAAAGAAGTCATTGGGGGCCAGATCAGGTGAGTAGGGAGGGTGTTCCAATACAGTTATTTGTTTACTGGCTAAAAACTCCCTCACAGACAGTGCTGTGTGAGCTGGTGCGTTGACGTGATGCAAGAGCCATGAATTGTTGGCGAAAAGTTCAGGTCATCTAACTTTTTCACGCAGTCTTTTCAGCACTTCCAAAAGTAAACTTGGTTAACTGTTTGTCCAGTTGGTACAAATTCATAATGAATAATCCCTCTGATAGTAAAAAAGGTTAGCAACATCGTTGCAACAAGTTCATGAACTTAATTGTCAGATTATTCATACACTTTATTCTACATGAATACCCCAATTTTTAAAAAAATTAAAGTCATTGGGAGTTGGATAGCAGAATACATTAGGTGCACTCAGAGTAATTCCAGCTGGCGGAACTCGGACTAGGGAGAGAGTTCCCGGGAAGCACTTTTCGTGCAGCATCAGTAACCTCTAAGACACATGTCTTGTTGGCAGAGGCCGCTTTCCCTGCTCAGCTCATTAGAAGTGTTGGAGCCAACCCTGGGGGACTCAGTCACCCACCGGGACGGTGTAGAGCAGTTCTCACGGTGTGGTCCTGGACCAGCAGCCTCAGCGGTACTGGGGGACTTGCTAGAAACAAACTCTCGGGCCCACCCAGAAACCGTGAATCAGAAACTCTGGAGGTAGGACCCCGAAGTCCTATTTCTAGCAAGACTTTCAGGTGATTCTGGTTCCTGCACAGAGACAATGGTCACGTGCCTTTGATGTATGTGATTGGGTGGCACTCAGTGGCCTCTAAGTTTAACATTCTACGATGTCTGACAATTAAGTTCGTGAACTTGTTGCAATGATGCTGCTAACCTTTTTTGATATCAGAGGGATTATTCATTATGCATTTGTACCAACTGGACAAACAGTTAACCAAGTTTACTTTTGGAAGTGCTGAAAAGACTGCGTGAAAAAGTTAGATGACCTGAACTTTTCGCCAACAATTCATGGCTCTTGCATCACGTCAACGCACCAGCTCACACAGCACTGTCTGTGAGGGAGTTTTTAGCCAGTAAACAAATAACTGTATTGGAACACCCTCCCTACTCACCTGATCTGGCCCCCAATGACTTCTTTCTTTACCCGAAGAAAAAGGAAATACTGAAAGGAAGACATTTTGATGACATTCAGGACATCAAGGGTAATATGACGACAGCTCTGATGGCCATTCCAGAAAAAGTTCCAAAATTGCTTTGAAGGGTGGACTAGGTGCTGGCGTGGGTGCATAGCTTCCCAAGGGGAGTACTTTGAAGGTGACATTAGTGATATTCAGCAGTGAGGTATGTAACACTTTTTCCACGATGAACTTGTGAACTTAATTTTCACACCTCGAACATTACTGTAATTAGATCTGACTCTTTATACTGTCAGCATGTACCTACTTTTTCTTGTTTCAATCTCTCATGGAAATGCTCTTTACAACTACCCTGAATTAACGCCATTCATGGTTGAATGAAAGCACTGGGGATTAAAAAGTATAATTTTTCTCTTCATAATTCATTTGACTAGGCTCTTTGATATAAGCCATGAGAAAGGGTAGTGTATTATTATTTTAGTTTCCTACTGACCTCTGATGTTCACTAGTTCATGATGAAAATTCATGACATTTCCTCTAAATGGGCCTATTTTATATGCCCAAATTGGGGGTTGATTCTCAGTTTGGTCACTCACCAAGAGGCCTAGCTCCTGAGGCTGATTTCCACCCATTAAGAACCACATGGTCAATGAAACCCAGTAAATTTTCCACTCCCTCTCTTAATTTGGCTGGGAAAAATTCCAGAGTAATATCTCTAGCAAATAAAATTCTCTTATTTGAGGAGGAAAAAAAATTAGTCAATGAAGTATAGTATAGGCTGTCCCACAATCACTGACCAAAATCCCAAAACAGAATAATACCATTCAGCTTTTCCTTACTGTTGACCACCACAAAATAGTTCACAGGCATGATGAGCTCTATTAGCAGGGCCCTCAGCAGTCACGGGTTGTGTTCTAAAGATAATGAACAGGGCAAGGGAAGAGGTTGGGAGCAAACCAAGTGGGAGAATCTGACCTACTTTTCCAATGAGAACCCACATGTCTTTCCCTCCTGTTGGTGTTTTCCTTCATGCCCACTTGGTTTGGAGTAGGAGTGAACTGTGGCAATTGGTCTGAATTGGAGGAAGCTGAGTCTTCTAACGTCATCTTCCTGTTCTAATCCGGGCACCTGTGGTCTCACACAAGCTAACCTTTAGGGGCACACAACTGCCTCCAGTGTGTCCTCAGTGATATTCAGTAATGGCTCTTTCTTTTAATACTCTGGTGATTGGCTTGAATTGTGTCTTTGTTGCTACCATCAAAGGGTAGTTGCCCAATTATTCTCAGTACATTCTCAGGACACCAGCATCCCCACGATGCTCTCTTCCTGTTGAAAGCCCAGTATTTTCAAACAAGAAAATATGTGTTATGGTAGAAGCCACATACCACTGAAGAAAGTGGGCTCTCGAGTTTGACGGACTCAAAATGACTGACTTAAGATCTGTGAGCCTCAGTTCCACATCTGTTAAACGGGAGTAAATCCACATCCTAGAATCAATGTCAGAATTAAGTAAGATCACATATACAAGGAACTGAGCTTGCTGGCTGGCACATAGTAGGTGGCACACAGCTACCTCTGATGGTAGCAATAAAGACACAGTTCGCCACTTCTTAGCCACCAGCCTCTTCCCCTTCAGAAGTAGCTTCTTTTTCTCCCTAACTAGAATGAAAAGTTACTCGTGAGTTTAAAATACTCTTCGATAATATACACGTCACATTTTACCATAATGGGTTTCTCTACATCACTGAGGGCTTGGTAAAAACAAATAATCATTATTTGAAGGGGATAAGAGGCACACTTCAATAAACATTCATAACAGAAATTCAAGAATGTTTATATACAGAACAATCTCTATAAAGTACAATGCAGTTAGTAGCTTCCCAAGAATCCCCTGAAATTACATACATAATTTTGCATGAAAGCATACGTGTTTATTTTCTTTCTGGAGAGAGTGTCCATAGCTTTCACCAGATTCTCCAAGGAATTAACATAAGGTTAAGAACCATGCATACAGTGTGATTAAATTTTCCTCTCATTGGTTCTCTTTTGTAATGACAGGCACTTCATATATTTTGTATGAAGGGTGAAGAAAACAATATATATGTCTTTAGTTTTGTCCTGGAACATGGATGTTATTCACAAATAAACATTCTCCTCCTAGACAACCACATGGGGGGCGGAAGGGGGAAGGAAGCCAACTGCTATGTAACATAACTAAAGGTGAAAAGATTTAGGAGCAAAGAACCACAGCCAAGGACATCAGCTGGAAGCCACGCCCCTTTGAGTCCGTGGACAGAGGGATTTCCTGCCCTGTTTCCTGTGGACCTGGGGTTCCCTACTGTTGGAGAAAAGCAGCCAACACCTGGTGATTGTACAAAAGAATTTGCACACAAACACTGTCCACTCATTTCCCCTTGGAAAAGTGGCTGAATTATCTACGTTTATTTATGGACCTGCTCCCCTGGACTTCAGTGGGGAGATTTCTTAAATACAGGGCAGTCAAAAATACTGAGAATAATTGGGCAAATATCTCTGACGGTAGCAATACAGACAGAATCCAAGTAAATCACCAGAGTATTAAAAGAAACGATGACGGGGATGTAATGTACAGCACGGTGACTATAGTTAATGACACTGTGCTGCATATTTGAAAGTTGCTAAGAGAGCAGATCTTAAAAGTTCTCATAACAAGAAAAAAAATCTGTATGATGTATTGTTACATTGTGATGGGTGTTAACTAGACTTATTGTGGTGATCAAGTTGC
Organism: Rhinolophus sinicus; assembly: GCF_036562045.2. Taxonomy (NCBI): domain Eukaryota; kingdom Metazoa; phylum Chordata; class Mammalia; order Chiroptera; family Rhinolophidae; genus Rhinolophus; species Rhinolophus sinicus. Next base: position 102,906,325 of record NC_133752.1, on the reverse strand, counting down.
AATACATACAAATATTATTACATCATTATGTTGTACACCTGAAACTAACATAATATTGTATGTCCTTTATACTTCAATTGAAAAAAAATATTGGCTGGGTCTCAGGGTAAAGTGAGACAATGAAGATGAGAAAGAATTTGGTTAAATACCTTCAGAAGTCCACTATTATATATAGTTTTCTTACTGGAAGAGGGTTTTCTTCCCTATATTGATATTTGGTATTTTACATCCTCTGGGAAAATAGCATTCTACAGATATGGCAGCTACATATAGTATAGAATAATAACTTAAATTTACAGTGAAAGGAGTTCAAATTCAACTCTATCACTTTACAGTTAAGTGGTGTTTGCCTAGATTTCTTAGTAAAGCAGTTTCTTCACCACTTATTCAATGTTCTTTCTTCCTAAAAGAATACATTACTGACGCTCAGTTTTCCCTCTTTGATTGACTTCCCCAGAGAAAATGTGCATGAAAACAAGAGCAACTAACTCACGCATTCTAAAAGCAGTTCACCCCTAAAAACATGCATTATCCCTTCCCGATATCATTTCATGTCCATTGAGGACCTCAGTACTAGATGCCCTAAGCACTTGAAACTGAACCAAAAGTAGCATTAGAGCAACAAGGGAGTAGGAGGGGAGAGGTTTCTGTTAAATTCCTCTATATTGTCCTTGTGCCTGCAGGCAAAACACAGCCCAATCCTTCAGAAAACCTGGGTGTCATTTTATAGATTCAACCTTACAGAGGGTTTGCTCTTTTTATTGTTCAAAACTGCCTACTCAACAGTCCCAATAGTATGGCTACTATCAGAAAAAAAAAAAAAAAACAAGCAAATAACAAGTTGTTGGCGAGAAAGTGGAAAAACTAGAACCCTTGTGCACTGCTATAAATGTAAAATGGTATAGCGATATGAAAAACAGTATGGCGGTTCCTCAAATAATTAAAAATAGAACTACCCTATGATGCAACAATTCCACTTTTGTTCTAGTAGAACTGAAAGCAGGGTCTTGAAGACCCTACATGCCATGTTCAAAGCAGCATATTCACAGTAGCCAAGAGGTGGAAGCAACGCAAATGTCCATCCACAGATGATGGATAGACAAAATGTGGTCTATCCATACAACAGAATACTACTCAGCCATAAAAAAGAAGGAAATCCTGACACATGCCACAGTATGGATGAACTTTGAGGACATCATACTAAGTGAAATAAGCCAGTCGCTAAAAGACAAATATTGTATGATTCCGCTTATATGAAGTACCTTGACTAGTCAAACTCATAGAGACAGAGAGCAGAATGGTGGTTGCCAGGGGCTGGGGGAAGAGGAATAGGGGGTTGTTATTGAATGGATATAGAGTTTTAGTTTGGGAAGAAGTAAAAATTCTGGAGATTGGGTGCACGACAACATGAAAAAAGTCAACACTACAGAGCTGTGCACTTAGAAATGGTCAAGATGGTAAATTGAATGCTATGTGCTCTTCACCACAATTAAAAACTTTTTTTAATTATTAAAAATTGCCGACTCTGGTTCTTCAAGGGCAGTGACAACGTGGTAGTCATGTGTAGGTTCCAAGTGTCTAGCACAGTGCCAGGAACATGGTGAGAACTCAACACGAGCTTGTTGAATGTGTAACGTGAAGATGACTCAACACATCAGTACACAGTTTGGCAGGCGGACAGAGGAGCCCTTCAAGAGGGTCACCTAGAAAGTGTTTTGGTGGGTGTGGCAGATGCTCTTGGTAACCAGTGTCACATGCCCTAGACCCATCTCTGGTTTCAGCCACAGCTGTGGTGGACAGTGCCATATGCCCAGACAACATCCCACCTCACATACCAAACTAAGACGCAGAAAAAGGAAGAAACAGATGAGGTCTCCCGGAAAAGAGTAGGTTGCTCACCAATGTCAAGTTAAAGAGACAAAGCCACCCTTCCGGGTCTCCCTGAGCCATCCTGCTCACAGTTGACCTTGACCGAACTACCATTGTCAGAACAAACAAGATAACATGGGTTCTCATATCGGTATTAAAAACCAAACCAAACAAACCCAACTATGAAGCCAAATGATTCATACCTGAATAATTTCTGCACTGAACAAAGCTGGAAACCCTCACATAACAACCAGATTGTTTCCTGGCAAATGTACAGAGGCCAAAGAGGGCCATGCCCTTCCAGCTGCAGAGTGGAGGCTGGATGGGGGGAGGGGAAAGCACGGAGCAGCAGGGAACTGGACCTGGGTGGGCGATCAGTCACAATGCAGCCCTTGAATAGGGCAGAGCTGCCAGATTTAGCAAATAAAAAGACAGGATGCCCAGTGGAATTTGAATTTCAGATAAACAACGAATGATTCTTTTTTCTTTTCTTCCTTTTTTTTTAGTATAAGTATGTCACAGATATTGCATGGGACATACTGTTTATCTGAAATTCAAATTTAACTGAGCATCCTGTATTTTATCTAGCAACCTTGGCAAAAGAAGAAGAGATCTAGATTTTTATAACCATCCTTTGGAATCAAGTTCTGTCTCCTAATCCCTCCCTTCACAACAAAGTAAGAGAGCTGACAAAGTTCATCAACTTAAACCAGGAAAGTGTTGAAAACCTAATAGCCTTTTCATTGTCAACCACGAAATTTGTTATTATTCCTAAGGTCATTTGACAAATACTCAGTGAGCGCCCATTCTATGGCTGACACCATGCCACCTGCCTAGAATACAATTCTAAGAAAGACTTGACAACAAAAGGCAAAGTCATGAGGTTCACAGACCAAGCAAAGAAAAACGTAAAATTTTAAAACAGATTCAATCGACCCCTTCTAGGGCATCTACTGAAATACAAGACATTGTGCGGGTCTCCAGTCAGAGGTGACTTGATCTGGCGGGACATGTGGCTGGTTACTAGCCTTTTCTCAAAGACCGCTACAGCGTCACCAACCTCATCTTCCACCAGCCAAGGCAATGAAACTGTATTTTGCATGGTTCTCTTCTTTCTAAATAAGCTTCTCAGTTCTTAAGATTATCTGAAGGTCAACATTGTATAGGAAGTTTACATAGGGGTGATACAATTGAAAAGCAAACCGTAGATTGAATTCCACCTAGTCCTATTATTTGCCTTCCCAGGCATGTAAAGGATGCAAAGCTGACCCCTATAGAGCACAGCAAACATGGCTTCCAGGGCACTTGAAGAAGTGGGATTCTAATGACCAAAAATGTGATGTTTTTCATTTTATGTTTTTGAGCTAAAATTCATATAATATAAAATTAACCACTCAAAAGTGTACATTTTCAGTGCCGTTTAGTACTTTCACAATGTTGGACAACCACCACCTCTATCCAGTTCTAAAATCACTCCCAAAGAAAACTCTGTAACCATTCAGCAGTGCCTCCCCGTTCCTTCCTCCCCCAGGGCCTGGAAATCACCAGTCTGCTTTCTGTTTCTATGGATTTATCTATTCTGGACATTTCATATCCATGGAATCATACAACATGTGACCTTTTGAGTCTGGCTTCTTTCACGTAGCATAATATTTTCAAGGTTCATCCGTGTTGTAGCTTGTGTCAATAGTGCTTCATTCCTTCGTATGGATGACTAATATTCCATTGCATGGATAGGCCACAATTTCTTTATCCATTCATCTATGATGGACATTTGGACTGCTTGCACCTTTTGGCTATTGTAACCAACGCTGCTATGAACATTCACGTACAAGTATTTCAATTCAAGTATTTCAGGTACAAGTACCTGTTTTCAATTCTTTTGTGTATATACTAAGAGAAATTGCTAGGTCATATGGTAAATCTATGTTTAACTTTTGAGGAGCCACCAAACTGTTTTCAACAGTGGCTGTACCACTTTACGTTCCCACCAGCGATATACAAAGGTCCCAATTTCTCCACATCTTTGCCAAAATACATTTTCCATTTCTGTTTCTTTTTTTACTATTATAGCCATCCCAGTGAGTGTGAAGTGGTATGTCATTGTGGTTTTGATTTGCATTTCCAGAATGACTAATGCTCTCGAATATCTTTTCATACGCTTGTCAGCATTTGTATATCAGCTTTGGAGAAATGTCTATTCAAGTCCTTTGTCCATATGTTAATTGGGTTGTTTACATTTTTGTGTTTGAGTTGAAGAATTTTTATACGCTCCAGACACTAGACTCTTATCTGATATATGATTTGCAAATATTTTCTCCCATTCTGTTGGTTATCTTTTTAAAATGTTTTGTTTTTTTTTCAAAGAGCACAAGTCGATATTCTACCTTTCTACTATATTCAGTGTGACACATGGTCAATGATAACCAGACACCGGGAGAACACAAAGACAGTTATGAAAGTCTCCTCGTTCCTGAAAATAAAATTTCCTTTTTATGTCAAATTAGGGTGATGTCACATGGGTCCCTTAGTTTTGACAGAAACAAGGACTTGAGATTGCTTGAGAATTCTAGCTGGGAGGCTTGGAGACAGAGGTAGCAGCCCAGGAGAAGTCTTAGGGAACAAAGTGGTAGGAATGAAAGCCAAATAAGCTTGAAAACAAGAAGCCAAGGCTGTGTGAGACAGCCAGGATGAATGTGGACATAAGCCAGGCTTCCAGAGGTGGGACCCTCTTCTCTCACAGTGGTGGGGAGAGTGGAAAGAGCAGGAGAGGGACAATTCCCACAGGCTCAGGAAGCCATGGTGGGAACGCAGGGAAGTAGAGAAGCTCTTTTGAAACCAAAAATGTGCTGAACGATCATGTTTGCCTTTTCCGAAAGAAGATGGGACACTTAGTTTAATGAGCTTGAGACGGTGTTAGAAGGACTGCACCAACTCCACTGAGACGGCCTGTCAATACTTGTCCATCTCAAGGTTGGTGAGAAGTTGGGCATGAGACAAGGTTATTTCCCACCAACTGTGTGAGTAATTCTGTGTTGGCCTGTAGCCACTGGTAAAAACGTGTTGGTAGAAAAGAGGAATGATACACATTTTAATAAAGATCAAAAGTCAGATTATTCTCAGGGTCTGGGAAATTAAAGAATTAATCCTGTTTAATTTATAAGCTGCTTCAGGAGGTCAACATCCAGACACAGTTAACACCCCTAAATTCTGCTGGGAAGTCCAGAGTAAGGGTTCCCAACATTTACTGAGGATCAGACGACCTGGGCTGCTTTTTAAAAATGTAGTTATCTGAAATCTACAGTCAGAAAGTGGTTTAATGGTTGCCTGGGGCTAGGGTGGGAACCAGGAGTGGCAGCTAAGAGGTACAAGCATCTCTGTGGGGTGATGGAAATGTTCTAAAATTAGGCTGTGGTGATGGTTGCACAACTCTACAAATGTACAAAAATCAGGGAATTGTGCACCTAAAAAGAGTAAATTTTATGCTATATAAACTAAATCTCAGTAAAACTGCTTTTCAAGAAGGCAAAGAATATAAAGGCTAAACTATTAAAGTCAGATAGCACCATACTTCTTTAGTGGTAGAAAAAATATTCAGCATTATTCTTTAATTTTACAAATAAATAAACATATTAAAAGCACTCTTTTTTTTTTCAGTGTCTCATATAAATTCATAGAATATCAACCAAAAATACAGCGAGTTAGGCTTTACCCTAAGAAATTCTAATTCAAGTGTTTGAGGGAGAACCCAGTCGTCTATATTTCTTTGTGTTTTTGTGTTTGTTTGTTTTTTTTTTGACCTCTCAAGGTGACTTAGGGTTTAGCCAGGTTTGCGAGCTACTGGATAAAACAGGCAAGGTTTTATTTCTTACTTTGTTTATCTCATTTTATTTTACTCCTAGCTATCAGGGATATCATCACAAATGATAAAACTTCCTGTTAAAAAAAAAGGGGGGGTGGGGATAGTGGAAATACTACTTTTAGGGCTATGGGACAATAGGAAGTTTGAGATTTTAACACAGAGAGTGAAATAACCACCCTTGAATTTGAACCAATCACATAGATGGAATATAGAGCTCAGTGTTTGCCTTTAGATGACCACACATCCCAAATATATTCCAGGATAGTCTGAATTTCAAACATTCTTTCTACTGAGGCCATAAATCATCAAAATATTTTAGGGGAGAAGAGCTGGGTGTGGGGGACAAAGGAGAGAGAGAGAGTCTTGCCCTTTCACTGCGCACCAGTTTGTCATCTTGTAGGTTCTGAGCCATGAGTTACGTAAGTCACATACGCTTTGAGTATATAAGTTAACTATTTTAATAATCCAGAGGGTTTATTATGCCTTTTGGCTTCCAGATCACACCTCACAGAATTTGTTTACAGATTGAGAAGGACCGCATTAATCTACGATTCCATAGCCGTGGGCCCAATTCTGACACAACAGAAAAGCAAACTGGGGCAAAGATAGGTAATATTGCTTTTAGCCTCTTTTGGTATTTTCAGAGAACTAGGGAGAGACTGGAAGTTGAACTCACCACCTCAATATTTTACAAAAGCTCCCTAAGAGGGTTGTTACAAAGATTGAACAAGATATTGATCCAGGCAAGTGCTGAATCTAGTATCTAGCACGGAGCAATCCTTATCTAGAATTGCTACCCTAAAGATGAAAATGCATCCGTGGTCACAGATCTGCTTAGAGAAATTCCAGAAGTCTGACTTCTTAACAGAGCCTGCCCTATCAGAGGAATGTACTGGCCGGGGTCCACATTCACGCAATTACAGCTCATGTTTTGATGCAAAGCCGAGTCTAGTTTGATCTCTACCCTGGATTTCTTTTGGAAACACGCAATAGTGTCCAGACAAAATCACAACATCTGTTCCTCTTCTGCTGAGGCTGCCATTTTGCAGAAACAATCGCTGCTGAGCTCTGAAAGATGGCAATGAAGAGCAGAAAAAGGCAATCCCTCCACAGCACCTGGCCCGGGGAAATGCTTGGGAAACCACCATGCTCTGGAGGGAAAATGTCTGCTCTGCTATGAAGACCTAGGAAAACAATTTCCTTAAAAATAAACAGTTCCCAAGAGATCAATGGTCTGGAAAAATTCCTCTGAGATTCTCTCAGGCCCTGAAAAGTAAGCAACTTTTCAGCCAACGATCATAATTCATAACCCCTCCAAACAACACACGCACCACAATCTCGGAAGAGTCAGTGGTTCTACACAAGGCAAAACATAGACGTCTCATGACTGCAGTAAAACTACCCTCAGAATCGCCTGCCAAGGGCCTGGACACACCTACCAAGCCCTGGACATAAACCCCAGACACACTGCACAGCTGCTGTGCCCTTTCTGAGACCCTACCAACTCTCAGACTCTTCCCCTGCAAACATATTTCCTTCACACAGTTGTACATAGAAAAATTTCCCTATAAGTTATGATCAGGAAAAAATGAAATTTAAAATCATTTTTTGTTAGTCGTTTTGGTTTTTGGTTTTTTTTGTTTGTTTTTTGCTTTTCATCTCTAATTTGCAGACACTTACTTAGCTATCTACTCTTTAAAAGGCATTGTAAGGAGACAAAAGTTAATTAGACAAAGACCTGCCTTCCAAATCACTTACGATCTAATTGGGGAGATAAGATTTGCAAAGGAAAAAAGTACGTATAAGATAATAATGATAATAACAATATTTAACAATTATTAAGCTCTTACTCTGGCCCAGGCACGTCACACATACTAACACATCCCAATGACCCTATGAGATAGTTATCACCCCTGTTTGGCCCACATGCAAGCTGCATCTCACAGGGTCTAGGTAGTATTTTTCAACGTTACAGTTAATAACTGAACTAGAATCCGTTAACCATACACGGGGCTGCCTATATGGCATAAGAGTGGTGTATTGTATCTCATGCCATTTCTGAATGTCAGGTACCTTGACAATATTCCTAACTTTTCAAATTAGATCTGGATTGAGAGGATCAAACTCGGTGTTTGGAGTCAACATATATCAAAAGACCTGAGTCCCTCACAGACCAGACACACTCCAGTGTTTGAGGGTAAATTCCGTATCGTGTGGAGAGTCATTAACTAAACTGTGTGCTGGTGAGGTAAGTATACTTCCCATACTGTTTATTCTTCTATAGACCAACTCCAAGTCTGGACTATTTTCACAATGTTCTCTTATCCTACTTGTCAACTCATTCCTCCACTCTCCTTCCTAAATATTCATTCCTAAATGTTCGTGCACAAGAAGCCTTCTTGGGCCACGCTCCTTGCAATCACAGGGGTTGAATTAAGATTCTGCACGTTCACTTGTCACTTAACATTTGCCTGACCTCAACATCACAACAATCTGAAATCTTGTCATTCTGATCCTGGTGCAATTTTTTTGACACAGCTGTCTTGCTACCCAATGTGACATTAAGCCTTACGGGTATTATAGGATAAGGCACACGCAACTGAATATTTAATATAAACTAGTAGTTTTAAACATAGATTTTAAGAAAATGATCCCACCATCCCTCACCCCTAATACAAAATGATTATTTTAAATAACTTTCTAGTCTTTTGTCAGCTCTATAACATATTTAACATTATATGGTATGTACAGTTGTGTCTTTTTTCCCCCTATCACATGCTGAGTTGTGTGTATAACCATCTTTTCCTAATCACGTCCGTATGGTTGAATATTTAGGATGAAGGAATGTTCTTGCTACTACAAACATTATCAAACAGGTTCATGTATGTAACATTCCCAATATTTTAGCTGTTTCACATCGGTTAGGTTCCCAGAAGTGAGATTACTATGGCAAATGGTTTAAACCTTTTTAAATCTTCTGATAGAGGCTGGCTTTAAACACACACACACACACACACACACACACACACACACACACACACTGTACAGGGCACTGTCTTTGTTTTGTTGCTATCTTTCAGATTCCCGCAAACACTCAGAGCCTTTGTTGAAGGGGTGTCATGCGTTTTATAGATTTCTCTAAGGCCAGCGCCCTGCTCTGAGTTACCCCAGAAGACCTGAGGATACCCAGCAAGAACCACTCACCTTCCGCCCTCCCGCTGCCCTTCTGTCTGCTGTTGAGTAGAGGAAGCACCTCCAGCGACGCGATGCCTGACCTCTCCAGAATATTCACCTCCACCATCAGCTTCCCCACTAGCTGCTGGGGTCGCACGCTGATGACGTGCTCGTACTTCCCCAGACGTCTCTGCAAGAGCTCTTCATAACTGAGGAGGAAGACAGCTTTGTCCTTGCTGGGAATCACTACGGAGGCTCTGAAGATCTCAGTCCCCTTCTCCCTGCAAGGAAAAGAAAAGGGAACAGAGGGTCAGAGAAAGCCAGGTTCCCTCGAGTCCCCTTGGGGTACACCAAACACTCTGTGAGGGTCCTTAGAAATGAAAAATAAAAGTTAGCATTGGGAAGAGAGATAAAAGCCTGCATTAGAGCAAGGTTGCAAAGGTGCAAAGAATACTGAAAAGTAGAGAATTCAAACACTACTGAACTCTCCTCCCTCTCCCTGAGTCAGACTGAGGGGGGCAAAGGGGAAAGGGGACACTGAAATAGGTGAACTGCTGGAAAAGAGAGCTTTGGGGTCACAATGTGAATTGCATTCTCCTCTTTGCAGGGATGGCCAAAGGAACCTGATGTTTTACACAACTTGAAATAGCTACTACGTGAGGTTTTATATCTTGGTGAAGTTTGGTGGATGTGTTTAGGAGACTCAGAGTGAGGGTTCTCTGTTTCAAGATGGCAGACTGACCATCAGCGGGAGAGTACAGGATTAAACCGAAAGAATAAGTAGGGTAGGGGCAACTCTCAGCTGTTGGGACATTTCAAAACATTTCTGGAAGACTTGGAGATTCAGTACAGCAAGAACTCTACAGCTCAGACTATATAGGGAGGGACTATAGCAAAGAAGAGAAACAAACTGTCTGCAGAATTTCAGAGACACTGCAGGCTCTGGTTCAGGAGGACACCACAAGGTGGGAATGAGAAGGGGGACCAAAGATAGGGAGGAGAACTCCAAGTCCACATATAAATGAATGACTAAGATGACATACTTCCTACACTCCTTTTTCCCAGCGCTGAAAAGAGACACAGTGTTTGTTGCAAGTGTTAAGAGGGAAACGTTTCATTGAGAGCTAAGCAGAATGAATGAAAAAAGACTAACACTTCAATTCATTATTGTCCAATTTCAGAACGTCAGGCAGAGAAAACAAATAAAAGGAATGGTACTAGACCACATTAGATGCACCATCAGTAATACTGAATGTTGCAAGGCACTGGAGCAATGTCTTCCAAGTTTGGAGGGTACATTATTATGAATCTTAAATTTAATACACGGTCAACATTTTAATCAAAGTCTTGGAAAGTTTGCCTCTCACACGCCCATTTTAAGGCAGTTACTTCAGAATACACTCCAGCAGGTGAAGGTGAGAACCAAGAAAGAGAAAGATATGGAATACAAGAAGTAATGAAACCAACCTAGATGAAAATGAAAATCAGGCAGAAAAATTCGAGAACCATATGATTTCACTCTTATGTGGGATAAAACTGAAAGCAACAAATGAACAACACAAACAAACAAATAAAAAAATCATAGACACAGACAACAGCCTAGTGGTTAGCAGAGGGTAAAGGATGGAGAGGGGGTGGTAGAAGAAGGTAAAGGGGGTCAAATATATGATGATGGAAGGTGAACACACAATGCAATATATAGATGATGTATTATAGAATTGTACACATGAAACCTATATAACTTTAATAACCAATGTCCCCCCAATAAACTTTATAAAATATAAATTTAAAAAAAGAAAAGTAAATGAAAAGATGTCCCAGGGTAAACATTACGTGACAAGGCTGTAAAGCAATGACACTCTTCCATGGAGCTGGAGACACCCATTCTTCCATGTCTAACAGCTCTGGAATCAGGCTGTCCCTCCCCAATCAGTGATGCCTTCCAGTTACGTTTGGCAATGACATGGATGTCACTGCTTGCAAAAACTTGGTCACAGCTCTTCATTTAGTCACCATTTCAAATGAGTTATGTGTCTCGCTAGATGTTAATAGCGACGGACAAAATTGTTTTATCTCATAAGAAAGACAATTAGAAACTCCAGGAAAACCAGACATGTATATGTTGTGATCTAACTAAACTAAACTGTGGCATGATTCTGAACAATTTATGAACTGTAGAAAAAGATAATGCTGATACAGTACATCTAACAAAGACCACTTGGGATCCACTTAGAGTCTAACAAAGTTAGGTTTTAATAACCTGCTGTGGCAAGGTAAACTATGTACCAGAGGCATCATGGAGTACCCTGCCAAACAAAGAAGGACACAGGGTTATTATAGGATGGGAGAAAGGGTGGAGTGTAGGTAAAATTAAATGAAACAGTGTTTGGAGACTCACAGAAAAGCAAGGCTGTGAGTAAAGCATTTAGTATCAGCCAGGACTGAGAAACAAACTCAAGTTTGTTTGTTCTTAGAAACTACAAAATTAAGATAAATGTGGACTTTCGTGTCCGATAACCTCTTATCTGAAGCTGTGGAGCGTGGTTGTTTTCTGTATTAAAGTGAACCCATGACTCATGTGTTCCATTCTCATTAGTAGGATTTCTAACAGCAAAGTTTCTGGTAGTCTATGATTTTAGAAAACAAGCTTTCTCAAAACTACATCCTTTCATTAATGAACCAAACAGGTTTACACGTTCTCATTTTACCTAGATACTAAGGTCATTTTCCTTCAAAGGGGCTGGTAGCGAGGGAAATAAAATCTTAGTACTAGGTGGCTCTGCAGTTAACCTCATTTATGTATGATCAAAAAATAAACGCTATTTACTGGTTTTCAATGTTTAGATTCAGTTCATAAACAAAACCAAAAATACAAATACTGTGACAGATCAGAATTTAAATGTTAGTAACTCTGACAATGCAAAAATAAATGATTAGGTAAGAAAAGACAGGTGCTTGAAATGGAATTGGAAAGGTAGGATGAAGTGTAAGAGAGGGAATGTTATCAAGGAAGACGGTATAATGTTATCATGTAAGACAGTGTAACTGCTCAAATTGATGGAAGAAGAAGGAATAATAATGTAAAATTTTGGAATACAAGAGGGAAAATGGGACTATTGTAATTATGCTAAAGCCTCTGTCTTCATAGCAGAGAATCAACAGATAATGTCTGAGTTTTATCAAGAAACTTTTAAAAAGCAAGACTATCATGATATTTACAGTTAGGGAGGTAACTACAAAAAACTACAGAACTATTAGAAGTGAATGTTTTAGGAAGTGAGTACTGGTAAATGGGAGTGTTAAAATCTTCCTTTTTATTATAAACCCTTATCTACTATATTGTTAACCAGGTATATTTAATTATTATGATGATAAAAAAATTTAAAAATACTTAAAGGAAGGAAAGAGATCAAGATGGCCAGACAAAGAGGTAGAAAATGGATTAATTCTTAATTAAATGGCACTTACCCATTATCTTCTGTGGTTTTATTCCTTTTCTCTTTTATCTTATCACCATTTTTCTTTTCTCGCTCTGTAATTTCTCCCTGATACACCTTGTCTCCAATAAGCCTGAAACACAAGAGACAGCTGTGTTACCAGCTTGCACTTCCGAGACAAACTTAAACATGGATCTCATAACTATGAAAACACTAGAAAATATTTTTACTTGCCTCTTAGCTATGCAAGTATATTCTAGATCGGGCACTACCCTTGAATCACTCGTTTCATTCTATGGCAATTTTCAACCGATCCAAATGGTAAGACCCAACCCAGGATGCCTCTGTGATTCTCCAGGAAGAAGTCAGATCTATGCAAACCAACTTCCATGATGATTCACCAACGTGAATCGTGCTCAGGCGTAAAATTCAGACCAAACACCTACCCTATTTTGCAGATCTTTACTGGTTAGTTCAGAAGAAAAGAAGAAATATGTCTTGCCGAGCAAAGGTTTCAGGCTGTCTTATCATTCAGATCTCAACTTAAACATCGTCTCTTCTGAGCCACCTCCCTGATTTCCCGACCTAAACGAGCCCTCTCAATCCTACTTGCCATCTTTATAGCATTTGCTACTGTCTGACAATATCTGATTTATTGATTTTTTTACTTATTGTTATTATTATAGAATTTCTGGAGGAGAGCAGTACTGTCTTTTTAACAGAAGTATACAATCACTTGGAAGTGTGTGTGGCCCTGAATGGGGACCCACTTATTGGAGGGAAAGAGAGAAAGAGGGGAAAAAAAGGGGGAATGGAAGGAGGGAAGGAAGAAGAAAGGAGAGAAGGGAGAGAGGAAGGAAGGGAGAGAGGAAAAAAGGAAGGAAGGAGGGAGGGGAACAAGAAATCAGCCTTCTGACCCGTTTACCATCCACTGGAAAATAAATTCTCAGAGCCAAAGACTGTGGGCCACACAGCATCTCAGGCTCACCCTGACCTCCCCACATAGAAATCTTTGTTCCAGGGTCTCTGACCATGAGTCACCTACATAGTGAAGTTGGTGATGAAGGCTGCGGCTGGAATCTGCATCAGAAACTCAATCTCCTGGTCCTCAGATGCTCGGTTGAGCATTCTGCAGGAAACCGTCGTGAAGGCATAGCGAGAAATAATGGTCGACTTCACCGAGAATTCTGTCATCAAGGGTTTGGTTTTCTGTTAGAATTAACACACAGTATTTTCAGTGATGTGTGAAAGCATGATTCAACCATTTTGGGGGTAGATGGAAGTCTTTTTTCTCCATAAGAGAAACAACTTTCACTTTGGGAGACACTGGCATGTAATTCTTTGCTTCTTTCTTTGTCTCTCTTGATTGTCCCACTTTTTACCCCCTACATTTGTAAGACAACCGTGGTTGAAATACCAGTTTATGATATAGAAGCAAATCCTTTAACCGAACTTGAACAAATAAACAGTTAAGATGTCCAATTTAAAAGAGAATATGCATTGCTTAAATAGATTAATGAATTGTTGGAATTTTAGAAGTAATGTACCTCAAGTACATAATATTTTTCTGTTATAAATGTTTGGGTCACATTTATAGAATCACTGAATTGATCAAAAATCAGAGCATGCCTAAAGAAATTCTCATATTTTCAAATTAATTTCAACGTCCACTTAGAGACCCTGTATTCTGGGCTTTCCCATTTGGACTACAATCACATTATAGTAAAATGGGAATCAATACTGAGCTCAAGAAAGTATTTGGAGAATGAGCACCCCGAAGGAAAAAGGAAAGTCTATGCTAATTAATTTTTTCCCCAAAGCCTCTGATAAGCAGTATCTGCTCCTTTAGGAAAAAGTTTGATCCCTGGTCTACACTATTTAAACAGGTAGGCCATGATATCAGTCTTTTATCTATCTTTACTGACTGGTGTGTTTTAGGAAGAGATCTCAAATTATATACTCCATAGATACTTTTATTTGACTTGCACAATCTTTAAAAAAAAAAAATTAAGTTTAGGTGATAACACTTACAAAATTGGGTAAGTTCACATAAAAATCTATAATGCCCATTTCTCTTGAAACAGAAAATTGGGCACTCTGGCTGCACATTCCCACACGACCGGGAGCTGCTGGCACTAATGGTGGCTGCTACTTTAGATCAGACCCACATTCCAGACTCCCAGCTCCAGGACCTACCAATCCCAATCATCTCACTAACACTGAGACCAACAGAGAGTAGTCATTTTCACTGCGTTTTTACTGGAGTTTCCTTATTTCACACTCATTGATGTCCTCTGTTCTACTAGATTAAAAATGGCCCAAGTGTATACCTATATTCATAGCAGCATTTTTCACAATAGCTAAAATGTGGAAGTAACACAAGTGTCCATCAATGGTTGAATGAACAAACAAAAGATGGTATATATGTATAACAGAATATTATTCTTCCTTAAAAAGGGAGGGAATTCTGACACATGCTACAACACCAAGAAACCATGAGGACATTATGCTAAGTAAAATAAATAAGTCACAAAAAGACAAATACTATATGATTCCGCTTGTTTGAAGTTCCTAGAGAAATCAAATTCATAGAGACAGAAAGCAAAATTGTGGTTTCCAAGGGCTGGGGGAAAGGCGGAGTGGGAAGTTACTGTTTAATGGGCACGAAATTTCAGCTTTGCAAGATGAAAACAGTTCTGGAGATGGATGGTGGTGATGGTTGCATGACAGTGTGAATGTACTTAGTATCACTGAACTGTACACTTCAAAGCGTTATGGTAAATGTTGTGCTATGTGTATTCTACTACAATAATTTAAAAAATGAAAGAAAAATAATAATACTTTTTTTTGCATGGCCACAAATCCTTTGCTTCTCCTGTTTTTGAGAGCTGGAGTTTAATTCCTTTCCCTTTCAATCTGGGCCTTAGTGACTTGTTTCACCTATCGAATCCACTGGCAGTGATATCCTGGGACTCTGAGACCAGGTCACAGGAAGTCTCACCACTTCCATCAGGTCTGTCGAAACACTCTCTGGAGGCCCTGCGTGACCATGTAAGACTTGGACTGTCACACTGGAGAGGCCATATATAGGCACTGCAGTGACTGTGGCCGTGGAGTCCAGCTGCAGCCATGCCTGCCCGAGGGCCCAGCACGTGAACAAAGCTGTAGTGAACTGTCCAGATGAGCCCGCCTGCCAGCTCAATAGCACAGAGCAACCTGCACGGACATCATGTGGCCAGAAGAACCACTCAGCTGAGCCCTCCCCAAACCTCTGCCCCACAAACAGTGCAATAAAATGGTTGTTGCTCTAAAGCCACTGAATTTGAGGAATGGGTTTTATACAGCAATAGAAACTGGAACACCTGCCTGGTCTCATTTGCATTTACTGTGACTCACGCTTGAGTGGGATTGAGTCATTTTGTTGGTTATTTTGAACTCTTTGTTATTTCTGATCTTATGCCTTTTATTTGTTTTGTGTTGTGAACTAGACTTCTGCATATTAGAAATACCCTGAAATCCTACTGAATGAAGTTATGGTATAAATTATAAAGACAAAACATAAAGAATAAGAGACTCACAAGTCCAATCCCCTTGCTTTACCAACGTAGGCCAATCAGTTTACTGCCCCAGGTCTCACAGGTAGGAGGTAATAAACCCAGCGTGAGAACCTGGAGTCACTGACTTCCAATCCTGGCCTCTTTTGTGAAAAGATTCAGAGGCAGTCTGGCCATTCAAGGCTTTCTGCAGTGACTATTGTTAGGTGGCCAATAAAATACAGAACTCCAAAAGCATGCTAAACATAATTCAGTCTTTGTTGCTGATTCAAAAGTTACCTGTGAACCTCAGTGACCATCCATTAAATTGTCAACATTCAAGACATAGGACATTAAGCTGAACCCATTCTGCAGTGTTGTCATATTCTGACATTGTCCAAAAGTTCTTACCAATCTATGTAGCTCTTTTACATAAAGGTAGAGTACTAATAGGGGAAAATCTTAAGTTTACATTTTAGGTAAACAGAGTGTACAGCTCTAGCTGCACAGCGTTCCAAATAACGTAGCTCCGTCAGTAGTAGTCCTTGCCCAGCTCTAGTTTCAAAATAATTAAAAATCTCCTTCTTGGTACACTTGAGACAATTTTTGACATCATGTTGATTTGTTCTTATTTATAAGATGATTATCAATTATAATTTCATTGAGCGTGAAGTGTGAAAATTAGAAGACACCTGACAAAATACTAAATTTAACCATACCATTGCATCTTCTTTGGACTTAAATTAGATTATGGATATAGTAGAATTTCCCATAATATTACATCAAGAATAAGAAGCAAAGTTTATGGGCCCAAGAGACAGGCTGATGAAAGTTTTAGGAAACTATTTTCGTTTTACTGCTTCTTCCCAGTTACTATTTTCCCACGGGAGCCCCTGCTGTTATTTATGTGTCATAGCCTTTGCCTTTGTATCACAGCATTGTCAGTTTACAAACTACTAAAGTCAATTCTGTACAAACCTATGCCCCACTCCCTTTTCTCCCCTTAAGCTACCCATCCCTTATCTGCCCCGGATCGATTGTAAACTCACGAAGAACAGGCACAAGACTTACTCCATTTTTTTCACCCACAGCTCTCAGCATAGGGTAAAACATAAAAACATTTATGGAACTGAATTGAATTTTCTGAATCTTGAATGATTAAAGAAAAATATATATCCCCAGAAAAGGAAATTTTAATAAAACAGTGTTTATTAAGCACTGTGATAGACTAAATTCTATGAATGATGGGGAAGAAATATTACATATGGTTCCTTCTCTCAAGGCACTATGATCACACTGGGAAGAAAGTGCAAAAATAAAAAGCAACATTGGAAAATATAAGGAGATAGATACACACACACACACACACACACACACACACAAACCAGGGGTGCCAAAAAATGTATACAAATGGACACTTTGGTCAATGTTGCTCAAGCAGTAGTTCACCATAATCAGAAGTGTCTGGATGCTAATGGTAACCACTTTGAGCACCTCTTGTAATTGCAGAAGTCAAACGTGATTTGTATTCATCTTTTGTTATCGGTGTATATTATTACCATTTTAATTGTTTTTTCCTTCTTAAAATGTGTATACATTTTTTTGGGCATATATATATATCCATGACTTACTGGCTATAAGGCCTTACAGTTTTCAGAAGAAACAGAAATCAGTGACATCTGTAAAAGAAAGGGTTTTAAAAAGCTGTAGAATTTGTATGTGATGAAAGAGAACAGAAAGAACATTCTAAAAACACAAAATTCATGGAAGTTGTAATGAGCCACATCACATTCCTGGAACCGAGCAGTTTAATCAGAAAGAAAGGCACATTGTAAGAAGAATACTGACCAGGGACATGAAATTTTCAGGAAAAGGAAACCCCAAAAAGCCAAGTACAGAACTTGGAATGACAGAAGTTCATGAAAATGTGTCATAAAAGGAAGGATATAAGACAGGTACCTCAATTTTTCCCAATGCATGGTTCTTAAAAAGGCAACATGCTTTCTATTTTTATATTTAAGTCATTTCATTTGGGGATGTCAACCGGAAAACAGGGCAAATATCAAGTCTTCCTGTGACATCATAATTTCTTCATTATTTTCCTACAAAAGCTAAACAGACGGAAAAGCAGTTTGAGGCAGGGAGTGTCTTAATTAGTTTCTCAAGGGGCCAAATGTTTCGTGTGACTCATCTGAGTCTCTTAAAATCAAGTCACCCAGAGGATGTCCTGAATTACCCGAGATGCCATCTGGAAAAGTAACTGAGGAATGTGTGATGGAATTTGCCAGAAGCCAGGCCTCCTCCCAGAAGATTAACCTGTTGTTTCATCCTGGTCTAACAGTTCTTCGGGAACCATTAGAATAAATAATTTTGGAGGTGATGGAGAACATTCGAAACCATCTACCTTGGCTCCCCCTCACTTGATAAAGGAGAAGGCTGAGGCTTGGCAGTTGGCTGACTCCAGGTCCAGAGATTTTACGAAACCCTAAGGCCTCTCCTTTTTGAGGAAAAACAGCATAACCCATGTTGTTATTACATTAAGCAGAAGACCTCCAGACAAGGCACCTCCCTAGGGGCTGTATTTACCAGGTTGGAGAAATAATTTACCCCCTGTAGACAGAGGGTGGCCTCAGCTTTGGATCGCTTATTGGTGGTAATACATTCTACTTAGCAATATTTCATTATGTTTAGAGGAGAGGAAAGAGCAAATGCTATTATCACCTTTATGTACGAAGAAAAACCTGCTCTACACACCTCCTACAAAAAGGATAAATCATAATGTTTAGAGTTGGAAGTGGGGAGACAGACACACATAAGATCTGACAATTAAGTTTGCAAACTTGTTGCAACGATGTTGCTAACCATTTTTTATATCAGAGGGATTATTCATTATGAAGTTGTACCAACTGGGCAAACAGTTAATCAAGTCAACTATTTGGAAGTGCTGAAAAGGCTGCATAAAAAAGTTAGATGACCTGAACTTTTTGCCCACAATTCATGGCTCTTGCATCACGACAATGCACCAGCTCACACGGCACTGTCTGTGAGGGAGTTTTTAGCCAGTAAACAAATAACTGTATTGGAACACCCTCCCTACTCACTTGATCTGGCCCCCAATGACCTCTTTCTTTACCCAAAGAAAAAGGAAATATTGAAAGGAAGACATTTTGGTGACATTCAGGACATCCAGGGTAATACGACGACAGCTCTGATGTCCATCCAGAAAAAGAGTTCCAGAATGGCTTGAAAGGTAGACTGGGCACTGGCATCGGTGCATAGCTTCCCAAGGGGAGTACTTTGAAGGTGACCATAGCGATATTTAGCAATGAGGCAGGTAGCACTTTTTCTGGGATGAGTTCACGAACTTAATTGTCTGACCTCGTGTATAACTAACCCTCCATGAGGTAACGACACCCGCACCATGCTACCTGCTGTACTGCATAGACTTTCTGATTCGCTCTATATTCTTGATGCTCTGGCATTTGCTGTCTCTAATTCCTAGGGATAACAAACAACTCCCTGGTGAGCACACCTTTGATCTACCAGGAACCAGTCCAGGGCCCGCATTCCCAACCACCTCCTTTATCAAACTCTCACACACCAAATCAATATTCCCGCGCCCTGAATCATCCCAGGGCGATGCTGGATAATGAGGGACCACCACTGTAGCCCAGAGCCTGCCAAAATTATTCAAACTATCCAATCCTAGGCTTACTCACCAATTCTCTCCTGCAAAAAAACAAACCAAACCAAAACAAAACAGTAAAGGCTCTGGACTGTGCTGTCCTCCTGCCCGTTCTGCCTCCTGATTGGCCCTGGGTTTCCCCAGCTGGTCCTCGTGGCACGCCATGCCTCCTGTTGCCATGGTTCTGTGAGTCTTCCTTCACGAAGATCATTTTCATGTCTACGTGTCTTACCACGTTTGCTTAAAACAAATCCAGTCCACAACTTTTAGAACAACTGCTATGAAGGACGTGCCAGGCATGGCCCTTTACATTGGGAGGTCACATGATGACAGTGAATTGTCGTAGGAGAACCAGGCCTGTATCTGTTAAGCGCCATGGAGACGCAGACACAAAGACAACTCTGGCTTTCAAACTATTAATATTTTTTTGCATGTATGTGATGCCACGGAGCTTTATAAAAAGGGTAACGAATTAATTCAGAATGAAATCAAGCAAATCCCTGTGGTCAAGGACTGGCGGCAATGGGAGAGTCCCAGCTGTTGTTACCCACATTCTATTCATCGGGGAACAGAACATGCAGATCAGTTAATATAAATATAAGGAGACTTGTAGGGTAAACTGAGGCCACAGAGCCAGAAAGGAGCCAGACCATGCAGGACCTTATATGTCCTTGGAGTTGACCCTGCAGGTGATGTGCGGTCACTGAAGGGGCGTGCACTGCTGGGAAGGCCATTCGGGCACTGGTTGGATGGGCAAAGCTCATGTTAGAAAAGCATAATACATGTAAGAGTAAAACTTACAATTCCTAGAGCACTCTAAGAAAATCTGAGAGGTTACATAGACAGTCTAAGCCAAAGGCTCAAGCAAGTCTTTGTAATCAAGAATGAAAAGTTTAAGCTATGAAGAAACGACAAACTTATTACTCTGGAACTTAAAATTTTTCATATGGCAAATATTCTATAAACAAAGTTAACAGACAAATGACAGATTTTAGTAAGAACTCTTCCAAAAATAGAGTATCCACACCATATAAGGTTATTCAACATACTGGCAATGAGGGGATAAAAAACACAATAGAAAAATGGGTGCAAGACCTGGGAAAAAAAAATCAGTTCAGAGAAGAACTACTGTGAATGGCCAAAAAAAGTCCAAGCTCATAAGTAGTGAAGGAAATGCAAGCTAAAGGCACAGTGAAACATCACTTTATATCTAAGAGACTGGCAAGTCAAAAAAGAGTAATTATATCTACTGCTGGCAGAAATGTGCACATTCATCACTGCTGATAGAAATGGAATTAATACAGACAGTAGTAAGTGGCACAGTATTCAAAAAGTAATCTGATAACATCTATCAACATTTAAAACGTACATGCACTTTGATCCAGCAATTCTCCTACTGAAAATCTAGGCCATTGAATATTAAACACACCCACACGATAGAATGAACAAAGTTTTTTGCAGTGGTGTTTATAGGGGGGAAAATAAAACCCTGAAAAACAATTGAAAGCTCATCGATAATAGAAAGCTTAATAAATTACGGTGTGCCAACAACTTGGAGCATTTCTCACCATCTAAAAGAATGGACAGAGCTAGGCCAGGTGAATGAAAGTAATAATAGAAAAATACATATAACTGAGAAGGCAGTTTGGTGTATTAGCTAAGAGCACAAGACTCAGGAGCCAGACTGTTGGGACTTAAACTGCTACCACCTCTTACCAACCATGGAGTTTAGGGCAAGTTCCTCAGTCTCGCTGAATGAACCTGTTTTCTCCTCTGTAAAATGCCTCAAGGACTTGTGACAAGAGTGATTGGGCTATGACACATGAAGCCGTTAGATCAATGCCTGGCACATAGCAAGCACTCACTAAACATTAGCTGTCATTATAGGATCCCACAGTTTAAAAGTAGTGATCAGAAATCTCATAGATAAGAAAGAAAAGGAGGGAGGGAGGAAAGAAGGAGGGAAAGGAAGGAACGAAGGGAGGGAGGGAGGAAGGGAGGGAGGGAGGGAGGGAAGAAGGAAGGAAGGAAAGAAGGAAGGAAGGAAAGGAAAGGAAAGGAAAGGAAAGGAAAGGAAAGGAAAGGAAAGGAAAGGAAAGGAAAGGAAAGGAAAGGAAAGGAAAGGAAAGGAAAGGAAAAGAAAGGAAAGGAGGGAAGGAAGGAAAGAGAGAGAAAGGAAGGAAGGAAAGAAGGAAGGAAGGGAGGAAGGAAGGAAGGGAGGAAGGAAGGAAGGAAGGAAGGAAGGAAGGAAGGAAGGAAGGAAGGAAGGAAAGGAGGTAAGGAGGGAGGGAGAGAGGGATCCCATAGATGCCAATGTATGGAAGGCCCCCCATGTTCTCTGCCGTTTTATTTTTCTCGGTGGTACTCATCTTCTCCATTACTAATTCGCTTACAATTTATTATTTACTTTGCTTATCTCTGACCCCTTCAGCATTCCTGCTCTATGAAGGACAGCGTCTTTGGCCTGTTTTGTCCCTTGCTGTATTCCCAGTGCCTGGAACAGTGCAGGGCAGACAGGAAGCGTTCAGAAAAAATACTTGTTGAATGAATGCCCGAGTTCCCACCTGTTAGCCTCCAACAGGCCTTGAGAACCTTGCTCAACTTGCATGCATGAAGTTTAATCTACAAATGTGAATTATTTGCTAGCTTTAGTTGTTTACTTCACAAGGAAGCCTTTATTTCTTGGGTAAGAATGTCATAAAAAGAAGTAAAGGTGAATTTAGGTTTTGTTTTTCTTTTTTAAGAAGGCCTTTAAAACGCCATACTTCGTCTTTATAGGCCTACTGAAAAAAAAATCAGTCTCTTTCCAGAAAGGAAAATCCATTTAAAGAAAGCCTTATGAAAGCTACGAATGCTGTGTGATGTTAGAATCCTTCTAGAAGCAACTTTATAGGCTTTGGAGATGCTGCAAGCAAAGCTCGTCCCTGGCTCAAAACGCACAGACATGCGAGGGAGCAGACCCAAGATGCACCCTGAATATACATACCAGCCTTTGCAGCAGCCGGACCTGCCTCGGGACCCTGAGTCCAACCTGCAAAAAGAGAAGAGTCGTGAAATGTGATTGCGGGGTCACTCTGAAAGGAGCTACATGAGGGGGTTGAAAGTCACTTCAAAATCCACCCTGAAAAGCAGCGTTGACCCTTCATCAGGGAGCTTCTAGGCCAGAATTAGGAGTCAGAGTCATCCCTCTCACATCTGGTTGGCTGCTTAACCCTGTCATCACATTACCTGAGTGTCCTTAACTCTGTTCCAGGGGTGCGGGTAAAGTGACAAGCGTTAAGAGCTCACGAGAATATCTGTGCTCTGTTTCATTTTAACTGGGGCTTGCAAATAAGCCCTTTGCTATTGTGTTCATTACAATGAGTAAACATGTTCGGCTTTACTCCGATGGGCTCAATTATTCGATTCAAAACTCCAGAAAACTCTGGAAGCAAAACTGAACTTACCTTAAATTTGCTTATTGTGTTTTTTCTGGATAATTTGTTGTACTTTCCCACATGCAGAGGAGGGGCGTGGTAAGGTGATAAAAATCCTCATTTTCAAAAATCATATTAATTAACCAGCTACTCTGGATTCATGAAAAAGTCCTAGCTAGCTGTTGAATGTCACTCATGAAAAACACCGTTTAAATAACAGAGGTGCTAACTACTATTGCTGTGAATAATACATCGTTCTTTCTGAAGGGTAATTTGACAACGTAGATCCAAAACTTGAAAAATGTGCCCAGATTTTATGCATTTTTTAAAACAGCTTTATGAGGTATAATTTGCAAACAGTAAAATTCATTCATTTAAAGTACACAATCCAATGTTTTTTAGTATATTCATGGAATGGTGCAACCATCACCAAAATTGATTTAGACATTTTTATTTCCACAAAAGAAACCCTACACCCCTTAACTGTCACCTCCAAACTCCTGCCTGTCCCCTGGCTCTAATCTATTAATCTAACCTAACCACTGATCTATTTTGTCTCTATGGATTTTCTCATTCTGGACATTTCATATAAATAAAGCATAAAATATGTGGTCTTTCATAACTGGCTTTTTTTTCACGTAGTATAATCTTCTCAAGATTCCTCCAAGTTGTAGCCTGTATCAGTACGTCATTCCTTTTTGTGTCTGAATAGTACTCCATTCATGGAGGGACCACATTTTGTGCATCCATTCATCAGCTGGTGGACATTTAGGTTGTTTCCACTTTGGGGCCATTATTTGGCTGTTGTGTGGAACTTGCATAAACATTCACATGCAAGTCTTTGTGTAGGGCATATGCTTTTATTTCCTTCAGGTAGATACCTAGGAGAGGAACTCCTGGGTCATACGGTACATTTAAGTGTAATTTTTAAGAAATCACCACTCTTTTCCTAGTGGCTGTACCATTTTATGTTCCCATGGTCTGCATGTCTTTTAATTTAGAAATTCTACTTACAGAAAAGTATTATAAGGGGAAAAAGAATCAGTAGAAGAAAACAATAAATGTAGAAGAAAATTCTTTGCATCTTTTAAAACAATTGTTAATAATTGGAAATAGCCGAAAATAGCCTTAAAAAGCAGCTTGGTTAAATATAATGTGATACACCCATTAATTAGAATATAGCTATTAAAAATAATGATTTGGATCTAATATATTTATTGACATCAGTAAATGTTCATTTTACTGGACTTTACTGGGTGCTGTTCACCGAATACTTCTGTAGCTTTCCACCATAAGTATTGCATTTCCTGGCCCCTTGTAGGAAGGCAGGACCATGTGACAGGTTCTGGCCAATAAGCTATGAATGTAAGAAACAGTTGTCACTTCTGGTCCAAGTATTTAATTATCGATGTGTGATCCTGCCGAAATGCTTTTTCTCTATGGCACAGTAATTAGCAACGTTGGAGGTGGCAGCTACTCCATCAAGCCCAGGTCCCCAAGTGACTACAAAGTACATTCCTGTTCCACTGCCAACCCAAGATGGACAAGCTATATAAGCAAGAAATAGACGTTTGTCATTGAGACATTGAGCTTTGGGGCTTGTCACGACAGTATAGCCTGGCCAATTCTGACTGATACAGTCACAACACATGTTTAAGTGATTAAATCAGATAACAAAGCACGATCTCTAACAGGACCTTGTTTTTGTAAGTAAAAGTGTTTGTACGCGTAGAATATGAGCCAAAATGCTAATGGCTGTTAACTTTGGGTGGTTGAATTCTTTTTCTTTGAACTTTTCTGTACTACTTCAGTTTTTGACAAATTAGCAATCATTACTTCCAGTAATAGAAAAAACAAAAAAGATATTTCCATTTATAAACTAAAACTGTAACAGAAACTGTTTTAATCCCCATCCTCTTCCTGATCCCTCCCGGGGGAAACACACACACACACACACACACACACACACACATAAATTACCATTATAAGTCATTATAGAACCTATTCTATAGAACATGAAATAGAAAGAAATAATATAGGATTTAGGTTGACATCTGCCCTCACACCAAATAAGAACCAAACAATTACTAGGAGGATACTGGTTTCTATTTGTAAAATGAGGTAGAAGTGTGAGATTGTTCAAGGAAAGCCGCAATAAGCACGCTAGGCCAGGTCTTGACCAGTTCTGCAGATTCATCTCAGGCTTTCCCTTTCCCTAAAGTTGTGAAATTGGCTGGGGACCACTTCACATAACTACGGTCAGAAGAAAAGCCCAGCCCCTCTCAGGTATTATGTTCTTTGATTGAAGTCTTTTCTTTGAAGTTGCCTCCTTTGTAAAATAGGTTTTCCAAGAAAATAAACAACCTTTAAGGAGAACAAGAGAAGTTGGTTTTTCATTTTTGAGATGACTATCTGACCTCTCAAGGGATCACTATGGCTACACTTCAGTCCAACTTTAAACTCAGATTGAACCAGAATGAAAACTTCCCGGTATACACAGATTCCTGGTGCCAGCTAGGACTGAAGTGGAAATGACACCAATGTCATCATCATTGTTTTCAGTTAGGCGTTCCTGATCCCTTTCATTGTCTGAGTGTTATCCCATTGCCTTATGAGAATCTGGGAGCGAGGTGTAAGGACAGAGAAGTAACTGACTCCAGCTTAATATCAAGGACTGCCATGAATAGTAATCTTAGAGCCTCCACCAAGCTGCTTGGGGCCCCAAATCATAGACTTAAGAGATGGTACAAATAGGATTCTTCGCTCTTCCTGAGCTGAGTTTATTTCTTCCAGCATCAGAACAGAAGACGTCCATGCCACAACACTGACTGAGAAATATAATGTCCTTGCCATCAAGGACCATACTATCTAACTTAAAAGAAACAAATATACTCATGAAAATTGACTAGACAAAGTAATTTTTATAAGTTACAAAGGAAATGGGAATAAAAACAAGACTGCACTATGTTCTTTAGTGATCATGAAAATTGTCATGATTGTGACAATGTGGCCAGAACTTTTGTTCTTTGTTTGGGGGGGGTGGCTCCTCTGGAGTCCACGAGGATTGACTCCCAACATCTGCTGCATCTGTGACTCCAGCTGCGGGCTGCAGACCCACACAGGGAGCATGGGACAGCCCTAGTTTTTGGCCAGGGGCCCGAGAGAAAAGGTGGCTGTGTAGGTGACAGTGGCCATTCACTTCCAGGAGGTAGAGGGTGGTTGAAGATTTCCTTTGCACAAGGGATGTAGCAAGAACACTATCAGGCTTGAGGCATTTACAATCTCCCCCAGCCTCCCCCCACCCATCATTAGTTAGTCCAACTATAGGTCAATACCAGCAGGCACTGCTTAAATGATGTAAGTTGGACAATAGAGATTGTATTTTTCCCCAGAGTCTATCACAATGTTGGATCACGATTGGAAGAAAGGAGAAATGCCCTGAGAGCACTCTAAAAAGTCCATAAATGGGAAAGAGCCTGGGAAGTCAGGAGAGCAGTAAAGCCTAATTCTACCTGTGGTGAAAGAGACTCTGAACACGTGGACCACATACGTTGCTTTCTGGTGTGGGTGCTTTAACAATCCAGGTTGAGTGACAGAGAGTCGTCAAGGTAGGATTCATGCCCTCTACCTTCCTCTAGAGCTCTGTCACTCCGTCTGTGACTCTAGGTCCCATAACAGGGCCATGAGATGCTGCACTTAGGCCAGCCTCAGCCGCACACCACCGAGAGCCTGAGGCAGTGAACTAGGAAGTCATCAACCAGTTGGCCCCCACTTCTGAAATCCTGAAACCAAGACCCGGGAACTCAGGCATCAGTTGCCTCAGAGATCTCTTGTAGGACCTGAAACAAAACCAAAGGCTACAGGTTGGGAAGGCACTGGGATGCCATCCATCACCTGGGGTAGTCTGGGAAGATCCCCATTTGGATAATTCTATACCACCTGCACAAAAGTGTTCTTCCTTTGGAGCAATGTTCCTGCAGGTTGTGCAGCTATTAACCATTTGCAATTTGGGGTGCCCATAATTCAGGATTGGAAGAAGAAATTTCATTCTGGGGCTAAAACTCCAAACAATTTCCAGGCAACTTAAAAAAAAAAAATACAACTACCCTTAGGCAAGTCTCTGTTTCTTTTAACTGTGAACAACAAGGGAAATGGACCTTGCCTGTGGGAACACAATGAAGAGGTTCAGGACCTCCTCCCCTTCCCCAGAATGCTCGGGTCTCCATCCCATAACCCCATCTTCCTAAATAGATGCTGCTGTTCTTGAGAAAGCATGCTGGGACTTCCCACTGGAACTCTGACAGCACCGTAGGCAAGACTGCTTTAAGTTTGAGCATCTAGGTTTTGGGAAGACTGCGAGTTAGGAATGCCAAGCCACATACAACTCCTCACCCGATTCTCAGGACATCCCAAGCCTTCCTTCCCCCCACCACACCCCCCACAAAGAAACAAGATAGGGCTGGTTTGGGAGTGAGGAAATCTCTGGAATCTCTTCCACAATGGGGAATCTCCTTCCCCATTCAGCTCTACGCCTCCGCCTCCGTTTCAACAATTCCACTCATGCCCATAGAAAGGAGACATTATTGAATGGTCTGGAGCTCACAAAATCTTTTATTTCCTTTACTTTTCAAAAGTTAAAAAAGAAAAGAAAAAGCACAGTTGTCTTGGTTTTCTGTTTTCCCAAATGCAAAGGTTTGGTTCAGAGGGAGAGATCCTAACACATTAAAACTCCAGAAATTCTCAATTTGGGGAATTAGAAATGCGTCATCCCAATCGATGTGGTGCCATCACAAGCATTTATCGAACACTGTCTACGTGCCAGGAGCTACAAATAAAAATCACACTGAAACAAATTACATTCAATTGTCAATATGAAAGTGGCTTGGTCTTTGGAGGAGACACTGAGAGCTGCCTTTGTCATCAGCACACCTGCGTTCCAATCCAGGCTGGGCACGTAGGGACGTCACACTTCTGGGTGGACCTCCATGCCTCTCGTGGGTAAAGTAAGAATGCCGAGACTGCCCTTGCAGTGATAATCAGAGATTTAACCAGGTTGCACATAAATACTAACAGTAGCGAACATTGCTATAGGCAAGTACTTTGCCTGAATTAATCCATTTCATCCTCACAACAACCATAAGAACAGAAGTGGTTTACTATTATTTTATTTCATATTTTATTATCATTCAGAAGCTAATAAAATGTAATAAGTTTCACGAGCCCTCACTTTACAATCCCTCGTAAATGGGTGATACTTGTATTTGTCGGCTTGTCAAATGTATTGTTGGTTGTGATTTGCTTATCGTCCTAAATAAATGCTCACTTTAGCAACTAGTTGGGTAGTCACAATTTGATATTCTTTATCTTCAAGAGGGCCCTGCAAGCTGTGTAAACTTGACTCCATCCTCAAAACTCAGACCTACCCCTGCCTATGAGGTAGGAACTATTAACAACTCTATCTTGCAGACAGAGATGAAATTTCGACTCAGAGAAGTTAAGTTTCTTGCCCAAGTACACACAGCCAGTTAGTGGTGGGACGCAGATTGGAACCCAGGCCTTCTGGCTCCACTTGGAGTACTCTTAACCATACACTTGACTGCTTCTGATTGTTTTTACATAGAGCTCCTAGCAAACTCTCTGGGACATTATGGACCATCAATAATTGATAGTTATTATTATTTTGTAAATTAAAAACTGCTTTTGTAATAACAGGAATACAGCCCTATTGTTATTTAAAGAAACCATATCAACTTGAAACTTACAAAACAGATAAATTTGTAGTAGTCTGATTTTATACAAGAGACTTCTTTTTTAACATTAATTTCCTGAAAGATGCTTTTAAAGCAGTATTATTCTAACTGTGGTCCACAGATCACCCGAATCAGAACCATTTAGGCCCCATGCAAACCTAATGGATCGAAGTCGATGGGAGTGGGGGTCAGAAATCTGAATGTGTAATGAGCTCCCTGAGTGTCTTTTCTGCACACCAAAGTTTGAAACATCCTACTGTGTGAAATATTGGTTATGGATAAGAAAGAAATTTGAGTCTAAGGTGTTATTAGTAACACCTCCAATTAAAGGTAAATGACAGAAGATAACATCTGTGAAACTGCAATGCAAATTAATAGGCATATTCAGTTACATAAGAACACTTGAGTTACATGTAATTTTGAAGACCATCGTTTTGAGACTAGAGCACTAACTACATTTCCAGGTACTGCCCTCAGTTTTAAGTACATTAATTTTCTTAATTTTCACAATCCTCTTAAGTCACATCATCCACATTTTAGAGATAAGGAAAACAGAGGCTCGCAGACGTTAAGTAACTCTCCAGAAAGTGTAGAGCCAGGATTTGAACCCAGAAAGTCTGGTTCTGGAGCCTGTGCTCTTAAATCCTACCTCACACTAAATAACTAAATAAGTACATTTTTAAAAATTGTAATAGAGTCGAGATAAAAAGGTAAAATTGCAAAGGTTCACAGAACTCTCTGTCTTGGAGTTTTCTTCTAAGTTAGTCTGTTTCAAGATAAATAAATAAGGCCATGGGTTGAAGACAGCATGAAATCACTACAAGGAGCCAAACTCATGTTATTCTATGGGGGCTTAGCCTCCTTGGACTTGCAGATGTTAGAACTTCAATCTCTCCTCCTAGTGCATAAACAGAATTATTGTTTCAGTTCTTCCCACATGCTCCTTCCTCCACACCCCCCAAAACGTTGTAAGATCTTTACCCTAAATTCCTTCCCTCAGCACTTCAGCTGCCCGAGCCTACCCGTCAGTGCCAACATGAAGTGCTGACACTGTTCCGAGCACTTTAGGGACATTAACTGTTCAATCCTCATCATCCCATTATTTCCCACATTTTACAGAATTGGACATTGAGGCCCCAAGTAACCCGCCCAGCGTCACAGAGCTGTTAAGTGACAGCGTCAGGAATCAGACCCAGGCAGCCTGGCACCAAGCCCATGCCCTTAACCACTTACTAAAACATTGCCATTTACTAAGTGCTCACTGTATACCAAGTTCTTGCCACAAACTAGCGGCTGACTCATTACAAGCATGCCCACGAGGACACGTTCTCCCTGCTGTGATCAACAGGAAAGGAAGGAGCAAGGAGATGAAACGGCTTACCCAGGCCACACAACTGGAAATGGCTAAGGCCAGCCTTTCTCTCTGGATCCCCGCCAGCACTTTCCCCTCTCCACTGCAAAGCCTCCTGGAATTTTTATGGGTTATGCCTCCTGACAAGCCTATGAGAGAATGACCATTTCTTCCATTTTGCAGAAAGCACATCTGAGAGGCAGAGTCAACATGAAGGAAACCATCTGATGCTCAGGCCAATTCCATCTTCCAGATCCGCTCTGCAAACCAACCAGGGTGCTGTACGGTGGGGGGGAGTGTGTCTACTCATCTCTGCCTCCCCTCATGCGAAAACACGCCTTAGGCTAAACAATTTGAATGTGATTTACATGGGGGGGGTGTAAACCGCACCAGGACGTGTCCACCTGAGACAGAGCTCCTGCTCCCGCCAAGGGCTTTACACCGATATTCCTGTGAGCTCGTTCTCTGTTTTTCATAAAGCTTTTCTGTTCATCGAACACTGAGTTGAGATTTCATGTTTGTGGGTTTTATCCACCTGTGAGGTTGAGCCATTTAAAACACAAACCCCGGCAGACGCACAGCATACTAACTAGGAGAAGTGAGACATTTTGGTTCCTGGCCCTCCGCCTACCACCCGCCACCTTTAAACTGCTAACCCAGTGATAAGCACCGGGTGGAGAGTCGGGCTCGCCCTGCTTTCAGATGGGAAAAGCAGAGGCTTCCAACAGTTGGGAACTTTCTTCCCTAGATTGTGCTTTCTCTCTGGAGAGCTGGTAACCACAGTAACAACGCCCTGCCCTGCACACTCGTCTTAAAGATCCTTGTAATTAGCTTGGGGCTCTGGCTCACAAATGAACAATAAAAAACTACTAGCAGTAATCTGCGCGGATAACAGAAGCCAAGGAGATTTGGTTCTGCAGGACTCTGAAGTCCCAAACACAGTTCTGCAGGAAATATCACCATCCAGACTCTCACCCCAGTGACCAATAGATGGGGGAGTTCCCCCGCAGAAGGTTGGGGAACGGAGAGGAGACTGGGGACGATGTGACAGGAGATGGGGGTGGTCCCTCCCTTCCTCGCCTCCAGGTCAAGAGCCTGCCCAGCGTCCACGCGCCCGAGGGAGGCGATGGGAAGGGGCAGCAGTCGGCGCCCTTCCTGGGTCCCCCAGATCTCCACTTACTTGCTCCGAAGTGTCACCCCAGCTCTTCGCCTCTTCCAGGGACCCCGCGCAGAGCGGCAGCCCCAAGCACAGCCCCAGCAGCAGGAGCATGGCGGCACTGGGAAGCGGCGGGACGTGCGCGCAGGGGACAGCGCGGGGGCTCGGGCAGCGGACGCGCCCAGGGGACAGCGCCGGGGCTTGGCGGCTGCGGAGGTGCACGGCCCCGCCTCCCCGCCACCCCTCTCGCCCGCCGCCCCGCGCGCCCCGCCCCCGGCCCGCCCCGCGCCGCCCCGTGTCCAAGCCGGGTCCCCACTGCTCTAGGGAGAAGACCCTGCAGCCCGGCCAGCCGCGTGCACAGCTCGTCCCACGGGTCCTCTCCTGGCCCGTCCTTCAGCCCTGTCCCCTAACTCTTAGACACCGGGAGCTCGTCCCGACTCCCTTCCTCCCTTGCCCTCTTCGAAGCCTTCTCCATCCAGCTCTTGTGACACCTGCCACCCCATCCCCCACCCCTAACTCCTTTCTCGCAAGATGTGAAACGCTTCTTCATGGACTCGCTTCATTCCTGTCGGAGGACACGGGAAGGGGCAGCTTGACACTCAATACAGAGCCCACCCCGTCGGCTGCTATATATACTCCCCCTTTCCCTGCTGAATATATTCCAGTTCCCACCTATTACCACCACCCGCACCCCCACCTGCCAACCTAAGGACAATAGGAGACCTTTCCTCTGCCCAGAGAACAGCACATGCCTCTCAGTCTCAGGCACTGATATTTAGAAGCCGAATTACGGGTTGCTAATTAGTCTAATGCAAAAAGTGCTGGCAACGTTGTCTCCATTTATGCGGCTCTGCCATAAGGGGACAGGATAGAGGAAGCTAGAACTGGCACCACGTAGTATAATAGTTCTGATTTTTTGGTCATTAATCGTGGAAATGAATGCCACTGTTATCTTAGTTACCAACTATTGGTGATGTGTCCATCCTGCCACAGGAAGAATTATCTACCAGCCATGACCTTTCAGAGTCTGGGCACCACCTTTTTATCTGGTAGGCACACAGCATCGCTGGGACTGCTTGTTTATGTCATCTTCCAGAAGACAATCGCCGACAAGACATTTTTATGTCTCTGTAACAACTGCGTCTAAATTGATGAGCTGCATAACAGTGAGGGGTTGACTACAAACAACTTCAGCAGCCAAGAACAGGGAAATGGCACACTCAAAAAACGGAACATCTATCCTGTGGAATATTATGCAGCCGTTAAATAATATTACAAAGTCTATGGAAACATGAAAAACGTTTCCAGTGTAAAATAAAGGAGAAAAATCAGATTACATAACTATATCATCAGAATGGTTGTATTTAGGTAAAAATATGCATGCATGGACATAAGAACTAGGGAAAGAAACTTGAAAAAATGAAAACAGTGGGTGTGTTAGTTTGTGGTGGCATCTCTTCTTAAAATATTTTATTTACTCTTGTTGAAATGCTGTTTGCTCAACAGAGACATTAGGAGAAGACAAAAGAACACAAGCATGTTGTTACTGTGAAATAAATGAAAGGGAAAGCATTGTCATTAGCAGTTAATCATTTAATAGCCTAACCACGTACTAATTAAAAAAGCATGTACCCAACAAGAAGTGACAGTAGCTGGTCCCACAAGGTTTCTACAGCAAAACCACTGGTAAAGGAGTGCTTTGAACTAAGTGAAAGGATTTTTAGTTTTAGTTTTAGTTAACAACCTGACCCTGAGTTACAAATGTGTCCCACACCCCAGGCCGACTTAGAAACTGCTAACACCCCCTCCTCCTTGTTAACTGAGAATGGTCCCAAATCTTCTGAAATCCAGGTTTGCCTACTTCTGCCCCCCTCAGAGGAAAAATTACCTACTTGTGAACTGCACGTTGGATTTGGAAAAAGCCAGGTTATTTGAAAGGTTACTGGGACAATAACAGCTCTATTATTTCAATCCTCCAAGATAGGGTTTCCAGGCAGGAATTCCCGCCCGTTCTCAGGAATTTTTTTGGTTTTCCCATTCCCGAATCCCAAGATACAAACTGTTTTCTGTTCTCCACGATGAATAGTTTCCATAAAGTAACGACTGAGACTATCAACCACCTGGGTTCACGGATCCTATTTTCCCGATTTCCCGACCAACTTTTCTTGAGATTTGGAAACGGGAAAGCGAAAAATATTCCTGAGAATGGGCGGGAATTCTCGCCCGTAAGCCCTACTCCAAGAGAACTAGGACCACATCTCATCATCCCTTCCTACCACCCCCTCTCCTACTTACCTCGATTGGCCTTATATCGGCTCTTTGTCCAATTTGTCCCAACTGATTTCTGCAGAGGTCCAACACTAAGGAAAGTGAGGGTTTTCTTCTCCATCTCGTAGGACTCTCCAATTCTACCCCAGGCTGTGGTGCTGGGGCATTTTTAAGGTGTGTTTTCAGGCCAGTATCTGCAATTGGAGTAGAAGTTCCTTGAGGACAGTATCTTTCACAACTTGTAGCACTGTGCTAAATATAAGTTTAGCACTTAATCTAAGGAACAGCATTAGGCTTGGGGCTGTGGGTGGGCACAAGAGAGTGTTCCATGATGCAACCCGTCTGTTCCACAAGCTGAACCTGAGCCAGAACGGAGGCTGCTTTCTGCAAACCCCCCGTAGAGACTGTCTGATGGTAACTGACACTCCTTCTGACATAAGTCAGCACCCCTCCACCCCCTCCAACCCCCCCTCCCCCGCCTCCTGCTACTTGTTGGTTCCTGGAACAGGCCACCATGCTGACCTGGCCAGGCATGTCATTTCCATACCTGGTAGCATTCGGGGCTAGTACTGGTGACTGACCCCCTGCCCCTTTACCCTATATCATTCTTTGGCTCCTGCCAGGCGGCACGGGGATCCATTTTGTCTTGCAGCCACCCAAGACATACCTTGAATGTAAGTTTCCCTTAATAAGCTCCATTCATTACCAGACTGGAGAGGCCAGCCTCTTTCTTTGGTCTTTCCCTGCCCTCCACTTAGGGAGGTAGATTTTTTAGTCTTGTGGCTTTTCTCTGGGTCAGCGTGGGTGAACAGGGGAGGCCGGGCTCATTGTGCTGGGGAAGAGGAAGGCTGGGCTATCATCTGAACTTGACCGCTGTCTAGCTACATGATTTGGGAGTCATGACTTCCCAATATCTGCCAGCTGTAATAGCCTGGCATCCATGTGACATCTGAGCACCTGTATGACCAAATAGAAATGGTCTTTACAAACTAGGAAGGTGTAGTAAAAATAAGACCCAGTGAAAGTTTTTCACCACTATAGACCAGCATAGGCAATGATTTATATTGGCCTTATAAATAAAGATGAAAACAATGAGCTGTCCCTCCCAAAGAGGCTGAGGTATCCCCACACACATTTGTCCTTTGATGCCATGTTTCTCATTTCACTTGCAGGAGGAGTTGATTTTCCGGTTTGAGACTACTGACCTCCTAGAACTTCAAAGCTGGAAAAGACCCTGAAGGACATCTAGCCCGATCCTGATTTTTCCAGCAAGACACCTTAAGGAGCTTGCCCAGGACCACACGCCCGTTAGAGACAAACCTTCAGCAACACCTCAGGTTTTCCCCAACACAATCCAAGCCCAGGACTCAGCAGCAAGGGCTTCGGAGCACACGAATGAAGAGGCGCTGTCGGCCTGGGTCTGAGAGGCACTCTCGCCAGCTCTTTCAAGGAAATGTCTCCCCGAGTAACTGAAGGATGGGCCCAGTGTCCTCACATTTTAGAATCAGACTCAGAGTGACCAGCTTTACCCTGGTCTCATTTTAGAATCAGACTCCGAGTTACCAGCTTTATCCTGGTCTCCCACTTGAGATTGCTGATTGATGGGCCCAAAGTCATGGCTACTCTAGCCAAGGCAGAGATTGAAGAGGAAGGCAGGTCGTCTGTCTGTTTTCTTTCCTTTGCCTTGAACTTAAATCCTGATACCCCCTGGTTCCCATATCCAGCTGTTCTGGGGTTGAAGCCCTCCTCAAGTCCTCTGGGCCCCCCTTCAGGCCCTCCCCAATGCTCCTGAGTGTCTGAGACCATTGTTCTATCCTGGGCCAGCTCTTTCTCCCCTCCTTGGTCTCACCTTTTTATCTACCGTGTTTCTCCAAAAATAAGACTGAGTCATATTAATTTTTGCTCCACTAGGGCTTATTTTCAGGGGATTCTCATTTTTTCATGTGCAACAATCTACATTTATTCAATTACAGTCATGTCATCTTCTTCTGGAAATCGTCATAACGTACTAAATGTGTTCGTCTGGCTGAGATCTTAACTGGGGCTTATTTTTGGGGTACATCTTATTTTCGGGGAAACACGGTACTTGTAGGACCTTGTGTTTCTCTTGGGCCCCTGACAACTTTACAAAATCACTACAGTTTTTTACAAACTTGGCTTCCTTCTTCTTCTTCTTCTTCTTCTTCTTCTTCTTCTTCTTCTTCTTCTTCTTCTTCTTCTTCTCCTCCTCCTCCTCCTCTTCCTCTTCCTCTTCCTCCATCAAAGAGATAGGAGGAAATGGAGTCTTTTTGGCTTTGGCTCCACAATTTCTCAATCTTGGGAGACTAGTTATACCACCCACTTTTTACCTATTTTATCAATAATTGAGTTTTATCCAGAGAGATTTGTGGAAGAGGAAATAGAAAATAAAATTTTCTAATTTCTTTTGATTGATGATTTGCTGAATTTATCAACTATTCACAAAGTGTAATACATCATATTTTATTTTAATGATCTGTTTACAGATTGGAGACCCACATTAGACGCTGATGTCCTCGTGGGCAAGGATTGTCTCATGATCAGTTTTATATCCCGAGTCTCTGGCACATGACTGGGAATACAGTCGACAGCAGAATGCTTAATGGCTGAAAGAATGTGTATCTGCCATCACACTCCCCTGTGCTAGTTGTGTGCAGCATAATTGAAGTTTTAGACATGGTCCGTGCATGACCTGGAAGAGTGTACCATTTAGATCTGAAGGTAGGACTAACAAATGTGAGACGCTAAGTGGAGAAGAGAGTAAGGCTGTAATTGTGGACTAGAATAATTAGAGACGTCTTCATGAAGGAAGTGGATATTATTCTTTGCATAAATCAGATTTTGAAAGCCAGATGGCGAAGAAAGAACACTAAGGAGACAGAAGGGGAGGGCGTAAGAGTGGAAAACTCTTTGACATTGTTGAAATGGTGACACAAAATACCGGAGGAAAGATTCAAGTTTGGGAAGCTCTCTGTGGAATTTTCTTGAGCTGAAAGGTGGGAAATGAGAGAGCAGGGGTCCCCAAATGCCATTCTGCTGACCAGTGTAGGCTCATGACAGCGTTTGCTCCAGCTCCTTGCAAAAGGAGAAAAATGAAGGCATTGTGGTATATTTTTTCATAAAGCTTTTTGTTTTTACTTTAAAGAACTGGCCTTTCTTTGCTCTAAGTTTTCTGTCACTCCCATTGACAGTGTTTCCCTGTGAGCCCTCAGAGTGGGAGAATGAAAGGGGGAAGTATGTCCCCAAGGGAGTGAATATGTTGGGGGGAGCTGAAGGAGATGGTGAACCAGAATCTTAGGAAGGCACTGGGAGACACGTCATTTGAAAAACCTCCCAGATGATTCAGAAATCCTGCCTGCATGCCCCACAAACGTACCACACACCAGAAGTGACAGAAATTATTACTATTTGTGTTACCCATGCTCGTTCCCATTATCAATACTATAAAGTGAGGAGCTGAATGCAAGTACTTCTTGGTGACCTCAGTGCTATCGACTGTCCACCTAGGATTCATCTGGGCTAAGTGACTATGAGACGAGTCTATCGGTGGAAAGTTCTATATGAGATATGCCTGATCATTCACGTAAGTCTCGGGTGGCAATCTCTCTCAGATCTGCACATACACCTACTCTTTGGCCCATCAAACCCACCTTAGGGAATTTATCATACAAATAAAGCTGCTCAGACACAAAACGATGTGAGCACAAGTTATTCATTACAGCATTGTTTCTAATGACCAAAGATGGGAAATGATCCAAAAGTTCATTAACAGGTGTCTGGTCAAATATAAAGTCATGCTATGAAGTTGGAAGAACGAGGAAACTTTCCATGTATTTGATAGAGAAAGATATCCGACATAGTAAATCATTAAGCTAAAAGAGCAAGTGTCGTAGGTACTGCGCACTGACTTTAGTAAGGAAGGAAGAAGAAAGCATATTCATGAATGCTTGTGTTTGATTAAAGAAAATTCTAGGAAATATAAACAATGGAGATAAGTGGAGAAGGCAGAGTGGTGACAGGATGGGACCGGGCAGAATCCAGCAGAGGAAGGGACGGACTTGTTCTTTACATTTAATATTTGATTTTTGTACGCTCTACAGGTACTACCTATTCAGGATTAGTCGGTAATTTAAAAGTGTAACTACAACATAAACAACAACAGTAATAATAATGGAAGAGCTGACTCCTCAGGTTTGCCACATCAGACTTGATCTGACTTGGGCTTGTTGGATAATTACTCACCTCAGCAGCACACAATGGGCGGGAGCTACACTCCCCACTTCTAGCCTCCCTTCCTCGGAGTCCCCCAACACACACACACACACACACACACACACTGTAACCATACTCAACTACTTCTGGATTCCTAAACACTTTCTTGTTCTTTCTTGCTCCATTGCTTTGCATGAATTCTTCTCTTTCCTGGAATGCCTCCCTTGACACCACACCCCGTCCTGCAAATGGCAGAACCTCCAGATTGGTAAGTGCTATTCTTGCCTCTAACGGAGCCCTCATCTCTTTGTTTGTATGTCTGTCTATCCCACTAAATCAAGACTCAGTGGAAGGCAGGCTCCGTGTTCTATTCATCTTTGTACATTTTGTCAGCAGCCAGCACATCACCTGATCTTGCGAAATGTTTGTTGAATTAGTAAGGAAGACTTGGTAGGATGACATGCTTTTCATGTTGGACATTTCATTGGGAACCTCTAGAACACCAGTGTGCATGGCTCCTGACTGGATGCAAGAGCTTAGATATGCTATTTACTTCTCCGGAGATGAATATTTTCAAAGAAAAACAAAATATTGACTCCTCAACTGCCAAAAACATTTTGGCGCACAATTATCTCTCTTTATTATGCATTCATCTTTTTGAGAGTTTCAGTTGTAAGAACTGGGGAAAGACAATTGAATTTTAGACCCTTGATAAAATACTATCTGATGCTTAATCTTCTTGTAGAGCATTAGATTCTTGATACATTTGGATTCTACATGGTGAGAGAAGCAATTTCTAATCCATCAATTTCCCCACTCCTACCTCTATATTTCTATCCCAGAATGCCTTGTCCCTTCAAGGATCTTTCCCAAAAAATCAGCTCTCAGAAACTGCTATAGTCTTTCTTCAGACACACACACTCAAAGCATTTCTCATTCTGAAAAATGTTTAAAGCTTATAATACCAGGGGTGTCAAAAAAATGTATACACATTTTACGAGATGTTATCTATGCTCAAGCAGTAGTTCGCTGTAATCAGAAGTGTCTGGACGCTGATGGCAACCACTTTGAGCATCTTTTGTAATTGCAGAAGTCAAACGTGACTTGTATTCCTCTTTTGTTATCAGTATACTGCATGTTACAATTAATACAGTTTTTTCCTTTCTTAAAATGTGTATACATTTTTTGGCACTCTCTGTATGTAGTAATATACCTTTAGTATTCCCGTGGTCCTCAGAGGACACAATGAGCATTAATTTAGCCTTAGTTCCTAGAGGTGCTCACAAACACACGAAATCACAGCCAGTTCTTCATTCTCAGGCATTTACTAGTCCATTACTGCATCAATGTATAATGCAAAGTCAGGCAAATAGTTCTGAAAAAGATCTGTTGGTTGAGTGATGGTTTGTCCTATAGAAAAGCTCATTAAACACTGAACAGCCTCAGTGCAAGATTAAGAACCATTTTTACTTTCTTTTGGAAGGACGCCTAGGATGAGGCGTGGTGTCCTAGTTTTCTGGGCCTTAACCTGGGGCCACAGGAAACTTGGAAGAGCACAGAGGCTCCACTGATGGGGTGATAGAGAGGGAGGTTCAGTGCAGTGTGCCTTGGTGCCCACACATAGGCCCCACCCCGCTACTTTCTCTGACTCCGAGTCATGAAGAAAGAAGCCAGAACAGCCTGAAGTTGATCCATGGGGTGTGTTTTCTCCCTGAAGACTTGCCAAACCTTTTCCAGATGTTGGGAGATGGCCAGAGAGCTTTTGCCAAAAGCCACAGGTGTGTCTTTGGAAGGGTTTTGATTGAAGTAAAGGTGTTGGTTTTGTGGTTGGTGCCAAGACTGTATCACAGTGCATGAAATCAAGACCTGACAACAAAGCTGTCATCAGCTTGTTTTGGTGCCGGCTGCCTGGCTGGCGAGGGAGATGGCCTCTTGTCTCTGTAACACATGTAGCAGGTTTGGATCACACAGGTGCAGACTTGCCGAAAAGAAATATGTAATCCTTTCTTTCTACATCTCAAGGTTGTCTCCATACTGAGTTCCCATTCTCCCATGGAGAACGAACTTGACTTTTACCAATTCATGATGAACCATCCATATGGATTTTTTTTTAATTATTGTTTTCAATTTAGGTTCTCTGCCTTCCCATGGATGCGTTAATGGGTTCTAAGTTCCATCAAGTCATGAAGGAATGAGAGAAAAGCCATAGGTCCTTGGTCATCGCCTGTGTATGGACCAAAAGTTTGTGTCCCCCATCCCCAAAATTCGTATGTTGAAGCCCTAACCCCCAGTGTGATGATATTTGGAATTGGGTCCTTTGACATACAAAGAATTTTCTAATCCCAACTGTAAATAAATAACCGATTAGGAAATGAGCAAAAGCCATAAACAGGCCAAGAGAACACATGGACGGCAACTAAAGACGTGATAAGAGTTCAACATTGTCAACTACTAGGGAAATGCAAATTAAAACCACGAAGAAATATCACCACATACTTATTAGAACCACTAAAACTAAAAAGCAGTCACAATACCAAATGCTGGCAAGGATGCAAAAAAAACAGATCTCTCAGAATTGAGGGAGACCATGTAAAATGATACAGCCATGTTGGAAAACTGTTTGGCAATTAAAGGGGGAAAAAAATAAACATACACTTACTATATGATCCGAGAATCCCACTCCCAGGCATTGATCCCAGAGAAATAAAAACTTATGTCCACACAAAACTCTGTGCATGAATATTCATAGCAGCTTTATTCATCAAAATCCAAAATTGGAAACATCCCAAGTGTTCCTCCATGGTTAAATGACGGAACAAACTATGGTACATTTGAGGCACAGAATACTACTTGGCAATAGACAAAAACAAAGTGGTGACACATACAACTTAGGTGGATCTCCAGGGCATTATGTCCAGCGAAAAAAGCCAATTCTCCAAGGTCACAGAGTGTACCACTGTTTTATAATGTTCTCGAGAAAAAACAAAATTATAGGAATGGAGAAGAGACTAGTGTTGGCCAGGGTTTAGGGTCACAGCGAGGGGCTGAAGAGGGGAGTGGAGGGTGTAACTATGAAAGGATCACAGCTTGAGGGAAATCTTTATGTTGACGGAGCAGTTCTGTGGCAGTTA
The DNA here is from genome assembly GCF_036562045.2 of Rhinolophus sinicus. Lineage (NCBI taxonomy): Eukaryota > Metazoa > Chordata > Mammalia > Chiroptera > Rhinolophidae > Rhinolophus > Rhinolophus sinicus. Next base: position 102,865,463 of record NC_133752.1, on the reverse strand, counting down.
CACAATTCTACATGTGTGACAAAATTGCATAGAACTACACACATGCGCACACACACACACACACGCATGTAAAACTAGTGAAATCTGAGTGAGTCTGTGGATTGTGCCAATGACAATTTCCCTGATCTTGATTCTGTGCTATAGTTATGTCAGATGTTACCAGTGGGGAAATCGAGTGAAGGGCACATGTGACCTGATGTATTATTTTTACAACTTTTTGTGAACTGTAATTTTCTCAGAATAAAATGAAAATTAAAAATAACATTTATTATACTCTACCTCCATGTAGAAAATGTGACTCTAGGTGGAGGAGGGGGCAGGGAGAGGGGGCACAGTCTTTTCCTGCTATTCCTAATGTTTTCCAGCAAGTGTGTGTGTGTGTGTGTGTGTGTGTGTGTGTGTGTGTGTACGTCTTCTACCTTCTCTATATCACATTTACCACCTTTATTTTTGATCTGCCAAATCAATCTGCCTAATCTGAATAAAGAAAGACATTCAATTAGACATGACACATCTAGTAGAGAAGATTGTTGGGCAAAGAAACCCAACGGGGTCATTCCTCAGCTCTGGCACTGATTACATAACTTTCTAATCGGGTATATGGGTTTTGTTTATTTAAAAATATTGCCATGGTTTCACCACCATTTGGATGGAAATACCAGTACATGTCCCCTTTCTATCAAGAGTCTCGTTTAAATAACTTTATAAACACAAGAGAGAAAGCTAATTTGTTTTTCTTAATACAATCTATGCCAACATTATGCTACATTTGTACACGCCATATCTTATTTTTCCTCAAAAATCTCCGTCACCCAGATGAAAATATGACTTCAGAATGGTGAAGTAGCTCCTGCAGGTGAAGTAACTGGTGCAGCCATTTAATAAATCCATGATATCTGAATATCAAAATATCTACATAGCTTATATTTCCTCATAAGGCTGCTGTGTTTTTATTGAATATTTGGCCTCTGTTATATTCTATTATAATTTTTAAATCATTAAATATATCATAGAAAATGCCACTGACTCAGTAATTGAAACTTGTAATGGAGTATCTTTTTTATTTTTACATTGCCATGGTTTTACCACCTTTTAAATAGGAATGCCAATTAGGTCCCCCTTATACCAAGATAATTTTATCATCACAACAGGCAAATATTCTTTTATATGATATATTTTTATGTATGAATATTTTCAGTGACAGATGCCCAAGAGAACATCCATATTAGTCTCCTTTGGCTGCTGTAACAAATGACCACAAATGAGTAATTTATAACAACACACCTGTATTCTCCTACAGCTCTGAAGGTCTAAAGGCTAACAATGGCTTGGCAAATAGTCTCAGAGATATAAAGAAAAAAATGAGGGTTGCTAGATGGGAGGGGGCGGGGATGAGAGAGAAGGTGAGGGGATTAGAAAGTACACATTGGTAACCACAAGATTGCCATGGGGCTATGAAAGACAGTTTGGGGAATATAATCAATAATGTTGTAAAGATTTTGTAGGGTGTCAGATGGACACTCGTCTAATTAGGGAGACCACTTCATGGACAGTGTAGATCCCTAACCACTGCACTGTACACCTGAAGCTGAAGCTGAATAATATTGAATGTCAACTATAATTTAATATATATATATATATATATATATATATATATATATATATATATAGTCACGGGATATGGAGTACAGCATAGGGAATAGAGTCAATTGAATGGTAACAGCTATACACGATGTCAGAGGGGTAGTAGGTTGGGGGAGGGGGGCTATCAATTTGTGAGGGGTGAAATGTCTAACTATTAATTGTTTTGTATACCTGAAACTAACAAAACATAAAATAAAATAAAAAAGTAAAAATAAATAGAAATAAAAATGGGATGGTAGGGCTCTGTTCCTTCGGGAAACTCTAGGGGAGAATGTTTTGCTTTTCTGGTTTCTGGAGGCCACCTCCATTGGCTCACAGTCGTACATCACCCCACCCTCCACTTTCGTCGTCACATCTCCTCTCTGACTCTGACCCTCTTGTCTCTCTTTTTCTTACAGGGATCCTAGTGATTACCGTGGGCCCACCCAGATCATCCAGGATAATTTCCTCACCTCAAGAGCCTTAATTTAATCATAACTGCAAAATCCCTCTTGCCCTGTGAAGTAACAGATTTTCAGGTTCCGGGGATTAGGACGGGGGATATCACTGGGGGCTGCTATCCAACCTACCACGTCCTCTGAATATTTATTTGGCATCTTGCCCCAACGCCTGCACTTTGCATTTTGAAGAGAAGGGAAAGAGAAGCAGCTTCCAAAGGGCTCTGTCAAATATCAAAAACAAAATGATACGTTGTACCACATTGCAAAGTGAGTGCTACCATCACTCCCCATGCAGTACTTGGAAAGATGTGCCCCCTAAACCAGTTTTGTGCCCCTTCACACATCACCTTCCTGGAGGATTGATGCCTGAAAAGACCGAGGTAAGGGACCCCTGTGGCACTCTGGTGTCGCCCCTCCCCTAAAGGCTGGCTGGAGCCATCTGTGAGGGGAGAAGGCAACCTGAGGTGTGAGCTGTCCGTTACCCGGGGTGCAGGTGTGTGTACACTGGGGGAATAGACGAGCAGCTGTGGAGGGAGCTGCTGTGTGGTCAGTTGGTTTCCATGCAGGAACTGCCAGGAGACACTCAATGTGACCCCAGCAGGGGGGGTTAGAGAGCAGGAAGCCAAGGGCTGAGGGAGGCGCCCAGAGCTACTGCAGGACATGGCTGCTGCTAATGGGTTTGCAGTTGGAGATTCCCCCACAGGAGAAAGTGTCCTGCCATCCTGTTCATGAGAGAAACAAAATCAGCCACACTCAAAGGGCACCTTGTTAGTCAGGGTTCTCCAGAGAAACAGAAGTCACAGGATGTGTACATACAAGAAACAGATTTTTTGTAAAGAACTGGCTCACGTGATTGTGGAGGTGTGGTGAGTCCAACATCTGCAGGGTGAGACTCAGGGAAGAGCTGCAGTTTGAGTGCAGAGCTTTTTCTGCTGTTCGCTCAGGGGAGGGTCAGTATTTTGTTCTATTCAGGCCTTCAATTGATTGGTTGAGGCCCACCCCTATGAGGGAGGGCAGTCTGCTTTACTCAAATTCCACCTATTTACATGTTAATATGATCCCCAAATACCCTCAAACAAGGATCCAATGTTTGCCCAAATATCTAGGCACCATGGTCAAGCCAAGTGGACACATAAAATGAACCATCACAGAGCCTCTGCTGAGTTACACCTGCCTTTCCTAGCCCTCACCTCCCTCTCTCTCCCTGGGTACCATATAAGACACACCTGGTGAAGGGCTGAGGCCCAAGAGTGAGGAGAGGGAAGGAAAAAGGAGACCCACCCACTCCCCACAGACAGCTTCCCAGGCTACCGCAAGACAAACCATGTAACCGGAAATGGTGGGAGAGCCCAATGCTTAATGAAGTCTGTTAAATCTCCCCATTCTCAATAGAAGCAGTGGTTGTATCACTTTGTGAATATACTCCGTGCCACCACTATTATGTTACGTGATTTCATCTCAATTTTTAAGTTATTTTATAAAAATCTTCCCCATACTCCAATAGCACTAATATGGAGAACTGACACTAAGGGTAACTTGGAATTGTAAGTTTGTGACAAGTACAAATATGCTGGGGTGAACACATCGTAGAAGTAAATAATGAAAAGGTGTGTTTTCTGAGAAAAGTGGTCCTCATGTGCACTCATGCTAGTCTTTTTTTCTTTTATGTTTTGAAACGTTCTTTGATAAGATTTTTTTTTTTTAAGAAAACGTTGATTCCACCAGACAGGATGTGTTCGTCTGCATGTGCTGGAACAGTGGCCAACTTCATATGGTATTTATTTTCTATTTAACAAGAATTCCAAGCAGGTTGAGTACTTTTCCCAAGATTATAGCTAATAAGTGGTAGAAATGAAAGGTGCAAACTTAGGCCTTCAAAGATGGCTCTTAACCACTCCCCTAGATGGCTGCAGAAAATCTGACAGCACGCTTTGCATAGGTTGGTGCAAAAGTCATTGCGGTTTGTGCAATTATTAACCTTTTAAACCGCAATGACTCAGTGACTATTGGTGGCTTGACTGGCTGATTAGTTGACTGTAAATAAATATCCACATCTCCTGATTTGCAAGTACAGTTTGTACATAATACTTACAAGTGAATCACTCTTGTATATTCATTACTGTATGTCATATTCAATCTGTGGTTTTAATATGTAATGATTTAAATGTTTTTGGAGAGGAAAACGACATAACTGGCTCTAACAATATCAAATTATGCTTATTTAATGCACTAGATTAAAGCTTATTATGCTAGAATGACACAGTAGTTCATAACTCCCTCCCCCAACTGTGTGATCAATACTTTCAAGTTCTTCCTACTTTGCGTGAGTCCTTTAGATCAGCTCAAAATGGGTGAGGCCCTTGCGCCATCTAGTGGGAACACATTTCGAAAAAGCATTTCAAGTGACTCTTGGCTATCAGAGTTGCGTATAGATACCGTCCAAAAGACACAGATAGACTTATAAATAAACATAAAGAAAGAAATTTCAAATAAAACTGGCCTCATTCCCCCCAGTATGTAATGGCTCTAAAATCATTCTTACAGAATCTCCCAAATTGCTTTCTTTCTTTTTTTTTCTTTTATGAAATTTATTGGGGTGACAATGGTTAGTAAAATTATATAGGTGTACAATTCTATAATACGTCATCTATATATCACATTGTACGTTCACCAGCCATCACCATGTATTTGATCTGTTGCCCTCTTTCTTGATGCCACACAGCAGCTCCCCACTGAAAACACCTCATGTTTCCTAGAAGTGAGCAGTCTCCTGATCAGTTGACTCCAAAGACTGATTTTCTTCCCAATATGATGAAGGGCCTCCTGGCTAAGTCAGTATTGCTGTCTGGGTGCCTAGGGGAGAGGGGGCGCAGGATCTGATGGAAAGTGCAAATTCGTGACTGCGATAACCCTCTGTCAGCTACTCGCCTTTGCTTAGGTAAGCAAATCGTTTAGGGAAATGTGATTTGCATGTGATATTCCATGCTTGGTGGGAAGTTCAAGGGCCTCCCCAAGAATCCACAAATTCTGGAGCTAATTCTTCTGGTAACATCCACTTTTCCCACTGAACACACCGTCTCAGTCCCAGCTTTCCTCCAGTGGTAGACACTATTCTACACCAAAATCCAAATTCCTTCTTCTTCCAGGCACAGGAAAAGATTGCAATTTCCTCCCCACTTGAAATTAAGCATAGCCATGTGCCTTGCTCTGGCCATTGAACTATGAATGGAAATGACTTGTGTCACTTCCAGGTAGAAGCATTTGATCAATGTACTCGTCATTTTTCTGTCCCCCCCACCCATGCCTCTCTCAGTCTGGGCCTGAGTGAGGGCAACAGGTAGTAAGTATGTCCAAGAACCAAGCAAAATTTTGTTTTAAGCCCCACACTCTCTGATGTCAGACTTTTGGCTTGTGGCACATGTATCCAATTTCTAACATTTTTCTTTTGAAACTTGTTTATGTTCTGGCCCCAAATTACATTAACCCATACCTGTGCCTAAGAGAAAAGGGGAAAAAAAGATGTGACAGAATAATAGAATATCATCTTGAGACACTAAAATAAATAATACTTGGAAAACCTAAAGGAAATGTCTGGACTTCACTATGCGAAGGAAGCCATCAGAGTTCATGTATGTGTAGAAAACAGACCTTCTGCAGACTACGTCTCATCTGACCTAATGAACAAGCAGCTGAGGGTCAGATAGAGGTATTTGTAAGTTAGTTCACCTTTGACTTTGCACTTGTAGAGCTATACTTTCCCAATGATAGAACCAGAAGTGAATTTTATAAAAGGTGTGACGGCTATTGCCACATGTTGTTAGCTATGCCACAATGAATTACCCTCAGAGTCATGAATCTCAGGTTGATTGATATTTCTTAAAATTTTTATTGCGTACTTAATGAGTTATTATTTTACTTAAACATTTTGAAATATAGTCAATTTTTTCTCTGATTTTCAAATATATGAAAGTGAATATTCTGGTGGTATTTACAGTAGTGATTTCCATCCTATAAATCAGGAGAGTTTAAGTTACAGTGGATACTTTCAATCCACATTACAGCTGCCCAGGCCTGGGGCTGGGTGGGAGGGTCCCAGGTTCAGGACCCAGTGACCTGAATACACACACACCCTGATAGGGAGTCATGGAGCTTCTGAACATGAAGAGATCAAACATGGTGTTTTGTCCAAGACCTTGGGATTTGGAGATAGGCTATTGGCATGAAAAAAGAAGACTGGCCCAGGCTGCCCTCGGTTTGGTTGTTCTGAGGTGATTCCATAGATCAGATTACAATCAAGAGATGAAACGATTGACTGAAAAGGCCATAATGTTGGGAATCATAATTATTTTTGAAAAACATGCCATAGGGTCTCGATTGCTCAGAGGCATTATCTCAGCAGATAATGCAAAGCTGTGACAGGATTTTTCCATGAGGGTTGGGTGGAGGCACCCACCTGGCTGGGAGCTTGTCCAGCCGGGGCTTGCCAAAGGGGAGAAGAAATAGATTCAAGTTAGTTCTCTCTCATACCACTATCTAATTGTTCCAATAACATTTATTTAGGGCTAAATTCATTCCCCAATGTTGTGTTGCTTTAGATTTGTAATATATGCTATAGAAAATGTATTTCTGGATGCACTATTTTATTCCATTGATTAGTGTCTCTATTTTTAAGCCTCAAACCATATATTTTAATTTATGCTTTGTAATATATTTTAGAATCTAAAGAACTAGGCATAATTATTATTTTAAAATCATGGGGTTCTTTTGACTTTTATTGTCTTTTCATCCTCTAGAGTTTTCAGGTTCTATAAACTTTTCTATGGGGACACAAACATCAATACTTTATAAAATGTATATAGTAATTTAGCTAATGAATTACTTATTAGCTAATTCAGTTATTGGTATTAACTGTTAGTATTTCTAATTGTGGAATGCTCCATCTATTCATGTCTTCCTTTATTTTATCAGTTTATTTCTTGTTATAAATCTCTGACTTAAATTCTTACGTGCTTTCAATACAATTGGTCAAAAAGGTACTTTTTTCGTGGTATTTTTTGTGTAATCACTAGTAAAGACAAATGTAATTGATTTTGTGGGTTCACCTTTTATCTTGCTGTTTGGATAAATAAGTACTACCTCTAGTAATTTTTTTTTTTTAGATTCTCTAGATTTTCTAGATAATGAATCATGTCCTCTACAAAACTATCGTTTGGCTTCTCTTTTTAAGAGAGAAGTGATTTTTCTGCATAGTCTTTCTTACTTACACACACACATCTCCTGTCATGTTAAGAAAAATTGCCTCCTAAAACTAATATTTTCAGCACTTTAATCTGAAAAAAAGAAAGGAATTTATCAAGTGGCTTCTCACTAGCTATTGAGATAGTGCAATAATCTTTAGTATTTTTCTTGCCCAACTTTTATTTTGATAAGTTTTCTTGTGTAATACCAGCCTCAATTTCCTAGGCTAATCCACTCTCAGTTATTGTGGGTTATTCTTTCATGGAGTCAAAATGTTGTCCAGAATCATATTTATTATTTTTGATCAATTAAGTGGGTCTCAAACTGTGTGTGTGTGTGTGTGTGTGTGTGTGTGTGTTGTAATTTTCAGATTTGGGGGTGAAAACAATACTGACTTCATTAAATGAATTAAAAACCACATAGTAACTTTCTGTATGTTATACAGATATTATAATACATATCCTATGAAGTTCAGAAAAAAATGGTCAGGCTCAACTGTCTTTTTTATGTAACTTCTTCTATGTGTCTGTTTTTTGTCTGTTTACCTCTATATTATGGACCATTTAAAATATTTTACACTTCATATAAGATTTCTTATAAATTTGACATACTAATAAATATCCCTACGTATTAGTAATAGCTACATTTATTATTAAAATGTCTTTCACGTTAATTACATCTTTTTCATGTTTAGTTTATTATTATATATTCCATTTTTAAAATTGAACAGCTCTATCATTTTCTTCTAATTTAAAAATCTATTTTATTATCTTCTTTCTCTAAATAGTTCATTTTTAATCTTAGATTTAATTATCTTTTCTGACTTTCTTTTTATTATTTTCCATGACATATATTTTAACCGGATGCCATCTTTGTAGTCCCTGTTTTTAATATTTTAATGCAATCTCAACTTTTAGTCTGTTTTTCTCTCGTGGAGATAAAGTATAATTCTTAAAGACAGAATGTGGTTGACCTTTAAAAATAATCATCAGTAAGCCTTCATAATCTTACAGATAAATTTAATCTATTTGTATTTTGTACTTGAACCAACAGTTCAAATTATTTTTGGCATGTGCTTGGCTATCATAAACAAAATGGTAGTTTTAAAAATACCATACTGCATATTTCAATCTGCAAGTTTCTCTTTTAGGGCATTGTTTTAACTTTCTCTTTTCACTTGCATTGCTTTTGAAACAAACTTGAAACCATTTCCCTTCAAACCAAATCAGAAAGCCACCTCAGACAACTGACCTATTTGTCCCGAGTGCTATGTGATCCTCGGTCACTCTCTGTGGGGCGAGCGGACCTGCTGTGCGTCCTCAGACAGGGATCTGGAGGGAACAGCCCTACCTCCTCATGTTTCAGAGGCCACGGCCGACTTCCTGTTTCCATCCGGGTGCAAGTTCCCCTGCGTGAGTGGACTTTCAGACTGTCGTGGTTCCCAGCAGCAGGTCCACGACCAGGTGCTAGATCAGGACCTTGGGGCAGGAAGCCATGGGTTTCACTCCGGGGAAAGAAACTGCCAGAAACGGCATGGGAGCTAAGGTCTCCCCCTGACCAAATCAGGGTCCACAGCACAGCCCTTGTTCACGCAGATGTCTGGAGCAGAGGCTCAGGAAAAGTAGACTTGCCACCCAGCTTGGGGATAACAGGTAAATTCTAGTGTAAATTCACACCTAGAGCACTGAACCCCATGATGAAGGGCAGGTTGCCTCCCTTAGGGACAGTTATAAAGGGCAAACACTTTGGGGTCAGGCTGCCCTAGATCCAAGCCTCCCCTTACTAGTAAGTGGGAGATGCGGAATAAATGACTTAGGTTTACTTTCCTCAATTGTAAATGAGGATAAATACCAAACACACCTCACACAGCTCTTTTATAGGTTAAAGATCATGACAGTAAAAGGGCCTGCCTGACACCAGGCAGGGCCCCTCAATAAATCCTAGTTAACATTACTATTATATCTGGACTACAACCGGGAACGAATAATGCACTCGGCTTCCAGGCTGGCCTTCTCCTGATTCTGGGACTGGGGACAACTGATTTGCCACCGACCTGAGCAAAGGCTCATCAGAGGCAGCAGAACAGACACGGTTCTCTTAATCAAAAACTTGCGTGATGTGTCCTCCCTGAGAAGCGCGCCTTTGTCTCCCGCACAGTGGCTCGTCCAGTGTTCACATGTAACAGGTACTGAGTTATCAAAGGGAGGGAAAAGCACCGACCAGGAATGCTTTGCTCAAAAAACCACAGGGTTTCTTCTCCGGCTTTTGTTAAATTCGTCCTTGCTTTCATGTAAATCTAAAGGATTTTTGTTTCCAGAAACTTCACATAGCTTTTTTTCTCTCTGACTCTATTTCTCAGTATAGTTCCCTCTCTTGGTCCTTCAAAGAGGATGGCACTTATCTTTGGGTCTCTCTGATTTTAAGATGAACAAAAATCAGCAAAAGCTGAAGCGAGAGAAAAAGCAGCAGCGGCCTCATATCCATCCGACCCTGACTTGTTCTCACAGCCCAGAGACTGCCTACCGCTTTGCTGTTTGAATAACCTCCAGGTGTCCCATCCACCCCCACAGCTCAGGTTTGAACTCCAGAACAAATATTTGTCCCATTTTTGAACAAAGTTTGCGAGCTTTCTTTCTCTTTTTTCTACTGTTTAAAAAAGAACTGTATTCCTCTGCTGTCCCTTTGAACTTGGTCCGTGTGGAGTGGAATTCTCCCCAGACGCTGCACTGGAGACCTTGGCAAAGCTGCCCAGCAAAATGAAACGTCTTACATGCTTTCTCCTCTGGTTCTTTCTTTCTGAGGCGCAAGGCTTCGCGATCCCGACCAATGCACTTCCAGAAGTAAGTACGTTTAGAAGCCTCTTTGCTGTTGGCCTGTAAGTATGCTCCGGGACTAGCCTGTGGCTGTTGCTATTCAAGATCTGTATTCTGTGTGGAAAGGAAATTTATGATAACACTCATCTGAGTAGAAGTGCTGTTATAATTACTGGAATGTGTATTTACCTTTTAAGAGCATTAAGGGTTTCGCATGAGATTAAGTTAAGTTCAATGGGTGGCCCTATCGTATTCCATTTATGGAGTACAGCTGCCCACTTCTTATCTAAAAAATGGGGATAAGAGTTGACCTAATCCAAGGGGTATTTGAGAAGTAAGTGATGTGTAAATTACCTAGCACAGGGCAAGCACTAGGAAGCACCCAATAATTATTAACTATGATAATGATGATGGTGAAGACATGGCATTATCACTCTGTACTGAGAGTGTAAGAAAAGTCATTACCAAAGCACCATTGTTTTTCATACCCAGGTGGGCAGTGATTTTGGTAATAAAGGCACTTTAAATATTCCTGTTAAAAGGGAGGATGGCAGGTGGGCTGGCAGAGTGCAGGAATTAATCTCAGAGCTCAAATTCTCCACTTTGGTCTCTCGGCCATCCCACATAAGGAAAATCTTGGACTGAGTCATTTTGAAAGTCATACAAGAGCTGTTTTGATCCCCTAAAAGCAATGTGCATTATGGGAATATCCTAAGAGATGCAGAGTGAATTACCTACAAAAATGCCAAAGAATAGGACGGCATAGTCTTAGGGGGGAGAAAAACCACTCTGTCAGCTAAGAAACTATCATATTTTCCAACACTTTAAAAACCACTGGAGTGTGATGGAAATCTCAATGACGGAGCCAGGAATTGAAGTCAAGACATCCAAAAGTATTTGTGGCCTTTCAGTCACTTCTTACTGATATTCTCTTCAGATCGACATTTTTAATCCACTGGATGATGGTTCACACTTATCCAGACAGACACTGTTGAAGCCTCTAAGATCTACTCAATAGCTCCACCGGGCACCCATCTGACCGACCACTGGGTTACTGTGACCCCTACCTTACATCCCATCATCTTTTGGCAAACTCAGAAATGAATTCCTTTCACTTAATAACTAGCAGCCATAAATACATTAATGAAATCATTGTGTGAAAATATGAGATTGCCCAGAGATATAGGAAATAAAGTAAAGTAATATAACGAATACCCTTATGCCTGTCACCAGCTGCCTCTTTTGCTCTCAATCTTTGTTATTAATAGAAATAAATATCCTGAATTCTTTTTTAAGTTTGCAGAATATGGAGATCTTGTGGAACTGGCCCCAGGCAAATTTCAATTTGTGCCAGAGAACCGGAGGCATCAGGTATAGTAAGCCTTAAGTTCGCAAACGGAAAATCAGTGAAAGAGATCATGATTAAAGACGTAGGAGAAGGACTGAGATGTCTTGTGCCAGATTTTCTCAAGAGCTTGTTTTTTAGCAGAGACGAGCCCAGTGGTTTCACACGAGGGCAGTAGCACTGTCGAGGTGAAATCAAGTGAGACCTACTGCTGTCCATGAGCCCCCAAACCGTAACGGTTACCCTTGTTCCTTAAAGGATATACAGCTACGTGTTTTCTGCTTTGTAAGGAAGAAATTTCCTCTTAGGAGGGTATTCCCTGTCCCAGTGGTAGCAGGCATGTCCCACTGCAGTCACACATTCTCCTTCTGGTCACTGCTGTCTTGGGGAGTAGCTCAGAGAACACGGGGGGCCGGTATTTATGGGAGCAATGCTAAGCTGACTGATGATTTGTTTTGTATGGGTATGAATTTCTGACTCTCTAGAAGTCCAGGGTTTTTTTGTAGACCAATAATATCAAAACCCAACAGGTAAGCCCTCGTGTCAAGGTCTTTATCTAGTCTCAAAAAAGAAAACTTCCTCATTGAGAACTGTACTCAAAAACTAAAAGGAGGCAGCCGCTGGCCTCACTATGTCACATAACACCCCGTAAAACCTCAGTTCACCCCACATCAGGCAAGTTAAGCTTATATCCAACACCTGATGTATTATGTTAAAATCCATTAGACGTTAAATGTGCACCCATCACTCTAAAGCTATTCAGCTTTCCATGCCCACAGGACAATCCTTCCCATGAATAATTCCCTAGCATAGTGGTTAGTGTACAGAATTTTCCACATGCCAGTCACTGCGTTTGGCTACACCAAGGAGGAAACACATCGAAATCCCCACTCTCATGTAGCTTAGTCTAATGGAGGACGACAGAACATGTATTTCGACCCTCTCGCTTTGAAGGAAGGGCTATGCGGCTACGAAATGCTTAGTAAAAGAAGATTACCTAGTATGGGGTAGGAGGGGGTCAGAGAGAACGTCACTGAGAAAATTCTGCCTGAGCTGGGAGCTGAAGGATGAGTAGGAGTTAGTTACATGGGGGTGGGGGGTAAAGGGAATCTGGTAAGTAGAGCAGCACAGACAGAGGGGATCGCACGGCCAGAGCACCATGGTAGAATGAGGCACCCCAATAACCATTCAACTGAATAAAAAAATCAGTCAGACAAATAGGATAGAGGCCATATGCCCTCCTCAGCATGTGTTTAGTTGAACATCTTCATTTAAAAACGTTTGTTTTAGCATTATATCAAAAATGATGTGCATGTAACACAATGCTGGCTGAGAAGTTTGTTCAGAGAAACACACCAGTGGGAAAACAGAATTTCAGAATGTTTGATATTTATATCTCAGCTCCAATGACTGAATTACAACTCAGTAGTGAAGGGAAAAAAATTCTTTTGACTGAGAGAAAGCAGTTTTTTCCATCAAGGTAATAAGTAACACACTTTTGAAGAATGATTATCTAACTTCCTTTCACAGAGAAGTGTTTCTGGAGAATCTGGAAAAACGATGGTAAGTTTACTTTGATTTTGTTAAAAATTGAAACCTGAATGATTTTTCTGTTACCTATTATCTAGAAATCCGTCTTGCTGCTTTCTTTGTCTCCCTCACTAAGAGCATTTATCAGATTTTCGAAATACCCCCTTGCCCAATTCTGTTTGGAAGTGTGTCTAAAACTCAGCATGAAAGAGCACCGGGTACATGCACCCAGAAGCGATGTCACCGAGAGCTGAAAATGTCCTCTCTCTTTATTTTCTCAGCTTTCGGCAACAACATAGATTTCATCCAAGTATATGTATTTATTCCAACTTGACAGTTTTCATTTAAAATATGACACCTCATAGCTTGGGAGGGTAAAAAAGAATGAGTGTGGGAAAGGAACTCTTAAACATGAAACATGGGCCAGATTCCTTGGTTTGTTCAGAGTCGTCCTTCCCGTGGCAAGAAAACGTTAAAAGGAAGTGGTTTGTGTTGGCTTCCTGCTCTGAACTGATAGAATCTGTGAGAAGCACAGGTTTGAGGGGTAGGCAGGACAAATAACTTATCTTAGCTGCAGGCGAACTGGATGTTATCAAGCTATAAGGTCTCATCTTGGATGATAAAGTTTGCGGGATGATACCCACTACTGAAATAAGCAAATCCTTTTGGAGAAAAAAGCAAAATCGAACAGGTCCCCTAATTACCACAGCCCTGAAGCAGCTGGCAATTCTCAGGCACCTCCTAAAAGATGTGTGTTAGTAGCATCTTGCCTTTGAGTATACTGCAGTGATTTTTACACCGGAGCTGCCTTAAATCAGTAGAGAAGGACCTGGCAAAGGGCGTTGGACTAATAATTGCATCAGAATAACATTTTCTTGTCATGATATTCTATTCGTTGTTCATGCCCATCAGTGTTTGCATATTTTCATTGGGGGAAGGAGAAGAGGACCGGGAGAAGACGAAACTGTAACAGATAAGGTTGAAGACAGGAGAGGGCAATATGGGGACCACACTTGTCTTCCAGCCCCCCATACCCCTGCTGTGCCCCACTCTGGAGATACAGCAAGGGTCCCCTGCCAACCCTGCAATCCTGTATCCTTTCCTCGCTATGGCCCCGCATTTGAAGTTATTTCCTGGACTTTCTCAATCCAATCTTGCTTCCCACAACTATTTTCTACTTGCATTCTAATTTTAAAGATCATTATTGATAGAATCGTAGAGCGGAAAGGCATCTCAAAACAAAGGCAGACTTCTGCTAGGGAGTATTTCAAGTTAGGAGAATGAGTGATCATACCAGAGCAGTACGCTTAATGGTGGCTTAGAATTGTTCCTAATTAAACGTACTGCTCTTAACATCAAATAGGTAATGAAGTTCTGGGTCATTTTTCTCTGAAAAATTACAGTTACCCTTTCTTGCCAATTGCAGGAAGATGTTGATCAAGTAACTCTTTACAGCTACAAAGTCCAGTCCACTATTACTTCTCGTATGGCCACCACCATGATCCAGACCAAAGTAGTGAACAACTCCCCGCAGCCTCAGAATGTCGTGTTTGATGTTCAGATTCCCAAAGGAGCCTTCATCTCCAACTTCTCCATGTGAGTAACTCCTTCCTACACAGAACAGAAATTGGATATGCTCCACTCTCGGAATAGAGTGCATCTTCACGGTTAACTGTTCCGCGGTTCTCACTCTCAGAGCTGAGGACCCACTGGATGTCAAAGGTCATCGTGAAATGAGTCCCAATAATTCGTTTCTGATCAAAGAAATCAGAATTTGTGAAGGATTGGCTTTTCATGTCTAATTACCCTAAAGCAAACTTAAAGAATCTCTACGGTAACCACCTCCCAAGTACTTACATTTTAACGTGTTTTCTTTGGGGGAGAGAAATATATGGAGTTGCCCTGGCTTCCAAGAAACCTTGTGTGTAAAGCAGTTCAGGATCATCTAGCCAGTGATTGAATTCCTCTGTGTATACCACTGACATGTGGGTTATCCAGTCTTAACTTGAATATCTCCTTAATGTCAAACTCACTACCTCCCCGAGTAATCCACTCAGTGGTTGATGGGTCTGTTAGCATTATTTCTTATACTTAATTGAAATCTGTTTCATTTTCTACCCAGTAACTCTACTTCTACTCACAAATTTCTTCTTCATTCTCTACAAAACACATACTGAAGTGTTCAAGGATGAAATTATATCCTGTCTGAGACTGGCTTCAAAATAATCGAGGTGGAGAGAGTGGGGGTACAGATTACTGAGATTGGCTGAATATTGATAATGGTGTAGCTCAGTGACAGTTTCATCGAGGTTTCTTGTATAATTTTCTCTATTTTGTGTGTGTTTGAAGATTTCCACAACAAACGAAAAATTGTAAATCACTCCAATGCCTTTCAAACAGTGAAGGCTGTTACCTTAGTTACCTTGTCCCACTTGGCAGTTTTGTTTATCAAGACTAAACATTCCCTGTTCCTCCAAATGACTAGATGGCACTTTATCCTCTGACCCTTCAGGTGGCCGTCACCAGATTGTGCTCCACTTAGTCAGTGACCTTCTCAAGTTGCCTAGAACAGAGCAAAATGCTCTGCATACAGTCTCGTTATTTTTAAAGATCTTTTCTTGAGTTACCTCTCACCTGCTATTGTCTTTCATACACCAATGACAACAATGAACAAATAAAATAAAGTGTTCAAGTACCGCGCACGTTGGCTTCTACAAACTGCAGAGCCAGTTAACTCTTTTCTAAACAAGAAAAGTAGGTGGGAAAAAGGTATCATGTGACTTTGAATTGGTATTCTTTGAATTGGCTTAGAAATTTACTTAAAAAATTTTTTCAGTAGCCTTTTCTAAAAAGCAACTATAGAAGGGAAAGCTTTTACATAATGATGGTATGGAACACCATGTCTGAAAAATTATATTTAAAACTATGTTGATAAATTTTTATTTTTAAATCCCTTAACCAGAATTTATTCTAGGAATATCTTTTTTCTGTTTTTCTTTATTCTTTGTTTCCCCCCCAACTCATTCCACAGAAGATTGAGGGGATGAAAGACAGAATTGTGAACATACATTTATTTTGGTCTCTCTCTACATTGGGTGGGGGCTGAATTTATAAGACCAGAGAAGATAGCTGCTTATATTATCAGAATTTAATATGAGTTGTGCAGACCTCCATATCCAAAATATTTCTTCTGCCTTTTTATCAAGGTTCCAAATATTCTACCATTAGACATGATTTTCTTTTGTCTTAAAGACTTTTTGGTCTTTGAACCTTAGCATGATTTTATGGAACCAGTGCTGACCTGGACACCTAGGGTCCAGTTAGTTCGTCACTTGCCTCCTTGGCTCCAATTTCTCTCATCTAGAAGAGTGCTTCAGCAAGCATGCTATTGGCGTTTGGGGCAGGAAAATTTTAGTGAAACTGTCCCTCACATTGCAGAATGTCTAGCATTCTTGGTGCCCTCTGTCATCAGAACAACCCAAAACCTTTCCACGCGTTCCTAAGTTCCTTCTGGGGGAGAGACACTGCCTATTTGAGTGCCATCAGTTCCCTTTCATTTCCAAAATTCTGTGATTGCACTGCTCTGACCAGATTAGATGACAGCCACCAAAAAATCAGGTGGTTAGAGCTGGAGATGCAGAGAGAAGTCCCCAAGAAAGGTGTCAGAGAGATAAACAAAAACTTTACAAAGGGTTCATTCACCAGCACCTTCCTCCATGTTACTTTACTCTCTGTCACCTTTGCACGAGAGCAAAACACCCCTGGCTATGGCAGACCCATAACTCCTAGACGACTGACCTTATAAAACAAATGTAAGCTGGATCACTCATAACGCACCAGTCACCTCTCCTAGGCACATCT
The DNA here is from genome assembly GCF_036562045.2 of Rhinolophus sinicus. Lineage (NCBI taxonomy): Eukaryota > Metazoa > Chordata > Mammalia > Chiroptera > Rhinolophidae > Rhinolophus > Rhinolophus sinicus. Next base: position 102,848,592 of record NC_133752.1, on the reverse strand, counting down.
GTGATTCAAAAGGGATACCCAAAGAGAACAATGCTTAATTTGAAGGGTAAAACTTGAAAATGAAGAAAAACTTTAAACGCAAGCAACAGTAGTAAGGGAAAGCTTCTAGGCTGGGGGCCTACCTGAGCCTCGTAAATCACACTGTCAGATAAAGGGGCTCCTATCTACAAAATACCCAGATGTCTCTCTTTTTGTTTCTAACAGGTGCAAAATGAAAAAAAAAAAAAATCCATTCATTAAATCCACCGGGCTGGCATGCTAGCTTGTTTTTGTTTTGCTAAATCTACTATTCAGACCCACTGGTGGCTTTCCGTCATTTTCTAGGTCTGCAGACGGCACAACGTTCACCAGTTCCATTAAGGAGAAAACCGTGGGCCGAGCGCTGTACTCACAGGCCAAAGCAAAAGGCAAAACCACTGGATTGGTGAGGTGAGGCCCAGACGTGCCTTTATTCCAACTGCTGCCTCTGCTCAGTCCCTTCCCTCAAAGACACAACAGCCCCAGAAAGTCACACAACCTTGTAGAAGGGTTAGGTGTCCCCATTTCTACTTCCCTTAGGCCGCTCTGCAACAAGTAAGTTATCCTTGCATAGCTTGCCTTGCAGCCAGATGGATGCATGCAGCCTGATGGATGTTCTCTAGCTAAATATTGATTTGGTAAAAGAGTGCGGTAGAGGAACTACAGAAATATTGGTGCTCTGGTGACAACACTTACCTTATACAGTTGACGCTTGAACTACACGGGTTTGAACTGCGAAGGTCCGCTCACCCTTCCACCTGCGGATTCATCCAGCCTCGGAAGAAGCAGTATTTTTGCCTTCCCAACCGCAGATTCCCAACAGGGGATCGAAAACACCATTTTTGATGCACAGTTGGTTGAATCTGCGGATGCAAAACCGTGGATAGGAAGTGCCGACTGTAGAGTCAAAAACTATAGCGGATTTTGGGCTGCATGGGGTCGGTGCCCTTAACTCCCGCATTGTTCAAGGGTCGACTGTATACAGAGGTAAAAGTTTGGAATTTGTTTTAATGACGTATTCTGCCTTACTTTTATGGGGTAAGCCTTTTTCAGCACCAGTTACTTAGCTTAGATTCTGTTTATGTTTTTCCCCTTATAATCTTAAATAAGACACTGGGAATGCCAAACCACCCTCTAAAAGGCAGCCTCTCAAGCAAGAAACTTCAAAGAAATTTTCAACCACCCCTCCTCACACTGCGTATCTAATCTTCTGCCACATCCTGCCATCCTTTGTTTTTTCATCTCCTCCTCCTCGTTTATGTAATATACTGGTAACTATAATAGCTATAACGGGGTAAGTGCCAATGCAGAGAGGGTACAAAACCCTATGGGAGTTCAAGTATACAATTCTGTCTGTGAATCCAGAAAATTGTCGCAGGGGATGTGATGTTGGAGCTGAGCCCAAATAGATTAAAATAATTCATCGAGGTGGAGAAAGGAGAGAAGAAATTCCAAGTAGAGGGAACACCTACAGGGTAGCTCCAGGTTAATTGGTTCTTTTATCTTTACATAACATTTTGCCCTCCTCACCCATCACCTTCACCACATCGGCCATTCACCTGTTCCACAAATATTTATTTGTAAGGGAAACTCTTGTAGGTCCTGAGGCTGCAACAGAGACCATCGAGCTCTCCTTCTGGCCCACTCCCCAGGTAATAAGGCCTCTCACCACGTGCTCTGCTTCTAAGGAGTGCTCTGGGCCACACTTGTCTTTTTCTTTAGCTACCTGATATCTCCAGCTCACTTCTCCATGGTACTTCCCCGACCTCCAGTGGGCTCATTATCACAGTTCCACCTTGCTTATTTAGTCATTTAAGTTTTTAAAGTCATTCATTGTTTATCCTAATGCTCAAATCACCCTCATTTGATCATTTCTCTTTAAAATCATAGACACCTCAAGATCAATGATGACATTGGACTTGATATGTATGTGACTATTTAAGGCCTTATGCTGGGAATATATATTCAATTTGATGAAATAATTTCTGAAGATTTTCAGCAATAGAAAGAATTCCTAGAATGGGTCTCCAATGCAGCAGAGGAGATGTGTGCTGTCTTTGGAGTGCTCTAAACTTGGGTTTGAGTCCCAGCCCTGCAATCCACTAGCCCCGTGTTCTTAACAGGTTACTAATTTTCTATTAGCCTCACTGGTTATCATCTGATAAATGAGGGTACTGATATCTGTCTTGAAGAGCTGCTTTATTAAAGATGACATGTGTCAAGTTCCTGGCACATAATACGGAGCAATAACCAGTAGCTTTGTGCAAATGACATTCAAGTCTGTAAGAAGCTCTGGAAGAAAAAGATCAGGTAGGAAAGGAGACTAAAAACATTGGTGGAATTAAGTTTATCTGTAAGTTGCAGGGATCTCTGTTGTACCTACTGTTCACTTTCATGAACAATTGAGCAGGTGTGATTGCCTAGGAAAGTCTGGATGCCCTCTGCCTAGATTCTGGGTCTTGTGCTTGATCACACGTGTGATGACTTACATCGGGGGCTCACATCTTTAGGAGCCGGGCTCTTGATATGGAGAACTTCAAAACTGAAGTGAACGTCCTCCCTGGAGCAAAGGTGCAGTTTGAACTTCACTACCAGGAAGTGAAGTGGAGGAAGCTGGGATCCTATGAACATAGGCTTCACCTGCAGCCGGGACGCCTGGCCAAACACTTGGAGGTAAGCATGGATTTGCAGGGTGTGCGGTGATGCCATCCTCTTACGGCTCTGTCGGTCACTACTCTTTGTGGTGTTTGATGCCACTCAACTGTGCAAAACAGTGTGCTGTGCTGAAAAGGTTCTGGGTTTGGTGTCCCCAGGCCACTGCCTTACAGATTCCAATCGCAGCTCAGCTGCTTATTTGCTGTGTCAGTTCTCTAGTGCTGCTGTAACAAATGACCACAAAGTGGGTGGCTTAAAACAACACAAATGTATTCTCTCACAGTTCTGGAGAGCAGAAGCCTGAAATCAAGCTGTTGGCAGGGGAGGCTGGAAGGGAGAATCTATTCTTTGCTTCTTGTGGTGTCTTGCAGCTGCTGGCATTCTTTGATGTGTGGCCTTATGGCCACATCACTCCAATCTCTGTCTCTGTGGTCACATCACCTCCTCTGGGTGTCCCAAATCTCCCTCTGCCTTATGTCTTATAAGAACATTTGTCACTGAATTTAGGCCCACTGGGTAGTCCAGGATGATCTCATCTCGAGATTCTTAACTGTGTCTGTGAAGACCCTTTTCCAAATAGGTGACACTCACAGGTCCCAGGGACTTAATGTAGACATACCTTTTTTGGGGGAGAGGGGGTCACCATTCAACCCGCTACACCAGCCTTCTGACGTGGGACAAGTTATCCTGAGTGTCCATGTTTTCATCTGCGAAAAGGGTACTATCACATATTTTGTCATGGGACTGAAGAGTAGTGTGGCAGTGTCAACTGAAAAGATGAAGCTGACTGAAGCTGATGAAAGTCAAGAAGTGGGGAGCAAAGTATTAAGAGCTTGGGCCCCAGGGATGAAGGGTGGCTCAGCCACTTACGAGCTGCGTCACTCTGAATCAGTGTCTATTCATCAGTAAAGTGAAAACTAAGTGAGAACAATAACAAATAATAATAATGTCGGTGAGAGTTACACAAATTCATACATGTGAAGTGCTCAGCACAGCACTTAAAGTATAAAGAGAGAAGTGAAGATATGACTATGGTTTTGCCAAGGATTGCCAAAAGGTTTGCGAAAGGGGATTTGCTCCTATTAGCTCTGCTCAAAACAAGAAGACAGGAAAGTAATAAAAAGGACAGGGTGTGAGGAGAATGGTCTATTATTGACAGATCTACGGAGTAAATTACAGAATGGCTTTCTTCCTAACAACATGCGTGCTCTTAGGATGGGATGGGATGGAGTGGGATGGGATGGGATAGTTGGAATGGAATGGAATAAAGAATAGAATAGAATAGAATAGAATAGAATAGAATAGAATAGAATAGAATAGAATAGAATAGAAATTTAGAATGAGACAGGGAATTAAATCTCAGAGAAAGGAAGCAATTTAAGGCGAACACTGAGTTGCCCAAAGGGTCTTCGGCCTCCATGGTGAGATGGATTACATCCCACAGAATTTAAAGAATGTGCAGAAATCTTATTTCCCTAAGTGTCATCATGGAGCCATGCTGGGTCATCTTTGGGAAAACTTGAAGATGAGAAAAGCAGCAGAGAACTTCGTAATTGTACCTCTTGCTCAAAAAGCCTTGAAAGATGTTTTGATGCTTTGAGTATTTTCTTTCCCATCTCTAGGTAGACGTGTGGATTATTGAGCCTCAAGGATTGAAATTTCTTCATGTTCCTGACACATCGGATGGTCACTTTGATGGTGTTCCAGTCATTTCTAAAGGACACCAGAAGGTACCATGGGCACCGCATGATGCCAAGAGTCTAAGTGACCATTAGACATGGGTTCCAATCACCTGTGTTCTGGGGAATTAGAAAGTAGTCAGGTGTTGAGCTGAAGAACTATATGAAGAAGCAGTGACCCCTGAGCAAAGTCTCGGGTCTTCCACAAGACATACAAAACAGAACTCCCAATTGTTTCATTTTGACCAGTAACTGTCCCTTTTGGAGTCTCATTTCACCCAAAGTCATCTGCTTGACCAGTAACTAAAAGGCAGCTTTCATATATGGTAGATTTTCATTAATCACAGCAAGAGATATTCAGCTTAATTCTCTCTGCCTTCGTAGCCAATAATACCCAAGTATGGAGGAGTCAAACTCCTCTAAGAACTTTTCACAAACTTTCTAGAGTTGGTAGCCATTTCTTCCATGGGGGAAGGGAGGAATTATTTGAGTCTCTTAAAAGGGCCTGAAACCTGGCCAACAGCCTCGCAGACTGGCCGATGCTCCCCTCACATGCCTTGCCACTGTCCTTTTCATCAGTAACAGGACAACTGATGCAGAACAGCCATGAGTCATCGGGTCATACCTCTTTACCTGTGGGCATGAGAAGGTGCAGCTGTCAGTCACCCCCTCACCTGCAGAGGGATGGGGGCAGAGACCGGGCTCTGACATCACCATTCTTTCCAGGCACATGTCTCCTTCAAGCCCACAGTAGCACAGCAAAGAAAATGCTCCAACTGCTCTGAGACTGCGGTGGACGGAGAGCTGGTGGTGGTGTACGACGTACACAGAGAAGAGAAAGCTGGAGAACTTGAGGTGGGTGCACACAGGCCCTAGGAGAACCACCCCGCTGAGGTCACTGTTTCTTGTTGAACAAACTCCCTGGCCTCTGAGTAATTGCAGCTTCCAAGGCAAGTGTTGAGGCTGCAGAAAAGGGGCTGAAATCTTATTTCCCTAAGTGTCGCTAAGTATTGTCTTTTCACGTCAGGAAAACTGGATAAAACGTCATTGGATCTCATGTCCTTGTCCCAGAAAGGTACTTCTGGGCCTCATAGAAACAACAGAAAATCACAAAACGGGAGTTTTAGAGGACGTTCCCAGGCCTTTTGCAACTAGACTATCACAGAAAGCAGAGAAGTTATGGGGCTGGGAGGATGGAACAACCAAAGCCTAGAGAAAGATCTGGGCCAGTGGTGAATTCCAGGGTCGATGTTCATTGGGAGATTTCCCGAAGAGTTTTCTTCCTGCTTTGTCCTGTCTTCGGTGTGTGTATTTCCCCGGTGCTAACGTAAGCGTCTTTGGAGGGTACCGTACGAAAAGCCTGTCCTGCCAGGGACAGGGAGGCAGGGAGGTGTCCACAGCCACATACCCTAGAGCTGGATGGATCCTGTAATGTCCTGACAGAGCAACTAGAGGACATGGGAGGAGAATGAGGGGAGCCAGTCATTACAGCCTCCAGTGGAATCCAGCTGGAGTAGCCTCCCCTTCTCTTCAGGAACAATCCACATTCCCTAGAACACCCATAAAGGCCCGTCACGATCCTCCCCGATTCCTGAATTCTTGAATTCTGTGGTCCCACTCACAGAGCCCCAAGCATGCCATATTCTCTCATAGCCAGGGCTGCACTGTCTGGAATTCTCCACCCCAACCATACCCCGCCCCAACCTGGCCCAACCCCCGCCCTGGCAGGCTAATTTCAAACTCACACTCAAGTCCCATGTAGATGTCATTTCCTTGGGAAAGACTCCCCTGTCAGGTGAGCTGCTCCTCTACGGGTGTTCTGAGGGCTTTATTTTCCTGATTTCAGCACTGAACACTGGAGCTGCAAACTGTCTCTTCTCTGGTTCCCCTTTGGCCCATGATGGCGAGCAGGGTCCCTGGAACAGAGGCTGTCAGTAGAGACTGGGTGGAGTGGAGGGGAGAAGAACAGAGTGAAATACCCTGGGGGCCACTAACCTGCGAGAAGGTTGGGACCTTCACAGGAAAGGAAGAAGGGAGCAGGAAGGAGGGCGAGAAGACGGACACCAAGCTGCCACCGCGGTTCTCCTGTTGAGGACCCTCACGCCTCCTGCTCACCATGACGCACCTGCCCTCTTAGTCCCCAGATCCTCATCGTCCTACACTCCAAACATTGACAGTGTTTGGCCCACACATGTGTTCTGTCTTTCAGGTGTTTAACGGATATTTTGTCCACTTCTTTGCTCCTGAGAACATGGACCCAATTCCCAAAAACATCCTATTTGTCATTGATGTCAGTGGGTCCATGTGGGGAGTGAAAATGAAACAAGTAAGTAGCCCTGTCGGCAGTGATACGTGGGACCCTGGCCTCCTTGGGTCCCTCTGAACAATGAAATCATTTCATTTCTCCTTCCCCCAACCCCAGCGCTTGTCTTAGACAGTTTGAGCTGCTGTAACAAAGTAACACAGACTGGGAGGCTTATGTATGAACAACGGAAATTTATCTCAAAAGTCACCTTTCTGAAAAATGTATCTCAGTATAGCCTCTTCTCACTTTGGTCACTGTGCTGTTTTATGAAGCAGAACAGTGGTCCTTCTGCATAACGTTTTACTTGAATATCTTGCCATTGTTCACCAGTAACTCTGAAATCGTTATATGCAAACCTTTTCTAATTATACTGTAATTCGGTGAGGGTGTCCACCCTGTCTTATGTCGTCCACTTTGGAGCTCAGCATAGGCATATTCAGCCGTAAATGGTACAGATGCAGTTCTAAAAAGCAAACAAGGAAATTTCATATTTTAATCCATCAATCCATCCATTCAACCATTTGAACAAGCAACTATCCATTTATTTATTCATTCATGCATTCGTTCTTTCCTTCATTTGTTCAGCAACCATTTCTGACCTCGCAAGTGTTCACTACTCTTCTAGGAGCAAAAAGAAGGTAAAGATATGGCCCCTGCACACTATGCCCATATGCCAACACCAGGTTTCTCAGCAGTGGCACTGCGGACATTTTGGATTGGATCATTTTTTGTTGTAGGGGCTGCTCTGTACGTTGTGGGATGTGTCACAGTGCCCAGGGCTCTACCCTCTAGTTGCCAGTAGCACCACCCCCTCAATCGTGACAATCAAAAATGTCTTTAGACATTGCCAAATGGCTCCTGGGATATGTGGGGGGAGGGACTGCCCTCAGTTGAGAACCACTGCTCTAATACAGCAGCTCATTCACTGCTTCACTCCTTCCTTCCTTCCTTCCTTCCTCCCTTTAATGAATATTTATTAAGCACCCACTATGTGTCAGGCACTTAGTTCACCAATAACAAAATCAACCAAAAACATTTTTAGAAAAATCATCCCTGCCCCCATGGAGCTTATGGAGCTTACATTCTACAGGAAGGGGGACAGAGAATAGACAATAAATATAATAAGTAAATTTAAAAGTATTGTCAATGGAAAAAAGCTTTAAAAAAAAGAAAAGAGAGAATCGGGAGTGCCATTTGCAGGAAGGTGTTGGTGGTTTGAATAGAAAGACGAGAAGTGGTAGTTTAAGAGAGTAGTGAGTAGATAGACTTGCGAAACACGTTTGCTTTTCAGGCTCCACCAAGGGGCACCTGAAGTCTCTGATCCTCGATGTAAAGTAGGATGAGTCAAAGTATTTGTGCATAACAAAGTAAGTCACCCAAAGTTTACGTCTCAAAATGCAGACAGTACGTGTTCAGAGTAAGGGAGAGGTAGGTCTGTGTTTACTGAGGTGGATTTAAGAGGTGTTCTGCAAGACCTCTAGCTTGAGTCAGTACTTGAAAGATGACAGGATGAAATATTGGTCTTCCTCTATTCTTCTCGGGCTTAAAGCATACGTGATGAGACCCTTCTCCTTTCTCTTTTGGGACAGACGGTGGAAGCAATGAAGACCATATTGGATGACTTGAGAACTGATGACCAATTCTCAGTGGTCGATTTCAACCACAACGTGCGCACCTGGAGAAATGATTTAGTCTCAGCGAGTAAGACACAGGTCACAGATGCCAAGAAGTATATTGAGAAAATCCAGCCCAGTGGAGGTGAGTGGGTGTCGCCTACGCCCAGTGAGGGTTCGAATCTTGATTCACTGAAGAATCAAGATTCACTTGATTCCTGACCACAGTGCGCTTTGCCCGGTCTGCAATGGTCTGCCTTAAATAATACATGTGTTATTAAATGACGAATACTAAGTTCGTGGCAAGAGTACAACACATAACCATCCCATCCCACACAAGTTTTTAATTATTCCAACCTTCCTGAGAAAAGGATGTCAATAAGTGACAGTCGCCTTCTCATTACTTGTGTAGCATAAAATGTTAAGTGTCTACAGAACCGTGTCTAAGTCGATCAGCAAGGCTGCTTTAAATACTTTCAATTTGGTGTTTCCCCAAATGATGGACTGGTGCTTTGAAAGGGCGAAGGGAATCGTTTACTCCAAAGTGAGTATTTTACTCCAGCCTGGGCAAAATTGGTGTCACTTGGGAAAAGCAATCAAATGACTTGGGTACCTGGTAAATTATGCACAAGCGATCACCAGCAGATGAGCTTGAGCCCAAAATACGATTGTTTCTGTGCAAAGAAAGAGCAAACAACTGAGCAGCACATTGTATTTCCCTTTCAGGCACAAATATCAACGAAGCACTACTGCGGGCCATCTTTATTTTGAATGAAGCCAATAACTTGGGACTGTTAGACCCCAACTCGGTCTCTCTCATCATTTTGGTCTCTGACGGCGATCCAACAGTAGGCAAGTATCACTTCAATTTTCCAGTGACAAATATTTTTACTATCATTTCGTAGGACCCTGACTTGCTTACAGTGGGAAATCTAATGGCATTTGATGGAGTTTCTAAACCATATTAAACCCATGCTTCCTGACAAAAGGCTTCTTTTGACCCTGAAACACTCAACCCGCTTAAACCAGTGCCCAGACATTTTTCAGTGATGCCCTTGAATGCCTCAGTGTCACCTCTACAATGGGGGGCAACTTTCATTTTAATTGTAATCGTATGCTGTGAGGATCGCTGGTACATACTAGTGAAATGCATCCATTTCCTCAACTGAAGGTATGTGAGCTGGTGAACCGGGGTGTGTGTGTGATGAGGGTTGACCCCAGGTCTGCAGTGGTACCTCTGGAGTCACAATAACGCATTCCTCATTGTCCCCACTTCCCTGGTCCCTCACTGCCGCTGGACAAATCGCGTCTCTCTAATACATCCTCCTGTGAAGCGTTTTTCTTATCCACAAGACGGCTCAGCAACTCCCTGCTTCTACCATGTACTGTTATTTTTATTTGCTTCATTTATCTTTACACTGACAAACATAAGTACGAGCAAATGTTTGATTGTGCTGCAGTCTCTTGTGTGGACAACGGTGGTGTCTGACCTGTGCCTGACACAGCTCAGTGGGAGGAAAACCAGTGATGCCATCATGACAACGCGAGTTTGAGAAAGATGAAGAGCAACCGTTTTATGAACGCTGAGACTAGAATGGCAGTTGTGATGTCCTTGTTGCACATTCAGAGTCTTTCTTTTCCACCTTGGATCCGATTACTTTAAAAATTCAATTTTAGAATAAAATCACAGGGAAGAAAAGGAAATAGAGCAAAACAATGTCCCTGGAGGCAGTTGCTGGAGACTTGTGTATCTTTCCAAAGATATTCTATGCAAATCTGCATACTATATGTACATATGTACACACATATATGTGAATACACACACACGTGTGCATAGTATATACACATACATCCTACATATACCAAATTTTAATTTTTTTTTCCCCTTTAAAAATGCCTTTGGGATCATTCAATATAAATACACAGAGAGTTGCTTTGTTCTTTTGAATAACTGTACAGTATTTCACAGTTGGAATGTACCATAATTTAACCAATCTTTCTTATTGGGGTACATTTAAGTTGTTTCCAGTATGTGGCTATTCCCACTAATGTTGCTATATGTCATTGCCCATACTTCATTCAACATATATGAGTGCATCCATGAGAAAAATTCCTAGTAATTGAGTCTGAGTCAAATAGTAAATGCATTTTTAATTTGGACAAATTTCACTAAACGGCCCTCCATGGATCTTCCAAAAACTGTATGACACTGCCTCCTCATTCCTGTCCTTTCTGTCATCATCAACTTTAGGTGAACTAAAGTTGTCCAAAATTCAGAAAAATGTGAAGCAGAACATACGAGATAACATCTCCTTGTTCAGTTTGGGGATAGGATTTGATGTTGATTATGATTTTTTGAAGAGACTATCCAATGACAACCGTGGAATTGCTCAAAGAATTTACGGAAACCAGGACACTTCTACTCAGCTCAAGGTAACATTTTTTTTTCTGTTCTTCTTCTTTTTTTTTTTTACTCAAAATCATTCTCGGAATATTTGACACTTAAATGAAGATGGCCGAGTTTAAGTGAAAATTATCATTACCTCAGCTATATCTGGTCACAAGAATCAAGAACGTGTGCGTTCCTTTCTCCCGCAGCTCACCCTACTTGTCCATCTGCAGTAACACTGAAATGAGAGGCAGAAAGGCCATGGGCACCCCTCACCCCCTGGACAAGTCTTCAGAGGCCCTCCAGCTCCATGAAGCAGTTGGCCTTCCTTACTGTCATGACCACCATTTTCCCTTTAAAGTGCAATTTTATAATGCGACACAGAGAATCACACTAGCCTACAAGTGTCCTTAAATATAAAGTATATGATTTACTTGTTTATTTTGACTAAATGAACAAGAAAAAGATGTAGGAGAACAGACTTTACCTCCGCCCCTCTCCTGCCCCCCTCCCCCGTTAGTACCAAGTACCATAAATCAAATGCAGGCCCATGTTTAAACACGGAGACAGGTCAGGGATAAGGTTCTAATTTGGGGAATATCAACCTCGCTGATGTTTCTTATTATGAAAAGCTGTTCATGCTGGTCATAACAGGCAGGAAAAAAATGCTGGGCTCTTAAGTCAAAGGGAATATTCTTAACAAGTCTTTATCGTCTCTATGTCTCAGTTCGTCTGATAATTGTGAGGATTTGCCTTGTGCCATAGCTTCTCCCAAAGATACTGTGAGAATAAATTAAGAGATAGAGATATCTGTTAAGCATTTGAATAGTCTCAGAGAAAAATCCTTTAGACCTATAAAGTGGTATGAAAATAATGATTTCTCTGTTTTGTTTGTTTTGCGTTGTTTTTTTATGAATTGTAGAAATTCTACAACCAGGTCTCTACTCCATTGCTCCAGAATGTTCAGTTCAACTATCCCCATACATCAGTAACGGATGTCACTCAAAACAGTTTCCATAACTATTTTGGAGGCTCAGAGATTGTGGTGGCAGGAAAATTTGACCCTGAAAAATCAGAGCAATTACAGAGCATCATCACCGCAACTTCGGTACTTTGGCTTGTCTGCTTATTCTAACAATACTAACTGGTCCCCTGGATACAGCCCATCTTGTGTATTAACAGACTAACACTGCATTCCAAGAATCCTATATGTAAAATAAAAGCAATATCGAAAGGAAGACATGAGAATATCTTTACCATCTTCCCAATTACTGTATAATTCCTTACCTTTTCATCCCAAACTCCAGAAGTATGCACCTACTTCTTCTTTCGTCTTCTTTCACATTCCCCTTAAAGTTGCATGGTACCCTGACTCACTCCCAGTAGGTATGAAAATGTGAATTTCTTAACGATAATTTATAATTAACTCTGCTGTCTTTAAACTGACCCCTGCATCGTCCAGGCCAACACGGAGCTGGTCTTGGAGACCCTGGCCCAAATGGACGACTTGGAGGATTTTCTCTCAAAAGACAAACATGCAGATCCTGATTTCACCAGGAAATTGTGGGCCTACCTGACAATCAACCAACTTCTAGCTGAGCGGTAAGAAGAGCATGCACCACAGGGATTTGCAAAAGTATGCGGTTTGCCTTGAATATTTGAAGTAATACACAAAACAGTTTGAAACCAAGAAATGCAGCCAATTATTACATGGTTTGGATTATTAATTTCCACTCGTTCCAAGCACGTTCGCTAAAGCTGGGTTCACTTTTTAAATTGTGTATTGAGGTGTAACATACATACAGTAAAGTGTGTGAAGTGCATTGATTTTAGGTGCACTGTTTAATGAATTTTTATATACATCTCCCATGTAATCACCACCCAGATCCAAATATAGAAGACTTCTTGCATATAATGATGTAATACAATCTGTATTCTTTTGTTTCTGGCTCCTTTCCCTCAATGTGTCATCTGTGAGTTTCGTCCATGTTGCTGTACAGATAAGGACTTTGGATTTACTCCTGGAAACGGGTTACTGTCCAAAGAGAAACATACCGGGATGCGATTTTGTTATCACATAAGGAAGGGCTCCCTCACAGAGATCTGTTGCATCTCTGGCTTCTCAGCCAACCTGTGTTTAAACTCTCCAGTATAAAAACTGTATTTCTAGAGTAATGGATGGATGGCTCTTAAACCACCTGCGTCAGAGTTACGTATACGTGTTGATTAAGAAAATTCCCATTTCTGAGCCCACTCCACATTTCTGTCAGATTCTCAGGAGCATGCAGAAGGGTCATCTGAACGAGGTTGTGGGAAATGAAGTACAGTTGTATAACTGCTCACAGAGAAAATCCATGGTGTCAATAAGATTGTAAAGCACACAGTGGCTATAAGCTGTGGCTTTGAAGTGAGCGAGAAGTATTTCTGCCCCTTTACAGGAGCACACTGGGCGCATTTAAAAGGAGATAGCAAATTGCTGCACAAGTTAAATACTGATTTTTAGAAAACAATCCCCTATAAAACAGATCAGGGGTTGGGAGAGGGATAAATAGGTGGAGCACGAAAGATGTTTATGGCCATGAAACTATTGTATATGATACGTAATGGTGGATGCATGTCATTATGCATTTGTCCAAACCCACAGAATGTACAGCACCAAGAGTGACCCTAATGTCAACTGTGGGCTTGGTATGATAATGCCATGTTCATATAGATTCATCGATTGTGACAAATGTCCCATGTGGTGGGGGCTGGTGACAATGGGGCAGGAGATAAGGGGCAGGAAGTATATGGGAACTCTCTGTACTTTCCACTCAGTTTTGCTGTGAACCTAAAACTGCTCCAACAAAATTAAGTCCATGAAAAAATTTCCTAGGAATTCATGGCTAGATAAAACACGACCGCTTCATAGTTCTGTTTTGCCTGGTGGAACATCAGAAGTGGTGGGGTTGTAGGACTTCCACTCAGCCTGAAATATAGTGACGCTCTGTAATGTCTCTAATTCCTGAATACAGGAGCCTGGCTCCTACAGCTGCTGCCAAAAGGAAAATTACAAAAACAATCCTGCAGATGTCTCTGGAACATCACATTGTGACCCCCCTCACTGCTATGGTGATTGAGAATGAAGCCGGAAACGAGCGCATGCTGGCCGACGCACCCCCCCAAGATCATTCTTGCTGCTCAGGTCAGTGTTTCAATCCAGTGGAGAAACATCACTCTCGTAGCCTGTGCCAAGGGCTTGTGCCCCCCCAAGCCTCTCATGCACCCAGTCCGCCCCTGGCTCCCCAGCCTGTCCCTGTGCTCAGCTCTTCCTGTCAGTTTACTCTGGGGATGGTTTATTGCCGTGATCATCAAACATTTTTGCTCACATGTTTTCCAAAGGAATTTTCCAAACTTATGTACCCCTTCATACAGTTTTTAAATCGGCATTGGAAAGTTTCCATGTTGTTTAAGTACTTGCAATGAATTTAATTTCTGGCACAACGTAAAGGTTGAGCTTTCTATATAAAACTGTGACATCACTGTTTTAAGTGTGTCCAGTGAAATTCAATACCTAACTTGATACACATCATCGTCCATTAAAAAAAGTACATGAACAAATTCTATGTTAATTACTGGAAATTTTATATTGTTCGTTTTTTCTAGTGGACCTTATATTCCCATTCCACTTTCCTGGCAGAATCATATCCTAACATAACCTATTTTTATACTTGAAAGCCTGTTATTAATCATCCTTCTCCACTGCAAGAAAAACATGTTTACAAATTTAAATATTTTCAGTTTCTGGTGACCCTAAGATTATGAGTGTTCAAAGTTTTCTTCTGGCTTGAGTTTTATTAAAATTACTATGAGTAGACAACTGATCAAAATAACATAAATGTGTTATAAATTTCTATATACATAAGAAGGGATATTTTTTTGGACATCGTCTCTTAATGAGAAAAATGTGGCTGGGTGTATTTTTCATGAATCTATGGGTAAATGTTATTTCGGAATAGATTGAAAGAGACAAGATTCAGCATCAACTCTACTTTTAAAAAATATTTTATTGACATAAGTCCTGATAAACCTTGTTGACATAGATAAGTAGATAGGAATGTAAAGAAGTTGGTTATAGGAATGCCACTTACCTGGCCTTCTTCAAAATTATATGACAAAACTCACACCGACCTAAATAATTCAAAAATTATTTTTACTAATCTATCAGATGACAGCTTGGACCCTACTCCAATTCTATAGGGAACAAAGAATTGAGAACAAACAGATATGTTTCTCAGTCATTGGAACCATTCTGTTTTTTGGCACTACACCAATTTTCAAAAGGATGCTTTGGTTCCCAGGAGGTTTTTGGTGAGAGGAAGCAGGGAGAGAGCATGCTTTCCACTTGTAAACTAGGAGAAAGGGGTTTTCTTAGGAAAGAGCAGATGTGGAAGCTGTGAACCTAGAAATTGCCCTAAAAACTATCCATGACCTCTATGTCCTGCGGAAAGTCCCAAGGCATGCCCGAGGGACTGCGCCCAAGTTTAAAAGACCTTAGTTTGTCCACCTCCTTCCTTCCTCTTTCTCAGGGACTGTTCAAACACAGTCTTAAGAATGACCTGCATATACGAGAGGGATCACTTGCTGAATTTTTAATTTTGTCCAAGCAAGATGTCACCTATACCACGGTGGCCCAGGATTCAAGGAACTCTGACTTCTCACCTTCCCGTTTCAACAGGCTGGGGCCTCACAGCTACATTTATCCAGGGAGACACTCACCCTAGATAAACTGGTGTTTATAGGTGATTTTATATTGCCTAGATAAAATGCCTAGGTGAACGGGCAGCTGTTTCTCAAAGACAATGAGATGGACTCGAGATCAGAAAGCAAAATAAATGTGTTGTAATCTATACAGAACCTCTTTGGGAAAGTAAATTGCTCAGGATTTTGTTTGGTGGGTAAACAGGACTAGATCAGGAAGGTGATGACTAATTCAGTGGATGGATGGGACATTATCTCCCACAGGCCTAGTATGTCCCATGGGCCCTTCCCCAACTCTGTGGGGCAGTTCCTCCTGCTGCAGACCCCAGCCCACGTCCCAGACTCTGCAGAAAGCCCTACAGCAGGCCTACAGTTTTGACAGAGGGAGCCATAGGAGAGAGAAGTCAGGAATAAAAAAGGTTTCCTACACAGGTGCCCTGTATTACGGCAGCAAAGTTGCTCCAAGTTCACTCCCATCTTGGGTCAGCCCTTCACCAACACCAAGGACCCCAATGCCTGCTGTTGGAGCTCCCCCGGTTGAGATCACTCCTCCCCACGTGATGAGAGGTAAGAAAACTTCCACATGGCTTTCACCTCCCAGATTCAACTGGGTCATAATCTGTGGAGGGAGCACTTCCATGTGGTAATAAAATTGCTGTGTCCAGGTAAAATAGGTGACTGTTGCAGGCATCATTGCCTTCCATTGAAAGACGATAACTCTGTGTGTTAGTTAGCTTGGGCCATCATAACAGAATACCACAGAATACCACGTAAATAAATACCACACATTTATTTCTCACAGTTCTGGAAGCAGATGTGCAAGATGAAGGTGCCGGCATGGTAGATTTCCTTTTTCTTTTTGGCTTGTAGGTGGCCGACATCTTCCTGTGAGTTCACATGACTTCTGGAGAGAGAGCCAGAGAAAGGGAGGAAGGGAAGGAGAGAGGGAGGGAGGGAGGGAGAGAGAGAGAGAGAGAGAGAGAGAGAGAGAGAGAGAGAGAGAGAGCTGTCTGGTATCTGTTCTTATAAGGACACTAATGCCAACATGGGAAACCACTCTCGTGACCTCATCTAACCCTTTATTACCTCCCAAAGGTAGCCTGCCTATAAAATGGGGATGATACTACCTCCTCTGCAAGGTGGTTATAAGGTATGGTCCTGGTTCCCAGGAGAAGCTCAATAAACACTGGCTAGTCTTATGCCCATGGATCGCAGACCCTTAGGGGTCTATGAAGTCAGTCACGGGAGCACTCAATCTGTTTTCACCCTAATTAAAATCTAAGGCTGCACAGACCAACTTAAACATGATGTTTTGTTTCTGTTGCCTAGAATAATATCAACTCAATGTGGCAGCTCTGATTCATTGTTGCTTATCAGAAGGTTTGATTGGTGGGATCTGGGTTAATTAAAATGGCAAAACCAACTGTTATCTCTAATAAAAACACTTTCCTTCAAACAGAATGCTTCAAAATACCATATTTGTGTAGAGGAAGGAAGAGGATAGCATAATAAAATGATTTTTAATTTTTTTTTTTTTTAAGCAGTTGGGAACCTTTGTTCTGTGTTTTAATGATGCCCTCTAGTGCCCAGCTCCAACGCAAAATCAACTAACCAAGTATTTATTGAATACACAGCATGGGCTTGGTGGTGTGAAGGGTGCAAAGAAATACAAGTTTTTGTTCCTGCTCTGGATTAGTTTATCCTTGATTTCAAGGTTCAAAACACACTTGAAAATGAACGAGCATGTCAGAGAATGGTTGGGAGAATGGACTTGCAGTCAGACAGCTTGGCTGTGAGTCACAGCTCTAGCACTTACTCACTCGTGATGTGACCTCGGGGAGGTCATCTGTCCTCTAAGGATACAGTGAGAATGAGCTGACTTCATGTTTGTAAGGAGCTTTGTGATAATATCTAGAGAACAGTAACCTCTCAAATGAAGGTTGAATCATGTCACCTTTATTCTCAAAAACCTTTAATAGTTACCCAACAGCTTAAAGGTCCGTTCTTTAGCATGGTGTTCCATTGTCTTCATTCACCTACGTACAGTTTTAGTGTTATCTTTTTCTACATTGTTCAAGAACCCATCCGCGAGTCACACTGAGGTCCTTTCTAAACAAATCATCAACTTTTCTACCTCTGTTCCTCATTCTGTCCACTCAGAATAAAATCCCTCTCTTTCTTCTGTGTCGTAGTCTTCCCCTTTCTCCTCCTGCTTTTAAGACTTAAAAGTTCAAAACCCAACTCCTTTCTAAGGCCTTTCTCAACTTGCTCAGGTGAAGTCAAGCATCCTTGCATCTCTATTCTCAGAGCATTGCGCTTAGGCCATTGTTGTATCATTTATGTTATTCTAGCTTACATGAGTGGTTCTGTCTGCCTCTATGAAAGAAAAAATAAAGTTCTAATTGTTAAAGGAAAAAATTATTTGTGACATTTGCGAAAGCCTGGTAAGGAAGAATTTTAT
The DNA here is from genome assembly GCF_036562045.2 of Rhinolophus sinicus. Taxonomy (NCBI): domain Eukaryota; kingdom Metazoa; phylum Chordata; class Mammalia; order Chiroptera; family Rhinolophidae; genus Rhinolophus; species Rhinolophus sinicus. Next base: position 102,830,732 of record NC_133752.1, on the reverse strand, counting down.
TTAAGGGCCGATGGGCTGAAGGACCACTGCAGTGGGGGAGGGAGATTGCACTCAACTTCAAATAAAAACATGGGAAAGTGGGAGTTTATAGACAAGGAGTGGGGTGAAAGGTTTCTACAAGGGAACATTCTACAATGGAAGGGGATTCTGGCTAAACCGCCCTGACAGGATTCTTGCTGAAGGCAGGCCAGCTGATCAGACATCACCTGGGGCGTGGTGGGGGATGAGGGGCCTGATCAGATATCGATAGTGATCCGATGTGGAGGGTGGGGTTTCTGGTTAAACTGACTGGGCAGGATTCTTGCTTAAATGAAACAATGCAGAGATGAACACGGAAGTCCAAAAGTTAAGGTGTACTTGGAAAGTTCAGGGGAGTCTGAGTAGAGTTTGGTCCAGGAGAGAATCTCTGTCACTCCTTCATTAAATTGTTACTTTCTTGAAGCCACAGACCAGGACTTATATAGAGCGGCACCAAATATGGCTTAATTCAGTGTTTTGTGCATAGCTTTTTTCTCACTAAATATTTGTTGAATGGTTAAACCAACCAACAAATAAGATCAGCCAGAATAATGGTGTTCCGCCACAAAGGAATACTTTCTTGGGAGTAACTTGATCCTTCGTTGCTCTTGAAATTGATTAATATTAATCTGTATGCCAACAAATAATGTTTTTTCTCCTTTATTTTTATATACTGTGTATGGCTACTTAATAAAATACATATCATTGTACCTACCTATACACACTTTCACTGTATATGCGTTTATCCCTATGTAGTATATGTGTGCCAAAAAAATGTATATACATTTTAATAAAGGAAAAAAAATATTACAATTACACTACTGGTAACCAGTTTGAGCACCTCTTGTAACTGCAAAAGTCAAACGCGACTTGTATTCATCCTTTGTTATTGGTATATGTTGAGTATTATAATTTTAATAGTTTTTTCCTTTCTTAAAATATGTATATTTTTTGTATATATATTTGTGTATATATATGTATATATAGTGTGTATGTATGTGTCTTACTCCTTGTGTCTTTCTTATTAATTTTTCTCTCTAGCCCAGTATCTATGTGATAGCTGCGGAATAAGTATCCACTGCGCTAGGCCCCAGTGCCCAGTAGAACAGTACCTAGCATATAGTAGAAGCACAATAAATGTTTGTTCTTGTTAAAGTAAAGATGTTCAGGAATAGAAAAGTTTTCAAAATCGTCTTCCCTTCTATGATTTTTCGTTTGTTTGTTTTCATTTTCTTTGTATATTTTCCAGTTGAAAATGACCCACACTTCATCATTTACCTACCAAAAAGCCAAAAGAATATTTGTTTCAATATTGACTCTGACCCTGGAAAAATCCTCAACCTTGTTTCAGATCCAGAATCAGGTAAAATTTAAAAATAGCATATTTGAATTAGACAATTAGGTCATCGTCATGCTTCACTGTCGGTACCTGGGGTTTCTTTCTTTTGTTTTTCTTTTCCCCCTTCTTCCACCTTCCCTCCCCCCACTCCAGTTCAAGCTGTTGTTTCTCAGTCTAGTTGTGTAGGACACAGCTCCCTGGCCCATGCTGGTATTATGAGCCTTGCACTCCCCCCAGCTGAGGCCTGCGGTGGTCGGTCAGCGGCTCACAGCCCCTCACTTTGGCCGCCAGCCACTCATGGCGGCACACAGCAGCCTGCGGCAGCTCACGCCAACCTCCGGCTACCCACAGCAGCCCAGCTCCAGGGAGAGCTGTTGTTAACAATCTAAGCTGTAGAGGGTGCAGCTCACTGGCCCATGTGGGAATCGAGCCAGCACCCTCGGCGTTAGGAGCACAGCGCTCCAACCACCTGAGCCACTGGGCCAGCTTTCTTCCTCACCTTAATAGAAGCCCTCTATTTCCCAAATTCCAATAATTAGTAAGAAATGAATTATGAATATATTTCTAAGTGTTTGAACTATTATAAACTACTCTCATTCAGTATGAACTAGCAGATCTTGTAATATAATAAAACTATAATAAAGCATAGTTATAACATAAGAGTTACAGAGGAAAAAGTGTTATATAAACAGAATAATAATTTTCTCATACTGTCAATTTTTATAAATTTGAATTATGGTACCCACACATGAAAAAAGAAAGTGGCACTTGAGAGAGAAGAAAAAAAAAAAAAACTTTTTTTTCTCTGTAGGAATTTTGGTCAATGGACAGCTCATTGGTGCCAAGAAACCCAACAATGGAAAACTAAGCACCTATTTTGGGAAACTGGGATTTTATTTCCGAAGTGAAGACATGAAAATAGAAATCAGCACTGAGACCATCACCATGAGCCGGGGCTCTCGTACATCCATCTTGTCCTGGTCTGACACAGCTCAGGTCATTAGTCAGAGGCAAGTGTCACTATGTCTGCACTTGGGCCTGTCCTTGACACATTACATAAATCATTCCAGATATCAGAACATAAACATAGACCTTAAAATAGTCATTTTAAATACGAAGAAGTTGAGGTTCAAAAAAATTTGGTTACCCACTCTTCTGTTCAGCAGCAGGGACCATGTGTTCGGTCACTGGTGCCCCAGCGCTAGCCTACTGCCCGGCATGCGTTTACGTAGGTAGTCAGTAAATACGTGTTGGGTAAGTGAATGAGTCCATCAACCGAAATCCACAGCCGGCTCTGTGTCAGATATGCTCAGAAACACTGTGATTGTGTCTAATGAGTGATCTCTTCCCATTAGTATCTGTTAATTGTTGTAATTAAACAAACACATACATTGGTAGAATTTCAGAGCTGGGAGTTCAAACAGCATTCTGTGACCAAAACATGGTAAATCTCTTAGGAACCAGTGGAATTGTACTGGGAGGGATGGGAAGTGCATGTTAGGGATGAGAGGGACGACTTTCTAGAGTCTATTCTGGAATCATTGACCCCATTGCAATTTTCCCGCTAGTGTATTTGTCTCGGTGAAGAAAGAGAAGACAGTGACGATCACTCTCGATAAGGAGATGTCCTTCTCTGTGTTACTTCATCGCGTGTGGAAGAAGCATCCGACCAACGTAGACTTTTTGGGGATCTACATTCCCTCCACAAACAAGTTTTCACCTAAAGCGCATGGACTGATAGGTAAAGTCTCAGCCGACCACCTGACAAGTGTGGGGGCCACACTAGGTCGTGAGCAGCTTTGGGTGACACTGATTAGAACTTGGGAAAGTGACAGGGGTAAACTGAAAAGCACAGGGTCTTACTTTATAAAGCTGATGAGTGAACAACCCAAAGAGTCAATGCCACCGGAAGAAACATGGACTGTCACTCACTGTTTCCCCTGGAAATAGGAGGTCTGGCTGGCCACACAGGGGCCACAGGAGGAAGGCCAGATTTTGGTCAGGAAGTGGAAGCAAGAATGAGCAGTAGATTCAGGCCAGGCCATTATTGGGGTTTCCGTGGGAAGACAAGACAGAGCAGGGTAGTTTAAGTTTGGTTGGTTGAATGATTCCCTTGGGCATTGAGCTAGAGGGTGGTCTCCAGTTGCCTGGCATCTGGCCCTGGAATGCTTTCTTCTGGGTTGTACAGGCCGTAGGGAATCTGGCTCTGGGTTGGTTAGTTGCATATCAGGACAAGCTTCTGGCGGAGTCCTTTGTTATCTTTCAGAATTGGCTTGCCCAAGGCGGGGCAATCTCTCCACCGAGAGACAGGTTTATGAAGATGTCAAAACATCGTAATATACAGAAAATAAACAACCTGATTACTACAGCCCAAGAGAGCCGTGTGGGGTGACTCAGTAATGCTATAGCGAGGACCTTTACTGCTCCAGACAATGTTTTCCCGGAACCAGGATTACAAACTGGGCATGTTCAAAGAAGGGACAGATACAGTTTAAGTTTTATGCTAAAGACTTTTTTCTAACTGAAGAGAAGTAGACTGGCTTAGGAAGTCTGTAATAACAAGCAGGACACCTAGGTAAACTTTCTTTTTAAAGAATGGTTCCGATTTAAGCATATGACGTCACAAAGCTGTTTCTGATTTGAGCTGTGCTCTCCCTGGCTGACCTTAACCCCCTGTCATCAGGATGCTCGATGTTATTTCTGGTTCAGTAGATCAGCCTCATATACAGTGACCACGGGGTGAGCAGCACGGATTTGCTCTCAGGAGAACCCGTTGCTGTGCCCTTTTCCTCTCAATATGTCTTTCTACCCCAGAAATTCTGGAGGGAGGACCAAATGGTGGGTTGGATCAAATGACCCACCTGTCTTCTTCTTTACCGTGGGGTTATGTATAAATCCCTATCTGGACTTTGTCTCACTAGGCCAGTTCATGCATGAGCCAAAGATACGGATCTTCAATGAGCGGCCAGGAAAGGACCCCGAGAAGCCAGAGGCAAGCATGGAGGTGAAAGGACAAAACTTGGTTGTCACCAGGTAAGCCTCAGATGCATATGACAGTAACGAAAAGGGCTCCTAGTTGGATTGGACTCACACAGCAAACAGGAGAGTAAGAAAAGCTCCTTTTTTAAAGTATGACCTATGTCAAATCAAAGAATTCATTAGGAATAGACACATATGTAACATGTGCATAAGGACACTACAGACAGTCCGTCTGAAATGAAAACAATGTCTACATACATAAGTACATACTGTAGAATCCAAGATTACTTGGTCAGTTGTCCTCACCTTCAAACAGTGGCAGCCCTGTGGTCACAAGCTGGATAATTGAAAAAGCTGCTCAGAGAAGGAAATCATAAAAATTACTATGTTCCGTAGTGCAAGAGAAAGAATGTGTATTTTTATACTAAAGCTAGAGCCTTCTTTTTAAGTATGAATCTACTGCATGTCTTTTTGTGTAGCTTTTCTTACACAAACTATATCCATATGCTATTTTGGAGTGAGAACTTGGCTACTTGTAAAGCATGCTGTGTACAATTCTTATACTTTTCATTTTTCTCAGTCTTTTACAGTTCTCACCAATGCTTAACTCGGTATCATTTTAAAGCATTTTCTGCCCTTTGAGAGTTTTTACAAAGCAGCCAACTTTGCTTTATCAGAAATGACTCTCTTTGCCCACCAGTGTCATTGGCTTCCATGGACTTAATTAAGCCATCAAATTACAATAATAATTAAACCATAAGATTACAATAATACGTACTACCACAAAAATAGATTCGTGAACTAAAACAATGAGCTTTTGGCAAGTACACCACCCAACTGGCACCGGTTTACTAGAGATCAGGGAGTTAGCAGTGCGCTCGGTAAGCACATTTTCTGGAAGAAATGGTAAACAGTTAGTAATAGTACTAAGGTTCTCTGAAGTTAGTGTACATGCATCTACTAGACTGTAATGACCAAAGGGAAATGCTGGGCTTCAGTTTCGTCTACTGCAAGCCCCCAATGATGCACCACTAAAACCGAGTTGACCTGTGGGCCATACACAGTTATATAAATCATAAAGCTCATGAATGGCAACATGCCGTATAACTTTTCAAATCACTGGCTCCTTTGTCCTTTAAATGAAAGACATGAATTTCTCAGCAACAGCTGGCACACCCTTACAGAAAATACACATCCATACAGTGAAAGTGACAGGCATCTCGTGTTCATTCTGCAGGTAACATGTGAGGTCAGCTCACAACACGCCTGTTTTGTTCCCTCCTTCTTTCTGTTTCTACGTTAATTTGCACTCTTTCCCTTGCTGGAAAAGTCCATATTGGTCAGTTTCTAAGGACACACTGCTTATTCTGTCCTTGCAACACCAAGTCCCCAACTCTGATATTTCCTGTGACGTGGGGAGCGGGGGTGGGTGGGTGGGGACAAGCAGATAGGGTGCTAGAAGGGGCGCCATGAACAGCAAGGGGAGAGTGTGTCCTTTGGGGAGAGGCAGGCTGGCGTGCCTTGTTCTATGCCCTAACCGTCCATGCCCCTTTCCTTGCAGAGGCCTCCAGAAAGACTACCGAACAGATACAGTGTTTGGAACAGACGTTCCCTGCTGGTTTGTACACAACAGCGGAAAAGGTTTCATTGATCGACACTACAAGGATTACTTTGTGCCTCAGCTCTACAGCTTCCTCACATGGCCTTAAAGGCTTGGAGTTTCGGAAATTACATGTATAAACAGACATTTTCCCCTGCCACTTTTGCAGTCATTCTTCAGTTTGAATCATTTTAAAAACAAACCAGTTATCATGGTGGTTTATAAAAGCTGTTGACACCTTCTGAGAAAATAAATGCTTTGCAAAGAAGCTTTAGGATTTTCTTGCATTTTCAGTTCTCAGGTGTGTTCATCTGTTGGCATAGCCTTGCCCAGGGTACCTGTGAAGGCCCAATACACTTAGCCGAGATTGCCTCCAGTGTTGGCCTCGGAGCCATGTTTTAGTCCCCGAGGCCTGTATAAGTCAGGGGCTCTCCAGAGAAAGAGCCAATAGGAGGTATGTATATACATGCAGGGTCGGCCAATGGTGCAGGAGACCCAAGGAAAGATGTTCTGGTTCAAAGGCCATTAGGCAGGAAGAACCAATGTTGCAGATGAAGTCCAAAGGCAGTCACTTGGGGGAGGGTCAGTTTTTTGTTCTATTCCGGCCTTCAACTGATTGGATGAGGCCCACCCACCTTAAGGAGGGCAATCTGCTTCGCAGAGTCTACCTTTTTAAATGCAGATATCATCCAAAACACCCCCATAGACACACCGAGTATAACCAACCCAGTTTGACCAATCTCAGGGTCCCCCCAGGGCCCATCTAAGTTGACACATAAAATAAGCCATAACAAGGTTTTAGTTGACCAGCTAGCCATTCTCCAAATAAAATAGAAATACAATTGGGTAGGTGTCTTCTGATTAAACTATAATCCTGTAACAGTCCTCCCTGATATTATTCTAAGATCACCTTGGAGATTTTGTTGCTCCCAAATTCTTCACATATTTAAAATTGCTCAGGATATTATCTCTGATGGCTTACTGCACAGTTTTAATGTTACTATGAATTCTGACAGAATCACAGTTCCCAATGCTCTGGAAGCCCCTCTGTGAAGCACAAATGTAATAGATCTTGAACACCAACACTTCCTTAGTACTCCCTGTAGACCTTTGATTTTAATTGTAGTTAAGTGATTCCTAAGAGTAAAGTCACCTCATTTTAAACCTTATATGATTAGATATATTTCAAAATAAATTAACTAGTAAATTGTGTGCAAACAAAAGGTTAATGACATTTATAAGGCAAAATAAACAAGTTTAAAGTGAAATTGGGTGACTGACTTTATGATGTCTGTGTAGATTTTGGTGATACAATCCAAGTCTTACCCATTGTAATTCTGTGCTTTGCTTCGTTTGTAACTTTTAAGAATCAGTTCCTAAAATGGGCACACTTTCAAAGGCCAAAGTGATAAAATTACACTTAAAAGTTTTTAAGATGCATTTTTATGAAATTTTCTCACCATAATTTGATAAAAATAATTTTTCATTTTAGAAAGTAGCGAAAACTATCTCTTCTTGGAATACCCAACCCACATTTGAAAAAGTGAGTGATTATCTTTTGACCTAATTGTAAAATGTTAAATAAATACGATTATTTCTATAATCCAGTCTCAGTACTGAAGAGGTAGATGGCATTGCCTTTTAGTTTCATTCTTCTATAAAAATTGGTCACCTATGATACATTAAAAAAAAAAAAAGTACATCTTCTCTATTTCCTATTTCAAAAATACTAGTCTTAAAATGCTAATATTCAACCCAAACTTCAAAAGTAATTGTAATTGTTCTTGTAATTGTTAGTTGGTAAAAATTTTAACTTTAAAGCTTCTCCTTTAGCTAAGTTTAATTTGAGTCCTGGTATTTCCTATGTGCTCTGTTGCTTTTAGTATGAAAATGCTGGGGTACAAATTTACATGCTGGCTACTGAACAGTAGAGTCCTATCGAAAGGACTAGATTTAAAATCAAATCTATGTTATTCAAATTATCAATACTTTGATGAAAGCTAGTGTTTTGAAATTCATTGCCTGTAAAATAATCTTACTAATACAGTTCGCCAGGAGTCATTTTAGTACTTAGAGGTATGAAGTCTTAGGCAAGTCATTCCACATGCTTTAAAGGATCACTTCATACCATAAACAGTAGCATCTTTTCTTCAGCCTTATCCCAACTGGAAGTGACTCCACAGACTCAGTGAAGGCCCAGCTGCTCACACTCTTTGAGTCCCACTGCACGTGTAGCTAAGGTCTGCTCCTTTCCAGTTACATGAACTAGAAATTTCCTTTCCTTTTATTTTTTTTGTGCATAAGCAAATGTGAGGTCGGTTTCCTGTTTTCTGCATCCCTGAATAATACATGGCTCTACTTATTTAAAAAATGTATAGTTCAACATTGCTGGTGGGATTGCAAATGGTGCAGCCCCTTTGGAACAGTCTGGCAGTTCCACAAAATGTTAAACAGGAAATCACATGAGTTACAGTGTGACTCAGCACCTCCACTCCAGGAACTCACAGCTTGTGTTCTCACTGAATTTTGTACACGAATGTTCACAGGATTCATAACAGCCCCATTTTTATTGAACGGATAAAAAAATGTTGTCCATCCATATACTTTCCATTTTATTGCTGTTCAGCAATAAAAAGGAATGAAGTGGGGGGAAAAAAGGAATGAAGCACTGATACCGCCACATGGATACATGGATGAACCTTGAAAACATGCTGAGTGAAAGAAGCCGGACCACATATTGTATGATTCCATGTGTACGTATGTCCAGAATAAGCAAGCCCTTAGAGACAGAAAGTCGATTAGTTGCTGCCAGGGGCGGGAGAGAGAGGGAGAAGGAGTGACTAAGGGACAGGGTTTCTTGTTGGGAGGATGAAAATGATCTAAAATCAGATAGTGGCGATGGCTGTACAACTCTACAAATATACCAAAAACCAATGAAATCGTACATATTTCATGGGTGATATTATATGGTGTGTGAATTATATCTCAATAAAGCTGCTATTTAGTTTAACTTTTGAAAATGGATATTTATATCTACAATTCAACGTTACTACTTTACTACAAAAATATAGAGTATATGAAGAATTTCCTCTAGTTATATGATTCTAAGTTGTATTGTATAAAACACTTTACAATAACATTCTTTTAATGAAGATTAAAAATCAAGGAAATATTACAAAGAAAATAAAAATAACAAGGACAAATTTACATGGTTTTGATACTTCATGAGACATAATTAGATTTTTCTCTAAGTTTCACTAAACAACTATACAGTAATAGTTAAATAAATCCATTGGTTTATACAAAAGAAACACCCTCACACAGTAGAGAGTCTCATAATGCCTCGGTGAACACCAATTTGATGCTTTAGGACTTTAATATGCTGTTAACAAATTTTCAAACTCAAGCAAGTTTGGAAATGTCTTCATACTGAATTCCTTCAACTCTGCGTCCTTTTAAAGGGCCCTGCAAATTAAAATAATTGAGGAAAAGGTTAAAAACACACATGTACTTAAAAGACACGAAAATGACACTACACTTCTGAATACAAATTTGCCTTTTCCATATCCTGAAAATACCATCCAGGATGCTAACGTTTCTATCGCTATAAATTTTAAGAACATTCTATGGCATTCTCATTAAGAACTATCACACATTCTTCAATGGTATCTGAAAAGTGTTGTCACTAGATACTGCAGCAAGATCTGCCAGTTGTTCACCATCTCCTCTGCCTCCTGGATAAACAGTTAGATTTCCTAGCTCCCCGTGTGGTTAGGTGTGGCCATGGAGCAGCCCACGGACGTGAACAGAAGGATGTGTGCCCCTCCAAGCCCAGGCCATGCTGTCCTCTACCCTCAATCCAAAGCTCCCCCTTGGTCCGCCTGAAGCACACAACATGACAGCTGTAAAAGCCACTTGTTGAGGATGGTAGAGCCACAAGTTGGAAGGACCCTGGGCTCACAATTACCTCTTATTACCTCTTAGAACAGAGCTGTTCCCTGATCAAGAGCACCATTTTGGATTTTTAGCACAAGAGGTAAACCTCTATTATGTTTGTACCATTATCAATTTGATAATTTCTTTCTCTCCTTTTTTTCCCTCCTTCTTTCCTTCCTTCCTTCCTTCCTTCCTTCCTTCCTTCCTTCCTTCCCTTCCCTTCCCTTCCCTTCCCTTCCTTCCTTCCTTCCTTCCCTTCCTTCCTTCCCTTCCTTCCTTCCTTCCCTTCCTTCCTTCCCTTCCTTCCTTCCCTTCCTTCCCTTCCTTCCTTCCTTCCTTCCCTTCCTTCCTTCCTTCCTTCCCTTCCCTTCCCTTCCCTTCCCCCCTTCCCTTCCCTTCCCTTTCCTTTCCTTTCCTTTCCTTTCCAGCAAATACTATTTTAAGCAATATAAATACTCAAACATGTTTGTCTAGTTTGGCTGTGACAATTGGGCTGGTCTTTATTATAGAAACTGAGTCCAACTTTAAACATATTTTCATCTTCTCCACACATCCAACAAAAAGGGAAAGGGGACAACTAGATATGAAAGACAGTACCTGTCATAAGAGCTGACACAACCTGAGAACATAGAGTCTAAGAATATGGGCTCTGGACCTGGACTGCCCAAGTTCAAATCCCGCCCTCCTCAAGTGACTAAACCCTTCTGTGCTCCATTATCCCCTAGTGGGGAATGATAAAGTACCTATATTACTGGGTTGTTGGTAAATATAAACGAGTCAATACATATAAAGGGCTCAGAACAATACCTGGAACATACTATGAGTATGAGCTCAAAAATTTTCAACTCATTATTAAATCTTTTGGCTAAAATTTAAAAGTTGGTCCTCTCCCTTGCAAAATAGAAAATGATGGTGATGATAATGACTCCAATCCTGAACTTAAATTTTAACATTTTTTACTGAGACACATGCCTTCCCTTCAAGAGGCTTTCTAAGACGCCATTCTTTTAATATGATCATAATGATTATATGTAAGGGAAGTTAAGTTCCCAGATAAAGCATGACCCAGGTAGAATCTTACATTATCGAGTTTAAAAGGTCTATGGTCAATTACAGTTTTATGATAAGACTATGAGGCTGGGAAATAAGAAGGGAGCTAGACATTTGCATTAACTAGGCAAATAGCTAAACAACTGAGGCTATTTTTGAACAATTTGTTAACTATTTTTAAATCTGCTTAATAAATATAAAAATTTCAGGGGATAAGGGGAAGGTGAGAGGTTTTGAAAAATAGTCGGTAACCACAAGATGGTCATGGGGGTTTGAAAATTAATTTGGGGAACGTACAGAGGGATAGTGGATGGGGGGAGAGGGGTTCACACAGTGTGAGGGATATAAATGATAAACGTCTAAGTTTTGCTTTGTCTTGTGCAACTGAAACTAATAAAAAAATTAAAAAAATATATAAAAATTTCAAGTATTATGATACTGACACAAATTTAAGATGCCAGAAATGATTTTTAAAAAAAAAAGCAGGAGAAATCACTTGAAAAGTTTGTGTATTTCATGGCAGTGTCTCGAAGAAAACATGGGACATAAGAGAGACACAGCACCAGAAACACAGACTTTTTATTTATTTTTTTAATATGGAGGCAGGCAGCAAAACAAAAATGAAAAGGAAAACAACAAAGAATAAGCAGGTGGGATTCCTCTTCCAAAAGTACACGCTACTTTGCAACCAACCAGAAAGGGTTTTTATGTGGATTTCCCCCTAGGTTCTATCTCAGTACAGCTCTGTAAGCAACTAAGGCATTAGAAAGAAAGATGAAACGGGGGGTTTCCAGTTCTTGAAAATCATACAAACTGTAAACCAAAGGTATCCGGATGGAACTTAGGAATAGCCTCAGTGGTAATTAGTTGTTTTGTGTTTCTTTGAGAGGAAAACATGAGACAGCATCTAAATTGGATAGTATTATAAAATTAAAAAGTGGAGGAGGACCAACCTGCCATGGAAGTGGGAGATTTCCCATGACTTACACTGACTGACTCAGAGAGAAAAACGTACTGACTTAAAAAAAACTCAATCTGTTCAGCCAGACTGATAAAATCTTCAATATCCTTTTTTTCTCTTATAGTTTATGTGACAGTTTCTAGGTTAGTATTGTCAGAGTCAGGAAAAATAAAATAAAATAAAAGGCCTAATTTACTTAAAATGTGATATCTGTCAAACAAAGACCCAAATGCTTTTTCCAGAAAACCTTCCTGAGACACAATTCTCTAACCAATCCATACAGGGGTTTAGGGGCCTAGGAACTCCTTAAGATAAAACATAAAATTTGGCAGTTGTGTGCAATTTTTTCGGAGAGAGTTTAGAACTTTCATCAGGCTCTCCAAAATATGAACACTTAACTGTACTGGAGATGAAGAAGTCTTTCATTTAGAGATAAAGATACATAATGCATAGTTCAGAATCCTAAAAAAAATTAGGCAGTGGGGACGAAGCACGTTTCAGATCTTTCCTTCTAAAGACGTCTTAGGTCCCCCGTGGCCTCACACACAGACCGGTCACTGAACTAGCAGTTCTAAATCAGTAAGCAATCTTTGATGTCAGATTTCTTTAAATGAATTATTTTATTGATCTCTTCTCCCTTCATCCTTTATGAAAGGAGTGGGGACGTTTAAAAAAATTGACCTCTGGCTTTTCCCCCATTAATTATGGCTCTACAGTCCTCACTAATTATACCATGCCAAATTGAGTTTTATATTATTAGATATGAGAGCAAAAACATTAAGAGATGAAACTACATATTGTATACAATTTTATGAAATAAAAGACTAGAAAGGAACAGACCAAAATATTAATGGGGGTTATCACTTGGCTGGGAGATTATGGGTAATTTAAAAAATTATTTACATTAAATTGTATTTGCAGTGAGTATTGCTATAGACTGAATGTGTCACACCCAGAATTCACATGTCGCAACTTAATGCCAATGTGATGGTATTTGGAGGTGGAGCCTTTGGGAGGTGATAAGGTCATGGGAGCGAGCCCCCATAAATGGATTTCTGCCTTTATGAAGGGACCCCAGAGAGTTCCCTTGTCCCTTCCACCATGCGAAGACACATGAACCAGGAAGCAAATCTACCAGTGCTTGATCTTGGACTTCTAGCCCTCAGAACTAGGAGAAAGACATTTCTGTTGTTTATAAGCCACCCAGTCTGTGGTATTTTGTTACAGCAGCCTGAACAGACTAAGACACATATACATTTCCTTTTTAATCAGAAAATAAAATGCTCTAGCAATGGTAGTCACTAGAGAAAATAAGCTTACTTACAGATTTCCAAGTAGGAGAGAAGGCAAACAAAAAACCCAAACTCTACAATAAAGATCAATCCAACAAAAGAAAAATGGCACATTTTCAGAGCATTTTGAAATTTCTGTCTTTGTGTAAACACACTTACAGTTTCAATGACTATAGTAGCTGAAAAGGTCTTCTCATTGATGGATTCTAAGGTACCTTCATTTCCTCTGTAGCCTCCATTTAAAACGAGAATTCTTTTTCCTACAATAGAAAAGAATACGACACCGAATGCAAAGAAAAGGTCTACTTTTTTCTTCTACTTTGTTACAGCAAAATGCACTGAATGAATATAATGAAAAACAAAGTCCTTCTCTTGGAAGTTCTTAATCACTTAAAAACTTTGTAATATTCTAAAGTATAGTTGTAGATACTTTGATTACTATCAGAAGACTCCTCATTTTTTCCCCACTTATTTGTCAAAGGGATATGTTTTCATTTTAGATTGCAAGGTATGTAAGGTATAATACTTGGAGGAAAAGCTCAGAGTCCACAAGTAATCAGGAAAAAACTTGCTTGCTTTACTTTGTCTCTTTTTAAAATCATAAGATGGTTTGGCGGTTTCATATGATATGCTTATCATATGACTAAGCCATTCTATTTCTAAGTATTTTCCCAATAGAAAAGAAATCATATGTCTGTACAAATACTTGCACATGAACGTTCACAGCAGTTTTATTTCTAACAACCCAAAACTGTAAACATCCCAAATGTCTATCAACATGTGACTGGATAAACACACAGTAAGGAAAGCAGATGAATGGTTGCCTGTGGGAAGTCAGGAGGCCATTGGAGGGGTGGGAGAAAAGGATTATAAAGGGAAATAAGAAAACTTTGAGGGGGGTAATGAAACATTATTTTGATTTCAAGAATGGTTTCATGAGAGCAGTCATGTTTTAAAGCTTATCAAATTGTATACTTTATACAAGTCCAGCTTACTGAATGTCAATTATATCTCACTAAAGCTGAAAAAAATATTTTTAATCCATTAAATGAGTTTTATTTTAGAGGGAAAAAAATAAAGGATCTGAGAAGCGAAATTTTAGAGTCTGACATTATCATTGTGGCAGCAATGATATCACCGAGAAGAGACTGGGTCGGACAAACGAGCTGACCAAAGTAGCATTAATACTAGATATTGTGTTAGTGCCCAAATGATCGAGATAATTAAGGAAAAGCAAAAGCAAAATAATACTGACTTTTACTATCGTGTTTTCCCAAAAATAAGACCTAACCGGAAAATAAGTCCTAATATGATTTTTCAGGATGACATCCCCTGAACATAAGCCCTAATGCGTCTTTTGGAGCAAAACTTAATATAAGACCCGGTCTTATTTTCAGGGAAACACGGTAGCTCAGGTACCTAAATATATTAATATTAATAATAACCCTAATATGGCTGAATTTATCAAGACATGTCTGTGTTTTGCTTCTGGAAAAAAATAACTTTAGGAAGGCAAATTTATTCACGCCACAAATAGCTTCTCAGAGGACTGGCAAACTACCACGTCACCTGAAATGAAATAGGATCAGCTATACATGCAGTTGCTAAAAAGGAAGCTCGTCTCTGTAACTATCAGGTAATCTGAAAAAACTACAGTTTAACAAATGAAATCACTCACTTTGTTGGTATTTGCATTAATTCGTCTGCAAAAAAGGTTTACCTGGTGCAGGAATTACTGTTTCTAAATGAGTCTGGTCAAGTTTCAGCTTGTCTCCAGAATCAATCATCTTTACAACAGCTGTGTATCTGTCAATTACTTCCTGTCGTAAAATCAACAATTTTAAAAACAGAAGAGATATGTGAACACAAATTTCAAAGGACAGAAATCAGTAAAATGAAAACAAGTGAAATTCTAGTCAAAAGATAAGAGTAGCTCCTTCCATAAATGACGCTGTTTTATAAATGCTGTATACGATTTCTCAATCTATGTTTCTTAATAAAGATTTCAATTCAAAGCTTAGTTTAAGGTTTTCATCGGGAAAGAATAAAAGACTGGTGATCTCAGAATAAGACTTTAAGAAATATAATGAGAGGGGTAACTTTGCCCAGCTTGCAGTACAGTGGAAGGGCAATTTATGCACGCACAGGCTGGGCGCTCAATGAAACCAGATTCAGGAAAAGCAAAAGGGAGAAAAGGACTGGGGTGTTGATTTTTAAATTTTAAAATCCTAGAGCGGCCAAAAGACGGTCTCTCAGTCCAAACACAAGGAAGTCCTCCTTGGAATCCTGAGGACATAATTATATTGCCCATCATCAATAAAGAGAATGCATCTTACTGGTTAGCAAGGCGTGCCCACTGAGTTTAAGAGGTACCAGTGGGATTTAATGCACACTATTTGCTCCAGTAAGAAAGCAGAGTAAGGTTAAGTATAAACGGTGGTTGAAAATGACACATCTGTCCAACAATTAGGAATACAACTTTCCTTTTATGGAACCATCAGGAACCTTAGACAGATGCTTTCTGCTACTATGACTTTATTTTTAAGGCATGCCAAAATGGCTTTACTCAGTCACCCATCAGCCCCTTTCACAGATTCCATTCATAACTATGTTCTTACCTTAACAATGCCCTTTTTCTTATGATATTTCTCTCCAAGTTTTTTGGTTATAATTTTCACAATGATTTCCTACAAAATAACAATAAAAAAAAAGATGAAAGGAAAGATATAATTATCTTTTCCGTTTTACTCCTTCATTTTAAACCATGTTCACCAAAAAATCATCATAAAATATAACTGCTCCGGCTAAATAGGAAATTTTGGAGTTCTAAGCCTTCCCAATGATGGCGTTTCCTTATTAATCTTTCATTCTTTCTTTCTCTTTTTATTCAACACAGTTACCAAGGGGAAAAACATACATCTAATGGCAGACTTCCAAAGTGCAAGTTTCTTGAAATCTAGGACCTTTACCTATAAATCTCAACTCTATGAATTCACGTCTTTCATAGACAGCTTCTTCTTTGCTGTGCATCCCAGGAAGTGAAAAGTATCAAGGATTTTGTACTGTTGGTGTTCACTGCTGATAAAAACGCAGCCAGCCAGTCTCCCAGGGAAGTCCCAGGACATGACACTGTCCACAGTGTTTTTTCCTCCTTATGCTGTTTTGAATTTTTGCTACAAGCGGGATTGTTCCAGATTAGCTCCAGCTAAAAGTATTGTTCTTCTGAGCAACTAATTCTGGAATGGGAGAGAAAGCTGGGCTTATTGCATAATAATGCATTCTGACATGCTTCTTTCTCGTTTTCCTAGTTTGGGTTAGCTGTGTGATGACTGATAGTAAAAATGACATCGCCTAACTTGCTGCAATACTCACTATAATTCTACATTTGCTACTTTGAGCGACTATAGTAGGTAGTAGGTGGTCACAAGTACTCCATTAAGCCATGCTAAAAATTATGTTAATGAAACTTCAGTAAGGACTTTGTGGGGAGGATATTCAATAGTAGGAAGACGTGTCTAAGAGAAGACTTGACGGGCCTTATTCTTAAGTGTCTTGTCTACTTTCTAAATAAGCCAAATAATGCCTAAACAGCTTCTCTGATTTCGTCAGAGTATTTCGGCACTGAATTTCTCATAGACCCCCATGGGTACACATTCTTAAAACTTAAAGGTAGCTCATTACATCATTTGACTTTTTGACACGTTTGCAATAGATCTGTTCAAAAACTGTCTTTTCTGAGTTTAAAAAAAATGAAGTTTTCCAGTCTATCACTGTGGACTATTGGCTATTTTAACAAACATTGCGTTTTTCAAAATAAGAGATACACTGAGTCATCAGAGCACTGTTGTTTGACTGTCACTTGTACCTAACACTCTGTAAGGGGAAGTATGAAGAAAACCTGAACAATTTACCAGATGAGAAAATTATCAACAGAAAATAAAATTTAACCGAAAGTTTTGGCAGTGGAAAGAGAATTTTGGGACTAACTAAAACTTGGAATACTTTGCCTTTTTTCTTTTTTTTTTTGCTTTTTGCTTTTAGTTTTTCTTTTTCCTGTAAACCAATGGTTCTTCACCAAGGGTACATATCAGATTCACCTGGGAGGTTAGTGACCATGTCTATGCATTTCACACCAGGAGGCTAGATGGGAGTACTACCGGAACCTGCGTAGTTTGAAATCCCATGGCCTATCAGACCCTAAGCTTCTGTCTCAGAGGATGGGTGTGTGCAATAAATTGCGCCATGCATGATGTTTGCTATTATGGAGACTATGGTAAGCATAGGAAAAATTTTCTTAACACTCCTGGTTAAGAACTACTGCTTTAAGCAAAATTCTTGATTATATTTTCATAAATATATAAAACTATTAATATTCAAATGCTAGCTACTCTAACTGGAAAAAGGAAAATAATTCATGGATGGTTGGTTTCTTCCCTACAAGTCCTTCCTTAATGAATCTTAACCCAAACTTCTCAGAGAGTCAGGGTGAGTTACGCTTCTCAGGAAGCAGTATTGTTTACTAGTTGAGAGTACAACCTACTGAGTCAGGTTGCCAGGGAAATCCTGGCTCACCACTTACTAAATGGCCTTGAGGAAATTACTCAAATACTTTATGCTTATTCTCACCTATAAAACAGAATAATAACAGTAATTACCTGGGCTGATGAGAATTAACTGAAACAATTCATACAAAATGCGTATTTTCCATTGAACACAGCAAGTGTTTTTGTATCAAATAACTTACTTTATGATCTGTCACATGATCACCAGGTAGAAATGTTTTCCATCATATAAGGATATACACTAAGGCAGGGATGCTAAATTATTTTCAGGCCTAGTGGCAGAATGACTATGAAGATCTGAATCAGAACTTTGGACTTCTTGACCTTCCAGGGTATTGTTAATCTTATTTTTCAAATCAGAAATAACCTAAATAACACACTACTTTTCATTCTCGTGCTACTGATTAAACCAGCTTCCTTAAGAATAAGGCGCCCTGTAGGTTTTATACGAACTTCACATCTCTGTAAGTTCAAAACAGAGTATCAATAAATAACAATTTTAAAAATTATTTAAATGTTTTCAAATTATTATAAAATGACTATTTTACAGTAATAAGCAATAATAAGGAGCAAAATACTAAGCTTTCCTTGAGTTTGTAAATTGAAACCTGTTTGTTTGTTTTTTGACAAAGTACCTAAAGGAACATTGTAAGTTCACTAAGATAAGTTGAAAACAAGGACTTTTGCATTTGCAATTCTATTTTTTAATCTCATTTCTGAAACTAAAATCTTTTGTTTTATAGTGAAAATGGAAAATAATTCCAGGCTTAAATTTAAGGTGCCCATAAACAAGTTTGGCATTAAAATCAAGGAATATTACCAGCCCATAAACATGAAGTCACCCTCCAATATAGGTGCAACCAATAATTAAAGATCAAAGAGGGGGGGAAAATCTCATTGAAGTCATAGGTCTAGCTATCAAAGTTATACATAGTTGAGAAATTTAGTCATTTATACCAAATGCTATTGAAATCATTCACTTGAAAGTACATTTAGAACTTAGGGAGCTCCAGCTGAATACATACGGGCTGCAGCCAGTAGTCTGTTCGGGAAGCCCTTTTCTTTCCCTCTTCAATCTATAGGACACGAAGACAAATATAAAATGATCTCTTCAAAATCTTAATTCATTTCAAGCAACATTCTATTTAGCAAAAGAACAACATATGAGGTCAGACAATTAAGTTCATGAACTCATCCTAGAAAAAGTGCTCCATACCTCATTGCTGAATATCACTATGGTCACCTTCGAAGGACTCCTCTTGGGAAGCTATGACACTGATGTCAGTGCCTAGTCCACCTTTCAAAGCAATTCTGGAACTCTTTCTGGAATGGCCATCAGAGCTGTGGTCATATTACCCTTGATGTTCTGAATGTCATCAAAATGTCTTCTTTTCAGTATTTCCCTTATCTTCACGTAAAAAAAGAAGTCATTGGGGGCCAGATCAGGCGAGTAGGGAGGGTGTTCCAATACAGTTATTTGTTTACTGGCTAAAAACTCCCTCATAGACAGTGCCCTGTGAGCTGGTGCATTGTCATGATATAAGAGCCATGAATTGTTGACGAAACGTTCAGGTCATCTAACTTTTTAACACAGCATTGTCAGCACTTCCAAATAGTAAACTTGGTTAACTGTTTGTCCAGTTGATACAAATTCACAATGAATAATCCTTCTGATATCAAAAAACGTTAGTTAGCAACATCGTTGCAATAAGTTCATGAACTTAATTGTCAGACCTCGTAAAACACATACTTCACAGAAGATCAGTGATATAATTTGTATGCTCTGATAAATCAAATAAATGTTTTTTGGGTTTTTTTGCAATTAGCCTTTGATTAAAAAAATGAAATCTGGACTGAAGAAATAAAAGGTGATAAAACAAGTCAATTGACCAAGAAAATAACCACAAACCACCTCGCCTTGGGCAAGGCCATCTGCCAGTCCTATACGGCCCTCTCCCTGCCTCCTCCCATGTCACTGTGACAAGCTGGAAAACAGGCGGTAAAAACAGAACAGTTTCACAGCAATTTAGCACAGCAAGGTTAGGGATACTCTGATGGCGAAAATGAGCTTCCCTGTTGGATAAGGATAACCCAGCTTGTGAACAGAGGGGAAGAAACACAGAACCAGCAGAGCTGTGTAATCACTAAAAGTGTGACCAAATGAAAAGAGAGCAGGCTGGCCATTATGGCTCTACCTCACGCTGTCTTCTTGCTCAACTGCTAAGACTTAGAACCCAAAATACCAACTTTCAAGGGGACAGAACAGTGTGATTCTTCAGTTGATTCTAAACCTCATTTTAATTTCTACAACTTTTCAATATGAACAAAGACTATTCTAAATTTAGCACGGATTATATTCAAAGCACGTAGAGCTGGCTTTCCATTTGCCTTTGAATTAAATTTAAAAACTCTTGTCATGGCCTGACATTCCTGTGCTCACCATGCTCATCTGGCGACATGGCTCTTTCCTTCAGATGCTTGAATTAGAGACCTTTCCTGCCTTAGAACCTTTCAGCAAGCCATCTCCGCAATCCCTGCCTTCAGCCCTCTTTGGCATGTAGCATTTTGTCATTACTTAGTCACTGGTTCACTTGTTCCCAGAATGTCTCTCTCAATAGAATGAAAGCTGCGTGACACACAGGGACTGTTATTCTCCTACTCGCAGACCCACGATCTCGCACCATGTCTAGTCCGTAACAGCGACTCACTGTTTGTTGAACGATGGGATGAGCACATCTCACAGTGCACTCAGATTACTCTTCAAGCTTCCAGACTGCCCTGCATGGTGCGGACTCAGAAACAAGGAAGACCAAAGAGTGACCTCCATCCCTTCACAGTGGAAGAAAAGGGATGGGGAGACTAGAGGAAATGACATTGCAGAAAAAGGAAGCTGCTTCTTGGATCCATTTATCCTTTCTCGTTGCCTAGAATTTCTCTTCTCTTGCACGTATCTCATAAATTTACTGATTAGGTAAGGTCATGTGTTGGGAGGGAGGAAGGAATATTCAGGGGGTACACTAAGAACCTTCTGCAGAACGGCGCCAAGTTCCAGGTAGAAAGTATGGCCCCAGATCCAGACAATCACAAGTTTTCAATGATTGACCACATAAACTTAGCCATGAGGTTAAATCAAATTAAAGCTATGTCACGGCCTTCTCCTGCTGGCAAGGAGGCAGTAAGTGGAAGTCAGACAAGAGGAGAGCAAAAATTGGGGGGTGGGACCATGGAGGGTGCCAATTTCACAGAACCACAGAAGGAGACCAGCTTTCATTTCCAGCTTCCATTACCACCAAAGTCCTTCTCACTGACCTCTACTGCCCATAGCTGCATGGAGAGTTCTGCAGACAGTACTTGAGGCAAGAAACTAAACCTCGGTGGGGGATTCCAACTCTATGCAGATGGAACTGCATCTCAGCTCCTTTTCCCTCACCTAGTATATGCACAATTTCGAACTTTACATGAATCTAATAATGGTGAAACGATTTCAGTTTCTCTAATTTAAATTGCATTATTCCTCTAACACTAAAGAGTTGGTAGGCAGCTCGTGCACTGTACCTCCATGATTTCATCGAGTGCAGATTTCTTTTTCTTCTTTTCTTTTGGTTGAGCTGAGCTCTGAGAAGCCTCTTTCCGTTTCACCGACGCTGTAGTCTCTATCATCTTCAGTGCACTTGGTCCCAAAGAACTGAAGAAAAGAGGAGCCGTGCTTGTTAACAAAAAGTACGCACAGATGGAGGCTTTATAATGTGCACAATGAACAGCACAGAAGAAATCTCTTACGTGATTCATTTATAATACATTAGTCAAAACAAGGAAGGAGCTGTCTGTGTCCCCTACCGGACCACAGGCACAGAACAGGTACACCTTCCGGTCTCCAACCCCCTCCTGCCGTCACCTCACCCCTTCAGTTATAATAGTGCCAGAATAATCAGCTCAGCAGTGATGACAGTATTGGTTCCGGCGTGAGGCAGATCAGGGTTTGAGGCTACTTTTGCTAGAACCTCGAGCAATTGGCTTTGCTAAGCTTCCATTCCTCATCCATAAATGGGGATGACAATGTAACCCAACTTAGGACTCAATTGCAAGGATTAAATAAGATGTTTGTAAAATGACTGGTAGAAGCCTAGCACATTACCATCAGTTCTATTTTTTTAAAGCAAAGATCTCAATGTGTCACTTAAATATTGTTGATTGCTCCTGACTAGCTAGAGTTGACATGTAAATTCGAAATTTTGTAGTGTTGACATAAGATCGTCACCACTGGCCTCGGAATACTTACCCTGACTTATTATGTTCACTGGCCATTGTAAACAATTTGCTATTGACTGAGCCATGCCCTGTAATTCATGCTTTTGCAAATTTGCACATGGCTATTTTATACCTAAAATAATCTCTGCATTTATCTTGTTCTTCATGAGGCTTCTTGGATTGTCGTTTTTTGAACTGCCATAGCATTTTGTGGTATATATCACACTCCACCTTCTATTGTAATCATTTGTATGACTTTTCTCTCATATTAGGGGATGTACTATATATATATATATTTATACACACATATGTTATATATACATATATATGACATATATACATATATAATATATATACATATATATGTATTTATATTTGGTTTATATTACAGGAAAAAATATATATATAAAAATTTTTTTCCCTATTAAGTAGCAGTAACTATCTCATGACTCACATAAAATAGATGCTCAATATTCGTTGACTAAATGAATCTTATCAGTCTAATTATTTAATCTGTCATATTTACAAAATGTGAAACAAAGAATATTTGCACAAACTACCATGGAGATAACCAAGAAAAAAAGTGTGATAAATAGAAAATACAATAGAATTATTTTCCATTATTTTTACGTTTTCTTAAGAAAGGCATTTAAAGGTAGTATTACAGCGTTCTTTTAAGAGAGGAACCGAGGGAGATATGACATGCAGAGAAGATGATGTGATGATGCAGCAAAGAGAAATCTGAAGACTGGCGGATGTAGCCACAGGCCAAGGAATGCCAGCAGCCACCAGAAGCTGTAAGAGGGGAGGAACCCACTCTCCTCCCAGCCTCTGGAGAGAGCACAGCCCTGCAGACACCTCAATTTCAGAACTGTGGCCTCCAGAGACAGAACAGATTGCCACAATTTCAAGCCACCTAGTTTGTAGTAATTAATTATAGCAGTCGTAGAAAACTAATACAAGGGTGACCAATTTGGGGGCCACTGGGACCAATCTTAAAATTCATCTACACTTAGGAATAACAAATAATAAAGGAGAATGGAGAGAAATAAATACATCAGGGTCTAAAACCACGTAACATGTGTGATATGATATAGTCAAGCCTGTCTTCCAGGTCATATCAGATGAATATTTGGAAAAGAATTTTCAAATGTGCCATACATAGAACCCAACCGACTGAGTTCTTCATGATACCTAATATACCGTGTTTCCCGGAAAATAAGACCTAGCTGGACAATCAGCTCTAATGCATCTTTTGGAGCAAAAATTAACATAAGACCGAGTCAATATAATATAATTAATATAATATAATATAATTATATTAAATTAATATAATTAATTATATTAATATATATTATTATATTATATTATATTAATTTTTGCTCCAAAAGATGCATTAGAGCTGATTGTCCAGCTAGGTCTTATTTTCGGGGAAATGCGGTAGGTGTTAATTCTAAAATGTTTTGATCAAAGCTAAGACATTTGGCAAGTCATTCAGAAGCAGTTATACACTGTTGACTCGGCCTATCTATTTCCTTCAATTCTCCTAGCCAATCATTTAGTGTAGCCTATAAACTAACCAAAAAAACAAAACAAAAAAACAAATGAAACACCGAGTTAAGCCCTAAATAAATAACATGTAAAATGCTAAGTAAAATAGAAAATATCATCCAGCTTAAAACTAAATTCTTGTATATACTGATACCTTCCTGAATATCTTCTTTTATGTTTAGCTTTTTAACCTCTTTAACTAAACTGAATGCACTGCACATAACACATAGTGAATAAGTATTTGGTGAAAGAATATGTAGAACTAGAAGAAAAGAGAACACAAGAAGTGGATAGAAGTACCCGACTACATGCTAATCCAGGGTTTTGCAAACTACAGCCTCAGGGCCAAATCCAGCCTGCAGCCTGTTTTTATAAATATGATTTTACTGGAACACAGCCACATCCATTTGCTTATGTACTGCCTATGGTTGCTTTCTCACTCTGACAGCAGAGTTAAGTGGTTGTGACAAAGAATTATATGGCCAACAACGTCTAAGGTATTTGCTATGTGGCCCTTTGCAGAAAGAGTTTCTGGACTCCTGCCTATACTACACCATCTAGAGAGAAAGGCAATTATTACTGAGTGCCTACTAGTGCATTTATACTGTACTAGGTGCTTGTATGGAGGAGACAGGTCAATAACTTAGCCTCTAGTCTCGGAAAATCTTAACACAGCAGGTAAAACAAAAAACATATACCCAGCTAACATTTAACCGTGCTAAGTAGGCTGATAGAAAAAGAACAGTACTGCAGTAGCACAGAGGGAACCATAGACTGCAGGATTCACGGAGAAGCAACAGTTCATCCATGTGAAGACTTTAATGAAAATGAGCCTTTCCTCAAAAGACAGAATCATCTTAAGACAGGCAACTAAGAAAGAAAACAGCTGCTACAAAAACCACACACACAAAAAAACCCCAACCAACCATCAAACAAAACCCCAAAATGAAAATTACAACCAGAAAAGGTAACTCACAACACTGCTGCTTTTGAAATATAGTAATGGACATTTCCCACAATTCTCAAGCTCTAAGGTACCTGTTCATGTGGCTCACTCACCTTGATTTGGAAGATGCTGCCGCTGAACTACATGCTCCTTTATTCAAATTAAATGTAACTAGAAGAGAACAATTGGTGTTCCAGGTATTTCAGGAAAACTGTAATAAAACTTAGCAAATAAGATACCACAATATATCCACATACAAATTCATGAACATTCTGAATAGATGAGAGCCGGAATGCTCCTCTCCAGAGATCACAAATTCCTGTAAAATGTGCTGGATGGACGCTGACAGGGCTGGGAAAGACCTTCCTATGACTGAATCTGCCTCTCCATCCCGCTGCCTCTCCATCCCGCTGCCTCTCCATCCCGCTGCCTCTCCATCCCACTGCCCCTGCTCCCCTCACCAGCAGGAATCCAGTTTTGTTTAGATGTCCACATCTATCACACATGGCTCAGAGGATGCTATGGTTTGAATGCTAGTGTCACCCTAAAATTCACAATTGAATGAGTTGAAAGCCCACGACCAAGGGGATGGGATTGCAAGGTAGTACCTTTAGGTCTAAACCAATCAAGATAATCTCATCGCCTTTCACAGTGACTGTTCGTGAGGTGGACACATGACAGTCTGGCCAATGACATTCAAAAGGAAGTCTGCAGGAGGGGTGTTTCGTGTCTTCTAGGAAAAGTTTCCTCGCTCAAAGGGGACTCCAGGAGAGAGGAGAGATGCTCTCTGTCATCGTCTGGACAATACTCGGTCTGCATATGATGGCAGTGCTGGCAGCCACCTCATGTCCAGCTCCTAATAGTATGAACTACCTACCCTACCTCTGGGACCCTGGTATGGCAAGATCTCTCCTTATTGTCTAGGTTGAGCGCAGTCGGTGTTATTTTGTTTCTTGTAGCTGAGGGCATCACATCCAATTCATTAGTACTGAGAACAATGCAATCCAGATGGATTCCATGTCTTACTCCCAAACATGTGACTAGCTGGTAGCAGGACCAATACAAAACCATCCACGTTAGAAAAAAAAGAAAGAAAGAAAAAAGTACAATTACCTTTTTCTTCATCATTTTCTCTGCTTAATTCCGTAAAAATAGGAGTCTCCTTAGGGGGGAAGAAGGTTGAAGGTTTGGTTCAAAGTGAATTTACTATCAACATTCAATATTCCCAAATTAGGACTTGCTCCCTATGTTGCAAGGCAGCTCCAAGATACAACTCTAAAATGATGAAGATCCTAATTAAGAAATTATATGTATTGTAAATATTCTCCGATTGAGTTATTTTATAGGATTTGTAAATCTTGTGTTCACTGCTGTATCCCCCGTGCCTGGCACACAAGAGGCACCCAAAAAAGATTTATTAAAATAAATGCCTTGATCTAGTTATTCCAACCCCTGAACCACCACCATGCCCTCCCTTCTCCACTTAACCGGGTTTTGCCCATTAATTCTCCAAGACTCCTCAACCCAGGGGCTGTACATAGCTACCTCTAGACACTCCCATCCTCCCCAGGCTGCAGCCAGCAGTGTTGGCCCTCTACGTGCCCCTTCCCCACCCCCTACTCTCCCCACTGCCAACCTCCAGCACTGCATTCATCACATTCAGGACAAATGGTCTGCCCATTTCTTCCCCATTAAGGACAGCCTTGTATTAGGAGAAGGAAGCTGAGGTTTAGAAGGTGATATAATTATACAAGAGCGTGAAGTCCGTAAGTAAGGAAGGGACCCAGGTTTGTCTCAACTCCAAAACCCGAGCTTTTAGACTCAGCCATTTTCTTTTCTCCTCCTAGTAATGGAACTAGACCTATAAAACGCAGTTCTGGGCTTAAAAAAAATAAGCAGTTTTACTTCTTTGGCCCTTTTTCAGTTGCCTCTCTCAATGATACTGTTGCCCACCTGTTCTTTGCCTTCCAGACCTCTTCTCACTTGCTCTTGAATAAATTTGGCAGTTTTTTCTTCGTCATCAAGGTCCTGCTTCTTCTTTTTCTCCAGTTCCAGTTGCCGGCGGATGGTTTCTGGGTCCCTGTCTATGTACTGAATATACCAGCCCTTTGGTGTCTCATCCACTTTGCACAAGCCTGAAAAAACAACCACAAAAAAAACCAGACACCATAAATTTGCATATAATCAAAGCTAAAGGTAAATATAAATGTGCTCTATCTCTGCATTATTTACTGATTCATTCAAATATATGCATTCATGCAGTACATGAATTTTCCATATTCATAATGAGATTTAGATACTTTAAGTGGAATATTTTATCTCTTTGAACAGAAAAAAAGTTATTCTGATTTTTAATGAGCTAGGTTGAGGCAACATATTTTAAAAAGGAAAACGAGTGAAAGAAGTATTATCTTGTTTAGTAATTTTTCAACTGTCTAAGTATTTAACGTCCAATGAGCACGTGATATTCTGCTAACTTAACTAAGTACAAATAGTCCACAAAAATGGAATAGAGTAACACACTGAATAAGTAATACATGGACACAAAATTTCCTTCTCTTTTCTTCTTCCCAACTTTTCATCCTATGAAGTTTAAAAATGGAAAAAGAAGCCATAAATTGTAAAAATCTCAGTAAGAAGAAGTAACAAGTTTCCTAAAGTGAAGTGAATATGGCGGTGGGTGGGGGTAGAAGAGGAGTGACAATAATCCTTAGCCTACGTGAGAGGACACTTCAGTGATAATCTTGGCACTGTCAAAAGAACTATTCCAGACATTGATACTTGACTGGCGTATACAAAACCAACCCTGGACTACTACGCTCCTCTCCACCAGTTTTTAATCACCCTACCCATCTTTTTTTCCGTAAATTTACATAGAAACTATGACAACTGGTTCTCTCCCCGCCATGGAGCCCCATCACAACTATTCAAGTATGTCTTACTCTTACCTTCTCTGCCCAGCCACTTGGTAAAATCAGTCAGCGTCTCCCACTGAGTGGCATTCATATGGATGTGTTCTCGGTGGCTGATGTACTCATTGTAAACAATATTGTTGTGAACTCTCTTAGTGCCTAAGAACAAAACAGGACGCTGTTGACCCTGAGCAGGTTGTAAGGTTAGGAAGTTATTATGTGCATAATGCCTAAGAAGCTCACCAAAGCGCCTCCTGAGAAGTTCTAGAAAGTCATTGCGGAATTCCCTAGGAGAGAAAAGGAAAGCATGAAGGTAATTTCTACAAACATATAGCATTACCTTCCTGAAATGTAAGCCATCGTACAGTTTGAAATCTCAAACGATATATGCAACATCTATGTGAATATCTGTTGTGAATCTTTACAAACGAACAAGGAAAGAATCCCAAAAGATTATAGCTTTCAAGAATTAAAGTCAGTCAGTGTGGAGTCGAAATTTTGTCTTGGCAAATCAGCCACAGCAAAAGTGACAACACGTCTTTTGAGAGGGTCCTTAATGAAGTCTCTTAGCGCTACTGACTGTGGCATAATAACTGCATTCTACTGATGATACCAGAACTGCCCTTATTCCACAAGACACTGGCATTCAACGTATCCCTCTGAACTGAGGCCACTGTGTTAAGTGCTGGATAAACATAGGTGAATAAAACATAGATCTCGACCTAGGTTACAATCTAGCAGAACCAATCATAACAGAAGTCAAATTGGAAAAGAGATGTAACAAAACATCATAGAATGAACTGCGGGAGATGCCGGAGGTGATCTTTAATATGGGTGGTAAGGTATAAACAGGACTTACAAGTGAAGAGAAAGAGAAGGCCATTCCCAGCTGGTAGAGACAGGAAAGCATCACAGGTTTGAGGAATGACAATCTACTTTGGCTAACGTGGAGGGCCGCTAAAAATGAGTGTGAGAGTGGGGGTAGAACAGAAAAACTGGGAGAAGACATAGCTGGAAAATGTTACAGCTAACTTTTGCAGTGCCTTGAAGGTCATATTAAAGAGGTTAGGTTTTATGCAGATGATAGGAAAGCATGAAATAATTTATTTAGGAGTTAATTAGGGAAAGTCTGTGATTTCCAGAGATAATCCTGGTGGACAGTATACAAGGATAATTCCCAGAGTGTGGTCTCCAGACCAGCAGCATGGCCATCACCTGGGAACTGGATAGAGAAGCAAAGTCCGCAGCCCCACCCAAGGTCAAGTGAATCAGCAAGTGGGCCTGGGGTCTGCCAGCTGCCTTCACAGCCCTCAAGGTGAGGCCTCAAGGTGATTCTGCTGCACGCACTGGTCTGTGACCAGGGGCACAGAACTTGTATAGGAGGAGTAAGAGCAGCAGGTCGGGATACCAGTGAGGAAGTCACTGAGACCTTTTAGGAGGAGATGATGTGAGAATAAAAAGGGTGTAAGTTTACGGGACACTGTAGAGAACCCACGTGGGGGAATTCCCGGAGGGCTCTGAGCTTAGCAGTCTCGGGAGGCAGTGATTATTAGCCAGCGCAGAATAACCAGCAGGGAGGTGGAGAGAATTCTCAGTTCAGCTTTAGAAATGTTGAGTCTGATATAGCCTTCGGGAATATAGTTCAGAAAATAAAAAACCTATAACTCAAGACAGATGTTAGGAGTGAACATCTACATTTAGGAGTTTATGTTTATCCAAACAGAAAGGTAACAGAATAACGTAACTCATGGAGACTGTGCAGAGTGGGATAAAGGAAGCCAGGCCGGCAACAGGAAGAAGCTGGGAGAGGAAGAGGAGTTCATGCAGGAAGTGAGCTCAGAGGGAGTGGTAGGAGGGGAATCAGAAAGAATGTAAATCGGAGAGCTGTTTCAATTGAGAGTAAAGCTTACCCACTGAAGAAAGACCAAGGGAAGAAAGACTTCGGGAGACTGAGAGAGGCGGAAGTCAGCTACTGTGGATGGAGGAGTGAATGGAAGGTGACCAGGAAGGCACTGAGTGTAGACGGCTCTTGCCAGAATACCTGATATTTCCCAAAGTGCGCCATGTGTACCCCGGTGGTATTCAAGATGGTTTTAGGTGGTTGACTGATAAATAATTTTTGCCTTTTTCACTGTGTTGTCTGCCTTGGTGTCATAAAAGCCATGGAGGGTACACCTACTGGCCTCTTAGCCAGGTCAAGGCAGTGGGCAGTGATGCCAAACTACCAGCAGTCAATGTATTCTTCACGGCCTGGCACGCGCAGTGAAAACCAAGGCTAGTTGCATCAGGAATGTCCTTGATAAAGCACCAAGTATTATTACTTGCATGAAATCTCAACCTTCGAGTACACACATCTTTCTAATATTCTGTGCAATAAAACGAGAATTATGAATAAAGCACTTCTGCTGCTGGACGATGGTTATCTTCAGGAAAAGCACTTGTGTGATTGTTTGAGCTGTGAGTTGAAACTTTTTCACCGAATACCATCTCTACTTGAAAGAATGACTGACATAAACTATAGTTATTCCAAATTGGATATTCAGTAGAAACTTTCTTTAAAGTATACAAAGTGAGACGGTCATGTCAAGGAAAACAACTTACAGCCATTGTTGCCAATGATAAAATTTGAGCTTTAAAGAAAAAAAATCTGAATTTTGATAAACAAATATCCACCACCATGACTTTGACATGCTTCCAAATACTTAAAGATGTTTCTCATGAAACTGATGTTGAGATTAATGAATATGATTTTATGATATTGCATAATAAAATGTATCACCATTCGGAAGATCTGTGTAAACTCAGTGAACCAACATTTTCCAAATAACCAGTGCGTGGTGTTACAAAATCATGCATGAGTACACAATCCAGAGTCAAAGTTTTCACTTTGACTCAATGTACTTTAATGTAAGAGAGTATGAAAAGTTCACTGATAGGGTTTCAAATTCCACATTGCAACTAACTTTTAAGAAATTACCACATGTTGTGTTGTGATGTAATACCAAAGAGGAATATTCAAAATTATCTGGAAAGACTACTAAAATACTCTGCCCCCCCCCCCCCAAATACAACTCTATGTAAAGGCGTGGCTTTCTTAATGTGCTTCAACCAAAACATTCTGAAATAGAATGAATGCAGAAGCAGATGTGAAAATCAATTAAGTCAGACATTGCAGAGATTTGCAGAAATATAAAACAATGCTACTTTTATCACTGTTTTTAGTTTTGTTTTAGAAAACATAGTTGTTTTTCATTAAAATGTTATTTATTTTAACACATAATATGTTTGCTATTATTTTTAATGAATTAATGATTTTCAAAAATTTCTCAGTTTTAATCTACAAGTATCAATAGACATAACCCACATAAATAAAAGCTCTTGGGAATCTTCAATAATTTTTAAGACTGTAAAATTTGGTCCTAAGACCAAAAGGTCTAGAATTTTGGAAAGAGGTGGATAGAAGCAAGATTAATTATTAATAGTAATAATAATAATTAACAGCTAATATTGTGTATGGGGCATTCTTCTAAATACTTTAACAGTATTAATTCATTTCCTCTTCATATAAACCCTATGAAGGAACTATAATACTTAGAAGAGGGTACTATTTTTAGTCCCATTTTACAGATAAGGAGAGTTAAGCAGAGAAAAACAGTGGAGAGGCTCAGATTTGAAGGATTTAAAGTCAGGCTGAAAGACAGTTTCCTTTGTCTAAAGTGAAGAAAAAGAAAGGCTGAGTTGCGAGAAACTTTATTTTCTTAACAATTTCATACTATGATAAATTGGCAAAGGAAGACAAAAACTGAGCACAGAGATAATATAGCTATCATGTTAATATGTAAGGAATAAACAGAGCCTCCGAGATATGAAGTATTAAGCATCTATTAAATGTCCAACTGAATAAAGCTTATGAGATAAAGATGTCTTTGAGTTACTTACTCTGAAAAATAATCCATAAACTGCTGAGGATTTTCTGAAGCCAGCAATAGTTGTCTCTGATGAGATTCTGACATACAATGACACTTAAAGCCATTCTACAAAAACATAAAGGCAGTAGTTAAGTTCTGACTTAGGTCATCATAATGGGCCCTGAGTAGAAGTATATAATTAAACCCTAAAAAGCTGCTCTTTGATGATAAATTGTAAAAAATAATCAAATCACTAGCTGTAAGCACCCTATCATTAAAATTTTTTATTTTTTTTTTACAAAGTTGAATTTAGCAACCTTGCTAATCAAAGACTAATCCCCAGGATTAAAGAGACAGAAAAATAGTACTTTAGAAAACAGATATTAGTAAGAAACATTACGGGGCACAGTAGCAGAAGAGTGATTTTGTTTTTGTTATTTTTGTTATCGTTTTTGACTAAATTTAACCAATTCCTATTGAGCACCTACTTCATACAGAGTGTTATGCAAGTATTTCGAGGGATATAGTGAAATAAAATAGGTCATTAGTGAATTTCCACTAAGGAAACCATTTTTCACTCACTCTTCCTCTCCTTTATCTCATTATCCAAAATACATTAATTTTTTATTGTTATAGTTTCAACATAATGAGTAGACATTTATACCCCTCACAGAGTGATAGCCCCCCTAAGCCTACTACCTCAAAATACATTATTGCATGTTACAGAAACCTTATGTTAAACATACTAAATCTGTATCGTCTTCAGATGATTGTTAACAACATGTAAGTTTTGACTTCGTATCTGTTCTACTTACCACTTGAACCTGATTCTTCACTAGTAATAGAAATGAAAAACGTGCCTCTCCTGATCCCCATCTCAATGAACAGCACTATTCCACACCCAATCACCACGCCAGGACGAGGATGGTTTCCCAGTGTCTTCTCCTTCATCCCACTTTCCATTCGTCATTAAGTCTACTCAGCCTTCTCTGTAACCTCTTCTTGGTCCCATTGCCACTATCCTGATTTCAACACTGAATCTTGCTTAGGGTACTTTCCTAATCTTGAGTCATCCGCAGACCTCCTACAAAATTCTTGCTCATCTTTGCATCTCTCTTACTTAAATGTATCTTAAAAGGAAACTTAGTATCGGTCTCATAAATGAAACACCAGTCCCATTTTCCCCAAATTAAAAATAAGTCAAAATGAAAACAAAATGTTATTAAATCCTGGAAACCCAAGGAAGGAGGGGAATACTCTAGATCTGACCTTTCTCCCCCTCTATCTTCCAATATCGAGACAGAAGACAGAGGAGGGAATTTATAGGGGTCAACTTCTCCTCCCCCAGGCTGGACTCCCTGATAGTGAAGGGCAATGAACAGATCTGGGGGCAAAGAGGCCAAGACCATTGCAAATGCCTTAAGGAGAAGGATTAAGCATTTCTCTTCCCTTTCCTCTAGAAATTGTATTTCAGGATGACATTTGAGAATAACCCAAAACTAGCTGATGAGAAGCTCATTTTTACAAATAATTTACAGCCAATAAGAAATGCACGAAGAATTAGAAAAATAACCATTTTGCAGCTCCTAATGAAATAATTGACTCAGGCAAAGTTGCTAAAACACATGTAGGTAAAAGGTTGATGGGAAACTAGATATATGGCCATGATTCCAAAGAATCACTCCACTAGTTACTCGCTCTTCCAAGAGAGAAAATATTACTTCCTAACATTACTGGCTGTCATCTTTACTCACTCACCTTAGCACTACTGGACATATGGGCTCCCCTACGTGATGCGATATGAAATACACTGGATCATCTATGAAGTATTCTTTCCCAAAATGTTTAACCTGAACCTAATCAAGCCTTTGGATCTAAGCTCCAGTTTACAGAAACTACAAGAGTTAGGGAAAGAAGGCAAACAATCACAAGGAAAAAGTTCAACATATCCAGAAGGTGGGAATGCTCCCGGATAACTGACTGAATTAGTCTCTTAAGTCAATGTCAAGAAACAAATTGGGGGGAGTGAGTGCTATTCTAAATTCAGAATTTAGAGAGAATTAAAAGTCCTAATAACCTGGAGCACCGAGATTTTTAGGGCAGTGAAACAACTCTGTATTATACTATAATGGTAGCTACATGTCATTATATATTTGTCCAAACCCATTGAATGTACAGCACCAAGAGCGACCCTAATGTAAACTATGGACTTTGGTGATAATGACGTGTCAGTGTAACGTCACTGATTGTAACAAATATACCGGGGGAAGCTGTACATGTATGAAGGAAGGCAGGGTGTGTATATATGAAATCTCTGTATCTTCTCATTTTTGCAGTGACTCTAAAACAGCTCAAAACAATAAAGTCTATTTTTTTAAAGCCTTAATAACCAAATCCAATTAATAGTTTTTGATTGGATCTTAGCTTTAAAAAAAAAACTGCTTTGAAAAGCATTTGGGGGAACAAGTGAGGAAACATGAGTATGGAACATGTATCAGACAACATAAAAGAATTTTAATTTTGTTATGCGTTGATGACATATATTGTGACTCTGTAAAAAAAAATCCTGATATTTTTGAAATGCATATTTAATTATTTAGAGGTGAAATATCCTTCTGTTTATAATTTAAACTATTTTTCAAAAAAGTAAATGTGGCAAAATACTTAAAATGTTAAATCTGGGTAATAGATATATGGATGTTCATTGTACCAGTCTTCATTTTCTGTGTGAGAATTTCACCTTGACTTAAATGGAAAGAACTAAAGAGAAATGAAAGAGAATAACCATATCAATGCTATTCAATATGAGTCCCACCTAAAACATCTCATCCCTCACTTGCAGAAACACTAGATGAGATTATGCCCCTTCCCCAGTGTTCTTCCGTCCTTACCAGTTAGACCTCCAGAGGAAAATACGATGACATCACTAGTCTGCTCTTCATCACCCACATCATTAGTGGGAAAAAGTGTAAAGTCCACAGCAAGGCATACAAAGCTTTTCAAGATCTGCCCAAAGACCCCAACTCATGTTACACATAATTCATTTAAAACTCACAACAATCTTACAAGTAGGTACAGTTATTGTTCCCACTTTATAGATAAGTAAACAGGCCGAGAGAATGTAACTTGCCCAAGACCACACAGCTAGTAAGTGGTGCGGCTGGGCTTTATGATTCTGACAGTCTGATTCGTGTCCACACCTTAACAATAATATCCTGGCACATACGAGGGGCTCAAAACATGGTTGTTAGATGAGCGGTGTACAAGAGCTTATTTCTCCTTTTTCATCTGATCCCGAAAAGAGCTGTGAACCCTAAGCACCCTGTTTCTCCTAAGAGGCACGTCAAGTCAGAGGTGATTGTTATTTCTATTGCCCAGGCGTCCAGGCATTTAACTATTCAGGCCTCCGTTTTATGAAAGCTTGAGTAGGATCACTTCTACAAGAACTGCAAAACCTTTTCTTATTCGTGTTTCTTTTCTTTTGGGGGCAGATTGGGGAAGACAGAAGCGTCAAAGAGCCCTGGCTCCCCACCAGGACGGGAGCTGCAGGGAGGGATGTCCCTACTGAGTGGAGTAGCTGACCCGCCCAGTGCAGACCCCATGACTAGGGACCTGAGACCCAGGCCTTCACCTCCAGCGTCAGGGACTCGAGCCAGGATTTCCAGCCGGACCCGCCAGCGGAGAGGACGGGGCACGGGCATGGGCCATCCCGGGCCGCCTTACCTCGTCCCGGCACTGCTTCTGGCACATCTGGCAATACCAGCGCAGCTTCTGAAGCCCTTTGGATTTGATTCTGTTGGCGATGGCCTTCGGGGTAAGAAAATCTGACTTCCCCATCGCGACCACTGCAACGATTACTTTTTGGAACCGAGTGCCCTGCCAACCGGAAGCGGAACGGGCCTGACAGGGCTGGGCGGGACAAACACCCGCTGCGAGCCGGAAGGAGGTGGAGCCTCGGAAGGCTGAGCCCCCAAAGCTCGCGAGGTTTACCTCATCCTGGCGGCTAAAAGCGAGACTGAAGAAGAAAGCGGGTTGGGAGGGGCCGTGGGGAGTCTCCTGCGCATGCGCGGTGAGGCCTGTCTGACCGACCTTCAGCTTGGGCCAGTACCACCATGTTTTCTCGGGCGGGCGTCGTGGGGGTCTCGGCCTGGGCCGTGCAGCCGCAATGGTATGGCAGCTTGCGGTAGGAACGGGAGGGTTGCGAGGGATGGAAGAGTTCGGTGAGGGAGAAAAGGAAGCGGGTGGAAGCGAGTCGGACGGAACGGGTTGCAGGGCCTGCTCGGCCCCCAGTCCCACGGAGGCCCCGGGAAGCTCGGGCTGCAGGAAGCGCCTCCGATCCGGGAAGGGCGCGCGAAGGGACTGGAGAGACTCTCGGTCACACCACCTCTCCTGAGGCGGAGTGGGGCGGGGTGAAGGCCACGAGGAGTGGTCATCTGGGACCTCGGTATTGAGACCTTAGTCCGAATTAATTTCAGGGCGGTCCTGGATTCATTCAGCTAATAAGTACGTGCGGAGCTCCTGCTGTGTGACAGGCAGCGAGTATCACGCTATCTTTACCCGGAGCCACAAAGTAAGGGGGAGGGGAGGCCCTAAGGCAAGGTCTAGGGGAAGGTTAAGTTGTACTCGATGTCCTTGACACCTATTGAAACCCTGCAGTGCTGGGCAGAGTTTGCATGGGCCAGTGCAGAGCGGAGTAACCCTTTAAGAGCTGTTCGATTCGGCCAGAACGTTTATTAAGCACCTACCATGTCGCAGACGCTTTGCTAGGCTCTGGTGAATCAAATAAGTGCCCTCGTGGGCTGATGGTAGTTGAGGTGCAAAATGGACCTTATATATCTGTCAGTTGGCAAGGAAGGGGAAGACACCAAGCACTATCTTGAAACCATTACGCTGAAGCAGTAACCCTGCAAGGTCATAAAATTGTCCCAAGGTCCTGAAGGGGAAGAGGAGCTAGAGCTAAGTGCCGTCTGTCAACTGCCGTGCACGTTTTAAGGATTTTAAACATTGGTTCCCGAAAAAAGTTGCATATTAGAAGGCCTAGGAATAGCTAGATGAAACTTGGTTTGTGGTGGGACCGTAAAATAGGATGAAATATCTTGAAGCTAGACAAGAATCTAGGAGAATTTCAGACACACTGTTAAGGGGTTTATTAACTGTAGTCTGTAGCAACTCCCCGTTTTTACAGTAGAGAAGAATTCTAAGATGCTACAAAAACGATTTTTGTATCCAAATTTATGTGAAGGGACTATAAGTCATTAAGTGAAATAAGTGTGGTTTTCGTTAAGCAAAGAATTTATGACAAGATTTTCAGGGTAATAAAGTAATTGTGATAATGAAATAGCTACATAAAAATGTTGGTGGATTTGCCTTGGAAGTCAGATTTCTTTTTTTCCTAATATTGAAAACAAGTATTAGTGGGAATTAAGAACTCACCTTAAGTGGACTTCTGTCGTGCAGAATGTGCCATTATTAATCACTCGGCAGACACTTGACAGTTGTTAGGTGCCTGTTGTTAGGTGCCAGATTGGCACTGTGGCGAGTGCTGAAATGTGGTGAACAGACATACGTGGTCTTGCTTCGTGGAGCGGTTCATGGATGCAGTGAGGCTCAGCAGTCAGCTCTCCTTTCCTTCCCGTCTTGCTGTGCATTCATGTCATTAGTTTTAGAACCATAAAGTGGTATCTAAGTTGATCTTTAAATGCAGAGTTCCTGAAACGAGGACAAGTATTTTACATAATACTGTGGAAATAACTTCTTTTAAAACCCTGTAAGACAATTTGAAGATCTTTTAATAAAGAGCTGTTTTGTCTAAGAGCTCACTCTCAATCTGTGACAACTACTGCCAGGACCTTAAATTGGAACCTCAATCAGCAAATAAAGGTCATGGTTCTGATCTTCATCCCTTTGGAATGTTGTTTTTAAATTGGTAGGCTATGAATATTCAGCCATCGGTGTTCCTCTATGGAAAGCATATTCTCGCCCCTTTTCACATTTTCTGTCACTGTCACTCCGGGTGCCTGACGTCTTTACTGCCTCTGCTGCCCCTTTGCTTCCCATTCATTATAATTGCCTTTTAAATTCAGAAATGAAAACCATATTAATGATTCACACTCCACAGAATTAATTTGAAAGGAAAGAAAAATGCTTTTGCTTTAACAGAACCAAGTGGCATTTTCTTGGTTCTCTTGGTTATTGAAAGCTTTGAAATGTACAATTTGTCATTGTTAGGTTTTGTTTCGGAGAGGTTAGCATGCTAGCTTTAACTAAACATGAGTCGTACTTAAAATCATGATGAGATTATTTTAATTGTTTAAGGGATCAGAAAGTACCCCAAATTTTTATATATTAAACCTGTATTTTTAAAAACTAGCATAGAAGAAAATAAATAAGAAATCTGGGGGAAAAAGTTTCTGTTCTTCTGTCTCAAATTAGAGGACAGTACATTTCTATTCCCTAGTGTTCCACATTCTCTAAAATGGAACTATTTTATAACAGAGCAGTGGCCATAAATTGAAATATGTACATTGAAAAGGAAGGGAGATGGCATTTCAGGAGAGAAAAGGCAGATTGTCACCTGAGGCCGAGAAAGCAGATGTACAAAACGGGAGGCAGCAGGGTATGTATCAATTAAACTGCTGGGCTTTGAATCCTGACTGCCACTCACCTGGCAGTGTGACCTTAGACAGGTTACTCAGTGTCTGTCTCTAATATTACTTACCTATTAAATGGAGGTAATAATACTACACAATTAATGGGTGAATGTGAGGGCTAAATGAGTCAGTATTTGTAAAGAACTGAGGGCAGTGGAAGATATGCTGCTGTGGATCCAGACGCATCAATTGAAAAATGAGACCGAGTTTATAACTACAGCTTCTACTGTATAAAATAGAATGTAAAAAGGTTTATTGTACTTGCCAAAGAAGACTCAGTCACAGGCTGAGTCTTGGTGAAGAAGTGCAAGGGAGTTGTTTTCTGGTGAAGGGACAGGTGATGGACTTGCACACAGCCATTCTGTGTTATAATTACACATCATAATTTTGTTTTCCTTAACAATTGGTGGCTGCTGCTGCTCCCTTAATTTTTATATTATACTGCATTTATATGCTCCTTAAAATTCTTTCAGGCATCGGTAATGTCTTTGATAAATCATTCATCTAGCATCCTCTCTGACTCCTTCCACCACTGCTTTCTTCAGCTTTTCTAACAATGCTGTATAAATACAGGAGAGACTGGTAATCCACAATCTGTGATTTTTCCCACCCACTGTATTTCATACGTTTCTGGTTTCTCAAATAATCTGCTGAATGTTTCTTAAGACATGATGTAATTTTCCAGAACATAAAACTGATTCAGAACTTTATCTTTTCATTTGCAAAAATTGTATATTCATTAGATAAAACAAACTATGGTTTTCTGTACTCAAATTGTACTTAAAAAATAAAGTTGTAACATAGATTGACATCTTTAGAACTAAATGAAGGCTGAGCATCAGAGCACTTCAAAACAGGAAATTAGGCATGTGCACAGCATAAAGAATCACAAAAGATCCTACCTTGTCTGGGATACTTACAGAAACATGTGGTCATTCTGTGTTCATCCAAATATGGCATGCAATTCACATTTGTTCCCTGTCATATTCTTTGACTAGAAACTTGTATCAGTTAAATTAGAGTGTTTGCCTAAAACCATAACGTCCAAATGTCACTCTTTATATATATTTAGAATGTTGGGGGTGAAAATGTTTACACCAAAAAAAAAAGTCATCCAAACAATGGGGTCACTTTTTTTTTTGTTTTGGGGGAGGGGGGTCACTTTTCAAGTGCCATTATGGAAAAATTTTAATGGAATGGTCATTATTAGGTCATATACACCTATACTTGAAATAGCAGAGTTTGTCAGGATTTGACAGCTTTAGTCTTTTCTTCTAGTGGATCCATTCTTATAACCAAACCTAATATTGTCCATATAGTCTCCTTCCTGTTATTTTCCTTATTTTTCTTTGGTTGAGTAATACCAGTAGTAAGATGTATAAGTGAAGAGATTTTTAAAGATAACTTTTGGTTATGACCTTTCAGACTTATTTTTATGCACATAAACACATAT
This sequence comes from Rhinolophus sinicus, assembly GCF_036562045.2. Lineage (NCBI taxonomy): Eukaryota > Metazoa > Chordata > Mammalia > Chiroptera > Rhinolophidae > Rhinolophus > Rhinolophus sinicus. Next base: position 102,791,327 of record NC_133752.1, on the reverse strand, counting down.
AACAAAAATGGGATCACATATCATTTCACAACCTCATTTCTTAAATTATTAAGAGACTTTATTAGTACAGTTTTAGACTTGTAGAAAAAAATGATCATATAGTACAGGCAGTTCCATATACCCCCACCCCACTGGACAATTTCCCTACTTACTAACATCTTGCATTAGTGTAGTATATGTTCTACAATTAGTGAACCATTATTGATACATTAATAACTAAGGTGCATAGTTTCATTAACGCCACTCATTTTGTGGTACAGTTCTATGGGTTTGGACAAATGCATAATGATATGTGCCTACCATTACAGTATCATACAGAATAGTGTCACTACCCTAAAAATCTCTCCCTGAAATTCTAGTCTTGTATTAATTTTTTGCTCCAAAAGACACATTAGAGCTGATTGTCCGGCTAGGTCTTATTTTTGGGGAAACAGGGTATATAACATTTACAGATTGGCTTCTTTCACTGAGCAATATGCAGTTAAGGCTGCTTTATGTCTTTTTGTGGCTTCATAGCTCATTTATTTTTACTGTTAAATAGTACTCCATTGTGTGGATGGACCAGTTTGTTTATCCATTCATTCACATTGAAGGACATCTTGGTTGCTTCCAGTTTTGGGCGATCATGAATAAAGCTTCTATAAACATTCTTGTGTTGGTTTTATGATAAGTTTTTGTGCAATTCCCTAATGACATGCCACTGAGCATGTTTTTCTATGCTAATTTGCACCTGTGTATCTTCCTTGGTGAGGTGTCTGTTAGAATCTTTTGCCCATTTTTTAACTTGGGTCATCTTTATTGTTGAGTAGTCTGCAAATATTTCTCTCAGCGTGTGGCTTGTCTTTTCATTCTCAGTATCTTTTGAAGGGCAGAAGTTTTTTTAAATTAACAAAGTCCAGCTTATCAATTTTTTCTTTCATGGATTATGCTTGTGTTTCATCTAAAAGCTCATAGCCAAACCCAAAGCACCTAGATTTTTATAGAAGTTTTGTGTTTTGTATTTAGATCTGTGATCCATTTTGAGTTAATTTTTGTGAAATGTGTAGGGTTATTGTCTGGATTAATATTTTGCATATGGATGTACAGTGGTCCAGCACCATTTGAAGAAAAGTGTATCCTTGCTCCATTTAATTATCTTTGCTCCTTTATTAAACTTCTGTTGACTGTATATGTGTGAGTCCATTTTTGGGCTCTATTCTGATCCATTGATCTACTTGTCCATTCTTTCGCCAATACCACACTATCTTGATTACTATAACTTTATAGTAAAGTCTTGAAATCAGATAGTGTCAGTTCTCTGGCTTTATTCTTCTTCAGTATTGACTATTCTGGGTGTTTTGCCTTTCCACATAAATGTTAGTTTATTGATAAAATTAGTTTGTTGATAACTACAAAATAACTTGCTGAATTTTTTTATTGGTATTGTATTGAATCATTAGATCAAGTTGGGAAGAATTGCGATCTTAGCAACATTGAATCTTCCTACCCATGAATATAGGATCTCTCTCCATTGATTTAGATTCTTAATTTCTTTTGTCAGTTTTGTAGTCTTCCTCATATAAATCTTATACATATTTTGTTAGATTTATATGTCTTTTGTATGTTTTTTTATTGTGATAAATATCTGTATATATGTAAACTATCATAACCATTTTTAAGTCTACAGTCTGTGGTACTGTTTTTTTTAACTTGAAACGCAAGTTGTTCATAGCTTGTATAAAAGGAAGCAATTGACTGTTGTTACATATTAACCTTGTATCCTGCAACCTTACCACAGTTGGTTATTAGCACCAGGCTTTTTTTTGGCTGATTCTTTGGTATTTTCTACATAGACAATCATATCTATGAACAAAGACAGCTTTATGTCTTCCCTCCCGGTCTGTATACCTTTTATTTCTTTTTCTTGTCTTATTGCATCTTCTAGGACATCCAATATGATGTTACGTAGGAGTGGTGAGAGAGGACATCCCTGTCTTGTTCACAGTCTTAGGGAGAAAGCTGCGAGTTTCTCACCAGTAAACCATAGGGTGTTTTTTTTTTTGTAGATGTTCTTTATTGGGTTGAAAACTTTCTCCTCTATTCTTAATTTGCTAAGAGGTGTTGATCATGAAAGGGTGTTAGATTTAGTCAAATATTTTTTCTGCATCTATTGATCATATGATTTTTCTTTAACCTATTGATGTGGTGGATAGTATTTGATTTTTGAATGATGAACCAGCCTTGCGTACCCGGAATAAATCCCACTTGGTCGTGGTGTATGATTCTTTTTAATTAATACATTGTTGGATTCAATTTGCTAATATTTTGTTGAGGGTTTTTACATCTATGTTTATGAGAGATATTGTTCTCTAATTGACATTTCTTATACTGTATTTATGTGGCTTTGGTATTAGGCTAATGCTGGGCTCATGGAATTAGGAATGATCCCTCTGCTTCTAATCTGTTTCCTTTTTTCCTTCTTTTTTTTGGGGGGGAGGGTTGGGGCATCAACTACCACGTTTACTGATAGTTACAAATCTGCATCTCAAATCTCAGAACATGTTGGACGTGTTCTTACATGTCGTTACATATTTCTCAGAACTGTTGGACATTTCCACCTGGTTGCATGATCTGTTTAACTATATCATATTGAAAATTCATTATCTCGGGGGATATCACCCCCACCCAGTTTATCTATCTTGGTTAATAACACTGTCCACTCAGGTCATTGAATTAGAAAACTTTGGGTCATTCTTATCGTTTTCCTTTTCACTCTTAATAAGTTGCTCTCAAATCTAGTCTTGTTGCTTTGCCAACATCTCAGTCCAGTTTCTTCTCTTGTCTGGAAGCTGCAGCGGCCCCTTATTTAGTCCCCATGTCATCGGGATTCCAGTGTCATTTTGTGGTTTTCACTGCTGTCCAAGATACTTCACTGAAAAACTCAACTGATTTGTGGATTTATAAACATTTATCATTTCCCTACTACCTATCAAATAATATTTGAACTTACTAACCCATCCTTTGTCTCCAGCTTCAAAACTACCCTGTTCCTGGGAATGCCCTCCTTAAATCCTCCTTCTTTATACACAAATTTACTGATTCTTGGATTCTCCCAGGCAACAGAGGTGCTTTGTGTAGATTTAAGAGCTGAAAGGTCATTTATATTTGATGACATGTTGTCTTCCCCATTAGAGTGGGGATCCTCTCATGTTTACCTTCTATTAACATTGCATTTAAGTCATATCATTTTGACTTTTATACATTGGCACTTTAATTTTAAAGACTATAGAAGAATAATGTAAATTGTATGTCAATCTAAATTTTCATGAATCTTGTTTCTGAGATAATAGTATGCTTCTTGTGATTAGAGAACATATTCTGGAAGACAGTGGCTGCTTGAACTGTTTATTGAATTGAGTTGGAAGAATTAAGAGTCGGTTTAAATAAACAGTGTTTTCACACATTTCATCATGTTAGGATGTATAAGAGTTATTTGGAAAGGTTTTGGTGAACTGAGAAAATCAAGGAAAGCTTTTTGACCTTGAGAGTTGGATACCCTACCAAGGGCAAGGACTTTTCTGTTGGGGACACAATACAGGCCAAGACATGGAGGTGGGAACAGAGCATGTGAATGCCTTGTGAGTTCAGTGAAAGGTTCATGTTAGTTGGGTAAATAAAATAAGGCCTTTGACAAAGGATGTGGTATAAGTATTAAGGAATTTAAAAATACAGGGTGCCAAAAAAATGTATACACATTTTAAGGAAGGGAAAACTATCAAAATTATAATACAATGAATGATGCTAGCATTCATTTGATTGCTACTGTAATTCAACTTCAAAAAGTAATACATAGATAACATATCTTAAAATGTGTACATTTTTTTTTGGCACTCCGGGTATATATATATACACACACATTGAAAGTTCTATATTTGAATGATTCTCTATGGGGCGTTCTTTAAATAAACATTAACTTTGAATGTTTTTCTTGTATAAATGGAGTTATTTTTCAAAAAATTAAAATATTTTTAAAACCTTTATTCTCAGGATCCAAGTTCGAAATATGGCAACTTTGAAAGATAGTAAGTACTTGATCTCAATATGTGAAATAAGAAAAACTAAATTTTGACAAATAAAAATATTTTCAAAAATATGCTTCTTTAGCCTGTTACATATTTGGTCAAAACTGATAAAATAAATCTGTATCATATGTGGGACACTGAACTTGTTTCACATGCTGATTCTATTATCTGTAGAATGATAATAAGTAAGAAAAGCAACACTATTTGAGTATATATAAAATGTTACAGACTATATGGTTAAAGGCCATTTTCAATAGCATTTAATGTTTCAAATGTATAATTTACTGTTCTCTGATGTTGTCATTTTGCTTGTCTGGTCCAAGTAGCAGCTAGGTTTGACCTTTTATTAGTTAGTACTCATTCTAACATTAAGCCTAGTTTAGCATCATGCCGTTAAATGATGGGCTGAATGCTAATTATTCTACCTTGCAGTGTAGAAAAGTTTTCAGTAAATTTACAAATGAAATTATAACTCTTGTATCTTAACACAGCACTTCTGTTTTTCAGTTACCAGGCGACTAAAGTCAATCAAAAACATCCAGAAAATTACCAAGTCTATGAAAATGGTAGCGGCAGCTAAATATGCCCGAGCAGAGAGGGAGCTGAAGCCAGCTCGAGTGTATGGAACAGGATCCCTGGGTAAGAGAGGCGTGTAATGCACAGTATGGAGAAGTACGTATTTAACAAAATCACGACTAGGGACGTATTTAATGCTTCCCACAATGGTAGGCCAGTTCTGAGTATTTTACATGTTCTCATTCTTCACAGCAGCCCTATGAGGGGAGGAACTGTTAGAGTCCTGCTTTGCAGATGAGAAAACTGAAGCACCGTGACAACAAGTAACTTGCCCAAGGTCACATACTGAACTTTTTAAATATTCTGAAGGTTCCTAGATTGTTCAGTGTACCGCCAAAAGAACTTAGAAACATAGTGCGTCAAATTCTAATGCTTGATTTCATCCTGTGAAATTGTGGTATTTTAGGACTGCCAGAGGGGCACGGGGTACCCTGTAGTGGAGGGTTGACCTACTGGGCATGGATATGGCTCGTGAATACATGAATGCAGTGGTTTTTTGTTGTGGTGGTGGTGGTTTTTTTGTTTGTTTGTTTGTTTTTAAATACAGTGTTTATACATCAACTGTAAAGAAGGTGAAATTACCTTGTATAGTGGTTTTCTTGCGCTCTTCCATAGTTTTTAAACATGCATTTACACGACTAAAGAAAATTTTGCATGAGAAAATCATAGGGCAGGAGGCCTCAGTGGAAATGGCTCCTTGCTTTAAAATGCCATACTTAGTTTCACCTAGAGTAGAATTGGCAAGTTAGATTTTAGCAATCCTTGTCAGCTCTAGCCATTTGCTCTCATGATTCCCCTTTTCTGCCCAGACAATTCTATGCATCTATTTGGTGGCTCAGTAAATGTTGGTTGGTAATTACTCTCTAGCCTATTGATGGGATAAAGGAAAGTCACTCTACTATTTAACTTTCTTGCTGACATGAATAAGTATAGTACATTTGTTTCCCTCCCAAAGTCTATTACCACAAAGTTGTCTAATAAAGAAGAAAGTGGCTGAGATATCTGATTGGAGTATTTGTGGTGAAATACTAAAAATCCAAGTTGAGGCTGCCAGTCAGCCTCTATAAAGTCCTTCAAACTGAAAAAAAAAAAAAATTTAACTGATATATTGTAAATGGCTAATCATTTAAAATATTTAAAAATGTAAACCAGGCATTTTATGCTGTACATTATAAAATATAAAGAGACTTAAAAGAAATATTCTCCTCATTCCACTGCACTTTGGAGTTGAGTATTTACTTCTCTCTGCTTTGTATGGGGGGCCTTGGTACTGAAATCTGAGAATCATGGCTCTGTAAGGGTAGTGGCAGGAATTTTGTTGAAACGGGTGGATGTGGCGGCCACGAAGATGCTCCTTGCAACTGCAGTGAGCACCAGCTGCGGAAGTCCACCCTGCGTTTGTGACCCGGCCATGCTGGGCACAGGCTGGACACAGGCAGGCATATTCCTGGGAGACTTGGGGCTCCCAGCAGCCTTACTGAACTTCCTTAAATTGCACAGTGCTCAGCAAAGCTGCCACCCACCCTTTCTTCTCTCTTCTTCCCACTGCTCCGACCTGCATCGAGGTATCATGGCTCTCCTGACTTCCTGTTTTCTCTCACAGTCATTTCTCCTAGTGAAGTCCATGTATATTTCATTTCATCCTACTGAATCCTCTCTTGGCCCTGCTTCTTAGAAAATTAGACCAACAAAGTGAGGTTGTTAAAGTAATCCCCAAAATACAGTGGCATCATTTTATCGTCAACAGTTTTTATAAGAGCTTGATAATGCAGATTATATGAGCAGTTGGTAAATATTTGCTTTGTACTTTTTTGGTTGTATACTGAAGATTTGCATTCTTTTGGAGTCTGATATCTAGATAAGTTGGTACCTCTATAATTCTGGCCTCTTTACAAGTTCTTTAATTGTACTAGAGGTTTCTTTTAGTCCATATTTAAGATAAAGTGGCCATTAACGGGCTCTTAGGAACCTTTGTCATATAGAGATGCTTTTCATCCTGATTGTAAATGGAATAAATACATGGGCGCTTTTGATTATGTTAGTCAAGTGCCATCTAAATTTAAATGCATCGTTTTGAAAACAGCCAGCTGTTTTATAAATTAGGGCTTATTATTGTATTTCATATAAATTACATATAAAAAATTCTTGGTTCTTTTTGTTTGTTTTTAAGCTCTGTATGAAAAGGCTGATATTAAGGGGCCTGAAGACAAGAAGAAACACCTCCTTATCGGAGTGTCCTCAGATCGAGGGCTCTGCGGGGCTATCCACTCCTCGGTTGCTAAACAGATCAAAAGCGAGGTGGCTACGCTCACAGCAGCTGGGAAAGAAGTGAAGATTGTTGGAGTTGGTGATAAAATCAGGGGTATACTTCATAGGTAATTTAACATAGTTTGTTTAAAAGGGTGACAGCATGACTAAATGGAAGTTTCTTTGATAGTTTATTTAAGCAAGGTGCCTGTTTGGGTTACCTATTTTATACTCAAGAGATTTTTGTTTATTTTTCCAGAGCACATTAGAATATATAGATTTCCTCTATTCTCTATTTGTCTTTTGTTTATTCATCCAAACCATACATGGGATGCAGTAGGAATGTCACAAGCCTCTGACATTTTAAAAAATGAGGACTGAACTCGGAGGAGCTGTCATAACCTGGGAATGTCCGAAATGAACAACAGTTTATTAGGATTAGAAGGAGAGAGAGAACAGCACAGAGAAATAGAAAACAAGAAAGGCCTGATTACTGGTCCTTAGTTCTTTGCAGGTGCTGAAGAAATCACCATAAATGGGTGGAACACTTAATTCAGTGAACACCCCCCCAAAAGAATTGACCCATAGCAATACTATTTCTTGTTCCATGTGTTTTCTTAGCAGAAATATACTATTACACTATTTTATGTGACCTCTTCCTTTTCTTGTAGGACTCATTCTGACCAGTTCTTGGTGACATTCAAAGAAGTGGGAAGAAAACCCCCTACTTTTGGAGATGCATCAGTCATTGCCCTGGAATTATTAAATTCTGGATATGAATTTGACGAAGGATCTATTGTCTTTAATCGATTCAGGCAAGAAAATTTTAGAAATCAAAGCTTTTTTATGTTTATGTTCATATTTTAAAATAACTCTGCTTAACAGTTGAAAAGTTATTGGTTTGAAATTTACATTTGCTTTTGTCATTTCTAGGTCTGTCATCTCCTACAAGACAGACGAAAAGCCCATCTTTTCCCTTAATACCATTGCAAGTGCCGGTAAGTAGTTTTTGTATGGCAAGTATTTTTCCATGTAGAAAGGAGAGATTTGAACATTTAGGAAAATAGTATTTGTCAGGATGGCCTGTTTCAGCGGTAACAAAATGCCATTGGGCCGTTTCTATCACGAACTATTAATGGCTTCCATGATGTCTTAATCCATGCGTTGCTTGTCGACTTACTCCATTCCTTCATTAATTGAACAAGTAAGTAACTGTTGAGGGCCATCATTACACAGGTTTTCTGTCCTCGGGGACTGAAGAGCCTAGCTAGAAATTTGCTTCGCAGTCTGTGTATGTGAAGTGTACCTAACTGCAATACAGTCCAAAGCTCTAGCACAGAGATTTGAATAAATTCACAGCTCATTTACATTGACCCAGTCGGTTCTTCTGTCCTGTTGTTTGAATAAAGTCACCATTGCTCTGTGAAGCATCCTAGAAGCAATATTCTGGACCTGATTTTATTTTCCTAACGCATTTTCCCCTTCTGTATATCATATTTCATTAAGATGTACACTCTTACATTTTTAACATGCCTCAAATTGGGGTGCTTCTCCCTGTCAATGGCATGTCATTATTAATTGGCTATGTTATTTTCTTTCTTAATGGTACATCAAATGTGATTATAATCCATAGCATCTTAAATTGGATGAATTATAGTACTGTTTGCACAGCTTTACCCAAATGAATGAATTTTGGAGTGTCCTGCGAAATTTCTGCCACGTGATTGCTGAAGTTCACATCAGCCTCAAATTTCCCCAGTCTTCCATGTTCATGGAAACGGTTTCCCTCTGTGAAGGGTGATTGACTGACTGACACCAGATTCTCCAATAATCAAAAGGCTGAACTGGAATTTTTGTATTACACTAGACTACTCTTAGCTCTTAATTTCTTTATTGAAAAAACCATTTATTGATCGTTTGCTGGCTTTGTGCCAGGCAGTTAGCTAGATGCTATCTAGAAGACTTCATAACTGTGAAATGTAGACTATAAAGTAGAATATCCAATGCTTTGTACATTTAAAATTGGCTGTAATGTACGATGTGGAAATAGATGGAAAGCTGAGGAATGAGTCTTTTGACCTATCTTACATTTACTTCTGCTTTTTAATTATGAAGGATTTTTATAATAGTAAGCTGTTTTGATTAAATCGTTCTTGTACTGTATAGCTTCAGAGATATTTATCACTTGTTTTAACAGAGAGCATGAGCATCTACGATGATATCGATGCTGACGTGCTGCAGAATTACCAAGAATACAGTCTGGCCAACATCATCTACTATTCTCTGAAGGAATCCACCACGAGCGAGCAGAGCGCCAGGATGACAGCCATGGACAACGCTAGCAAGAATGCTTGTAAGCACAGTGGGCTGCGGAGGGAACGGCTGAGAAACAGGGGAGCGTGGCTGAGACCCTCACATGAAAAGCAGGACCATTCTTTAAGTAGACCAGGAAGCAAGAGAGCTAGGAATTGGGCCTGGGATCCGCTACTGCTTCTGTGAAAGTTTTGACCAAATACCATCTCTTTCTTTGAATTTGCTCTTCTGAAAAGATAGAAAAATAATACTCTCTGCCTTAAAGGAAGTAGGTATTATTATTCCGTAGGCAGTAAGTCTGCCAGTACTTTGAAAACATATCCCATGGAAGATTTAAAAATATCTACTTGAAATGTTTCAAGCGGCCAGTTTTAGTACTCCACTGCCGTCACCCCCCACTCCCACCCCCCAAATAAAAGAACAGAATTTCTTAAATTAAGCAACATATGTCTATGGATATGTTAAAAAAGAAGTTATTCTTTTCTACTTTTAGATTTTGTTATCTGTCTTTTTGTTCTCTTGTAGCTGAGATGATTGACAAATTGACTTTGACTTTCAACCGCACTCGCCAAGCTGTCATCACAAAAGAGTTGATTGAAATCATCTCGGGTGCTGCGGCCCTGTAAGTAACTGCAGGTTCCCTTTAGAGAGTTTGTTTTCATCTCCGTGTCTGCTGACTTAACCTTTGGATGCTTGAGTTGGGGGTTTATTTTGTCTGTTAAAGATGAAATAAATGATCCATTACTTAATTTTGTAACCTCATTCTTAGGATAAGAAAATTTCGTGAAAATAGGATTTCTGGTTTATTCTGGTTGTTTCAGGCTTAGTTTCTTCTTTTTAGAAATCTATATATTGGTAGTTTCCACTTTTCCTAAAGCTTTTGGAATGAGGATGTGAATAATTCACTATCACTTATAAAACCTGTCTTTGGAACCTAAAAACATTATAAACCAAACTTTCTGAGTTATAGGACTGGTTTTGGGTTTGGTTTTACATAAATCTGTAAATCGCTGAGTGGTAATAGGGTCCAGGAATTTTTTAATTATTGAAATTTCTATATCAGTACCATAAGATAGTGTACCACTTTCAAGGAAATTTCTCGTTGCCTAGATATGTTAATGTTTGTAAAACCAGGGTTAAGATAATGGGAATTCTACTCAAAAAGTTATTAAACTGCACACTCACTATATGCAAAGTACAATGCTAGGTAGGCGCAGTGTTAAAAGCATTTATGTTCTGATCGGATAAAAAATGCAGATAATTGTGATGAAGGATAAAACGTGTAGTAAGTTATCTTTGACTCATTCTTTCTCCCCTCTTACCAACTGGTCACCAAGCTCCCTACGTTTTGCTTTCCAAATAGCCCTTGACTCTTCCCCCTTTCTGCCCACTCAGTGCAGATCGTTGTCATCATTCCTCTCCTGAATTAAAAAAGATATGTCTTGGGAGCCTCTGACATGCCGGACCCTGTGCTAGGCACTGACGATGTCATGGTGATGGTATTTCCCCTCAGAGAGCTCACAGCCTTAACAGGGAAGACGGACGTTATGTTAGAAACTGCAGTAGAATGAACGGGGGCAGCAGACTGCGGCCCAGAGCTAAGAATGGTTTTCACATTTTAATGGCTTATAACAAGAGAGACAATATGGCCACAAAGCCTAAACTATTTACTATCTAGCCCTTTACAGAAAACATTTGCTTACCCTGTGACAGAGTGGTATGAGGAAGATGACAACCCATTCTCTCACATAATCCTGGAAAATCAGCTTGGCTTGACACATGCGAACCTGTAGTCTAGTCACTTCCCACTGCCATTTCTCACTTCCCTTGAACTTCAGCCACACTAAGCTACTGCCAGTTCTGCAAACACATCACGTTCTTTTGCCTTCAGAGTGGCACGTGCTCGTGCCTGAAATGCCACTTTTCCGTCCCCTTGCACCCTTGGTTCTTCTGCCTGACTCCTGTATGTCCTTCCAGAGCAGGGAGAATCCTTCCCTCCAGAAAAGCCTCCTGCATGGTTTGGGGGTGGGGGGGTGGGGTAACCTTTCTTTGGCACTGTGTGCTTCCTTTTCTCAGCACTTACATTTTATTAGGAATTGCCTTTTTATTTGTCTCTGTGGTCCTGCCACTAGGGAGGGACCACGTCTTCTCACTTTTGTAGCCCTGTCACCTAGCACGTACTTCTTCAATAAATGTTAAGTGACTGAATGACATGCCATAAGTATCTTAAGAACTGGAAGTTCAGAAGAAAGAGGAATAACATTTTATTGAGTGTGCGAAAACATAGGTCCATGTTTAAGAATCAGGGAAAGCTTTATCACTAAGGTGAAATTTAAAGTTGTCCTTAAGTATAGTCTCTCAAGGACAGAAACAGGGCGAATGCCAGAGAGCCAGACAAAAGTGATGGAGACCATCTGCGAAGTTATTAGTTTAGTTCATCGGCTTTGCTGGCCTAAGGCTTCTTCCTTCTTTTACTCTCCTTTCTGAGATGACACTTCAAGACTAAGCCATCTTAGCCAGTCACTAATGTTCTCTTAGCATCATAGAGTGCAGTGTGACAATGAGTGGCCCTGCCACTTAGTATCTTGATAAACTTGGTTAAGATACTCTGCAGCTCAGTTTTGTCATCTGTTTTCTTGGATGGCAAGTGAGGGAAGGCCTGAGGGAAACAACTGCATTCTGAAGGTTCAGGGCTGTGAGATCCAGAGAACCAAGGTTGTGTTTTTGCTCTTGAGAAAGGAATGCGGGGGCACGAGTTCCGCAGAATTGAGGACCAGGGTTTTTCTGGATTAGGAATGTGGGAAGCCTGCCTACGAAGTAGCAAAATCAAGGGAAAGGACGAGAGGGTGATTAGGACATAAAAACAGAGAATTAAAAAAAGAATTCCAATAATTGGAAATTGACTAATAAATTTTCGCTTTCTAGAAAGGTTGTCCATATTCTGTATAAAAAGTTAGCTGTGTCGTCCCAAAGTTGGATTGTTTATATGAATGGACTTGACTTGCATATTCTCTAACCTATCAGTTATTCTGGGTGAAGACTTTAATATTTAACAGAAACACATTTGGCTTTTTAGTAATAAAATTAAAAAGCATGAATAAGTCATAATATTTGATGTGCCAAGTACTAGTTGCCAGCCTAAAAATTTTAAATACGTTGTATGCTATCTGTATAGAAAAAGTAGTGATTTTAATCATATATTCAGTCTTGCCTACTTGCATGAACATGGTTTTATTGCTTGTAACCAGATTTAAAATATATCTTTTTTATAATAATCACTGAATCTGTTTTAAAGGAGTATTTTGGTAAGTATGTGATGTACTCAAAATAACAAGTGAGGAAATAGACGTTTTTTAGTTGGAAAGTGGACATGATTAACTAGCATGGATTGCTTCTTAACCAGCTTGTTTTGTGTTTGTCTTTTTCTTTTAACACAATAATTAGGAATTAATGAAAATCAAGTTTCATCCTCAAACAAGAGGTAAAGTGGTGATATTTCACATTCTCCCCACACCCCTTGAGAAAAGACACCCCGCCAGCTGTAACTGAAGATAACTGAGCAAGTGACACAGGTTCTGAGAGGTTTAGATTGTTAAGTCTATTTACAGTAGCCAGCTGGTTGGGGCATGTGGGTAATGCTGGGGGGCTTTTGTTCTTGGACTTGTTAAGTAAACCTTAAGGATAGAGAATTAGCATTATTTTGAGATATTAAATATAGATTGGTGAAGAGTGGTGGTTCTCAAACTTTATGGTTTCGGGACCCCTGACTGTCTGACTCAACAACAAAAACAAAACAGCTGGATTCTCATCTATTTTTGTCCATTCTGTTCTGATATCACACTCTGGAAAACTCCACCATATTCTCTTGAGAAAGAGAATAAAACCGTCAAACAACATTATTATGAAAATAGTCTGGCCCTCACGGACCCTGTGGAAGGGTCCCCAGACCAAAATCTGAGAACCATTACTTTAGAGTACCATTTTGTTACGTAAAGTCAGTTCTCTAAACCCCACTTAACTATGTATTATCTCTTGATGTCATTATTTTCTCAGAAGAAGTATTGATTGATTTTTATTTGTTCTGTACTTTGTTTTTCAGGTAAAGAAGGAAAATTCAGCCAGTTAATTTTGTTTTTAGTTTACTGCTGTCCTGGTCAGAAGAAATTATTGGTCTAATTGTTGAAATTACCAAAGACAGCAAGATATTTGTAAATTATCTTACAATAAACAACTTACAATAAGAAAGTCCTGTCTTTCTTGGTATATAAGAACAGTTACAGTTTTCAAAATGAGATGTTAAAATATTTAAAGCTATTAACATGCTACTACTGTGTTTCCCAGAAAATAAGACCTAGCCAAACATTCAGCTCTAATGTGTCCTTTGGAGCAAAAATTAATATAAGATGCCGTGTTGGGGCTAGCCCGGTGGCTCAGGTGGTTGGAGCTCAGTGCTCCTAACTCCGAGGGCTGCCAGTTCGATTCCCACATGGGCCAGTGGGCTCTTAACCACAAGGTTGCCAGTTCGATTCCTCGACTCTCGCAAGGGATGGTGGGCTGTGCCCCCTGCAACTAGCAACGGCAAGTGGAACCTGGAGCTGAGCTGAGCTGCGCCCTCCACAACTAAGACTGAAAGGACAACAACTGACTTGGAAAATAAAAAGTCCTGGAAGTACACACTGTTCTCTAATAAAAGTCCTGTTCCCCTTCCCCAATAAAATCTTGGGGGGGAAAAAAAAAGACCCTGTCTTACATAACGTAAGACCGGGTCTTATGTTAATTTTTGCTCCAAAAGACGCATTCCAGCTAGGTCTTATTTTCGGGGAAATGGTATTAATTTTTTTATTTTTTATTTTTGTAAGAAGATAATTGAAGAGTCTCTTCTGAATCAATCTTAGAAAGTCTGGCCTCTTTGGGGTTGGGGTGGAAGGAAGAGGCAACAGGCCACACCCTCAGCCCAGGCTTCCATCCTCTGGAAACCTTCAAAGAACAGCCAACAATGAAGTAACAATTCAAGTAACAATGAAGTAGCGACTGGAGTCGTTTGCTGTTTCTCATATACAGGATATAGAACGCCAGGCATAGACTTAGCCTAAGTAAATTTTAAAATATCTTTTCTAAGCACTTCTTAAAACTCCATACTCACATTTAGATAACTGGATGCCTGGCTGATTCCATGCAACGAGTTCCATGCCAGGATCTCAGGGTTTTTCCTTTGTTTAAAATAGGGCACTTAGTTTTTCTGTTACAAAAGTAATACACACTTTCCCAAAAGACCACAGAACTAGAAAAAAATAAAATATATGGAAATATAAAACCCACTCTTAGTTAAAAGTTTGGCATATATTACTCTTAAAAACTATGAAATAAATAATATATTTAGAAAGAATTCTCCAGATATTTTATTTTGCCAACAACTATTCATAAAAATGAACTGAACAGAGAGTAAGATAAAAATTGACTAGGAAGCACAAGTAAAGAGCAAGGCTGCCACTGTAAGAAGGCTGCCACAAGATAAACTGAACAGAAGCTTGGTCGTTTTCTAGCTTTCCTGAAATTCTGTAAGAGCCACTTCTGGATGGGCCAGTGGGAGAGGCTGTGAGGAACAGCTGGCCACAAGCGAGGCGCTGGGCAGGCTGCAGTGGGAACGAAGTGCCAGATAAGATACCTTTTCCTGAACGTCCACAGGGGATGAGATGCTGCAGTATTAATTTTGCTTCGAAACTCACCTTGGCCCCCCTCCAATTTCCAGGCTAGTGGGAACAGATGGAATGTTCTAGACTGTAGGAGGAGGAAAAGCAGGAATTTCAGCACATATTCAACATAAGTAAAAACAATCTGTCAGTCTGACCGTGGCATACTCCTTCAGGTTCGGAAGAGGAGGGGGGGCCCTGGTGGTCACAGCCTCAGGTTGTCTCGAGTATGGGATGTTCCAATCTACAGGTTGTCCTCTGTCAAGTACGTAGCTGTCCTAGGTTCCCTCTGCTTTCCTGAGAAAACACGATAGCCCATGAATGTAATAAACTCTACTGATGCAAACATTTTTCATTATAATTGCACTGTTACAACACTTAGCAGAAGCAAGAGGAAGCATAACGGGCAAAAAATTGAAGCTCACTCTTCAAGGCTCCTTTCTGTGTCTAACGTGCATAGCATGATGTGCTCAGCATCCTGCCCCAGATAACCTTTCCAGTTTTATCCTGCCCCAGTGGTTTCTTCTCTAATTTCTACTGTTGGTCATTGGTTCTTGAGGACATGTTTAGATATCACTTCAGGCAGGTGAGCCTTCTCAGTCCCCTCAGCTCCTTCCAAACGTCTGGCTGAGTGTCCCTCTTGAGTGCTCACCAATTACAACCCTTATCACATTTTGTCATTATTTGCTTTTCTTTGCTCAAGACTGTAAGATCCTAGCAGAAATGTTTTAGTTATTGTATCTTCCGAGTTGACGAGTGCCAATACCTAAAAGGGCATAAATAGTTTCTGTATTGAACTGACGATCACTTTTACATAGATCAGGCAACATTTAATCAGAGCATTCACCCATGTCAGGTAAGACATTGCAAAAACTCACTCAATACTCACAACAACCCTATAACCTAAGTACTGTTTTAATCTCCACAGATAATCAGACAAAGATTATGGAACTTGCCCGAGGTCACAGCTGAGAAGACTGACCTGGGATTCTAACCCAGTTCGCTCTAGTCTATGCTCTTAACCCCTGGTCTCTGCATATGAAACTACCTTCCCTATATGTGGTTGTTGAAGCAATTTTTTTCTCAAGACTTGGTGCTGCGTCTATAAGGAACTAGTATAAGTACAAAAATTCTAATACTATCATTTCCCCACACTGAGTATTCCTTTCCTTTATATAATCAGATGGTATTTAAGAAAGTAGGAAAATTGATAGCGCATTCTTATCCAACAGCAGTTGCACAAAGTTCCCTAAGTTTAAATTGCAAAACATGACGGGTTTATGACACTGCACAGAACTCAGTGAGAAAAAAAGATAAGTCAATTTAAAAAATGGGGAATGAATGAGTGGTCAACTTGTCTTTTCACCCATCAGATTGTTAAAGACAGTTTTAGAGAGTAGGGAGATGCTGTTAATACAAGTTTACAATCCTTGAGAGCGATTTGGCAGTGCTTCTTAAAATGTACGTAGTTGATCATCAGTTCCACTTCTAACAGTCTAAAGAAGTACTCACACAAGTGTGCAAAGACTTGTCCAAGAATGCTCATTCAAGATCATCGTGACATTTCAGAGCAATGGAGGTAAAGACCTAAATGCTGTCAGAGAAAAATGTTACAAGGTTCAGAAATCAAAATGGCTTCCAGCCAAGAAGAGAGGAAAACCCCAGAAATGGATCCACCAGCACCCTGATCTCGACCTTCCAGCCTCCAGAACTGAGAAAATATAAACCCGTTGTTTTAGCCCCCAGTCTGTCATGTTGCTATGGCAGCCTGAGCCAACTACACTCCAAGAAAACTGACCAGCTACTTGGCACATTGACCACCGTGGCTCTGTGCATCCTAGAAACGGCATCCATTTGTTTTGATAAGAATAGGCACATACTCTAGGTACAGGTTTGCCTTTTCTACTCAGTAATGTACTGGGTGTCCCACATCAAGCTGTGTCAGACCTAGGGAGCCATTGACAACAAAGGTTGGGAGTGGGCACGTGGTTGTGAAATCCGGTCATGTCACCTACCATACCACTCAAGCGGGCAGCCTGGCAGAGCAATGGAACGGCCTTTGAAGGCCCACTAGAGCACTTGCTCACAGACAATGCCTTGTGAGGATGGGGTGTGGTCCCCAGGATGCCACATACACTTTAAGTCAATGACCTGTCTGTGGTGCTGGGTGGATGACACATGGTGAAAGCTGGAGTTCCATCACCATCACTCCCAGGGACCCACCTGGGAAACTTCGTCTTGTCTCTGCAACGCTGGCTTCCCCAGGTTGATAGTTTTTATTTCCCAAAGGAGGAATTTTTTCACCAGGGGACGGACACAGGAGTCCCACTGAAATATCAGCTACAGTTGCCACCTGAATACTTAGGCCAGGAGCTAGCATGCAGAGAGGTAATTGACCCTGATCTTCGGGAAGTCAGGTTGCTGTCACACAATGGGGACAAGGAGGAATGTTTGGTACCCAAGTGATCTGGTTGTGCGCCCCTAGGTACTCTCTTGCCTAATGGTGGTCCATCGACTTTGAGCTGTTCTCAAACTCAAGAAATGGATCTGAGGGTACAAGGAGTGGAACCTAGTTGCATGGTTTAAACGTCTGTGTCCTGTCCCCCCCAAATTCACATGTTGGAACCCTTACTGCAATGTGATGGAGTTAGAAGGTGGTGCCTTTGGGGGTAATTATTAGGTCATGACGGTGGAACCCTCTTGAATGGGACTAATGCTCTTATAGAAGAGATCCCACAGAGCTCCCTAGCCCCTTCCACCTTCGGAGAGCCCTCACCTGACCATGCTGACACCCTGAGCTCGAGTCTCCAGAACTGTGAGAAAAACGTTTTATTGGTGAGTGACCCAGTCTGTGGTCTTTTGTTACGGCAGCCCGATCAGACTAGGACTGGACTGAACATTGTAATGCAGTGCTCAGATCTCCTCAGGACTGAAGGACTCCCGCGCCTCTGCCTCCGCTGCAGAGAGCACTTTTGCCTAAGGTCACATACCGTTTTCAGGGAAGGCCTCACACAAGGACCTAACCAACTCAGGAATATAAAGGTCCAGCCCCCTTGTGCCATCTCAGGACAAATCTGAAGGGTCAGCCCATCTTTAGAGCTCCCTATGGGATTGGCTGAGGCCTCCTTCAAAGCGCATTGCAAGCCCCTTCCTTTGCACAGGTGGTGATTCCAGGAGCCCTCCTTAAACCACCTGTGGATTGATCTCCAGCTCAGAAATGGCTTCCTGGGGAACTGAACCTGTGACATGTAATTATGTAGAGAAATGTCCTTGTTTGGGGGAGATACATGCTGAAGTATTTCTGGGTTACATGTCATGAAGTTTGCAATTATTTTCAAACTATTCTGGAAAAAAAAAGGTAGGTGTGTGTGTGTGTATATAGTAAATATGGCAAAATGTTAATAATTGGTGAATCTAGGTGAAGTGCATACCTGTGTTTATATTTTTCTGTTTCAGCTTTTCTGTGGGTTTGAAATTTTCCAAAATATGATGTTAAGGGGTTAAAACACACACACCGCAAATCAAAACGGGTCTGATATAGAGATGTAAAAGAAACTTCCAGAAGTACTAAAGAAACAGCAAGACAGTGGGGGTGTATGAGACCCAAGGTACAGGAGTTTCAAAATTAAAGTAGTATTCAATATTATCAAATGGCTACAAAATGGTCAAGTAAGGCTAGGAATGAAGTGGCCCACAGATTTAGCATCCAAAAGGTCCCTGATAATCTTAGGGTCAGAAGGCTTAGTAAAGAAAATGTTATAGGTACCCTGCCACCTAGCACCCTGCTCCTTTCTCTACAGATGGTCATTTAGCTGAAGTACCATATTTTTCTACTGGGTTTTTAAGACTTTTTTTTTTAAGAAGGGCGTAGCTAACAGTGGCCCATGCAGGGATCCAACGGGCAACCTTGGTGCAACCAGCACCACACTCTAACGAACAGAGCTAACCGGCCACCACGGGTTTCTAAGACTTTTAAAAAATTGAATATTATGTATGTTCAAGGTTCTGGAGTAGTCATGGGGAGGTTATAATGCTCACAATTTATTGGGAGAGGCACAGAAACGCAAATACTAAATGCACTGATAGTTTAAGACTAGAGAAACTGACAGACGGATACAGAGGAGTGACGAAGGGAAGTTAGAAAGCTACACTCCAGAAGCTTGTAGGAAAGACACACGCACACAGAGGCATATTTAAGAAACAGCGTAAATGAGCCATTGCAACCTGGCTGAATCTGCCTTGATTAGTTTGCAAATTAAAGCTAAAAATGTATTCCCAATATTTAAAAATCGAGGTATTTATCACAAAATCCCGATTTCTAGCAAATTGGAAAGACCTGGCAACACTAGGCTGGAACTGCAAAAAGGCTCTAGAGAAGGCAAGTGTCCCTCATACCCTCAGCCAGCTTCGCTGATTTAAGGTACTTGTTTGGCCTCTGCAGACAACTGAGTCTTTTTTTCCTTTGACACAGTGGCTGGCGGAGGCCAAATCGGCAAACTGCGGCCTGTTTTTGTAAATAAAGTTTTGCTGGAACCAGGGCATTATAATGAGGTTAGTGAGGCAGGATTTTTTTTTTTTTTTTTTTTTAGCAGCCGTTCGTACTTTTAAAAATTATATAGTGGATTGAAATACTGTTGATCTTGATTAAGGTTTCTGATGCCCCATAAATTCTGCACCGAGTCCAGTGCCTCACTCGCCTCACCCTAGTCCCCGTCCTGTTTGAAGGGCTCTGAATAGCACGCTGAACAGCTTGAACTTGATCTAATCTATACAATGGTAGGCAGCTCAATTTTCCTTTTTTTTTTTTTTTTTTTTTTTGAGTGGAGGTAAGACCGGCTCAGATCCGCGTTTGGGGGAATACTTAGGTTCCCAGGCCCCAAATCCCGCTCCCGCACTCACAGACTTTAGGATTCCCAACTTCTAACACCTGCATTTTAATTTCATGTCCCGGTTCCCTCTTCTGCCCCTAAATCACTGACGGTCCACTCTCCCTTCCTCTCCAAGTAACCGCACCCCCACCCCCACCCCGGAAGGTCCCAAGCACCTGCCTCTTCGGCTGCATCTTCCACCTGCACTCGGCGTAGCCTTTTCCTGCGTCCTTCCAGGCGCGAGAGTTGATACCGACACCATCGCTCTGCCTCAATGGGGCGGAGCTTCCTCATCGGCGCGCTCAGTATTCGGCTAGTGCTGCCTCGCCCCGGCGACCGTCCAGCGGGAGGCGGAGCGAGTCCAAAATGGCGGCTCTCAGGCTGGCGCGCTCCGTGTTGCTGAGGCTTTGAGGTGGTCGCCAGGGGTCTGGGGGAGACGATTTCCCCGCCACGGGGGCCCTAGAGGATGAATCGGGGGCTCTGCTAAGGTTAGGCGGTGGGGGTGGAGAGAAGTGGCAGCAAGTGCTGCGGTGGAGTCCACGGAGCGGGATGTGCGAGAGTTACTCCAGGTCGTTGTTGAGGGTCTCGGTGGCGCAGATCTGCCAGGCGCTGGGCTGGGACTCAGTGCAACTCAGCGCCTGCCATCTCCTGACGGACGTGCTGCAGCGCTATCTGCAGCAACTGGGACGGGGCTGCCATCGGTACTCTGAGCTCTGTGAGTACCGGGCTGGGTGCGGGAGGGCTGCCTCTGGACAGTCACGAGTGACACCTCCGGTCTCCCCTTCGCTGTCCCAGCGTCTGCGAGGTGTTTGTCTTCCCCCCCTGCCCCGAGATCGGGTATCTTCTCGGCCCCTGATGCCCCTCCGCTTCCACTGCCCCTGGAAACTCTAGTCATCCCTTTGGTGCCTCTTCCTTGTCCGCTAACTTCCCGCCTCCAGCCGGGAGCCCTGTCTGCGCTCCCAGCTCCATACCCTCTCACTCTTCTCTGATCTGAAATGTGCATCGGTCTTTCTCATGGTCTCATTTTTTGAACCACCTCCAGAATGCCTTACAGCCTCTTTTACTTTGGTCCTTTTCCTTCCTTTCCCGCAAACTACTACAACTAGTTGTCACAGGCGCTCCGTCTACCGGCCGTTTCTTACAAAGCTGGCCATTCTTCAGCTCCTAACAACACTTACTCGTTGACAGCTCTGCTCCGTTACGGACACTACCTCTTCATTCTGCATCTGTTCATTTCATAGACCGTTCTCTACTTAGCTCTTTGCCAAGGCCAACTTTGTCACTTTCACTTAGATTAACTTTCACTTACATCTCAGTCACCCATTGATTTCCTCCTTTATGTTTTTATGTCAGTGATTATCAAAGTGTGGTAGAGGGATTATAGGCAATTTACAAGGTTCCCCAGGTAATCTGGGATACAGTACTTACGGTTTTTAAGTGAATACCTGGTAGTGTCTATAGGTGATGGCATTTAGTAATTTGGAATATTTAATAGAAGCCACACATCATCTCATTGATGTGATGCATATGTATGGAAGGGAAACTACCCTTTATTTAAATTTCAGGTCGTTATTTTTAAGGTGGTAAAGTGGAAAAATGGGTGAAGTGTTTCTTTGGATATTTTGTTTTACTCAAATGATTCCTAAACTTAAAAGTTGAGACCTATGGATACACTTTACTTCTTAGGCCCCAATTTCCATTGTAGTTTTCACAGTGTTGCCGAAATAATCTGTCCATACCACAAATCTGATCGTGTCGTTCTTAAAAATACTTTAGGCAGAAAATCTAAACTTGAAACAGCACAGTTCCTTTTGTGAGCTAGCATTTTTCTTCTCTTCTATCATCCTGCCATCCTAATCTGCAACCGTGCTGAGCTGCCTGTCTTTTCCCAAGCATTTTCAGCTGTCCATTCTTACGTACATGCTGTTTCTTGCTGTCCTTCACCCCCTGGTCCACCAATAGTACTTCTTATATTTTGAGATTCACTTTATCACTTGTTTCAGGAAACTCATGTTATCTGCTCTTGTAAGTCTGTGCATAGTATGTTATTTAACACCTAGGTTTTTAGTCATCTGTGTATATCTGTCATGCTCTCCTGTCTCTTCCCCAGGAGACAAATTTATTATATTTATATTCTGTAAGCCAGTACGGTGCTATAATATAATAGGCACCCAGGAAATATTTGTTGACTAAATGAATGAACTAATAACCCACAACCATAATAGCTATTTACTCACTTCACTTTTTGAGTTTTAAAAGTATGTATTTTTTGAATGCCTGATTTCACTGATACTTCTAAGCTAAATTTGAACTGCCCAGGAACTCTCATTCTTGGTTATTCTGAAAGTACACCAACAGCACACGATAGGACTCGCTTGGCTTTTGCTTCTACCCCCACCCTCCGCTGTCCCCACTGTCCTCCTTCATGGTCTTTTGAGGTTACTGTTATGGTTATGCATCGTCCAGATTATATTTTTGCTACCAAGTCCCCTGAGTAAGGATGGATGTTCTGTACGTTTAGGTGATGAGAATATCCCTGAATACATAGTTACCTTTCCTGCGTTATACACAGAGCCAGGATGTGCACTCCAGTTGTGCCCAAGTCATCACGTGATCACTGTTGTGAGTTAATGCGAACCCCTTTCCAATGACCCAATTTCTGTAGTTGATTTTCTTCCTCTTAGTGAGAATGCAATTATCAGGTTCATTATTCTCCATTGTGATATGGTGACTTTTTAAAAAATTGCTAATTCCTGGTATACTTATTAGTTACAGACTTTTTAGATTCTTTTTTCTTTACTATCCTTGTTTTAACTTCGAATCCTATAACTTTAGATTGCTACTAGGCAATCTTGTATTCTATTCCTTTAAATCCTGTTTCCGATAACTGGGTCTTGAATATATAATATAGTTGATTCTGAGTTACATATTTGCTTAATGTTTTCTGTCTTTTTAATAGACATTTATTGAGTACCACTTAGGAACTAAACACTGTGCTAGGTGTTGGAGACATAAAATTACTTAGGCACAATCCCTGCCCATAAGGTTTGTATATGGGTGTTACAATGTCAGCAAAACCAAACCGATGGTATCTGTCCCTTTTTCAAAAGCTCCCAAGTTAAAGCAAGCATCAGAAGTTACTATTCATTCAACAAATAATGCAACTTTAAATTTCCCTAAGGTAACAATTTGTCAAAGCATTCAGGGGCAGATGTTTCTGTCTATGTTGTAATATGTGTAAAATATGAGTTACATGAGCTGGAAGCAGGTGTAAATCTTTCAGAATGACTCTTCAAGACTGGTACTATAACTTAATTATTGCGTGGTCTAGGCAGTAAATGCAAAAGGAATAAGGTAAAGGACAGATGGTTTGGGGCCGTGGGTTCTGGGCAGGATTACTTCACAGAAAAGATGAGATTTGAGTTGAGCTATAAAGTATGGTTGTGTAAAGATGGCGAGTATGTCAGGTTAGAGAAAGCATAAACTAAGATATCCACATAGAATTAAACATGATGAAAGTACCAGTGAGGTGGCTGGCTTGACGTATGTAGCCAGTTCATTTGGAGGGATTTAGAGGAAAAGGTTAAACAGTGAAATCAGGTTAGGGAGGGACATAAAAGACAGAGAAATAAAAACGTGGTAGAAAACACTGCCTACTCCTAAGGAAGGAAACAATGTGATGAAAGGGATAGTTTAAGAAAATTGTCTTGTCAGAGAGGGGCAAGAGACTCAAGTGGGGAGAACTTGGAACTATTCCGAGATAGTGATAGTAGGAATAGAATGAAAAATTCTGAAATCCAGGGCCAAAAGCAGAGTGGGGCAGGGAGTGGAAAGTACCCAAAGGTCTTAGATTGAAATTGCAAAGCATATGAAGAAATTCAAGTGATTATATTTTTTAGTCTGAGAGAATAATAATACTTTGGATAGGAAAAGAAGAGTTGAAATGCTTATCTACATCATTAAAAGGAAGAATGAGTATTGATTTTATTTCTTTTTTATACATCATAGAAGTAACTCATACTTGTAGAAAAACCCTAACTGCGGAAGCGTTTGAAGTTAGAAGTGAAAGTCTCCTTTTAAACTTTCCCCTTCCCCTATACTGCAGCTTTCACCCCCTTGAACTGTTAATGTTAACCCTTGGATGTATAATCCTTCTAGAGCTTTTTTAGTGCATGTGAGCAAGCATGTGTTGAATTTTTACAAAATTTGTATTATTTTCATTTTACTGCATGATTTGATTTCAGAAATGCTGAGTTTGAAGTGAACATAGGAGATTTCAGTAAAAAAAATCCATTAGGCTATTAGAAATCAGGAACTGGAATTTTCATAGAAGTTTTAAAAGATGTGAAAACCTTAAGTTCTGCTAAGGGTAGGCATAGGAGAGAGTTCCTTTTCTAAAGAGAATCCTACTCCACCTAACTTTTAATCTTTTTATCTATATCTCTTTTTATGGTGTCTTTTAATTGCATTAAAACTTTTATATGTAAATTACCTTTATGATTTAAGTTCTTTCTGTAAATTTCCTTGGGTTTAAAAAATTGATTCAACAGTATAATTCATTCAATGAATATTTATTGAGTGACAACTATTTGCCCGAGATGCATCATTGAACGACAGAGAAAATGTAATGGCCATTTACTTAGCACAGCCTTCTAATTATTTGATAACAGACAATAATAGTAACATTTATTGAGCATTGACTTTGTGTTAGCCACTGTTCCAGATGCTCTTGACCATCCCTAAACTACTTTTGATATTTGTTCTATACTAGCTGATTATTAGTATGAATGGTCTGTGGTGTTCTGGTTGGTTGTCAGGTCATATTTAAAACTGACTTTAAGAATCAGTTTTCTAATCTTTAAATAATATGCTCTAGTTCACTGGGTCTTGAATATATAATATACTTGATTCTGAGCTACATATTTGCTTATTATTTTTTAAAGGAGCATTCATAGAATTAAAAAATAATAATAATTTGCTTTGCTTTTGACTTTGTTTCAGATGGCCGAACAGACCCAGTTTTGGATGACGTTAGTGAAGCTTTCCAACTTATGGGCGTTAGTCTTCATGAACTAGAAGATTATATTCACAATATTGAACCTGTCACTTTCCCACATCAAATTCCTTCGTTTCCTGTTAGTAAGAACAATGTACTTCAGTTTCCTCAACCTGGAAGTAAAGATGCAGAGGAAAGGAAAGAGTACATTCCTGATTACATGCCACCCATCGTGTCTTCTCAAGAAGGTTTGTAATGTGTTGTTCGTTTCTTACTCATATCCTCATGTAACTGTTTTAATGGGGTTTTAATCTTCTCAGTTCTCCTAAGAAAATTATATAAAAGCTATGCCAATATATAAATTCTAGAAATACAGTCACCATGTTTTAATGTTATTTACAAATCGTTCTAAGCTTTAAGTCAACAAACTTGCAGCTGGCATCCCCAGGCAGAACCTTGGCATAATCCAGATTCTGTCTGATGAGGCATTTATTCCCTTTGTAAATTTTAAGAAGGGGAGGACAGAATGTGTCCACAGAGACCTTTCAGTAGACATATCAAATGAGAATGGCATATTTAAGTAAATTAGAAAACCTTTGAAACAGAAAAATTGGGGTAGCTCGTTTCTTCCCCCCTTATTATTAATGTGAGTTGGATGAAGCTGGGAACAGTGAGTGAACAGTCACTAATAATTATGCAGATTTATCTTTGTTTTTTAGTGTTAAGTACTAATGTTGACTGTTTGGTTATATAACTTTTGATTATAAAATAATAGTTTATCAGGCACTATAGTCAATCATCACAGAGGTCTCTTTTTCTTGCATGATTTGGCATGTTGATTATTTAGGTTCACTCACATTCTAAAGAGATAAGTATTGTGGTCTCTAATGCAGGTACATAATGTTTTTTCTTGTCATAAATTAGAAAAGTTGCAGTTCCCTTCTTTTTTCAATTCTAAAACCATAGATATACTTCCAAACAATGCAAATGATGACAGAAATAATTTTTATTTGTGATTTTTTTTTTTTTTTCACTGTGGTGAAATATGCATAAAATTGACCATTTTAACTATTTTCAGATGTACAGTTAGTTCGGTGACATTATTCACATTGTTGTGTGGCCGTCACCACGAGAACTTTTCCATCTTCTCCAACTCTGCAACCAGTAAACAATAAGTCCTCATCCCCTTTCTCCCGTCCCCTCGCCCCTTAGTAACTGCCTAAAAGTGTGTCTCCTCCCACCAATTTATTTGTATTTGTAGCCTTTATTACCTTTGAGGAACTCTTACTGTTTATAACTCCCTATGTAAAGTCGTTCTCTAAATTTAAACCCCTCATTCCCTAATGTCAATGGTTTTGATCTAAGAAATCTATATTTGTTACTTCTCTAAACATATATTTATTTACTTTAAAAAGATAGCAAATGCATTTTAATATCAACATTCTCAAAGGAGGGTTTCTTGGGCAGAGGCCTGATTGGAAAGAACTCCATTTTCTCTTACAAACAGGACACGAATGTCAAATGGGCCTGGAATTTTCTTTGCTGTTGTCTTTAAATATAACTTATTAAGCTTCCAAGACATCTTTATAAAAGTCATGCTGAGTATTAATCCATGATATGTCCTCTTGTACTTTAAGAATAATCTTTCTGTAGCTCTGAAGTTTTTAGCCGAAAGGTACTTAGAAGCACACAAAATTTGGAATTGTGCTAAGAAAACGTGAATGGTTAGCCAATGCTGGGAGAAAACTTAAGGGATCGTGTAGGAGGAGACTAAAGGAAAGACGCTAACATGCGAGTAACTGGAACGCCAATGATTCTCAAAGTAGTAGGTCATTATAAGTTTTGTATCAGTAAATGAGATGGTGGTCAAGTTTAACGGCCAGGACGTATGTGCATTATCCAGAGGCATGTGACTGAGCCTTAACTACTGTCTTCTCCATTTAATAGATTTCAGCTATTTCTTCTCTGCCTTTTGGAGCTTTCTACATGTATCTTGTGGCTTGTATGTCTTTCTCTCTTCTATTATACCTCCTATTTAATATTTAAACTGTTTGATTTTTGTTTTTTTCTGACCTTTTAATAATTTCGACTAAGATGGACATTTGATTAATCTTCATCCTTGATCTGTGCGTAGGCTCATCTTTGGTCCATGATTTATCTGCATTTATCTATTTAGAGAGTTATTTAATTATTTTTTTAGAAATAAGCTCTAACAAGCTCACTACTCAAAACCAAAGCTAGGACTTTGATAATGATCTCCACTTAACCAAGTCCCTCTTGTGGTTTTTTTTTTATAGCATGCAAATAATACACAATAAAGTTCTCTCAAAGTGATATGGTTATCATGTTTAAATACTGCCAAGGAAATGTAACTAAGATGTAACTCAGATGTAAGTCTGAGTTATATTACATTGTGTAGTGAAGGAGTATAAAAAACAAGTTAATGAGTTTAGATACGTATGTCTGTCTGAAATTACGACAGTGAATTTTTGAGTTTCTCTCCTGGAATATTTGAAGCACAGGAGAATCATATTTCATTTGAGTTTTTATGGAATATAAATTATAACCATTTAAAAAGGAAAATAATGCAAGTCTGAAAACAACTCTTCTTTTTTTAGCTAATATTTACGGATTCTTTAAGAAGTAGAAATTTGCTGATTCATAAGTTAATGCATATGATTTATAAGGATGCAATAAATGATAGGCAGTACGTTAAGATGCTTTTCAAAACCTTCCCCCCCCACCCCCATTCAGGGAAAAGGATTTAAAATGCAGTCCTGTGGTTACCATTTTTCAGTGTAGCCACCCAAGTCCACTTAATAAATCATTCCAATCTAAAATCTCTTTTTTCATTGGTACAGTATGTTAGAAAGTTCCTGGTATTCTGGTTAGTGGAGCAAAGTGTGGTACAGACGTGAACAACTTTGGTAATAACATCTGTTCGCCAAGTTCTTTATTATTCTTTTATTTCCTTATGAGCCGCCTGTGATGTGCCTGACTTTGGTCATAAAATGTGATTAGTCAAGTGCTGTCACAGGACTACCATCTTATCAGTCCTTCCGCTTGGTTCATGTCAGAAAAACATGTGAATGTCTTCTCTGCAATGGAGAGTGTGTAAGAATAGAAGGGCCGAAGGGGCACAGGCTGTCGTAGAAAAAGCAGGGGCTTCATGGAGCCATTCGGACGGGACTCAACCACTGTCTGGGTTTATAGTCCCACCAAGTTGCTTTACCTTTCTGAACCTTATTTTCATCATCTGTGAAATAGGTGTAAAAAATAAATGAAAACTATTTGGAAATTTTTTAAAAAGCAAGCTCATAGATACAGAGAACAGATTGGTGGTTGTCGGAGGTAGGGGGTGGGCAAGGTGACTGAGGGGGTCCAAAGATACAAACTTCTAGTTATAAAAAAATGTCTTGGGATATAATGTACAGCATGGTGACTATAGTTAATAATACTGTGTTACATGTTTGAAAATTGCTAAGAGAGTAGATCTTAAAAGTTCTCACCATAAGAAAAAACCTTTGTAACGATGTATGGTAACGGATGTTAACTAGACTTAGTGTGGTGATCATTTCCCAATATATTGGAAATACTGAATCATTATGTTATACACCTGAACCTAATACAGTGTTCTGTGTCAGTTATACCTCGATGAAAAATATAATACCTACCTCATGGGTGACAGTGAGGGTTAAGTGAGGTATTTTGTAATACATTTATATAAAATATATTAACTCATACGACACACAGCCACGAATGTTAGTTCTCTTGCTGTTTTCCCTTCCTCCTTTTTAAGGACTTTACTTTTGAATTGAAACACAACATACATTTATGAGGTACCTCTACAATAAGAATAAACCTAGAACATTGTTAATCGTATGAGTAGGGGCTAAGGGAATGCAAACCTAACAGCTGGGCCGGGGTAGATTCTTGACTGAGGAGCTGTTTGAATGTCAGCAATGTGAAGGTGATGGAGGAGGGGATGATACAGAAGGCATTCTTGCCCATTGAATCATACTCCCATTTCCCTGGAATAACCTTGTTTAACAGGTGTGAATCCTTCTAGATCTTTAACGTCAAATGTCTCGACTCCTTAGACTCAAGATATGTGTCCCCTTCAGTACCTGCCATTTATTTCTCAATCTGCAATCTGACTTCCTACTCTCATCCTTTCCTTGAAACAGCTCTGAGATCCCCAATTACGTAGTAATTGGTGACCTTACAGAGCCTCTTTTTGTGGGGGTGTAGCGTAGTGAACTATTAGAAGGCCAATCAAATACCTTTTTAACCACCTCTCAGTTCAACACATAAAACTTTACCAACGTCCCCAGAACTGCCCACCCCCCACCCAGCCCAGTTCATAGTCCCCTCCTCGCTCCCTCCAAAACTAACCACGATCCTAACTTTGTAGGGAATATTTCTTTGCTTTTTAGTGTTATCAGCCAAGTGTGTATCCCTGACACTTTGATTTCTTTACGCCGTCCTCTTGTTTTACTTCACACGTCTTTTAGGTCTCTCTTGATCCACAGCCGCCCCACCCTCCACCCCACCAACCCGCTCTTTCCAAAGCCCTTTCTTTTTCTTCCAGTGTATTGAAGAATCTGGGTGCCTGACTTCCAGGGTTGCCACCATCTGGGTTTTGCTGACTGTGTGCTCCTAGTATGCTTCAGTGTGTTTCTTGCACACTGGCAGCGAGAAGCTGGGCTGGGTCAGACTTGGGCCAGACAGACGCAGGGCTGTGCTCCCTCCTCAGGAGGCTGACGTTGGGGTTCCCCTTCTTTGGTATTAGCGGTGTTGACACTCACTCACTGGGGGTTGCAAGGTCGTGATAGTGCGTCACTGGGGTTTTATTTCATTCTTTACTAGAATAATTGTATAAGGAAACCCTTTCTCTCATCTGTTATTGAGTTACTCAGTGGTACAGTTCATACAGGGAAAGGAAGAAATGCCTGATTCTTTCATTTTATAAACCCAGTTTTGAAAATAATGAGTGGGTTCCTGGTCATCTATAGGTGACTAATTAGTTTTACCCTTATTGCAACTCAGATTGTCCCATCTCTGGCCAGTGGCAGCTTCTTCCATCTGGCTTCTGAATCCTTTTGGAATGATGCTAGTCGTCTTTGAGAGAGCCCTTGCTGTCTGGTGCATCAAAATGTTCCAGGCTCATCTTGTATATTCTCGTCCCGCACTTGGAATCAAGAAGCCCTGGCTTCCTGGGAAATGGCATTTCAAGTTCACAATCTAGGCACTTGGGGTACTTATTACAACTGTGTCTTCATTGTTTCTAGGCAATAAGTAATAAAATATACATATAGGTGTGTGTGGATAGGTAGATAGGTAGACAGGCAGATAATAGACGAGGTACTTTCTGCGTCCATATAGATATTTCCAATTCAGATTCAAGACTACAGTTTTTACTTTTTGTGTTTCATCAGTGAATACTTTTGTCCATAACAGGAATTCTGGCTCCCAGGGGTAAAGAGGATAGAACATTCCATACTCACTCATTTACTTACTATAGCTTAGATTAGGCATACAGTTTAATACTGTATCATTCATGATTACTGAAACAGGTGAAAAAAATTTTTTTGTTTATGTTTCCTGTTATTCACCCCAATTTTCTATAATTGTACATTGTCAGATCGTATAGCTACCTTTCTGAGTTCTGTCACCTCATTTCCGAGTTTTTCTAATTTTGATTTATTTTCTCTCATGTCTTTTAGACCATTTTAAAATAGAACATTACAGTTTTTATCTGTTGGTTGGTTTTTTGGTTTTTTTTTGAGTATGTGTTTCTTGTGAACTTCCATTGTCTTTAGTATTTAATCTCCTTTTTCTTATAGAAATTGTGTATGTGAGTATAGCTTTTCTGAACATCTAGAAGGAAGTTCAGGGGAGTTTTTCAGACTTTACAGTGGCCCCTCTCCTGTTGTTTTTGTGTAGTGTTCAAAAGTAGGGTAGCTTCCTTTCTGAGACGTTCTGTCTGTTTTCTTCCACCACTTTTATCTGGATCTTCTCTTTTCTTAATGCCAGTTTTCCTTTTCTGCTCAGTTGTGACTCCAGTGCCAGCAAGTTTCTTTGCAGCGGGCTCTGCCCTGGAGAGAGTAGCAAAGGGTCAGGTTTGAAATCTCTGCACTTGACTCTTCCCAGCCCTGTAGGTCTCACTCTGGCTCCTGGACCTCACCCATTTTGGAAGTAGCCAGACCCTGCTCAGCCTCGGCCACTCTTCTTACAGGGCCTGCAGGCTTTCAGGGGGTATCTGTTGGCTTTTTGAGGTTCTCCTCGTTGGGCCAGTCTTCCCATTACCTCTCACCGCCTCCCCCTGCACAGATGGGTAGTACTCGTGTCTCGTGGCTCTTGGTGGTTAGTCTTCACCCTCTTGTATCTTGGCATTGATGGATATACTTTGTCACCTCGTTATGATAATTGCTCTATTGCTATGTGGCAACTTGGGAAGATCCAAAAACTACATTGCTACTTTCTTCCAGGAGTCCCTTTATTGCATCTTCTTGCATTTATCACTCTTTGAAACTACTTTTCCTTAGTGACATTGTGCTCTTCATGCTGCTTATATGACTGATTCATTCCCTCTGCCTTTTGTGGGCTCATCTTCTGTAATTCTTGTACTTCTAAATTGTTGAGGCTCCCAAAATTTTATCTTTGACGTCTGCTTTTCTCACTGTACACAATTTCTGTGTGGGATCTTCTGTGTGCTCATGGTTTCAACTCTCATCTGTATACTGTTGACTTCCTGAGCTGTCTCTCCCTCCCACCACACCCCTCAGACACTATACCCCGTTGTTGGTGGGTTGTTTCCACATTGTCCGTAACACCTCACATCAGTATATCAAACGCTGTTAATGTTATCTGACTCTTAATACACCTGTGTTACCTATTTTAGTTGGTGGCACCATCTCATACCCACTCATTCAAGCTAGAAATGCTTATTCTTACCCTATAATCCATTCTGCTAATTTTGTTTCCTATAAATTTCTGAAATGCTACCCCATTATTCCCTTTGTTTACATCTTTATCTCTTCTCTGAACTAGCCTTATCTTCCAAAATAAACTGTTACACAAAAAGTAAGTATATTCCACAGTATAAGACACTTTATTAGCTTTCTCTGTTTACACTTACAGTGAGCAACCCTTTTTTCTCAAGGAAAACCAAAAATGTCTAAGGGAAGCAATTTCTTTTTTTCATTCAAAATAAAAATGCCTTTAATCATTCTAGAGAAGTTCATTCTTGTAGCTGAGATTACTAAATGAATCGAAGACTGTTACTGAGGAAATTTACACTGCCTTTTAGTCACTAAAATATTAATATTTGTGTTTACTTGCAAATAGAAATATAAAAGCAGCCGTCGGATAATTTGTCCTTGATAGCACATGGTATTTTCATAAGCATTATCTCATTTAATCTTGAAACAACCCCTAACGGCGGATGCTATTACCATTCCCGCTTTACAGAAGGAGTGGTGGACGTTTTACAAAAGGGTGGATGAACCTGCGTGTCACACTGAATAGGGAGCAGAGCTGGATTTAGTTGATTGCATTCAGTGCTGCATGTAGGATACCCACTATGTGTCACGTCCTACACACACAACCCACATCGAAGGCGGAGGCATGAGTAAGATGCCCATCCCTCCCCTCCTTTGGCCTTTTTCTGTGGTTGCTGGAAAGCTCTGCGTGGGCAGGACATTCCTAAGCGGGTAATACCGTCATCAAGCCAGGCTTCTGAGTAGACAGGTTTGCAGAATGCCTCTGGGCCCCAAAGCCCCGCCTCACACCTAGCACTCCCTGTCACCCCCTCGGGTACTTCACCCTCATGGCCTTGCAGGGCTGGAGTGCAAGGGTCTGGGTAAAATGTATTCTGTGCATCCAAGGCAGTTGCCTGGGGCTTTGTGGTGTTTGTTTTTTCCAAATCCTACAGCCTCCGAGCCATAAAGTTTATTTCTGAAATGATCTAGAGGGCCCATTTGTGGTGACTGGCCTGTCACATTCCGTACAGGTTTCTCTGTAAATCTGTGGGGCCCTCCATGATGAGACTTCTGCCTACCTTTACATATTAATTTCCTGCCCCTCATTCCTCCGGCTTTAACCCCCAGAATCATTAACTTGCTTGTTTCCCCAAAGGAACTGTATGTCTCCGGATCTTTATGGGCTGACTTGGAGTTCCCTTCCCATGCCATGCTCTTTTGGGCGCCCATGTATCTCTACCGTCACACTTAACAGATTTTTGTTCTAATTATTAGGTTTATTTGTCTCTAGAACTTACCCTCATCTTACTTACTGTTTACATCGTACACTCACTCTCCATTTCACCTTCTGCACAAAACCTAAATTCCTATTACTCTACCTGAGAGGTCAATTCAAAACCCGGAGGAAGTGACTGCTATCTTTACGGGAATTTGTTCAGAATGTTGGGGAAGAAGTCTCAGAAAGTAGCTTATCCAAAGTAACACAGCTCTTAAGTGACAGGAATGACAACGGAGTCCCAGTCCGTTAGTCTTAGCCCCGTACCCGTTGCGTCCCTCGTTACCCTGGTAGGATTCTCAGTGTACATGAATAAAAACAGGAAGGTTTATCTTGTGACATCTCAAGTTTTTTTCTTTTTCTTTCAAATTAACTTCTGGAGTAGTTATTTTTTTTAAAAAAATCATGTTCCAATTCTTTTACTCATGTTACTTTTTCTGCTTCTTACTAGCCTTAGAAATGGCTCCTTACCTATAGCATAAAGATTAAATTTTAAAAAATTTATAATAAAATTTTTATAATAAATACGGTGGTTTGCATTCAGACCACCAAAATTAGTCCTGAAGTAGAGGTGTATACATTTCAAAATAGGGATAAAGTACCAGCTTGCACAGATTTGGTAGACTGCAATTTACAGTGGACTTGGCCAAAAATTCTCTTCTTTACTGAAAGTT
Source organism: Rhinolophus sinicus (assembly GCF_036562045.2). Taxonomy (NCBI): domain Eukaryota; kingdom Metazoa; phylum Chordata; class Mammalia; order Chiroptera; family Rhinolophidae; genus Rhinolophus; species Rhinolophus sinicus. Next base: position 102,757,643 of record NC_133752.1, on the reverse strand, counting down.
TTTTCTTTAATCTGTCTGGATTTATAAAAATAAGGACACATTTTCACTATAATAAAATAGTTTTTCTGTGTCTAAGTCAACAAGTAATCACATCAAATGCCTTAGAAAAATTAAGTATTTTGATATTTTATTTACCACAACCACCTAATTTGTCAGTTTTGCCCTCCAGGCATCCAGATCAGAAAAAAAGATTTTGTTGTTGTTTTTTCCCCCAATTTTAAATTTTCCAGAAGTTTAACGTTCCTGTTATCTAATTATATTTCTTGGAAGACTTCGTGTGTGTGTGTGTGTGTGTGTGTGTGTGTGTGTGTGTGTGTAGGTGATGTTACATGGCTGACTTGGGATAAGACCCCAAAGTTAGTGCTTTGTTGTAAGTTAGGAGTTCGCCTGTCTTGCTTTTCTGAATTTGAATCTTATCTGGGACAGTGCAGTAATTGCATTTTACATAACTAATTACCTGCTATGGCTACATAGAGCTTTCCTATTTCAAATAAAATGATATTGTTATTTGCGTCATTCACGGGGGTTATATACTGATCCTGTGCTATTGGTGCTAAAAGGAAATACAAAACCGTTTTTTCATTCATTCATCAAGTAGCTCTGGAGAACCTACTATATGCCGGGCACACAGCTTATTTCTGGAAATACAGAGGTGCCTTCCTAGGGCTTCCAATATATATGGAAAAAAGATTAGACCAATGTTTGTATGTGATTTCAAATTATAATTTGGAATATTTACTTCGTTTGTTGCAAGGAATGAGGGAGTCTGGATAATCTTTAAATAACCAGGATACGTTGATTAGATTAGTAGATTCTGGTGGTCGTGGGAAGGATGGACGCCAGAGAGGACACCACTGCAAGCATTGATAGAGCTTGTCGCAGTCGTCCAGGGAGAGATGATGGGGCCCGAATTCTGACTGGGGAGTGATGCAGAGGAAGGACCAGGTGTGGGAGACGTGACTGGACAGGACTGGGTGATAGAGAAGTTGCAGAGAATATGCTAGAGAGGAGCTGAGGTTAGGTGAGCAGTTGGGAGACTGGATATCCAGATCTTAAACAGACTGGCCTGGTAAGGAGATAAAATTTAGAACGCACCTTATCTCCCTCAGGCACTGCTCTAGCATGACCTTTTGTTTAATTTTTAAAAACAATCAGGTAGAGTTCAAGATTACGAAATCTGGCATGAACCTGGGATACGGGCAGACTTCCTTGCTTTAAAAATGGCCAGGTTTACTTGTTATGACCAGTTTGCTGATAGAGCGCCCAGTCTGTGCCAGACGTGCTTCGTTGGGTGGTGCAGAGGCCCTCCTTTCAGTGACCTCCTGGTGGAGGGAGTATATTTAAACATGGCCCAGTTGTCCTTGTAGGATGCTAAATTAATATTCCTTGAGTTCTTAGACCAGAAATTGCTTGAAAACACCTAATGTCAGTTTTGTTATAGAAGATTAAACATTAACCTTTAGTTTATTAGTTCAGGGCTTGAAGTTATATATATATAACGTTTGATGTTTTCTTTAGTAATGGGATGTTTGACTACCAAAACTTTGTAGCTTAGTATTTCATTGAAGTCTGACAATTGCAAGCCTTTCTTTTTACTTTCTCACAAGCCCCAGTGCCCTCATTTGTAAAATGGGGATAAATAGCCTCCATGGGATTATTATAATTGAATGAGATAAATGTGATCTATCGTTACAGGTTTTTGATAGGGTCTTCTGACAGCAGGCCTGCCTTTACAATGTGTTCCTGTAACTCTCAGTACCAAATACATTGGTTGTCATGCCACTATAGCCTGATAAAACACTTAGAGTACAATAAGTGTACACGTTTGTAATTATGCTCCCTCTCATTCTTTCTCACGTGGAAATTCTGACATGGTGTGTGAAATCCTGCGGCACAGAGCAAGACTCACAGAGTCAAACTTAGGAGTGTTACTGCATTCTGGGTAAGGGAGGTTCAGTCCCACCCACCCGTCCACTGCACTTCCCGCTGGTGCTGGTTCATCAGCTCACACCCTGAAGACCGTAGCATAACTCAAAATTTTATGACACTGATTAACTTTGCGAGAAGCAAAATGAAGACATATGTGAATATGCAAATTGTATTGGCCAGAGCTTTACAACTACCTCTCAGAGCTCTGTCTCTTCCATTGTGTTTTTGGTAATGGACTTTAGTTTAATTGATGTCACTTTTACTAACTTTTAATCAACTTTTTCTGACCCTAAATATTTAAGAATTTTTATTTTAGATAATACTTAAGTGTGATTATTTGCTTCTAATTTTACCACAGGAAAGAAGTAATACTTTTTCTCTCTTTTTGTTGTGAGCACTGTGATGTGATGTTACAGTGTTAAGATTAATTGTTGATGTTTTTTTCTAATACATTGCCAGGCACACAAAGAACGCTCTAAATTGGTTATTTCCCCCTCAAATAATCACACTTGGTTTAAATTTATAATTCATTTTTATCAAGTATTATATAGTAAAAATGTAATGCTTAAATATACTCTGTTAATAATATTTATTTATTATCCATCCATTGTATTCTTGCTGGAGACTTCAAATTCTGCAGTTTAAATAAGAAAATTGATTTCTTTTATAATGTGGCAGTGATTATAGTTCAGTAGGTGGCACTCTTTCCTTTTCTGTTAGTGTTAATGAATATCCAATTAAATGTCAAAAAATGTATTCAAAATCTTAAGGAAAAGCATACAACTTAAACCACTGATGGCCTATTTTAGAAAGAATAATAATAATTTTGTTAATAATTTAGCGTCTGTGGAACTTTGTTAGTTACTATGAATATATTTATTATTTATTTTCCTTGAGGAAACTTGTATCTAAAACAGAATTCCTTTGTCATTTAGCAGCAGCCTTATGTTATCCTTTCTGAAACTCTTGATTTTCTGAAAAATTTGAAATTATTATCCATTAGTAACTACTTTCCCAGTTTTGATTTTTAAATATTGTCTTCAAAGTCCCACTAGAAGATACTTTAAAAATGAATACATTTTTCCCATTCTAACATAACAGTTTTCCTCATTTTGTATAGTGCCCATTCTTTTTTTACTTACGAAGAGAATATTTGGTTTGTTGAAATAGTTAATACAATTTTCTTTTACTCTTTTTATTCAACATTATGTTCCACTTTTTAAGCTTAACATTTTTGTTGTGTTTTCCTTATTCTATGTATTTTATATTTACTGTTTTTAAAGAATGTACTATACTTAGCCATTTTCTTATTTTTAGACACTTGGAATGTTTTTAAACATTAAAATGTTGCCTTAAATATCTTTGTGCATATTTTTCTTTTAAATTATTTCCTTATGATAAATTCCCAGGGTAGGAGTTTATAAGTCAAAGGTATAAACACATTTATGGCTTTTGACATGCATTACACATTGCTTTCCAAAGGAATTGTATCATTTTACGATGCCATAATGAATGTATGATTATACCAGTATCCTAGCAGTCTCATTGGAATTGAATTTCAAAGTATTATTTATTTATTTATTTTTTTATACAAACAAATTAAACACATTTTGAGACTGACTTTTGTTTTAAATTTCTTAGTTAAAATTTGGGAACTAAAAGAAAAACTTCCACTGGAATATAACCACTATTATTATTGTGATTTAATCCTCCAAGTCTGTGTGTGTGTGTGTGTGTGTGTGTGTGTGTGTGTGTGTGTATACAGGCTGATTTGAACATAGTTTAATAATAATATATAATTTTATAGACTGTTTTTCATTTAATTAATTCACCTACTATGTGTTAATCCTTAAGTAACTTCTGTTTGCTAGACAGTGGTAATAGGTGTAGGAGTGAACTGGAAATGTATAAAATGGACTTACGAGATTTGGTTTGGGTGGTTCTTAGTCATGAGAGGGTGTGTATAAGCAAGGATATGATTGGAGTAGGTTGGTTGTATGGAGAGGATGCCAGTTTGTTCGATCTTTTGACTTGAAATACTTAGTGACTATCTATGAGCATGTATGCCCCATTGAAGTTAGCTATTCCAATACAGAGTGATGGTTGAGAGCTCTCATTAGAAATAGCGGAAAAATATTATTCATGTTGCTATGTGGTCTTTATAAACACTATTTTAAATGACTGGATGTAATAGGCCATCACTTAGTGTTGAACATTTAGGCCTCTTCTAATTTTTAACTTATACGAATACCACTGCAATAAAAACCTTTATTCATACAGTTTTCTTAGTCTTTCAGATTATTTTTTATGATCGAGTTTACAAGGTCTTGATCGAGTTTACACGGTCTGATTACTATGTTAGAGAGTATGAAATTTTAAAAAATATTTTTTGATGAAATCCCTTTAAAAAGTATTGACAGTACCACTGTAATGTAGAATACTCACTTTATTCCATCCTTTCATTTAAAACAATATTTCTAATTTAATGATGATTTTTATTTGCATATTTTATATTTTTATGGACTAACATTTAACATAATTTGAGAAAAAGTGTTCTTAACTCTCAGTATTTTTAGAGTCCATGGACTCCAATTTTTTGTTTTCAGTTTTGTTTTCAAGCAGTTCTTACTATTTGAAAGTATTAGCATTTTATAATTTTTATTTTTAGAGGCTTTCAAAGGGACAAAGAAAACATTTTTTTTAATTGAATAAAACTCACTCTGTCTTGCCATTGCCACATGGGTTCATTGAACCTTTTTATAAATCTAAGTTGCATTATGGGATCTTATGGATCATATTTTTCCGGTATCTTGAAACATTTTGCTATTTTATCATCATAGGAATTATTTTATTATCATTCATCATTACTCATCCGTTATTCCAAACTATGCTTTAAAAAAATAACTCAAATAATAAAATAGAAGAATGATGAAATCTCCCAGATAAGGTGATCCAATAGAGAAATAAATTGTCATCCTTCATTTTTCTAATTGTGCAACCAGAGTATTATATTCTATTTCAAGAAGACTGGAAACACTATCGTTTTAGTCTACTTTTAGATTTAATGGATCACAGTGAAAATGTAGAATTTTTCATTTCATTTGTAATGGGAAAGAAAAAAATTGACATGTTTCACAAAGAGATCGAAACATATCTGGCTTTTTGATGGTGATGATGATGAAGAAGGGGGAGAAGAAGAAATTGATCATATAAATGAAATCTCAACTGTGGGTCCTCAAATGACCATATCCTAGATGAATTTTCTTCAACTGAGAGTTGACAAGAGAACAGTACTTCTTAGGACAAACAAATAATATGGTTTTCTCATCCAGTTAGTCATTTAACAGGAAGGGTTTCATCATGCAATAATATTTTTATAAAAAGACCATCCCATTTTGCTAAAAGGATGTGTGACAATATTTTTTCATATTTTATGCCTATATACCAAAATTTACATGATACAGAGGGATTGCTGTGTTTAAATTCTTATTACAATTTGTATAAAGTTGTTTTCACTATGCTTTTATTCAGACTTCTATAAATTATTAATAATAAAATGGCTTAAAAATATAAAGGTTCCATTAGACCCAGATGTCAAATGGTAATGGCTATTTTTCCTGATATATTCAGGGTTAAAGTAAAAAAGATTTGTCAGATTTAATGGCATTATTACATTTTAACACTTCTTTTTAGTGTGCAATCCTAATTATGTGTGACAGACACAATTGGGAATAGTTAGAAGGAAATAGTAGTTCTGGACCAATCAGCAATGGAATGAAAAACTCAGGAAGTCCCAGTGCCATGGTAAAGGAGAAAAACTCACTTTTCATTTCCTTTCATGTACAGTGTGTTCAGATTAACTTTAAAGGAGACTGAAATGTAGGTCGGAAGATTTTGTCTACAATTGGGCATTACCTGTGTGTGGAGCCCATCTCAGCAGGCATCTCGTCATCAACTAACAAACCTTTCCAGGTCCCTTGGTAGCTGCGGGATATCCGATTGCAAGTTAAATATGAAACAGGGGTACACTTAGTTTTGCATTAAAGGATTTCTTAAAGTTCAACTTCAAATGAAGTTGTTAGTGCATTCATTTTTATTAAAGCTGGCTTTGTTAGGAAGGAAAGGGTAGCTAGAACTGTCCTCTGTGGTGTTGCGAAAAATGCGTTGGGAACATAAAATGAGTAGCATAAAATTCTGTACCTTTACATATCTACATGGTACATACCATAAGTCTTCTTATAAATACTATATAATTATCGAGCCTGCCAAAGGAGCGTTTAACCTACTGTGGCAGTAGAGCCTATCAGTAAACGTATCTCTATAGTTTAACAGATGCTAAACGTTTCAACAAATGTGTCATGGCAGGGTTTTTTGGGGACTTTCTTTTTTCAACTTTGCCTGTCTCAATCTTAATAACAAAAAGAAATAGCACATGGTGAGTTTATATCACACCTTGAGGGACAAGAGGCTAAGTTCTGGATTTGATGAAACTTGGTGAACAACAACACTCAGATACCCTGACTTACGTCCCAGACACTGATCTCAGGGCTTTCCACGTGTAGCTTGTTTAATTCTAATAATAACCCTATGAGTTAAGTACTGTAATTGTCTTCATTCTATACATGAGCAAACTGAGATCTAAGGATGATAAAGAACTTTTAAGGTCACACACTAGTAATTAGGGGATCCAGGATTTGAACCCAGGCATTCCAACTCCGAAGAATTTCTTTTTTAATTACTAATTAAGCTAATTTTGTGCTTAAATACTATTGCCGTAAGTGATACTCCGATTTCTAAGGCATTGTCTTAGAGGTTCCAAGGTCCATAAGAAAGATTTGGGATACCTAATACCACTGGTTTCACCCGGTAGACCTTGGACTTCTGTGAAGACTAAGGGTTATTGCATGGAATGAGTGAATTTATATTGCATAAGCGTGATATATAGGCTAAATAAAAAAATATTTTAAATATATGTGTATATATGAATATGTATATAAACTATTTTAAATGTACATAACAATTGTTCATAACATACGATTTCTTTTAGTATTTCTTAGTTCATAGCTTTTTGTTACTAGTATGTATTTCCCTAATTAACACATACTAGAATTAAAAATGTTGTTATAGGGGTTCATGAAATCTTTAGATGTTAAAAGGAAGGTATTATTTATTAGAAATGGTTGGGAACCATTGAGTGACATATTGCAGGATTTGCTTAACATGGATCCCTGTCCCCTGATAAATCTTCTCTGAGCCAAAGTAAATTGCTCAGCCAACAATAACAGTGAAACTGTTATTTTCTATTCTCAATGATGTACTGTAGATAAAATCCTTACTGTGTTTTAATTAAGAAGCATGCTTAACAGTTACTACTCTTCATTGATTTGCTCTCACAAATGAGAGCATGCATTTTATTTTGGAATTGACAGGACCATCATGCTGTCAATTTGGGGAAGTCATGTGGGAGACAAAATCCATACTACATGTAAATTTAAAGTTAAAATGTATATTATTTAAAATATTGGCCTTGTAATACATATTGTAGTATTTAAGAGATAAAATTTTAGCTTTGGGGTTTTAGCTTTATTTTCCAGGTCCCCCAGACTTCTAAGTTAGTTATGCTTTTGGTTGTACCCCTGTGTTCTTAAGATACTTGGTACATCCTTACATTGTGGCCCTTATTATTTCTTTAATTCATTCAACACAATTTATTGATCTGTTGTTGTATGTGCCAAGAACACTGTTAGGAACACATAAAATATATATGTGAACAAAACAGACAAAAATCCCTGCCCTTGTGGAGTTTACACTTTAGTGGGTAGAATAGATGGGAAATAATAAACATGACAAAGAAGTAAAATGTATAGGATTTTTGGAAAGGGATAAGTACTCTGAGAAAAAATAGAACATTATACAGGGAAATGAAATGCTAGGATGTGGGGAAGAAAGTTGCAATTAAAATTATGGTTGTCAGGTAGATATCATTGAGAAAGAGACATTTGAGCAAAGATTTAAAGAAGGTGAAGGAGATAGCCATGTAAGAAGACACCTGGGGAAAGAGCCTTGCAAGCAGAGAGAAATCCAGTACAAAACCCATGAAAGGGCATATGGCTGGTGTGGATGACACGGAGGTCAGTGTGACTAGGGCAAAATGATGATTGAGGGGCAGAGTGTTAGGAAAGGAGGTCAGGTACCACCAGGAGGGGTCATCACGGGAGCCCTTGCAGGAGTCTGCCTTACTTTCAGTGAGATGGAGAGCTAGTAAAGCTTTTTCATATTTAAAAACATTTTTAGTGTAGAAAATTTTTAAACACACAAAAGTAAACAGAGTAGAATAATTAACTTACGTGTATCCATCACCCAGCTTCTACAATATCTACTCCTGACCATGCTTGTATCACCTGTATCCCCATTCATATTATTCTCTCCCTTTCATATTATTTTGAAGAAAATCCTTGGCATCATATTATTTTGTTCATAAATCTTTTCAGTATCTATCTCTGAAAGATAAGAACTGTTTTTTATCATAACTACATTAGTATTGTCATACCCTCAAAATTAATAATTCTTTAATATCATCAGATAGCCAGTCTTTTTACAAAATTTTAATTGTCTCATAAATGTTTATTGGTTTATTATTTCCTTGTTTGAGTCAGGATCCAAATAACACATTGTTATTGGTCGATATCTCTCCCTGCCTCTCCCTCTCTTTTCCCCTCTCTCCCTCCCTCTCTCTCTTTCCTTTTTGTATTTGCATACTTGTTGAAGAAACCGTGTTCCTGTAGAGTTTTTCATAGTCTGAATTTTGCTTATAGAATCACAATGGTTTTGTTTTACATGGTCCTCTGTAAATTGGTAGCTGGATATAAAATTTGATCATTGTGTGTTTCAATTGTTTTGGCAGCACTATTTCATAGTTGGAGATGTGTGATTCCATCGGGGGCACACACTGTCATTGTATGGTGTGCGCACACGTGCTCACACGTGCATGTATGTGTGTGTGTGCGATTTTAGCAAACATTGAACTATTAAGTCAACAGAAGTTGCAAAATAGTAACAGTCCAATTCTATCCTTTCTTCTTTTATTAGCCAGAGTACTTCTATAAAGAAAAACTTTCCTTCATCTACTATTTGGTTACCTAGTGATACCGTTTATATATGAAAGGCTGGATCAATGTTTGATCTCTTTTCTTCATCAGTTTTCAAAGCAACTAATTGGTTTGCTAGTTTCTCTCAGCAGTTATCACATAGTTGTGCATGTGTTTTTCCTAAGTATCATTAGGGATAACTTTGGCCAGTGTCAGCCTGTCGCAATTATTATTATGGTGTTCAGCTTGTCCGGTCTTTGGCATGTGGGACCAGTGGTATGCTGGAGCTGGCTCATGCCCACTTGCGAGAGCCCATTAATAATATTGTTAAATACTCAGAAAGTTTGTGGGTTGGTTGTTAAACACAGCTTTTAAAAAAAAAATGATTTTATTGAGGAAGGGGAACAGGACTTTATTGGGGAACAGTGTGTACTTCCAGGCCTTTTTTCCAAGTCAAGTTGTTGTCCTTTCAATCTTAGTTGTGGAGGGCGCAGCTCAGCTCCAGGTCCAGTTGCCATTGCTAGTTGCAGGGGGTGCTACCCACCATCCCTTGCGGGACTCGAGGAATTGAACTGGCAGCCCACTGGCCCATGTGGGAATCGAACCGGCAGTTAGGAGCACAGAGCTCCAACTGCCTGAGCCACCGGGCCGGCCCCCTAAACACAGCTTTTATTAAAAAATCAAATCATATAAACTTACCATTACATAAATTATACTAAGAGCAGAGGTACTCAAAACTCATCACATCCTAGTTATTTTATTTTTGAGGTTAAGTTTATTGTGTCTGTGTGGAGGGATGCTATCAACCTGCTGCATGCCACTGTACGTCGCCTCGTAATCCCGGTCATGTGCCTCACAGGGGTAGTTTGAAATCAGCCCTGGTGGGAGCACTTACACCACAGAAATCAGCAAATGCTACAGATGACAGCTTCGTGGATTGTTTTGTTGATTGTGTAGACTTCAGAAAGTGATAGTGAAAAATGTTGAAAATATAGATTAAAATGTGTCATACTATGGGCGTTCCATTGTAAATAGCACCCCAAAAATGAGGAAATATTCTTCCAGTATTCTAAAACTATTGCATGTGGTTTAGCTAAGAAGCTGCTCACACAGTTTACAAACAAGTGAAGTTCTAACATAAGCCTTCCTTGTTTTACTGAAGTTTAAACCACAAATCGACAGACTATTGGTGGGCAGCAGCCTGATTTAATAAATAAAATATTTATTTATGCCCATCTGTTTACGTATTGTTTGGTCATACCAGATAGCAGGGAAGTAATCAAAGACTGCTAGGGGAGAATCGAAAGGACTTAGAAACCAACTGAAAGAGGGTCCCACTCTGGTAAATGTTTCATAACTGCTTCTCGAAAGGAAGGACGCCTGTATATGCATTTATAAGTTTATTATAAATTTACTATCATAAAATGTATAGTGCACAGTTTACAAATAATAACAATAATAAACAATGCTCTCTATTGTAAATTCCATAGAGCCAACTGATTTTCACAGAATGCTCTTGAGTTTTGCTGAACTCTCATATCCATGACCAAACTGCAGTTGCAGCTGACAAAGGAGTATAGTTCCAACATGAATGGTGGTTCATATTTTCCCTTATGTTAATGAGGAAGATGAAAGTGAAACAACAGATGTGTACTTTGAAACTTCACCCATTCATTGATAGTATGAGTGAGTTCTTTTCTGAGTTGGATACTGGTTTTTGAATACTAGAAGAATATTTTCTTGTTGTTTTGTGCTGTTTACTACAGTGGAATGACTATAGATACAGCACACTTTCAAATTTAATCTGCAGTTTCAAATTTAATCTGCATTTCAATACTTTCTCCATCACTTAAGTGACAATGAACAAAACAGTAAATCATTCTGTGTTTTGTATTACACCATTTCCATGATGTACATACTCCCACCATGACCAGTTTCAAGCACCAGTGTGATGTCACAGAATGCAGTTTTGGGAAGAGAACTGCTGACTTTTGTTATTATAAAATATTTTCATCCTACAGGTACAGTAGATGTAAATAAATGAAAGAAGAACATAACTAGAAGTGATGAATTCTAAGCATTTTTCACTTTTGTTTTTATGTAATTTAATTATAAGCTTATAAGATTTAATTCTAAATCATATACTTATTCTAGCACACCACTGGGCGGGTCTCCCTTTTTGCAATAGGCGTATATCTGAAAACGGTGATATTACTCAAATTTTTAAAAACAGAATTTAAAATAAAACCAAAATGCTCCCTACTTAAAGGATGCTTGCCCCCAAATCCTTTGTAAAGTGACGAATCGTTCTGGGAAACAAGCAGTGATCCCAGCTTCAGATCAGCTGTTTGAGGACATCTATCTAGACACAATTAAGACCATAAAACCAAGAGAGCTGTCAAAAACACTTAGCTCACTACAGGAACGATAGATGGTGCTTTGTATTTAGAATATTATGATAGCAATGTTATAGTTCCCTCACAAAAGAGTATCTTGAAAACTATAAATTCTCTGGCTAATGTTCTAAGCTCTCTTTTGAATTTACTTCTTAATGGAATCAAATCCACTCCTCTTTTTGTTTGAATAATGATCAGTGCAAGTAAGTTAAGCACTTTGTTTCGAAGGTGATATGATTTAGGTGGTCCTGCTGATGCCTCAAATAAACGAACATAAAAGGAAGGGAAAAAAAACAAGATTGAAAAACAAAAACTGACTGAAAATGCATGATCTTCAGCAGGCCACGTAAACGTCTTTCTGAAACTGCGCCTTTCCTATCACAGGTACGTTTTGTCCCATTAGCAAGTTAGAACTGCTTCTCACCACTGCTTTCCTAGACGATCCGTCTAGGAGAAAGCTCTTTGGAACTGGAGGAGAAATTGGCAGGATGCCTGCGGAATAGCAATAGGTACTCCCAGAGAGTCAGGCTTGGTGCCGGGAAGTCTTCGGGACATTGAAGTAGACACTGGATAGTGTATTATTTGGTGGACTGTCACAGGACTCTACTCAGACTTGCTCTAAAGTTTTAAAAGGCATTTTGATTTTATGTTGCTTGAATTCTTCATCCTATTTGTGAGTTATTTCATGAAAGGGTAATTGTATTTTGACGTGAGGGAAATAATGACTTTTTTCTTTCACACGGGTATAAATATCATCCGAGCAAAGCTCTTAGCTTTCTCTTAGCTTTTTTACATGATTATTTACCTCAGTATCTTAAGTGATGTTTTGTTAAGGTTAAGAAAGAAAAAGGTAGGAGAAAATTAGAGGAGTTATGAAACTACTATTAGCTTTCTAAATTCATTAGGGGAATACTCTGATTTTCGGCCACAGCACACTCCGGGGTTCTTTTCAGCATTTCTGGAATACTTGTTTTTCTACCAACCATAGGCATTTCTCAGAAACTTTATCTATTTGTCTGATGAATTATTTTGGGGAGGTAGGAGTAGGTAAGAGTGGAATTTGAGGATTAATGGGGCTGACAGATTACAAATAGGTTTGAAAGGCTTCGGTAGCATATGAACTTTTGAGCTCTGTTGTATGACAAATGGAGACACTAAATCATGTTACTCTCCCTTATATCCTATCCATGGTCAAAGAACTACTCTTTCAAAATAGTAATTGTTCTGGCTGTCTAAAAGGGTCTGTCCCAAAGAATTTTAATAGTAGACAAGTAAAATCCTCATCTTTATTCTAAAGCCACTGGTTTACAAATCATAAAGAAATTAGTTGATGTTATAAGCAATTTCCAGTAATTTTGTATAATTTGGACTTAGATTCTGGTTCTGTTGCTGAATTTTATATTTAGTTTTTCTTCCTGGCACTTCCTACTTCAGAATCTTCTGTATGAACCATTTATGTCAGCTCAGCTCTAGTTATGGTCATTGACAGGGTTGATTTATTCTTGGATATATACTTAATTAGTTTTTTTATGAGTTCTGGTCATGACCTATTCGTTAGGAAGACTCCAGGCTTTCTTACTCGAGTGTGGGTGCAGACGGGAACGCTGAACTGGGCTCGGAAAACTCTAACGGTGATTTCCTGAATTCCCAGCTGTGTCATATTGAGCAGTATCTTAGTCTGTTTAGCTGAGTTCTGTCTTTCTGTTTGTTTTGCCCCTCAAAGATATATCTATTGTTAATGAGAACTTACTTTAGGGATGTTGTGAGTTTAGTGTATGTAATGCACTTAGAACAGTGCCTGGAGCGTAGAACGTGTTAGCAGCTTGGTTGTTTTCATGTCAACATCATCATCATCAAGCCACTGGTACATTACAGGTTAGTTTCTCTGTTTGGGCTTTTTGTAGATCATGCAAGATATTATTTTACTTGTGGAACAGAAAAATGAGAAAGTGCTCAAAGAGTTATGCCCTGGGCTCTGCTACGTATGTGAAAGCACTTCCTTCAGAGTGCGGGGAGATAGAAAGCTGGGTGTCCTCAGATAGGGAAGGAATGAGACCTGAGCAGCGTGTTCCTGCCTCCCCAAAGAATGAAAACGGGTTTAGTTACTGATTTCATACACAGTGCTACCCTTTCCCCTCCTCGTGTCTTTTATTGACAATGCTGTCTGACCGAAAATGACCAAACTCTTACAGCCAGCTTGGTTCAAGAAATATGACTTTGCAAAATGCCAGTATAAACACAAAATTCAGATAGTCTCTTATGGTTTGTTGTAATAAAACTTTGACCTACTGTGCCTTCAGACGGTACTTGATTTTGAAGGCTTGAAATCATCAGATTTCCGAGTCCACAGCTGACACTGTTGCTGCAACACTGGGTATCTGCTTTGTGAGTGGACCTTGAAGGGGGGTTTCCGTATTGACGTTTAGAAGTGAATCGGTTTACTCTGAGCATCCATCGTGCTTCAGATACGTCTTTCATTTAATCCTGCAGCCACACTGTGAGGTATGTGTTATATCCTCAATTTAGATGAAAAACTAAGGCCCAGATAAGTTACGTAATTGTCTAAGGTTATACATTTCTTATGTGACAGAGTCAAGTTCTAAAGCCAGATTTGTAGGCCTCTTCATGTATCTGTTTTTATTGCTTCTTAATTAATCTTGTATTGAACAAATACGAATGAAAATTGGAGGTGCATAGGGCTTCTAAAAATTATGTTCTTTCTCTTCTGTTTAAGTTAGGTGACCTGAGTCTTGTTGGTAGGGATGACAGCAGCGCCTTTGTAGTACATGTATGTATATATGTAAGTGTGTGTGTGTGTGTGTGTGTGTGTGTGAGTGTATATGTGTATGTGTGTGTATGAGTGTGAGTGTGTGAGTGTGTATATGTGCATGTGTGTGTGTGTGTGTGTGTGTGTGTGTGTGTGTCCTGTTTTACTGTTTGCTTCATCACCTTCTTCAGGTCCTTATTCACATGTCATCTTTCTCATTCATTATTGAAAATCATAATCCCTCTTCTGTACATACACATCTTATCTTTAAATCCTACGCAGATTTCCATATCCCAGATGAGGTGTTGCTAAAGCTGATGTTTTTAAATTGAAAGGTTCTACCTACCTGTTTTAAAAGCAGTCTTAAAGGTTTGGAACTGAAATACTGAAATGACCTATTAGGTTATTTTGCCACATCCCAATTATAGCCACTTCCTCCCTTCAAAAGTAACCTCTACCCTGACTTTTGATTACACATTAAAATTATTTTAAAAGGAGACATTTCCCCTCATGCACTATTTGGTTACCCAGTGGGATAGTTCAAGTAAAATGAAAGGCAAGGTAAATGTCTGATTTCTTTTATACATCCAGTTTCCTGATTAGCAGAATGAATGATATGTTGTCACCTACAAAAGGCACCAATTAAATTTTTATATCATGATGAACTCATTGATTTCAACATATGTAACAGATTTTAATCCATTTCAGTTCTTACCATTATTACAGCCCGGTTGCCCAATCTTTTGCTAGCAGAAGCCTCTTCACATCCGTCCTTATTTCTTTTGACTCGATCCCAGTGATCTTTGGTAGGTTCCTCGCTATCTGATATGTCAAGTAGTTACAGGCTCTGGGTTGGTCTCAATTGATTGCCTTCTCTCTTGAGTATGGATCAGATTTTCCTGTTTCTTTACATGTCTAATAATTTTTTTATTGTGTTCTTGACAATGTGAATGGTAGTTTGCAGAGAGCATAGATTCTGTTATGTTCCTGTGAAGAATGATGATTTTTTTGTTTCAGCAGGAAGTTAACTTGGCTCAACTCAAACACCAAACTGTGTCTCTGTGTCTCTCATATGTTGGGCAGCAGCTAAGTATACAATTTGATAAGTTTTGACATATGTGTATGTGTGTGTGTGTGTATTTGTGAAGTAACTGTCAGAGTCAAAATGATGAACATGTCCATGACCCCAAAAAGTTTCCTCAAGCCCTTTGTAAACCATCCATTCTTTACTCCTTCCTAACTCCTTTCCCGGGCAACCATTGACCTGCTTTCTGTCACTATAGATTAACTTGTGTTTTCTAGAATTTTATATAAATAAAATCATAGTATATACTATTTTTTCTATCTGGCTTTTTTCACTCAGGATAATTATTTTGAGTTTCTTTGTTGTTGCAAATATCCATAGTTTATTCCTTTTTGTTGCTGAGGAGTATTCAATTATGTGGATTCAATTATGTGGCTATATCACAATTTGTTTACCCATTCATTCATGGACATTTCGGTTATTTCCTGTTTGGGGCTATTTCAGATAAAGTTGCTATGAACATTTATGCTTTCATTTTTCTTGACTAAATACTCAAGAGTGGAATGCCTATGGGTGATAAACTGTTCTTCATCTCTGAGTCAGGGATCTGACGTCTTCTACCAGAATTCATGAAACTGTGGTAGATTAACTTCTTAGCTTGGAAGTAGGATAGCATTTCAGACTCTGTATAGTTCTTGACACTAGGTCCTTTGTTTTTCCACCTACAATTTAGAACTCGCCTATCAATTTCTACAAGAAAGACTTGGAATTTGTGTTGGGACTCCATTGAATCCATAGACCAATTTGGAGAAAATTGACATCTTAGCAGTATTGAGTCTTCCAATCAATGCACATGGGATATCGCTCCATTTATTTAGGTCTTCTTTCATATTTCTCAGGAGTGTTTTATAGCTTTCAGTATACAGCTCTTGTACATATTTTGTAAACTTATCCATAAATAGTTCACATTTTTTATGCTGGTTTACGTGGCGTTTAAAAAATAATAAGACTTTATCTTTTAGAACAGTTTCAGGTTCACATCAAACTTGAGCAGTAAGTACAGAGAATTCCCATATGCCTCCTGCCCCCATACATGTGCACCCCCCCACACTATGTCATCCCAAACCAGAGTGGTATATTTGTTGCAATCGATGAACCCATATTGACACATCATTATTACCCAAAGTCCACAGTTTACATTAGGGTTTACTCTTGGTGCTGTACATTCTAGGGGTTTTGATAAATGTATAATGACACGTATCCACCATTATGGTGTCATACAGAGTAGCTGAATAGTTTCACTGCCTCTGTACTCTACTTGCTTATCCCTCCCTCCTGTCTAACCCTTGGCAACCACTGATCTCTTTAGTGTCTCCAGTTTTGCCTTCTCCAGAATGTCATATAGCTGGAATAATACAGTATGTAGTCCTTTCACATTGGCTTCTTACACTTAGTAATATGCATTTAGCATTCCTCCAGGTCTTTTCATGGCTTGATTGCGCATTTCTTTTTAGTGCCGAATAATAGTCCATTGTCTGGATGTATCAGTTTAGTTATTCATGCATCTACTAAAGGACATCTTAGTTGCTTCCAAATTTTGGCAATTATAAATAAAGCTGCTATAAATATCTGTGTTCAGGTTTTTGTGTAGACATAAGTGTTCAACTCATTTGGGTAACTGTTTAGATTTTTTTGTTTTGTTTTGTTTTGTTTTTTTATCATTATTGGAGCTGCTTGGAATCTGCCCTGCACGTGCATAATTTAGAGGTCAGTCAGAGATTTTGGCAGAATATATAAGCAGAAACTGGGGCTCTCCCTCTGGTGGAGTTCTCCTTTGTAGGATTCTCCCCTCACTTTTTAGTTATTAAAATTCCAAACTCTATCCTCTGGTTCCTCAAACCAGTGAAACTGCAGGTTTCTATCTGACTCTAGTCATCTACCAAAGCACACACTAGGGCCTTCCCTTAGTCAGAAAACCACAGAATTGGAAAACTCATCGTTGCCTTTCCCTTTTTCCAACTGGTGACTCCCTTTCAGAATCTGCTTGCTTTTGGTTGCTCTCTTGTGCCTTCAGATAATTGTTTTTAGTATTTTGTCCACAGTTCCTGATTGCTTCCTGGGGAAGACCTGGTCTGGCATGTGCTTTTCTGCCGTTACTGGAAACTGAGCTCCACTCACCAATTTTTCTTGTGGGAAATGTTTTTTTTAAACCACAGTCTGGGTGCTGCACTGCTCCTTGTCATTGGTTTAGCTTGTCATTTCTGGGTCTTTTGTTTCCTTATAAATCACTTGTTCTTTTTGCTTAAATGCCCAAAAGATTTTTTCTTTTTTCTAAAAAGTCTACCAGTTTTACTAGATTATCTTGACACTGGTTGTTCTTAGTTGGTATTCTTAGGTACGTGGTGGCCTTTTTCAATAAGTAGTTAAAAATCTTCAGGAAAATTTTCTTGAAGTATTTATTGCCTTAATGTTTGTTCCATCCTTTATTTTGGTTTTCTTTTTCAGGACGTCTGATAACCATATGTTAGGCCTTCTTCGCCATTCATCAATATTTGTCTCTTCTTATTAATCCTTTTTAATCTCTTATTTTGATTTTCAGAATTTTCCTTCCTTTGACCTTCTAGTTCTCTTCAGACATTAGGTTTATTTGCTCTTTTGTATTTTCTAGTGTAGTCTTTGTTTCTAAAATGTTTTTTAATTTCTAATTATTTTACTTCTATCATCTCATTTCTGAGTTCTTCCAATTCTAATTTGTTATTTTTTTCATATCTTATATAATTTTTAAAATGTTCCTTAGCTTGTTTGGAAATAGTATATTTCAGTGTTGAACTGTTCTGTTTTCTCAATGGTTTTCAGTTTTGCTTTTTTTTTTGGTAGGATGTTAATATGCCGCTTCTCCTTTTTTTGTATAGTAACTTGGTCTGGGTTTTGACCTTGATGCTTTTCTGATGCTCATTTTTGTTGAAATTTGTTCTGACAGTCTAGAATAAGGCCTGGTTCAGATAGCTTCTCTAACTTCCCAGAGCTCCCTCTTTTGGTGTTTGTGTGTAGTGTTAAAAAATACAGCAGCGTGATTTCTGAGATTAGCTGGCAATGTATCCCATGTCCACTTCGTATGACTTCCTCTTTCTTTCCTCTCTGCTGTCCCTTTTCTGCTCAGGTTGGATTCTAGCCCCAGGAGTTTCTCCTCAGTCCAGCAGCAGGGGGCTCTGGCACGTCAGTTCTTGAGAGTTCACAGAGCTAGACACACCAGCCCCTTTAGACCTCACTGTGGGGCTTTGGGACTCATCAGGTTTGGTGGCCAGAACCCCCCCAGTTTTAGCCACTATTCTCAACGTGGGCCCTGCACTTTGCAGGGAGTGTCTGTTGGTTATTAGGGGAGTTTTTCTGTTCTCAGGTTAAGTCAAAGGCTCTGTGGCTTTCCTCTACTTTTTCCATAACAGATGCTGATAATAGACAGGTGTTGTGTCTCTTGGTTGTTTGTCCACATCTGCTTGTATTTTGGACTTGCTTGGGGGGGGGTCCCTTACCTTTTAGTTTTGTTGTAAGTACTATAAGCTGGTTTCTGATTTTGCTATCTCATTGCTGTGATGTTTTCAGTTGGAGATTTAGGGAGATCTAGAACTGACGCTGCTACTGTGACCACAGGTTTTTCCGAATTTTCAAGATTCATGCATTTTGTATGTACCAGTAGTCATTACTTTTTGTTGCCGAGTTGTATTTCAATTTATTTAACCATTCACCAATTGATGGAAACTTTCAAAAAAGTTTTTGGCAATTATGAATAGAGCAGTTACAAACATTCATGTATAGCCATATGTTTTCATCTCTCTTGGGGAAATGTCTAGCAGTAGAATGTCAGGATCATATGGCTTGTTTGTCTTTCTACCATTGAACTGTGAGAGTTCAGGAAAGTTCTTTTTATATTCTGGTCACCAGTCCTCTATCATATATGTGTTTTGCAGATATTTTCTCTCAGCCTGTGTTTTATGTTTACATTTTATATTTAATAATATCTTTCAAGAAGCAGACATTCTTAACTTTCATGAAGTTCACTTTATTTTGTTTTTATGATTTTTACTTTTTGTGTCCTATGAAATCCTTGCCTAACCCAAGATCATAAAGATTTTCTCATATGTTTCGTTCTAGAATTGTTATAGTTTTAGGTTTTACATTTAAGTCTACGAACCATTTTGAGTTAATTTTTGTATGTAGTGTAAGAATGGGTTGAGGTTCTATTTTTTTTTTTTTTTTTTTTTTGGAGCTTATGGATATCCAATAGTTCCTGCACCATTTGTTGAAAAGTAATCCATTCTCTGTTGAATTGCCTTGGCTCCTTTGTTGAAAATCAGTTGGCTGTATGTGTGTGGAGAGATTGTCTTTGATAAGACATTTCTCCATTATTATGGGAGAATTCCAGCAGAGATACAGGCAGATTCCTGGATGTGTGAGGTGGTTTGGAGGGAGTTCCCAGTTGAGGCTACTGAGTGAAGTGTGACTCAGTGATGAGTGGAGAGTGATGTTAATGCGAAGTGAGAGTCAGAAGTTTAAGGAGAGTGGAAAAGGGGTGAGAGACTGGTTCAGAAAGTAGAAAGCAAGCCGACTGGGAAGCTGGGCTGAGATTGCTGCCCGGTGCTGAGGGCCTAGTTTGAGGTTGGTACTCAGACCCAGCCTGCTGGTTCTTTCACGGTAACAGTGTCTAACAGTCAGGGACAGGCACGCGCAAAGTGGCAGTGGGTTCCTCCAGATTTAGGGTTTTTCACAGGCAGGAGCGAAAGAGAAAAGGTTAGTCAGTCAGTAAAGGTATTTGTCTTGAATGGGCAGTACTTTCACTTAGTTCAGAAATCAAATGACACAAAAAAGTGTACATTGAGAGAGTTTCTCCCTGGACTTTGCCTCTCTTTGATTCCTTCTGCTCCCTATAGGTATTCACTTTTATGTTTCTCTTTGCCGTGTTTATTATGCAGATACAAGCAGCCATGACTACATTTCACCGCTCCCCCCACTTCATACACAGAGTGCATCATACAGTGTATCCTGTTCTGCACTATGCTTTTTAAAAAATTTTCCTTAGCAGTACTGATCTTAAGATACCGATCTATTAGCAGTTAGAACTTTTGAGCACCATCTTAGTGATAGATTTACCAAAGTATTAATACGGTAGCAGGTTTGTTTGGAATGTAAAATGATTTTCCAACTTTCGAAGTTCCATCCGTGTGCATGTTACTTTCATGATTAGTAAATGTAAACAGTTAAATTTATTTCTTTGAACGGATGTCTACTCTGTGCCATCACTGCTCTAAGCACTGGGATGCACAGGAAATCACATAGCCAGGGTCCTGCATGCACGACACTTGCAGCCTGGTGTGGGCCAGCCGTCACCAAGTAAGAAAATGGGAAACGACACATGTCATATCTGCGGAGAATTAAAATGGGGGACGATCGTGACTGACCATGGAATTTCAGGGAAAGCCTCCTGAAGTCAGTGATGACAAAGAGCTGGTCACCATCCGGGAAGAAGAGTGTGCTGGGCCAAGGAAAGCACTGGTGCCAGAGCTCTAACGTGAGATTAAACTGGATGTTTTCAAGAAACAGAAATAAAGCCGATATGTCCAGAACCTCCTGAGAGCGAGAGCGATGTGAGATGAAGCAGGGTCAGTTCTTATCTGGTAATCAGGGAGAAGAATGAGGATTTTATTTTAAGTGCAATGGGAAACCATTGAAGAGTTTTAAGTTATTGGAAAGAAAACAGAGCTATAGGAAAGGCTGAAGTTGACAGATGGATAGAAAGAGAACCTAGAAAGCCCGGGTAGAGGTGAGTTTCACGAAACCCTGCCGCAGTGTCCAGTGCGTCAGGCGGATGCTTAGGTTGAGGACCAGGCGGGGTTTATTCGCTTGGTTTTTGGTGCATTCTGAAAGTGATCTACCTGAAACGGTGACTCCAAATGTAACAGATAAATTCAATTTTAGATCGATAGGTAGTTTAAATTCCAAACTGCAGAAAGGAGTTTTTAAAGATGTGATTTCAAGTATGCATTTAAAAACTATTTTATATTTTAGAGTAAGGAATTAGTATTTAGCCCTTCACTTCTAGAATTATTGTGCTGGTGCTTCAGGAAATCTAGTGTTTCAATTGGAGCTCAAATACAAGTATTTCCTGACTCATTTAAAAATCACACTCAGCAGGAAAGAAATCAACAACTTGCTCTAAGGATTTGTCTTCTCACTACATGTTGAATTGAGACATTACTTTGAACTCTTATGAAATAATAAAACAGATCCCAAGAATGATTGATTGGATCCCTACGTTTTTGTCATCCATAGCTCCTTCTTTGATTCTGAAATTCTTATTGGTCATTGTTGTACTTTGGAACTACTGTATATCAGAAACCCCGACTTCTTCAGGGAGTATATCCTTTAAAAAAAAAATCTTCAGACCTATCGAGGTATATTCTCTCCATTTTTAATTCTAATGTAATTCTCTACTGCTCTCATACTTATTTTTGTTTTTTCTCTTTTCTTTCACTGGTCAGTTTGAATACAATTTCTTTTCATGGATATTGCCTAGTTGAAAATACTTTCTGGTAGTTAATTATAAAATAAGTTTTCAGAATGTAAGTTACATTTTTCTATTTATTTCTGTTATAAAATTGGAAATTACCTGCTAATGAGAAATGGGGGTCTTTTGTTGAAGAAGAGTCAGGATGGGAATTGGTTAAACCATCAACAAAACTCTTTTCACTTGGCAGTTTGGCCTTTACCTACAAGCAGAACTTGACACATTTCAGCTTCCTTCTCTTTTTCTCTGTTCCTGGGACCTCTCAACAACCCACCCACCACCAAAGACTTGACACTCTTGCCTGACAGTTTCCTGCTTGTGGCTGCTTTGTTCTTGATCCTCCTTTCCTCTACTCACCCCCTACCCCCATATTTAAGTTGATGAAAGAATATATTCTAGGCATCACCTTTCTTGAAGCTCAGCGTCTCATGTAAAACAAATTGTTTTCCTTTACGTAAAGTCATGAAGTTCTTGTACTGCTTTTAAAAGTACAGTTTCCATAACTTAGATTGTATATACCTGTGATTAAAATTACCTGTTTATGTATAAGGAAAGACAAACAGGCGGTTTTCTTTAGATCTAGGCATAGGAATCATTTATTTTTGCCAGAAATAAAAAAGTAATACATTAAGGTCAGTTGAAATTGTTCTTAAACTTTCTTAGTTCACTTTTTAAAAAAGTTTCCTATCTTATAAGAATCAAAGAGTAAAGTACGTGTGAGTTTGAGTCTCATATTGTGATTTCTTGTAAATCAGACTTTTGTATGTGGTAGAGTTTTTACTTCCAACAAAGGAACTGTAATAATAAGTATGGTTCTTTTGTTATTGAGCATATGTTAAGCATAGATTGTTAATTGTTGCTGAAACCAAGGGTATTCTTGCAGAAATACTTATTGTTTTAAAGAAATATTTGCTGATTAAAAAGAATAAGTAGGAGAAGTCAGTTTTCTCTGAATCTTAGTTGATTACAAATTTAACTATTGCTATTTTGACATTACGACATGATGATAGGCTGAGAATTACATAAAAATCTATACATTTAATTAATGAAATTTTAGTTTCTTTTACTTGGTATGCAAATTTTAGATTAAGAAATATTATTGGTGAATTATCCAAATATTTCTAATTTTGTTTATCACTTAAGAAAACGTAGTTTGTCTCTTAGCCAGACGGTGTTTAGTTGGAAGTTATATTTCTTGAATTTAGTTATTTCAAAACTACAAATTTCATCAAGAAGCGTTTCAGATGAAAGTTAAATGTTGATTTAAGTTTAAAGTGTTACAAGTTGTATTTTATTATGTATGTTAAAGAAAGGCCGCAAAGTTCTTTCTGGCTTTCTTTGCTGTCCTTTTTTTCTGCAAAGTTCTGCACTTAACCAGTAGAGGGCACTGTTGTAACATCATAGAAGTGTTTTATTGATTCACTAACTCCCCCATCTGCCTTTGAATTTGAAAAGTGTTTTTAAAAGCAATGTTCTCTGTGTAATTAAAATCAGTTCCCTGTATAATTAGCAATGGAGCCTTATTCTTTGTGGCAGAGTTTGTGGATGGCGTTATTTTTATTTTAGTCTGTACTCTTCTATTGCCAATGCCAAAATTGTCGCCTTTTGAAATATAGGAAGTTGTGTTGCAGTTTATCAGCACTAAGCAATATTGTAGATGGAAATACGTAAAATTACAGTATGTTTCATTTAGGCGCTCTGAGCATATTATTCGATAAGGAACGTTTAAAATTCCTGGTTCTACCTTGAGAAATAGCAGAGTTAATGTGCCGTAGTAATAATATCTTGTGTTCAGGTGCCCTGAATAATAATAGAGGACAGCAAATTCTTGCAGGGTTTTTAAAAATGAATCAGCATTAGTACACTGCTTTAAAAAACCACTGATCCACTTAGCAGATTCTCTATATAATTTCTTTTTTGTGCTTCCTTAAAGTCCTACAGTATTGATATAGAAATCTACTACTAAAATAGTGAATATTAAAGCACAATTAGAGTTACACCTCTCTTAAAGGAACATAAATGTTATGTAAAATGACAGTAAATGTGCATTCATTGCCTGGCTACCTTGGGAAATGTTTGGGGGCAGGGGAGTTTAGAGAGAATCCAAGTCTGATTTTTAAGTTGTCACAGGTGTGATTCATAAAGTTATAATTTATCCATAAATCCCAAAGTCTCTCTAAGTGGTTTAGAAACAAACAAAAATCTTATTTCAAATCAAATTATAGTTTATTAGCTGTGTAATTTTCAGGAACTAAAAAATATTTTAGTAATAATACAATTGTTTGAAATTAATTTCATTCCATGCTTTAATATTTGTGAAACAAAAATATTTGAGATTAGGAATCTTTGTGGTTTATTTGTTAATCTTTAATTGGTAGCCACACGAAATTAGGAAATTAACTAGCGTTTTCTTTAAAAAGTTATTTTTTTTTAACTTTATGAATAGTCTAGTTAAGGGTTGGAATTGAGTTTATTTCAAAACGCCTTTATTTCAGAAGGTGAAAGGATTGTCTTACTTTGTGTATCACAGACTTTGAAAAGCAGAATAGATAATTTAATGTTGATGTAGCTATTTACTTTCACAATAAAAATGTAGCGGTAAAATTTGAGAGAGGAGTAAGATTATTGAGGAAAGATACCATGTGAATTTAAACAAACATTTAGAAATATCTTTTATGCATCAATCACTGTAGGTGTAATTTTAGAATATTTTTGTGGAATTGGAATAAAGCATCAACTGGAAATTTAAATGCACCTTAAGAAAACCCTCTGTCATGCTTTTTCCTGTGTTGCTCTGACGTTATAGGTGTCCCCAGAGGAAGACATCCTAATTTTCTCCTTTTCCTCATATTGTCCCACACTCCTCTGTGCTCTGGGGTACGTCGTGGGGCCGGGGTTTGTGAAGAAGCAGCAAAATAACTGAAGAATACTATAGAAACTACTCTTGCTTCTTGTTAGGAAACTAAAATACGTTAGGTCGATTAGGGAGAGTAACTTAATGCTATTTATCTGTAGATATAAAACTATTGTTTTCTCATTTCTTATTATCAAAGTGAGAATTAAACAAGTTTTCATTTTGTTGAAGCATTTCTGTCAAATACTTCCAGTTCCCTGCCTCCTCTTGGTAATGATTACTGCTGTGTTTCCCCCCAGAGAGGCCATCACAGGTTTTAGTCTAGGCTGTTTGTATTCAGCAAGGTCAAGATAAGTTTTATCTCGCCAGATAAGTCAAGTGCATTAGGATCGATAGGTAATAGTAAAATGCACTGAAAATATTATTGCCAAGGTCTTAATGAATTTTTAAAGCTGTGAGCTTGTCATATAAAATATACCTCATTGTTTTTATTTATTTGTATAGAGCTCAGGAATGTCATTAATTTTACAGGCATTCTAAAGAGAAGAAACTTAGGAACAGATTACTGTTTTTAGAAATCCTTAATTGCTCTAGATTTAAACCTCTACTAACTTTTAGAGGCTAATTTTATTTAAAGAAAAGAAATGCAAAAGAATAAATATCACAAGGCATTTATAAATTATAAGTATAAATTGAGTTTACTTGTTAATGATTTTTATGAAGTTACATGTGTCTTACCCATGGGCCTTCCTGCATAAATCTGATTTCTGCTTCCTTGGTTGGGGAACCGTGGTGGAAAAAAAGACCTCTTATCAAGAGATGATGGTGAGTATTTCATTATTACAGAATTTCTGTTCTAACCTATTTAAATAAGCTCTATGTTTAAAGACAAAAAGGATTTTCCATTGTTCTTGTTTTTCTTTCTTTCTTACTCAGGAATACTCTTATGGCTTATATTCATGAATATACTTATAAGAAAATACAGTCTCTAAAAGGGTATATTTTGTTTTAATTTTTTTCAGTTAATTTTCTATGAGAAACATGACCATGACATTAGGAGAAACAGTAATTGAATTAATATTAATTAATTATTAATTCAATTGCTATTTCTAGGTACAGATTACATGGAAAAGTTTCCCACAGATTACTTACCTACAAACATCACATCACTGTTCAAAACATATATTAAAGAAATTATGTACTGAACTCAAGTTCTTTTCCTTTTTCAGTATTGCTATTAAAAAGAAAGCTTTTCTAAGCTTTATAGGCTCATAGTTTGGAATTATGCTATGCCTGCTTATGTTTATGCTTCTTAATTCTCCCAAATGCACTGTTTTTCTTTTGATACTCACTTTACCAATTCGTAGTTTTGATACCTAGGAAATTTGATACCAGTTTGTAGGTTTTCCTTGTTTTAAATGAAGTTTGCTTATCTTAGCTGTTAATTGAAATATGGAAATTAAAACCAGTCGATTTTAGGTATTATTTTTTAGGTATTATTTGTCAGTCATTATTTGTATGGTAGAAAATAATATACTCTATTGCTGTCATAATTGTCCCTTCTTATTTTTTCTCTCTCTCTCCATACTTCATACATTGTTTATTTATTTAACCATTTAAATTGAAGGTAATATAAACATCTGGCACCGTTTCTGGAAATTGTAACCATTTTCTTTGAAAGTTCCTGTAAATGATGGTCTTTGAGCCTTACATTTATTAATCTTTATAATATGGGTCTACATTTCCACCTACTTAACCATTTCTCTTTCTGGTTGAAGAATGACAATTTTTCCTCAACATTAGGTCGATTTATTTTATTGCTCGATTAGACAGATTGCACTATAACAAAGAGAAAATTGAAAGGTATGGAGGAAAGTCTGGAAAACATTGAAAAACGCTATACTCTAGAGTGGGCAGGCATGAAGAGTTCTTCTGGCCTCTCGTTGAAAAGTAGTCTGAAATCGAAGTTGACTGTCTCTTCAAAAGTTATCTTTGTGTGGTGGTCCCAATGCAATATTAGGAAAATTAGAGCTTTAAAAATAGAACAATGGTCCTTTTAAAATATATCTAGTTTAGTGAATTTACCCCCACCCCCAAAATCTCTGGTGTCTAATTACTCAAAACAAAAAAGAAAAAAGAGAAATCCTTATCTACTTACGGAAAGGTACATCGCAAAGAATGGCAAGTTTTTACGTCTTTTCATGGAGAAAATTTAATTCTGCTTTAATCAGGAGGACAATGAAAGCAAACTTGGTTTCAAAAGCAAACACGTTTGAAAATACTCATTTTTTTTTCCCTCATAGGGCTGCTTTTACTGACAGAAAATAATCAAACTCCAAGCAACTGATAGTAATCTGCTATTACTATTAAACTTTAAAAACTTCTATTTACAAAAAGAAAGTTTATTTTCCCTTCTTGCTATATGGTTTCTCTCTTCTGTATAATAAAGGCAGACACCTAATGACCAAAAGAAAAATGTTACATGTGTATAAGTTAGTTTGTGTAGTGATTTATAGTTTTCTTTTCTTTGTTCCTGAACAGTCATGAAATAGAAAATTCTAATAAGAGAAAGATGAGACTATTATTTAGAGTTAATTTCCTAAAATAATGTAAAGTGAGGTTTTTAAAATTAATTGTTTAAAAAATTGTTACCTGAAAACCATAGGTTAGCTTCATGTTTAGGAGTCTCAATATTTCTGACTACGGTCTTTGTCATCTCTAAATTTAATTATGAACTGTTAGATAGAAGTATTTTGTTTTGAATGAGGTGGGCCGTGTGCAGGTATTTTAAAAGTATTTTAAACCAGTCATTTTCTAAAAGTTTTCCCATTTGTTTTGTAAGAATCACATTTGAAAGAAAAACTTATTTATTGTCACAGTCGCTATTGACGTGCTGTTATTACAAATGAATTTATTGTACTCATAGGGAAAAAAAGCAAATGACAGCCTTACGGATTCGTGTGTGTGAGAGCTGTGTACACAATCATGGGTAGTAATTGTTAGGTCACATTTTGTGTGTTTATTTTTAATTGAGAATATAAATGTATTATCCTGTAAGTTGTGAAAGTTCTTTGGTTATTTTCTTTGTCTTTGGAGTATAGTCCAAATCTATTATTTTACTGAAGTTTTCATCTGTGCTTTAAAATTTCTGCCACCTATTAAGACAGTTTTTCACCTCCCCAAATGGATTGCTTAAACTTTGGAAAGTGCACGATTCTTCTTGCAGACATTTTCCTCATACTGGAACTAGGGCAATGCTAAACCTATCACTTTTACTTTGATTTTCCTTTATCTTTAGCAAATCTAAATAAAACTGTCATCCTGATTTTCAGATCTCTCTTTGAACTTCCTTTGCCCAAATTGCTCACTTTCCTATTTGCTCACTACTGTTTTTTAAAAATGGAGATTCCACATCTGATGTTTATTTTTTCCTCTATTACTGCCCTTTCTTGGAATTTTAAGAATACTTTTCACTTTATAACTTGTTACTCCCGTTTTGTAACCACGAACTTAGATAAGTTGAGAATCTTACAGGATAAGTGAGAAAACTCGGCCTCTGAGAGTCTTTAGGAATAATTAGTACTGACTTCATAAACTTTTTTAAAGACACCTGAGTTTGTAACTTTGGGAGTCATCAGTAGATACTGAGGTTGTGGATATCTATGCAGTTTCTTTTCTTTCACATTTGAATGTATTTCACACAATTAATTTCTTAATATTTTAAAAACTTTGAGTAAAATAGGTGGACACATTTCTTAGCCCAAATTGTCAACACAAGTGTTTTTTTAAGTTAGGATTTCTTGCTCAGTTTTTTAAGACACAAGAAAAGTTTATTATAAAAACTATCTGTGTGTTTAATTCCTAAATATTTGGAATATGAATGAAAATATGGTATAATGTATTACTAGAATTTTCAAACTCTTAATAAAACAAAAAATAGAAATGCTTTTGCTTTATCATTTTCTTACATGAAGAGAATCTAAGAATTTTAGAGCTCAAGTGACCTCTGAGATTACAACCCTTCTATTTACAAAATAAGGCAATTCAGGCCCATAGTGATGAGGTGACTTGACCAAGGTCTTCAAAGTTAGTGAGTGACAGATAGAGATAGAATAGGGTTTCTTGGTTCTTACTCCACTTTGTAAAACTGTATGATAAATTCAGGTCCTTATCTTCCCTTCGGTGTCCATTATATACCATATATGTTGTTTTGAGAAGGGACCAGCTAGAGAGGTAGCTCCCGTAGTGTAGTGACAATTCAAATCTAAAATACATTTGAGCTGTTGTTTCTGTCATCTTACCTGTCAGTTTGAATGATGTTTAGTGTACTTTCCAATTTGGTATTTATTCAGTAGACATTTGTGAATACATACTATGTGCCGCCGGCATGCAAAATGGTAAGTTACAGATAGAATGCACCTGACCTTCCATGCTATTAATTATTCTGAAACATGACTTTAAAAAGAATGCAAGACATTTCATCATACGGATGTCCCCATGAGCAACAAAAGCAGATTCAAAGTCATGTCAACAGCAGAATGGGTAAATATAGTGTGGAATATTATGCAGCAATGAAAAATGATCTACTGCACATAATGTAGAAAAATCTCTCAGACATAAAATCGAATGCAAGAGGCCAGACCCACACAGCACTGTTTTGCTCTTAGAAGACTGCAGTGGTGACCTCAGGAGGGTGAGGGTGATTGGGAGGGGCATGAAAGCCCGGGGTGCTCGTAATAGTCTTCTCTGGATCTGAGTGTGTCGCTTGTGAAAATTCATCAAGCCGTACACTTATCTGTACTTTGTGTATGTTTATTATATTTTAATAAAACTTTTAAAAATCAGGTATATAGTCTTAAAGGGGGCTTGTGTGAGGAACCCAAAGGCTATTTATTATAAGCTTCATGGTACCCTCATGCCCCCATGGTAAACACTGTAATAAATTCAACCGATTTGCTATTTTTAGACATTTAGGCTAGTTCCAATACAGATATCCTTGTGAAGCTAAAAATTTTTAAGTGTGTAATTTTATGAAATGTTTAATATATACATATTTGGATTTTTCTTTTTCTTTTTTAATTTTATTGGGGAAGGGGAACAGGACTTTATTGGGGAACAGTGTGTACTTCCAGGCCTTTTTTTCCAAGTCAAGTTGTCCTTTCAATCTTAGCTGTGGAGGGTGCTGTTCAGCTTCAAGTCGTTGTCCTTTCAGTCTTAGTTGTGGAGGGCGCAGCTCAGCTCCAGGTCCAGTTGCCATTGCTAGTTGCAGAGGGTACAGCCCACCATCCCTTGAGGGAGTCGAATTGAACTGGCAACCTTGTGGTTGAGAGGATGCGCTCCAAGCAACTGAGCCATCCGGGAGCTCAGCGGCAGCTCAGCTCAAGGTGTCGTGTTCAATCTTAGTTGCAGGGGGCAGAGCCCACCATCCTTTGCGGGACTCGAGGAGTTGAACCGGCAACCTTGTGGTTGAGAGCCCACTGGCCCATGTGGGAATCGAACCGGCAGCCTTCGGAGTTAGGAGCATGGAGCTCTAACCGTCTGAGCCACCAGGCCGGCCCTGCGTTTTTCTTTTAACTACTGTTTTCAAATAATAGAATAACAAGGCACTTTTATTTTCTATTTTCTCTTTCCGTCCTTTTTATTATAAGAAGTCATACCTTTGGTATAAAATATCTTTACCAATTTTGAATATAAAGCTGGATGGTAGATGATTACCATAATCACAGACTTATCTATGAAAGATTTTTGGAATTATATACTATTAATGACACTCAACTTTGCATTTCAGTTGGTAACATGCTAATACATATTTGATGAAATATTTTATCTTGTGTAGTTTGGAGTCAGAACTACTTTAAGTATATATTAAATGAAATAACGCTCATTTTCATCTTTGTCATAAGATTAAAATGAACAACAAGGAACTGTTTTATTTGGAAAATGGCACAGTTACTTTTTTAGATGATATTTAGAAATTTATTATATTAATAAGCCCCAGAGTGGACTCCTAAAAGAAATACAAAACGTAACCACAGGCTTTTAATAAGATAATTCAGACAACATTGGAAATAATGGGAGACGTCTGTAGGATATTTAGTTTCTATGGGGTAACTCACTTTGTCTGCCTATAGATAGACCATAGTTATTTACCTTTCTAGCTTTATGTGTAGCTTTTTAAATGTTGCTTTGATTTTGGTTTTATTTCTTAGTCTTATCAACCTATATTATTAAAGATAATAAGGTATGTAAAGAAACAATACATACTTGGATTTTTGAAATTCATTCCTTAGACATTTGGGGAAAATAAAACCTAATTTAAAGGAGTACCGTGTTTCCCCGAAAATAAGACCTCGCCAGACAGTCAGCTCTAATGCATCTTTTGGAGCAAAAATTAATATAATAAGATCCAGTCTTATTTTACTATAAGACTGGGTCTTTAATATAATATAATATATCATATGATATCATGTAATGTAATATAATATAATATAACCAGGTGTCTTATTTTACTATACTATAAGACTGGGTCTTATATAATATAATATGATATAATATAATATAATACTGGGTCTTATATTAATTTTTGCTCCAAAAGACACATTAGAGCTGATTGTCTGGCTAGGTCTTATTTTCGAGGAAACACAGTACCTTCATTTGAAACATTTTTGCACATCTGAAAACAAAAAATATTTTGTAGTTAATGTGATCATCTGTCCTGAAATGTAATATATTAGGTTAGGTGATGGTCTGGAGAGAATTAGTAGATGTATGAAATAAAAAATTTTCAGTTATCTTGACCAGTACCCCCGCACTATCAAAGAGTGCTTAAGAGTATGAAGATCAGTAAACAGTTGAGTAACAGAAGCTGTCTTCGAATTTTCTTATATTGCCCCCGCTCTTAGATTGTATGGTAGATATCATCTTGCTGCCATTGTTTCCTTTGAGAGCAGTTTCCTGTAAATGCATTCATGTTCCTAGAATAAGTGATTGTACAGAGAACAAGCTGTATCTTCCCATGCTTTAAGTCCCTCATCCATGTTTACTTTCTGAATGGTTTCTAGTCTGACCAGCAAGGTCAGAGTCAGCTCCTTACTACTCATCGCTAAGCTATTTACATTGTGATTTGCCAAATGTCATTTTTTAATTATGAGTACTATGGAATTATAACATTTAAACTACATAACCTATTCATATTAACTTATCTAAATTTCTGCGAACCCAGAATATCAGTGGTCAGAGGGAAATAGAACTAAATTAGGGAGAAATTATTCACCCCACCAAAGGATTCCCTTAAAAAGTTACCTCTTTTAATGTACTATTTTCCCACCATGTGTTGTAATACTGTAGTGTATCTGAAGTTTTCAGTTATATTTTAATATCATGGGCCCCTAACCTTCAAGAACTGCCTTTAATTAATACCTCCACATCAGCAGTATATCAGAATTCTAGAATTCCCTTGTTTAAAAAAAGAATGTTATAAAATAAGGTGGTGTAATTAAATTAGGAAGGAGACAAACAGAAGACTTTGTGTCTCAAACCCACAAAATGGACAGCAGATTTAGTACAAAAGTTAGCAATACAGCATGAACTTTATAGGTAATTTATTTTTGTATCAAATATATGTTTATACTGTGTTTCCCTGAAAATAAGACCTTGCCGGACAACCAGCTTTAATGTGTGTTTTGGAGCAAAAATTAATATTAGACCTGGTCTTGTTTTACTATAATATAAGACCGGGTCTTTATAATATATAATATAGTATATATAATAAATATAATATAATATAAAATTAATATAATACATACCGGGTTTTATATTAATTTTTGTTCCAAAAGATGCCTTAGAGCTGATTGTCCAGCTAGGTCTTATTTTCGGGGAAACGTGTGTGTTTTACAAATAGAGCAAGACACCCTCAATTTCTAGAAAGCCCCTCAAAATGTGATGGAGTAACAATTGTGCGTTGAAACGTAGCAAGATTATCCTAGAGGAAGCATTTTAACATCAAGTTGGCGGAATGATATGGTAGAAAGAGCTGACAAGGGAGCCTTAAGGTTTGAGTTCTAGTTTCAACTTGAAATCTAAATTACTGTGTAACTTTGGATAAGTTCCTTACTTCCTCTGCCCTAGTTGACCCATTAAAAAAATTAATGCACTGTGTGATTTGTAAGAGATATTATCACTAGAAACTTAATGCGAGATGTTGATTGGCTGCCATACAGGCTGTTCCTGTGAATTCACAGTTGTGTCATGGAATGAATAATGTAAACAAGTAATACCGTGTTTCCCCGAAAAAAAGACCTAGCCGGACAGTCAGCTCTAATGTGTCTTTTGGAGCGAAAATTAATCTAAGACCCTGTATTATATTATATATTATATTATATTATATTATATTATATTATATTATATTATATTATATTAATTTAATTTAATTTATTATATTATATTATATTAGACCGGGTTTTATAGTAAAATAAGACCGGGTCTTAGATTAATTTTCGCTCCAAAAGACACATTAGGCTGATTGTCCGGCTAGGTCTTATTTTCGGGGAAACAGGGTAAATTCAGTTGAACAAATATGGATTGGGCACCTACAGTGGGTTCAAAACTGTGAATCAAGCCAGTTTGATTCACCCACAAGTTTTCACAAACCCAGCTATTTCCTAAAGTGATACCTTATATATTTTATTGGACTACAGAGAAACAATGAGAAATTTAAAGGTATTTTCGTATTCAGATTTTGGAAAGTTATATGTAATGTGTGGCATTAGGCAGAGATCTGCTCATTGGGAAATACCAAAGAAACATTGATTTTAGAATGTTAGATTTGGAAGTTTGGTCGATCCAACACACATATTCCTCCTTTCCAATGTGTCAATGCTAAACATAAAAATACTCCACAGTCTTTGCCTCTAGGAAACTCAGTCTTGTGATAGGATCTTACAGGCCATCTAGTCCATCTCCTTCATTTTGTAGTGAAGGAAGTCATATTAAGAGGATGAGAAACAAGAAATAAGAGCAAGAAGTTTGGTCTTTTATAAAAGGAATGTGTGACAAACCTAAAGGACAGTGGAAGGCCTTTGAGAAGATCTAGGGAGGTAACATTGTAAATAACCGCAGAAAAGGACGGAGATTTGATGGCTGAAACCTACACGGGGATGGACTTTGACCTGATGTAAGGAAGGATTCTCTAACAATCACAATTGTTAGAGATGTGATTGTTCCTATCAGAAGGTGGTAGAAGTAGTGAGATAGTCACTGGTGCTGTTCGAGCCTTGCCTGAGTGACCACTAGGCAAGATTCTCACAAACGATATTAAGCAATAGATGGTTTCACAGACTAGGTGATTTTGTTTTACTTTTTTACTTTGAAATAATTTCAGAGTTAGAGAAAAGCTGCAAGAATAACACAAGGGATTGTCGTATATTCTTCATCTAGATTCCCCCAACGTTAACATCTTCCCTTATTTGCTTATCATTCTGTTTCTGTATATTTACTTGCTTTGTTCTGGGTTTTTCCTGAACCGTGTAAAGATAAGTTGTGGATAAGATGCACCTTTACATGTAAGCATTTGTGTTTATTTTTTAAAAACAAGGAGTTTCTCATAGATAACCACAGTATAGTTATAAAAATCAGGAAATTAACTTTGATATAATATTATTATGTAATCTACAGACCATAGTCAGATCACATCAGTTATCCCAATAATATCCTCTGTAGCAAAAGGAACCTGAAAATGTGTCTGGTCCAGTATCCAATCAGGAATCACGGGTGGTACACAGTTGTCGTGTCTCTTTACTCTATTTCGCCTGGAACAGTTCTTCAGTCTGTGTTTGCCTAGCATGATGTTGCCATTTTTTAAAAGAACGAGCTAGTTATTTTGTAGACTGTCCCTTGACTTGGATTTATCTGATGTTTCCTCATGAGATGCAGGCTGTTTATTTTGTCCGGAATCCCGCAGAAGTGGTATCTTAGCGTGTCATGTGAAGAGCTTCATGATGTTGATTTTGTGTACATTTTACCTGGTCACAGTGGTGCCTGCCAGGTTTCTCCACTATCTAGTTGTTATCTTCCCCTCTCTCATTGATATTATACTTCTCTTGTGGGGAGATACTTTGAAGCGATGGAAATACCCCGTTTCTCACCCAATTTTACCCACCAGTGTTAGCATCCATTGACGACCTTTACTTGGATGAGTGATTACTATCATGGTTGCTGGATGGTAAATTCCTAACTCTGTCCTCCCTTCTACATTTATTAGTTGGCATTCCACCCTAGGGGAGAGTATCCTTTCTTCCTCACTTATTTATTCATGTATTCATATCAATGTACACTTGTGGATTTAAATTTCAGCCAGTATATTATACTCCATTACTGTCATCCTTTATTTTCGTGCTCAAATTGTCCCTGATAATGACCCATGGGAGCCCCCAACATGCCTCCAGTGACCTTTGACATACTTCCATCATTCTTGGAGCACTTCCTTACGTTCTAGCCCAACAAGATGGTCCAGGTTGCACTTCCCAGCTCCAGTCCTGGCATCAGCCATTTCTCCAAAGAGTCCTGGCTCCCTTTTTTTGAAGAATGGAGTTTAAAGTCCAGGATCTGGGCCTATAACTGGTATTGCTACTAAAGTGTCCTTGATTTTAGATGCTTTTGGCAGGTAGCTAAGAAATACACTTACACACATTCCCCTGTTTCTATTCCCATCATTTTATGTAGTAAAAGCATGGGTTCATACTGATAACTCCGAATGTAATCCAAAGCACACAAATTCTCTAATTTGCTTAATTCTAGAATATATAGAAAGCAACTTCAGAATTGTTAACCTACGGCAATGTGAAAAATCAACCTACTAACTAGACTTCAATTTTTGTTCAGTTATTTTTTTCAATCTTTAGTTGGAAGATACGTAGTCAAAATTTTGTGTTCAGAAGTTACTTGGAAAGGCTGGAGGAGTTGGGGAGTTACTGCTTACTGGCTAGACTTTCTGTTTGGGGTGATGGAAACGTTTTGGAAGTAGAGTGGTGGTGGTAGCACAACATCGTGAATGTAATTAATGCCACTGAACTGTACCCTTAAAAATGATTTAAATGGCAAGTTTTATGTTACGTTTCTTTTACCACACGTAAAAAAGTTACATGGATTCCTTTCCTTTCCTCCACCCCAAATATAGTTACGTTTCTCTTTGGAAATACAATTAGACTCATTTGTTTATCGTATTTCTATTCCTTTTTAGGACACCCCTATCACCCACAATTATTGTGGGGTGTTTTTCTTACGTAAAATTTTAACATGGTTCCAAAAAATTGGAAGTATACTCAGAGAGGTGTCACTCCCTCATTTTACGTATCCCATCGCCACACCCCTCCTCCTTCCCACTGTTCCCACCCACCCCTGTAGGTCAAGACTCATTAGGTTCCACTTTATCCTTCATGTCTCTCGTATTCATTTTCTTCTTTGGGTCTATATTTGGTTATACACGTTTCTAATTCAAACACTTCTTTCTGTGCATTTGATCTTGTTACTTCCCGCACGGTATCCACTCTTCCCCAAATAATCAACCTTCCTCACAGCAGCAAACATGCAGATGTTGTCTCCTAGCAAACACCCTCCCTTCATTATCATCTTTCCTTCAATGGAGGCTCTTTGAGCAGAACACTCTCAGGGATGCTTGCCTCCAGATTATTCTTTTTTATAACCTTTTGTCAGGGTTTGAAGTTTGAACTCTGTGTAGGCCATGTCTTCCCTGTGTGGATATTTTTAGACGAGTCAGCCATATTGGATGTGACCGGCGCCCCTCACCTGTACCACCTGTCTCATTTCCTCTGCGATCACCTGGATTCCCTCCTGGCCCCTCCGTTTCTCAGGTACATTCTTTGCTGTCTTTCTCCTACCACTTTCCTTTCTGTTGCCAGCCTTCCGCATTCCCCTTCATTTTCTTCCCCCTGAATATGTAACTCTACTATTTCTTTCTTTACTCACAGTATGTAATAACCAAAGAAAAGTTTGGGCTTTGCATTCATAGACCTGGCTTAAAATTCTGGCTTTGCCATTGAATAGCTGTATGATTCGCTTAACCCTTGTGAACTGAAGTTTCCTTATCAGCAAAATGAAGATAATAATAGCTCATGGGTTGTTGTGAAAATTAAATGAGATAACATGGCATATATCCAATAAATTCTAGTCCCCTTCTTACTTCCCCTTTTTAATACTAATATTCATTTTACTTTTAACACTTATAACCCAATCTCTGCTTTCAAGTAACTTCTGTCAGTCTTATTTAGGAAGTGAAACTTATACTCATGAAATTAATAGAAAAATAATGTAGGCTGGAGTAATCTTATATTGAAACTATTTTAAAAATCTTATTTAAGAGTATCTTTAAATTTTGTTTGAAATGTTCTCTTTTATAGAAGGGATACAGCTAGTTAAGGAAATGATCAGGGAAACTAAATCTAAAGTAGTTATTGGTGTTGCTGGGGAAAATTCAATTACACATAGACTTGCCATCTTACGTAAAACGGTGTAACCATGAGCTGGCTTGAAATGTTGCTTACAGAATTGTTGCAAGTGTGGAGAGAACTTTCTGTCATCCCAAAGAGTCAAGAAAGAGGCTTTATCCTCCCGATGAGAAGACTCTATATGGAGCTCTTCCCTCTTTCTCTTTTACTCTTTTTCATTCCCCACTTCTGCTGCTTATAGGGAAAGGAAGCAGAGATCAGAGAGCAGCGTAGGTGAAAATGCAACCTAAGACTTTCCTAGTGATAAGTGTGGACTGTTTAGGCAAGATGAATTGACTGCCTGTGACTGAAACAGATAAGAGCCTCAGGAGTGTGTTAATGCTGAATCATCTGAAGTCTGAGAACAAACCTCAAGAAAGGCTTTTCAATTCAAGCGAAAATTGGGGATGATAAAGGAAAAGTTAAGGATTAGGGCGGAAGATACTTGATTGTACCTTTAGGTTATTAGAATTCCTTTTCATTTTAATTGGTTCTCTAAAACAGAACACCAAAGTATATTATAGAGTTTAAAAAGTGAAGCATTTTAAATCTGTGACATACAAAACCCTTTCTCTGAGCTCTAGGTCAGTGGCTCCAGCTCCATCCACCGAAGCCGCAATATGAGAGTAACTTGGGGGCTTTTCTTTGATGGAGATTTCTGGGCCTGTGAATCCGCATTTCAAAATGCCCCTGCCGTCATGGTGACCTGACCCACCCGGTCAGGCGAGGGCCCCTCACTCTGCCTCTCGTCCCCTCTCATTTCCAGCTCTGTCTCCACCAGCTTCTTCCCGCAGCCTGCAGACATGCTCACATCACTCCTGTCTTCAGAAAAGCATTTAAAGCCCTGCTTTAACTCTGTCTTGCTCAAGGCCAAAATTTACATCCCGTCTTTCTTGTACAAGCAAGCTTCCCGAAAGTGTTCAAATGCAGTTCTGACTTCCTGACTGTTTAATGAGCCTTTTCGGCAGCAACTTCCGGAGTGGAGCACACAGGGAGATCCACCGTGACACAGGAAGAACACATTCGGACTCTATTTACTTTTACCAAAATTTGTCAAACACACAACTTCATAAATATTTGGTACATTGAATTACATTGAATTTATTTACCTTTCCTGCGTTTAAACATCAGTTGATACAGTATTCAGTGCTGATGGGTGGACCGCGGTCATTCACTCATTTGTGTGCTTTCAGTGTGTGAACGGTTTCTATGGGCCCAGGTGAGGGCACTTACGGATGTGTGTGTAGGTTTGCACAGGTGAAATTGCCAATACTGGACTGCTCTTCACCTATAATTAGGGAAAGACACTGGCCCCAAAGCCTTCGATCGCATCTTCTGTGCTAGTGCAACACAAGCACAAACTGAGCAACGAGAAAGTGGCCACACTTACCTTCCAGCTGCTTATTCGCACACTGTGCTTGAAAAATAACCATCTAATCTGACCCAGCGAGAAATTACCCCTAGTTGGAAGTTCTCAATGAAACTTTGAATCAGGGTTTTATGTCTTCTTTGTTGGGTATGAAAACTCCCTACAGCATATATTGTCCCTTGAGAAAGTAGCCAGTGATAGCAGTGTATGCAGTCTATAAAGATACAGGGTATTTATGTAGGATGATTGAGGTACAAATCTTTTTTTCATATGGGGTATTTAATCGTAAAAAGTGTGGGGACCATCCTCTTGAAACCATTTTTAGTAAAATCTCCAGTGACTTCTTACTTCCTGACTCCAGCTGACATTTTAAGGACTTTATTTACTTCATCTGCCCATGGCCTCACCATTCCCAACACCTCCCGTCTCTAGAACTGTAGTTGCACGTGGCTTCTGCGGCAATCCTCTCCCCCCTTCTGCTCCTCCCCCTCTGCTTTTCCTGCCTTTTAAATCTTAGTGTTTCTGGGATCTCCTCGGTGGTCTCTTCTTGCTCCTCACATTTGGGGGGGTGTCAGCCACCCGGATAGCTTTGGTTACAGTAACAGCAGGAGCAGCTAGTACACAGACCTTACGTACATGCCAGCCACTCTTGCGGACACTTCCAAGACACTCACGCTGTCTTCACAGCAGCCCTGTGAAGTAAGTACCGCTAAGGAAGCAGAGGCACAGGAAGGGTAAGGAATTGCCCACGGTCACAGGGTAGTCGGTGGCAGTGCCCAGATCCACGCTCAATCTGGCTCTTGGGACCACGCTTTCCTCCTGTTGTACGCTACGAGCATACACCTCCAACCTCTTCCTCAAGCCCTGACCTCGTGTGTGGGGTCCAGACCCATCTGTTCAGTGGCTTACTGGACAAACTCTACCTTATATTCATTATTTCTAAGACAGGATTGATTATTTCTTCCATTGTTCTGGGTCTTCTCCATTATCTATATCTTGTTAAATGGCCTCTGTCATCTATCTTGGTTCCCATGGGGTCTTCTTAGAATCTTTTTCTGTTGCACTCTTCTCCTTAGCTCTCTCCCTAATTCTTATCAGTCCCAGCTCCTCAGTATTGAATCCATATTCTTTTCCGGTCACATGGGCCTGCTTTGGATTTCTGATTCTGCAGTTACTGTTCCAGGTTACTGCCCTCCCTCTTCCAGCTCTGATTCTGCACCAGACCCACATTCTCAAGTAGAAATCTGGTTATTGCTCTACTTAAAGTTCTTCAGATGATTTGCCTTCCTGATAAAAAAGCGAACTCTTGG
This sequence comes from Rhinolophus sinicus, assembly GCF_036562045.2. NCBI lineage: Eukaryota > Metazoa > Chordata > Mammalia > Chiroptera > Rhinolophidae > Rhinolophus > Rhinolophus sinicus. The sequence goes on along the minus strand of NC_133752.1, from coordinate 102,717,847 downwards.
CCATGGTGAATAAGAACAGCCTCACTTTCTGTCACTTTCCCTTTGCCCTTTACTCTCAAGCCTAACCTGCAGCCACCCTACACGTACCTGGTCTCCCCTGCCTTCCTGGCTTTCTGTGCCTTTTCTCCTTATCTCCCTGCTGAACTCCCTTTTAAGATTTAACTTGTTTCACCTTCTCTTTAACTTCGCCTTGGTGTCCAAGACTCACTGGATGCTTTTAGCATGCTATGCCTGTTTCTGTTGTGGTGTTCTGTCATTCTGAATTGTCTCATCTTGTAGTTCGTGAGCTCCTGATTTTGTGGTCTGTTCCAACATAGAGTAGAAGCCTCTTACCCAGTCATAGTTGGCCAGGTAAGTACAGAAACGAAGTAAAGCAGGGACCTGTTTAAAAGAAAAAAAAGATTCATCTGTGAAATCCTTAACATTCTATTTTCAGTAAGAAATGTAAATGTACATTCACCTGTCTTTTTTAGTGGGGTCAAGGTTCTTTGAGTGTTGGTTCTTTGTTTGGGACTTAACATTGCTTTTCTTGCAGAAAACACACTCTAGTATATCATCTGTGCTCTCAGGTTTCAGTTTCTTTAAAGTAAAGTTAAAACTTTAAAAACTTGCAAAATAATCAGTGCAGAATCCTAGAATTTAACTTCTAATCCTTCTATTTTTTTTAAATACTTGCCCCCCCTTATACCAACAGGCATTTTCCCCCAATTAGTCTATATTGAATCCTTCTGAAGCATTCAATTTAATTTTCATTAGAAACACGTCTCTTTTTGCACTCGTATTTCCTTGGTTAATATTTAATTAAGTAACATAACTACAGTAACAAGTGCAATTGGCAAAAACTAGTTTGAGAACAGCACAACTGATTTTTGGTGAGCATATATTAATAGCTCAACTAGTAGATGCCAGTGTTTGTGGAATTGTGGGAGAGTAGCTCCAGTTGGAGAGTAGCTCCATTTCTCTGGATGTTTTAGAGAAATGTGTCAGTAGATATGTTTTAGAGAAAAAAATGGAGAAAATTAGTTAATCTAGTGAGTCAATTAAATGGAAGTTGTAGGGTTTTGATATAGATTGTTATCTCCCTTTGGTTGTTGGTTGTAAATTTTTTTTAGCTGCTTTTATCATTTTACCCATTTTCATATGGGGGAATCATTTTGTGATTTGTTATTTGTACCACTAGTTACTTGAAGAAGCTTAAAGAAAAAGACACGGGAAAAAAAAAAAGAAGACACAGATACAAGTTAAATTTTGTACATGCAGCTATTTTTAAAACTTTGCAAATTATATCATTTTTTAAAGACTCAGTATACAAGTGTTATTTTTAATTGATTATTTGTGTGCTAACTGGCCCCATGGTACAGACTAACAAGTAAATGTATTAAAAGGCATGATTGATGCCTGTGGTATAAAAACATTTTTTTTTCTAAAAACATCAGTAAGCTTTTTAAAAATGTTGTATTTCCCCCTCTGTTTTCTCTTCACCCGCTTCTCTATATTTTTGTTAGAAACTTTTTTTTTCTTAAGATATTTGATTATGGTATAAGCTAATTTAAGCATCTGTTTATCACTGCCTGGCTAGACTGAATGTAAAATTTCATTTGAATTACCTCCCTAGAGAGCTTTGAGCTCTTGGGGTAAAACACATCATTTTCTCTTCTCTCCCCTGGGATTGTCAGCAGAAAGAATTCATCTAAATAGTTTACATGCATTTTGAAAATGTTGTATCTACTGGACTTAGCTTTGTTGTTTGTGGAACATTGCCAATATAAATGGAATATCTACTTTGCTTGTTAACTCAAGCACAGCAGTGTTACGTGGTGTTACAATATGGGTATAAATTGTAACAGTGAATGACTTTTGCTGATAGTTAACTTATAACCAATTTTCATACTAACAAGAGATTCTCCTCTTTTAAAAATTTAATTTCAAAACCCAGATGTTTAATCATTCATTCAGTCATTAAGCATTTATCAAGCAATTACCACGTCTATAGCTTTATATATTACAAAATTCAGATACAATGCTTATTTTGCCCTGTTTGTCTGGAAGAGTTTGGGTTTTCCATGTACTTTTATGTTTCGTAAGGGCTCGGTTAAGAAAAAATGAATTGAAATGAAGTAAAAATATCAGTAAGCAAAATCAGTGGATACTGTCTGTCGGTGGCTGTGGCACACACTCGGTGTGTGCGAGCTGTGCGTTCACCTCGGGGCACTCTTTACTCCTTCTCGCAAGTACAGTTTCACGAGAAGGCACCGTAATTTTCTTGTCCTTGTTTACTTGATTACAAAACTTCTGCAAAAAAAAAAAGACACAAAAACAAATGAAAATTCAGTGGCTCTAGTTTTCTTCTGTTACAATAAAAAATGATAGGTTTTTAAAAGTATCACATAGTATCTCATAATTGACTATATTAAAATAGCAAATCTGAACCTGATCACGTATTGGCAAATTATTAAAATGAAAATATTTATCTCAAATTATTAGTTTTGTCGTAAAACCTAGGTTGGTTTTTGAAACATTGTTTCTTACGAAGTCCCACCAGTATCTGTTGGTTTGTCAGTCAGTTGGTCAGTTGTCTTTCTGTCCATCTTTACTTTGAAATCTCAGTCTGAAATGGAAATAATTTTTCATTACTTCAATATAGTTTATTAAAATTTACTTTATAAATAGGCTTTAAAATTACAGTCTTTGAGATGTATATTGGGAAAATGGCTTGTAATTTCTTGAACTTGGTGTCTTTTAAGAGAATAACGTAAAGGCCTATATTACTGAAAGCTTTGTTAATGAATCAGCATAGGCCTAACAAGAAAACATGTTTTATCCATGGTTTTGAATTTGGTAGGTGTAGCCCTTGAATGATACATTGCTTTTTAAAGAGGAGATAAACATGCAAGAAGTAGGAGGAGCTGTGCAATGTGTAAGTTGCTACAAGTCTGCCCTGTGTGGTGACAGTCCCCCACTGGCCGTCCTCAGTAGTTCCTTGGAGTGCACCAAACTTTGTTCTTCTCCAGTATTTTCCTCTGTGCTTTGTATTTCTCACCTGGCTTCTGTGCCTTGGCTACTTGCTTTCCTTCATATCATCGATTGTATTGTCACTTCTTTTTCACTCCTGCAGCCAGATCTCTCCTGGTCATCTTCTGCTTTAACTGTTGCCACTTCCTTCTCATTGATCCCCTTGCTTCCAGCATTGTCCTGGCCTGTCTGATGCGTGTTTGCCAAGGTTATCTCTTTCTCCTGCTTTTCCAGCTTCAGCTTCTTACCTCTGTTTGGCCCATGTCAACCTTTTATCAGATATTCTTAATCCTTATTAGGAGCTTTCTTATATAAATTCATCCTCATAATTAAAATACCACCTCTTTTTATATTTCTGTGTAACCCGTATCTATTTAATCATCCTTCACAAAAGAGCTCTTTAAGGAAAACCAGAAGAGATGGGGTCTCTCTCACTCTCTCTTCCCCTCGCTTTGACCTAATGCTTTCACCTGTAGAGTAGGTACAACTCAAAATACCTTCCTCTGCAACTGTGATCTGTCCTTCTGTAGCTACCCCCCCAAAGGAATTGCACAGTGTACTTTCTTGGGACTAAAATGATCCTTTCCCTTTTCCGTTTTTAAGTTGTCTTGGAGTAAATTCTGAATTGACTGAACAGTTAGCTATTCTGATAGAAACAATGGAATGTAATCCAGAATTACAGTTCCAATTCCTCTCTGTATTTTACTTTGGAATGTCACACATTTATGTTCTTTCCCTTCCTCTAACCAATACACATTCTTCAATGACATAATTCGGTGCCTACTGCTTTTCAGCTGTGAGTGTCAGCCCTTAAGAAACATATTTGGTCATAAGAGCAAGTAAGAAGAAAATGACCACATAAGGTTAAAAACAATAATAGAGAAAAATCAAAACAACCAACGATTGTTGCCTGTATTATACCTCAGTGGTGTTTGGTTTCGAAGTTAGGTCTCTAAGTGGAAAGGAGATATCTATTCATCCCAGCAAGTGTGGGGTGCTACATAAGTGAGCGCATGGATTCCCGGATGAGGGCTGAACACTAAACTGTTGAAAGTAGAGTAATGATTTTTTATTGGTCAGTGTTTTAAATTGGAGTTCATTTCCTGGAAACCTATTTTCTATTTTTTATCCAGTTGGTTAATATTTGTTGAGCACTTACTATAAAAATGTCTAAATCAAGTTTGAAATTTTTGTGTACATTTGTTGAATGTATAAAATCAAATATTTAATATGGAACTATTTTAGTATATTTTTCTCTTAAAGGGTTTTTCTTGAAGGGCTAACTCTATTCAAATTAGGGTCTTTTGCTCTTGAAACATTTCCTTTTTCTTTTTTTAAAATTAGCTTTCAAACCTCTTACCCTCCTAAATGAGGGGTAGTTACCTTGGTGAGTGAGGTTTACTATATATGTTTCTTACACATAGTAAACCTCTCATGCTAAAATCTCCTTTTGGGACACAGTTATCTAAATTTCAGTGAAGTGAAGCATTCTTTATAAAGTAAATATTCTTTTTTCCTTTCAATATTGAGCTTTTGAGAAAAGAGGGATATATATATATATATATATATATATATATATATATATATATATATATATATATATGGAGAGAGAGAGAGAGAGAGAAGCAAAATAGTTGATTGTTAGTGTGTTGGTTTTCTTTTGCTGTGTAACAAATACTACCAATTTAGCAGGTAAAAACAACACTGCCTTTTTGTCACAGTTTCCATAGGTCAGAAGTCCAAGGTGGCTCAGCTGGGTTCTTTCCTTACGGCCTCACAAGGCCAGAGTCATCCAGGTTGAGCTTGGAGCCCAAAAGCTTTTTCTTGATGGGCAGATATCGGTTCCTTGCAGCTGTAGGACTGAGGTCCTTGTCACTAGCTGGCTGTCACTGAGGCTGCCCGCATGCCTTACCCACCATCCTCAGCCAGGAAGGGCCCATCGCATCTTTCTCATGCTCTGAATCCTGACTTTCTTTTCTGCTACCCCAGAGGAAACTCTTTTTAAAGGATTCATGTAATTCAATTGGGCCCACTTGGCTTATCTCATTTTTACTGAATCATGGAAATAATTGCATCATATTTACTGGTTTCACCCACACTCAAAGATGAGTGGATTGTATACAAGTGAGAGTCATTTTTAGAATTCTGCCTACAACAGGTTGTTTGGCTGAATAAAAAAATTCTAGGTTGATATTTCTTTTCCTATAGAATTTTCAACAAATGATTCCATTATCTTAGCATTTAATAATATAGTTGAGAAATCCTGTACCGTGATGAAGCCCATCATTCATGTACTAATGTACTACCGGTATTTCTTCTCTAGCAAATTTAGATTTTTCTCTTTATAACCGTGTTTTGAAATTTCACTGTCATGTGCCTTTGTGTGGGTTTCTGTTTTGCTTTCATTGTACTACTCGCACTTGGTGGGCCCTTAATTTCCTTCTCTTGAAAAACCTCCTGTCTTCTGCCTGGCTGTGTAGGATTGGGAGGGCCACCTGCGTAGCTGACTTCTAAAGCTTTCACTAGTCCTCCTTTGCTTAGCCCCAGCTCCACCTCCCAGGCACCTGGTGCCCCTGATTCGAAAACTTTTCCCTGATCTGTCCTGGGGGGGCAGTTTATTTACTCATTTGCATTTCTCTTTGCAGGGTGTTTTAAATACCACCTTTTCCTTTCCTTTCAAAGTTAGATACACTCACTCATTCCCTCTCCGTCTTCTAAAAATATGGATTTCCTTTTTTTTAAATAACTTTTTATTTTTCAATTACAGTTGATATACAATATTATATTAGTTTCAGGTGTACAACAGTGATTAGACATTTATATACCTTACGAAGTGATCACCCCGTGACTCTAGTACCCATTTGACACCATACAGTTATTACAATATTACTGACTATATTCCGTATTCTATATCCTACATCCCATGACTTATTTTCTAACTACCAATTTGTATTTCATTGTATTTCTTTTTTTTTTTTAGTTTCAGGTGTACAAAGCAACATAATAGTTAGACATTTACACCCCTCACAAAGTGATAAAGTGATACCCCCCAATCTACTACCCCTCTGATAGCATACATAGCTGTTACAATACTATTGACCATATTCACGATGCTGTGTGTTACATCCCCTGACCATATACATATATATAATACATACATGTGTGTGTGTGTGTGTATATATATATATATATATATATATATATATATATATATATGCTATTTAATTATAGTTGACATCCAATATTACCCAACTTTAGCTTCAGGTGTACAGCGTACTGGTCAGGATTCTACACCGTCCATGATGTGATCCCTCTGATAAGGCCAGTGCCCCTCTGGCACCTCACATAATCTTTACAATATTATTGATTATATTCCCCATAATGTGTTTTACATCTCTGTGACTATATTGTGACTACTAATTTATGCTTTCTAATCCTCTCACCTTCTCCCCGTCCCCACCTCATTCCCGTCTAGCAACCATCAGTTTTTTCTCTATATCTCTGGGTATATTTTCGTTTTGTTTGTTTGTTTATTCTGTTCTTTAGATTCCACGTATAAGTGAGATCACACGGTATTTGTCAGGCTGACATTTCTCAGGCTGACATTTCACTTAGCATAATATTCTCTAGGTCCATTCATGTTGTTGCAAACATTGACTTTTTTATCCATTATTTTTTCTTCCTATTTCTTTATCACTGTAAGGTTAACACAATTTTAAGTTCCTTTTATAACTTTTTTTTTTTTGGCAGCAGGCTTAGGTAGAAGCAGAGATATATCCCTCTTTTATTCTACGTGTTGATGCAGAAGGTCTCCCTTCTTCAATTATTGAATAATGAGTATTTAATCTTGGTTTTACTATAAAGTGCAGTTTTCTGATATAAATGACCAGATTATAGTATGGTTTCTTTTATTTTTTAATTTTTTTATTAACATTGTCTTGTACACCTGAAATAGTATGGTTTCTTTTTCAGTCAGTAAACTTGGAATGTATGTTTTATGTATAGTGTTGTCCTAAATACTAGGGAACCAGACAAGAAAGATACATCTGGTGCCCTCAAGAAGCTTACAGTCCTGCTGATGAAGCGCACAAAGAACAAAACGAGAGGGAAAAAACCCACAGTAGGAATAGTACTAAATAAATGGTTTATTTATATGGTAGATTCTTGAGTGCTCATTAAATAAACCATGTTTTTGAAGATGAATTACTTAGGGATATTAAGTAAAAATAGGACATAAACTGTTCAGTATGATTTCAGTTATATAGGAGAAAAATAGAAATATGTGTAGGAAAATATTAAAAGAAAATATAAACTCCAATGTTAACTGATTTTTTTAAAAATCTAGATTATAGGATTATGATGACTTTTGAAAGAAAAGTATCTTTCGTACCATAATTAGGCTTGGTTTTTCCCTTATTTTTTCAATTGCCATATTAACTAGCATCTTCTTGTGTCTACTAGGATATCAGTTCTTTTTTATCTGCCTCCCCATTGCTGTCTATCAATATTTGGGGAAGGAGGAGGTATTTGTATCGTGGTGTAAAGCCTACACCAAAGCCAAGGCACCGACCGACTGGCGTAGCTTGGTATGCCTGGTGAGAGCAGGCCTTTGTCTTTATCTACTGCTCCCAGGACCAGAAATCCAGCCACTGCTTCCGTCTTGTTTACTGTGTTATTTCGTATCGCCAAAATAAGTCTTCTGTTCTTTAAAAAGGTGGACAAATGATGGAGAGTACAAATATTTTATAGCAATAATTGAGGTATTATACTTTTGATAGAGGCGTTTGTCTCAAAATCATATTAATGAAGAAATAAACAGAAAGCTATCATTTCGTGGGGATTTGATCAATTTGGGTTGCTAAAATGTTGCAAGTAAAATGGGTGACTGTTTCATATGTAATTACTGTTGCCGGGTGGATGGCTGAACAGATGAACAGAGAGCCGGATCCTATTTAGTGACTCCGAAAGGAACCAAGAAAACAGGCACAAACATTGTAATGCTGGCCTCATTGAAAACCCTGTTTCCCCATCGTGTGGACTGTGAAATCCAGTCTCAGAAATCCGAAAGGAGGAAGTTAGGAAATGATTCAGATTCTTTGAACTTCTCCAACAGAAAAACTATTTTTATAAAAATTGTCACTCATAAGATACATTAAGTAGTGGTTTCCCCAACTTTCAGGGAGATTACATAGGGAAAGTGTACCTGTATATCATAGGATACGATTTATTCTTAACTTACTCTGTTTTATAGAACTCTTTTCTCTTTAGGAGAAAATAAAAATTTTGATTGAAAGCTTGTGAATTTTATCCTGAGTTACAAGAGATCATAATTTTTTTAAAACTTTTTATTTATTTTAAGTGTGTTTTTCCAGGACACATCAGATCCAAGTCAAGTAGTTGTTTCAATCTAGTTGCAGAGGGCGCAGCTCACAGTGGCCCCTGTGGAGATCGAACCGGCAATTTTGTTAAGAGCACCGCTCTGACTGAGCGAAGTGGCCATTCCCATATTTTTTTTTTGATCATAGTAAATTCATCACAAAATAACTTGCATTTAGGATGCCATATTAATCTTTTAAAGTCATGCTTCATGTATATAAATATATAACCTGTATATAAATGTAATTTCTTTCAGCGTGCTTATGGCAACTTTCCAAATGCTCAGAGTTTTCTTTTTAACCTAAACTGATAATCCCAAAACTAATTTTTAGGTTACATATTTAAAGTTACTAAGATCCATTGCATTTTATTATAATTTAATTAATAATGCCTCACATTATAAACCTGTTTTCTTTATGGGGACTTATCTAGGCACATAGCGTCAATGGTGTGTGTGTCAAAGCTATTTGTAACGGAGTTTAATGCTATAACACTATAATGTATATCTTTAAGATGAGGGAAAAAATACTGGAAGAAGTAAAATTTTAAAACAAATAAAAACATTCTTGTAATGTTTCCAGACCTAAGAATAGTCCGTGCCACAAAAGTAAGAAGTCTTTCTTGAATAAAGTTAATTACCCGCGGGGTGCATGTTGGTCACTCTTTAAAATTCTTATAAAAACAAAGAAATTAATTATCCCATATAAAAACGAGTCATAGTCTTTCTGGCAAACATTCAATTAACTTTTTAGTGCTTGCTATTTAATGTTGTTTTTGACCAACCAACCATTGAAAACTACTTTCCTTTGAAATTGGGCTTGAGTGGAAAACAATGTTGTGTATAGCTGTTTAGGTGGCCAGTTACATTTGATCATCAGCTTCTTTCCCATGATCTTTGAATTCAATGGCTCGTTTTATTTTAGATTCACTGTGAGGTGTGCATTGAGCACAGTTATTTTGTGTGTTTAGTGTTTAACAGAGTTAACCTCTAACATCTATTGGGGATAATCAGGAAAATTCTTAAATTAGTGTTTCATATTAAGAGATTTCAAAAATGTTATACCATGAAAAATTTTTCATCTTGATCAACTAAGTCCTGTGACAATTACATTTATTTATTTATTTATTTCAGAAAATAAATGCTTGCATTGCTTTTCTTTTTGATATTTTGGCTGATAAATACCTTTTGTATTTTACTAAGTATATTGCAAACTTGATTTTAACATTTTTCCACTTAGGCTTTCTTTCTCTTTGAATACATGGACATGCACACATACTCACACTCTCACACACACACACACACACACTTCAAATTTTATTTTCCATTTGAGAGTGGTTGTTACTTCAGCATGTGTTTTCCTAAGAACGAGGACATTTCTCCTACATAACCACATATCAACACATTTGGTTTAACATTGATGTAATATTGTTGTCTGATATTCAATTTTCTCCAGTTTTCCCAGTAATTTTCTTTGTAGCCATGTTTTGTACCCCTCAATTCAGGACACAGTTTACAATGATACATTGCATTCAAATTGTATCTTTTTAGTCTAACAATCTGTTAGCTTGTTCCCCCCTAAGTCTTTTACTACAGGATATTATTGAAGAGTCCAGGCCATGGTTAGATTGAAGCGAATAAACTTTGGCAGTGGTACTTCGCAGGTTATGCTGTTTTCAGTGCTTGCATCAGGAGGCATATAATGTCACTTTCTCCAGTTTTGTTTTGTTTGTGGGGGGAGGGGTGGTGATGATTAAGTTAATATAGTGTCTGCCAGATTTTTTTTTCATTGTGGGGGTAATTTGCCCCCTTTGTAAATGAGTAATAGGCAGGGGGATATTTTGAGACTATGTTCCTGTTCCTGGGCCTTCATTTAGCATTCATTGATGATTCTTGCTTAAATCAGTTTTTATAATGGTGGTTGTAAAAGTTGCTTTTTCAGTTGCTTTCATTTCTTCTACATTGGAATTCTTCTGTTTAATAAAAAAGGTGATTGTCCCTCTTCCTCTCCTATCCCCCTTTTAAGTTATTAGAGTGGACTCAGGATTTTTTTATTCAATATGTAGTGATATGTTGCTGTCATTATATCATTATATATCTTGCTGCTCAAATTGTCCCAAATTTAACCATTGAACATTTTCTTACTTTCTGGATGTTCCAGGCTCACGATGTGCTTTCCTTTCCTTGTTTCAGCCTTGGAAACAGCCATTTCTCTATGTAGCCTTGTTCCGTTTAGTGGGGAAATGGTATTTGACAAAATTTATGATTTTTACTAAAATCAGAAGTATTCAAACCATTATAAATCTGTGGTTTAATTGCTTTTATCTTAGGGAATAATTTCTCACCTATAAAGCAGGGAGGTGTTACGATTAGTTAATCTTTGAAATTGCTTAGACGATGCAGAGTTTAGAACTGTGTAGTATATATGTCATTAGAATTAAGTGTAAGAGTACAATTTTAGGAGGACTACTAATATAGTAAAGATGAGAATGTTGATCTGTTTGGAATTTCATCATCTGTTTTCAGCCAGACAAAATTATTTTTTTATTTAGCATGTGTTTATTCCAGAAATATTTATTATTATACTAGGTAGATATGGGTATTGAGATAAGTAGGACACAGATCTTATCCTTGAGGAGCCCGCAACTGATTAGGGGACATAAGACAAGTATCCAGCTATCCGTAATGTGAGGTATCTGAAAGTGTCACAAAGTATGTTAAGGTGTCGCGGAATGCAGAAAACGGAGCTCAGATCTGAGTCAGGGTACCCGAGAAGTTCCCTGGGCCACACGAGGGATGTCGTCGATGGCTACAAATGCGATTGAAACCAGTTTTGGAAGGCCTGAAATTTCAGGCTCAGTTTGTTCCAACTCAAGTAGGCAGTGAGGGACGGTTTATTTCCGAGGAGTGGTGTTTGGATGTGCTCTTGGGAGCGCCTGGATAGATGTCAGGGGAGCCTCGTTTGAGTGAAATGAGAGGAGTCCACACAGGAGGGCAGAGTCTTCCGTCACCAGGGGACAGGGGCCGTGTCTTACTGATTAGGGCTTTGTAGCCCTAATACACATGAAATTAAATCATCTTTGATATACTTTAACGTCTGTCTGCCTCATCACTGAGTGTTCTCTCCCCAGCAGTGCCAGACACGCAGTAAGTATGCATCGCGTATTTACTGCATGTTCGAATGAATCAGAAAGTGAGTAAAAGAACAAATAAAGACATACACAGATGGACTAATGGTGGGAGAAGTTGGAATCAACTTTTATTTTTAATAAAAATATTAGAGAGAAAAGGCCCAAGCAGAGGCTGCACCGGGCAGACGATAGGCTAACTGTCTCACGTGCACTGGGGGGGCCTTCTTTTGTGTAGCTCCTGAGAAGTGTAAGGTAGTTGCCAGCATTTAAAACTTGGGATTTCTCTGGCTTCTCTTGAGTAACTGGAAGATCTGGCAATGCCAGGCGTGCCAGAATTGGCTGCAGCACAGTAGCACCTGGCTTTCCCCACTGTGGGCTGGGCATGCAGTTTCCTCCACTTCCTGTCACTCCTCCCCGAGGCTGTCGGTGCCATGTATCATTTTCCCACACTCTCCTTTTCTTGTGCTTTCCTTTTTCTTTTGGTAGAGTTAAGAGGAAAGAGGAAATATTGCTTGTGTCCATGTCTCTCTTAAGGGTGGGAAAAGCAAAAATGAATGAAAGATTACAAGAAAGATGAGAGCACATTTTTTTGTGGGTCTGAAGAGTATTCTTAGTCTTTAATATGCAGTAAAACGTGTCTGTATTGAAAGCATACAAACCAAGGGGCTGTGGATGACACAAGACCTGTCTCCCCCTGCAAACATTAGAGTTTGAGACCCCTGAGGTAGACAGTCGGGAAGCTGACAGATGTTAGATTAAGTAGTAGGCAAGAAGAGAAAATTTGGGTCTGAGGGTTCGAGCACATCTGACAGGTGCTGCCTTTCAGAGAAATTGGAGAGTCAAGACAGAGGCATGTGTTTTTGAGGGAGCCAATGATTTGGACAGTTTTTCCTGATTTTCATTCAAATAAATTATTGATTCTTTTCTCGTTTTTAGACAGAGTTTGTTTATTTTTGTACGTAATGAAAATAAAAGTATCCCTCATAATCCAAAATCATTTACATTCTGAGCTTGGTTAGGAAGAGTGCAGGTAGCTAGAGATTCCTGTGTTAATGGTCTATTTTTGAGTATTTTTATGAAGTCGGGGTAAAAATATTTCAAGGCATTAAGATTCCTGTAAAAGCTTACATTTAGGCAAAGGTTCTGCCTTATGTAGTTTGTACTTTTAAAAATACGTGGTAAATGCAACAATTTTAGGCAAAAAATTATATTCCGAAAGTTTTTTGGCAACTGCCAATCAGGCAAAAGGCAATTTCATAGAATGTGATTTAGTGAATTGCACCAGGGTAATTAAAGATGCTCCCAGGATAGGAGTTGATCCAATGAAAACACTTTCCTTTTGTTGCTTGAGTACTTTAGAATATATCTGGGATGCTTCTTGTCTAATTCCTCTTCCCCCCCTAACTTTCCTTTAATTTTTCCTACTGAAGTTATCATTTCGTAGTATCTTATCTTTCATTTGAATATTGGGTGGTAACATTCCTCTAAGCTATTGGCACCTCATCCTAGGCAGGAGTTAGAACAAATAAGATATCTGATAATGCCCACATTTAAAGCGAGTTGCATTGGATTATTCAGTAGCCGGTCTGACAAAGCGATCAGAAACAGGTGGTAACTACAGCTGCATGGTTCTTATTCAAAGGAAAAACCTGATGTCTGATGGGAGAAGGGGACAATTTGCTGATTAAGATTATTACTCTGAAGCTGTCTTCTCCTTTCAGCGGTAAACTCTGAAACACCAGTCAAGTCTCAAAAGATTTAGAAAGGAGGCTGTTTTCGGAAAACTGACAGATTTCGGCTGAGTTGCTCGTCATTTGCTCTATGGAACCAATGCGACACCGACAAAGCCGTCTTATTCTTTGGTTGATCCCTCATAGCTCTTGACACCCCAATCTAATAACGTGCTTCTTATCCAACACTGTACATGGGAGGTCTAGCCTTTCCCTGACTCTTTTTCCTTGCCCTTTGGGCTGAAATTTAGGGGTCTGTCACTGGGCGAACAGTTCCTTGGGTCCACTGGTTTAGTCTCCTGTAGACTTGAATAGCCTGAACAACTTTGAGCAATTTCTACGGAAGCACACCAGGTTCTGGCACATACAGAGCACCACCATGCCCACGGAATCTCCAGAGCTTGATGCCTAGGTGGAGTCGTCCCCATATGTCGTGTTGTCACCTGGGAGCTTCCGGCACCCACAGAGCCAGCTGCTCTTCAGGTTTCTCCTTGAGACTAGAGGTGGAGCCTAGAATTGTAATGCTGGTGAGATTGTTTAAATCCTGTTTCCCAGAGCATGAGTTGCATAGCCCCCTGGCAATTGGTGATATTAGGTGACAAACAAATGAGCATTTAGGTTTATTGTTTTGTATTGTAATATATATTATACAAATATAACACAAGGATCTGGTGATTTCACAGGTGTTATTGCTTAGAACAAGGATAAAATGGGTATATAGTTAGAAATTAGTTGAATGTTAAGAGAAATAAAGGGATAGGAATTCAGATGTTATGCCAATGATGCAAAACATCATCCAGGTAATACACTAATGTCAGACGTTTGGGAAATACTGACCTAGTTGAACTGCAGGAAGACAAATGAAAAGTGAAATGGCTCTCCCAACTGTGAAGTAGGTGATTTGCAGTCACCTTCTCCTGTAATACCCATTGTCCGGTCCTTTTAGCACGTTGCCTTTTATTCCCGGATGATAGCTCAGCGACAACAATCCAGTGAGGTACTTCGGGTACCTCCTGGTTTTCCTCACAGTGCTGCTGTTTCAGACTGCCGGTCAGGGTTCCCTGTTTCTCTTCATAAAAGGAAAACCAGTTTGCTGTTCCCCGTATTTCCAAGCGCTGTTGTATTCTGCTTTGCTCTACTTTTTAATTAGAAAATAGATTGCTACCAGCCTTTCCCCTAGCATTTGGGAAGAAAAGTTCCTGTGAATATCTTCTTTCTACCAACTTCTTTGTTTTTTTCCAGAATACTCAGTATGTTCATTATTTTGTTAGTTTGGGTATATGGGTAGTTATATTAGTTTTTTTGTTATTCTGGGGAGCATAGAATTTTCTTAGTGGCTTGCTTTCTAAAAGGGTTAAACGTCTACATTAGAAAAAAACACAAATCAAATTGTATTAACTAAGGGTAAGGTTAAGCTGCAGTGATAAAAAGTCCAAATAAACAGTGGCTTACACGAGACAAGAGTTGAATTCCCCAGCGGAGAGTGTGGCCCGTCCAGGCTTGCAGGACAGCTCTCTTCCAGCAAGTCCTTCGGAGACTTGGGTGTTTGCATTGTGTTGCTTAGCTGTCCCCCGGGAGAATTGTCCCCGTCTGTACAAAACCGACTCACTGCCAGCTGTGTGTCCCCAAATCTGAAGAGGTTGCTCTAACATGGAGCAGATGCACAAGTAACATGCCGCCTTCCGAGCCCCACGGGAGCCCCCCCCCCCCCCCCCCCAGTCACAGGCCATACCTAGGTCAAGGAAGGCTGCAGAGGGAATCGCTAGCTGGACAGCCACAGATGCCCAGGACACAAGCGAGAACTAAATTGTAAGGGACAACCAGAGCAGTTCCCTGTTCATCTTTATAATATATTAATCGCCCAGGTAAGCTTTTCCGTTAAAGAGAAGGTTCCGTGTCTTAGTTTGAAAGCTGCTGTTACAATAATGTGAAACCATGGAAGGGTTTCGGCAAGAAGGCAAATGATTAGATTTTTATTTTAGAAAGCATTCTAAAGGCAAAGTAGAGGTTGGATTGAAGCTGGAAAAGGCTGTGAGAAAGGAACTAGTAAAGTGAATTCTGTAATAATCAGCAAAAGTTGATGAAGTCTTAAACTAAGACAGTGGCAGCGGGAATACATAGAAGATGATCGGTTCAGGAGACGTGTAGGAGTTAGAGATTCTAGTCATTTACAGAGTAATCTATAGAATTTGCAGATAATTCCCCCATCAGAGCCTTTATTCTGCATTTCCAACCTGCTTTAATTCCACTATTCCCTTTCTTCCCTGTCCCCAGTCTCTCTATATATAAATAGACATACACTTTTTTTTAAAGGAGGGACAAATAACTTAAATACGTTCCAGAACCCGGAATTAATGAAAATGACTAAGGGGCCAAGCTGAGGGGGCGGGGGAACATCTTTGACTGGAGAGTGCTTTTTGTGTCTACAGTGGGTGGCTACTGCGTAGCTCCTGCCCCAGGCAGGAATGCAAGCCCTCTGTGGCCAGGTCTTTCAGTTTTAAAAATAGAAACTGAAATTCATATTATTAATTGAAATCTGATTTTTAAATGATGGTGATTTTAAGTACGTTAAATTCTAACAATAGCTATTTCAGGGGTGCCTATGAAGATTAAATTGAGTTAATAAGTGAAAAAGTCTTAGAATAATACCCAACACCTTATGAATCTCATCTGTCACGACCCAATGTCGTCACTGTCTTTATCCACCTCTTATATTTGCCTTTTCTTCTTCTAAATCTGAGTTACTGAGAGCTGCTGAAGAGAAAAATACACACACAAAGCTCTCTCCATAAAGCATCCAGGTTACTCCACACCACCAGAGTCACAAAGCACATAATGAGACAGAAGCTAATATCAAACATTTTTCAAGCCACAGAACTCTTCCTTCAACTGAGGCTTACATGGAAACCTGATAAGAAAGAGTCATTTGGCTCTGCTCTGTTTGAAGTGTTACGGAGACTTGAATAGAGCAGTGGTTCTCAAACTCTAGCTCACATCAGAATCACTTAGACCATTTATCACAGCCCACATTTCTGGACCCCAACCCCAGAGTTTCTGACTCTGGGTCTGGGAGGGGCCCAAGAGTTTTCATTTCTAACAAGGTCCCAAGTAATGCTGCTGCTACTGCCGCTGGGGAGCGGGGTGCTGGGGTGGGGCAACCACAACTGACAACTATGCTTAGAGGTTACATTTGTATGTGTCAAGAGACTGGCGTGGAAAAGAAACGAATCTGGGGAGGCGTGTTCCTTCTCGGCCAGAGCGGTGGCCATTCCATTCCATCATGGAGGCCTGTTGGAGACCTGCTGTCGGGAGTGTGTTTGGTGGGCTGGACAAAGTGTGATCCGCTAAGCAGCAGCGTCAGCGTCACCTGGAGCTTATGGAAGTTCAAGTTCATGGCTCCATTCCAACCTCCTGAGCCGGTCTCCTGGGGGCCCTGGATCTGATTGTCTCACATGCTGAAGTTTGAGAACCACGGGCCCTCTTCAGAAGTTGGGGATGGCTTCAGAAATGCCCCGTGGGTAGAACTGTGTTTACCACGTTCAGAACTTGACCTCCACCACTCTCTACCCCTCAAAACAGCACTTCTGCTAAATGAAAGGCCCTGATTCTACCAGAAGCTTCCCTGGCCTTCACTCTACTGGTATCGTTGGATAAATCGCCGCATCAGATAACTTAATTTCCAAAAATGATTCAAATTATGGAGTATGAGACGGGAGGATATACCCATTGTGTAGAAGGACGATGCATTGTTTTAAAAATCATGCATGTGGCTGACAGCCAGCAGTCCAGGGCAAAAGGAAGCTAACATTGTTCAATAGTTAATGTATGCCAGATGCTTGACTAGACCCATTGAATGCTCATGACAATGAAGGGATTGCCACTGCAAAGGAGACACAGATGTCATTCATTTGCAACACAGGGATCCGTAGGAAATGGGCACAGCCAGGACGTGAGCCCAGCTCTGTATGATGTTACAGCCTGTACGACCTGTGCTCTTTTCCCTCCACGGGCACAGTTACGGTCCACAGGTCTCACCGTCCTTCAGTCTCGTCCTTATGTTGAACAATTACAATTCATAAACCGAGTTTTTCCTCCTCTACTTAGCTATGAGGTGTCAAAAAATATGTATTTGGGGATTCATATGGTATTTTGACTTTGAGTCTGTGAATTTGAGTGAAAAGACTCAAATTCAAAAGTTTAGTCTTCCTGTGTAGATCTTTCTGAGAAGGTGCTTTGAGATGAAAAACTGTGTGTTAATTATAGACATGATCAATACACATTTTTTAAGAAAGTAGAACTGGTAAACAAGCAAATATGGGGAAAGGCTGGGATGTTCAAACCATGAGTTAGTTTGATTATATTGAGTTGGTAAATGAAATCTGGCCTATCTAGATTGGTGATTACTGGCATGTTAGAAAATAAATTTAGATTTCTAAGAGAAAATACTTAAATTAACTGAAATTATTTATACACAAAAATGAACATTTGCCCATGAGTTTCACAGAAGACACTGATTGCAGGTACTCTGCCACCTGGCAGAGAAATAGATGCAAAATCAATACAATGATGTATTTTAACAAATGACTTTGTTGTACATAGTGTGACAGCACAGACCCAGTGCACTCGTATACTGTTATCTTGTACAATTATTTAGAACACATGGTTGAGCTTTACTTTGTAGATTTCAGTGGCTGGCAATAGCAGGGCATTTACCAGTGGTTGCAAATGAGGTAGGATGGGAGCCATGATTTTCATTCATCCTGCAGATCAGTTTAGTTTGAGTCACACAGTGCACTTTAAAATTTTTCTTTCATTGCCAACATTTTAAATAGGATAGATGTTACACACCAAATAAGCAGTTTTTAGATTTTTCCTTAAAAACTGGAAGATTTGGAGGCCGGCCCGGTGGCTCAGGCGGTTAGAGCTCCATGCTCCTAACTCTGAAGCCTGCCAGTTCGATTCCCACATGGGCCAGTGGGCTCTCAACCACAAGGTTGCTGGTTCAACTACTCAAGTCCCGCAAGGGATGGCGGGCTGCGCCCCCTGCAACTAGAAATGGCAACTGGACCTGGAGCTGAGCTGTACCCTCCACAGCTAAGACTGAAAGGACAACAACTTGACTTGGAAAAAAAAGTCCTGGAAGTACACACTGTTTCCGAATAAAGTCCTGTTCCCCTTCCCCAATAAAATCTTTAAAAAAAAAAAAAAAAAAAGCTGGAAGATTTGGGAACACTGAGCTTCCATTCCACTAATGACCGCAATTACCTGGAACTGCAACTTGCCCTCTCTAGTTTGCATGGGGCCCGAGACTCCCTTCTCCAGTGGATCCAGCTTGCTTTACTTCTTGACTACACTTTTTTGGTCTTGACTGCATGTTAAAGGCTTTGGGTTGAGACCCCAACTTTAAACCATGCCCAGGCTATATCACAAGGAGTCGCGTTCACTCTAATAATTTTACCTCCCAGAATTCCAAAATCATGGTTATTAGTGATTTATTTATTATTTTCATGTACGTTTGTTTCAGGAGAGATTCTTCCTATGTAATAGGAAGGCTACTATAGTCATTATCTTATCATTCAGGAAACATGTGTCTTTGAGGAATTGAAATGGAGAAATAAAGAGCCAATAGATGCAACAACATTTGAGCTTCACGTTATCTGTGATAACTAAGCCAAGTACAATTAAGAGAAAAATGCCGAAATGGTAATTTTTATGAGTAAGAAACAACATGGTGTAGTGGAAGGAACAATTTAGGATACTTTTATCCTGGGACCAGCTATGCAACTAATTCATTTTATAATTTCAGTAACTTCAGTAGATCTTGGTTTCATCTGTAAAATTAAGGCTGAATGACCTAACCCTTCCAGGTATGAAAGCTATACTTTTCTTAATTTCTGGAAATATGTGGCCATTCTCAAGGTCGAACCCTTCAGAAATCTTTGGGAATTGGAAGGCGTACCAGTCAGAAACTTGAGCAGACAGAAGAGCTAATACAGATCGACCAGTGACTGTTTTCCCCCAAGTACAAATCCAATCCAGCGGTCACTTGCCAGTGGCTTAGTCTGTCAGCTCAGGTCCTCTGTGGCCATAGAAACACTCTGGGAACTGAACTGTGTCCATGACGCGCTTCTTTTTCTTTCCGACCTGGAACTCAGAATGTCCTCTGCCAGTTACTTTCACCTATTAGCTTTTTAAATGGAAATGAAATAAGACTAACAACAGGATTCTTTTGAGTGCAGGATAAACCTGAGACCCTCACGTGGCAGCTACTTCAACTGCCTGTCCCTGCTTGCTCCAGGCAATACCTGGTGTCCTGTTTCTACCTCTTTATCTCATAAATAACAGAAATAGAGAAATCGGAAGCGTGCTCCCCTCTTCTAAAAGGTTGTTGTAAGACTAGTGTCTCTAGTCCTTTTCGGTGAGGAGCTCATCCCCCGATTTCCAAACCCATCTGTATAAATGCACCTTCTCCAGCTTCACTGGTGTCCCTTATCTCCCACGTATTCCTTCTCGCCTCAGGACACACACTGTTGTCCCCTGTGCCAGGGACACTTCCACGCTGTCTAGGAATTGTGACACTAAACATGGGACTAGACATATGTCCTCTACTGTGACGCGATAAGTACACTGCATATCTGTGACGTGTTCTTTCCAAATGGAACTGGAGTGTAATCAGGACTTTAGAACCAGTTACACGCTGACAGGAAATATGTGGGGGGCGTCGTGGGGCGGGTGCTGCGAGTGGGAGGGTCGGTGCCCTGAGGGAGGGAAGCAGCTAAATCCAGAATGGGGTGCTCTTCACAACAAATGACCCAGCCTATCAGTGGCACGAACAGGGAGACGAGGGGGCACTTACTGGGCCAGAGAGCCCTCTGGGACACAGCAGCTCATTGGGACACACATTGCCATGTGTGATCCTGCTCTAGATGCTGAGTCAAGGAAACCAACCATAAAAAGACATTTTTGCAGTTTTTGAGGAAATTTGAATACACACTGGGCATTAAAATTCTTATTCATTTTTCTAGATGTGATCATGGTAGTGTGGCTATGCATATTTTTTTAAATGTCTTGTCTATTAGAAATACCTGTGGAAGTATTTTCTGTTGAAATAATACTCTGAGATTTGTGTTAAAATAAGTCAAGGTGAGAGGGGGGAATGGTTGGTTCCTCATTTTTCAGGTCTTGGCTTGCATTACTTCCTTGGGGATCCTTGGCCAAACAGGTGTTTGCCCCGTCCTGTTAATTTGTCATACACTGTAATTAAGAGTCTATTTCTGTTTATCTATTGCCTTTCTTACCCCCAGACGGTAGACTCCAGAAAGACAGGGACCATCTCTGCTTCACCACTTTATACTCAGAACCTAGTACGTGCTATTTGTTATTATTTCAAAATAATAAATGAAAGAAAATCTGATTTTATCATGTTTGCATTTTAGTGTTTCCAAATTTGGACTTCACTGTAAATTGTTATAATCTACTGTAAATGTCTAAAGCCTCTTCACTTACCTTTTTCTTTTGGGACAGGAGGGGGGCAGTAAGCGCTGCCTAAGCTTTTGTCTGAGAACTCAAATCTGAGGCAAATATGGACATTTTAAATAGTAGTTTGTTTCTTTAACAGTGGCTACTTTGTTGTTAGTGTTGAAGGTAGAGTAAAACTTTATTGTTAAATCATTGACCCATTAGGCCTTTCCGTATATAAAATAAACATACACTTACAACACGTATAGTATCACATGCTTCCCCAGCTTCTCAGTGCTTTCATGAAAAACCTGTTACTCCTACCTTTGCTTTTACTTTCCTGCAGGAGCGTGAATTCTTGTTATCATTTAGGATGAGGACTTTTTAGGCCCCTGGAGAACTGTGTCATCCCCAGTTTATTAATGCCACGTAGCTTTTAAAGCCCCAGTCTCCTTAAGAGTCTAAACGGCCTATTGTATCTGTTGTGTCAAAATGAGTGAATGGTTTGTAAATTGTTTCAGTGTAGTTCTTTCACTTAATCCGAAAGTGTTTAGTTTGGATGCTACCCAGTAGTTACTCGTTAAGGTACTTGACAGAATAGAAACCTTGCTTTCAGTCAGATAGTTTCTTTCTTTGTTAATGGATTATTAGATTCTGTCTTTATCTTAATCTTCTTCAGGTAATTAATATATGTATTCTTATATTGACCATGCTTCTAAGTTACATATACACATAGAAGCTAAAGTGTGGAATATTCGATTTTTTTTTTTAAGTTTTTTTTTTTTGTTTTGGAAAATTTCAATCATGTACAAAAGTAAAATAGTATAATTAGCTTCAAGCCATCAGCTTCATATGTAGATCTTAGCTATAAAATGTCATACATATAAGAAGTCAATGAATTTTCAGACTATAAGAACTGAATTCTAAAAGTATGTCAGTATATCTATTGATATACCTACAGGTAGCTCAATTTCAGTAGACTTTGTTCTAATAACTAATACCACATCTGTTCCACAATTTTCTACTTAATGTAACTTTCAAGATAGCTAAACTTGTAAAAGGCATGTCTTTCATAACAGGTAAGACTTTAAAAATTACAATATGTGGATTTAATTTGCAGATTAAGTCACAGTTTAACATCTCTAATGCAACTTCTTATTTAAAGGAATCTTTGTAAAACTCAGTTTTTGTGTGTGTTTATACATTTGAGCTAGTATGTACACGTGTCTTGTTGCCTTAAACCAATCCAGGAGCATATATAGTTTCCTTCTTTCAACACTGATACTTTTCCATTTTGTTAACTGTTTGAGACATATTCTTTATCTTAAAACATAATAATAGTTTTGAAGTAAGTTAATTGACAGACAAAAAGTAACTTAATTGGGTTTACACTCATTTATCTAGTTTTCTTGACAATACAGGTAGTATGTGTGTCCTAGGAAGAACTGAGGCTTTGGGGGGAGGGGACCTGGGTTTGAAGCCTGCCCACCCCTTACTAAGTTCCTTCATTCAGCAGATACTTATTTACATGATTCTCTTCTGTGTGCTCAACACATACAAGCACACCAGGCATCTTTTTTCTTCTCAGCCTTGTGGATATCTTAGGTAAAAACTATTTCAAGCAGAGGTTGCAGCAAGTACACATGCTTCACGCAGAAACAAGCTTTACGTTCTCTAGGATAAGAGGCTAGTGTGGCAGAACAGAGCCTGGAGGGAATGGTAGTAAAACAATGCAGAGGTGGATGAACTTGAGAGGCAGGCAGGGGCCAGC
This sequence comes from Rhinolophus sinicus, assembly GCF_036562045.2. Taxonomy (NCBI): domain Eukaryota; kingdom Metazoa; phylum Chordata; class Mammalia; order Chiroptera; family Rhinolophidae; genus Rhinolophus; species Rhinolophus sinicus. The sequence goes on along the minus strand of NC_133752.1, from coordinate 102,695,371 downwards.
TGGTAGAGGGCCTCGTGGGCCGTAGTAAGGAATAGAGTCTGGGTTTGTTCTCATCTGAAAGGCGTTTGATCAAGGGAGTGGCACGATCTAATTTACGTTTTAACAACAGAACGCTGGCTGCTATTTGGAGAGCAGCAGGTAGGGAGGGGTCCGGCGGCTGGGAAGGTGGGTGAGCTGCAGGCCGACGACGGTGGAGGGCTAACAGTGGGTTTGCTCATGGGCTGGATGGATGCGGGTGGAAGGGGAGCACAAAGCGGAAGCTGATAAGGAAAAAGGCAGTTCACAAGGGAATGCTTTTGAGAAGTTACGTGCGCCGAAGACTGGAAATGCGCTGCTGGATTGGGCAGGCCAGAGGTTGTTGACCTTGACGGGAACAACTCTGGTGGAGCGCAGGGGGTGAAGGTCGGCTTGGCGGAGGCGGAGGACAGAGCCGAGGCGAGGAAGCCCCCACAACCAGCAGAGGCGATGGCCAAGTGTCGGCAGGACGGAGCAGACACCTAGGGAAGTAGCTGGGTCGAGGAAGGGGTTTTTCGTTCGTTTGTTTTGGTTTTTAAGGTTGGAGATAACCGTATATGCTAATGGGAAGGATCTGGTTGAGAGGAGGCAGTTGATGGTTAAGACCGAGCTTAAATGGAGGCGCGAAGTCCTGCAGTAAGTTGGCGAATTTGGGAAGAAGAGGTAGTTCTGGTTGCTTCTACTGGTGAAATACGCGAAGTAAGAGGCAGTTAAGGGCTGGGAGTGAGGAAAGGAGATGGGGGGCGGGGGGCGAGTTTGAATAGAGGAGAAGGTATCAGACAGTCTTCAAGAAAGACGGGGAGCGGGTTCGGAGAGCATGCGGCCGGGGTTAGCGCTGGGAGGCCTGGGGTGAGTGAAGGGCTGCGTTTAACCGGACGGGGTTCGCCGGGCGAGTGTGACGAGGGGAAGAGGAGCGAGAGAGCTGAGGGGCTGCAGCAGTGCTCCTCGTGGGGTCCTGGTGTCTGGCCTGGGGAAGGCGGCAGCTGAGCACCGAGGGGAATGTTGCGTGTGGGATGCGGGCGGGGTCAGATGCTGTGATTGTCCCCCTGGTGCCGGGAGGTCAGGCAACACGCCGGCTGGGCAGGGTGAGCCAGTCAGCCTGCGAGGCCTGCGGTCCCTTGAGTAAAGGTGGAGAGAATAGTAAACTAGGTACTAAGATCTTCCCCAAATGAAGAGAACTGACCCCTGCGGCCTGAAGATCACCGCGACAAGGAAGAGCAGCAGGTCCGCCTCCGGGCATGTGCCACCGAGGAACAGTGGCGGGGGAGGGGTGGCCTAGACGCAGAACGAGCGAGGACTGGCCTCGCCATAGACCATGTGTAGTGTGGTCTGTGTGCGGGGGGGAGGGGAAAGGCCAGTCTGGGGGAGGCTGTAATGGAACACATAGCCTCAGAGACCTGACCCTAACCGAAGGGCGAGGGAAGCATTTAGAGGACACCCTGGACACAGGAGATTCTGCTAGTGACGGGTTGTAAGTTTCGGAGGGCCCAGAGTCCGAGCAAGACGAGACTGAGCCAGGCTGGAAAACCATCCAGGAATCAGAATGCAGGTGATGATGGATGGATAGGTAGCCTGGGAGGTTTGGCTTCTGGGATGACGGATGGCTGAGGTACAGGGGATGTCAAATACACATCAGTCTTGGTTTCTCCTCGGGGGAGGTGGTGATCTGCTTTGTGATAGGCCCCTTCTGGGGTTTGGTCTGTTTTGCAGTTTGTGGCAGTGAGGTGGACTGTGTTGAGTCCGGGGTGGGGGGGGTGCCCCCACCCCCGCAAAGAACTCAGTAGTCCTTGCTTCCATCTTGCAGAATGTGCTGTCTTGGGGTCACTTAGATTAACTATGATACATTGAGCAACTCCTATGGCCTTCCCAAGCTTCAGTGTTCTCACCTGTAAAATACAGATAAATCCCGTCTTGCAGGTATTTAAGATTTAGAGTTAATATGTATCTAGATCCCCAGAGAGACTGGGGTTGTAGTAGATGCTTAATGATGTTTCTCCCCATGTATGTACATAGAAAAATATTTTATACTTTTGTAGTCCTTGCTCATATTCTGTAATGGTTTGTTCATTTCTTGATGTTATCCTCAGAAACACACACACACATACACACATACATACATACATATACGTATATATGTTTGGTTCATTTGTTGGGTTTTCTCCCCAACTAGATGAATGCTATGGGTGAATTGTGTGATCCCAATCTTTGTTTATAATGTTGAGCATTTCATGCTGTCCATTTTGTTCTGATATATAAATGATAAAATGCATTTCTAGCCATCTTATCCCAAATAAAGTCATATTGATTTTTGTGTAGCATATAATGAAATAGAAAATAATCCCCTGGTGTCTATTTTGTATTATTCACAGAAACAATTTTGAAAGGACAAGTCTGTGTTTGTACAATACAAATGCCTTATCTTATTTACTTGATATAAACTAGCACTTTTGAAGTCAGAATAGAGATAAAAATCACATTTAATTGTTGTTCTTCTTTAACATAATATGGCTAACCTGGAAAGCTTTTTGATTTGCAGGTAAATGTTTTTGAAATAAAGCTTATCTTTTTACTAAATATTTTCAAGAAATTTGGCAGCACTGAAATAGAGTGAAACTGTTCGTTAATTTAGAAAGTTAATCATTTTGGTAACAGTGATTTATACCATAGCTAAAAAGCTGTGGCTAGTTTCCCAAATTTTAAAGCTAACTGACCTTGCATTTGAACCCAGCTGTAATGTAAACATTTTCTTGAGATGGCAAGGGGTTGGACCAGCCAATCTGGAGGATATTAGTGGTATTCTGTCAGAGGGAAGTTGGGAATCCCTAGGTAATTCTCAGGGGCTTTTTTTTTAGGTCAGAAGCTGTCTTAGACATTATGTATTTCTTAATTCTTCCTTGGGCTTAATAGTACATACTATTTCTCTTGGAAATTGAATTAGTAAAAACATAATTAACTTTACTTTGAAGTAGAAAGTGAGGGTAGTTTTGTTAGGTAGTTTCTCTATCCTTTTCACTTTATTTAGTTGCTAAAAAATATAATATACTATTGAGTCTACCGAGCTTCAGGTTATTGCCCTGCTACCTTTAAAAATTCTTCTTAGTATTCTATTACTTATCTAAAATATTTTGATTGAAACTAAACTAAAGACTGTACTAACTCCCTTTGGCACCTCCGCCTCTTTAAAAAAAAAATTCTGAATGTACTGTGTAGTGTTTTTCAAACTTCAGGTCATGACCCACTAATGGTTGTAAAATTAAATAGACTACACTGCTCATAGTAAGGATAGGTATTATTTCATGACACTTTAGTTGTACATCAGCAGAGAGTGCCAAAAAAATGTATACACATTTTAAGAAAGGAAAAGATTATTAAAATTACGCTGATGGTAACCACTTTGAGCACCTCTTGTAATTGCAGAAGTCAAACGTGACTTGTGTTCATCTTTTCTTATCAATACATACTGAGTACTACAATTTTAATAACAGTTTTTCCTTTCTTAAAATGTGTATACATTTTTTCTGGCACCTTCTGTATATGCATGTCTATATGTAAGTGTAAAAAATAAAATATTTTTTACTGTGGTTCACCATCAAAGTTTGAAAACTGTTAGTACAAAGAATATTTCAGGTAAAGGTTTTATAGTCTTTATTGCAAGTTTACATTTAAAATCTTGAGCTTCCACTATATAGCCATTACTGTTGTTAGTTGAATATTTTAGAAGAAAGTCTAAAATACAGTGAAGTTTTTTTTAAGCAATATATTATTTTTAAAGTGATTTTTTTTCTGAATCTGAATTGTCATATATCAAATGCTATAATGCCAGAGCTAAGCAAAAATTATGCTTCTCTTAACTCCAAAAGTATTTACTAAGGATCCCTAATTAATAGATATACTGAACTATATAAGGTACAGTTTTCCATCTCCAAGAAATTACCATCATATTATTTTTAGCTATGTTGAAATGCTTTTTTTTTTTAATGGTGGCCTATTTACTTAATAAATTCAACTCTCAGTATTCAAACTGAAAGGAATTTTAAAAAGAAATATTTGTCCCTGGAATTGTCAGATTTCCCAAGGCTATAAGTGAGTACTTACTTCTTCCTACCTGAATTTTTTCTGAGCATTAAATAAACAAACTATCATTGAGCTAATATTAATTGTTAAAAGACTTTGGGCTAGTTTCATATTTCGGCCCTAATAGGGTGGATGTCTTTGTTACTTTTTCTGGAACCACGGGAGGACCAATTTGTGAGTTTTAAACTTGTGGGATTTTTCCATTGTGATATTTGCACTGTCTTAATCCCATCCCTAATTTGCTCCAAACCTCTCTTTCCTCTCCTGTAGAATGTACATGACAATCAAGTCAAACTCCAAATATCAAACAGATGCTTCAGTATCTAAGTTAAAATAATCTAATACTCAAATCTCCAAGACATTACAGATCACAATGTGCTGATTGATAATATGGTGTGTGGTGTTTTTATGTTCACTGCTATTTAGATAGAAGTATAACATAACTGAGGTAACTGCTTAGCAATTGAGACTTAATTGATTATTGACTCAAAACAGTTATACTCTCGCCTCACTTAAATAATCAGTGTGTAAAGCAAATGGCTAGCAATCCCTTAATCATAGTGTATTACTTAGTTGTTAGTGTTCCAGTGTATATACTGATGACCTATTGCCAGTTTTACTTACTGGAACATATGAAAGGTATTCTGTTTTCAAGCAGTGTTACAGAATAATAATGCTATTCCTTGAAACATTTAGAAATCACTTGGAGTTCATTCTATCTCAACTACACATCACTTTAGAGAATACAAAAGCAGATTACAGCGCATAACTGAAGCGGTGCATTGGTCTGTCATAAATAATCTGTTTATTAGAAAACTTGTATCACCCAGAACATACATTTAGACTACTTAGTAACATTAGTTTCTCTTAATGTGTATAAATCTTCTACAATATCAGAGTTCTGCTCTGCCTACCGAACAGTTCCTCTTACTATCGTTATTAGAAGTTTTTTTCTTTCTACATGTAAATGAAAGTCATTAAATTGAACAACTATGTTTAAGTCCTATTATGATTATGACAGAAGTCATCCATAGCAAAATAGTTCAAGTTAAAAGCTGACATTCTAATCTTGATTCATGGCATGTAGACAAAAATAAGAGTCCAAGAGTAGGGTATTACCTTGTTTCCCTGAAAATAAGACCTAGCCAGACCATCAGCTCTAATGTGACTTTTGGAGCAAAAATTAATATAAGACCCGGTCTTACATTAAAATAAGACTAGATATTATTTTATATTATATTATATATTATACTGGGTCTTATATTAATTTTTGCTCCAAAAGACGCATTAGAGCTGATGGTCCGGCTAGGGCTTATTTTTGGGGAAACACGGCAGATATAATTGAAAATTGCTTGTTGTCACATCTTAAATAATAATATATAATTTGTGTGTCTGTTTATTAACCTTTTTGTTACAGGTTTGGTGTGCGTGTGTGTGTGTGTGTGTGTGTGTGTGTGTGTGATAAAAATGGACTCCTGTGTACTTTGGAGGGGAGCTTTGTTTATTTTCTGTAATCTGTAATATTACTTGCGTGAAAACTAATGCTAATTTTTGTTCTTCTAGTGTTTGTTACATCTTTATGTTTAAAATGCTCAAAAGGAGCTTAATTATTTTTTTCTGACTTTATTTTTGAAGTTAGTTACTGTGTTTGCTATATAGCAAAATAGCCTTTTTTCCCCTTCCAACTCTAGTTGTCACATTAGTATCTAGTACTTTGATGTTTATCCTGAATTAAATACAGAAGTTGATGCATGATGGTAATTTTGTTATAAAGAGTACTCTCCTGATTGACATACACACAAAACATGGACTCCTGGCCCCAATTTTTTTGATTCCCTATACAATTACTGCTGTATTTGATAGTCCATTGTATTTGAATAAATGGGGAAAGAATTAAATTTTTGCACACATGATTGACTTTTACATAAAAACCAAGGTTAAATATCTTGAATAAGAAGTTTGTGTAGAGCTAACATTTGATGTGAAGTAATAATGAAACTGTTTATTTTCATTTTGAAAATAAAGGGATGCTCCAAGGTATCAATTATATTTCAAAGGTGAATTTTATAAAATTTGATAGAAACAGAAAAACTAGGACAGTTGAACTATGCAGTCGACAATATTTAGGCTATAATTTTATTTAAAATTTTCTTCTTGAGCACCCTCATGCCATTACAAAAAAGCATTCAACCTCTTTACTGTCAACATGCGTAAGTCTTGAATATATCATTCGTAGACAGTGTTTATTATTTACTGTTTTGTACTTGGTGCCACGGTGTTTGAGAAGTGAGGGAGAAACAGAAAGCCAAAGCTTGTTTTTGGTGGAGTACACCAAGTTTGTTTCATTTTGTGCTAACCTGATGAGAAAATATATTGGTACAAAAACGCTGAAAAAAGCAACAGTTCTCCGCTAGCATGTTTTGATTTTAAAGTACATCTGAGAAGTCTGAGCTTTTGGTCCTGCAGTGTAGCTGGTTTGACTTAGTATCTGTGCTTCATTTATCATTTAGGAGTTTGAAATTCCCCGTGAGCCTTGCTTGTTAAGTCCAGTGGCCTGCCTATCAGACAATAACAAACAGAGACGTCAAACGTGGGTCCTTTACACATCTTTATGGGAATATGTCCATGACTTTCCCCTTTAACCGTTTTCAACACTAAACTCATTTCTTTTGGTTCAAGTTAAGAGTTCACTTTCCTGGTGGTTGACCCTATATAAAGCCATCAAGTGTTCTTTAAAATTCTATTCTTTTTTTTTTCCTTCTTAAATATGTACAACATTACAGAAAAATTGGAAAGTAGAAAAGAAAACCACCCATAACCGCACCACCCCAATGTAACACTATTTGTGTGGGGTTTTGTGTGTTTTTTGCTGTTATTTGTGCTTTGTTTTATTTTTTTGATAGAGGAGGGAGATCAATTTTAAAATGTTGAGGAAAATCCTGACCTCTAGAGAAGCAGGCGTATTGTAAGATAGGCTACACTGTGTAGCTAGGTAAAGGCATGTGCGTATGATAAAATTTTTATTTCCAAAGCAGAATTATTTTTCAGTGTTCTGCATTTGTTTGTAATCTTAGAAATGGCAGGTAGAAGAGAATATTTACTCTTTAGTAGTTATCATAAGCAAAATCCTTATACACTTGAGTTTAATGCAATAACTGTATTTGTTCTGCAATGCATACTTAAGTTTTAAGGAGTGTCTTTGCCTTCTAGATTGTTCTCTTTCTGCTTTTTATTCTACTCAAAAGATTTAATTTCTAAACATTAGAAAATGTTTTATACAGAGACAGGTATTACTAGCTATAACTAGAATTATAAGAATCCATACATTTGTAGTAGTTGAGAGAAGTAAATTTTTTCTTTGTTTTTGATTCCGGTCTTTCAAATCTCTGTTCTGTTATCAACTCAGTCCTTTCCAGCTAAGAAGGATTGTGTTCATTAAGATGAATTAAGATGGTTCTAAAGGAGTGAGATGCAAAAAAAGAAAACAAATACAACTCCAGAGGTGACAAGCAAAGGGAAAATAAGTCAGAGTGAATAAACGCAAAGAAGAAATTAAATATCTGTGTAAATACAAAGGATGCAGCTTAAGAGAGATCCTGAAAGGCTAACAGTTACATAGGGAAGGTGTATTTTGAGGTAGGAAGTGGGTAGGTAGAAAAGGAGAAAAAGACAGGCAAATGTATACTTACTTGAAATATATATGATTTTTGATCGTCCATGAATAAGTTACTGAGGTCAAGTATTCCCTAAGAAATGGAGTCCATCTGATAAAGTAATTTTGAATAATTAATTTTTATAGTCAGTAGTACTAAAGATGGACTTAATGTTTGTGTTCATTTTTTTCTCTTACTACTGGAAAATATAGGGGTTCTATTTTTGTAGTACATGTAATATGTTAATATCTCTACAGGAGAAAAGGGTCTTTATCTTGAGAAATCCCACAACTTTCCCTTTCCCAAACTGCATCTACCGGGAAGAACTGAATCTGGACATCCATTTCCAGCTAAGCTGCTCGTTGCCGTCTGACGCCTAAGAGCAGCCGATATTATTAGCAGTACCATTGCCTCATTTTCCTGGTTGTTTTGGATTTTCGTTTGTTGTTTGCCTCACATGGATATTATACCCATATAGTAGTTCAAATGTACTGAGTGTTTAATATGTATCATGTGTCTCATTTAACTCGCTTCTCACAGTGATGACGAGTTGGTTTTGTGATTATCCCCATTTTACTGATGCTGAACAAGGGTGGGGAGCAGCCTGGCGGCCTCTTTGTGTGCTGCTGCTAATCAGTGGCAGGCCTGAGCCTTGGACCCCACAAAAGTCTGTCCTTACTCACTACGCCATGTTTATGTTTCTGCTGGTCCTGAAGTTCATTTCCGTATGAACTGGGAGCTCCCTTACGTTTTTTACCCTGGATAGACCTTCCATGGATCCCGAAACTGTGCTTAACTATGGGCTTGGGTCCCAGGGAATTTAAGGCCACAGGTTAAATTCTGGTAAACCACAGGGATAGGCCCTTGGTTATTCAACATTTCTGATGTAATAAGACTTTATAAATAACAAAACATAGGTTTCCGTGAAGGTTCTAAACATGTAAGATGGTGGTAATTATAACTTGAAGATTTCAAAATGGAAGCTAAAAAGCCCGTGTTTTCAAATCTTAGATTATGATAACATTGTGTGTACTACAATTTAATTGTGTGAATTGATTCTAGACCCTCGGGCAACGAGTACTAACACTGAGCACAGATTTCCTTTGGTTAGCAAACATTTGTAGGCAGTTGATGCCAGGTACTGAATACACAGAAATGGTTATGGTAGTTCCATCCTTCTCAAAGTATTGTGGTCTCATCTTTGGCCTTAGAAGACACATAGATAGATGGATTGTTTGTCGGACGATGTGATAGGTGAAATAACAGAAGTGCACTGGGTGTGTGAGGAGTGCACGCTGCTGCAGACATTGTACTCCTATGTCCTAATGGTTATTCGAGAACATTATTATATCACCAATGTGGGCATACAAAAATAAAAAGATCCTGTATGGATTTGTGTTTTAGTTCTTTTGGGGCAAAAAAATCAGTTTTAGAAATTCAGCTAGAGCCATATGCGATACTGGGAGTACAGTAAATTTTTAAAAAGCTAAAGCAAGATGAATATGCAATTAACTGCAATGTTAACCCATTTTTTACTTGTTTCTTTTACATATCTCATTTTCTTTTGATCCCACATTTCCCACCTTCCCCTTCCCACCATTTCTTTGCAGTCCTTGGAAAGGGAAATCACCTGTATCAGTTATTGTGACAGTTAGTCCTGTTTAAAATGATATACGGACTAAATCTGTGCACCAAAGAGTGATATCAGTTTTCACCTGGGCTGATAATTCTCTGCCTTTCTCCCCTCTGCTTAGAAAACACAAAAGCTCATATATAGGCCGAGTATACAGGCCAAGCTTGCATTCAGTCCAGTAGAGAGAATGGCATCTCAGCTAGTCAGTATTCCATCAGATACACAAACCCCGGAAGTACTGGTTCACTGTTTTCCGCAGCAAATATCCAGAAGTCAAGAGAAAGGCAGGCAGACACTGATTGATAATGTACGGAACCAGAATATAAATGCGCCACCAATAGAATCACCAATAAAACAAAAACATTTCTATTTTCTCACTTAAAGTAATCCGAAATGTGGAGACCAGTTGTGTTAACCTTTCTTAGCCCGAATTACAAATGTTTAACTGACATTGATTTATGTTATACTTAACATTAAGTGAGCAAGACTAGAAGGAAACCCAATTCTGCTCGAATCCTTATAGTTTGAGTTTAACATTCTTTCTGCTAAAAAAGGGTGAGGGGTTGGAGGTCATCTAGTAAACCCCCAAAATAGCTGGTTACTCTGAAATGAGTGGGAATTATATTTTCTTCAAGATTCCCTGCATCTCTATAGCGTATTTCATGTTACTGAAATACCACTACTTAAAACTTAAACACAGACATTTACTCTAAGAACACAAACATAGTGGCATTTTGCTTTTTAAAATGTTAGTTCACTGAAAATACACGTGATTACATGAAATAAATTCCAGATCAGAGATACACAATTGCAAGAGTTTATCTCGTCATTTATGCTCACCTCATAAATTTTCTCAATGCCACAGCTTTATGGAACCCACCTAAGGAGTGGAAACACCCAGCGTAGAGCCAAGTGCTGCGTTGTCAGCCGCACGCAAGCTTTGATGAAACCACTCTGTGCCACTGCAGAGCAGATCTATTACTGAAAATAACTTTGCCGGTAGTGATAACATCTACAAGGGGAATTTCTGTGCTGGGTTCCCTTTCGCTCCTTCTCCATCTTGTCCTCTTCCCTCTCCCCCGACCCCAAATCCAAACAGAATAGAAAAGTGGGACACTAGTCACAGTGATAAAATGATAAAAACTTCCGCACATAGGCGTGAGCACACGCACGCATGCGCGCGCACACACATATGTCAGCACTATCTTTTATAGGTCTCTAGAGATAATTCTTTCTGCTTTAATCCTCAATGGGAAAGAAGGAAAGAAAAAGATCATAAAATGAGCATGTAGTAAAAACTACAAAATTATGGAAAGAATCTTAAGCCTTTTCCTTTGCTATTACATAGTAGGATAAACCATGTTTCCTGGATTCTGAGATGCTCATGTTTTCATATTTAGCATTTCTGAAATCCAGATGCATCTTACGGTCACTGCCCGGCAGCTGTCCGGACATAGTTGTCACCACCTGCTCACGTGCTCCAAAACTTGCAGAACGAGTGTCAGTGGCTTGGAGGAAAACCTGCAGGTATTCACTGACCACAGAATGCTGTATTTCTCACACTGCTCACGGCAGAAAGATTGATATTATGTGGTGAAGCATGGATTTTGGCAACTCAGAGTTGAAAAGTAATTCAGAAGAATTAGACACAGAAAGTAAAGAGGTTTTTTTTTAGCACCATTCGGTTGGTAATTGCGGTTTTTGCAGTTGTTTTTAACCTTTTAAACTGCAATTTTTACACCAACCTAATACTTTAACAAACTTTTTTCATTTTCCTTTTTAATGTATGGATGAGTGATATATTAAAATCTAAATAAGTATAGAACATCTTGTTTGTTTTGTCTAAAATAACATTTCTAAGATAAAAATGCATTCTCATCATTTAATTGCCAGGTTTTTTTGTCTTAATGGTACATAAAATGTGTTTTATAATTGATGGCTTCTTAGATTCAAAGAAATGCAGTGGTTATTCTTTCCTTATATAAAGACTTAATCTCCTACTGTTTTAATATTAAAAAGCACTGTGATATTTTATAAGAAGTGTTATAATAGTTGCTATGAAACACCAAATGCTAGCAGTTTGTAAAGTGGTCCATTCATTCATTTTAAAACTAGTCATTGAGGCCCTGTTCTAGAAGCTGGAAACACAGCAGGGTGTGACCAGAACTAAAGTCTGCTGTCATGAAGCATAAGTTCTAGGGAGGACAATATACAGTAAACAATAAATATTAATATTAAGTAGTAAATACTGGTACTACGGAGAAAAATAAAGCTAGGTGGAGGGACTGAGTGAAGGGGCTTACAGCTTTAGGGAGGGTGTTGAGGGAGGGCGTCTCTGAGAACTGATCATTAGGACTGGAAAGAAAAAGGGAGAGGCCCTGCATTCCCATGGGAGTGGGGGAATGAGAGCGTTATCAGGAGGTAGGCAGGCTTAGCATGCGCTGCATGAGGGGAGTAAAATGATCCTGACTCTCCCTCTGCTGCCCCTCCCCCCATCAAGGGCGCAGTGATGGAGGCAGCAAGACCTGCTCCGAAGCTGTGGGAACCGCCAGGAGAAACAGACGTCCTAGACCAGGGAGGTGGTTGTATGTTAAAATAGATGATGTGATTCTAACCATGGTGTTGTAGTGCTAAATACAGCCAAACGGTAGGCAACAAAGTAAGATGGGTTGTGTGTAATCACAGTATTAGTTATGCGCTCATTCCTTTGAACACATTGGAAAGGAAACACCATAGCTAACAATATTTTCTTGAAGTAAAACAAGCCTTAGTTAACTTTTAAAAATAATTGACTAGGCGTTGTGTACTAGAATTTCAGTAACAGTTTAAAGCAGTATATGATTGAGGACCAAATATCAGCTCATTCTTTTTAGGGTCCAGGAGAAGTGGAGAAATTCTATGGCAAGCTTCACAGAAGAGGCGTGACTTGAACTGCATTTTTTTCAAAAGACTATTTTTAGAGCGTTTTAGGTTCACAGCAAAATTGAGCAGAAAGTACTAAGACTGCCATACACTCCCTTCCCCCCAGACACAGCCTTCCCCCTTATCAGCACGCCGGCCCCCCCCCCCCCCCCGTGGTACGTTTGTTACCGGCTATGATGAACCTGTGAATTGACACGTCACTATTACCCAGAGTCCACAGCTGACATTAGGGTCACTCTTGGTGCTGTACATTCTATAGGTTTTGCCAAATGTCTAATGATGTGTGTCCACCATTACAGTGTCACAGAGAGTAGTTCCACTGCCCTAAAAACCCTCGTGCTTCCTCTGTTCATCCCTCCCCACCCAGTCCCTGGTCTTCCTGCTGTGTCCATTGTGCCTTTTCCAGAATGTCATAGAGCTGGAATCATACAGTATGAAACCTTCTCAGATTGACTTCTTTCACTTAGTCTTAGCATTTAAGGTTCCTCCATGTCTTTTGATGGCGTGATGGCTCATTTCTTTTTAGCTCTGAATAATGTTCCATTGTCTGAATGGAGCACAGATTATTTACCCAGTCACCTACTGAGGGACATCTTGGTTGCTTCCAACTTTTGGCAATTATAAATAAAGATACTATAAACATCCATGTATTTGTGTGGACATGTTTTCAACTCCTTTGGGTAAATACCAAGGAGCAGGATTGCTGGATCCTACGGTAAGAGTGTGTTCAGTTTTCTAAGAAGCTGCCTAACTGTCTTCCACAGTGTCTGCTTCACGCTGCATCCCCACCTGCAGTGAGTGGGAGTTCCCGTTGCCCCACACCCTGGTCAGCATGTGGTGGTGTCTGCTTTGGATTTGGGCCATTCTGATAGGTGTGCAGTGATGTCTCGTGGTTTTAATTTGCATTTTTGTGATGATGTGTGATGTGAAGCATCTTTTCACATGTTTATTTTCCATCTGTGTATCTTCTTTGGTGAGGGGTTTGTTCAGGTCTTTGGCCCATTTTTTAATCAGGTTGTTTTCTTATTGTTGAGTTCTGAGAGTTCGTTGTATATTTTCGATAACAGTCCCTTATGAGATATGTCTTTTGCAAGTATTTTCTCTCAGTCTATGGCTTGTCTTCATATTCTCTTAATTAAGCTACATCTTGAAGGATGATGAAATAGGCAAGAAAGGGAATCCTGTGCACAAAGCAGAGGGAATAGTAATAACAACAACTAAAATTTATCATAGCAAACTCTCATTTTAAGTGCTGTGTTTGTTTCTCAGTTTGTAAGTTTCCTGTGGGTAAGCGTTTGGTGGGTCTTTTACTTACTTGAGTCCTTGGCACCTGGTGCCCAGCACATCGCAGGTATACAACAAACACTTACTGAATGGAAGCCCCTCTTTTGCCGACCTTTTCCACAGGCTTCCAAACCTTGTCTCATTCTTCATTGTCACTACTGATTCCATTCTGGCTGCCAAGAGTGTCTGAGAGCCACCAAATGTGGGCACTACCAGACACAAAGTTTATGTGGCCTTGAAGAAGAAACTCATTTCAGTTTTCTCTGAGCTCAGGGCTTACAGATGATGGGTGCTCAGTAAATGTTAAATGCATGATTTGTATACCTCTTGGCTTTTTTTATGCTGTGTCAACGAGAGCTCTAGGAGGAACTGCAGGGAAGCAAAAATGAGTTAGGTGGATTTTCAGCTTTCCATTCGGGTGCATTCCTCGATTAGTAATGAAGTTGGAATCATTGTCTCTATCATTTCAATCTATTAGATAGTCAAGAATTAATATAATCGATTTGCTTTATTTGGAGGATAAGTAATTAATACTAAAAACCATTACCCCTTTATAAACCAAGGTTGAGTCACCTTACTATTATAGGGTTCTGTATACTTTGAAAATAGGATGAATTTTCTTATTCTATCTGCAGTTGATATTAAGGGAAGAATACAAAACCATGAATCCATTCATGAAATACTCATATACTTTAAAAGTTATCCACTCTTTTTTGTTTTTTGATGTTCGTGTGTATCTGTGTGTGTGTGTGTGAGAGAGAGAGAGAGAGAGAGAGAGAGAGAGAGAGAGAGAGAGAGAGAGAAGAGGGGGGAGAGAAGGGGGAAGGGAGAGAGGTAAGAAACTAACTTGTTTAGGCATTATTGTCAGTTTTCTTTTATTTTCTGTCTACTTATTGCTTTGGGTAAACATACTGGAATACTGCCAGAAATTCAGGTGGCTGAATACTAATTTTGTTGAAATTAGATGGAACAGCATCCCCTGCCAATTTTCTGTCTAAATTATGCAGAAATTTGACTCTTGTCAGACATAAATCTGGTCAAAAATAGAGTCCTAATTTTCTAGTTGCTCAGTAAGACCTTCAACAGACTAATTATTCATGTTTCAGCTTTTACTTTTTAGGTAGGAAAAGAAATCAAAGAAAAATGAAACGCGGTAAAAGTTGCTAGTCATTTTTCTTGTGTGACCCAAATGTAGATTTGCAGTGTTAAAGAACATAACATTCATAACTTGTCTGACACAAAGCAGGCGTGAGCCTCAGAAAACAATTAGTGCATCTTTCAAACATAGGCTAGTTATTGAATAATTACTCAAATAACGGTCAGTAATGGAATACAAAGGGTTATCTCTTAGCTAATCCTCAAGTAATGGAATTGGTGTATCTCTGATTTTTCTCTTAGCCTTCCAGGGTTGAGAAGAATGAGACAGAAGTGATTATGGGAACTGGGGGAGCCACTGGGGGCCAGCAACGAAAAGGAGCCCTTATCTTAAGCAATTAATCAAGAAACTCATATTGTGGGACAATTATTCAGAGCTAATTCTAAAATAGCTTTAGAGCCCCAGGTCTTGAGATATTCTAGAATTTTGTCAAGGTCGTCTAAAGCACAGGGACACTCTTGCATTAGAACAAAGGTTTGGTTAAAAGTACATCTTACTCTGTACCTAGGAGTATGTGCAGTACGAAACTATAGCATCAAACAACTTAAATGTAGTTGTAATTTTACTTTACTTTCATTTTTATGGTAGTAACTGTGCAGAATCGAATATATTATCCCAAAGACAAACAACCTTTCTTGATCCACTTTCCTAAGTGCAGTGGCCTCTGGCTTGTCTGTTTCACCACCTAGAAGTTGGATAATAATGCTGATTACACATGCATTGTCATTTTTTTATTAGTCTATCACTTCATATAATTGATTTCCTGTCGGGTATGGTGGTCTTAAATCTGACCAGTCATTTTAACTTCCTACGACTGTTACATTTATTCCCCGTTAGTGGAATAAAGAACTGTTACCTTCTGACTCTTTTGTCTTTTCCCGCGCTTTACCTTGGTCATCTGCACAGCGCACGTTTTGAGGCCTGTCCTTAGCCGTCTTTACCTCTACCTCACTCAGTCTTGGCCTTTCTTCTAATCAAGCTTCCCTGCCTAAAACTGAGCGGTGGCTTCCCACTGTGCTCAGACGCACTCGAGGTCTTGGCACAGCGTGAGGACACACCTGCTCCCACGCCCGCGTGCCCATGCCTCCGCCCTCCAACTCCTCCGCCCCCCCACCCCCTGTGCCCCCCCACCTCCTGTGCCCCCTCAGCCACCTCACACTTGGCGCCCCCCACCTCCTCCGCGCCCCAGCTGCGCCCCCCCACCTCCTGCCCCCCACCCCAGTGCCCCCACCTCCACCGCCCCACCTCCTGTGCCCTCCCGCCGCACCTCCCACTTGAGGCGCCCCCACCTCCTCCAGCTCCGCGCCCCCCCACCTTCTGCGCCCCCCCACCCCAGTGCCCCCGCTGTCCCTCCACGGCCCAGCCATGCGCTTCTGTTCCCTCAGCAGGGCCTGGCTCCTGCTCTCTTCTCCCTGAAGTGCTGTTGAGGAGATCTTCCCCTGGCCATGGTTTCCTCAGGAATGTCTCAGCTGAAACGTCGCTTCCTCAGTGACTGTTCTATCTAAAGTAGGCCTTCCTCTCCCCACATGTCTCACTCTATTTATGTTCTGCTAGCACATACTCGCTGTAAATTATCTTCTGTATTATTTCTTCCCTATCTGCCCTCCCAGCATGTAAAGTCCATGAGAAGAGAAACCTTGTCTTTTGTTTACTTACATCTGTGCTGCCTGTTGTATGGTGCTGAGCGCTTGTCGGGTGAGTGAAGGAAGGAATGAGAGAGAGAGAGAGAGAGACTGTCTTTATTTTGTGTGTTCCTTACCCGTGCTGCCCTCCAGCTTCTGCCTCCACCAGTAGGCTGAAGCTGTTCACTCAGGTCTCCAGTAACCTCGCGAGTATTCTTTACACAGCCGCTGGAGTAATCTTTTTCAAAAGCAGATCGAACTATTTTAAAACTATCAGTGACTGCCCATTAACCCTGAAATAAAACCCAAACTCTTTCTTCCCCATGGCGGGTGAGGCTGCTTCTGCCTCTCCAGCCCATCTTATTCCACCTGCCCTCCGTCTGTTCTTACCACACAGACGTCCTTTCAGTGCCTCAGACACACACGTTCACCCGCCACATGGCTGTTCCTCCTGCTGTTTGTCCCGTGTGCCGAGAATACTGCTCCTCTGGCTCCTCTGAGCAGCTCTTCTAATGATTCAGGTCTCTCTTCAATGAATCGGTATTCAGATAGTTTCTTCATTCTGGGAAGGTGGCACTCTGCCTCACTACTACCCCCCGTGTTGTTATTTTCTATTGCTTTATCCTGTTTATCTATTTCCTAACACTTGTCATGGATCATAATACGTGTTGTGGTATGCTTGATGCTGTCCTAACCTTCGGCATAATTGAATGCTCCCTACTTATTGAAAATCTCATTCCTTATACTTTCTTTTCTGGTTTTCTTCCAATTTATTGGCTATTCCGTCTCATTCTTCTTCTCAGGCTCCTTTTCTGCCACTACTTTAAATGTTGGTGTGTCCCAAAACCTCTGCCCTTGGTTCTCTGCTCTTGTCACTCTGCGCATTTCCCCAGGCGTCATTCTTGCACTGGTGGCTTCAGGTGTGACAGTACGCATGTGGCATGCTTGTTAAGTAAGAGCTTACGCTCTGGGTTGGCTGCTATTTCAGACACTGGAAATATGGCCTAGGAGATATAGCCCCTGCCCTCAGCAAGCTTACTTGTTAGTGGGTGAGACTCATGTAACATTAGGTAGCAATGAGTGCAGTGGAGAAGAGGCAGGCGTGAAGGTGACTGAGAGGCAAGTAAGATTGCAGGGTGCTGGTGACCGCAGAAGACCGCTGAGGTGACGTGGAGAGCTGAATAAACAGAAAAGCCAGGAGCCCTGCAGGAAGAACATTCCAGGCCATTCGGAGAAATGGGAATCAGCATGGCAAGTTCCAGGAACACCGAAAAGGCCGAGGAACAGTGAGGTCAGGGCAAGGTCATGGAGGACCTCACAGGTTATAGGCAGGAGCTGGGATTTTATTCTCATTGTGACAGGAAGCCATTGAACCCTTTGAGTGGGTAATGACCCGGTTTGGCATTTGGAATTGGAGAGCGTCAGCTCAGCCTCATCCATCACTCGGCCTTAAGAGTGACTAGACAGCGGTCATATTTAGCATCTTCTTTGTCAAAACTATTGATTTACAAAGTCACACAAGTGTCCTTTCATCCCTGAGACGTTGTGACTTCCTGACATACCTCATATCAAAGAAAATTTAAATGAAGTTCCAAGTAGTTTTAGAATTAAATACCGTCCTTTTTTCATCTGATTTTTAAGAATTTTTTTACATCTGTATCTGATGTATGTGATAAGTTTCTATTACATAGGTTGATTGAGCTCTGAGCTCCTCTCCCCAACTTGTCTGCCATACCAGGAAACAGTTGATTGTAGTTTCATAGTTTTTCTGGTAATTTTTATACTCTTGTGAATTGCTTGTTTTGTGGCTTGTATGTGGATGGTATCTCAGGGTGTTTTTTGATTGTGTGTTTGTTTGTTTGTTTGTTTTGTGAGACCAGCAGCAGATTTTACAGGCTTTCTCAAATATGAGGATCTTTGGAGTTCATGGAATGAGACACAGGTAGATACATAAAAATCAAAAGCTTAAGTACTGATTTTCTTTCTCCCTATCACTTTTATCATTTGGTACCAAACTAATGTTTCTCTTACAGTCTCAAACTAGGGTCATCCCAAATCTGGTCTTCTTTCTGATCTTGCTTCTTAACAGCCATTGTGTGATTATACTGAGCTTTCTTTTCTCAGTGGTTTTACTAAAACTTCTAGGCCTGTACATGCGTAGTTGGGGGAAGGAGGAAAATGGCATGTGTGGGAGCAGCTCCTCCGTGGACTGGCTTTTGGTAGGCGCTGGTGGCGATTAAAAGGTCTGTGCTGTTGCCGCCACTACTGGCATTGACTTCTGTCTGAACAGTTTTTAAATGATTTCACATTGAGTTTTCACTGACAGCACATGATAATCCTGTGAAGTAAGTAGGGTCAGCATTATTTTGTGTGTGTACAGATCATCTTATACTCGTCGATACAAAGAAACTGGAAAGGGCTGCTGCTATAAACCAGGGCCGTCTTCTAGTCCATCACTGTTTCTATTGTAAAGAAATGCTGCCTTAATAATCAGGTATGGCTTGAAATAAAGAATGTGCTTCTAAACACTATCCCAAAACCCGGAGGTCATGTGGCAAATGAGTCTAGTGGGAAGGATTGTATACAAGGTCTAACTGGTGAATGGGATCGCTTACATAATTGGGCACAAGAAGGGAAGAAAATGGACAGCATAGGGCATCAACCCTGTTACAGTTATCTGAGCTATTCCCTCTGAGTCACACTTTGTAAGTGTCCCCTTCTTGGACCCAGGGATTTTAGGTATGTCCAGTTTGATGTTGCTTTAATAACTAAAACAATTTCTCTTTATCTTGTATTAGATACAAGGGACATGGTAAGCATTTAATAAAAACTTAGAACAGCTGTCATATTTCATTGATCCTAAGACACCATCAATTGTCACAAGCACCATTCTTTTATGTGCCACTAAGGAAAACAAAGATACACGATGCCAATTAGGCTATGACACAATTCTTTCTTATCATGTACAATGTTTCTTTTTAACTGCCTAGAACAGATATTTCTTCAAGTTTTTAAATGGCTTGTTGACTGAAACACCAAGAAGTTGCCATGCCCCAGTCGTTCTACCAAGAATGACAGTCAAGTTCACCCGTGGGCAGGCCATGACACTACATCACTATCCAAGTGACAGAGACAAGAAGATGCTACTAATTGTAAAACACCGCAATTTCAGAATTGCACATTTGAACAGCGTAGAATCGGTGAAATATGATAAAATAATTTTTCTTATTTTCCTAATAGTAATACTGCCGAAGCAAATACTTATCAGCCTGTGATGATTGCTTAGCAGCTGCAGGCAGACCTGCTTCCGGTCTTAGTGAAGCTTAGTTGGAGAAGCAGGTAAGAACTGCACCAACAATCAGTTCCAACGCGTAACTCTTTATTTTGGAGTTAGGGAATGACCAGATAATATTTCTTTGAGAAGACAATACTTAAGCTTAAGACTTAAAAGGCAAGAGAGAGAGAGAAGCATGGAAATAAAGACGGGAAGAGTGTTCCCAGCAGAGACAAGCAGAATGTGTGGGTATAAACACCCTGAGGAAGCGAAGAACTTGGTGTATTCCAGAAATTCCGAGAATGATCCCATGGCTTGAGCAGAGTGTTCTGCAGCTAGCTAGTTCTTTGAATTTAAACTAAAATATGTCCCGGTTTGGATTTGTCTTGCCAGATACGGTCACAGTGTTAAAGTTCATGAGGCATATTTAATCTTTTCGTTAAATGCCTTCTGAGGACTGGACTTACTTTCAAGCAAAATCCTTTGTTTTAAGTCAGTGCTCCATAAAAGTATTTGAGGCTGATGATGTTCTACCACACAATTATAGTTGGTCCTCGTTGTGCACAGATGCCACATTTGCGATTTTGCCTCCTCGCAAAAATGTGTTTGTAACTTAACATCACGTTCACGGTCATTCACAGACATGCACCAAGGAGCAAAAACTTTGAAGTGCTCAACACACACGTTTGCAGCCGAATTTGAACAAGGTGACGCTGGGCCTTGTTATGTCAGCTATCGTACTGTAAACAAGTGTCATTTTCAAGGTC
This sequence comes from Rhinolophus sinicus, assembly GCF_036562045.2. Lineage (NCBI taxonomy): Eukaryota > Metazoa > Chordata > Mammalia > Chiroptera > Rhinolophidae > Rhinolophus > Rhinolophus sinicus. The sequence goes on along the minus strand of NC_133752.1, from coordinate 102,674,971 downwards.
TGTTTAGTGCTGCATTTTTCACATTTTGTGCTTTTTGGTGGTGATTTTGCTGTTTAAAACGGCCCCTAAGCACCATGCCGAGTGCTGACTAGTGTCCCTGAGTGCAAGAAGGATGAGGTGTCTCACAGAGGACGTGCTTGTGTTACATCAGCCTCGTTCAGGTAGGAGTTTCAGTGCTGTTGGCTATGAGTTCAATGTTAATGAATCAACAATAACGTAAAGGAGATGTCTGTAAACAGAAACACCCGTAAAACGTGTTGCTCTGCTGACGAAAATGTTTGATCAGAGCTTCGTAGGAACCTAACCTTGTATTTCCCTTAGAAGGAATGGTTCCGTTTTCGCTAATTTATTGTTGGTGGCTCCTTTCTCAGAATGTAACCACCACAGATAGCACGAGTCCACTGTGCATGTCTTTGTGACTAGATGGTTAACGTGTGCTCTGGGGCAAGCCACCCCAAAAGTTAGTGGCTTAAAGCAGCAGCTGGTTTGAGCTCACAGTCCTGTGGGTTGGCTGAGCGGGGCAGTCCTTTTGCCGGCTGCGGCTGGGCTGTTGTCCATCTGCGATCCGCTGCTCATCAATCGCCTCCCTCACACGTCTGACGATGTGGCTGGGGCTCTGAGCCGAGTGCTACTCGCCATCCAGCAGGCTCACCTGGGCTCGCTCACGTGGGGCTGGTTGCAGGATTCCCCAAAGCAGCGCATGGTTTTTAGTCCTCTGCTCAGGTCTCATCCGCCAGCTCTGACCCGTCGAGTACAGCAAGTTCCGTGGCCACTTGGATTCAAGTAAGCTTCACCTCTGTGAGCCCACTTACGAAGGGGCATAGATGCAGGGAGGGGAAGAATTTCCCAGCTTTCCCTACACTCTAAGTCAGGTCGTAAGCACTTGAAGGGTTCTCTCTCGTACTGTTACTCAAAAACCAGAGAGGTAGTACTTCTGTTAACGCAAATCAGTATCGAGGAAAATTGAAGTAATTGGCAAAAGCACACGTGTATGTGATTGCAAAGTTTTTGTTCTTCACTATTTTGCCTTTTGATAGATGAATGGCTAATTTGCTTAATTTGTCTAGTTCTGGGGAGAAGAAACCAACAGTAACATTAGTTTTACAAATAGAGGACAGAAACAACTGCCATTGTCTGTCTTGGAAAAGAAACTATATCCTATGCCAAGCATTCCTATTGAAGTAAGTTTAAGAAAATCACAGTAGCTGTGGTTTGTGCATATGTGTTTGAGTATGAATTTGATTTGCATGAAGGGCTTATACCCTGGATGTGGAATCTTAGTTGTAATAGAATTTATTCTGAAAGACTTAAAGGAAGATGATTAAAATATTAGAGATATTGACATTGTCTGAAGAGATCTCCTTGTATTTATTTCTTTTTTAAAAATCCACAGCATTACCATAGCTAGGCCCTATTATGCTATTGTAATCATAGTTGAACCGGGAAGGGTGATTAACGATAGCAATTTATTGTATCTGAGGAGGAGAGAAAATAGGAGATGTTGTCGTTATCATAAATCATATCATAAATAACCAAAAAGAAGCACTCAGGATGCTTGTGTGGTGTCAGCAGCCGGCCCTCTCAGGCACGTTAGCCCAAGATGTAGCCATAGAAACCCCAGAGTCATACTGTTATCTTCCTCTTGCTGCCGTTATGTGGTACAACAGTATTAACATATAGATTAGGCCATTTATAATACTAGGTGTCATTTCAGGTTGGCTTCTTATAGAGCATTTTAGTTTTTTATTGTGCAGAATGTTAGTAAAATAGTGCTTTTTTACAGGTCAGTGTGTATATAGGTATTACAACACCTCATCTTCACTCTGCTGTTAATTTATTGTGTAATTGATTGGTTGTACTATATGAATTGTCATTGCCTAATTGTCTCATCTTTGCTAGTAATTTCATTTTTTTTAAGTAAATAGGTTTATTTAAAAAATACGTACCCATTTATACATGTTGAGTTTTAAGGGTGTAATTTCTGTGACATTATAGACAGGACAATTTAAAGTATATTCTATGAGGAGACATAAATGGGATAAAAAAATATTTTAGCCTCATTTGGAACTCAAAGATAAAATGTTGAAATGGATTAAGACTGGTTTTATATGGCTGTTGTTCCTGTCTTTCCCAGGCATCCAGTGTCTGCCTGTCTTCCAGCTGCCCCAGACCTTCCCCCGCCCTCCGCTTCTCCCCACCTGAGCCTTACCCTCCTGGCAATACCGTGTTCCAGACCCTTTAAGTCCTCAGCATTCCATCAAATCACTGCACTTATATTCGATTTTCTCTGAGTCTCCTTACCTCACAAAGTAGGGTAGCGTGCATGGCTTATTTGTTAGCTTTATAGCCTTAAACATACATATGTCAGTGGCAGAATTTTAAAAATACTGTCTTTATCTAAGACATGAATCTGGTGGTCAGGATGCCAAGCATTGTTGCATGTGGTCAGTGAGGTATTTAGGGGAGGAATAGCTCTGTCCTGCTCTGTAGACCATCCCACATGCCTAGTCAACTACATGTAGAGATGGCCCTAATAATGAAGATCTTCACCTCTTAGAAGCAGGAAGTCAGGTGTCAATACTTACATTTTGCAGATGAGGAAACTTCGGTCTGGGAGAGTAAACGGGCTGTACTAGGTTGAACTGTGGCACTGGTAACGGATCCCACATGTAGTTTCAGTGTAGCTGCCTGTCTAGTTAACACTGATTTCTGGCTTTATATCCCCACTCGTGGCCACATATGTACCTTGTACCTGTCCCTGCCACAGCACTTGACAAAACGTGGTTAAGGGGAGGAGTTATGTCTTACTCGACTTTGTTTTCCTAGGATCCAACATAGTGCTTGTCGCAGAGATATTCAGAAGTTACTCAATAGACGGGTGGGTGGGTAGGTAGATAGATGATTGGATGGATGGGTGGGTGGGTGGATGGATGGATGGATGGATGGACAGATGATTGGATGGATGGATGAATGGATGGATGATTGGATGGATGGATGGATGGATGGATGGATGGATGGATGGATAAGGAGAGAATGAATAAGCATTAGTAGTAATGAGTCATTTCAAGGAACTGTTTACAATAACTATACCTAATATCCAGACAAATTGAATGGTGTTTTTTGGGAAAAAATGTGATTTTAAATGAATTCTTTCGTACTTGTAATAAAAAACTATTGTAAAAACAGTGGGATGCATAAACTAATAGAAAAATAGGAAAGTTTATATCATCATTGCTAGAAATTAATTTCTTCCTGTGTATGTCCCAAAAAATCAGAAAAAATCTAATTTCAGATACATTTAATTTTTGATGAAGTATACACACATAGCATTTTATTGTCCCTATATTTAAAGTTTAGAAACACACTTGTATTTTCTGCTTAGTTTAAGATCATGCCACTGAATTTTAAAGTTGCATGCTTCTGTGTAGTTAATGAGATAAAAAAGCTTTCATGCCATATGCAAACAATTTGCTTTTTTTCCTAATGTCCGTGCGCTTTTTAGATTATAGTGTTTCTTTAAAGGCATTTACTATTCTAGTTAAAAAGATATTTGTTCTAAGTCAATATTTATGGTAGCTTAGAATTAACCCCTAAAAAATCCTTTTGGTGTGCCTTGTTTTGTTTTTGTACGAGCAGTTTGGTAAAGAAGCATGTTTTTCTCATTACTCCTCTGGGGAATGTAGCTTGTGGGTTATTTATTTGTGTCATTAATGAAGGAAAATTGGATGAAAATGAATGAACTTTGTGGTGTCTCCCGTCTCCTATCAACCTCTGTGGACTTTTTAAAAAGACGTACATTAATGTGGATCCATTTTATTTCTTACATGTAATTAAAAAAGAATTTTGATGCTTGTTCTGCAATCACACACTGAAGGAAAACGTTAATTGGTGAATCTGGGTACAAAGTATTCATGAGTTCTTGGCAGTATTTTTACACCTTTTTCTATATGTTTGAAATGATTTCAAATTAGAAAGTTACGTAGTTTTACAATCAAACGTTGACTTGAAATCATTAAGTGAGAAATACTTTCAAGAGTATCTCTATCTCCCCCCTTTTCCATACATTATAAGATAGTCTGCTACCAATTAAGTATCTGTTTTAAATTGTTTATTTCTAACTGTGGTGATATGTTTGTGCTGAGTCATTCCTGTTATTTCACATCATTTCCCTTTTTTGACAAATGAGAAAGTATACATATATGTAAAACATTTGGCAAAATGAAGTTACTTCTTACTGTAGCAGGTTTTTTCTTTGCTTGCGTTATAGCATTCATCTTGTAGTGAATTTATATGAAAAATAAGGTTGTTGATAGTGGACATGGACCTTTGCCAGGAACTTAATTTTTTTTTAATAATAGGACTTCCTACACCGCTTTAAGTGTGGTTCTCCGTGCCTGTTTTCTTATTGTTAGCATCTGTCTTCTTTTTCTCCTAAAAGTAAAGAAGTTGTATCATAATTTGTGGTATTCTTTGATGAATGACAGTGCTAAGGATCACTTATAGCAAACAACTTTGAATAAATTCTCACACAAAGGATAGTCAAAAGTCTTATCACTGTTAACTTTAGCCAAATTTTAACGCCTGCGGCATGAGCATCAACACTTTCGCAGAAGGAGCTGCCCTTACTACAATACCTGTTACCCTAGAAAGTCTCCCCTGCAGATCCAGCCTGCTTTCCTCGCAGGGGAGAGTTCTAGGGCAGGTGGCTGAGGTGACGCCCACTTGACCTGCAGACGCTAACTCTGGTCGTGCACTCTTGTTATATAGAGATTGGACTGGCAAGAGGTGGTTGGTTTTTTTAATTTTCTCAAAAAAGGATTGCAAGGTTAACTTTGCAATGTATGTCTCTATTATTGACCAGTATTATTTAATAGTTTGAATACTTATTGAACTCTAATTAGCAATTAATTTTCACTGTAAATAATGCTAGCTAATGTCCTCATGTTCTGAATCAAGGAACTAAAAGCAATTCAGAAGTTGAAAAACTTGTTTAAAACCTCAGAGCTGGGGCAGCCGGATGGCTCAGTTGGTTAGAGCACGAGCTCTCAACAACAAGGTTGCTGGTTCAATTCCCACATGGGATGGTGGGCTGTGCCCCCTGCAACTATAGATTAAAAACAGCAACTGGACTTGGAGCTGATGGGCCCTGGAGAAACACACAGGTCCCCCAATATTCCCCAATTAAAAAACAAAACAAAAAACTCAAAACTAACAGTTTTCCTCAAACTCATATTTTTCCCAATATTTAACACATAGATGAGACAGAAGAGTCCTTTCCTCCAGTTTCCAAATATTGAAACAGTAGAAAATGAGTTAGTTCTCTGGAAATAAACATCTTTAAAATACTTCTCATATCATAATGTCACCCTTTTGACTTTGGAACACAGCTTTTATTCTTATGTCTGGATTTGTGTTAAATTAGAAAAAGCTTGTGACTCAAATATTTTCTTACTATTTTTGTACCTTTATGTAATAACATATCAAGATCAAATATCTTGTAATATTAAACTTATATTAACCAAATCATATGCTATTTTATAGTAAAACTGTTTCTATGGAGGAGTATAGAAGAATGTTAAAACACTTTTAAAATGTTTTATAGATTATTGGTAAATGGTGCTTACTATAATACACATACACACAAAGAATACTTTATTGCCATTCAACTGTTATCAAACTGAAACTAACCTTCACGTTGGGGTTTGGGTGACCATAAAGGGTAAAGCATTCAGTAGCCATCTCACATGTATCTTATCCCAAACTCTTTGAGCATAGAGTTAAAATTATTTATGTAATAAAAAAAAACAGAAATTTATTGTATATAATCATCAATTAAGTCTTTGAGCAAGCATAAGCTAGATCAATTGTGTCATTTTTTGGAATTTTATAATATTTTAAAAATTAAAATATATTCACTCAAGTGAAAAACTTTCATACCAGGAAAATGGATTCATATACATGGGACAATTTTACACCAGTGAAAATGAATGGATGGATGGATGGACGGACAAACAAATGAACAAACTACATCAACACGGGTGACTCTTAGAAAGATGTTGGGGTTAAAAAAATCCAAACGAAGTCATAGTATGATACCACTTTACATAAAGTTCAGAAAAGAAGCAAGCTAGATACAAATGTGGTAAAAATATAAAGGAACAAGGGAATGAGAGATACAAAAATCAAGACAGTCATTACCTGGGGGCAGAGAGGAACCAAGGGAGTTTCAGTGACATCGCTAATATTTTGTTTCTGAAGTTAGGTGGCAGTGTCACAGGCATTTATTTGTTATGAATCTTTCTGCCTTTTGTGTATATTGCTTGTGCTTTCTGGTAAGTATCAGATATTCTAATATAGAAAATTGTTATAAATACCTTCATACTTTTCCTGTTCTTGTTAAAGTTTAAGGCTCTTCCAGGAAAATTCTTTTCTCATTTTGATTAATTTTGATGCTGCAATTGAAGCTTTCTTATAAAATCTTTAAAACATAAAAAGTAATTGTAAATTAAACTAATAAAAATAAGAAGCATTTGTATTTTTAAGTATTTCTAAAAGCAGCATTTGTAATAGCTTAGTTTTATAATTCATTCATATTCTTCTAAACCACGTAAAGCTTCTAGATGCATACAAGTTAGCAGCAAGGACTTGAAATAAAACGAAAAAATAAAAAAGAAAGAAAGAAAGAAAAGAAACAGTAAAAATAAAAACAGAATAACCCTTCCTAGCTTGTGGAGACCCACTTTGAATCAAGCTTTATGTTAATTTTTTTTTTCACTTAAACGAGAACTACCACCATTAATTTTCTTTTGCTGGTTTTCTGAGGTACTTTAGCTCCAAATTCCAAATGAACCAGTCTGTTCCCTAAAGTATTTGCAGTTTCTTCCTGCCCAGCCCACATACTTCCTTCGGCTCAAATGCCTATCAGGTGCTTGTCGCTCCAGTAAAACAATACCCTGTGCAGAAAACGCCGATGTTCATGTTGTCCTAGCTATAAAACAGGCCTTCCATCTGGACAACTTAGCCCTGTCTCACTCGTGGTCCTGGAGGTCTCTTTCTAGGGACCACTTCCGTTCGAGCAGTTTCCCTTTGCTCTCCTAGAGCGTCCAATGAGCTGAGCTCATTCAGATGAGCCTCCAGAGAGAGCACGAAGCCCACCTTCACATTCTGGAGGTCTGCCTGGCTGCCTAGGAAACCTTTCTCCTGCTCCGGCACCCCTGGGCTTGATGAACCTCAGGGTGACGGGGGTACAACAGGTTCTGTAGGATTTAGAAATGTAACAGTAATACGTATTCGGAAATGTTTCATTCACTTGGAGAATATCCTCATTTTTCTGTATGTTTACCCTTTAGCAATTGAGTAGATCTGAAGTTCATCTTGTCTGTCTTTTTTTTTTTTAATTAAAGTTTATTGGGGTGACAATGTTAGTAAATTTCAGGTGTACAATTCTGTAATACATCATCTATATATCACATTGTGTGCTCACCACACAGAGTCAGTTCTCCTTCAGTCACCATATATTTGATCCCTTTAAGGACAGGGACAGAAGGAAATGTTCAAATTATCTGAAAAAGCAAACCTTTTCTGTAAAAGGCCAGATAGTAAATATTCTAGGCTTTCTTTGTTGCCTGTATAACTGGGATTTGAGCCAAAAAGGGGGAAAGGGGCATTTCTCGCTGCTAACAGCGTCACAGAAGAGAAAACATTTGGTTGGAGGCTAAGAAAAGATAGTCACCAAAGCAGGAGGCAGTTTCTTAGTGGCCCGTGTAGACACCTAGTAAGTTCGGGAGCTGAACTGGGGGAACAGCGCTCAGGGCCGCCCTGTGGAAGGGGAGGCTCCTCACTGGCTGGATGACGGGTTCCTGGAGGGCATGCCGAGGAAACTGGATGTTTATGTTTTAGAATAGTGGTTTTGAATATGTTTTAGCCTCACAACAAAAGCTGTTTGGGGAGCTCAGCATGTAAAATAGATACCTTTCAGGGTAACACTTCCATTTAATAGAGAATAGGGGATCCAGTCTCTACGGGGCAGCAGCCTCAAAGGGTTCCACAAACCCTCAGGCTCTAAGGAACACCTTTTGCCAACTAGTAGTGTAGGGAACAGTGAGGTGTCTATAAGATGCGGAATCCCACTCTCAGATGTGTTTTCAGAAGGTCACTGGAAGGCAGTGTGTGAGAAAGACGGTCCTGAGGCAGATGGGACTGGAGGCCGTTGCCGTCGCTCAGAGAAGAGGTGCTGATGATTTGAACTAATAGTAGCAGTGGGAAAAGTGCATTGAAGGAAATACAGTAGAAAACTGTGTTCACAGTTGGATGTGCGGAAAGCAGTCATCTGTAATGGTGTTGAGTACCTGGACGGATGGTGGTACAGTTGCAAGTGACAGCAATAATTTGTCTTGTTCTTTGTAGTTCACAACGTGCTTTCACATACTTTACGTCACTCGTTCCCTCGTCACCCCTCAATGTGCTGGTGGTGTAACGGCTGCTGTGAACCTTGATTCTCGTGGGCCTCGTAAGCACTTGACTTTGCTCACTAGTCCTCCTCTTGAAGACTCTTGCCCTCGAACTCTTCGACGTCTCCTGATTTTCATGTATTTCTTTAGTTCTTCTTCCTTTTGTCTTTATACATAGGTATTCCTCAGAGTATCTGGACCTGACTACCCCGTATTTCTCCCTTGCTAATGTTATCCATTATTGTGATTTCATTTATGTCAACGAAGATCTCTTTCACACACATACCCAGTCCTATTTTCTGAACTTTAGTATATTTTTCAGCTCCCTGATAGATGTCACTGACTAACCGTTCATCAGACTTTGTGTCTAATTAATAATCATCTTCCTTCTCTATTTCTTTATTTCCTTTTCTGTTAATGACTGCATTTCTCACGCACCAGGGCTCAAACCTTGAAATTGTGTTTTAATCCTTCCTCCACTTATACCTAACCATTTGTCAGAGTCTGTTCATTCCATCTTCAAAATATCATCAGCCTATATTGCTTCCTATTTGTTGTCACTGTTCTGGTTCAGACCTTATTGTCACTTACCTACATCACTTCAGTAACCCCTAACTTGTCACCTCTCCCTTGGTGTCTGTCACCTCCCATCCATCATATATGTCCCTGCCAGAGTAACTCTGCTAACATATACCCCAGTCACTTTTCTCCTTTGTCTGAATATCTTTACTGAGTCCAAGCTACCAGTACATTAAAGATCATGTTAGTTTTTATGGAACCCAAAGCTACTAGAGTCTAAATGCAACCTTACTTCCTAAACTTACTTTCTATTACTCCCCATTATGTACCCTGCTTTCCAGACAAATTATTCCCTGGTTCTTAACACACACTTCCTATGTTCCACCTCCATCTCTGTCCTCTGTTCCTGTACGTCATCGTTCCCAGTCGCCAAAAATCCAAAACGCTGCGTGGTGAGTAACGTCTTGCCCAGATCTCTGACGTCATCATGTTTCTCCTCTGAACTGCCTGCTGTACCGCTGTAGCTGTCTGATGGCGCTACTCGCCTTCTGTGTGTTATACACATACACTGTGTCCCCTGCCAAACTACCAGCTGGCTTAGGTCATGATTTATTTCTCATTTAGCCCAGCAGTTCTTTCAGCCTTTATCACTGCGCATTACGCACGGTATATGCTGAGCTAATATGTGTAGAAAGGAATAATCCTATCTTATAGCAACTCAGTCAAGTAGGCAGGGCAAGTAACATTAGCCCCTTTGGAAAGGCCAGGAAGCAGGCTTGAAGCGGTTCAGAGATTGCCTGAGGCCTGTGGCTCTGTAGTGCCAGAAAGCTAGCAGAAGCACCACCTTTCCAGGGCCACACTGCACCGCACGGCCTCGCCAAGCAAAGCAGAAGATGTACGTGGTATATGAATTGTGTCAAGGCTTGCCATCTCCGAACTCCAAGCATTAAAGTTTATTATAGAAGTCCTGAACAATGTATGCCTTGTTGTCCTTTCTGAGGATAGTAGTCTTATAAAAACCAGTATATTGATTTTTTTAGAAGTGTGTGTGCATGTGTGTCTGTGTGTTTGTGTTTGTGTACGTACATGTACACAAGAGGAGGAGGAAAAGAGAAAGACAATATTTAGTCAGGTTAGGAAAAGAATCAATAAAAGGGAGCATGTGACAAACAGGAAATACGCGGCAAACTCCAGATCCTGAAAGTCAGGCCAAACCACGTGAAAGGAAACCAATCGTTTGTCTATCTGCTATCACTGATGGCCGCACTTCAAAGAATGACAGCATGCGACTTTGGAAGATCCTTGAAAACTTACCGCTTCACTCTCTAAACACTATCAAAATTTTTCTTTCTTTCCTAGAAGTCATTATTTCCTTCCTAGAAATCATTATTTTTATTTGTTAGTTTCTGGGGTTTTTTAAATGTATATATTTCACTAAAACTTCTTTTTTCTTCCTTTACCAGAAGAAGAAGAAGAGCAGGTACCCACCGATGGGGGGACATCCGCAGAAGCCATGCAAGTTCCCTTGGAGGAAGACGATGAACTGGAGGAGGAGGAAATCATTAATGATGAGAATTTCTTGGGTAAGAGACCATTGGACAGTCCTGAAGCTGAAGAAATGCCTGCCATGAAGCGACCACGACCACTGAGCACGAAAGGGGACGCCCTGGATGCAGTATTATTGGAAGCTCGAGAGCCACTCAGCTCCATAAATCCCCAAAAGATCCCACCGATGCTTTCCCCAGTCCATGTCCAGGACAGTACGGACCTCGCCCCTCTTTCGCCTGAGCCACCCATGTTAGCTCCAGTTGCAAAATCACAAATACCAACCGCAAAGCCCTTAGAAACAAAGTCGTTTGCACCTAAAACAAAGACTAAAACTAGTTCTCCAGGACAGAAGACTAAATCGCCGAAAACCACTCAGTCACCAGCAATGGTCGGAAGTCCTATTCGGTCACCAAAACCTATGTCCAAAGAAAAGAAATCCCCGGGACGGTCTAAGAGCCCCAGAAGTCCCAAGAGCCCCAAGGCTGTGACCCATGTCCCCCAAGCACCTGTCAGACCCGAGACGCCGAACAGGATCCTTTCAGCTACAGCAAGTGAGAAGATGAGCAAAGAGGCTCTGCAGGTCGCACACGTGCACACACCGCCTGATGCTGTGAAGCTGAACAGTGAGAACCAGCCGAGAAAGGCCGTCGTGACTGACAAAACCATCGACGCGTCCATCGATGCCGTCATTGCACGAGCTTGTGCCGAAAGAGAGCCAGACCCTTTCGAGTTCTCCTCTGGCTCCGAGTCAGAAGGGGACATTTTCACCAGCCCGAAGCGAATTTCAGGCTCGGAATGTACGACTCCAAAAGCTTCCACTTCCTCCAATAACTTTCCCAAGTCAGGATCCACTCCTCTGCCTCTTTCAGGCGGAACATCAAGTTCTGACAATTCCTGGACAATGGACGCCTCCATCGATGAGGTTGTCCGGAAGGCAAAACTGGGAACAGCGTCCAACGTGCCCCTCAGCTTTCCTTACCTCTCCTCTCCCTCAGTCTCTCCTCCCACGCCCGAACCTCTGCACAAGCTGTACGAGGAGAAGACCAAACTGCCCTCCTCAGCGGACGTCAAGAAGAAGTTGAAGAAGGAACTGAAGACGAAAATGAAGAAGAAAGAGAAGCAGAGAGATCGGGAGAGGGAAAGAGACAAAAGCAAGGACAAAAGTAAAGAGAAGGAAAAAGTGAAAGAGAAAGAAAAGGAAGCCAGCAAGGAAACCAAGTATCCGTGGAAGGAATTCCTGAGAGATGACGAGTCGGACCCCTACAAGTTTAAAATAAAAGAATTTGCAGAGACCGATTCCAAAGTGCGATTGAAAGATGGCCTGGTGAGGAAGGAGAAAGAGAAGCATAAAGATAAGAAGAAAGACAGAGAAAAGGGCAGGAAAGATAAAGACAAGCGAGACAAAGACAGAGTTAAAGACAAGGGGCGAGAGGATAAGGTGAAAGTGGCCGCAGCGCCCCTGGTCCTGCCCCCCAAGGACATGGCCCTGCCCCTGTTCAGCCCCTCCGCAGCCGTGAGAATCCCCGCCTTGCTGCCCTCCTTGTCGCCCAAGTTGTTTGAAGACAAGGAGAAACCGAAGGAGAAAGAAAGGAAAAAGGACAAGAAGGAGAAGAAGAAAAAGAAAGAGAAAGAGAAGGAAAAGGAGAAGAAAGAGAAGGAACGGGAGAAAGAGAAGAGAGAGAGAGAGAAGAGAGAGAAAGAAAAGGAGAAACACAAGCATGAAAAAGTAAGCAGTTTCTCATTTTTGGCCCTCTCTGAACAAAGTCCTATTGACAAACGCAGGGACACACAGCCATCAATTATATCTGTCCTTTGGATGCAGATCACCCATAACGTCACTGAAATATGTGTGTAATGGGGTTACAAATTTTCATTTTCATTCTAAACCCATAAGCATGTAATCCAGCCCCCTCTAAACTGGAAAGTGTTAACAGTTCATAGCCTAAGCAGAGTCTAATCATAGACTGTAAGCTGTCTGTTAGTTGCACTAGTCTCTGGCAGTTTTAAAAAACCTGTAATCTTGAACTGTGAATCGTATTTGTGTAATTCTCAAGTCTACGACGTACTATTTTGTACCCAAATGTTGGCTACCCGGAAAAGACAGCTTCCATTTTTCTAAGTGCATGAACACCATGGCACTATTCTAAGAGGTTAGCGAGGGCCGTGGAGTCCTTCCTTACGCAGTCGTTTTCTTTTTGGCGAGCCATTTTTGCAAGTATGTAAGGTTATGGCTGTCTGCTACTTTCTGTAGCATCTCTTACCCTTCTGTTTTCTGCTTTAATAAGATTAGGACATGTTTCTGAGTATCTGGGCTGATCTGGCAGCCTGGCTGGTGGGCAGAAAATAATTCCAAATATTTTACAATGTACAGAAAATATTCCAAATATTTTACTACTTCCAGAGAGTACAGCCAAAGCAGCTGCTATGCATCCTGCAGCTTTGTAGAAACTAGGACCTCGGTCCTTTGGTCACGGGAGGTGACCTCTGCTTCTATGGCTTTGCTCTTCGGCCCATGGCTCTTTGGATTACTGTGGTTGACGGGTTGATTTGAAATTTTCTTTTAAACCTTCTTAAAAAGTATCCAAGTGTCCATGGTACCATACCTACAGATGAATTCCCAGAGACCTTTCCTCTGACCTCTAGACACAATCCTGTTTGAGGTTGGCTGCAAAATAATACACAGTAATTTTTTCCACATAATAGAATATGTGTTTGGCCTACAGCACATTCATTACCAATACTTTTGCAATATTTTCAATTTCAAACCTACCTAGAATTAGTTGAGCAGACAAGAAGTGATGGCAACTCTCACATTTTTCTGCCAAACTTTATTCTTTCTCTAATAAATAGCACATGGCTGTTCTAAAATATGAAGGAGGAGAATGGAGATTCTGATATTAATAACTAAACATCGGCAAGCTAACAAGACACAAAAACCCAACTCTTATTTCCATTTTAAAAATCATTTTATTGTGACGTTATTTTTAGGTAGTAGCTGACACTTCCACGTCTCTTATTTTCTCCTCCTCGCACACCCGTGACCTAAGTCCAGTAGGTATTGTTATCAGCATGTGCCGATGAGAAATTGAGCCAAGAGAGTGACTTGTCCAAGTCAAGGTCACACAGCCAGCAAAAGCCAGGTCATGTACACACAGATATACTTCACGTTTCAGAGTGTTTACTGCTAGACATCTTGCCTGGCAGCAGTTAGTCACTTATCCATCGTGTACCTGGTAACTTGGCAGCGGAGCCCTCAGCAAATCAAACAGGGTACTGTTGCTTTCATCACCATCTTAACTTTGGAAAGTCAGTGGAGCTGTTTCAACGGCCATTATGAATTTGAGTAAAGCCCATCAGATTAGCTTGGTAACAGCAGTCTGTGCCTTTCCTCAGCATCTACCTGACTTTGGGAAAGAAAAACTCCTTGGCTGGAGGCAAAGGCTCAGTTCCGAGTTGGACAGATTCCCCCTAACAGAAGCCTACAAGTCCTTGTGTCAGCTTTGATGGGTTATAGATTGGGTAAATGACAAAAGGTACAAAATTACAAAGTCAGGTATCTTATAAGGTCTTTAAAAATAGTAAACAATTATTAGAGTTAAACCTGAGTTCAAATCCTGGCTTTTTTAGCTGGGTGAAATTGGGCAGGTTACTTTTGTGTGGGGTAAATGAGGGAACCCCCTGAGATGTGCTTAGTGCTGTGTGTCTGGCACGTAGGTAAATGCTCAGTAAGTGGAGATGATGGTGATGGTGCTGGCAAGTGTTACTCCATTTTGAACCAACCCCTAAAAGGTACAAACCTAGAGTTTGCTACTTCATTGGACTGTACAAGCTAACTTATGTATGACAGGGTGAGTCCGCTATAGTTACGGCATTTAAAAATGATTTCTGCTTCCTTGGCATTCTTTTAAATTTGAGCTTTTTATGTAGCTAGGGACGGATAAAAGCTAGTGCAACCCATGGACATGCCATTGACCATAGTTTGGACTATCACCACCACTAGAAGAAATTGAGATATTAACTTAAATACTGACTTCTTTTTCAACCCCACTTACCCCCCCCCCCCCGCCCCCTAAGTGTCAAGCTGTATGAGTTAATGAAAGTAGACCCCGATTTGGGTTACATATGATCTAAGAAATCTGTTACATATCCACAGAAGAAAGACAACAAGAGTAAGTCAAACTGAGTCGTATCTAAGCTGCCCCCAAGAAAATGTCTTCCATCAAAAGAACGCGGGCCACAGTCTCCTTCTTTCTTCTTCTCATCCCGACCAGCTCATAGGAACAACTCTCACAGACATTGACCCAGAGCAGCCAGCAAGGGCATTGTTTTAATAAAAGAAAATGATCCCCTCTAGTTAGTTTCCTACCTGTAAGGTTTTCACCAGCCACACCCACGTTTGTCAGTACAAGAACCAGTAACAGTACCATTCATTAAATGGGGGTCTGCGTGGAATCCTCAGGTACTTCATCTTTGAAGTAGGGGTGTAATAATCACACTTTTTTAAAAGCAGCAGAACAGTAACAGTTAACATTTATTGAGTAATTACTATACGCTAAACACCATGCTAAATACTGTGTATAACTTTAATTCCTTATCACAACTCTGTAAGGTGGTCACTATAATTATTATCACTTTAATGAGAAATTGGACTTAGAGAGATTAATAAACATGCCACGATCATACTCCCAGGAAGAGATTGAACAGGAGGCACCCTTTCAGCCCAGGCCGTCAGATGCCATAACTGATGTTAACCGCTGCACTCGCCTACACTGAATAAAAAGTGGGTTAAGAGGAACGCTGTATGCAAGGCACCTGGTTCCGTGATGGGCCATCAGAAGGAAAAGTTCTTCCAGTGGTGGTGATAGTCCAAACTATGGTGATTTATGCACAGTCTCTCCGTCCCCCTTTATGGGCAATAATGTGTATTGGTCAAGGTTAGAGTCTGGTCTTTCACCTTTTAAAATAGAACCAAACTTTTTGTGGACAACATATTAAGAGCAATTATGTTGAGCAGTCTCAAACCATCACCATAATGGCTTTCAGCAGTGATGAACCTAACAGTACATTTCAGAGCAGTTTAAAATTTTCATTTGTGTTTGTGTCAGTGTGTGGATCGCATGACTTAATTTATGAACCATGGATCTTTGAGGTCTAAATGAATGTTACAGGATGACTTTAATTAAAATTTACTCTTAGTTTTTTAAGTTTTTTTTTTTGGAAGGAGGATCACCGTTAAAAAATAAATAAGAAATGTCAACTATAAGTGAAAAAAAATGTTTAAGTAAATAAATAAGGAAACATCTCATTTATGTTAGTGGAATCCAACGTTGTACATATAATCTTATATAGAAGATAAACCAAAATCCATTCGTCATACTTGGAAATATGTCTTTATGCTCTTAGTTGAGTATAATCTAAGAAGTCACGGTAGGGTTTCACCCCCAAAATGATGAAGTCACAAGCTGTAAATCAATAAGCCTAGTGCTGGCCCACAGAGCAAGGGCTTTGGCAGTCAGACTGGGCTCTAAATTCAGCTCCACCACTCATTGGGTACCCACCAGCCTCCCCCAGCCGCTCTGACCCTCTGCTTCCTTCACTGTCTCTTTCCTCCCACTGAACACTGGGAAAGAGTGTTATTAGAAAGTATGGTTTACCTCTGCCTAAAAGCAATGGTTTCATACCTTCTCTAAGAGTATTTTGGCTTAGTAGGCCTTCTCTTCTGCCTTGTCATAGGAAACAACACAAATTTGTGTCATTTAAGATGAGTAGATAATGATAACAACTCAGAATTTTCTTACAGCTAACCAATAATGTTAATAATCAACCCACAGACGACAGATTTGCTTGTAATGGAAAGCTCATTGATTCTATAAAGGATTCCGCAAATTTTTATCCTACTGATTGATGAATTGATTCTATTTGAGCTAGCATCAGCTATTGAATGAACTAACCCAGATAGTAATAAATGATATTAGCAACTTCCGCTTTCTGAGTGTATGCACTTGGTACTTGCCAGACCTGGCCAGAATTCGGTAATTAATCCTCCCAGCAGCTCTGCGGGTTTGGTGCTGTTGCCCCTATATACAACTTAAGAAAAACAGAAAGGTTGAGGAACTCGCCGTAGTTCATGCATGGAAGAGCTGTGACTTAGCCCACATCCCTCAGAGCCAAGCCTGTGTCCCATTGCCCAACGAGGCCTTCTCAGACCAGCCACCTAACAGAAGCTGATGAGAGGGTAAGCATGGCTTCACACTCCAGAGCAAGGTGACATAATTTTAGAAAACTTGAGTCCCTGAAGAGACCTCGAAGAGCTGTTCAACTGCCATATTTTAAGGAGCAGGCATTGGAGGCCCTCAAAACTCTAATGACCTCTGTGATCAAACAGTTAAAAATGTTGAATGTTTCTTTCATCTATCCCCAAATCCCTTTGTATTTGTCCCCAAATGATCTTTTATTGAACTTAAAACAGTTTGTTCTTTAGAGAATGATAGTCTTACTGGTTTGTGCCTTTAACAAAAGGTTGTCATTGTTTTCCCTTCTATTTAAAGTAACGTCTCATTTCCAGTCTTCTCATCATCTTTCATAATTAACAAGTGAAATAAAGGGTTTTCGGTCAATAAAATAACCCAGTAAAAAGGGGAAATATTCCCTTCCTGTTTCTTATGGCTGTGTTACAAGAGGAAATCAGTAACTAATATTCAGTAATAATATTTAAATGAGTATGTTTGAATTTATAGTTTACCAAAGGCCATCTCCAAGTCTTCATATGAATGGACGCTGAGCGCTAATGAAAGCCTGAGTTCTAGTTCATTCATCCTTGCGGATTCCACTTGTTATACTTGACCACAAAAGCAGCTCTCCTTCCTGCCTGTCTTTTTAATATTTTAAACAGTGTATTAGTGTTTAGTTAGCCTATATTTCTAAATGAAAATAATGTAAAGACCGCAATTGCTAAGAAAGACAAAAAGATGGTTACCAGTTATCATAGTTGAGCATCCATAATGGTAGGTTATTAAATTTGGCTTTTCATCAGTACTATTTCTGGGTATTTTTCTGATAGGCCAGTATAGATGGGAATCTCAACTAGTGCTGGCAGAGCTTACTGCTACCCTACTTAGCACACACATACGGGGTTTTCTTTAATGAAAGAAGTTGAACATTAAAAAAAATAGAAAATAAAAACTTGGCTAGATTATATTGACAAAGCTGCCCATTACCTTTGCAGAAAGTCCCTGTCAGAAGATAAACTTTAAAGCTGGAATGCATGAAAGAGTTCCAAGATAGAATTTAAATTTAAACTGATTCTTTATAGATAAGCTTTTTAAAAATCCACCTCTTTGCTTCAAGTCAGGATTTTAAAAATAAATTTCCCCTTTAAATCTCTTGAGCGATTTTCATTTTTTGCAAGGCCGCACTGCTGGTGTCCTGGAAAAATGGAGAGTTAGAGCTTTATCAGTTGGTGCCCTGAGGTATGTGGCAAAGAAGCTAAATCCTTGAAGATTAGCAAAAAAAATGCAACACATGGCAATAAGGGGCTTATATGACTACTAGTATTAGTTCAGGTGAAAGAAGTATTGCTTATACATAAAACTGGACAAATCCACTGACAATGTATTTTTAGTTAGCTACAAAGGAGTCTTATATTACTGGACTTTGCCTCTTTGGTGAATTGGGAAGCTTATAATCCACTGTAAATGCTCTTCTGTGAGCCCCAATTCTCAGCATCTCTAAAGTGCTGTTCTCTTATTTTAACCCTTAGAATCTCATGTTGTCCCCAGGTCTGGGCTTCATGCCCTTAAAAGGTGGCATTCGTCATATTGTTTAAATAATTGAAGTAATTGTCATTTAGTTTGTGGCTTTCTGGAAAGAACACACGAGAGGTTGTTTTATGATTGTAGAAAACTTTTTATTTTGGTAGGCATCTGGATAAAGTTAATGTAACCAAAAGTCTGGTCAGAAATTTTTATTTAGAAGTACTTCCCATATCTATATTATTAGCGTCCTCATTAACCTTTCTCAATAATTGCTTGAATTTTATCTTTTAAGTTAAAATCTGTTTTAATGTCTTTAACAATGAAATTAAAGTATTTGATGTCCTGGTTTGTCTGGGACAGTCCAGTTTGCACCTGTTATGTGCTGTAAATAATAGTGCCCGCTTTCACTCTCAAAGGTGTCGCTGTTTGGATGGTATGGTCATCCTCGTTACTGGTAAAACTTTGAGCTGAGGTAACAGGTTCTAAATCATTTATTAACTCAACAGATTTACTAAATATATGTTGTCTTCAGGGCACATTTATACCATTTTTAATCTGATTTATAAAATGTATCTCCATTTTTGTTTGCTTATTTTCTTTATATAGAGTGTCATTTAACTTTTTTTTATCCTTTGTCATAAATAGACCATGTCTTGATTCTTTTGCCCTGCCAGGCCACTTAAGACAGCGTCAAAAACCCGACCAAGCTTAGGTGTGTGGTAGTGAGGTCAAAGTTCATCTCAAGTTCCATATCAACTAGTTAGCCTTCCATAGAGAAAAACATGTTTCACAACCAACCCTAGCCATCTCACAAGTACATGTCAGTCATCATAAAATACATTGACAGAGAAAGTGAACAGCTCCACGCAAGACATCAGCATTGCCAGAAAAAAAAGACTCAGTGTGTGGCAAAGAGTCGAGGAGCTGTATGGTAGCAGCGGATGAATTTGGTGTCAGGAGCCCTGGACTGAGACTGTCTGGTTACTCACTGGTACCTCTGGGCAAACCACTTACTCTGCCTGAGCCCTCCATACGTGGGGATGCTGATACCTCCCACACCTACCTTATGTAGGGTTGTGAAGATTACACTGAATCGTGTGGATGGGATGCACTTTGTAAAGGACTATACAAGTGTGAGGTATAATTGTGGTGTAGAATGGTCATAGAAATGGACCACATGTACAGAGTGAAGCATAATAATAGTAAAGTATATTTTTAAGGGTATAGCAGCAAACAGCCTTATTTTTAAATAAAGCTTAAGAAAGGTTTATTTAAATGCTTAAATAATAGTATTGTGGGTTGAAGGAGCGAGAAATATAACTCTCAATACCTCATCACTTATGAGTATGTGACCCTAAAATTTTTTAGAATTGAATAAATCTAAGAATTTTATTTAATTTTCCATTCGTTGAATCAAAAAAAAAAAAAAAAACTATTCAATTCTAGTTTTACTATTTGTGTAACCTTAGAACAGAAAAGGGAAAGGAAATGGAAAAGAAAGGACAAATGATTGCTTTTTGATCAGTTTCCCTGTAAAGTGGAAACCATAATATGTACCACACATGTTTGTTACAAAACCTAAATGAGAACACCTGAAAAATAACCAAGCATAATGCCTGGCACATAGTTAGTGGTTTATAAATGTGTGTTTGTTTTGGATATACTTGTTTGTCATCCCAAAGATAGTACTGGAAGGTGAGAAAAACACAGAAGCCTTAATAGTTTACAAAATAGACCGGAGCACTCCAATTTGGTTAGATGTGGATGGAACTCTGTGCAAACAAAAAGAACCAAAAAAAAAAGAAAAAAAGGAGAAAGTGAACTAGTTGTACATGGGTCTTGCTCTGCCCCCACCCCAGTGACCCTTGATCCCCTAGGGCCCTGAGGAAAACCACTGGACTGGACTGTCCAAAGAACTTGGCAAATGAAGGAGCCATCTGCCAGAAGTGAGACCGTCAGGAGGAGCAGGGTTTTGTGGGGAAGTTGATAAGTTAAAGTTTAGATATGATGAGATGAAATAGACATAAGATACATAGCTGAAAATGTTCAGTGGGCAACATTCTGTTTTGGCCTGAGGTTCAATCAGTGCCAGTCTGGGGGCAGAGTTTGAACACATGACATATTTAACACTTACAATTAAAACTATGGACATGGATGAGATCACTGAAGAAATTGTAGAATGACAAGAGGAGAGGACCACGTAAGGTCTGTCCCAAGTAGAGGATTTTGTAAAGGAGAGGAGAGAGCATAGCAAGATCTATAATGCAAAACCATGCTGAGACATGAGGAAATAGTGTCCAGAAAAAGTGATTTTAGTGGCAATGTTGGGGCTGAAAGTAGATTGGAGTGGGTTGAGGAATCAGTGAATTGGAGACTGAAAAATGTGAGAGGTTGTTGGCTGGAGATTAAAGAGAAGGTAGTTTTTTTCAAAAGATAGAGTCAAGCACATTTAAAAACGAGATGAAAGTAGTGAATGGAACTGAGAAGTTGAAAATGCTGTAAATAAAAAAGCTAATGGATGGAGGAGGGTTCGTTAGAAGACAGGAGGAGATGGATTCTAGTGTAATTGGGGATGCAGAAAGGTGCGTGGGGAGTTGAGGGGCCTCCTGCCTAGTGGTCGAAGTCTTAGATCTTGATGTAACAATGGATTAAAAATAAACTTTGGAAGGGGACAGGTAAAAGCATATGAAAACAACGTGCAATATATTATAGGAGGTCTGACAATTAAGTTCACGTACTTGTCAGACCTATGACACAATACATTGAGTATTATGTTACATATTCACCCTCCTTTAAAACCACCAAGCTGTTTCATGATGAATTAATTCTCGAGTTTGAACTAGATAATCAGTGGCTTGCGACTAGTTGTCATAGTGACTAGCAGTGTGTATACAATAGTACCCGAGACCAGGGATATTAAGTCCCTGGCAGTGCCTGGGACAGTCCCGTTCAACAAAGAACCGCCCCACCAAAAATGGCAATAAAACCCCTGTTGAAAACGCTGATAGATAATAATTTGGATTGTATAGTCAAAATATTTATTACACCGTAGGATCTTCAGACCCAGAATTGTGAAAAACCCTGTTAACATCCTACTTAATTTGTATATTCCCTTTCTGGCTCTTAGCTCAAATATTTGTGAGATACTTTTTAGGAGCCATTACCTTCACCACAAATCCTTTCTAAAACTATATATGTTTTTTCTTTTCCAATGTTTCAGATCTTTGTACTGTTAACCAAAAAATTGAACAGTTTAATGCTGTAATTACACTTGGTGTTTCAGCTTTCTTGTATGATAGTGCAAATTTAAGATGAGTTTAATGTTTTTCAAGTTCCATAAATAGATAGATGCCTTTTACCTTATGGTGGAGATATCATTGCATTTTTTTTCTACTCATGGTAGGTCTGGCAACTACTTAAACGCTCCACCAAATGGTCTAGATAATAATTTTTGTTTAAAAAAAAATGCTATCAGTGAAATTCAAGAAATTATCCAAAACTAAGAAAATACAAAGATAACTGCCACATTTCATTAAAGTGTGTAGAATATCTCAGGATGCCAGGTAGCCTTCAGCTGTTGAGAAACCAAAACATTAGAGAGCCCAGATTATCTTTGCATCTAGCATGTTAACACATTTGAGGCTTAAGCCTGCTTATCTGGTTTGTGGAGATGGGGAAGTAGGCGGTACTTCTGTTGAAAAAAAAAATACATGTTTAACTAGAATGTTCTAACTTCCACAGATAAAAGTGGAGCCAGTTGTTCCAGCCCCAAGTCCAGTTATCCCCAGGTTGACTCTCCGAGTTGGTGCTGGCCAAGACAAGATGTAAGTATAAATGTTTTCAATTAGAATGAAATGAATTGAACTGAATTTTCTCTACACTTTCCCAATGGATTTAGAACTCTACACACCTTTTCCAGGTATGAACACATAAGGTCAAACTTTATTTTGAGAATTCTTCATTTTCAAATTTTTATTGCTTTCTCTTTCAGAGTAAATGCATATTGCTTTATTTAACATATGGGATCCTGTTTTCTTTTCTACTTGTTCTTTTTCTCTTTTTTTAAAGACTAGCACATGATGTTGCTTCTGCCTGGTTTTTCGGTTCTCGTTACCTGAACACTAAGAAACTGTATTGAATAGACTAAATGCCGTATTACACTCAGGCAGATGTAATGTTATATCTTCTCGATATGTATCGTCTGTCACCATAACAAAGAAGAGATTCTCTTCTTTCTCAGATGGTACATGGCTTTATTCTGTACCTATAAAACAAAGATACTGCCAAAACAAAGATACATAATAATAACTGAAGTCTTAATTGTCTGCTTTCTTGTTATTTTTTTATTTTTGTTTTTGTCTTTTGTTAACAGAGAACTGAAAATGTAAACCCTATGTGTACCGTTTGTGTTAATTTTCATGGAATCATCATATCAGCCCACCCTTCTTTAAAGTAAATTAGTTGGCTATGTTTCTTTTATTCGTTTATTAAGTATGAATTAAGGCTTGCAGTGCTCTTACATGTCACTAATAAGGTGATAAAACATTGATTTTTTTTGTAAATCATGTTGAGATCATTCTCTTTATTCTAAAATCACACTATATATCATTTAAATGAATTTCATAAGTTAAATGTACAAGTTTACAACCTTGTTTTTTACCAGTAAGCCTGAAAATGGATTAGTTTACATTGCAAACAGTCAAATATTATGTAGAAAATAGGCTTACAGGGTATTTAATTTTCATTTGGTTTTTAACCATAAAAATGAAAGTAGGACCTCTCCATGGATTTATACAATAGGTAGGGTAGACAACAGAAAATATGCTTTGTGTTCTCAGTGGTTCATTCCATCTTAATGTTTGTATTTATTTATGCTGCTGCTCTGTTAATTCCAAATGTAATGCAATGATAAAAGGCCATTATCATTATGATGAATGGTAGGATTGAAGCACATCTGGTCTTCTAGGAGAGTGTATACTCTTTTGAAGACTGAAAGAAGAAAACCCATGTTGTTCGTTCTTTTCTTACCTAAATTATCTGTATAATTTCCACAGTCCTCTTTTTGTTTGTGTCAGTAGAAACCTAGTCAGTGGATGGTAGTATGGCTGACAAGCTTAGACAATGTAACAAAAAGACTGTAGATTCAGCTGTTGTTTAACCAGATACTGGTATGCCTGGTGCCCTCGATCTTACCAACAAAAATTTGAATAAATTTATCCTTATCCCTCAACCAGTAGAGGACAGAGGCTGATGAACAAGGAAACCCAAGCAGAGTAACTATTAATACCATCTTCTTGGAAATTCTGCACTTGAACTCATGTCTCTGAGGGGAAGATGTTCTGTTTATCATTCAGCAAATACTTTTCTCCTACCAGTTCATATTTATTCTGTTTGCTCAATAACTCACCATTACTTAGTTTCTACTTCCACACACAAGTTTGGCTTGTGCGTTCCCTTTAGAGAAATAAGGTTTATAAAAAGGGATTGATGATAATAATCATCTCATCCATCCTGACACATTTCTCAGTCATTCTGTTGACTACTTTTCTCCTCTCAATAAATCGCTCATGCACCTAAGATATTGGAAGATGTGAGGAATAGATCTTATTGTTCTGGAAGAAAAGGTCCAGTATTGGGGAAATGATAATACCCAGATATTCTAGAAAAATTGTGTAACATTATATAACATGTGAACTTGCAGATATTTAGGTAAATAATCCCCATGTTATATGAATAATAATCATTTGACAAAAGTCAGACTCATGGAAATACTTATAATGTATAAGTACTTAAAACAGAATAAATTAAGTAAAATATATTACATTTTAAATTAAAATGAGAGAAAATGAGGCCCAACACAGTAACAGCATGTTATGTAACTTAGTAAAGTTTTTTGTTTGGTTTGTTTTTTTAATCTGAATCAGAGGTCAGCAAACTATGGCTCATGAGCCTAATCCATCCCATGCCTGTTTTTGTATGGCTCGCAAGCTAAGAATAGTTGAGAAAAATTTAAAAGAATAATATTTTATGCCACCTGAAATTAAAAATAATCTCTTACTGTAGCATAAAAATACATGGTTTATTTCATGGCAGTGATAATGGGAAAGAGACGGTAGAGTCATACAAATGTGCTTTTACTTAGTTTGGACGCACTTGGGGGTGTAATGATACTCTTTTGAAGTGAAATTAATGAGCAGACTAGGATTCAAAAGGGGGGGTTGAATAGTCTGGGGAGGGGGTTGTTTATTGGTGAAAAACAGGCATAGAATAGAGTCTTTTGAAATTATAGGAAAAGGAAAAAAGCTTTACAGGGTTCAAATTATACCCTCTCATTGAAAGATCTTTAAGACAATATTTAGTTTCTAAATCTTCTTAAATAAAGAAGTTATGTCTTCTGCCCTTGATCCAGGAAAGTACTTTGAGGTTAGATTATTTCCTCTAGTCTCTGTTATTGTTCCTTGAAGCAAGACAGAGGTACCTTGTGTTTGCCTTGATTGAACGTGCCTGGAAATTATATTCTAAAGGGTCTTGTGGTGGGTCAGTACCTCCTCCTGATAGTGTTAAAATTCGAGGTGACTTTGCAAGCACCTCAAATTCCTTTAGTGTGTACCCCAGTACATGGGTATCCAGAGTTCCGTCAGTCTGTATTGAAGATGACACTAAAATACTAACCTGAAATTATAATATCAACACCTGTAAAGTTGATTGGAGTAGTACCAATGGGAAGAAACAGCACATTCAAGGAAATTGCTAACATACCTGAGTCTGGCCTGACAATCAGGTTTTCCCCGGAATAGTTGCCTATATTGATCAGGAGACTGAGGTTCTGCTTGGACTCGGTGACAAAGAGCATGGCTAGTGTGAGGGAGGGGCGAGTGGCCGCACAGTTGTCGTGTTTTTTGTCATCCCAATCTTCTCATTTACTGAGCTAGTTGGTTTTGAGCAAGTGTAGGCAGAATGGGCTAACTTATGGCATTCATTCATGTGTTCATTCATTCATTCATTCATTCATTCATTCCTATGAACAAAATAGAGCAAATAAGGTGATGGAGTATTTAGGGGCAGGGACTGTTTAGATAGAATTGTGAAGAAAGACATGGAAGAACAGGACCTACAACTTTTCTAAGTTTAAATGTGTGGCTATAATTTATAAAGTTCAAAATTCTGTTACAGAAGCTTCTCATAAAGATGGTTTTAAATACTGGTAAAGTAGTAAGAAAAAGTGTAAATATATCTAAAGATTTTGGGGTGAAGAGTGGCAGTTAGGGGAGTAAGCATTCCTCCTCCCTCACATTTCTCAGATGTCCCTTTAATGCTGTCCTCTCACTGGGACTGGAAAGGAAGCTACTGTCTTCTCTCCGCGTACTCCTTCCCATCTCCCCTTGGGCGGCGCAGCTCTTCTGTCAGTTACATTAGACTGGTCGATGGGCTTACTGTGTTGGAGAAATTGTGAGCGGTGTTTCTGCTGTCAGGACATTGCTGCCCTTATTCAATGACCTCATAAGAAAAGTAAATTAATTGGTACGCTTCAAGCACACAATAATGCTCGGTCATTTTTCCAATTAATATCTAATAGCATATTTGATCAAGTGACACAGAATCATTACCGATGCCTTTCAGAGAACAGTATTAATATCAATGACTCTAAATTTTCTTTTGACTCAGAGGATCACAATAGATAATCTCTTTTACAAATATAACTCCTTTTCCAAAATATGCAAATTATGCTGAAATATTTTCAGTGACCACTTTACTGTTGGCAATTATAGTTTTCTTTCTGCTAAAATTTTTATTTCTAGTGTTAATACAGCCATGAATATTATCAGATTGCTTACAATTCAGAAAATTCTTTCATCGATCAGGTACCTCTCATAGCAGAGGCACTGAAAATGTGATGCTTTCCTTTTCGTGTCAGTAATTTGGGTTTTTGCTACCATTTACAGAGTTTAGCTTCTGCCTGGGAGGGGGCTTTTTAATGTTTGGGGTATCTAAATTATTTATATATACTATGAAAATGGGAGCAGAAACTTTGCACACTAATCTTGAGAAGCATAAGGATTTGTTTACTCTTCAAAAACAAAATATTTATAGATGTTTTCCTTTTGTGATGCAAACTTTTCGTATTAATATTTTTTGACAGTACAACTAGAAGCAGAGAATAATCATAGGCAATTACAAAATAATCATTTAAAATATTTTTACAAAAATCTATTTTATATTTTTAGATGTAGCCGGACTTAGCCAAAAGACATTTAACAGGGTGAAACATGTGTAGTGGTGTTTTAGTGCTAAATTCTTCAGAGAAATAATAGCAAATGGTTTTTATTTCACTGTCTGGATTTTCCCTCTATACTTGAAATGTTGTTTATTCATATATAACTTATATCCAGCCCAAGCAAGTTGAGGGTAACTCAGAGAGAGAACATAACAATTAAGTGACTAAAAAATCGAAAAGCAAAGTAAGACCAAGGAGAGGAAAAAAGAAGCAAATGATTGCATGTCAAATAGGATTATGGCTTCTGGCAATAAGTAACAAGTGAAGTACCTCTTAGTTTCTCAGGAGAGACAAAGTTTTCCAAGGCACTAAATTTAAAACTTTATTTTTGTGTGGAACAAGATTAGCAGGAACAGTGTCTTCCATAGCAACTTTTACAGCAGATACAAAGGCATTTTTTATTTTTGTATTTGATGATTTCTTTCACCAACCCCCTACCCAGGGGTATATACCGTGTTTCCCCAAAAATAAGACCTAGCCGGACAATCAGCTCTAATGCATCTTTTGGAGCAAAAATTAATATGAGACCCAGTCTTATTTTACTATACTGTATGACCAGGTGTTATATAACATGTAATATAATGTAATGTAATATAACATATAATATAATACTGGGTCTTATATTAATTTTTGCTCCAAAAGACGCAGTAGAGCTGATTGTCCGGCTAGGTCTTACTTTCTGGGAAATACAGCAGCACAAAAGCACATTCAGTGAAGAGGATGACTGTAAAACAGAGTCTTCTCATTTCTAATTGGAACACTCTCATTTTCTTTTTTTGTATGAGTCAGGATTCTTGGATGCAAGTGACAGAAACCCAAATCAGACTAACTTAAAGGAACAAAGTAAAGGGGGTGTATTTGACTTCAGGTAAGGCAGTATCTAGCGTTCAAAAAGTGTCATTAAGACTCCGCTCGCTTTTCTTTTTCTCTGTCCTGCCTCTGTGTGGTGGCAAAAATGGTCCAAGTCGCTGGCAGCTGATATGCTTCTTAGTGCTCGATATCCCTGGTGAAACCCCTCGCCCCTGCACCGCGTCCATTCTCAGTCCCCACCAGAGACTCGGCTGGCCAGCCTGCTTCACCCACCCGGTGGCAGGGGAGACAGCTTTGTCTGAAGGGCAAATGGTAGGTTCCAGAAGGAAAGGAGGACTCGCTTACCAGATTAAGGGATGAAAGGCAGGCAAAAACAACGGATTTGATTTATTTCATTTTATTTTATAGAGGGAAAAGGTAGTCAGATTTAGTATTTTTATAAAAGCGTGCCGAGGAAGCAGAGCAAAGGAGCTTGTTGGTTTTTACAAAATGATCCTTTAGATCCTTTAGAAATAAAGTCCAGGACATTTCAGAGCATCATCCATCAAACTTGGAAGGCCCTTAGCTTTTCTATTTTCAGTTTGTTTCCCTTCCAATAAAAATGTCTGCTTTAGATTTAAAAAAAAAAAAAGGGATTGAAAAGTGTTGATAGTTTTGTTTTGCCCTGGTTAACTTGCCACTGATACTGAAACATTTCATAGGTATTTTACCTATATTAGAAGCTAAATAAAAAGAACAATGACCCAAAAAATCTTAAGAATGACTATGTTTAAAATTTATGGCAAATGACTTAATGTAAATGCCAATGAAAGATGGTAACATTACACATGCAATTTCCTCGCAGCTGAACAACTAAAACAAAGCTGTGGATTGCGTCCACTATTCTGGCTACCTTGTTGTATTTATAAATGCAACACACTCAAACCCATTGTCTCAGTTGTAACTCTGAGAGGAAGCAGATAGTGAGAATTTTTCTTATGCAGGCCTTCAGCCCTTTTCTGATTTTTCTAGACAAGGAGTTCTTGACCTCCTTATGTTACTCGCTCATTTTTACTGACCGAAAATTGTGATGACGGCTCTGAGTTTAACTTCTTCCCCTGACACATTGTAGTTCGTTCATTAACACCAAAGATGCAGTATGTTTAAGAGGAAAAATAGTACACTGTCAGAAAAACTGGCTTTAGGTTTTGGGAAATGCTTTTACTACACAGTAAAACAAGTGGAAAGATTATCATCAAAGCATTTCCATCTTACTTGTAAACAATTACAGCAGTCCTTACACAGATGCCACATTAGAAGACTTGGGGAAATTTACTGGGTTCCATTCTAATGCAATTAGAGCTAATTTTGTTCTTTAAATGAATAAAAGGTCAGCTAGTAAATCTAGCTTATCTGGAGTCCAGACTTCAATAAATTGTTTTATTTAATTTGTTGTAAAAGATCTTATCCTTAATGGGCCTAGGTCTTATTAGTTCACTTAGGTTTTAAAATATTTATGACCACCTTTTTAGATATGATTTGAATGATAGTTGGAAAGTTCCTCTCTGCAGTGTTATCGAGGCGCAAGATCACTAATTGAGTGAATATAGGGAGGTACTTAAGATTTGTTATCTAGAAAAAGCTGATGTGAACCTCCAGAATTTAAATGTTCTTTAACCTGTGACAGGCAGAGATAATTTAGCTATACCATGGTAACCTTTTGGATATTATCTGACCATAATTTCTCCTAAAGATCAAACTACTGCTCACACTTTCTAGGGTTTAAGAAGAATGCGTACCTACTGAGAACGCTTAGGCACTCTTGTTATTACTGACAACCCCGTGGACAATTTAGATTCTTTGCCTTGTATTATCTCTTGTCATTTTATGGGGCTATAGTAATATGAAAACACTTACATACAGACTGTGGAAGGGCATAGTGTTATGTCTCTTCCTTAGTCCCACTCCCGCCTTTGTACTTGGTAACTCACAGATGGATATTCGTGTCACTGCATAAAGTCTGTGGTTTACAGTATCACAACCTTTTAAAAATGTGGGTGCCAAAGTCTCAACACATAGGTTAAGGGATATGTCACTGTGAGTTACGAACTAGCTGCGTGACCCCTGCCTGTTTGGATTTCCTCTTTTGGGTTCTGTCCTCAGAGCTGTCCTCCGGGCTCCAAGAAGGAGCACGGCGCCTTCCCTGCTTTTAGGGTCAGCTTCTCCCCTTGTGCCGCTCTTCATCCCCACCCCTCCTGCTTTTCCACCCCCCCACCCGCCTGTTATTTCCCGTCATTGTCGCCTCTCCTCTGTATCTTCCTCTCCTTCCTTTGTCTCATATCTGTCCTTGGGCCTTGTATTTTCCCATCGGACACCTTCTCGCCTTCACCACGCCTTCCCACTAGACGAGAGAAAGGCTATAGAACTTCCTCTTCTCATTCTGACTTCTCACAACTTATTATTCATGAAAGTCCTTTATATGCCAAAATGATTGCTCATTAAGTACTTTATTAAGTTTATTTCAACTAAATTATTTTTGGGGAGTATGGGTAAACATATCCTTTCATCTCATCTCATATTTTACAGTTTAACAATTGGACATGTGCTTTTCCAAACAAATTGTTAAAATTCTCTTCACTCTCATTTTGGAAGATCATTTTTATTATCAAAGATATAAGATCAAACATAAATCTAAGAGGAGATTGATACTATAACTGTCAGGAGATGATGTATATCATACTATATATATTAAATGTGTGTATATATGTATATATGTATAAACTGTCAGGAGTATAGAATATGTATGTATGTGATATATTTACTTATTTTAGCACACATGAAAATACATATGTGTGTGTGAGTGTGTGTATATATCACATGCTATAAATATATTTTTTCCCTGCTATTTACAGAGGAAGATAAGAATTTATGTTGAAGCATGGTGATTTTTGGTGAAGACACAGCAGCTATTATCAGATTTTAATATATTTTAAAGTAGTGGTGCTGGATTTTCCAAGCATGACTTCAGTAATAACTGAGTGTATAACACTCCAGTGAGATACAAATCTCAATCACAATCTTGTTCATTTTTCAAGTTCAGTGAATGTCATCTTATTGCTTTTAATGTTTTCAAAATACATGGATATTATTTAATTCTAGAATGAATGAATGAATGTTTATCTTTTATGGTTAACTTGCAGCTTTAGCATATTTTCATTTTAAAGCATCTTTTACTAGGTAACGTCCTCCTCTGTAGACTGGGCTCAGAGAGTAGGAGTGAAAGTGAAATCTCGTCTGTGTTGAGTGTTCAGTTTCCTTTGACTTAGCTTTTTCTACTGCAAGCACCCTCTTATTTGCTTGAGAGAAGCAGAAGCCTTTCTGAAATCACAAAATCTTTTAGAAGTTCTCACTCCAGAGCATTTGGTTTTTGAAAAGAGCCCGGATGGGGCCCTGGACAAACCCCTCGGTTTACATTTTTAAAAAACTGATCTACATTTAAAAAATATTAATTTTGATTGTATACATAGTACACCTATGTGGAAGGAGATAGTACAAATGATGAACTTGAATCAGCTATTGGTTCTCTTCACAGGAACATAGATATAAATAATCATAATAGAAGGTAGAAAGTGTTAACGCCTATCAGAGATACACCTAGTTCAGTGTTATTACTTCCAGCCAGGAAGGGTTAGAAAAGTCTGGTGGGGAGGAGAATTTCAGTCGAGTTCTGACTGATCTGTAAGATTGGGAAATGGAGAAATGTGAAGAGGAAAAATAAAAGCAAAGATTTGTTAAGGCCAATCACCAAAGCACATTTTGCCCTGAGAAGGTTCAGTGATATTCTGTTGCTATAGCAGTAGTGTGTGCCCTTGGCTTTGTCGTGTCTTAGGATCCTCAGTCATTCGGGATCAAATGCATCTTAACCAACATAAAAAATTTTTTTGATGATGAACATTTCAAACAAAAGAAAAAAATAATGAACTTCTATATACTCACTACTTCATAGATTTAACACGTAAAAATTTCGTTTTGCCACAGTTGCTTGACCTGATATTTCACTTTTTTCCCCGCCTAGAGCATTTCCAGGCAAATCCATGCCTATTGTCATTTTCTTGTTATAATCACAATACTATTGCCTACATCAAATAGGTGAACATTTTTGTTGCTATTATCTAAACCTACTCCCCATTCAGATTTCTCCATTTGTCTCAGAAATATCTTTTGACGGTTGGTTTGTTTGAATCACGATCCAAAGCAGACATGTTTCATAAGTGCCTTTAATCTAAAACTCCACACTCACACCCTGTCTCCCCTTTTTGCCTTATGGCTCGGCTCGCTTCATGAAGAAAGTTGATCATTTGTCCTCACTTTCCGGACTTCTCCGTTTACCTCACTGTGCTGTTATTCAAATTGTTGTTCTCTCTCAAACTGTTCTCTCTCTACAACAGGCATTAAGCTCTAAAGACTTAGCTCTCTAAAGATTCAATGAGCTCAAACTCACTTTTTTTTTTTGACAAGGATATTTTGCTGCTATATATTTCTTACTGCAGGTTAGTTGGCGCATAATGTCTGGTTGTTGCATCTTAGTGACACTGGGTCATTCATTTCATTAGGAATTGTGAAATGGTAGATTTTTAAAAATTCAATCATTCTTTTCACGTTTATTAGTTGAAATTCTTCAATAAAGACAAATTTTTCTTCATCAACTAGGACATTTTAGTTACTCTGAAATACAATTCTTATAGGAAAAACAGGATAAATGCTTAATTCTTCCTTTCTACTTTCCATATTTCAGTGTAAGAATTTGGTGGAGTTGATGCCATAGTTACCTCCTGTGGTGATTGTTGAGTTTGGGTTTTCCCCTCCCCTTATTCTTTTTAATATTCAAATTGTCTTGTTTTGGCCAATGGGAACTCCTTCCTGTTGTCTTCTGGATTTTAACATAACCCCGTTCATCTCTGAGAGCTTTCTTACTTTCTGGTACCAATGTTCCAGGTTTGTCTTCTATATTTCCTGCCACAGACCTGGAACCCGTCATTCCTTCCAGGAACACTGGTGCCTTCGTGTGAGGATTGGTTCTTAGGAATCACAGTCTGGTACGGAAGTGTCCGTTGCTCCTGGGAAGTCCTTGCTCCTTGGCCTTGACAAGGGACAGAGCTAGGAAGTAGGTGTTTTTGAAAAGAAACAAATTATGAGTTGACAGTGTCATTTCCAATTGATAAGACTATTGAATGATGTTAAAGATTATAATTCTTCTCAATCTGTTTGTTCTTAAAATAAATCCACGGTGGATATATGACCAAAATATTGTCCTCCTAAAGTCACCTGAAATGACTTTTGTTTCCTGTGTGGTTGTGTGTCACCAACATGACATACATTGAGTTTCATTCATTCCCATTTATTTTCAACTTGCCGGCAATTTTATAAATTTAATTTTCTGAATATGTAAAGCATTTACTTGGCTCCAAAGTTGAAATTGTATAATAAGATGTATTCAAAGAAGTCTTGCTTTCATCCCTTCCCCTCTACTCTTTACACTCTTTTCCCTATCGGTTACCATTTTTGTTTCATTTTTTTTCTTATCCTTCTAATACATCTTTTTGTAAATATGAGGACATATGCATTATTTATTATTTGAGTATTAATACCCTTTTAGGATATTTTACAGATTTGAATAGTTGATGGTAAAAGTATAATCATTTGGGTATCTCCTTTGGAAATGAAGATTCTACAGTGGTTGTATTTTCCTCTAATTACTTCATGCAATTTGTTTCATGTTTCAAATAGGTTTTGCCTGAGTTAAAAGATAAAGTGTTTGCTACTTGATGTGTACTTGGGCTTTGACAAGATAAAATATCCATTTTGTGAGATGATGTAAATATTCAAGAGGCAAGCCATGTGAGCTTAAGGAATTAAATCCATTTACAGCTGCGTTATAATTATATGAATGCTAAAAGTTGAGCTGGGAGGATCAAGAATAAGAAATAATGATTTGAAGAATCAACATAAAACTGATTCTCATAATTGTCTTTGGGTATTTGTTCCTTTTATTCAAATGTGAAATATAGAAATGACTGTGTTGCAGTTGGCATTTTAAGTACTGATAGTCTAAAATATAATTTCTCCTAAAGTCTGAATATTTATTTATATATCTCAATGAGATAAATTAAATACTTGGTATATCTTCTGTTTCTACATAACAAATGACCCTAAAACTTAGCAGCCGTTTTTTGTTTTTTGTTTTCTGTTTTTTTTAAATAAATTTTATTGGGGGATATGGGGGAACGGTGTGTTTCTCCAGGGCCCATCAGCTCCAAGTCATTGTCCTTCAATCTAGTTGTGGAGGGCGCAGCTCAGCTCCAAGTCCAGTCGCTGTTTTCAATCTTTAGTTGCAGGGGGCGCAGCCCACCATCCCATGCGAGAACCAGCAACCTTGTTGTTGAGAGCTCGTGCTCCAACCAACTGAGCCATCCGGCCGCCCCTCCAGCAGTGGCAGCTCATTATCTTCAATCTAGTTGTTGAGGGCACAGCTCACTGGCCCATGTGGGAATCGAACAAGTAACTCTGTTGTTCAGAGCTCATGCTCTAACCAACTGAGCCATCGGCTGCCCCTTAAGCAGCCTTTTAAAGTGATATACTTTTATTACTTTTTGTTTCCTATAGGTCAGGAATCTGGGTGGTTATGACTCAGATCTGTAGTCAAGTGACTGTCCAGGGCACCCATTGTTGGAAGGTCTCACCAGGCATGTGCTGTGGGCTCACACACGTGGCTGTTGGCAGCAGGTCTCAATTGCTGGTCACACGGGCCTCTTCCTACGGCAGCTTCAGTGTCCTCAGGACAGAGCAGCTGACTTCCCCATTCTGAGGGGACCCCACCTTGTGGGAAGACTAGTGGGTGGGACCGTCGGAGGCTGGCCGCCACACGTGGGCTTAGTATTTCCAGGACTTGTAAAATAAGACAGCAAAGCTGTGATGTTGTATTAGCCACTGACCCAACTATACAGTTTGATAGTAATATTGTATAGTGAAATCTCAGTGGTCTTTTTTTGTTTGTGGTAAGGAGGGGTTCCTTTAAAATACAACATGGACATCTGTTTTATGTAGCATTTCCAAAGGTGCATGCAATTTCTGAGATTGATTAAAATTTTAAAAGTGAGTTGTGGCTTAAGGAACATATTTTTTATCAGTGTTTTTGTTTTTCGTTTTTTTCTCCCAAACGTTAGAGAACTTCCCTGTTCCAAAGTTTATGTAAAATTCGTGGAGGTGATCACAATAATTTTTACCTATGGCATCGTTTTGTTACCATTTAAAAATGGCTGTTCACTTTTACGGGTAAATAAGTAAGCCATTGTGGAGGGACTTTTGAACTTCGTGTGCAGTTTAGTAGCCAGTTAGTCAGACTTTGATAATTTAGATAACTGGCTTCATAGTGTTTGCACACAATAGCTGAATAATGAGGATCATTAAACTCCCTGTACAGACATATCCAAATGGTGTTTGCCACTAACCTCAGAGGCTCTGTGGCTGGAGAGGTGAAGATTGGCTCTTTATTGACTTGTCACACTGTGAGTTTGTATTACAGGCCACACAGCTCATGACCCATTCTATTTATTTCTCTGTTTGGTGGTGGGGAAACAGGTAAAGAAATCCTGTTGAAAATCCCTCCTTCTGCACATTTTATGAATAACGCCAGTGTTTATAGCAGTTAGGGCACTGATCAAATCCTCCAAAAGATGTAATGTTAGCAGCATGGAGCCATTGTGGGCCACAGCTGTGGGCGGTGTTGGTTACTCTGCGAGACTTTGCTTATTCAACAGAGAGTGCTGGAGGAGAACTTGCTGTGCAGTTAAATAGGAGGGAAAAAGTGGTCCTTCAGGGAGAAAAATACGGAGAGGCCAAACACTGTTTAGCAGTCTGCAACGTAAGATTGGCAAGCACGGCCGACAGGAATCTAAAGTTGTTTTTACAGTGATCCTATTAGGTACGTGACGGCAGTTCATCGCATAGGTGATGAGAAATTATAGCATGTCTTACTGTTTATATATATTTTGGTGTCATGTTCAAAATTGAAAAGATAATAGAAGGATTGTTCGTAAAACTGTGTATCCATTTACCACAAAAGTAACTTAAGAGCTAAAATCGAAAAATAACTTTCAAATTCTAGTGAAGAGTCTCAGGAAATTCAAAAGAGCCGGGAAAAATAAGTCACTTTAGAGCCTACATAGTACCAGTCCAGTCTCTGGGGAACAGAAAATTAGGACACGTTTCATCTCGTCAATACTGAATACCCACTTTAATGTTTGTCCTCTTGCCACTCAGAAAATGTGAATGGAAAAATATACAGTTTGAAAGGAATAATTTTATTGAGTTGGAGGGAAATACAAGGCATGTTGGAAGGGTTATTTTTATTATGAGTTATTTTCATCCAAATGCCATTTCTCAGAATTGAGAAATAAGAAGACATGTATACGAGTAGATATTTCTGAGATTCCAGGTACTGCCCCATAAAATAAGTCAACAGTCCATTTCTATCCACTGGCTGTATTGCCTTTCTCATGGGCACCATTCGCAGGTCTTATACATAAGCGAGAAATCTAAGAAAAATAGAAAGTGAAAGGGGATTGGAAAACAGCCAGGTAAGGCAGATAATACTCATTGTGTGTCTGGTATAGCTTAAAGCAATTTAAAAGCATTTCCAGACAACAGAAGGAAACCTTCACAATGTGCTGGTACCGTGGTCGTCATTCGTGGCCTGACGATGAGGAATTAGAATCCATGCTGGTAAACAGAAATCCCAGTGGTCTTGGACCTCACTATGGAAGTAGCGTGGAAGGAAGGCAGGCAGGAAGGAAAGAACAGGGGACATTGGCCTATTTTAAAACATTTTAAACAGACAGAAATATTTAAAAGTGAAATATTTTCATAGGCGCATTCTCAGCACAGTAGTAGGCATTAAGCTTATTAAAGTTCATCAACTTTATTGCAAATAATTCAAATAATTCAAAGACAAATAAGATGCACACCTTCTAAGAAATGTACTGCCAAATGTGGGTGATAATGACAGATATGCACATAATTGGGATATGTTGCAACCGCGGATATTATTTTTCTTTGAGAAGACCCAAGACAATGAGCCAACCTTAATATCTAAAGGCTCTTCCAATGTATGGTTTTAATTATGTACAAAAATAGCATAGTTTTATGGTATTCTTCTCCCCGGCTCCTTTTCTTATTGACCTCTGTTAATGATGATACACTCAGTTTAGGTACACTAATTGAGCAGCTTTTTGATTGAGTTCGGGACTTTTATTCCACGAGTTTACAACTGGACCATGGTCAACATTCGCCTGGAAGGCTTTAGCCAAGCCATCATATTTTCCCAGTGTTTCATTAAGGTATAACATATGTACCCAAAAGTGAACAAATTATACATGTACAACTCAATTAAACCATTGTTAAAAAATTCCCAGCAGCATTTTAGAGTGCATATTGTGACAAGTTCTCTTATTCATTATTTTCATGTTAAATATAGATAAACCAAATGAAAAAAAACACCTGTAGTCCCACCATGTACAGCTAACTTCTGGACATTTGGGTGTATTTTTTTTAAGTACACACTCATACATTTTTGCTTGATTTTTTTTTTCCTACAAAAATTGGATCCTGTTTTACATACTATCCATAACCGTCTTTTGGCGCATGCGTGTGTGTGTGTGTTTGTATCTGTGTGTGTGTGTGAGAGAGAGAGAGAGAGAGAGAGAGAGAGAGAGAGAGAGAGATCTCTTCAAATGACAGCATGGTATTTTGTTCATTATCATTAACTTAACCAATTCCCCTATATTTGGGTATTTTAAATTATAGTCATTTTAGTTCTTTAGATTTTTGCAAGTATAAACAATACTACAAATAATATTCTTTACCCTGTATCTTTGCATAGCTATCTAATCATTTCCTCGAGACTTGAAATTGCTGGTCAAGACTTACACATTTTTAAGGTTTTGGTAACCATTCAGAACTACTGTGCCAACCACCTCCCCTCTCATTCCCCCATCTTGGTATCACTAGGTGTTGTCAATCTTTTTAATCTTTACAAAAAATCACACACACAAAAAGTATTTTTTTGTTGTTTTCATGTTCATGTCTTTGATTACCATGAACATTGGACATTTTTTTCCTGTCTATTTGATGTTTGTGTTTCTTTTATTCTGTATCACCTGCTTGTATCCTTTACTCATGTTTCAGTAACAATGTTAGTCTTTTGGATTTTGATTTGAAAGAAACCTTTATATAATAATGACTGAACCCATTATCATGTATGTTGCACATAATTTTCTTCATTTTGAATTTCCCTTTTAACTTTGCTTATGACATTTTAAAGATTTTGCACAATCAAATCAGTGTTTTCCTTTATGCTTTCTACCCTTGGTGAGATGTTTAAAACATCTTCCCCATCCCAAGATTAAAAACATACGAGTATGTTTACTTACTTTTTTGGGTATTTTTATGGTTTTATGTTTTCTTTTACCAAATCTTTAATCCCTTTGGACTGTATGATTTGTGATATAGTTGTAATTTGAGTTTTCTTTTTTGCAAATTAATTACATTGTCTTGCAACTCAACACTAATTCTCATTTTCATATGATCATTATATATTAGAGTACATGAATATCAAAAAATCATTTTAGATAATAGTTTCAGCTGTTACCTCCAACATTTTCCACTAGAATAGCTAACAAATATATAAAGTTGAAATAAAGTGATAAAAGGAACATATTCTTTGCAAGTAGTTGTCTAAGTCCTATCCATCAACTCTGAGTAGGTATAAGATAGAAAATGTTGTTTCTCTCCAATAACTTCTTGTTGATAGCTTAGATTTTCAGGCTGTTTCCGCCTCCAGTCACAGCAGATCACAAACCTGTTTCCGTCTTCCTGTCCTTTTGTTCTCTCCCTGCTCTTTCCTCCTCCCCCCAATGAGCCCAGTACTGAAAATGCCTGTGTTTTTCCCAGGTTCCTAACCTAAATCTGTAATGCCTTCACTTTCTCTCATTCTTCTCTCTTCTTTTCTTTTCCCTGATATCCCATATTTCCCTCACCTGTCCTTTACCCTCTCTTTCTTTCCACATCATACTGCTTATTACTATGCAAATTTTCCTGTAATTTTTTTTATTAGTTTCAGGTGTACAAAGTAATGTAATAGTTAGACATTTACACCCCTCGCAAAGTGATAACCTCCCCCTTCCTGTAATTTTTGTTGGCTAGATAAATGATGTATCATTTCATTTAGGAAATCACTATTTTCAGGGCCAACTTGTTTTGTTTGTTTGATTAATCAAATTAAATATGTTCAGATTTCTAAGGTGCCTACTAAATGCCGGTTGCCATGTTAGATGCTGAGGAAACAGAAATGAAAAGGCTTTCCCGTTCCTTTGAAGAAAGACCAATATAGCAGGAGTAACAAATATGTGTCCAGACTGTTCAGTTATCCTTCAGTCGTGTAAAATTTGTTTGGTCAGTTTTTTTCAATGTATTCTTGATGAGTGAGTATTCTGTATTCGTTGAACACAGAGCTTTTAAAGTGTCCATTGGGTCAGTTTTGTTATTTTTGTTTTTACATATCTTTGTTGGTTTTCTGACTGCTTACTGTCAGTTAGAGATAGATATACTAAAATCTCCAGTTATACTTGTGGATTTGTCTGTTTCTTACAACTTTGTCAGTTTGGCTTTATATAGTCTTAGATGCATTCATATTTTCAATTGTTGTATCTTCCTGCACATTTTAACCTTTTATCCTTATGAAGTGATAACCTTCATTATCTCTGGTAGTCCTTACATTAAAACCTGTTTGAGCTGTATTTTTTGTACTCGCGTGCCTCTTTTCCTAGCCTCTTCTATTTGCTAGATGAGGCTCACAAATACCAGAGTTGGGTTTCATTGTTCTACCCAATCTGACAACTGAACCATTTAAACCATTCACATGATACAGTTACTGATATTTTGAATTAAAATCCACCTTATTTGGGGCTTTCTCCTTGTGTTACTGTTCTGTCTCTTTCTCTCTCCTTTCTATCAGATTGGTTATTTTCTATCATTCTATTTTTCTCCAGGCTGGTTTAGAAGTTATACATATTCCTTATTCCTAATCTTTACATGGTTACCCTAGGTATTAACGCATCCTAAAATTAATACCTTTATATCTCCTTCCAGATAACAGAAGGACATTAGAATATATTAGCTCTGTTTACCTCCTCCTGGTTTATATATTGTCATTTCCATATTTTTTATCTGTCTTTATCATTTCGCAGCATATTATTATTGTTTTCTTTAGTCAGTGTCTGTTGAACCTGACCAACATATTTATCACTCTTCCTTGCATCTCAGACCCTCTGATGGGATCCCTTCCCTGTCCTGAAGCACTGCCTTTAGAACAGAGGTGATCAAAGTGTGGTGATGAGGCTCTTGGGGTGTCCACCCTTCTCATAGTTTGTACGAATAAGTGGAAAGTGATGAATCGGAAGTGCTCATAAGACACTAAAATATGGGAGTTGTCTGGAGGATAAGCATGTGTGATGATTTAAATTGCAAGCTGAACTACATAGCTGCTTTTCTCACAAAATACCATTGTTACTTGAAAGAGCAACTGACAAACAATGGTTATCCAGACTTTGATATTTGGCCAACATTTTCTCAAAAAATGAACACATTTTTAAGAAAAGACCTGAGAGTATTTGTCTAAATTATAAAAATCAAGCTTGTAAGTAAAAAGTAGAATCTTAGAAAACATACCATTACAAGTTGACAACGCCTTGATACTTCAAGAAATTTTGGATGAGATGGATGGTAACACCAACAAATGTGGTTTTAATATTGTGTACTAAAATGTATAAATATTCGGAAGATCTGCATAATTCAGTCAACCAACATTCCAAATGATAAATGCATGATTTATAAAATCATGCATGTGTAAGTTACCCATTCAACATGCTAGACAGAGCATTGGCTTTTCATGTGACAGAATTTGTTTCATGTTTCAGATTGTATATTGCAACTGCCTTTTAAGAAACTGCCACTTGTTGCATTTTGGTACAATATCAAAGGAGAATTTATACAATTACCTGAAAAGGCCATTAAAGTACTTCTCCCTTCTCCAGTTACGTATGCATACATTAAGGAGATTTGGAAAAATGTAAAACAGTGCTAGTCTTCTCACAAAGTAGTTTTGCCTTGAAAAACATACTTACTTTTCATTTAAAAATATATATATATATATGTTATCTGTTAACATGTAATGTGTTTATTATTGCTACTTTTAAATGAATTACTAAATAATGTTTTAATTTCTGTTTCAATTTTTAATATGGTAAATAGTCACAGGTAAAATGCATATAAAAGTTCCGTGGGTTTCTCAGTAATTATTGTAAAATAAAATGTAAAAATATTTTTAAAAAATGAGAATTATTACTTTAGAATTTCTTTTATGAAGGGTCCACTGGTGGCAAAACTTTCAGGCAAGTTTTGCTTGCCTGAAAATGCCTTTATTTCATCTTTATTTTTGAAAGATGCTTTCAAAGACAAAACTTGTTTTTGTTGAGCATATTAAAGATGTTATTCCACTGTCTTCTAGATTCATTATTTCTATTGAGAAGTCAGCTGTCATCTGTTTCTTCTTTGAAAGTAATTGTTCCTTTTTCCCTCTGGCTGCTTTTTAGACTTTTCGCTTTGTGATGTTTTATAGTTTCACTCTGATGTGTCTAGGTATAGATTTCTTTTTATTTATCTTGCCTGAGATTTGTTAGGCATCTTAAGTCTATGGATTGGTATCTCTCATCAATCTCATAGAAGTCTCTGATAAGCTTTGTAACATTTTGCCTCTGCCTCATTCTCTAGAAGTATGACTAAACATGTACTAATTAGACCTTTTTATTGTATTTTTGCCTCTCCAAGCTCCATTGTATGTAATTTCTTCTGTCCTACTATTCTGTTTATAGTTCTCCCATCCATTGAGTTTTGAATTTCATTTACTGCATTTTTTGTTTCTAGAAGGTATGTTCTTTTCAGATCTACTAGGTAAGTCTTTATAACCTTGCTACCTGCAGGTAATTTCAAGCATTGCCTTTTATTTTTTTAAACATTGTAAGCTGAGTTGTTTTGTAGTTGATAATTCTAGTGTCTGTGGTCTTTATGGGTTTCTTTATACCGTCTGTTATTTTTTCTGCTTCTCCCTGATGCTACCTTGCCTCCTTGTATGTTTGGCTATCTTTGATTATCTGCCGCTCTTTTTCTGAAATAATTATCTATATTAATAATATGAGGCCAAGAGTTTAAGTTACTTCCTCTCAAGATGATTAGTGCTGGGTACTGGGCACACTACTAGTCTAAATGACCTTCAATACAGTGTCCTGGATCTCCAGCGCTGAGAATTCGTGGGTCCTGATTCACCCGCACCTAACAGGTGTATCCTGTGTGGCCTTACTAAGGGAGGAGTGCAATTAGACTTTACCCTTTGGAGGCCCTGGGCATTGAAACGTGTCCTCTTTATCAGAACCAAGGATCAGATTTGCCTCGTGCATATGCCCTCAGGTGAGACATCTGTGTTCTACTTACCTCTCCCAGTTCCTGCTTTTATTTTAGTTTTGGTTCCGGCACCCATGTTTTAAACCATTATGGGAAACTGCCTCCAAAAAATAATGTGATTTAAAATTTTTGTCTAACCATAAAAATAGGGAGCTTGTCCTATGGATATAACTGTCATAATAAGTTTGAGCTCCCCCCTTATGTGTAAGGCAGAGCTCATTCAGTAAGCTTCCAGGGTCTATGCAGTGTAGGGGTTAAGATCACAGGTTCTGAAATCAGACTGCCTGGGTTTAAATCCTGGCTCTGCCACACAGTAGTCTGAATATGCGCAAGGTACTTAATCTCTCCATGCCTGAGTTTCTTCATCTACAAAAGGCAAATAATGACAGTGCTTACCTCACTTGGTTGTTGTGAGGGTCACATGAGATAAGGCAAGCAAACATTTAGCACAGGGCCTGCTATGCAGCTGGCTTTCCAGTGCTTAGAAGAGTGGGGTACATAGTATGTGTTCAATAAATATTCACTATTAGTTATGTTAAACATTTAGCGAGTGTCTCCTGCACAAACAGTCTACGTTAAATTCTCTGGTTTTTGGCTGTATTCAAATTAGAGGGTGGCATGAAACAAGAGGAGAGCAGTTAGACAGCATTCATTATTTGCTTGCGTAACGATGGCGTTTTTGCAATAACTTCATGTTTTATAAACTCGTGATCAGGATAAGCAGAGAATCAGTGCTTTTAGCAGAGGTGGTTTGAGAAAGTAGAACCATGCGGCCTGGTAATGATGGTACCAGGGGTTGTGAAGAGCAACAGCCATGGGGGCGGGGTATCACTTTGTGAGGGGTGTAAATGTCTAACTAGTACACTGCTTTGTACACCTGAAAGTAATTTTTAAAAAGAAAAAAAGAGCAACAGCCATGACTCTAGGGTTCTGGTGCTAACACTTTCATGTGTACATAGTTTTGATGTGTTTCTCTATATTCCGGCTCTCACTAGGACCCTCAGGGGCAGCTATATTTATTTCCAATTGGATGATCAGAAAAGCAAGGCCTAGAAAGTTTAGTGTGGAAGCGTAGAAAGACATAGGCTGGTGCAGTCATTTCAGAAAGCTGCTTGGGATTCCTAGTAAAGGGGAGAATGTGCCTACCCTGTGACCCAGTGATTCTATTTCTAGGAATATAGCCTGCAGAAATTCTTGAACATATTTACAGTTAGCATGTAACATTTACAAGGTAATATGTCCTACACTTTAACTTATTCACACCGTGGAATACGATTTAACAATTACAATAAATAATATAGATCATATGTATCAACAAGAGACCTAAAACCAAGCGGGCAACAAGCAGATAAATAAGATCTTGAGAGCTAATGCACAGCGTAGAGATTATAGCCAACAATACTTATAAACTTCAAAGTTGCTAAGACTAGATCTTAATTTTTCTCAACACAAAAAAGAAATGGTAATTATGTGGCGTGATAAAGGTGTTAGCTGAGGCCACTGTTTAATCATATTGTAACATACAAATGTATCAAACCAGCGCATCACTAACTTACGCAATGTTATATGTCAATCATACCTCAATAAAAAAACTGAGGAAAGCTACTTACAAAGGATAAATTTAGTGTGATATTACTTATATAGTCGAAACACATCAGACAGTGATACTTAGGGGTATCTACAAAGGCAGAAGTACAAAGAACAAAATTACAAAAACATACCTGCCCCATTGAGGTCAGTGGTTACTTGTGGAGGATGGCGGGAGATGTGAAGCAAATATAGTAAAAGGGCTAATGTCTGTTACCGCTGTTACCGAAGCTGTCTGTTAGGTTTTCTCCATGCTTGAAATTATATATAATTTTTTTTTCAAATGAAGAAGCTTAAAAAAAACGAGTTGTGGAATCAAGAAGACCTTGGTTGAAAGCCTGCCACCCATTTTCCTAATTCCTTTCTCTCTAATGCTGTTTCCACCTGTATAAAATGGGATCACTGTGACTTCTTTGAGGCTGTTATGAGGACTAGATGAGATGATATGTGGAAAGTGCTCGATATTCCGTGTCACTTCTTATAGGCACGCACTAAATCATACTTTTAAATGACTTGCCCAAGGTCATATAGCGAGCCTGTAGCAGACTGAGTCCAGTGTTGCTTCCACGGCATGAGTTGTATGAATAAGACATCGTTAGTGAAGACACAGCTACAATGATTAGCTGGTGACATCACCAGGAAAAGGGCGAGCACCCCTCCTGCCCTCCCAAAGAGCCACACCTCACTCCTGCTGCGTTGTATTCTCCCCGCTGTGACCCTGAGCCTTGAACTTGGAGGTCTGTCGCTCTCTGGACTCTTCCAGAAAGTATTTTGTTGCTAGCAGAAGAACGTATTTTGTGATAATGTTTTAAAATATTCAGTTTGCTTCACCTGTGCTGTTTTGACTTTTCCTTGTCTCTCTCTTGTTGACAGTGTCATCAGCAAAGTGGTTCCAGCCCCCGAGGCTAAGCCAGCTCCTTCTCTGAACAGACCCAAGACCCCACCGCCCACCCCCGCCCCCACCGCTGTACCTGTGCACGTCACCCCTGCCCCGGTGCCTTTGCCACTCCTGGCCCAGGCCACCGTGTCCCCTGCCCTGATGCCCTCCCCGGCCCCTGCCACCTCTGGAGCCGGAAGTTCCAAAGCCCCAGTCCGGAGCGTGGTCACGGAGACAGTCAGCACTTACGTGGTACGTGACGTTTATTTTTGTAATATTTTAGAAAAAGTCACTCAGGAGCTTCCTCTCTCATTGTGAAAGTGTTTCCTTAAAAAGCAGTATCATATGTATCATCATTATTGAATTTCAGAGGCGATTCTTTATGATTGGAAAAGTAGTTTCATTGCATTTTTGAGATTTTGGCTGAAATATATTGTATTACAGTATTCACATATTTAGTCTCCATAAGTAATGTCAAAGCATTGTTTTTCTTTACATTGCCTTAGAAT
This sequence comes from Rhinolophus sinicus, assembly GCF_036562045.2. Lineage (NCBI taxonomy): Eukaryota > Metazoa > Chordata > Mammalia > Chiroptera > Rhinolophidae > Rhinolophus > Rhinolophus sinicus. The sequence goes on along the minus strand of NC_133752.1, from coordinate 102,630,092 downwards.
ATGACTATATACATACGTACAATATCAATGTATAAATACAGAGAGGAAGAATGATATTTAAATCCCACATTGACTTTCTTAACCAACCAGTTGCATTGTTCACTTAAAGAGTATAATTTACGCAACATACGTAGCTCTGACGTACCAGCTGCAGTTTCTGAGTAACAGCGCTAATTACGGTATTTCGTTGGCTAGCCTTCAAAATGGAAATGAACTTCCAGACCACAGAGCTCCCTGAGTATCCAAGCCTGTTTTCAAACAGCAAAACTCACCTTGTTGAGTGAGTTCGGCCACTGACACTGCTGTGCCACCAATTGTGTGGACTGTGACCTCCCAGCACAGTGATGTTTCCGATCTTTCCGAATAGCTGTGGTTGGAAAGTGGTGGGATAGGATTCATGATGGTCGTTACAAATCATGCAAACATTACGTCTCTTTAAGGCATTTTGAAAGGATATTTCAATAAATCATTCAATATTTGAGGCACTATAATGATACAAAGGATAGAAGAAAATCTTAAAAGTATTGAGAAAATTAACAGAAAGATATTAAATTGGCAATTCAAGACAAAAACAGAAAACGTGAGAGAAAAATCGGTGATCATCAAATTGGTCTATTCAAGACCAGTTGCCATCAGTGTTTAATTGAGGCCACATCACCCCAAGTTGGGCTGATCGGGGAGATTTTATATTCAACCTTCTCAACCTCCACTTCTTCATCTGTAATGAAGGGGCTTGTGTTAGACTAGATGATCGCTATAGTATGTTCTAGCCCTAAAATTTCTGATTCTCCAGTGGATTTTTGAGCTAACACCCTGGAGATGGATCAGATTTGCACAGATGTAGATGAAAAGCCTTCTGTCCGAGGACAAGAAGTGTGCTTTGGAGGAAGGACATAGGCTGTCGAACAAAAAAGCTAATTTTGTGCTGCCAAATAGTGTGACTTTGAACTGTCGCTTACATTCCCTTAGCTCCATTTCCCCCATTCTTAACCTACCCAAGGGTTGTTTTCAGATGGTTAAATGAAGTAGATGTTCGGAAGAATTTAATAAATTGTCAGGTGTTGGATGTTAGTTATTATGGATGCTGTGGCAAATTTCTCTTGTAGCCACAGACTCAGGGCCTTCCAGCAGCGGGCCTGGCCATGCGTGGCCGCCTCAGCGTGGGATGCTGAACCAGCCCTCACCCTAGACAGCTGGCACGTGGTAACTGGTGGCTCTCTTCCCTGGAAATGAGAGAGGGCCAAGTCAGAGATGGAGCTGCCCACAGGTTACTTTAGGAAGCTTTCATATGAACTTGTTTGCCTTTGTAGAGACGTTCTCAAAAGTGGCATCCTTACAATGGCACATGGGTAGAGCAGAACATCTATTCCCCCACTACACCAATCACACACAAAGAAAGCCCTTTCTTTTCTGCATATCTAGTCAGTGTTTGAAAGTGAAGGAAGAGATCATATCTTGCAAAATCAGCCGAATGAATTTATCTGCTGTGTCATTGTGAAAACATGTGAAAATTAGCTTTTAGTGGTCACTGTTTGCAAATGCCCATCGTACCATTTCCCCAAAAATAAGACCTGGCAGGACAATCATCTCTAATGCGTCTTTTGGAGCAAAATTAATGTAAGACCCAATATTATATTATATTATATCATATCATATAAGACCTGGTCTTATTTTAGTCTTATTTTACTATATACTTATATAGTTTTATTTTACTGTAAGACCGGGTCTTATATTAATTTTTGCTCCAAAAGATGCATTAGAGCTGATCGTCCAGCTAGGTCTTATTTTCGGGGAAACACGGTAGCACTGTTTCTTCCCAGTTGGTCTGGTTGATGTGGAATTTGAGGAAGTGGAACAATTAGGGATGCCCCTTCTTTTAGAACTGCTAAGTTCAGTAAACTCCAGAGCACACCATATTTGTAGCGAAGTAATGTTCAAAGGCATAGCTCTTTGTCCACCTCGGGTCCTCATTTCATTTGCCCTTTAGTGATTGTACTTTGCTGAAAATGTCATCAGGGGAATGGAAAGTTACTCAGTAACAGCTGTTTATATCCTTGATCTTATCAACTAGTTCAGGAGGAGGGTTTGGCTAATAAGTAATAAGGCAATACATGCCCATTTGGTGCTTGCAGCCACTCCGTGCCGTGATGGCGACTGCGGATCAGACCCAGTGCAGCCCTCGAGCGTTCAGAAGTATCCATTGTTACTGCCATAAAGACCCTGATCATTAAGACCTTCAGTGTCTGCAGTATTTCTTTAGATAAGGGTGGCTATAGGTCACATTGTTCACAGAAATTATCATAAAATGCTTCGGTTTTGTGACTCACAAAGAGTTTAAAATATTCACTAGATATGTCTTCTCACTGAGCACTTAGTAGCTGTTCTTTGTGTCACATGATCCCAGGAGAGTGATGACCATAATAAATTAACTACTGTATTTTCATTAGTTAAACTTGTCGGTGTATTAAGTAATCATTCTCATCCTGCTCTCTCTTTGGTTTTTTTTCCCCATTCCATCTCTGTCCCTCGCCCCAAAAAACAAAACCCTCAGATCCGAGATGAGTGGGGAAATCAGATCTGGATCTGTCCGGGATGTGACAAGCCTGACGACGGGAGTCCCATGATCGGGTGTGACGACTGTGACGACTGGTACCACTGGTGAGTGCGCTGACCCTGGCCCTGCCAGGAGGCGCTCCGCAGAGCACACGAGTGACGTGGTCCGTGCTGGCTCTTCTAGTTCTACTGCTGTCCCACTGACAGTGTACGGGCCAAAGCACTGAGCCAATGACATGTAATTAATAGCGGTGGAAAAAATCATGAGTCTTTGGGCTGTTGTTATTCGGCCTAAATTCTGAATATTTTGCTTAGCTTATATATCCTTATGAAACAAAAAAAAGAGATATTTTCTGTAAGCGTTGCCGAGCTTGACAGTAACATGAAGGTAACCTCTTTGTACATGTGTCATAAATTACATAAATAAAGAGACAGCTTATCTGTTTTTTCACACCGCTTCACTAGCTCCCCACAACTGAAGAAATGCTACCAAAATTTATGCAAATAATCTCATTTTATCCTTAAAATATGAGATATAAAAAGATAGAAATCCATTCAGTCACATGATGTATGATAGCTATAAGATAAAAACAAAGCCATTAGTCAGAAGAGTTATACTAGACCTGGCTGAGAGGATAAATGAACTAATTAATTTCTCCACTAGAGCCTATAAAAGGGGCATTATGTAATGTAACATCCACTTACCCAGCAATAGTGCTACATAAATTAGAGCTGTTTGGCTTGGATTTCTGGTAAATAACGCCACAGACTCAAAATTTCATTTGATTATTTAAAGTTATTTAAAAACATAGAAAGAAAAAGAGCCTAAAGAGATACGTGTAATGTGTGTATCCAAAATCTTTCTTTGACTGTGTAGGCCCTGCGTGGGATTAATGGCCGCACCACCAGAAGAGATGCAGTGGTTCTGCCCCAAGTGTGCCAACAAGAAAAAGGACAAAAAGCACAAAAAGAGAAAGCATCGGGCGCACTGACCTCCGTCTCCTGTGGGGGGCCCCCGCGGCGTGGCCTCCGGGCGACCTTCCTGCTTCGCGGAGGGGACTCGGTGCAATTCTGCCATCCCGGCTACACCAAGTTCCCGCGGAGGGGGGATCTCGGAAGACAGGACAGCGGACACGTCCACCCTGGATACGTCCCTTCGGGAACAGAGTGGCCTGTGGCCACACGGTGGTGTGATCAAAGAGACAGACACTCACGTAGGGCTGTGGCATGAGGCCTGCCATGCCTCCCATTTTCCTATTACCAGTGACAAGTATTATTAACGAAAAGACCATAGTCTTCCCTTTTGATTTTCTGTATTGTCTCAAGGGCCTTTGCACGAAGGTATTAGGTGAGCAGATGATGTGTAAACTGCCTTGACTGTGATACAAGGATGATGTCAGTTTTCAGCCTTTTTCCCTTATAGTAAGATAATCGTAACAACGTAAGAGAGAACTCCAGTCGGAGTACTGGTAAATATTTTTGTGATGAAAATATATGAAGCGTCCCCTCCTCCCCGTTTTTAGTACTAATATGTAAAATGTTCAGGCTTTTGTGAAATTCCTTATATTTTTTAAGAAAAAAGTTTCTATCGTGTCCTGTTTGCTTTCATGCAAATTATTTTTGTTGACGCTCACATCTTTTCTGTCTTTGTTGCATTCTGATCCTTTCCTTCTTCAAACTGCTGGCGTTCTTCTCACTGCTTATATACATTTCATCAACTTGTGTAAAAACTCTTCAGACTAGAGGAGCTCCCGCCATGTAAATAATAAATATTTATGAAGTAGTTATTTTTTAAATTTTTATCGTGTTTAATTCAGGCTTTCTCTGAAATCCATGATTTCAGCCATGTCTGTGATTCCTGCTGTACATAAGCAAAGGAGGCTAGAAAATGCCATCTGCCTTGAGCCGAATCTACACAGGGCCCAGAAGGTGGGGGAAGGGCCCCAGCAGGCAGGAGGAAACCACAACAATTTAAATCTATAGTTTATGATTGGAAATTGTTATCTATTTTGTTCCTGTACATTTCTTTGACTTACTTTTATTAAAAGGACATGTAGATTCCCCAAAAGTAAAAAAAATATATATATATATACTGTAGCATTTTGTGTTTATATTGTTTTATTTCTGAAAAATCTATTTCATTGATATTGTGGTTTAAGGCTGAAATGAAGAATATTATGAATTTTTTTTAAGAAAATTCATCAAATTTCAGGGTATCACAAAATTTTATTATATTACTATACTGCCCACTATTTATTGTATGTTATATAGATGTCTGAGAGATAAACCAAATATTTTATTTTTAATGTAAAACATCAAATTTAATTTTATTAGCATATTTTAGCAACTTTGGAATAAATATGGACTTTTACTTGATTTTGAAATAATTCCAATTTGGGCCAGTGTAATGGATATCTTAAATGCTAGACTATGGGCTTTGAACCTAATACAAATATATTAATAGAAATTGTGATTTTTTTTAATGCCAAGTAAATTGATATTAGTGTACGAATTAGTCATATTTTAAGACATATTATGTGGTTAGAGAAATGAGGTTTGTTAGAGAAATGAGGTTTTCTGCCATGAATGTTAAATTGCAAGTCAGTGGAAATGGAGTAGCCCTTTTAAGGGTGTAGTATTTCATTGCCCTCCTTGTTCTAGAAGCCAAATTTTTCTGTCCCTACAAAGAAACAAAGCATCTATGTTAAGATATATGTTTCTGTTTTATTAATTTGAGATCATTCTAAATACTTTATACAATATTTTCACATGCACAACAAATATACCCTATAGTGCTTTTTGGAGAGGGATGAGGGGGGTGGGGAAGTGCAAAATAAAGATTATTGGCTGTTTCATAGTTGCCTTTTCCATTTTCTTTATTTAGGATTTAGTTCCTTGAGGCATGGTCGGTGGGTCTAAAGTTGCCACGTTAAGTGAGCCAGTCATGCTACTGAAATAAGAATGGAGGTGCCTATATTTAGCTTTCCCCCCAGTCCCACTAAGAGGCTTCAGCCCATACTGCACTGAAGGAATTTCAATCAGTTTGTTGTCCCTTGCTATTTCATGGTTGCTTTCCTAAATCCAGTTCATGATTTTATAAATGGCCTTTGCAATAATAAAACCAAAGAATCATTTTCAGGGGGCTGGATAGCTCAAGGGATTAGTAATGGAATACAGAGCCTTTCACCTCTAGGTCAGTGAGTTGAATCCAGTCCAGGTCACTAGAGACCCAGAGTTGTTCCCATCTTCTGACTGTTCAGTGGCCTGTGTGAAATGGACTGGTGGTCTCGGTCTCTACTGGATGGCTGTCCATACACCAAGCATACAAGTTCAAGAGACTGCAAAAAGAAATATGGATTCGAAAATAAAATACCTGTGTTACAAAGCAAAGTTATGCCAACAAAGAAAGTTGAGCATAGTCTTCTCCACAACGCAGTACTGAAAAAAAGAGTAGCTTACAAATGCCACAGACGTGACAAAGAGGGGGGGTTATTCGCTTTCCTTAATGCAGTGGAACAAAATAGGAAAAGAGAAAAGTCTTGGATGAGGGGAGAAGAATACAACTGGGAAAGATGATTTCATTGGGAGAAACACGTAAGGAGACCCAAGCAATAAGAAGAAAATGGGTTTTGACTTTTGAGGAAGAAGGAAATCCCAGAGCAGCAGGAATTTGAGGAACTACTGCGACTGGGAAAATTCGATGCAAAGGAATGGAAGGTATTTCCCTTTGGAGCGTTAGAAGTCGTCCAGTTGTCAGTACACTCGGGGACTGTTTTCACTTACACCAGCACTATCATCTGACCTTCGCATCGATACTTTATAAAGAGACGCCATCGGGGGGAAACCTGCCCAGGCTAGTGATTTTCTTCGAGGAGGTGGCATTTAAGAAACAGACGCCCCCCCCCCCCCCCCCCAGGAAACAGAAACCCTTCTGGTGAGATAAGCTGCCTTCAGAGCCCTGTGTAGCTGGCAAAGCGTCATTTCTATGACTGACGCGGTGTTTCTCTTCTGAAGGTGTCTGTAGTTAAGTACAGTAAGGGTCTTTATCCTCCAGTTGATTCGTGGTTCCAAGTGTCCTGAAGAAAATCAGAGGGTATCAGAGCCTTCTAGCTTTGTCCGGCTTTTTTCAGAGATAAAATATAGTGCATTACTCTCCTGTATCACCTAAACCGCCTTTGTTCTCCTTTCAATAGGACGATTAAACAAAGACCTACTAACCAAATTAAAGTATAAAATGAACGCCGAGATACGGAAACCTTGCCAGCACGAATGCTAATGAATGAAGTTCACTTAAAGGCACGCTGGCTAACTTTTCAATACAAATAGTTTTATGGCCAATCTCTTTCGATCCTAGCAGTTTTCTTCAGAAGTTTTAAGTCTAAAAATAGATGAGTTGCCCTGGCTGAGGAATGAAATAGATAATGTTCTGAATAACGTCTCTTTCCACAATGGTATCAGCCGTTTTGGTAGGAGACGATTTCTTTGAGAATTGCGTTAGGTGTAGCCAGAAAGTAAAAAGTAACTATTACTCCATGGGTGCGGTCCAGTAGATGACACTGGACATTAGATATTTTAGAGGGACAACTGAGTAATTGTTTCTCAGTATATCTAATCATAACATTTAGTTTACATGTGGCTTATTAAAACAAATGCTAGCTACCTTTTCTATCCTGAACAACTCAGTTTTTAGTTTGCGGAAGAACAGTTTTAAACACTGTGGTTCGTCCATCCAGCGTTTTCTGGGCACACTTCATGGAAATGGCAAAATGTACTCGACCCATGTGTGGTTTGTCCAGCAGCCTGGCTTCTGAGGTGCTCCAGTCGCTTCTCTTTCTCCATGGTTTTCCAGTTGTTTCCACAATATGTACTTCATCCAACACTAAGCAGCTTCCATACTTGTCCTTTTCCCATTTTTCTATAATCCTTCTGTCCACCTTAGACTGGATTTTAATGTTGATATAGCTTTGTACTTTGAAATGTTTATATTTACTATAGAATATTTAACAGCTTAGCAAGTGGTTACATTAACTATACTAGGAATTAGCAGAGTTGACACTATAGGGGAAAAAAATACGCATACAACATATATACCCCCACAAGATTTAAATGTGTTAGGTTTTCAAAACAGAAGCATATTTTAGGTACTTGGCCCACAGCAATAATTTCCTACTATATCCTTGGAACCTAGTCAGTATTTTGTTAACCTTTTGAAGTTTTGTGGAGGGGTTTCGTTTGTTTGGTGTTGGTTTTGGTTGGTTCTTGTTTTTGATTAATGAAACGCTTAGAATGGGACTATCTTAAGCAAAACAGCACAAACCTAAAGAATGTCATTGTCACTGTCCTTCATGAGTTGACTGTTGCCAAGTTAAGCGGTTTAGAAAATATTTGTGCTGCTTCCGGTTAACTCACTTAGATCTGTAATAGTACTATCAGAGGGAGTTTAAATCATCCAAAAATATTATCACGTTATATTCTGATTATTTCTTCTTGCATACTGTTTAGCATGTTTGTTAAGCTTTCTTCTGCTAGCTTTTAGAAAGGGAATATAAGTGGATTTCTAAATAACCAATCCCCCATCTTTCCCTCAGTCTATTAATTTGACCTGGCTATTAACAACATAAACAAAACCAAGTCATAGGCCCAGGATGTCTGTACTGAGCCACATCCATACACCTCTCAAAAAACTCCTCATTAGTCATCTCTAGGCAAGGCCCATCATGCACCATGGGGATGCAAAGGTGAAATGCGACAGGTCCCCAGTGTTGTAGAGGGCAGTAACAGGTAGTTGCGTTGGAAATGTGGTACACTCCGCAAAAACAGTTTCGCAGAAACATGTTCTCTTCTGGCTATTGATTGACCAATTTTCAATTTTTGGTCAATGAGACTAAGGGACATTCTGCCACAGGTAAACCAACACATAAGAACATTTATAGTATGAGTCCTTGTATATACAGTGCCAAAAGAGGGAAATATGCTGTATGTTTAGGGAGGCATACAAGGGTGGGAAAGCAAGGAGAGGTCCTAGTAAAAGTAACAATGGTGGCTTCCTCTGTGGGGAGCAGGGGGTTTGGGTGGGAAGGCGTGAGCAAGCTTGGCTGCTTCCAGGGTACAGGTGATGTCTTATTTCTCCACCTGGGGGGGTGGTCATACAGACATCACTTTATTTGTTAAAAACAACACATGTAAGTTTTAGCTATTTTTGTGCTTGTTATTCTCCACAGTTTCAAGAGATCATAACTGGAAAACAAGAAAAGGAAGTTGACAAAGTTACAACCTTTCCAGGAAGAATGATTGGATCTGAAACAATAAAAACAAAAGATTCGGCCTCTCTAGAGAGATAAAAATCCATCTACTGAAATAAATGTATCCCTGAATTGGCCAGACCTATGCTTCCCCCTTAAGATGCTTACGAGGATTTTGATGAGCTTCATGTATTAAATTGATACTTCCTGCTTTACATATCTTCTTTTTAAATTGTGTTCAGGTCTTTACCTGAATTTTAAGAATCTAGATAGCATGGTCATAGCCAAGACCACACTTTTTTTTTTAAGTCAGAACCTAGATTTGAATCCTGAATTTGTTGCTGAACTTCTGAGTGGACTTGAATAAATCATTTAATTTCTCTAAATCTCAGTTTCCTTCTCTGTAAAAAAAAAAAGCTCTGCTTTAGATAGTTGTGAAAATTGAATGAAATCATAGGTAAAGCATTTAACACATGGTAAGAGCCCAATAAATGGTAACTACAGTACCTATTGTGGCTTTTTTTTTCAGTTTTATCCATTAAAATGTTTTATCTTGCTCTTCCAATAATTTTTCAGTGCGGTATGAATTCTGGATTTCCTATGAGCCTCAGATTCTGAGTTTCAACACCCCATCGAAAGAGTGATCTTGGTATTACAATCAAGGCTTGAGAAGTTGGACAGGACATCAACTAGGCAATTTTATTATCAAATGATTAGAAGATGGGACGTGGAAGGTCGCCAGGAGAGAGAGGCTTCCTCCCAGAGCCCGTCATCTCCAGAGTGGGCAGTCCAGCTCAGATTTTTGATAATGTCTACATTGGTAAACAGGTGGGAGAATAGAGGTACAAGTTTGCCACCGTCCCTGACTTAAGTGCATAAATTAGGAGAACTGCATAACCAGTGTTAATATGCTACCAGTCAAAATGCAATTCGTTTGGCCGGAATTGGCATTTTCTAATTTATTACGCTAACAATCTCAGAGCACCGAGCAGATTAGTAAATCACAGAGGACAAGCCATAGTTTGGCTTCACCTGCATTCAGCAGGTCCGTGGTTGCACCTCCATTCTTGAACGAACTCAGGCCCTAGTGCAGTAAATGTATCAAATAAAGTTAGGAAGCTAACTCAAAGTGAGGAGAGATTTCCTCTCCAAGCCCTCTACATGCGGTCCATCTGCAGGGCTGCACTCATTGTTAGAGCGCCCCCTAGTGGAGGAGGTGCCCCTGAACCCCTTCTCTGTGCGTTTAGGAATCTGCTCATGACACTAATATTTGTGTTCTTTAGTCTTTGCACTCAACCTCGGGTCTCAGCCTGTTCAATAGGATTTTCGGTGCTGATGGAAATGTTCCATAAATTCTGCACCGTCCAATACGGTATCCACCGCCTCGTGGGCTATTGAGCATTTGAAATGTGGCTACTGCAACTGAGAAATTGAACTTTACATTTTAGTTCATTTTAGTTCATTGAAATTTAAATAACCAAAGTGGCTAGTAGCTAACACATTGCACAGTGCGGTTCTAGAACATCCACAAATGTAGACATTCCTTGCTACTTCGTTGCAGTCCTTCCTGCCGTGTGGCCAGGAAGGACTTGTAAGGAGTTTGTGGCAGAAACACACTTAACTATATGCCCTGACTCTTCCAAGGGCCTCAGCCCTTTCCTTTGGAAACAAAGAGGTCACGTGACACCTCTGTGGTCTTGTGGCTCTCACACTCTGTGTTTGAGATTTGAAAAGTTATGAATAAATAAGTTCCATTTAAGAGGAAGTGATAGGTGACATCCATCCAATACCTGTTATGACGTCAAATCCATAAGTGAAGGGGTATATGTGTTGTGTGGTTGGAACTCAATCAGAAACGACTACCCCTTGCACATTTCTAAAGTGTCATTAAAAAAAAAGAAAGAAAAAATTAAGACACAAAAATTATGCACAGGAGCCCTTCTTTTCAGATTGGTTACCTGTCTCAAGAGCAAATTTCCCAAAGGCGCACAAAAGGACATTTCTGTAGCAGGAGTAATGTCTTCAGTAGGATGGGACGGCTGAGCTGCTGATGGAGTCCGAATATTTACTCACGTTTCCTGCACAGGCATGTATCCTTAATTACAAAGGTTTAATAAAACAGCACAGAGGGACTTATATTGCTTTATTGTCAATAAAATGGAAGAAGCCAAGTGGACAGAGTTTAATGTTTTCAACTTACAAGTTTTCATTAAGTACATATTTTATGTATCCAGGCGTCTTCCCCTATGTACAAAATATCAGTGGTTTGTCTATGATTTTAGTGAAAAATTTCTCCTGCCATGATTTCACCACTAATATGAACATAGGATGTGCTTATACAGACACAGAATCGGTGGGCATTTGAACTGCTTCCCTGAGGTTGCATCTAGAAGGTAATATAAGCCCTTTCAACATCTATTAATACTTCATTTCTTGGATGGCTAGTTATGTTTTCAAATGTTTTTATGCCCAAATCACTGTCGCTGGACTTTGTTTCAAATCACTAAAAACAATAGAGAAGGTCCACTTTTTTACTACAAAATACCAAGCCCTATTTATGGGCTTCAAGTTACCAGATCACCAAAACCAAGCTAGCCGTGTTTCAGTTTGTAGCCACAGACAATACAGCAATTTAATGCATCGCAAATCCTGACTGTTCGCATTCGAAAGATGGTATTTGTGCCATAAGAGCTTATCCACCTCCTTCCCAAGCAACTTGGGTTAATGTTTGGTGTCAGACAGTTGCCCGCTTTGTCTCTGAGAAGCATATCAAACTTTGTGTATGTAAATGCATCTGAAGGACATTTATATAAAAACACACAGCATGATTATTACACAGCTCACAACACTCCATATTTACATACAGCCATGTATAATTTTTGCAATTATGCAGTTGACAGACACAAAAGTCATATTAAATGGCTACCGTTTCTAATATGTATAATGCACTTGCAAACAAGTGATAAGAGTTTGTGAGCTCCTATTTTTCACTGAGTTGTTTAAAAAAAATCATGTTTCATTAGTGCTCACAGATCAGAAGAGAATCAAAAGTTTCGGAACAACAGTAAGGAAAGGTCCAGGTGGGCTGTCTGCATCAGTCACCGATCAGGTGTGATGACAACCCATGTCACTAAAACAAACAGACGTTACTTAACATAGCCATTCGCTGGTCTTCGCTGGCATTGTCTGATACTTTTTTTTTTTTTCTTCATAAAAAAAGCTAGTTTTCTTCATATTAAGTGGAATAGTGTCAGAAACTGGACAAACTGTATTGCAAAGGCAAGTGGAAACAGTGCATCTTATGTAAAAAAAAAGCGGCACGAGGTTTAAAAAGTGTGCTAGAATTTCAGTAACTTGATTGTTTAGACTCAGGTGAGGGCACTGGCTCTTTGAGCCAAAAAAAGAAAAAAAAAAAAAAGAAAAAGAAAAAGAAAAGAAAAGAAAGAAACAATAATCGTGTTGTACTTAAGCCAACCCACTAATCAGGAATACAAAATATGGTGCTAGGATATTAAGGAGCTATAGAAATGCCGCCCGAATACTGAACATGAAAGTAAACATTCCCAACTCCTTAGCCCTCTCACACCTAATCTGATAGAGCCAATGCTTCACACAGCGGTAAACGGAGCTGGCTCCCTCCGCCGCCTATCGCAGGCTTTTAAATGGACTTCTATTAAAAACCCAGTTGAAGTATCTCCTGGGATCGGCATGGCGTTCAGTTGCCGGCTGGCCCCAGTAGGTCCAGCCACCCTGCACCATGGCCCCCCCCACACACACACTGTAATGGAAAGCACCACGTGACCGCCCAGGTCCACCCCAGCTCTGTTTTCAAGGTCTTTCCTGAAAGTTGGCCACGTAGATAACCTGCTTTCCATGCTATTTATTGCCTAGGAAAGAGGAAGGGTTGAGTCCAACCCCTTTGGGATGTAAACTTGCTCCCAAGAAGTCTAGGGAATCAAACCTGATGCTTTCAGCGCTGAGCTGCCTGCCCCATAGAGTGAATCCAACAGTTTTCCCTCAGAACCAAAAAGGGAACTGAATTACAATAGCTTTTTCTAACTTGTGTCACATTGAAAAAAAAAAAAAGTAAAGAAAGAAAAAGAAACTTTCTCTAATTTAACCTGTGGCTTTTGCAAATAGTGATTTTTTTTTTTTAAAGAATGAATTTCTTTTCATATTCTTGTTATTAACTGAAACATCTTCTTACCCAGGACCTCCATTGACTGGTGGCAAATCTGGTTAACTTCACAGAGATCCAATATCACCTCTTCCATCAAAATTGATTAGTCTGCAGGTTAGGGAAGATTATATGGTCAGGTCAACTGTTCCCCTACTCCCTAGCGTTTTAGCAAAGATAAAATTCAAATGATGTTTTTAGTAAAAATGATTGCCTTCTTTGAAAAGATCACATTAAAGATAACAGCATAATGATAACAGCACAAAAGTTTGGTCTCTTTGTAACAGGATTTATGAAATAGCTGCCTTCAACATACTTTGAGGCTTTCATTTTGGGTGAGTCCTGGGCATAGCATTACTTGTGGCTCCAACTAATTAAAGGAATGATGTACTAAGTAGGCAAGACATCACTTAAAAACAGTAGACAAAACATAACTTCTCAGCTTTTAAAAATAAATCCTTATTCAGCCATCAGTTTGGGGTACGACTTTGCAACTTCCAATGTGGTGTAGAGATGAGCAGCTTTGGCTGCCATCTTCCTTACATTGTTGAAAAGCATATTTTTACCTACTTGTAGTTACTAGAAAAATGTGTGTGTTGGTTTCTCAAGGTCCTGCCACTCTTTTGACGACTTGTCTGTGAAATCCAGTTCCTCAGACTTGCTCAGGTTTTATATGATTGGAATATAGCACACCCTGGAAAAGGATCAAGGCTCAACGTGATTCTGGGGTTTGGCTGATGGTTTAAATTATTTAGAGAAAATCAGGTGCTGACGTACTAAGACACGTGTGTACTCACACACACAGAATACTTCCTCCTCATTCAAAAGAGCTAAAAATTGAGGCCCCATTTCTGGCACTTTAAATAAAGTTCCCTTTGCAGGATTATTTATCATGGTTAGTGGTTGCCATCAGTCATGAAAAGTTAACAAAGACCTATTGGGTTTATCTATAGGCAGCTAACAAACATATCTTGCTCTTCTGTTATCTTCTTGTTAACAAAGCCCTATCAGGATGTTCTAACCATCAGCATTTACTGCACAGGGGCCCTTTATCTGGGATGATATATAGAGAGCCCATCAATTAGTGTGAAGGTTTGTAGATACCTGCCATATATTCATGAGAGTGCTGCTCTCTCATCTCTCTCCATCACAGACATGTTGCAATGTGGTTTTCTGGGTGGTGTCACTGCTCACCTCATGGGCTGTGGTTCATCTCTGTTGCAGTAGTTAAACTGTCAGAGTGCCTTTGGTCCAGGCAAAGCTGTGACTCCGAAACACAGCCAATGACCAGGACTGCTATTCTCAATACACATACACAGCTGCATAGGCCAAGGTCCCACACGGCAATATCGCAAAAGCACCAGGAGAAACGTGAGCCTTGGTGTAAATATTGCCTTTGCCTAAGCATTTCACAAAAAGCAAAAGCAAAAGCAAACAAACCAATGTTATTACCCACTTACTTTATACAACTGGAAATATGACAGCAAACACCTTAGTTCTGGGTGTATGGCTGAGGAGAGGGGGAAGCTAGTCACCAGAATGGCATCTTGAACCTGTAACTTAACTCCTTCTGATCCAGCTGCTCCTCTCCTTAAAGGCTGTCCTGGTTCCCCAGTGCCCACAGGATAAAGCCATTTAGCTTGACTTCCAGGGTGTCACACTGTTGGTTGTGTGCCCCAAACTCTCTCCCTTCTCCCCACTCAGAGCACACCACATTTCTCACAGTTTGTTGGACTCTCCCTTTCCCCAACCCTATCCATGCCACTGAATGTGCCTGTTCCCCTCTGGGACACCCTTTGCCCTTGCTGTGCTTGGTCAGGTCCTGCGTGCCCCCTGAGAGCCACAGTGGTACACGCTGGAGGCGTTCTGTCCTCCGGGCTCACACAGCATCATGTCATGCGTTTAGTAAGTATTTATTGCCTCTACGGTGATTTATTTGCTGCCTTTCTCCCCTCTCCACCTGTAGACAGAGAAAGTTTCCTACTTTGCAGTCTCAGAGCTTAGCAGGGTGCCCATTAGGGGGACACAGTGTCAAAAAAAAGAAGAAATGATGAATGAATCTATATAAATGCTCGTAAGTCTACTGATATTCCTCAGTGAATCCAGAGACCTGGAAGGAATGGAGGAGGTCCTTGGAGTAGTGATGACAGCTGAGGACCCCAGCCCCTGTCAAAAAGGGGTAAACCCATCCCTTAGGAAGTTCTGAGTATTTAATGAGTAGCTTGTAACCTATGTCTTGTGACCTATGTATTTATGATGGATGTAGTTACTGTTATTATATAATAATACTGTTGTGGCCTTTGCTACAAGCACTTGAGCTTCCAGTCATCTAGACACCCTTTTTCCTCGGACAGTTTCCATCAATTTGGTTTCCCCAAAAATAATTCAGTTGGGTCATGTTGCGGTGCCTTCAAACACACAGATCACAGGCTTGTCATCCCTAAAGCTGACCCTCAGTGGCCACCAGAAGTCTACTCTTACCATATTCACCTCCACTTACCTCCAGCCTGACAGGACATGAGGGCACCTAACACCCCTTTGTGTAGACCTGTGGCCTTTCCCTTACCCTCCTCAAATGTGAGGCTCCAACACTCAGAGACCCAGCTTTCCACCACGCTCAGGACCAACACCCAGGGACAGTCAGATGTGACCTTGCTGTGACCCTCTGAACCCTGGCAGGGCAGAGGCCTGCACAGGAACTTGGTTTGCTTCCTCCTGGCCCCTCTTCCAGCCCTCACCCTGCACTCCCAGCGCTTGGAGCCTCCTTTTAAAAAGCCAGGCCAGCGGCCTACCCACATTTCACTTCTTGGGGCCTCTTCTCAGGCCACTGCAGCCCACCTGACGCCCATGACCCCTCTCAGCTCCACCAGTGGAGTGTTCTAGATGTCAGCATGCAGACACTCCTTTGGGGAGGCCTTGCAGAAGTGCCAGCTGGCCTTTCTCTAGATTGTTTTTCTGGGGGAAATTTGTAGATGTAGGAAAGACAGACCCAGGAAAAGCCCGCTGACTTCCTGGGGCAGGGGTTCCCTCCCTTTCTCCCCAGGGACCTCCCTTGCACTGAGGCGGGGGCATGGGGACCCACCACCGGCTCTTCTGGAGCCCATCCGCTCCGGAGCCCGGCGCGTTCCTGACCAGGCAGGAGATATCACCTCCGCGGTTAAGCAGCGCGTCCCTGCGTTCTAGTGACAGGGTCACCGTGCAAAAGGCATCTCCTCTGGAAGACAATGCCGCCTGCCGGGCGCAACACGCGGTGGGGCACTCGCGGGCTTGCGGAGGGAGGCTGTCCCTCGGAGCCCTTTGGAGCACCTTCCACTTGCCGATCTAGGAGCCTTGCCTAATCTGTCCCTGCCCAGCTCCGATCCCCCCCTGAGTCTGCGGAGCACGAGCCAGCTCCGCGGCCTAGTCCTGCCTGGATTTGGCCGCGCTGGGATGGCCGGGTGAGCGCTCCTCCGGGACGCGCCCCTGGCTATGGGTGCGGCAGCCGCGTCGCCATGGGACTGTGCACCAGCGGGGCGCTCGGGGGCTGCAGGGATCGCGAAGGCAGTCAGTGGGGCCGGGTCAAGTTCATAGAGACTGCGCTGGAGCCGGAGTGCGTCCACTGATCCCATAACAAAGACTGGGAGGGGTGAAAGGGAAGGAAAAGAAGTGGAGGAAGGAGGGAGGGCAGGAGGGCCCGGAAGAAGGGGGGGCAATGGAGGCCGTGACCATCAAGGCCTTCCTAAGTGCCCTTTGGTTCTGATGGCTCCGCAGATCGGGAATAGACATGTTTGCCATGATGGCTTTAATATAGACGGTAAATCTGTCCTTGACCGACTGCCGCAGACGTCCCGGGGTCTTCTCCTTACCCCACCCAAGCAGCCCCCGCCCCAGGTCGCCGCAGAGAGACGACTGGGGACCGAAATCACAGATTACGAGCGCCCAGACGTGCGGGAGGCCGGGCCAGGAACCCGCACCCCCAGCAGGCCCTTTTCCTGGCCAAACTGGGAAAAGAAACCTAAGACCCGTGCGCTCCAGGCAGGTGGCTTCTCCGGAGCCAGGGCCGCCAGCGCGGCCAGGCGGCGCCCGCACGACACCGGGAGGGGCCTCGGCCCGGGCGCGGAGCCCAAGAAGGGGAGGAGGGGAGGAAAAAGGGTCGTTGCCGACGGAGGACTCTGAGAAAGGGGACAAAAGGTGGCCATGTGTAAGAAGGTAGACAGACAAGGGGCCTCCGGTAACTGAGTCCCCCGGAAGGGATGGCATGGCCTGGGAAGCCGGTTCCGGTGTGCACGTGGATGCTGCCACCGCCACTTCTTATCCTCAGGGCCCCAGAGGTGGCGTCTGAGAGGACCCCAAGGGCAGATGGGGACGTGGAGACACCTCTGGGCCTGGCGCGGGGAGTGCGTGCATGTGGGGCCCACGCACTCGGGTGCAGTTCCTGCCAGCACGGAACAGGACAATGGTACCCCCTGGTACAAGAGCAAACTAGTTTCTGTGTTGGGGGAAAAAAGAGAATAAAAGTTTAATAAACGTGTGCTGTGTTGTGAATGACTTTGTGACGACCTCTGCTGCAAATGGCCTATGCATGCGGAATAATGGTCTCCTTGCAGAGAGGGAAATAGCTTAGTGCTATCATCGTTGCCTCGGTAACCATCAGAGTCCCCATCTAGCAAGAGAGAAATGAGTTATGAAAAGGCTTGAGTGAAGAAGGGATTAACACATGATCCCAGGGACAGTATGTCAATCAAAATCAACTGAGAAATTACACTGCTCTATTTGAGAATTTCTCCGGAACCCGAACGTAGTGGAGTTGGGTGCGTATTTTCTCTTTTTTTTAATTTGAGAAAGAAGGGGGAAAAGTAGCATCGTGATTCGTCTTCGTGACTATCATTGAGAGGTATACAGAGGGGAGGGAAAGACTCACCAAAAAGAGGGTGATTGAAGAAGACAGGGTCCCCGGCCCACCCCTGCATGGCAGGGCATCTCGCTCTTGTGTCCCCTTTTTGTCCCCCCACCCTCGCTGCCCCACCTGCCTCCAGCACCGACCCCCATACCTCAGGCTCACCGGCACTGAACTGAGAGGCCGGGCCTGGTGCTCGGCCTTAGCTGGACCCTCAGCTGCGCGGAAGAGGTTGATCTAAGGTGGGTGGGTGGGGGCGGCGGAACCTGGGTCTCAGCCCTGGAGCTTGAGCAGCAACCTCTTGCAGGCTGCTACAGCCTGGACTCGATTTTCTACTCAGGGCGCGTGGAAATAGACCATTGAGTCTGGTGTAGCCCCCTCCGGGCTTGTGACACCCACCCTCCAGGAACACGGCTGAAACGCCCACGCACGCACGGACGTCTCACCTCCCCCTACTTTCAGTACAGCAACCCGGATCTCAAAAATAAGAAGAAGAAGAGAAAAAAGGAAACACCACAAAATCCTAAGGAGCCGACTTCGGTTAATCGATTCCTAACCCATCTGGCGCGGAGCGGCGGAACTACAGCTCCCTGTCCCAAGGCTGTGGCTGCCGGGACTTCCGCCCAGACACTTGAGTTAGGAATTTTGATAGAGACCTCAATCCGCACGCCCCCGCCCCCGGGGGGGGGGGGGGAGATGCTCTCTTTTGGAAACACTTAGGAGACACAGACCCCGAGTAGAAAGTGCCTGAGGAACTTGTAGGCTGGGGTAGGGGAAGCTGGACTTCCCCAGACGGTAACACCAGAAAAGTGGCTATCGCTCCTGGCTGCAGAGCTCTGGGGTTTGGGGGGGCCCTCAGCGCTCGAGCTGAGGAGGTTTATGGCTCCGTCTTCTGGAAGTCTGAGCGGCCAGCGCCTGCGGGCCAGGCTTGGCGGGGGAGTTGTCTCAGGGTCCCCAGGTCACCTCCGGACACTCCACTCCACTCCCTACCTGCGCCCACAGTCTGCCCTTGTCCCCCAGCAGCGAGGAACCTTGACCATCATCAAGTACAACCCCCAATTAGCATATAGGGAAACTGAGGCTTTGAGATAATACAATTACTCAAGTTACACATTGACTAGAGCCCGGTTTCTTAACTGCACTTTAGAAAATTGGCCTCATTCAACAAACAAACAAACAAACAAACAAACAAAAAGTTTTATGGGACTTTTCTCAAACTGAGAGCCTTACTTTGCCCTGCGAGGGCGTGCAGGTGAGTGGAGGCCTCTCAGCCCACCTGTGTCTGGGTCTCCTCTACCCACTCATTCACTCGTTCATTCATTCATTCGCCCTCCCTCCGCCTGCCTCACTCCCCCGCGAGTCCCACACAAGTTTCAAGTCCTGAGCGCCCCGCACGGTTAACTAAATCGCCTTGACCCCGGCGCTATTTGATATTTGCCTCCTGGACACTCATTTAGGAGCTCCCAGCAGTAACGCAGACATTGGACAAGTCCAGCCTGAAACCGAAGCCTTATGAAAGGGGGAGATGGGGAGAACCTGATAGCTGGAAACTCGTTTCTCCAAAGGCTTTCGGGACATTTTAGCCCGGCTCCAGGTCCGCGGAGCGCCAGGGCGCCGCCAGTGCGGGTGTAAACGTTAAATGTTAGCTATTTGTTCCAATGATTGGCATGAAAGTCGACTCTTTCTTGTCTTCTTGTTTTCCTCCTTCTCCCTCTTCCCTTTCCTTTCTCTCTCTGCCCCTCCGGATTCCCACAAATACTGATTCAACCAGTGGCTCCTCTAATCCACCTTCCCTCCCACCCTGCTGCCACCCAAGTCACAACACTAACAGAACAATGACAACCAGGACGAGGCAAGGGGGACACTTTTCTGGTTCTGTTTCACTTCTGGAGGCACCTCTGTTTGCTGCCACGGACTCCCCGTCTCCTCTTTTTCCTAGCCCCTTCTCTTTTCTCCGTTTTTCTCTCTTTTTCTTTTTCTGATTTTCCTTTTCTTTTCTTTCCTTTCTTTTTTTTTTTTTTTGGGGGGGGGGAGGTTATTTCTTTTAAACAGTGCAGGTGAGAATGAAAAGTGCCAATACCATAGGAGAAATTCAGGACTGCTGTGCCCTCTACTAGAGAGAGACGAACAGATGAGCAGATAGGCGTGTCACCTGGTTTCAAAAGTTCCAGTTTTTGCTTGAAGGGAGCACCTGACAGGGCGTCTTACTCAGTGCCCCTGCAATTACATTTCCCCAGAAATGGAGGAAGGGCCACAGAGCTGCAGCTGGCTGCTAACCACAGTTCCCCCACCCCATCCATGTTTCAGATCTCAGCCCAAGCTCCCCAAACCCACTCCTGAATTCTCTAAATAATAACCCATTTATCCCAGCCTCTCCCATTCTGAGAGGCTAGTCCCACCTCTCCCCACCCCACCTCACCATGATTCCCCATTTATTTGATTTGTTCTGTCACTACCTGTATACCTTATTCCAACAGAACCTTTTCAAACTCTGATTAGTGAAGCTTCATTCTCCTCACTCACTCTTTTCCCCAAACCCCGTCTCTCCCTTCCTCCCTACTTCTTAAAAGATTTTGGAGCCGAGAAGATAAGATATGCAATCCTCTATCGGGAATCCTGTAATATTAAAGATCAAACGTGGCATCAATGGAAGACCAAATGCAGAGAGAAACAAAAGGGGAGGCTGGGAGATGCTCATCAGCTAATTACAGCTGCAAATATTATGCAAATTTATCTTGGCACAGAAATGGAGAAAGCGAGTTTAAGTGCGGAGATAATGCTGGAAAATTGAATGTTCATCTGGGCATGGGAAACGGCCCAGTAGGCTCCACTGGTCTGTTTCATCTAGGGAAGCACCGGTTTTAAACTCCTATCAGAGCATCTGCACTTCACTGGTTGGGGCTGAGATATTAATATTACTTATAATTGATACTTGAAATTCTTAGAGTGATATGTCCTAAAGAGAGGAAAGAGGAGAAGAGAGGGAAGGGGAGATGGGGAAAGGGTGAAGAAGAGAAGGGCAGAGAGAGAAAGAGAGAGGAAGGTGAGGAAGTCACACAATATTGAGTACAATATGGGAACTGAAAATCCACTCTGAAATCCACTAAGGCCAAAGAGAACTGAAAGATAAAGGGAAAATACACCAGAAAATCATCTCTCTCTCTCTCTCTCTCTCTCTCTCTCTCTCTCTCTCTCTCTCTCTCTCTCTCTCCCTCCCTTTCCACCTAAAACCTGAAATATATTTGTAATCAAGATTCAAGTTTTTAAAATCCATAATTATGTGGCTGCCCACTTTGAGAGTGTGGGACAGAATCAGAAATGGAGTCTTGAACCCCAGCTAGCTGGGAACGCAGGATAATGTCAAGAAAGGAAATCTGGATGGTAAGCAGCGGTGACCGCCAGGACTCTTTTTGTAGCTCTAAGCTGAGGGGGGGAATAGTCTTGGCTCCATAGAACCTCACCTCTGCTTCTGCCTCAATGGCACCCCCATTTCCTTCATCTTTATGGGCCGGTCTTCAACCTACTCAGGAACTATGGGGAAGTTATATTCTCAGGAAACAAACTCTATACCCTCACATTTCAAAAGTAAATGTACTTAAATATAGGGGAGGAAGAAAGACAATAGGAACTACAGGGAACAGAAAAGAATTCTTAAAAAAAAAAAAAAAAATGAAGTCCTCCTCTCACCTCCCAGTACAAAATCTACCGCAACCAAGAGAAACGTGGAGAATTTCAGATGAGCATTATTCAGGTACAAGCCATCCAATTACCAAGAAATTATGATCTGACGTAAGCAGGCACAATTGGAGAGCGAATATGTATGAGTCTCCTCTCACTGGTTTGCATATTTGCAACGATTGTTTAATCCAAGCAACCAGAAAGTAATCAACAGGCACAAAAAGCTTAAAGAGCAAATTACCAGTGACTCCTGCCCCTTCTACTTCCTGAAGCCTGGAGGTTGCTAGTGTTGTCAGTTGTGTGTGTGTGTGTGTGTGTGTGTGTGTGTGTGTGTGTGTGTGCTGGTGGTGGAGGGGGGGAACTCTGGGTTCTGAAATCTGTCCTAAAAGAGGCAGAGAGTGAAGCCTGTTGCTTTTAGATGGCTTTTGTTCCTTTGGCGTTAAGGCAAAAGACAAAAGAAACAAAAATGCCAATTATTGTAACTAATTAACCATTAAATGAGATGTGTGCCCTCTTCTCTCTAACTCTAAAATGGAGGGAAAATGATGAGGATAGGGAAAGGAGGGCGTTTAGGAGAACAGGCAGATCCACCCACTGCTCTTGGGAAAGGAAACCTATGCACATTATATATTTAGCTCCTCTGGCTTTGTCTGTTAACACTTGTATATACTTTTTTTAAAAAAAAGAGCAGTGAATACCAAGAGGAACCTGGAATTAATTTTTTTTCTTGTTTACTTGGAATGGGGTGGGGTGGACAGCGGTCAGGGTGAGAGAGATGTGGGGACAGGAGATGGTGAGGAGAGAGGAAATCTCAGAAAAATTAACATTATTGGTATCTTTCTATATAAAGATGCAAATGGCATTTTATCTTAACTTGGTTCTGTGCTTCAGTCAGTGTTTATGATTAATTATCTCCTTTTTCATAAAAATAAATCATGTTAAAAATTAGGATCTAGGTGTTGGGGAGAAACTAAGCACTGGTTTCAGGTCGATCTTGTTAATTTCAGCCTGAAATTGACACACTAATTAAAGAGCAGCATGGAAAAGCACGAGCAGGCAAGATTATACCCAGCTCTTTTTTTTTTTTTTTTTATCAGATCTACCTTATATTTTCCCAATTAAAAACTGCAAAAAGCAGTTTCATTGCCCCGGGATAAAAAATAAGGGCCCCCTTTTCACAACGTTGGCCATCACTTTCTACCATCAGATTCATTGTGATGTATTAGATGCAATAAATTATCCCATGTAACAAAACATTGGGAGCTGAAAGGCAGATAATCTGGAAAGCAGAGATAAGGATTCATTATTCCAAATCATTATGAATCCAACGTTGCCTCTGACTTCTTTCTTAATCAGCTCCTCTGATCCTGGATATGTGAGCAGTACAGATAAGGAAAGAGTCGTTTATAATTCTCCACCTCGTCTAATATTTTAAAATAAAGTCAGAGGCAAGAAAACGCCATAAAACACTGGTGAGCAGGCAAGCGCCGAATGAAAAATCACTTCCATGTTATTATATCCACAGTAAGATTTAATTAAAATTCTCCACGTCCACGTGCTTTATTTTCAGATAGGATTTTTTCCCATCACGTAATAATTGATAGGAATTTGCAAACGGGGCTATTTATTTAGGGCGCCTGGGTGGAATAAGTCTGATTTTTTTTTTTTTTAATTTCCAGTCACTGCTTTGTGAAACTTTCATTTGAGACGTCCATGGTTCCACACCACCCAGGCCCCCACCTCCCATCCTGCACCACCCAGCCACCCCCAACTAGGCTGCCAGTTCTTGGTCAGCAAAACATAGGCAAAGGCACAGACCTGAATGTTGAGTTTAATGAAAAATGTTCTATTAGGAAGAAAAGAAGAAAAATGAGAGAACTGGTCGTACCCACCCCAGACATCGTTTACTTCCTCCCAACAACCCCCCCCCCACCCTTTACACATTTATAATAAATTAAATCTCAATGAGTGGGGTTGAAAGATTAGAACTTTTAAAGCAAGGCTAATATTGAGTGAGTTTTCATCTGGCAGAGAGGGCACTTGAAAGAACTAAACCAATACAGGAAGGCAGAAAAATTTACAAGGGCGATGACGCTGGAGACCAGTAAGCAGAAAGAAAAATATGGTACCTGTGTTTTTAGGGAAAACATGTTGGAAACTTGGAAGAATAAATATATGGTTCCCCCAGCCCTACATGGAACAACTCTAAGTGGCCACACGTGCTTAGGAAGATTGGAGATTCTGGCAGTGATTATTCCTTCCTACAGGGTCTCTCTCCTTTTTCTTTATCCAACAGGTGAACTTGATATCTGCGTGGCCATCACAGAGATCTGGGACACAGGGTTTCTATTATCTATTAGTCATTTACTGATCCATCTGCTACCCCCACACGCCAGGTGACTTCCCTTTATATTTAAAATCCAATCAAATGCCTTGCTTGCAGGAATGTGGCCCAACACAACTCGGGAATTAAAGCAGTGGATGGTGGTGCCATAGAATTAGGATGGCGCGATTGCCTCCAGGAAGAACCCCAAACCAAGCTCTGTCCCCAGGCCCAGCAGCCTCAGAACATTTCTCTACCTGGTTCTGCCTCTGACACCAAGCTCAGGAAGGATGACCGCCTGGCCCGGGTTAAGGGACTGAAAGTCCGTGGTAGGTGCTCAGGGGAGGGGAAAGGAGTCAGGGAGGGGGCACCAGGGAACGTGGGCAGGGGGCTTGCTATAGGTGAGGAGCACCTGAGTGTGCCCTCTGTGTGTACCCACATCTGGCTCCCTGTCTTCTTGCCTGCACCAGACGAGGACTCCTCAATGAAAAGGTTCACCTGAGAGTCCTGAAATCTCGGGAGTGAAGCCACCCTGTCCCCTCTTACTTGTTGGAATAAGGCAGGCTCTTAGCACCCGGCATCCGCTGCCCTCAGCCGTTAGCACAGGCAGTCGCTGAGGAATCACGGAGGGCCGTTTTGCTCTCTCACGCACGAGTATGTACACACACGCACAGAGACCCGAACCACGAATCAGCGAGCCGGAGTGGGAGCTTTTAAAATTCAGAAAGCGACTCGTAGGTTCATTAAAGCAACATCTTTACAGTGTACAGAGGCCGGTGTCCACCAGTCGTGAATAAATCTTCAGCCCTTGCGACAAGAGACCAGCGCCTCACTTTGTTTACTTCTCAGGATAAATTCTCTCCTTTCTTCCCACCATCACTTCCTCCCCACCATCAAATCTCCCCCCACCTCTCCCGGAATAGTTCGCTCTTGTGTCCCTAACCAGCAACAGTGTCCACCTCTTAAGTCTGTCAAGACAAGAAATGCCCAGCTGCCTGGTATTTCTTCTCTGAATGTTGCCTGCCTGACCATTACATTGAAAATCACTTATATTTTAATTGGGTCGTTTGGGTTTTTTGTTGTTTTTTAAGCTCGAGTGTCTTCGGTAGCCGAATTTCCTGAGGTAGCATTGGGGTGACGGGGGACCGGCGTGTCTGCGATCACATTTCTCAGTCCCTCACCATAGACTCACTTTAGACCTGGAGACAAGCAAGTGCCCGCGTCAGCAGAAAAGGAACGCAGAGAGGGGCCGCCAGACCCGCTGCAACCCGCGGAGGTCGCGGGCGCGCGCGGGGACGCGGTAGCTAGGGGGTGGGTGGGCGGGGTGGCGGAGAGGGACCGGAGAAGCCGGGAGTAGGAACCAGACTTGGGTTCCAGGGGGTGCGTGCGCGGGATCTAAGGACCGGACCAGGCCTTTCCAGTTGGAGGAGAAAGGGGGTGGGCGGAGAGGGAGAAAAGTGACGAGTGTGGAAGTTTGGGACCCTTGAGAGGGGCCAGAAGCCGGGAGGACAGCTTGGAGAAAGACGCAAAGGGCCCCCATGGGCCTGGTGGGCGGCAAGGTGGGGTACAGCTAACACCCACGTTGAGGAGACGACTGTGTAAGTCTGGGTGACAGATGACCCCTTCGTGGGCCCGCGGTCCTGTTCCTCACTGGGCAGTGCACCAGGAGAAGCGAGGGGGTCTCGGGACTCAAAAGGGCTCCTGAGTCCCTGCCACTCTCCTCTCGCCACCCGCAGCGGCCCGACCTTTCGCAGCCTCCTTGGCACACCCACGCGGCCCCCTGCGAAGCGCCAGGGCAACAGGTTGGGTGAAAGCTGTCAAGAAAGCGACCTCCCCTGCGTCCTGGAAACGCGCAGCCCTGCCGACTCCGCGCCCTGGCGCCAGAGAACTTGGCTCTGCCACTTGGTGGCGGAAGGCGGGCGGGAGAGGGCAGGAGGGCGGAGGAGGGGCTGAGCTTGTGACGGAGGTGGGCTTCGGGGCTCCCTCAGAGACAGAGAGCCCCCGTCTCCTCTCCTGGCCAGGCTGGAAAATGCGGAGGCCGTCTCCCCCCAACTCTCGTCTTTAGGCGGCTGGAGGCCGCGGCCGCGTCCCGGGAGTTTCAGCCCACTCCGAGCGTGACGCCCCCGTGACGCTCTGTCCCTGCTTTTCAGACACCAAACTCCACGCCTCACTCCTTGACGCTCCCCAGCTGTCCCTCCTCGGGTCGCCGCCCCACTTCTGCGCCCTTTGTTCTGACCTTGCTGACCAATGTCTTCGCCCCCCACCCCCAATCGAACAGCCACCCCTGAGCACTTTGCACCACTGAGCCGGGCAACTCCTTCCTACCTGGTTCTAGCACAAGAAACTTCTTGACTTCCTGGCCTGGCCATGGACACCTTTTATTTTATATCTCCCCAAAGATTTATTTATTTTTAAAGTCAGTCTCCATATTCTTATTGTATAAATATTGTGAAGGGAAAACTCTACCTGTCAAAACAAATGGACCCTGACCTTTCTACCCCACTGTTTATGGAGTTTCATCTTACTCTTGCAGAAATTTATTCTGGACAGACTCCTTGGTGGGTTATTTTGATCCCCTACCAGCAGAAGTAGGGGGTGTATGGAAAAGGGGCGCTTTGAAGGGGAGGGCTGGAGTTTGCTGAGGCCGGTGGGTAGACTAATGGGATCCTGTTCCTTCGGTATTTTATCTTCAGAGCGACCTCTGCTTCTCTCTCTTATCTCACTCTCCTAAAAGGTAAATTTCCCCCTAGAAATCTTTATGAGAAGAGTTGGGACCCCTAGAGAGTCTCCTCCCCAAACCTCTAGTGTGTCCACGGGTACTCCAGCCTCCAAATGTTTTCATGCCCACCAGGGGGAGGGCCAAAGAGTGGCAGGAGGCCAGTCACCCACCATCCCACTTTTCCTAACTTTTACTGGCCAGCACTGGCAGAAGATAGAGGTGGGTGAAGAGTGCAGGCATTTTTGAAGTGTCAGCATAAACAGAAACAGAAGGAACAGTCAGAAGGGAGAAAGATAGCCTTGTGGGGCACAGCCCCCTGCTAATGGTGGCCACCAGTTGTATCTCTAGATGCTCCCACTGGGTCTCCTCTTTCTCCAAAAAAATGAGAGGAAAACTGCAAAAGCCTTTATGTCTATGATAGTAATGACCCAGTCAACACTACTGATGACATTTAGTGTTCATTCCAACCTTGCCAGGGACAGTGGGCTTTGTAGGCTGCAGGGGCTGGTCACATTACAAGCAATCTTTTCCCATTCCCCAAACTCTGCCAGCATCACCCACCCCTTAAGTGCGGTTTGCGTTTGCAAAAGGGGGTGAAATCCATTCCTCGCTCAGTCTTCTCCTCTCCCTCCCTTTCCCCCTTCGCAACCCGGAAGAGCTCTGCTCTCTACAGTGAGCAGGAGAAGGCGGAGGGAGGGGGTTCCTAGGAAGGATGCACATCACCCAGGTTTTACTTCTTGCTGGAAGCCTGCGTGAGATGCAGCTGGGGCGTTGAGGTCTGCAGCGGCAACCACAGTGGCCAAGTCTGCCTGTCATTTCTGCCTTCAGATCTCCGGCAAGTCAGGAAAAAATAAAAAACAGCTGGCCGGCGAAAGTGAGCTACCCAGGTCAGTAAATATCGCTATCTCCTCTCTCTGACTCTGCACTGGCTCTCCCCGCTCCACGTGGAGAGAATTAAAAGGAGGTCTCTGACTCCAAAGGGGTAACTGCCCCAGGGAGAAAGTGAACTAGACCCCAGTCCTATTGTTCTTTCTGGTCACTGGGAATCTTGGGCTTTCTGCAGTGACCTTGGGTGAGCATGGTATGTGCATGTGTGTGTCCTTGTTTGGAGAAAAAAGCTAGTAGAACAAGGCATGTGAAGAAGAGAAAAACTAAACAGAAAAAATAAGAGATGACGGGAATGCTTAGGATGGGCGCCACACATTTTCCACTGTAGGAGGGCAGAGGATTGGGGAAAACCCCATTTGCGGAGGAGCAGGGCAGCCTTCTCCCAAAGGTGGCCGCAAGGTCCGGGTGTCAATTTCATGTTTATTTCCCTCTGCTTACAAGTGTGTGTTTAGGCTCATTGTCTCTGCATATAATTAAAGAATCAGCTGTGCCGCTGTGAGATAAAAGTTAGAGCCCAGATGTGTGGGCATCTGACATCCCCCCCGGGGGAGCTGGTAGCGGGGATGCCTGTGCTTCCTGGAGCACCCTGAGATGGATAAGAAAACCCACAGCCTCTGTGAGCGGGTGCCCAGGGTTGTGGGGAGCAGTAGGGCACAGGGGACAAGAATCCTACTTTCTCCTGGGATGCTGGACCAACAGGCCTCCCAGAAGTCACTCAATCAGAGACAGTTCCAACCAAGACAGAGAATGGTTAAAGTGCAAGGGGAGGTTGAAGGAATCTGGGCAAGAGAGTTGCTTTTATACATCTTTGCCTCCTCTCAGATACCGCAGGGTGCTGAGGAAACTGGCATGGGGTGATTCCGTCCAGGGCAGAGGAAATGACTCCAGCTGGCAGGATCTCCCCTTGGTTTGGTTCCCATGTTTCCTGGTCCTTTCCTCCTCCTCAGTCAGCCACATTTACCAGGGATGCCTGGGTTGTGGATGGGAGATTATGAAATTTAAAGGGACAAATAATAAAGTAGCATTTGCAGCCCTTTCATCCTTTAGCGGCTGTGGCAGAAAAGGTGTTGTGTGTTGGCTGTTGGTTCTGTGACAGGCTTGGGGCAGGGAGTCCTAGTGAGGTGGGTCGAGTAGACCCAGGTGTCTGGAAGTGAGATGCTTGCAGTGGCTGGTTGTGGGAGGGGGCTTACCATGAAAACTTTTCAACGTTTGTGTGATTCTGAGGAAAGAAATTGTTTTCTGCCCATTTGAATCTGGGGCAGGGTATGGTGTCCAGGTCAGAAAGACCAAGATCCAGGTGGGCTTGGGGGTCCATTATCGAGTCCTACGTGGGATCAAGCAGGAGGCCCCGCTTCCAGCTTCCAGCCAGTTGCCTTGCAAGGCCTGAAGTTCCTGGCTTGAGAAGCCAGCTGGATTCTGAGGATACGGGTGAGTGGCACTGAGTATACAAGCCCAAGCACCCGGCAGGCCAACCCTTGATAACTACACAAGATAACTCCGCCAGTCTTGGGGACTCAGGGTTGGGTCGGTCTGTCCTACCGAAAGCCCAGGCACAGAGGAAGCTGCATTTTCCTTTATTTGATATTTCCACTGGCCTTTTTGCAGAAGATATGTGAGGTAAGGGGGGGTGCAGTAAAGGGATGGGAGTGGGTACCCTTGGACACTCACTGGCGGAACCTCTCCATTTGGATGCCGCCAGCCCAGGGCTACACAGAGAGCCTGGGGGAGGGGCGGGTACGTGGGATCCGGGTGGCTGAGAACCCGTTTTCTAGAGGTTAAGGCAATTTGTGGCAGGAACTGTTGGATGTGCCAGGGCGTTAGTGATCCTGGTTTTAGACTCTTCTGAAAGCCCGTGTTCTCTAACCATTTCTGGGCTGCACTGAGGTGTTGCCTCATTCTCCATGTCTGAGCCCTTTCACACATAAATGTGCATTTCTTTCGTGGAGTCTTTGTGTGCAAACCAAATATTCCTGATCGCCTCTTTTTCTTGATGGTTGGAGTAACCGGAGAGAGGTTTCCGCGATTCTGCCAAGGCAGCCCCAGAACTGGAGTCCGAACCCCCCTTTGCTTGCGGCGGCTGGACAGAAGGCACTAGAGGTGGTGGCGGTAGGTGCGGCCGTTGAAAGGACGAGAAAGAAAAACGTCCAGGAGCTTGAGCCAGGCTCCCTGCGTGTCAGTCGCTGCAGGTCCGCAGGCACACGTGTGTGATTGCTGTTTTGCTTTATATAATAAATTGCTTGGGGTCCACGAGGTGACAGGCGGCGGGTCTGGCGGGCAGAGGCGGCCGGCAGGACGCCATCCTTCAGGGAGGGGAACGCGGAGGGCGCGCGTAGGAAGGCCTCTTTACACCTGAGCCGGGCAGATTCACATATGTTACGACTGGGTCTCCAGCGTGTCCAAAGGAAGACAAGAACAATTCGTGCTTTCTGGAGCTCGCCTCTTCTGTCTCCGGATCTGAACGAAATCACCCTCCCCCATCTTCCATCTCCCAGTTGTGAACTCCCCTTTCCCTTAAAGCCCACTGTCGATTGTCCAGCAACAACCACACCCCAGTTTTCTGGTTAATCTAGAGAAGTAAAAACAACAGCCCCGTGTTAAAGCCCTCTTACTCCTGAAATGCCAAATTGAGGTGGCCAGAGGAGAGTCAGCCGAGGCAAGCGCTCAGGACTCCGGGCTGGGGCCAGGCAGCGGGCTCTGGAGATGGTGGCGGTGAAACGGCCGGTGCGAAGCCTGGAGGCCGAAGGCCGTGGGAAGTGGAGCAGGTGCCCACGTGCACCGTCCTCACCCGAAAAAATGACGGTGTTCACATGGGTGAATCCCGCATGCTGACCTCTCCCCTGGCTGCGGTGGCGGCTCCCTTCCCTGGGAGTCCCAGCTGCTTCAGCTTCGCGGCCCGAGGACACACTAGGAGGAGAGCCAGGGTCCAGACGCGCGAATCCCTTTCTAAGAGTCACTGGGAGCAGGATCAGGGGCCGGTGGCCACGAGCCACCACACAGACCAGCCGGGGGACCTCCACCACTTCCTTTTCTATGTGGCTTCCACCTGTCCCCTAAACCGCCAAGGCCATGAGGGAGGGAGGGTTAGGAGGTGCGCCCTTCCTCCAGGGTGACTCGCATTCCTTTCCACTCACCCTCTGGGGGAAATCTTTCTCTCCTGCCCAACCCCAGGGCTCCCGCATTGCTAGCCCCCCCCACCCCGCACCTGTGCACTGTTCAGCTCCAAAACAGAAATCCCCTGCCCTTTACTCCCCCTTTCCGCTACACCCCTACCTGCCCCATTTTTATCTCGCTACAGTCAGGGTTTTTCTCAACCCGGGGGGAAGAGGGTAGTGGCAGAGGGGGGGCCAGAATCCCTGGAAGCTGGAGGGCCGGGTCTAGAGGTGGGGCGAGCGGGAGGGGTAATCTCCGAGAGCATCTCCTCTCTTTTTGACGCTCCACATCTCTCGCCTCTCCTTCTGGCCTGGGCGGGTCTCCTTCCGAGTTTTAATCGGTGATAGATGAATAAAAAAAAAGTAAATCGAACCACACACTATCCCCAAAGCGATGGCTCATTTCCCAGGGCAGGTGGACCCTGGGCCTGGGGCGGGTGGGTGTGGGAGCCCGGAGGAGGGTTGCGCTCGGGTAGCTCTTTTCGCCTGAGTTCCCGCGGGTTTTCCCTTTGACGTTTCCACCTCCAGCATCTTCCCTTTGCCAGTGAGTTTTGGGGTCCCCTTTTTTCTGCGTTCCCCTAGGTCCCTGGTTCGCTGTTTCTTTTCAAGAGAACAACTAGCACGGCCCACACTGCCTGCTTCTTTCCAGTCGCCTTTTGATTTCGCTTCCCACTCTGCATTTCAGTTCATGCGGGAAAGAGAAAGGCGTTTGGGTGGGAACTGCACAGACATAATGCAGTACGTGTTTAAGCTGCGTGGTCCCGGGGTGCAGCGCGGGAGCGGGCTTCCCAGCTGTTACACCCGCGCAGCCCCGACCCGGCGGTGGCGCCTTGGGCCGTGTCCCCGGCGTAACCCTCCCGTCGGGCAGCCGGAGAGCTGTTTATACAGCTTTACCTGTGCATTCTCGTATCCAGTAAAAATCGTCGCCCCGCCGCGGTAACCTAATCCGAGGGCCAAGGCAGAGGAGGGGGTAGTGAGGCTGGCTCAGTGGAGAGGGAGGTGTGTACGCGCCAGAAGGGGGTTCTCTGCTTTGCCCCTCCCCCCCGATGGGGAAGGAAATTGGGACTCGGTTCGAGTGATCGAGGTGGAAGACCCAGGGCTAAGGAGGAAGGAGACTGGTTTCTACGTCCCTGTCGTCTCTGCTTTTCTCCTAATTCTAACTGGCATCGGGGACACGCGCGTGGCCGCAGCTCAGACGCGTGCTGCCAGCAGGCGCTGCGGTCCCGCGGGCGCCCCGCAGGGCTAGCGAGGCCCAGGCCAGGATTTCCCCGTCTATGACCAGGACCTGGTCGCTCTTGCCTCGCTTTCAACTTGCCCCATTAAAACTCTCACACCTAAGACAAAACCCGTAAGGAAGGGAGCCGGCACTAAAGCAAATCTTTCCTCCCATGCCAGGCTCTTCCAGAATTTCCTTGTCCGGGCAGCAGCCGGCGCAGGGAATCGAATTAAACGCCTCTTGGAGGTTATTGTCTCTCGCTAATTGCTCCAACAATGGCCACTATTAAAGTGGAGACACCCAATTAAAGGACCCTTGGGGCCGCGCTCGGCTCCCCGCGACGAACTGGCCGGCGGCCTGGGGATTTACAGACCGCCGGAGTGTGAACCGGGCTGGTACCGGACGCCGGCGCCGGCCTCGGCACCTCTGGCCTCCACTTCCTCCCCAGACGCACAGCGACCGCGGCCAGTTCACACCATTTTTATTGACCGATCGCAGCCAAGGAAGATTGATCGAGCTGGAATGGGAAGGGATTTCTCCTCCCCCAGCCCCGGCTCGCCAGGGCCTCGGGGCTGCGCTCCAATTTCTGGACTTTGCTGTCGCTCTGCGCCCTCCCCGCCCCCAGCCCTGCAGGTTCCCGGCTTCATTTCTGTCTTTAACTGTGAGGCCGGGTCCGCCCAGGCCGGCGCCGCGGCTCCGGGGGGAGGGACGCGGCGGCGCGGCCCGGCTCCGCTTCTTTCTCTCGCTTGCAAATATTTGCTGCCTCGCTGGAAATCCGACTATTTCGCGCGCGCTCCTCTTGCAAAGTCCTTAAGTAAACACGCTCAAATGACCGCCCCAGGCGGCCGGAGGCACGCTCACTCCCCCTGCACCGGATTAGTAACTTTATGACTTCGACCCCGAGGCTCGGCTTTTCTGGTTTCCCTCCGCGGGCAGCGCGCGGGCGCCCGGGGCCGCGGCTCCCGGCACCGCGGAGCTCGCCTGGACGCGCCGGTCGCCAGGCTCGGGTGGGTGGCGCTGGCCGCGTGGATCTCCGATCTCTGGGCCCTGAGACCCCAGGAGTGAGCCTGGGGGGCACGCTCCTCCCCTCTGCGCCGTGGGCTCGGGTTCCTTCGCCGGACTGAGTTCCCCCACTTCCATCCTGACAGAGTCTCTGCGCTCCCGGGAGGGCGGGTGGGTGGGACCTGTACATAGGCATGTTTTTTCTTTCTTTTTTTTTTTTGGGGGGGGGGCTGAGTCACGGCTTACCCCAACCAAGAAGAGAAAGTAAGGATCCATTTCTTACCCTTTCCCCAAGAGGGCACACACACCCCGCTCAACTTGACGCCTAAAGCAGCCGCCTGGAGGCCTGGCGTTGCAGATAGGCCAAACTGGCTCCTGCCGCCACACAGGGACTCGGCTCCTGGGGGGTTGGGGGTGGGGTGAGAGGGCGGTGGCTGCGTCGTCGTTTGCTCGGCTCCCGCATACTTGCCCCTAGGGTCCCAGGCATCCAGGTCAATCGCCAGCCCCTTACCCTGGTGAGGGAGGCCTCGCGCCCTACAGGAGCCCGGGGCGGCAGCATCCTCCTCGGTCTCCTCCTGGCTTTCTCCACCGGAGCTCCGCGGGCCGCTCCCAGGGAGAAGGGGTTCTTGTAGACCAGGCCCGGGCCGGGGTGCCTGGGGGACGGTCAGGTCTGCAGGAGGGCGCTGAGCGTCTCTGCGGGAGGCCAGGATCAGCTCTGCAGACTACTGCAGAGAGGGAATCAGGACCACCTTTCCGCCCCCCCTTCCCCCGGCCTCGAGCCCCCTCCCCTCCCCCGCGCCCCCGGAGGAGGAAGCCCGGCCTGCATTTGCCGGCGAGGCGGGTCAGGCCGGCGCCTGGCCTAGCCCAGACCCCCGCAGCCCGGCTCTGCGCCTCAGGCCACGCGCCGCAGCCTCTCTCCGGCCGCGCTCCCTTCCCCCTTCCTTCCCCGTGGGTCCCGGGGCCGACCGCGGCCCTCCCTCTCCGGTATCCCCCTCCCCTCCTATTCCCTCCCCCCCTGCTCTGTGCTCCCGGCTCTGGGGCTGGGCCCGTGACGTCAAACCCAGTGTGGCGTCGGCGAGACTGGCCGGCGCGGGCCATCAAAAGAGCAACGTCCTCTTTCCCAATTACCCACTGTCAGTACGGGAACAGGGGCGGACCGGCTGGGAATTAAATGTTAAATACCCCCTACAGGCTGGCTCCATTATACCGGGCATCCAGCCGCAGCCCCCCGCGCCTCTCTGCCAGCTCCAAACCACCCAGACCAAAAGGGGCCTTCGAGATCTTTTATTTTTCCAAGGTGGTTGGGGATGGGCGGGGGCTCCCCATCCCAGTGCAGCCCGACTTGGTGCTCGTGATTTAATTAAAATGAATAATGCCACCAGCCCCTAGTTTTGTGCGTTATCAGAGAGGCGCCGCTACACCGGAAGGCCTTCTCACAAATCTTTTCTCTTTGTCTTTTAAAATCGTTCTCGGCCTCAGAAGTTAACATTTTCAAGTCTTGGCGTCGGTAGCACTTCTCCCCGGAGAAAGGCTCCCTTTATCCTTCCCGGGCTTCCCGGTCTGGAAGTGGAGCACCACACAGCCATGCGTGGCTTGGGACAGGGGTCTGGCGAGCATCTCCCCGTCCTGGACTGACTCGCTTTTCACCTTTTCTCTCTGCTTCCACTCTTAATCTTAATCTCGGGACTTTCAGCAAAAATGTGTGTGCGTTTGTCTGTCCTTGTTTGTGGAGTAGTTTTCAGTGAATGTTAGACAAAACTAAATAATTAAAAGGTTTGGAGAGCGCCGTGAGCAGGAGTAGAAGCTGGCAGCTTGACTGGCCCTAGAGAGAAGTGGTCAGAGAAAAGGGAAATCGATGCTCCTTTGCCCGGCCGCCCAAATAAACGGGGACTAAACGGGCTCAGGGGAAACACGGGTGTGTGTGTGTGTGTGTGTGTGTGTGTGTGTGTGTAATTTAGGGAATTTCTTCCTGTTCCGCATCTAGGAATTCAACCCTGATTTCTAACACACATCAGATTTAAGAAGATGGAGACTCGAGAGAAGCTCTAAATCCAAAATCGAGAAGATTCATGTTTCCACTACTTTATCCAAATACATTTTACTAATCTTTCTACAAGGATTGTGTATTAAAACAAGATATTCCCGCACCACCCCCCCACCCCGGCAAATTAAGGTTGAATATTGATGTTTTTCCTTCACCGCATGAAAGGAATCCTACAGACCTACTTTTAGGGACGGTCTTTTCTAGCTCGAATTTTTGTATCTGTAGGGAATTTTGCGGAGTATAAAGAGGGAATAATGTCTTCAATTCAAACAGAACCGCACATCAAGCTCAGTACTGTCCGTGGGAAAGCCTACGGGAGAACCTACACTCTCTCCTCGCACACATTGCCCTGGGTGAACAGAGGGTGGAATCTGAGTCCTCTTTTCCCGCCTGACCCTTGTGCGCCCCAGCCGCCTTTTCAGGCCGGGCAGCTTCTGGAGCCTCAGCGCCGCTAGGGGATGCAGTGGCTCAAAGGACCGAGACAGGCGGTGGAGGTTGGAGCCCGCGGGGTCGACCAATCGCAGCACGGCCGCAATCTCGCCCGCTGATTGGCCCCTTTCTGGGCCCCGCCTAGGCCCGCCCCTCGAGGGGCGTCTCCGAGCAGCGCTCCCTCCGCCCCGGGCTGTAGGGCCCAGCAGTGCGAGTCCTGAGTAGCTGAGGGGTCCCGCGAAAGTCGTCACCGCCGGGCTGGGGGCCGGTGAAGGGGGCTGGGGAGATACGCCGGGAGCCGGAGTAAGTAGGGAAAAGTTGGGTACTTGGAGTGAAGACCTGAGTTCCTTTTTCCAACCCCTCTCACTGCACTTGGAACTAGAGTCTTTTCCCTTCTCTCCTTTTCATCCATCAGTGTTGTCATTTAAGTCACAAGCACACGTCGATTACAAATATTAGGTCTGGCAAGGACAGCTGCAACAGCAGAAACGTTTCATCTGAGGGGCTTGTTAACGCAAAAAGGCTGTGGAGCATGTTGACAAAGACCCCCAGAATAACTTGGACATTTCAATCAAAGGCATATCCCTCTTGCCGGATTCCTCAACCTCTTGGGCAATTCTCTCGAGAGGCCAATCTCAAAATACTTTGACATTCATTTTTTTCTGATCAGTTTTACATGTACATAGCCCCAAATCAATAAACTCCTTAATAACCCTTTGGATTGAATAAAAAAAATGTTTGCTCATTTTAGAAAGTCTGTAAAAGCAAGGCTGCCTGCAGAAATTAACTTTATGAATGGGGCAGGCCGGTTTCTCCCGCACGGAATAATCCACCCAGCCGGAAAGAATTGGCAGCAGCGGGAGCCTCATTTAAAGGGCCAGAGCGCGAATTCCCTCCTGTTGGTCCCCTCTGCCCCCACCCCGGCCGCATCGCCCACCCGCCCCGCGGCCCCCAGCCCGGGCAGCCCTCCGGCGCCCCTTCCGGTCTGTGGAGGGGCGGGAGGAGGGGCGGGGGTGAAGTCCTGGAGCGGCTTTGGGTTGCAGCTTCCTAGCGCTAGGGAGCCTGTCCCCTCCTCGCCAGCGCCAGGCTCCTCCCTCTCGGCGCGGATGACACTAGAACCTCCTTAAGTTGCGTCGCGCCACAGCTGTCTGCGAGCACTGAGCTGCCTGGCGCCGTCTTGATACTTTCAGAAAGAATGCATTCCCTGTAAAAAAAAAAAAAAAATACTGAGAGAGGGAGAGAGAGGAAAAGAGAGGGAGACTGAGAGAGCGGGAGACAGAGCGAGCCACGCAATCTGACCGAGCAGTTTCTGCTCTTCAGGTCACACGCCTCCTCTTCTCCTCTCTGCTCCTGACTACCCAGGTTGGTACGGGCGGCTTTTTTTTTTTTTTTTTAAGTTTGATTTGGTTTCCCTTTGCATTTGGGAAAACTTTAAAAACGTTTAAAACGCAGCCCTCCTCTTTTGGAGAGTTTCTAGAGGCTGGAAGAAAGGTCCCGGGACCGGTGTCCCGGAGGGAGGGAGCTGTCGTCCGTGTTGGAAGGGCTCAGTCAGCCTCGGGCT
This sequence comes from Rhinolophus sinicus, assembly GCF_036562045.2. Lineage (NCBI taxonomy): Eukaryota > Metazoa > Chordata > Mammalia > Chiroptera > Rhinolophidae > Rhinolophus > Rhinolophus sinicus. Next base: position 102,593,235 of record NC_133752.1, on the reverse strand, counting down.
CCAGGGAGAGCCGGGCTGTGGGGATGTCCTTGGGAGTCGGTCCCTCCCCGGCTGCGTCCCGGTTTTCCGAGCTTTGGAGGAGGCGCGCGCGTTTGCGTGTGTGTGCGTGTCCCTGTGACCGGGCGCGGGCCGACGGCTCAAGGGAAGGTGGTGCCTCTTCATAAACTCAGGTGCCAAAGTACTTAGGAGCTCATCCAGGTTTCCCCTTCTCTCCTTTGCAGGTGACCCCAGAAGGGACTCAGCCTCGGAGCCGCTGCAGAGGAGACTCGCCTGCAGAATTCCAGCCGTCCTCGCCACCCCCAGCCCCCGGCTTTACAATTTGATCCCCCTTTATCGTACCTGTTTTTTGGGATTTATTTTTTTTCTTGCTCTTCTTTTCTTGGCTAAACTAGCCCTCAAAGATATTTTTAAAAATCTCATTTGCTCACCTTTCCTTCCCACCTTTCCCATTCCCCCACTGAAAACAAATCAGTAAACGACCCCCGCTCCTCCGACGGCAGGCGCACCTGCAGAGCCTCGGAGCCCCCACCCCCTGACCTCCCAGCCCGACCGCCCTCCCTCTCCACGCGCGGGTTCCGGGCCCGGCGAGAGGGCGCGAGCGCAGCCGGGGCTATGGAGGTGACGGCGGACCAGCCGCGCTGGGTGAGCCACCACCACCCCGCGGTCCTCAACGGACAGCACCCGGACACGCACCACCCAGGCCTCGGCCACTCCTACATGGACCCGGCACAGTACCCACTGCCCGAGGAGGTGGATGTACTTTTTAACATCGACGGTCAAGGCAACCACGTCCCGTCCTACTATGGAAACTCGGTGAGGGCCACGGTGCAGAGGTACCCTCCGACCCACCACGGTGAGTCCGCCCCAAGTGCGGGAACCGCGACGCGACCGGCACCGCTGCCCGGGGTCGGGGGGGGGGCAGGGAGGTACCAGGGGTGAGGAGACCCAGCCAAAGCCCCCAAGTGCCGTTAGTGCTTCATTTAAAAAAAAAAAAAAAATTAGGGCCCGGAAATGGGCGAGGAAGCCTTCTCGATCTTCAAGAGAGTGTGTTTTTAACAACAGTCGCAGAGGCGCCTCTCCGCGGCTGGTGTCCCTGGGGCCTGGCTCTCACCTGGCGGGCGCCTGGCTGCAGCCTTCTATCCCGGCGCGGCCGCAGGTCGGGGCCCTCCGAGGGCCCAGGCGCCGCGAGCCGTGGCTCTGCCTGCGCCTCCACGACTCCGCGGCCGGGCAGCCAGCGCCGGCCCGACCCGACTGCGACTCGGTTCCTCCAAAGGGCTTTACTCCCCCAATTTTCCCGTAATCTTTCTCGGGGGCTTCTGCCAGCGAGCCTCAGTTTGTTTCTCCTGCACATTTTTAGATAGGCCCGTAGGACATTTTTATTCACACCCCTGAGTCTGAGCTTTCCCCAAAGCCAGTGTATTTGGTTTCTAGGCAGGTCTGCTACCCCTTGGCTCTGAGGAATGGAATTCTAGTGCTTGAAGGGGTTTTGGTGGAAAGACTACTGTCCTGGGGTTGAGACATAAGCGGGTTTCCTAGATTCCCGGTTGCATAGAATTTTCCTGCGGCTTTGCTTTTAGGTTGCCTCATTGCTGCTCCTCGCAACTCTGGCTTTATTCTCTGCTCCGGCCTACAACAGTCCATTAGGCTCCCAAAGAAAGTTGGGGATCCACCAGGCTTCTTTTCTATGGAGGAGCGAGAGATTCCAGGGGCCTTTCCTTTTTTCTTTCTCTTTCACCTTGAGAAGTTTGGGAGAGTTCTGAAATGTTAAAAAGAAACCCAGCCCTGTGTAGTTAGGGGGAAAGCTCCAAGGCTTCCCAGCTGTACGTGTGTTCCTAAGCAAGAAAGAGCTGCTAAGTTTCAGGCAGAGAAAACGTGTGGCTCCCTCAGTAACCCCCGACTGGGGTCTGCCCATGCCCCCGACTTGGAGCCGGCATTGGCGCCGATGACAGAGCCCCTCCGGCAGCAGGCGTCCTCCGCGCTGCTGTCACCAGGTTTAAACAATTGTTTCTGCGGATGGGGCGCTCTTTGCCCTTGTTCTCTGCAGATCAGCAGTTAAGTGGAAATGCGGTGGATGCAGGCTTAATATTATTTACTATACTACTTCCTGCATAATATGAAGCTTGACCCTTGGTGTTCAGAGAACTCTCCTTCCCTTCCACTCCCCTCCCCTTCCTCTCTCTTAAGATTTTAGTTTCAGTATTGTTCTTAATGGTTAAATAGCACGTCAAACGTTGGGGCAGGTACTGGATTAAAAGATCAATACGTGTATGCATTTGAACTTGCAGTTTAAAAGTGCCCCTCACAGAGTGTATGGACTTGTTTGGGTTGTGGCTACATAAACTGGAATTTTGTGTCTCAGGGGCTCAGGTGAAAAGTCACATATCACACTGGTAGAATCACACCTTTGAGGGCATCTGGAGCGTATTTTATCTTCTTTTATAGGATTTGGGAGGGTGAGACAGGCATCCCAAGTCCAGCCTTGGAAACTTGCTCCAGTAGTCTGAGAGATTAAAATTTCCCTGCAAATCCCATTTCAGGCCTTGCCAATTATGAGCAAGCACTGAAGTAGGGTTTCTTGGAGGGGACCCTAAGAACCCCCCTGTCCTCTCTTCCCAGCCCTCTCCTTCCTGCTCTGGGCACCGGGAGCTGCTGGCCTACCTGAGGCTGTGGAGTTTCCTGGCGTTGAGAGCTTGTGAGGCCAGGCTCACCCCTTCAGGCCTCGTCATTCACAGCTGACTCTCTTATCAGCCTTGCTGGGGTTAGGTCTGGGATGGGGACACCCAGCCATTGAAGGGAACCAATAAATCAAATCAGTTTCTAGAGAGGGACCTGGGGGGACGTGATTTAGAAAGTGTGTCTTGGTAGGCCAATAAGCCAAGGGGCCCCTCTCCAGTCCATGGCAGCACCTCTTGGATGTCAGACACAGGTCCCTCATTCTGCAGGAATGGATGGGACATTTGTGTGGGAGAGAGGGGTGAATTGTGTGCTGGCCAAGGTACTCATGGGAAGGCCTGGATTAGAGTGGGCCCGTGGAGCCCAGGTGCCCTATGTTTGGGATTTTCCTGAAAGGGAGGCTGGGGTGGAGGGGAGACTCCCCAGGTGGATCTGAGGGCCTCGGGGCTGCTCTCACTCGCCTTTCTATCTGTTGCCCCTCGCCCGCAGGGAGCCAGGTGTGCCGCCCGCCGCTGCTGCACGGATCCCTGCCCTGGCTGGACGGAGGCAAAGCCCTGGGCAGCCACCACACCGCCTCGCCCTGGAACCTCAGCCCCTTCTCCAAGACGTCCATCCATCACGGCTCCCCGGGGCCCCTCTCGGTCTATCCCCCGGCCTCGTCCTCCTCCCTGTCGGCGGGCCACTCCAGCCCGCATCTCTTCACCTTCCCGCCCACCCCACCGAAGGACGTCTCCCCAGACCCGTCCCTGTCCACGCCGGGCTCGGCCGGCTCGGGCCGGCAGGACGAGAAGGAATGCATCAAGTACCAGGTGCCGCTGCCGGACAGCATGAAGCTGGAGTCGTCGCACTCGCGGGGCAGCATGACCACCCTGGGAGGGGCGGCGTCGTCCGCCCACCACCCCATCACTACCTACCCGCCCTACGTCCCGGAATACAGCTCCGGACTCTTCCCCCCCAGCAGCCTGCTGGGGGGCTCCCCCACCGGCTTCGGGTGCAAGTCCAGGCCCAAGGCGAGATCCAGCACAGGTAGGCGCCTGCTCTCCCCTGGGGTCCCTTCCCCGCCCCCTCCGCCTTTCTTTTCTCCTAAATCTGGAGCCAGGGAAACAGAGTGCAGTCTGGCGCCTCAGGGGACCTGGGTGGTGTTCCAGACCCCTCTGAGATTTGATTTCTTCCCATTCTTCCAGCGGGAAAGAATGAGGTGTGTCCCCTCTCATTCCATTCTTCAGAGCAGAGGACAGTGGGATCTCATTTAAGGAAAGAGACAAACACCAACACAAACCGATCCTCTCCTGCCTGCCAGGGGGGCCTTCTGGGTTCTGCCAGAAGGTTACTCACTAAGTAACCTTTAGTGAGTTTCGAAGGCCAAATGGAAGGCGAGGGAATGACTCTTTAGTGTTTAATGCTAAACCGAAACCTCCTGAAACCTAAACAAGCACAGGTCCCTCCTCTGACCCTTCCTGGCCTCTGAGTCCCTTTGACTGTTCCTTTCGGCCCAGCTCAGACGGGTCATGCAGTCAACAGAGGACAGCCGTTTTTACAGACATGTGTAAATTATATATATATATATATATATATATATATATATATAGTTTTATTTTTTTGCGGGGGTTGGGGGGAGAGAGAGACCCTGGCAAAGGAGCCAACATATTCTTTGCATGGAAAAGGGGGCTTTCATAGTAAATTCTGGGAAAGCAAGGTGGGCTGTGCACTGGGAAACAGCTGCATGGAAATCAAAAGTCACCTGGGCCAGTTACCTGCAGCATCTTCTAGTGCTCACAGCCCAGGCAAGGGCAGGAAGGCGTCTTACAACATATTTCTCGATTGATCTGAAGCCAGAGGAGGTAGGAAGGACTGAAAAAGATCCCCAGGTGTGTGTCTCTGCTTCCTTTCCTCATCCTCTTTCAAAAAAGCACACCCTGTTTAACAGCGGTCTGCTTGTTAATTCTCTTGGTATAGACACTTGCATTTAAAAAAAACCTACACAAAATACGTTCGCTTTAAAAATGAAATGATCCACCACCAATTTTGTTTCTAACCGAAGCAGTTGAATCAAAGAATCTCAGATTCTCTGAGATGAGATTTAGTTATGTTTTTAGAGATTAATTTTGTGAATATCGTTGTGTCTTCTTGGGGGTGTGTGTCCATTTCAGGGTGGGTGAGTCTGGTCTATTCCAACTGTCCTGACTCTGCCCTCGACCTATGGAGAGTCTGTATACCAAGAAGTGGCACAAATCACTTGTCTTTTATGGGCGAGATGAGCCGTCTTGAAACAACAGAGTTGGCAAAACCCCGGTTTAGAAAACATCCGAGGGAGGGCTCTGAGAGCCCAGTGACCATGAGATCAGTTTTCAGGTTTTTTTTTTCTTTCTTTTCTTTTCTTTTCTTTTTTTTTTTCCAGGGTGACATTCACTCCGACTGCCTGGGCAGGACTGTCTCTATTTAGTTGATGTTTTAGCTAATCCAATTATTTTCAGACTGCTGCACGCGACAGTTGCATTGTTTATCCCGCGCCAGGAACTTTAATAGAGTCCGGATGCGGTTAGGCTGACAGAAAAACTCAGACCTGTATGTTCTATACATGAAAGTCGGCAGAGGGAGAGGGAGGTAGGCTGGCTGGTGGAGTCAGAACAAGCGAGAGGGAGAGCGGGCTAGGAAAGTGGCCTGGCAGCCTGGTCAGGGGCCAGGCTGGGGCGTGGAGTGGAGGGTTCCAGAGAAATGGGAACAGCCTTTCGCAGAAAACCCCAGGATTAGATCAAGGCGTGAGGGCTGATTGCAAAGAGAGCAGACCTGTGCCTTTTGAGGTAGTGATGGCATTTTATTTTTTTAAGTTCTCTTTTTCTGGTAGGACTAAAAGTTTTGGGGGAAGATCGTGGTATCTGAGGCTGCTGTGGTGGTTTTGTGTTGGGGGAAGGGACAGAGTTGACTTTTCCAAAAGCCTCTGGTTTCTTTGCCCTCATTTCCGTGTTTGATTTCTCCCCCTCTCTTGTGCATACCTTCGGCCTCTGGTTTAGTCTTTTCCTTTCGCACATCTCTTTCCTTAAGACTGCACATTTGGCGGGTGGTGGTGGGGGGTGGGTATCCGCGGTTTCCCCAAACCAGAACCAGGGGCATCTATATACCTATTTTATTTATTTATTTATTTTTTTGGTGGGGAGCAGAGGAAAGGAGACGATTTAAATTTGGCTTTTTACTTCCTCCTCTTATTCCTTTCTCACAGTCAAAAAACCCACGGGCAGCACACCTGGGCAGTGAGGGAGCTGGGACTTTTGGGAGTGTGGAGCGGGGTGGAGAAGTTTCTAGATGCCTTCTGTGTAAAGAGGGTGGAAGTGGTGGGAATTCTTGAGGAGGGGATTCTCTTGGTTTTAGTGGTTGCTTTTTTTTTTTTTTTTTAACCTCTTTGCAAACGCACTTGCTGAAGGAGGAGACAACAGAAGAGAGGGTTGTCGCATTTTGGAGAAACGGTTGAAGCTGTGGTTAGGGCACCTATTGCTTTTGTAACGCCAGCCGGCTGTCAGAGCTGGGATATATCTTTGCAAACAAAAGACAAAGACTTTTGCAAAGGGCCATTTCTTAGCTCCCCACGTCCTGTGGGCATCTCACCCCACCTTCCTCTTCACGACCTCCCACCCCACTCCCTGCCCATTCTGTCCAGCCCAGTTTCAGGATTTCAGTCAGAGGCGAAGGGGTGTTTGAAAATGGCTGTTGCATGTCAAGAGGCCTCTCAGCTTTGTGGTTCTTGTCACCTAAGAGAGAGGTGTCTGTCTGAGCAGCTCATACCAGGCAGTGAGCGAGGAGAGGGAAAGAAAGCAGGAGACAGTCAGGGCCTCCATTAGGAAAATTGGTTGTTTGCTGAAGTCACAGGCTAGAGGCAACAAGGAGAAAAGAAAAAAAAGTAAGAAAAACCCACACAAGGCAATCGCAAACTTGCGGAGTGAATCAAGACAGAAAATTGCTCTACTGAGCTGAGTCTTGCTGAAGAGGCAACCGTTGCTAGCTTTTAAGGTCCCTCTGAAAAGGAAGCTGTCATCCTCCCCACCGCCTGACAAAGAAAAGGAAATCAGACTAACCATGTCAGGCTGGGAGATCCCCCAGCCCAGGGTGCCTAGGAGCAGGGCAGTCAGCCCTTGTGCTGGAGGAGCATGGAACCAAGAGACCTCACACCCCAAGGAAGAAAGGGACAAAGTGGCTGGGGACCTGAGAGGCCCCTGTCTTGGCAGGATGGGGAGTGGGCAGCCCCAGCCAGGACAGGCCAGCATCCCCATCCCCAGAAAGAGCTGATCTAGCGCCCACTTGGGGCACAGACCCTGCCCACCTCCTGGCTCCAGCAGCCCCCGACACCACCTCGCCCACATTCCCCTTCTTCCTTCCCCCATGCCTCGCCCACATCCACCAGCCACAGCCCACAGGTTTGGACCCCAGTGAAAGGTGTCTAGATGCAGTTCAGTCCAAAGTCTTTTTTTGAGGACCGATAGATGCTGTTGGGTCCCTGGAAAGTGCTTATGGCACATAAGGGCCACGTGTTTGTAGATAATCGCTGGGGTTCTCAGGAGGCTCTCTGTACACCCTGAGTTAAGAATCTTTCCTGATTTTAGGTTAAAAAAAAATCTGTCTTAACTCCTTACCAATTTTTTCTTTTGAAAAAAGGAAAGTGGACCCAAAACTATTCAGCACCGGCATGGACTCCAGTGTGAAAGGAGGCAAAAACCTCTTCCATTTCCAAAAGTCCTTTTCTTTCCCCTGACCCTGCCCGGGAGAAAACACAGGCTCACAGGTGTAAAGCTCCCCAATTTCCAATTCCCACACACTTGATCTGGGGGCATCCCCAAAGGAGGGACAGGCGCTGGCCCCCAGGCCAGCCTTGCCCCTCCTGTAGGGAGTCATGATTTCCGAGCTCCAGTGTGGTTCTCCTCCCCCAGACCATCTTCTGGTAGTTTCCGGTTAGCTGGTTAATCTCTTAAAACAAAACAACCTTTAGGGGCTTCTCTTTCTCCCCTGCCGTCCTGCAGTCCTTCTCAGTACCCTAAAGAGAGGGAGACCCTGTCCCCACTCAGGCCTCCTCTGGGGGGTCCAGCTAGTGGAGCCACTGGCTCCTGCACGGTTGGGGACCCACAGATGGATGGAGCAGGGACTCTTTGGGGGGTCCTGTCTCGGGGCAGCCAGGCGGGGAGAACAGGCGCCCCCCAGCAGTGGGACAGGTTCACCAAGAAACCGTCCTCCTCCTGTAGAAGTTGAAAAGCAATCAGTAAGCAAACTCCCCGGTGTCCTAAAATGGTATTTTGAGGGTCTGGCTCCTTCTCCCGCCCTTGGAGTGAACGCTGACTGAACCTGGCCTGGCCGGTTTTTTGTTTATTTTGTTTGTTTGTATTTTTGGAAAAAGAGCAACTGTAGGCAGGCTTTGGTTAATCAACCGACCAAGACCTCCCTCCACCCTCTTCCCTACCTGGCCTATTCTGCTGAGCCTTTGCCCCCCACTCTGCCCCTCCTACCCTCTCTTCTTTCCCTTTCCCTGCCCCCCATCTCTAGGTTCCTTGCCTAAAGGTGGCACTTTAGTCCCTGTCACAGCGGCTGGGCTGGGAAACCGGAAAAACCTTTTCTAGAGAGAAAAAGGATGGTGGGGAAGGAGAGGACCCTGCTGGGTCTTCACCTGTTACCAGCCAGGGGCATTTCTAGTTCTATTGGAAGTAAAATCTAAAGTCCCGTCCCTGTCCCCCCAAATCAATCGGCCAATTGGTCAATCTATGCATCTGCGTGCTATCTGTTTATCGATCTCACCATTGATTCATCTTTCCTTTCTCCCCATCCTAATCTTCAGTATTTAGATCAATCTGTAGGGATAAGAATGGGTCACCTTTGTTTTCCTTTGAGTGAAGTGAGTGAAATGTTCTGTTCTGCCTTGTTGGGGGCTCCGAGTTTCTGGGGAACTGTGAGAAGTTGAAATTTGCCTTTGTCCTCCTCCCTTTGAGCAGGCCCAGGATGAGGCTCAGCAATGTATCCCTGGGCCACTTTCCTATGTACGAGTTGGGCCAGGAGCCAGTCACCCAGTGACTCTTTGCAGCTTGGGAGCCACCTTCAAGGGAGGTGAAGGTGGGAAAGTCCCCCAAAAGAGGGAGAAGAGAAGGAAAAACTAGTTCTCCATTTGACTGTCATTCCCTAATTCCGAGGGGAGCGCTGGCAGCTTCTCTTCCATAAGTGACTTATGTGTGGTCTTGTTTCTAGAAGGCAGGGAGTGTGTGAACTGCGGGGCAACCTCTACCCCACTGTGGCGACGAGATGGCACCGGGCACTACCTGTGCAATGCGTGTGGGCTGTACCACAAGATGAACGGACAGAACCGACCCCTCATTAAGCCCAAGCGAAGGCTGGTGAGTCGTCTTGGGGAAGCACTGACCCAACACTAACCATTTGGTGTTTTTCATTTCCTCTCTTCGGGAAGGAGAGCTTTCTGCAGGAAATTGGCAGGACAGCTCACAGTGATGTCGGCTTGCTTGGGAGAGGTTTTTTTTTCCCTTTTTCAAATTAGATATACTGAAAAGAGTGTTCTCTCTCTCTCTCTCTCTCTCTCTCTCTCTCTCTCTCTCTCTCTCTTCCTTCCACATTTCTTAACTCATCTATCAAATTTTTAAGGGTGCTGATTTCTGGGTTATCAAATGTGAAAAGTATTCCCTAACCGAAGGAGTACTGAAACAAGGCCAGGACCACTGACTTACGATGCATTGAATATCACTGCGTGACAGGCAGAGAAAGTTATAGTCTGAGGATGGACGGTCCCAGGCATCCCCCATAACTTGCTCCTAAAGTGGTAGAAGTGGGATCCTAGGCTGGATGAATGGTGTGTGCCAATGATTTAAGATGGATAGGGCCCGTTAACGGGATTTCACAAGCCACAGTCATTGAACCTAGTGGAGTTTTGGTCTTAGGAGCTGAGGACTCCCCACAGGTAATTCCTGTGGGAAATAGTGTGTGAGTCCTGGCTTGCCTCCTGGTGTCACCTAGCATTTGGTCCTAGATCCCCTTGGAACCACTATCGCTGGGGTGATGTTTTTTCTCCCCCTTCTTTTTTCTTTGTTAAACTTCTTGACCCCTAAAAATACTCGGGAAATTCTGGCACTGTCAAGCATTTATGAGGAAAACTAGCAGGAGGAGTTCATTTGTCAGCGTGTCTTCGGAACCTCAGGCCAGCTTGAATAGCAAGTGGATGTAACAGACAAATAAAAGCAAGCTCTGCAAATGATAACTCTAACCACAGTCAAGGATCAAAATGCTTTCTGTGGTGACGACATTCACCTCGTGGAGAGGGGAGGAGGGGATTTTCCCCGTGCAGTTTAATGGATGAAGAGGCATCCCGCAGAGTCTAAGGGGGATGTGGGGGGGGTGGGGGTGGAATCCAAATCCTATCTATTCTTTTTAAAGAATTATTTGTCTTCCCCATCAGATTTTAGTGCAACTCAACACCTTGTACATCCTCTTCAGAAGAAGGAAAAACTTTCTAGGGATGGAAATGCCCATGTGACTAATTTTTGGCAATCCTCAGTCTCTCGCTTTTTTCTTTCTGATCTTTGCCCCCTTTTCCAACTTTCTCAACCTCCCCATCCCCATGCACTTTGGTATTTTTTTTCCTTTCTCTCATGTGCAAAGCTAACTTCCTAGGAAAAAGCTGCCGGATATCTGAGCACTGGAGATAACTCATAAACAACAACTCAGCTTCCCCAACCTAAACATCAAGATGTTTGAACATATCAGAACAAGACGTGTTTGAAAAAAAAAATGGCTGGAGGTGTTAGCACAGAATGAATATGATCACACCACAAAAGAATGTTCTGAATCACTGAAAACCTGGCCTTAAAAAAAAAAAAAAAAAGTAAAAAAGAAAAAAAGGAAAAAAAAAAACTAACAACAAAAACTTTCTTGTTAAGAATAAGTCATGGTACTATTACAATCGGGCTTTTTTTTTTTTTTTAATTTTAAGGTAGAAGTAAAGAAGGAAAAAGAGGAAGTAAAGTCTCAGACTATGGGCTGATTAATGAGCAAGGGTGTATTTGACATTTTCTTGGGGTTTCTTTTGTCTGGGCAGATTGCATAGGAAACTCCACTTGCATTTTATATAATTTTGTCTTCATTCACCTTTCATAAGAATTCTCTAGACTCTGAGTAATAATCACTCTTAATTCTAGAGTTCATTGGCTGCCACATTTTAAACTGTCTGTTCTATCTTACTCATCTGTTCTGGGTGGTTTTATATATTTAGTTCCATAGAATTCATATGCTCCAGAGAGAGACTCGGAGCACATTCAGGATTTTTGAATTAAATTAAATTTTTTTTTTAGCCCTTAGATGCATTTAACCTAGAACCTTCTTTTTCTTCTTTCCTATTATTTCCTGTCCCTTCTTTCCAGCTCCGTCTCTCCATTTTGCTGTTTTTGTTTTGCATATTTGCAGATACACTGAAGACCACCCAGCCCATCATGTAGCTAGCTAGCTCCTCCATCAGATGAATATCTAACACTAAATAAACTTGTGCAGGAAATAGAAATGACTGACGGGAAGCGCCATAGAATTTTTTACCCCAGTGTCGCCAGGATTTTCATATGTCTAACAACCAGCTGAGTTAGCTTGGTTTATTAATGGACTTTGTCTCCTGCTAGTGAACCAAACAGTGTAGCTTTGAGAGGTTCTGTATAAATTCACATAAAGTCTGTAGACCGGAGACGTATTCTGAGCCCGATTGTATTTATGTTACTGTCAGTATACTGTGAAGGATGCGTCGAGAACCTCGTCATTTGGAGCTCTGATTTTACGGGTTGGCCTGATGTGCTTGTACTAGGCGTTCCAAGATGCTGGGCTGGGAAATCTGGTGCCTGAGTAGATATTAGTCTACTATATCCAAGTGTTTCTTTTAAAGAAAAAAAAAAGTACAGGAAGATAATAATAATCACATAATAACATAATTGCCCAAACCATTAAGCTCTGATTTAATGTATTATTTTCTTCCCAAGAGTACAGAAGAAACAGTTATTTAAGTCTTAAACGATCACCTTACATAAAGGCAGGTGGAGGTTAGAGACAGTGCTTTTGGGCTGTGGTGAATTATTTTCAAAATGGACAGCCAAAAAGTAAAACCTTCTCAATTATGATAGATAAGGGCTGTTTTTAATTTCCAGTTTCTTAGATGCAGAGAATAAAGAATTACTAACATCCCCCCGCCCAAAAAAAAGTCTCTATTATTTAAGCCTGTAGGAAGGAGAAGCATATCTGCAGAACAATTTAGTGGCTTGGAAAGGAAAGGAATCAGTCTGCTTAATTCAGAATTGCCACTGGGTTTTCCATACCCGGCAGCTTTCAGTCTTCGGCCCAACTTTTTGATTGATAAAATATTGATGGAAATGTGTACCACGATCACTGCCGTTTCTGTTCCTCACTTTTATAATCACACCAGAATTTTTTTGATCAAGGTAAAGGCCAGCCGAAATGCCTTTGGTAATATTTCTGAGTTCAGGAGCAGGAATAAGTTTGTCGTTAGAAATTTCTTTTTATGTTGCAGGGGGTACGCTAAGGAATTGAGAGAGGTGAATGTGAGAGGTGACTCAACTCCCATTTTCTTTCAAAAGTTTTTCAGTTTAGTTTTATTTACAAGCAGGGCCATAGAGAATAGGCCCCCTTATAAATGTGTGTCAAAAAGTGAAAGGCAAATAATTTTGCCTTTTAAAAGAAATGAAGGCAGTGACACAGGCAAATAATTAAACTTCAGGTGGAGGCCGACATTTGACCTGCGGCTCCTCTGCTCTGTGAACAACAAATAGGAAATACCTAATTTTCAGAAGGTGGAATGAGATGAGAACAGGAGGAGGGGCTGTGTCCCTACTGAAGTCCAACATGCCTTCTTTACAGTTTGTCTCATTAACTAAAAGCCACCTAAACAGAATGAGGATGGTGGTCCCCATGAGTGACCAAGTCTGAAAGCAGACATTCTTATTCCGTGAGCTCTCTGTTCTCTGTGTAAGCCAGCGTTTCTTTATTTGGGATCTATAAGTGCGTTTGGTGCTTGGGCTTGCTTTTCCTTTGCTGTTACTAACTGCTGGCTGGGAGCCTCATTGAGAGGTGATATCTGAGCAGATGCCCTTGAAAAAGACCTCATGGGCCTGGCGAAGGAGGCTCCTGAAAGCCTAAACTAGCCTAATTCATTCAAAATTGCCGCCCATAAAAATTCAACATCTGGAGAACTTTGTGGGATGGGGCAGGGGCAGAATTAACCTCAAGAGGTGGTGTGGGCTTTTGAATTCCCCCGAATTCTACCAGGGAGCCCAGTGGGCAGGACCCTGACCACTGGGCTGCAGGCTGACACGCTCCTTTGCCAGTGGATCGGCTATAATTTTCTTCTTGAGGCTGCTTTTGGGGATCTTTCTTACTTTCATGTGGGCCACTTGCTAGTTTTGATTTCAATGATAATTTCTTTCTTTTTGTTTTTTAATATCTGTCTCTGTAATTCTGAAAACACATTTAACATTTGTTTTGATTCCCCCACCCTTTCCCTCTCCCCACTTCCCAGTCGGCAGCAAGAAGAGCAGGAACATCCTGTGCTAACTGTCAAACCACCACTACCACTCTCTGGAGAAGGAATGCCAATGGGGACCCTGTCTGCAACGCCTGCGGGCTCTACTACAAGCTGCACAATGTAAGTGTCACGGAGACCAGTCCCACCGTGTCCCTTGCTGATGATGCGCATTGTCACCCTTTCCAGGCCCCCCTTCTTAGTTTGCATTGCCCTCCTTTGGGCCACATAACCAGCCTCCCGTAATCAGTGATGTAGGACTCAGTGTAGGAAACTGCTATGTACTATGGAGCCTTGCTGAGAGCCAAGGGTTCCGACCGGATGACCCAGCCCCCCTAGTAGGCATGGAAAACACCAGAAAACAGTACATGCCGTACAGCGATCCAGTATGCCTGGTGGGCCTGGTCTGGCTTCTTAAGGGAAAAGAATCTTCCCCTTTTTTTGGGAAACAAAAAAAGTCACCAGCTATATTTTGATGTTTCCTTGCGGTTTATACTTATGGCAAAAGTGAGAAAGAGCGCGAAGGAGAGAGCGAAAGAGACAGCTAACCAGATAGTAATGCACGGCACACACATTCCTGAAGCTAAGAGTACTGAACTTCAGTTACTGAGGGGGAGAGTCTTACCCTGTGCTGTGAATTTTAAACGGGGTCTCTATATAGATGACATGAGATGAAGCGTCCAAGAGATTTCATCTGCTGGCTTTTCCTAATCAGCAGAGAACTGAGAAAAGCTGAGAAGAGCAGCCTGGAGCGCTTACCCCTACCAGGGAAAAGAAACACTGTGTTTCCTTCTTCTATGTCCTATCAGCAGAGTGATAATGGCCAGCCAGTCACCTAGGTTTAGCTCTGTCATTTCTAGTCTTTTAATTTGGGGTCCACCCATGTAGCAATGTCTTTACCTTAAAATTACCTCCCCCCCCCAAACAACTCTGGCTGACAGGCCGTGACCGAATGAGGTCTGAAGCATGCCTTAGTCCCAAAGAAAGAATTCTCACCTCTCTCTCACTCTCTTCTTCGTCTCTGTCTGATTCTCCTGAAGTCTCTTGGCCAGTCTAACTTTGGCAAAGTCTAGGGCTGAATGGGGAAAAGGCAGAGCTTTTTGCTCACAGCCATTCTGGCACTCACCTCATCTTACCCAGGAATACCTGGGAATTAGGGAGGAAGCTTTTCTGGTTAAATTTCTCAAGTCACAGGAGGACTTCTGAGGGTCACCCAGCATGCTGTTCTGTTTTTCCCTTTGGGGAACAAGTTGCTGCGATTCCCAGGGACCCTGCCTACGGTGCCATCCCTTCCTGATGGGACACCTGAGCAGTGCCAGCCCTGATAGAACTAGAGTCTTCCTACAGTTGGTCCTTCTCCCTTAGATCCTTGGACTGTGGTTTATACACATTTATCAGCAATGAAACCCAAGTTCCATTTTCACTTTGGGGAATTTACCTGCTTACTCTGTGGAGATAAACAGATTTGTGATTAAAATCTGGAAGATTTGGGGCATTAGAGTTTATGAGCCACCCAGTCATCGGCACAGCCTATAACATTATTTTTGGGTTGTAATTTATGGTTTTCAAAGAACTTTCATGTTACTTGATTACACTGGAGCCTCAAACAGTCCCGTGATGTAGACAGGGCAGAAATTGTCTTTATTTCTGGTTTACTTGAAGAAATTATGACTCAGAGAAGTAACTTGTGCAAGGGAATGGGGCTGATGAAGTGAAAGAGGCAGGACCGATTTCAGAGTAGCAGAAGGCTTCCTGGGAAGCATCAGGACTAATAGGGACCAGTGGAAGGTAAACGCTTTAGAACGTTTTAGAACAGACCCGAGTTCAATTTAAAGCAATGAGTTCTTTCCTACTTTCATGGAAGTGTAGGAATTATGGGATTTTCAGCAGCTATACATATCTTTGACTACTTAGCTATGATGTGATATGATTTCAATTGTGTCCAAGCTAAAAAAATATATTTCTGAAGAATATGAATTTCTCATCAAATCAAATAAATGTTCAAGGAACCCCCCTCACTGCTCTATATTCTTTATTAGCTCCTGACTTCAAGGCTGGGCTGCTGTGGGAGAGAGAAACTTGCTTATCAAGAGTGGTTTTTCTGTCTTTGATTTAGTAAGAATTCACAAAAGGAAGTGATCTGTGTGTATTTAACAATAAGAGATAATAATCCATTAACATTCTCATCGTGTTGTATTTTGTTCCGCCCTTGTATATGTATGCCATAAGTTAGTTCCTTTCTGCTTATCTAGGTGTTTAGATAACTACCTATCTCAGTATCAGTGTGTCTAGGTGGTGTTGGGACTAGTTATCTGGGTTTGTGTGGCTATCTGTGTAACTAGATATTATATTTAGATACCTGGCTATGTGTATCTAGATATCCGGGTAAAGAGCTGTGTGTCTAGACATTATCTGGGGGAAGATTTGATGTGACAGTAGATTCCTATCACCTCTGTCAGCTGTACCTTTATCTTGATTATAACTTTGAAGAAGGAACCCTGAGATGTTCTTTTGGCAACGACCTTTTAGCTCTTCTGCCATCACTCACACTGCCTTCCTGGCACAAGGGGGAATCAGGTCCACGGTGAGTTTCCACGCTCGCTGCGTGGTGACCTCCCCCACCTCAGCTCCAGGAAGCTGTGTGTTTGCTGCGCCCAGAAGTGTTGTCAGCAGCCTGTCTCTCTCGATCTTTGGAATTCTCTCTTCCTTACCTGTCCTTTGCTCACTTTTGGAGGAGACAGGTAGACCCTGTAGCCATGACAGCCTCTTCCCTTCCTGCACCCTTGAGGGCCCTGAAGGGAGAGGATGTTTTTTCCCCACGGAGCCAGGAATGACTGAGACCCTGACATTCCCTCCTTGAATTGCTTTGCCACATTTCCCTGGAAACACAGCCAAATGTGTGGTTTGCTACCTGGGGCCGATGGCTGCTGTTGCGGTTATTCTGATTCTGACTCCTTGTGTTGCGTGGTCTCTGTGGCTTTGTAACGTCCCCTCTCTTGATTTCCCCTCTTCTGTCCCCCACCCCAAAGCAAATGTATTTTAAAAATAAAACCAAAGAGCCTTATTGAGAGTGATGGTATGCTGTGTCAGAGACTGAAGACTAGTGATCTTTTTGTCTCTTTAGTTCATTCCTGGTCTTTGAATTTTAGAATGAGTACTTTCATGCTAGCACAGTACTTCACACCCCTAAGTGGTTACTGAATACTTGCTGATTGGTTGTTCTGCTGTGTGTCTAGTTAGAAGTGGATAGTCAGAACTAGGTGGAAATTGCAACTTTCAATCATTATAGTTGTTGTGACATGGGCAAGACAGATGACCTTTTGGGAAGGTATGCTGTATTAAAATATGACCCCAGAACACACAAATTCCTGGGGAAGATTTGCCAGCACCTCCCATTGCAGAAAGGCCAGGTAGAAGAGAGACAACCAAACACGAATTCAAAGAGGGCTGCCGGCCTAGTTTCTTAAGGCAGTTCAACCTGAACACTTCAGACTGGTGGCTGTGACAGTGCTTGCAAAGTCCCGCTATGGATTTCAGACGAGTAGACAAAATGTTTTTTCCCTTTGGAATATTCCTCAGTTGAATCCATTGTCATGAAATAGTCTAAGGAAAATCTAATGAAGTAAGACAAGTTATCATATTTCAGTTATCAAAGAAATATGGTCATATTGGGTGGGTGTCTAGAATATGGTCCGTGGGAACGCCAAGTTCCCTGAGGCAAAATTTCTCGCAAATAACTGATGCAGATGGACATAATTAATAACCTCTGCTGGGAACACCTTACCTGTCGTCTCTTGGTTTCTGAAACTGATAGAGACCGACAGTCAGAACTCTGCTGCCGACCGAGCCTGCCGGACTCTGGGGCCCTGGGAAGGAGGCAGGAAGAGGTGGGAGGAAGGGGCCCCCTGAAAGCAGATCCCTGAGCTGGGGCAGTCAGAGGAACCCATGATGGGGTGTGAAAGCCTGCACCATTTCAGAGCCAGCAAAAAAGTAAAAAAAAAAAAAAAAATTGATCTTTGTTTAGATTAACAGACCCCTGACTATGAAGAAGGAAGGAATCCAGACCAGAAACCGAAAAATGTCTAGCAAATCCAAAAAGTGCAAAAAGGTGCATGACACACTGGAAGACTTCCCCAAAAGCAGCTCCTTCAACCCAGCCGCCCTCTCCAGACACATGTCTTCTCTCAGCCACATTTCACCCTTCAGCCATTCCAGCCACATGCTGACCACTCCAACGCCGATGCATCCGCCGTCCAGCCTCTCCTTTGGACCTCACCATCCTTCTAGTATGGTCACCGCCATGGGTTAGAGTCTCTACTCGATGCTTAAAGGTCTCCAGGCGAGAGTCCCTCCAGCCCCTTCTGTGTGCATTTTTGCAGGAGCAGTATCATGAAGCTGAGAACCGATGGATATCTGTTTTTTGAAGGCAGAAAGCAAAATGATGTTTGCTACTTTTGCCAAGGAGCTCACTGTGGTGTCTGCATCCCCAATCACTGAATCTGGATCCCATTTGTGAATAAGCCATTCAGACTCATCTTCCCTATTTAACAGGGTCTCTCTAGTGCTGTGAAAAAAAAAAATGCTGAACATTGCATATAACTTATATTGTAAGAAATACTGTACATTTGAAGAAGACTTTATTGCATCTGGGTAGCTGTAAGGAAGGCATGAAGGACGCCAAGAATTTTAAGGAATATGGGGAAAATAAAATATGGAAATTAAGAAGAAACTAGGTCTGATATCCAAATGGACAAACTGCCAGTTTTGTTTCCTTTCACTGGCCACAGGTGTTTGATGCATTAAAAAAAAAACAACAACAACAAAACAAAAAAAACAAAAAAAACAAAAAAAAGAAAGAAAAAAAAAAAGAAAAGAAAAAATTAAAAAAAAAATGTCGTAGGCGAATCATTCGTTCAAAGCTGTGGGCCTCAGCATAGAAAATTCTATCAGTTCTGGGCAATCGTGTTAACACTCACATATTGCCACTAAGGGTTTGGCATAGCCTTTTTCCAGGCCTACATGCTGTGTGAACACGTCCCTGTAATTGTCGTTTGTATGTATAATTCAAAGCACCAAAATAAGAAAAGATGTAGATTTATTTCATCATATTATACAGACTGAATCGTTGTACAAATTTATTTACTGCTAGTGTTAAGATCTGCTTTTTTTTGTTTTAATATTTTCCTTCTCTCTCAATTTATGGTTTAATAAACTAGATGACATTCAGTTGATCTAAGGTAATTGTGCTCCGGAGGGCTTCTTTTCCTTTTTTTTTTTTGGATGATATTTATTAAATAGCTTCTAAGGGTACAGCAGCATCTGTCGTTTGACTCACGCCTCCCGCAGCCTGTGCTATGAGGGTAGCCGTGTATGAGCTACCGACGTGCATGTCAGCGCCGTAGGCCGGTCAGCCCCGGTTCTGGGAGCAGCCTGACTGGCTGTTAGCTCTGTTGTGGTCTGTGTTAGTGGTCACTGCCTTTAATCCAGTCTGTTGGAGTAATAATATAAAAATAATAATAAAAGTTGAAACTATTTTAAGACAACACAATAACATCGTTATTGAAGTGGTGGCCAAGCTCTTCTAGAACCTGGTAGCTCTAGCTAATTTAAGAAAAAGGAATTTAAAAAGAAACAACACCCAAACATGTGGAGTGTTTCACTAGGAGATACATACAAGCCCCAGGTCATTCACATTTATTCCTTTGGGAAATTGTGCATCTCCGGAGCTTCTCTGTGCAGCCCAGAGGCATGTCCTGTGGCAGGAGTAACTTCTGTGGTCCCCTAGTGAGCTGCGGTTTCCTGTTCTTGTGCACCTCGAGTAGACCATCTTCTCGCAGGAGCAGTGGGAAGATGTCCACGCTTGAGCCCCCCTAGGTGGACTGCAGCTGGGGGATTCCTCGAGGTTCTTTGCAAAGACCCAACGGAGCTGGGCTGGCTCTTGAGTTCATTTCTGTTTTGCTTTTCTACTGTTGAATAACATCACCGTGGAGGGTTTACTGAACATTCGCGAAACATGAAATAACCATTTTGTAACTTACGCTGTATAGTTTCCTTTTCCTCTGTTGACAGAATGTGTAATGATGGCACATTTTAAAATCTCTGTTAATCACCTCTTCTGCTTTCTTAGCAAATATTTTAAACCTAAAGCTCAATGTTGAAATAAAGGAGTAGAGAATCACTGAGATGCAAATGGAGATCTTACTGGCTCCCAATTAATGATCTGTAATTCGCATGGGTTTTTTCAATGACCTTTGAGGCACCAAAGGAAGTCACCATCTATTGCCATCTTAAATGTGGGAGAGTTTATTGGATGGTCCCAGTGTCTCAGGATTTGCCACCTCTTTTCTTCGGGAACAGATCTGAGTTAATTGATGCCCTTTCACCTTAAGAACAGGGAGTTCAAATTCCTAACATTCTTGGGGTGGGAGAAAGGTGGGGCGGGGGCACACAGAAAAGTCCCAATCTCAGTACTCTAGCTACATTTTGTTTTAGGTACTCTAGTGATAATGGCACATTAGGTCCTATTCCTTCTTCAGAGAAATGTCATTTTATCACTCTGTCCATTGATTCGACGTTCTAAGACGTTTCTAGAAGAGGAGACAATTGATTTAAAAAATATATATGATAGCGATGATTCAGTTTCTTCATTAGACAGTTGTATGTTTTCATGGTTCAGTGATTTTGTTCTTTTTTTCCCTTCATTTCAAATAAGTTTAAGACACTAGAAAAGCAGTACTAGCGAGGGTTTCATCTAGAAAAACAGAACAGAATTATAGATCTAAAATAGTGTTGACATATTTTTGAGTAAATTGTACCCCTACTCAATTTTCAATCTGTTTTGTCTCCCTTTTGAAATAGTTGAATTAGCTCATCCATACATTACGTGAGAAATACACATGCAAATTTGGATTATTTCTCTAAAACATTTAGAAAGCCAACATGATAGAAAAAGTTACCAACTCTTGTATGTCTAACAGTGGAAGTTCAGAAGGTAAGCATTTTGAATTTAAATGCTGTTCTTTTTTTTTGCAGTCAACGTATATCGAGTGACTGTCTAGCTTGAAGTCCATTTAAAACCACTTTTTGTTTTTTAAGCAGATCAGGAAATAGAGAAACGAAGACTGCAGTGTCTCATTCTTACTTTGTGACATTTACATGTTATTCCCCTTTAAAATGAACTACATGCCCTGTGGTGAGGTTCCTAACAGGGCCTCTGGGTTGGTCGCCAGGCAGACAGCAGGTAACCGGAAGTGGGGACAGCCAGAGTCTGCCTTCTGAGATCAGTTTCTATTTTCTAAACCTTTCTCAGATTTTAAACTTACTTATAAAGTTTGCTCCTCATCACAGGACTTCATTTTAGTATTTCCTAAGTCTAGAACTCTGGGAAGAGAGTGAATTTTCCCCAGGTATCTGCGTGACCTGAGTTTAGTAAAACACCTGTTCACAAAATTCAAACGTCCAGACTCAAATGCCATCTACTCCGTGTCTCTGGTACTTTCCTCACAACGGTGAATTGTCTCACGTACATTTGAAAGGTGTAGAAGCATTATTGCTCCACGTACTCTCTCGTTCCATTCCGCTGTCCTCAACCCCAAACCCACCCCCAAATCTAGACCTGAACAGCTGTCATTATTGACTCCTCTTGCTGATAAATTCCCTCCCATTTCCAAGCTAAGGAGAAATTTTAAAAAATGTTTTTTTAGATGAAAAATGAAAAAATAAAAGGACAACAGGAGATGTTTGAGGGGTAGCATATTATAGTTTTACCTACAAAATACAAATTTTAACCATTATCCAAAACAGCTGAATAACACACCAACCCCTTTCCTGTGCCCTCAAACTTAGGAAAAACATTTTCATTTTCGTTTGTTCTATCTTGCTTAAATGGCATGAATTCACCCTCAGATTGGACACCCTTTACAAAAGCCCACTACAGGGAAAAAAATCCAGAATTCAGAGAAACTCATTGATCGCTTGAACACATCATGACGAAGGTCCTAGGAGTCTGGGACCTTGGGTTTTGTTCCTGGCAGCCACTAATATACAGCGTGCAACAAGGCCCTTAGTTTGATTTTTCTGGGAGTCAACTCTTTATCTGCATAATTGCGTGAGATGATCGCAAGACTCATTTAAGAAGAAAATACCATGATTCCACTGGCTTTTTCTGTTTTGTTTTGTTTTTGGCAAACATCCTTTATTAAGAAAGGCATCCTGGGGTGGTCAATTAGCTCAGTTGTTTAGAACGCAGTGCTCTTAACGGCAAGGTTGCCAGTTCGATTCCCACATGGGCCACTGTGAGCTGCACCCTCCAAAACTAGATTGAAACAACCACTTGACTTGGAGCTGATGGGTCCTGGAAAAACACATTTAAAATAAATAAAAGATGTTTATTTTTTTTTTATTTTAAAGAAAGGCATCCTCACACCCCTGTCAGAATTTTGACCAATAATAGTTCAAAAGATCCCAGAAGGGGCAGGGGTAGTTCTACTCCCCTCTGTCCTTATACTAGCTTGTGAAACAAATTAACTTGTATTTTGTGACTGTCAAGCCAAGACAGGAGTTAATGTCCCAGCCTGCAGGTTCCCTGCTCCTCCTGAAATGTGTCCAGGCCCCCCCTCTTGAGCGGAATACACAGGACTTGCTTGTCTTGCTGACGTTGGCAGCGTGGTTCACATTTCACTCATCCATTGTGTAAAGAAATTCTGCCTGAATTGCTTATGGGCTATGCTAAGGGGATACCAGAGTCCAGTCTTTTTGTCCTTGTGCCCCTTCTCTTTCTCTCTGGAGAAGGGGGATCAACAGAAGAAGTAGACCAATGTTCCCTAAAGCTGTTCTTTTTAGGGTGCCCCACGTGGACTCTGATATCTCCAAGCCCTTGAGCTTCTTTACAGGGGATCTCGGTACATTAGCCACATTGTTTGGGGTGCATTTTTACAATCCCCTGTCATGTCTGTGTGCACAGTGTGGCAGGCTGGCATTGGAGAGGGATTTGGAGAGCGGGCTCACCGCCCCTGCCCTCCCCACTCCACCCTCCTCTGCACTGTCCAGCGACAGCCCACAGATGTGCAAACACCTGGGGGGCAGTGTGTCTTCCTAAGGAAGCTGCTTTGGGCCTGGCGTAGTGCAACTTAAGGGGTGTAGTCTGAACACGCTGGGTCCTAATTTGGCGACTTGTTCTAAACTGGACCCCACTGCAGAAAGATTTGGAGGGTGGTTGCACAACGCCTAAACTACCAGGTATTGACTAAGATAGCAACCAATTGGTTTTCTTTCTTTTTTTTTTCTGGCCTGTGGGCATTAGAAACTTCTAGAAAATGAAAGTTGTTTTCTTTTTCTGATGATAAAATTAGTTAATACTTACTGACCAGACTTGGAAAGTACCCTTTCCCCCTCACCACACATAATGTTTTTTTAAAGAAGCAGGAGAAACCAAGGATTTGGGGGCCGTGTGCCTCCTGGTCTTTTGAATACTTGATAGGGAATGCCTTAATGAATCCGATGGCCCTGGAGGAAGGGCTTGGGGAGGGAGGCTTGGCTAGAACGTTTGCTTTCTGAGGGTCATTAAAACTCGATTTTGTGTACTGGAGGGGGTCATTAGGAAAGTGAACCTTGTTCAAGGTGGCCACCCACTCCCTTCTCATGGTCCAGGAGGTTCCACTCCATGTGTTGGGACTACCTCTCACAGCCGTTGCAAGGACAGCGGGTACCCCACCCACGGTCCCTGCCAACTCCCTGCTGAAGCTGCTGAGTTTCCCTCCACTGACATCCCATAACAGTGAGTCAGAAATCCTCCCCTGAGTTCTACTTCTGTGCAGGCAAGCATTCCTGTGGTAAGCTCACAAACGGACCTGTCTTTTATAAACTTGAGACTGGAGTGCACAAAGCCATCGCGTTCTTCCCTTTGGACACCCGTGGGGCTCCCTTGTTGGGACAGAGGCTCCTGAGGAGCCTTTAAGCAACTTGGGCCTCCCTAAGAGAATTCCCAGCAATCAACAGATCCGGTTCACTCTTCTGCAGACTCCAGGACTCCTGACAGCTGCCTGGAAACCTGGGGCCTCCTGGAAGGAAAGGGGGACTGGTCATCTGTGCAGCCGGACCCTCGGAGCTCATTTAGACTGGATGATGAGAGGACACAGACTGAGAAAATGGGCTGGGAGGCTGTTGCAATGCATGTAGGCTACCAATCAAAGCTCATGACCCATTAAACCACTGAGAAATGGTAGCTAAACTTCCCGCTGAGCACATCCTGTGTGGAAAGCAAGCTGCCCAGGTCTTCAAATGGATTTTCTCACTTGATTCTCAGAAAAGCCCTATCAAGTGGGAAGATCATTATCCTCGTGTAATGGATAAGAAAATTGTGGGGCAGGGAGGGCAAGTTACTTGTCCCAAGTCACAGAGCAGTGAGTGGATTTGCTGGGATTTGGACCCAGCTGGACACAGAGCCCACCCCTTGGTGGAGGTTGGCCTGTGAGGAGAAATCAGGTCACTTGTGCTCAGTATGGCAGCCCTTGCACATAAGATACACTCCTTAACTTTTGTTGGATGCACAAGTGACGACGCTATGCTGCTTTGAACATACATGGGTCCCTTTCTCAGAGAAGTCAAAGTCACTCATGAGACATGGTGGCCTCCAATCTGACCACATTCTGGTTGGGTAGCAGTAGATGGGGGTGTGTATATCAAAGTCTGTGGCTCCTAGGCAAAGTCTTTGCAAAGCTCACGTCCAAGGCCTCTATGAAGCCCAAATCTCTATTAGTTTCCCACTGTCTCTCTCACAGATGACCACAAACATGGCGGCCCACCACAGTACAGATTTATTCTCTGACACTTCTGGGGGTCTGAAATCTGAAGTCAGTTTCACTGGGCTGAGTCAAGGTGTTGCAGGCTTGGTTCCTTCCGGAAGGTCTGGGAGGGAGAGTGTTTCCTGCCTTTTCTACCTTCCAGAGGCCTCCTACCTTCCTTGGCTCATGGCCCTTTCCTTGTCTCACTCCAAGCTCTTGTTTCCACCCTCACACCTCCTACTCCTCTTTTGTCAAAAATCTGTAGCCGTCTCTCCCCCTGGAGAAAGATATGGTTTAGGGGTTACCATATCCCTTCCTTCCCTCCCTCTCTGGGGTGAGGTGTGTGGTGGAAGCTGGGCAGTTTTTCTACTTGGTGAAGGTGACGAGCCCAGACTGGAGACGAAGTCCATGATCCTGCCTTTATTTGCTTCAGATGTTAATCGACCAGAGTTGGACTCACTGGCTGTGCAGGTCTCCTCTGATACCAAGGTACTGCGTAAAGAAATAAGGAAATGGAGAAATTCCTTTCTCAAGCCCAGGGCAGTTTTATACATGACTCTTAGTCTCACAGGGTGACTTGGGATCCTTGGACCCCCAAGGTGAGGTGGGAATGTGATCTTGTTCATCTTACGATGAATGTATTTGACATGTGGATGGAATGGGCAGGGAGGAAGGCCAGTCTCTGTGTCTTCTTGCAACTGGGAGCTTTCTGTATTGGTGGAGTGTCATAAAATGAAAGAGACCTCTGTTATTCTGCCCTTCTTAATTGTGTATATGTGAGGGCATTTCCATGACAGTATTTCACCGTCATGAAAGTTGATAAAATGAAATTTCAGAGTCTCTAGTGGGTGAGTGGCAGCATATTATCTGGGTAAGAAATAGGCTTCTCTCAGCCCGCAGTAAAGTATGCCAAGTAAGTGAGCATCTAATCCCACTATATGTGAAGTCAACACTCCCCTTAAGAGGCTTACAATCTCTGGGGTGACAAGATGTGCCTGAGAACAATTAAATTGTGAATGCGGATATGGCTCACTGGTTGGGCCGGTTCTGATGCTCGGTTATAACGGAGAAGACAGGAGGGCCATGCCTTCCGAGTTGGATCAGGAGGCCTGGAGGGCCCACTCGGGCTCCTGGAGGCATGAAGCGATGCACCTTGGAGCCGAAGTCACTGTGCTGTGGCTCTGGCCGGCGTCCCACGCTCATGAGTCCATCAGAGGCTGACCACCCACTTTGTCGATCAGACAAGCCCAGTCTGCAACTTTTCCTCAAAGGTTCCAGGTCCAGCCCCCTCCTCCGACCTTTAGCATGTCTGCTCTAAGGGAAGGAGAAAGCATGTACCCCGGCCTGCTTTCCTGGTCGCCCGCGGCTCTGATGCAAGTACAGGTTTCCAACTACAGCATGGCTAAGATGAAGTCTGGGGATTAGGTGTCTCTGCTTTCCATTACCACAGATAGAAGAGCTGGCGGAATGTCCGCCCTCGTAGCCAGCTGGCTGGACAAAGGCGAAAGGAGAGGAGGAAAGCAAGAGGTATGTATCAATCCACTTTTTCCATCCCAACGGTCCTCTAAGGTGTACTGCTGGCCTGTGTTTCCTTTCTGTCACGACCTGGGAAACTGAAGCTCTGGGGACATATCTGAGTTACCCAAAGACACAGAAAGGCCTGTCCCCAAGGGCCTGTCCTGGACTGTGGAGTACTGGTGTATCTGTTCTCAGCGTTAGCAGTAAAACATAGAAACGCCTACAGCCAAAGCCTTAAACTTAAGAGAAATGCTGCTTTGGCTTACTGCTGACAGAAACATGTTGCACATCTAGATAAAGATATCCCGAGTGAACCATCTCACCTTGATGTCACATCTTAAAAAAAAAAATGTCCCATGGATGTTTTATTCCATGCTTTGCACCCATCAGCCACTGAACTTAATATTTGTGATGATGTGACAAGAAAGAGTGCCAGCTTAATCCTAGAGACCCAGTGGATGTTCACTGAAGACACAGCTGTAATTTCGTGAGAAAGGCTGCTCACAATGGCCTGAAATTTGCAAATCAATACAATATGTTGCTTTGCTCGGAACTTCCCCATTTTGTCAAGGATTATATTTCTACACGGTTTGCAGTCTAGATGTTAATCAGTGGCTGTTGGCCAGAGAGGGCCACCCCTACAAGCAAACAAATGCATTTAAGATGTTAGAGAGTGACCGAAGAGGAATATGTATGCAGAGGCCTGAAGAATATGAAACCAGTTAAGTACTCAAAGGTCATTTTGTTCAGGGTAAAATTCTTGTGCGTGGCGCTGACAGTTTGCCCTCTGGGTGTTTTCAGAGCTTAAAGGATCAAGCTCGTCCACATGAAATATGGAATGTCCCGTACAGAAGCCGCATGCCCCCCTCAGCCCAACCTTCTGGCCCATAATTAACGTGGCTTCAGCTTGCTGTTGGATCCCACCCTGCCGGTAGGTCTAGCATCGGCACAGCCTCCGTGAACTCACAGGCTGGCACCTCTGGAGGATATTTAAAGAAGGCTTAAGAAATAAAACAGAGTGGAATACTCAACAATCCATAGCTTATTTTAGGCTACGAGAAGAAGGGAGGGGAGGCTTGTCATTTTCCACGTCTGAGATCAGATCCCAGTGACAGTGGAACTTTTGGCCACTGTGCAGAAATCCACCAGACTGACGTGAGAACGACGCTGTCAGAATGGACTGTCGTGCTAAGAAAGGGATAAACTGTGATCTTCTTAAAAAATGCTTTATTTTTCTGGAGGTACGTAGGGAAGTGTAGGCTTCTTTGTTGGGCTTTGCATGGAAAAGAAGCCATTAACACCATAAAACTTAAACCCAGTACCTGTCTAGGCACCAGGATGATACAATATTTGGGGGCAAAGAGGCTTTCCATTGTCTTTCAACACCGAGCTCAGTGTACTTTGTTCAATAAGAATATCAGCTGATACAGAAGATGGCCACCAGGTCTGGAAACGTAGCAATCATTTTATCATGTAAGGAAATTAATATCAATAAACATTCAAATACTCTTCTGTGTTTCTAGATTTGGTGGCCACTCTGAGTACTGAACACTCACTATGTGCTGTGCAGGTGTTTTCTCACTTAACCATCCCAACGGCCATAGCATGTAGATATCATTATTTGTCACCCCCATTTTATGCAGTGGGAGAAAGAGGCTTAGTTAGAGAAGCTAAATTGAGTCATGAACCCGCAGCTGGCCAGACTCCAGACCCGCACTGTGAGTTTTACCCTCCATTCTGAGTGGCCAGCCCTCAACCTAATTCAGAAGCTGAAGGATGTTATGGTCCTACGTTCTAGGCTTTGGGATTGCGTTTTGTGAAAGCAGTTTTCCGTTGGTTCTTTAGGTTGAGCGATGGGCTTGCAGCTTCTCCCCTGAAAGGCAGCCCAACCGTTTACCTCTCCCAAGAGAGGAGGTTACTTGCCCAATGTATTACAGCAGACAGCAGTCAAAACTGGAGTGAAAACTCACAGCCAGAGTGCTCAGGGCCAGTGTCCCTCGGGGAATGTTCTTGGCAGAGGCAGTTTATGTTTAGACTTGATTGCTTGGTGGGCACTGGCCATCTTTGCCCAATAATCTCCAGTGTGGAAGCTCTGATCTTACAATCCCCTTTCAAGACAGAAGGAGGATGTGGTTGCCTACTGGACGACGGGCAAAGAGTGGTCATTTTCTTTCAAATTGCTTGTTTGCCTGTCACTGGAGTAGATAACGGGTTTTCAGGCATCACTTGGAGACTTGTCCCCCCTTAATTATGTCTCAGCTGGTAAAATTCAACCAAACTCATCGCAAAACACTCAGTCCAATAAAAGAACCCACTTTTTATAATGGAGAAATTAGCCAGTGTTGAGCAGCAGAGGTTAGGAAACTGCCATAAAACATAATTATTATAATAATAATATTAATAGTGGTACACGGTACATGGCCTGCCTTTCATCCCAGATCTGAGAGTGGCTGGCTGATGCTAATTAATATGGCTTGCCCTGTCAGAAATAGGTATGGGTCTAGAAAAGGAAGCAGGAATTTTGGTGTGTTTAAAAATTTTTTGTTTTATTATCATTTTTTAAAAAAGAAATGGTGCCCCTGGGCCTGGCCAAAATGAAGATGAAGATGCAACCCTGAGGTCTTTGCTCAAGGACCTGAAGGGCAAGTCCAAAGTCGTGTATTAAAGGAAAATGGAGAGCATGTAGGACTGGGATTCCAGACTCCCTGAAATGGTCAGATCTCTCTGTCACTGACTTCCTGTGACATTTGGGTCCAGTCTTGCTTGCCCTGTTGTGGGGGGAGGAGTTGGTGGCTTCACATGATTCCCTTCCTCTTTGGGATTTGAACAGAGTTGCAATGAGGACAGAATTTTAGAAGCCTCTTTTCAGCTTATGGTGCTGCGTACTTCACCTCTGGGTGTGTTTGGTTTCTATCCCCAGTCTCACTGGGCTTGGCCAAGAAGCAGGTTTGGTTAGTGATTGAAACGGGCTCCTGAGGACCCATATTACTGGTGCTGTTGCTTTGGGAGAAGGAATGAAGGTGAGGGGGAGGACCCAGCACGTGCGGCCAGCTTTCCAAAGCTGGTGTGAATTTCTTTATTCTCCCATGAGTTCAGGGCAGAAAGGTGACAGCAGAGGGACATACTCTCCATAGTCACTCATCAGATGAAGGATTTGGGAAGAGATAAATTTAGGAGAGCCAGGATCGATTCTTTGACCTGAAAACTGGACTGCCAAGGCCAAAGTCAGCCATGCAACAGGCAGCCATCTATCCCTTCCCCTTTCTTTGCCGTTGAATAGTAGTGGTAAAGAGCACAGACTCTGGAGCCAGATGGCATGGTTGCAAATTCTGGCTCTGTCACTTAATAGCAAAGAGTGTCAGTTGCTTCATCTGTATTAAGGGGATATTCTATGCATGTAGTCATTGTGGGGATTAAGTGAAATACTGTATATAATGTCTGGAGAACTATGTTGGTCACCAATTCAGCCCACAATGTTGAACAGTAATTATTATCCTTTTAATTACTAAAGTTTTTCCAGAGTTTAGTTATCAATGGATTACCTAGCAAGGATTAGTTAATGGCAGGGTCTTCGGAGAGGTACCTAGCTGGTCAAGGATCATTTGGATAGGGAGAGCAGGAGGGCTACAAAGATGTGTTTACCTTGTTCTATCTCTGCCATGTAGAATCCTGTTTGAGGCCTGCCAGTGGTCCTGGAACATCGAACTTGAGAGCGCGGCCCTAGCACATTTGTGGGCCAAGGTGGGAGTGGAGTGGGTGAGAAGCTAAGTGACCCCAAGCCCAATGCTTTAGAAAATTATTCCAAATAATTTATTTAGGATAAACATCCCAGATTGGGAGAATCTTCTGGAGTCCGCATGGAGGATGGAATCATGGAGGTTGGGTGGATGTGATGCTGAAAGGAAGACTTCAGGAGGCAGCAGAATTGAGATGGAGCTACAGGGGGAGACTGGTTCAGTGCTTTTCTGTTTTGAGGCATGTTTAAGGGCACAAGAGTTATGTAGGAAGCCTTAAATGAAGACTGGTCTTGCATCTCAGGGAGGCCAACCGTTATAGCTGTTGTGAAGGTCATGAATGACATCCAAGATAAAGCTGGGTACTATGATTCATTCTTGTGCCTTACTCTTGAACACAGAGCACCCCCGAAACCAGACAATTCCACGTTGTGTGAATAGGTGGCTCCACAGTGGCACACCATACATGGTATCACCCATCAAAGAATGGTGGAACAAATCAAAGCATTCAGAATGAACCCAAAGCAAATGAAAATCAAAATGACTTGCCTTCGCAGAGGTGGCTACTGAACTTTAAAAAGACAGTTATTGGGCAATGAAAGCGTCTGCTTCACCAGGAATTGGCCAACAAAGACAAACTTCTAAACGTCTGTCTGAAAGTCCATTAAAAAAAAATCCCTAGGATTCTAAGGACTGGTATAGCATCAGTAAGTACAACTCAGCTGTTAATGTGTTAATGCGTACTTTTCTCTGTTGGTATTATGAAGAGGCAAGAACTAAAATCGTCAGTATGAGAAATGGATATTTGCAAGGACTTTATTTTCCACCTTTTGGAATCACTAGGTTTATGACAGAAAGTGATGAAAAATATCTAGAATGCTAGAGATTCTCAGACTTTGTCCTAACTTTCTCTTCTTACGTGATACTGAAGCAGGGACTTAGCTTTCCTTGTGTTAGAGTTTCCTCATTTCAAGACCATGGAATATCATGGTAATTACAGCTTATGGGTCCTTGCGTGAAGGCTGTGTCAATCAGAAAGTGTTGTCAGCTCCATCGTGGCCTATTTTGTTACCTGCTCCCCCTCACCCCAAGGGTTGTTAGTCTCGCCAAGACTGACTGAGGTCAAGTAGTTGGGTGATATTGAAACATATTATAATGCAACATGCTATTTAACCCAATGCATAAAGTACCCTTGGCATCCAGAGTGAAGTATTGGCAGTGTGGACATCAGCCCCACACGTATTCACGGGGATCCCCAGATAAAGGAAAAAGTTAATAAAATTTAACACTATAGAGACATTGGCCTCTAAGAATAGGATCACATTCAAGTCATATTGAGGACGGACACAAAAGTGGGTGTTTATCTCTGAGGGTATGTGTGTCTACATGTTTGTCCATGGATGTGCGAGCATTTATATGTTTGTGTGTTCATCTTGATATTCCCAATCTAAATATATATTAGTTTAGGTTTATTCACTATCTTGAAATGCCCGTATGTGTTTCCTCTTCCATCAGAGCAGATACCAGAAGCTTAATATTTGGGCAGGAAAGAGGGTATTTTTCAGGGTCACTTCCTCTTTATGTAGGGCCAAATTCCCTGGAGGAAAAGGTCGGTGAGGTCCACTCTGGTTCTCTCATGTTTGGATTGGGGACCCACTTGACAAGAACTTAAAGGGCCTGTTGTTCCTTGGGGAGGCAGGCACGGTGAGTGTGTGCATTTGTTGGCCTTGGCCTTGGGCCTCTCTTGGAGCACAGAGAGGCTGGGAAGAGTCCTTGGGACTTTGTTTAAGGGTCAATCAACTATCTGAACTCTTACCAAAACTAGTTTTCTAGAACTTTCAGGCAAGGACTGAAATCAGCCATCATATAGGTCTCAGGTCTCCGATCCTTCCCAAATCCGGAAGAGTCTTAGAATCCTAGAGTGAACGAGGAGGCACATTTTTTTCTCTTTGGCACTTTTGGAAGATGTGTTTCCATGTGAGCAAGGCAAATTTGTCTGGTTAATGCGTTATGGCTGTGCAGGCCCAATAATTCAACTACAGCCTAAAGAGGAAAAAAAATTTCAATGAATGTATTAAGTGTCCCCAACGTCCCACACATAAGGCTGTGCCTTCAGTGGTGATACAATGGTATAAAAGATGCATAAAACTTCAAAACTGAAAATGAAACGATTCAGACAAACAGGTTTGACTGCTTTTCCTGCCTCTGATATCCTCCTGACTCATGGCTAGAGCTGATTAATAGCAGAGGCAGATTCTGTGTGAGTGGCTCTTCATAAAAAGAATCTGTGGCTGCCTAAACTCGGATGTTCTTAAAATTAGGCACCAAGGCCAAATCTCAGTTAATTCTACAAGCTCCCAGAGCTTATGTAGAGCTCACAGGGACAGAATCACTGACACACATTTTTGGATTGCAGAAAATGCATTTTCTCATCTGTCAAATGCAGGTTTCCATGACAATGAGATGAGACAACATAGATAGAACATTTAGCCTAGTACATAACGTAGAGCCGATATTTAACAGACGGTGACTATCACTAATATTATTAGAAGGGCCCAACCATCAATATGTGTAATACCTTTGAAAATGATGCTAAAAATAACAAGTGTTGGTGAGGATGTGGAGAAGCTGAAACCTTTGCACATCAGAAAATTGCAAATAGAACTATCATCTGTCCCACTTCAGGGTGTTTATCTCAAAAGAACTGAAATCAAGATTATTCACAATAGCCAAGTTGGGGAAACACCCTAAATGCCCATCGGCTGATAAACAAAATGTGGTCCATACACACAATGGAATACCATGCAGCCTTAAAAAAGAAGAAAAATTCAATATACGACAACATGGATGAACCTGCAGGACATTACACTAAGTGAAATAAGCCGTCACAGAAGGACAAGTATGGCATGAGTCCATTTATATTAACTATATCTACAATAGTTAAGTTCACACAATTAGAGAGTGAAATGGTGGTTGCCAGGGCCTAGGGGGAGTTAGAGAAACGGGAGTTATTAATCAGGGGACATAGTTTCAGTTAAGGCCAGGTGAAGCAGCTCTAGAGATTGGCTGTGCAACATTGTACGGTTAGTGAAGAGTCATGTATTGTCCACTGAAAAATCTGTCAAGAGGGTAGATCTCATGTTAAGTGTTCTTACCAAGATTCAAGATGGAAGACAGATGGGGCCAAATGGAGAGAAATCTATAGGAGGTGGGAGACGAAGGGATCAGGAACAAAGACCTTGGAGAAAGGAGGTAGAACCGGTCTCCTCTTGAAAAAAGAGATGTAAAAAGATTCAGAAGTGGGGATGGTGGTGCAGAGGAAAGGGTGTCATGACATGGATGTCACACCTCCAGTTGTTTGAGGCTGACTGTGTGAACTAGAGGGACGCCATGACAAGGACCATGTTCTCTGTAAGGCAGGAGGCCCGGCAGCTTGGGGGTTCCAAGGAATCCCTCCTGGGATTTCCTTGGGAATTGGTAGGGAGTCAGCAGGCGGTGATTACAGGAGGCCACGCAGCAGGGCAGGCCCCAGTGAAGTTAGGGACTTTCTCCAGCGATGCTCAGCAGTCTGGGGTGCAGAGTGAGAGTCAGACTGAGACTGGATGGCGTGGCATGCCAGGCCAGCTGTCTTTTCTGGGACTGATTCCCACAGTAAATAACACAAACCAGCAGGGCTGACAATAAGAATTCAGAAGAAATAAAGTTGCTTTCTACTTCTTAGCTGGAGGTAGAACGTGAGCGGCTAAGCACTGGGTGGGCCTCTGTGTCTAGGCTGCCTTTCCTGGCCCCTGCCCTCCTCCGGGCCTTGCTGAGGTTACTCGGCCAGATTCTCGTGGCATGATTCTTTTTCTCCTCTGAAAGATGAGAGAGCGACTCCCCTGAGAGACAGGAAAATCTGGCCCATTGTTTGTGCCCCACTCTACTCGTCCGTGCAGGATGTCTGGCTTCTTTATGGCTCCTTTAATAGACAATGCTTAATCGTCACTGTCAGGCATTGAAGGGCAGCCCTCAGTAGCAATGGCGGTGGCAGTTTATAGTTGTGGGGCCATATGTCCCAGAGTGACATTCAGGGGGTTGCAATTCTATAAAGACAGAGAACAGCGGCAATGACAACAGCATGAACCCCGACCGATGGAAATCTGAAGGTTTTGCATCAACCAGGCGAAGGTGATCACATTACCGGTGAACGCCCTTACGTTCAGATTTAAAGCTGCGTCCAGTATCAGGTGGTCTTCTGGGAGTCCACCTGAAGCTTTGAGGGGCCCTAGAAGAGAGAGGGAAAAAAGGGACTGGTGAATGTGTATCACTAGGGCTGGACTCAGAAGACCTGGGTTCAAGTCCACAAGTGTCCACTGACTAACCCGGTGACCTCTGGATTTCAGCCTCATCATGTATAAAACACTAATATCTACCTTGTAGCATTATTGGGGAGATATATGAGATCGTCTGTGAGAGGATGATTATAACACCACCTCACAGATTATCATGTGACATCATAGTTGTTTGTTTTTAACATTTGTCTTCCCTGCTGGATGATGACTTCCCTGAAGGCAGAAACCATGTGTCCTCTGAGGCATGCCCCTTATCAATGCATAATTGTTGAATGGCCAGCACAACCAGCACTCCCTAAGTGTTTAGGTTCCAAGTTCTGTGCATGCAGCACTGACTCACAACAACTTTATGAGGGAAATACTACTGTTATTTCGCAGATGATGATGCAGAGTTTTAGAGAGATGAAATGAGCTGCCCAAGTTTACACACACAGTGAGTGGTGGAGCGATCTCTTAGCCACTGTGCTGAGCTGTTTCAGGAGGGAGACACAGAGGCAGGAAAAAGCTTACGTTAAGGAGATGAATCTCAGGGGTGATGAGAGAATCAGCTGCCGTGAACCCGGGATCAGAAGATGTCTGGTGGGAGCTTTCGTCTAATAGTCTCCAAGTTGTATCTCCTATTGAAACTGTGCGAACAGATCAGGCTGCCGGCCTGCCACCCACCTCATGCATTAGGTAAAACACAGTCACACACTCTTCCCACAGGTGAACATCCATTAGGTGGACACAGTGGAGGGCAAACCCGCTGGGAATGAGGAGTAGTGGTGGGGCTGGCTGGGCCCTAAGACCTGGAATGCCTGCGGTGTTTCCTGCTCCCAGGCTGCTTCTCTCATGATTAATGGGGCAGTGGAAAATTCCTCTCTGGGTTTATTTTTTTCCCTGAACTGAGAACTCGATTTAGGAGCAGTAAGTGCCCCAAGGTGATGCTTTCCCATTTGCCAGGACTGGAGTGCTCCACCCTCACCTGGACAGGTGTCTCACATTGCAGATGGGCCAGGTGGGGACTGGGCCAGGTGGGGACTGGGCCAGGTGGGGACTGGGCCAGGTGGGGATTGGGCCAGGTAGCATCTCCCCAGGCTCAGGCTCATTTGCTCTGCGGGGAAGGGGCCCTGGGAATGTGGAGTTGTTCTTTTCCCGGTCCCTAAGCTTCTGTCATCTTGCTCCATAGAATGCAAAGTCTTACGTGGCTTGGCACCGTGGGTTCCTTGATGTGGTAGTAAAATGGCCTGCCCTTGAGCAGCCTTCATTTCCATGGTTTCAGAAAGCAAAGATGATTCTCTGTCTTTAAAGAGCTCCAGATACATGCCCCCAAATTAACAGTGGTCACCTGTGTGGTGGGATTGTGGGTGTTCCCACTTCTTTGTACTTTACTTTCCAGATTTTCCACCATGACCATGAATGGCTTTCATAATCAGAGCGCAGGAGGAAAACTGTAGCATCATGTTAGCCTTCCTTTGAGCTCACCCTGGTGCCTCACTGCAGAGACAGAGAAACTGGCCGTCCCCTTCCTCTGAGTGGCCCCTGCCTCAGTTTACCCTTGAAGCAATTCCTGGTCCTTTCATTTTTTTTAGAAAAGTGCTTCCATTAAAAAAATCCCCAACAAATAATAGATCTAAAAATATTTATTGGTTTCCTATGATGGGCTTAATCTCTTCATCAGTTCTGACTTTTCTTTCATCTTTTCTACATCTGCCTACAACTCTCCTTCTTGTGTCCTCCCGTTGGAATAATGCTGTTGAGAATTCATGAATATATGCCTTTTGATACCATTGATTCTTCACCATAAGGCAGAATCTTGTCTACTTTGCTAATAATTCGTTTCCTTTTATAAGATTCCTTGAAAAACCTTAATTTGGGGGCACTAAGTGTGAGTCTTTGGTGAAGAAGATAGGAGAAATTAGGGAAGAAGTGAATCCATCTGACTTATGTCCTGAATCCACTCCTACTCAAATGCTTTCTTTCCAAACTGCTCCCAAACTAATGCCCTGTAGCTGTGCTTAGAGCAACAGGGGGACTAGCTTCCAGTACAGAGACACACTTCAGTTTAAGTAAAACTGATGTATGAACATTGGGAGGAATTATTTGCTTTGCAAAAAGATGCTTTGCTAATAAAAAGGATTCACCATAGGATTACTTTATACCATGTTTCCCCGAAAATAAGACCGGGTCTTATACTGAGGTTTGCTCCAAAAGACGCATTAGAGCTTATGTTCAGGGGATGTCATCCTGAAAAATCATGCTAGGCCTTATTTTTCGGTTAGGTCTTATTTTCGGGGAAACACGGTATCACCCACTTCCCAGTGCACTCAAAGGTGGTCACTACAAAAACTCAATATAAAAACAATCGTGTAGAATTTACAGGAATCTAGGCATACCTACAATTCTCTGTACTGTTTTGGACCTCAGTGTCATGTTTCTCTCTCCCTCCTTCCCTCTCTTTTTTTGAGACTCTGGAACCACTATCTTTTTACCCCAAAGATGATATTGCTGACAGTATTATTTAACTCAAATATTGGTTTTGAGTGAGGTTAAACTAAGAAGCAACGTGTTCACAGCCGAATTCTGTAATCAGGCTAGTACAGAGTGGCTACCTAAATGTGGTAATTTCTTCTTCTGATTAACTGGAAGTCACGAGACTGGATTATTTTTATTTATTTATTTATTTGTTTGTTTGTTTGTTTATTTTTAACATTTTAAAAAATTAGTTTCAGGTGCACAAAACAATGTAATAGTTAGACATTTATCATTTATATCCCTCACACAGTGACAACGCCCCTTCCCCCATCCACTATCCCTCTGACATCACACACTGCTGTTACATTTCCACTGTCTCTATTCCTAATGCTGTACTCCGCTTCTTGTAACTATATATATATATATATATATATATGCATCTATATATATGCATCTATATATATACACATATATATAAAATTGTAGTTGACAGTCATTACTGTTCAGCTTCAGCTTCAGGTGTACAGTGCAGTGATCAGGCATCTACATCATCCCTGAGGTGGTCTCCCTAATGAGACAAGTGAGACTGGGATTCTAGTGCTGGTTTAGTCAATTCCTAGAGTGTGTTCTTGGGCAAGTCACACAGCCCTTTGTCACCTCTTTGTTCATCTACTTATCCGTATCGTCTAGAAAGTCTCTAGATTCTTCTAGGTCTAATTAACTTATTTTTTCATTATATCCAGTTGTGTGGATGGGTGGCGAGGAATCTCTTGGGAGTTACACAAGTGATTTTGGAATTCTGTTTTATCTAGTTGTAGTTCTATTGCTTTTAAGGAACTTCACAAGAAGTACAGAGACAAGAAACAACATTTCTAGATGTGGTGTTTGATGGTTACATACTTTTAGGCGGGACGTTAAAAGCTCAGCTTGGATGGACCCAACGTTACAGACATTTCCATCCTCCCTGCAGGATCAACAGGGAAATTGAGGTGCTCATCCCCTCCGCACTGGGATCTGAGGACTCCAGGTCACACGCAGGCTGCTGAGATGGGGTTCTTCTCTGCTATGGAGCGATCATCCCTAAGGCGCAACAGTTCCCTTTTCAGCGCCTCAGTTTCCCTCTCTCTAAAACAGTGCATTTGTTTTAGCTCAACTCTTGGAACACTTGCAAGAAGACTTATCAAGTGTAATGGGCTGAGAAAGATGCATCAGATGAAAAGAAAGACCAAGGACGCTGCACCTTCATAATGTAGGAATTCTCACTGCTTCACAGAAAGATCTCAAAAGAAGGGATATAACCAGGGGCTTAATTATGATGCACTGTCATCAGGAGGGGTCTCCAAATCTTGGTCAATTGCTTCTGGGAAATCGTTCCCTTTGCCCAAGCATCTAGTGACTGGATTTCCAACAAACAGGAGCTTAGGCCCTTCTGGAATGTCAGTTCAAGTTCAGACTAGCCGACCCACGTCCAGAATGGAATAGATAAAGCCCTCTGAGGGGCCTGATGGGAAATGAACAATGGAAAAATTGTCACATCTTACCCCGTCTCCTGCACATTGTCTATTTTTCCATTTTCCTCTGCTTTCTACCCCAACCCCACCCTGTCCCCGTTTGTTGCTGTCCTTTCTGCTTCTCGGTCTTTCCTTTCCTTCTCCACTGTTTGTGTGTCTGGTCAGCCAGGATGCGGGCCTGGCTTAGTTTTGCTCCCAGCAGTTAAGGTGAAAAAAGTCGCTGATTCCTGAATTAGAACAATGAACTCTCTTGGTCAAAAATTATAATTATTTTTCAACCTCAGGACCTTTTTTGGGTGGATTTCCTAGGCTTGGCCACTTTTGTCATCACGACCAACCCCTTCTCACCTTCTTGTCCTCCCTTTTATTTTATTTTTTAAAATTAAACTTATTGGGGTGACAATGGTTAGTAAAATTACATAGGTTTCAAGTGTATAACTCAGTAATACACCATCTACCTATCACATTGTATGCTCACCACCCAGAGTCAGTCCTCCTTCCATCACCATATATATATATATATACATATTTTTAAAATTTATTGGGGTGACAATTGTTAGTGAAATTACATAGATTTCAGGTATACAATTCTATATTACATCACCTATAAAACCTATTATGTGTTCACCACCCAGACTCAGTTCTCCTTCCGTCACCATATATTTGATCCCCTTACCCTCATCTCCCACCCCCCACCCCCCTTACCCTCTGGTAACCACTAAACTATTGTCTGTGTCTATGAGTTTGTAAGAAAAGATGATATAGGAACATTTGTGACAACATGGATGGATCTTGAGAGAGTAATGCTGAGCGAAACAAGTCAGACAGAAAAAGCAGAGAACCATGTGATTTCACTGATATGTGGTATATAAACCAAAAACAACAAAAGAACAAGACAAACAAATGAGAAACAAAAACCCATCACTATATATTTGATCTCCGTCTTCCCTTTTATTTTGGCTGCACGTCACCACCAGCCTCTAGGTGGGTTTCTTTGGAGCACATCCTCCTTCCTGTTTTCCTTTTCTCTTCAGGATTCCTTCTGGAAGGCAAATGTGAGAGAGTTGGATTTTGAGGGTTCCCTCTGTTTCCTTAGAACTTTCGAACATTCCTTAGAACCTGAATAGCTCCCTTCCAGGGAGTCATGACCCTTTCTCAGGTGGGAGAACTTACTGTGTCACCCCTCAGTAGACCTGCTCTGGAGGGGCTGGGAGGGCGCTGGGAGTGGTAGACCTTCCTAGGAGGTTGACCACAGTCTGTCTGGATTCCTGTTGACTGCAGGCATTGATGAGGCCAGGTGTCCCTGTACATGCACAGTGGTGGGGCCGTGCCCTGGAAGGGCCTTCCATGTTTCCTTCATGCTCGGCCAGTACCCTTTTGGACACAACTGTGCACATTGATCCTGGGCCCGAGACTCTCTGTGGAGAACATTGAGAGAGAATCTGATTGCCATCTCCAGCCTTGACCTTCATGTCCTTCGAAAATTCTCTCTCCTCTCTCTGTCCCAGTGTGGGAACCACACGTGGGAGAGAAGAGGGACACTCTCCCTATGTCCTGTTCTGTCAAGGGTCAGATAAGATCCAGAAGCAGGGACCCAGAGACTTCATCAAGCCAGGGCTCTCGGGTGGATTGTAAATCTACTGAGCCAGATCATGAGCCCGACGGTGAACCCCTTGAGGCCACAGCTGCCTCCTGCATTTCTCCAGGGTTAGCTGCTGGCTCATGACTGGGACTGTACCAGTGAATGATGGAAGATTTGAGTAAGAATTCATGAGGAGCCCCAAAAGTTATGTGGAGGTAGTGTTGGTGGGAAAAGAGTGAGGGAGGGTGAGGTTTGGATTATGGACTCTAGCTCTGAGAAGGGTGTTGGTAGCAGAGGTCCCTCCCTAAGCCACCAGCCCTGCGGGGCCAGCGGGAGTGGCTGGGACACCTCCCTAGCCACCCACTCCCATTAGGAGAAAAGAGGGAGTGGCAGGAGGCACCTGCATTTGCCTCTTGCCCCAGGAGAAAAGGTGAGGCAGAGACACCTGCTGGGGCTGCCTCTCTCCCTTGGAAGAGGGAGGGGAGCTGCTATCTGGAGCTGCTGCCTGCCGGGCAAGAGGCATGGGAGCAGGGAAATGCTTGCAGTGTTTAAAGAAGGAGGGAGCAGATCTCAGGGTGGTGGATGTTTCCTTGGAGAGCCTTATCCAGAATTTTCTAGGCCACTGGAGTTGCCCCTAAGTTAGAAGGTTCAGAACCTGGAAGAATGCTGTTCTGGAAGGAGGAGCTAGGGCAGGAGAATCCTATCATCCTCAGCGTTGGCTTCAGACCCCTCGGAATTTGCCCCCAGGTCTAGCTTGTTCTCTGTCCCCCCCCCCACACCTCATTCTTAGTGGGAGAGGGAGTAGCAGGAGCGGAAGGATTTGTCCAGCTCGCCCTGTCTAACCTTTCCAAGGGCAGCGACCTACCTATTTGGGAGAAACCAAGTCACTAGATTGATGTGAGTCCCAGGTTCTGTTGTGGGGAGCACAGCCCAGGGCTGCACGATGGCTTCTGTGCTGGTGTTTGATGACCCATCTCTGTGACTCACCCCACCTTGGCTTGTCCGACCATGTGATCTGATCTTCTCTTCATAAACAAGCTATCGATTATTTTTAGGTGTGTGTGTGTGTGTGTGTGTGTGTGTGTGTGTGTGTGAATTGGATGAAAACAGGAATGTTTTTCTGGTTCGGAAGTTGGGCACTTGGAGCAAACCCCTTTCCACCCCACAACAAAGGACTGTGCAGCTGGTGAGTCTCAAATGCCAGCCAAAAATGTGGGACTAGGTTCGCTCCCCAAAGTCTGTTTCTTCTTAGAGTTCCTAACTCACCCTGACAGCTTGGGGATTTTCAGTGACTCAACCAACAATGTGACAGGCCAGTAGGCACAGCTCCCTGGGCGATCCACCTTTTTCCAGGAAGGTGAGCCAGCTCTCATTTACCTGCCAGAGAGGGAAGTGGGGGCTTCCAGGCTGGCGGACTCATAAATATTTGTGATCGAATATTAAACAGGGTATTGCATTTACCCCCTAGGCCACACAATGCCCAGTGAGTCAGTGAGACCCACACAGAAATTCTGTTCAATGGCAGGGAACACTGAGGACCCACAGAGCTCCTACACAACAGAGTCTTAACAATATTTCACTTTTGGCTTATTAAAACCATGGACTCCTATTGGGTAGCTAAAGACTCATGTCCTTAGCATCAGAGAAGAGAAAGCCTTTTCTGGATGTTTGCTCTAAAAAATGGCATTATGAACTTCCATAAAGACTCTGGGCAATGGGCTGCATGATGGGGAGGCCTCCAGGACCGGAGTCATTTCAAAGGGCCACAAGAAAGTCACAACTGACTCAGGCCAGGAGCAGGCAGTCACCTCCCTTATCCTCAGGAGAATCTCAGACATCAAAGAGAACTGCCATGAGGAGAGAATCAGATCCCTAACTGGGATCAAATACTGGAAGAGGCTCCAGCCAGGTAGCTGAAACTTATCATCTCAGCCATTATCTGATGCTGGCAGAGAGGAGCCGGCTGACTTCCCTGAGAATGACCAGGGGGCATTCTCCATGACGTTCTGGGCATTTACAACCCTGCTGAATGTGCACTTGGGCTTTCTGCAAATAATAATCATAACGATGACCAATGACAGCCACTGTCACCCTGTCCTCATGCTCTTTCTCTCTTTGACTCCGGTTCTGTTCCAACACGGAGGAAAGAAGCAGAACCTTGACGATTCCCCCAAACTCAGATCTGGTGTGATAGCAACATCTGTTATCATGTGTTCAGGTGTGGCTCACGGGAATCAAAGCTGCCACGAAAGGTGTTCATTTGAGTGGCAGCTTTTAGATGCCCGTGTGGTTTCCATAGCTTTGGCTACCCTAAGCTTGTTTGCTCTAGAAGTATCAGCTTGGAAACACACAGCCCCAGAACAACAGCCCAGCCTCCTGTCCCCCTGCCTTTGAATTGGGCTCTGAGGCAATGGAGCACGTCGGGAGGGCAGACATCTTCTCACTCCCTGGTGACAGTCACAACTTCTCTCCCAGCCCCTCACTCTCCAGTGGGAAACACATAGGCACGCGGGGGGGGGGGGGGGATGTGCCTTCTCAAAGATGTTTTCCAAAATCTCAGGCCTCAAAGAGGCTCACAACAGGGCAACTCTCTGAGGGACACTCAGATTCTTTTATCCATTGCAGGAGGTACTCGGTGTGGAAAGCCAGTCTGGAGGGAGAGCCTTGTGGAAAAGTTATGGGCATGTGTTCTCTTCCTGGGTAGGCTCATTGTGAAAACTGTGAGACAAAGCGTCGGGATTGCAGGCCGTCTGAACCCTGACGGGCTCCTCTTCCATCACAACAGTAGGAGACAGAGAAGCCATTAGGTGCTTCACGGGGTGTGCCAGGTCAGTCTCTATGGCACCTAATTTAGGTGGTCGCAAGGAGCTTCCACTCCCTGAGTTCCAGGCAGGGCTATTGCCAGAATCGCCTGCCCAGCCGCACACCTGGGAAATGATGTACCATTTGGTTGAGTGCAGGGTCTTTGGGATCAGTCAGGTTTGGGTTCTAATTCCAACTCCAGCACTAGCCAGCTGGGTGGTCTCTGGCAAGAGCTCGGTCAGCCTCAATGCCTCCTCAGGAAGTGAGGATAACAGTATCTCAAAGGGTTGCAGGGAAGGTGAAGGGAAGATGATCACGTAGTCCAATTCTTAAAGCAGCGCTTGGTAGTTAGTAAGCGCTCCAAAGTCAGTAGCTAAATTCTTCATCCTCACTCTCACCGCAGCAAAAACCACCCGCCCCCTACGTCTTTGGTCTGCCAGCCTTGAGTGCTACCATGAGGGGTTCTCTAGGCTGGAGGTCTGCCTTCAGGCACCCACAGGAGAGGAAACCCGAGTGGTATTGCCTGGGGAGGGAGGAGTGGGAGACCAGGTCACGTTCTCTGTCTCCCTTTTAATCTCAATGTTTTGCCCTTTTTCTCATATGCCCTTGAAACTTGGCGACGTGGCATACCAATTTTTTTTGGAAGGGGGAAAGGGGTTAAAACAAAATCATTGGTGGCCATTTCCTTTTTAAAATGAAATTTGAATTTTTGTCAAAGTTTACATCGATGAAAAATTCAAACACAACTGCTGCTAAGGCTGAAGAAAAATGGCCGTCCCCTGGCCTGAACTTTCCCCACTCTCAATTCCTCTTCCCCGAGGAAACCACTTAAACTCTTTTAGCTGTTTCTTGTGTATGTTACTTTCATGTCTCTAAACAACGTGCTTATATTTCCCTCCCCTGATTTTTCACTTTTATACAGTGCCGACTTTTTGTTGTGATCAGGGTTGCCAGATTTGGCAAATGAAAATACAGAATGCCCATTTAAATTTGAATTTCAGATGAATGATGTATACTGGATTAGTATAGTACATCCCGTGCAGTGTTTGGGACACACTTATCCCAAATGCTTATTCATTGCTTATCTGAAATTTAAGTTTAACTGTGTGTTCTATATTTTATCTGGCAGCCTAGCTATGATGGATAAAATTTTAACTCTTCCACAGCCAGCCGACCTCTCGTACGATGCCTCACAGCCACTTTCTAGAGGGAGAATCCTAGGGACATGTGCTTGCATATTTCTCTTTGGTCACATCTTCTCTAACCTCTGATCTTATCCCTTTTTATCTCTGTTCAGGGGTTTGGGGACGAGAAGGGGCAAGTGCAGATGCTGTAAGCACACGTTTGTGTCCAGTGTCCTTTTGGCTGGGGAAGGGCTGAATCGTTTTCTTTTCCAAGTCACCTAGCATTTATTTCTTAGCTCCTCTTACCTCTGCAAGAAATGAAACAGGGTTTAAGGCCAAATACATGTGGGATCTGAAATCCTCCTTGAGTCTACCTGGTTCAAGCCTGGGCTATTATAATAATCAAGAACTGTTAAGTTAATAGCATTTAATTATTTTAATCCCAATAGTTAATTCCATAAAAACAAAACAAACAAACAAAAATACCCCTTTGTTCAACTTCTTACTCTACACCCACTTCTCTCATTTATGCCTAAAAAGAGAATTTACTACTTAAATGTTTATGATTTTATTTTTTCCTGGCATTTGCTTTGGGAACTGTTATACTGTCCCCTAATAGGAAGATCCTAATTTTGTCCAGGACTGTGTTCTCTGTTCTGAGTTTTTGGTGTGTGTTGCTAATGGACATGGGGTGAATTTGGCTTAACTTCTCAGGGAGTTCAGAACGGAAGTATTTTATAACCTGCAAATGCTAAGTGTCTAGTGTGCACGTTAAGAGTTTCTTGCCCCACAAAATAAATTTTTGGGGGAACACAAGAAATAGGTACTTCATGGGATTTAGCTTGGGGTCACCTGCTATTATCTTAGACTCCCCCTTACTCCAAGAAACCTTGTGTGGAGGTTATTGCGACTCCGAACAACAGGAAATTATCTT
Organism: Rhinolophus sinicus; assembly: GCF_036562045.2. Classification (NCBI taxonomy): domain Eukaryota; kingdom Metazoa; phylum Chordata; class Mammalia; order Chiroptera; family Rhinolophidae; genus Rhinolophus; species Rhinolophus sinicus. The sequence goes on along the minus strand of NC_133752.1, from coordinate 102,549,245 downwards.
ATTTATAAGTCACAAGTGTCCTTTTCTTCAACTCCTGTCCTTTCTTTTGGTCAGGTCCCCTGACTCCTTCCTCCTTCTTATCTCTGTGTCTTCATGCGTGCTAAGTGTGGAATGTCCTCACCACACCCTTGCGGTGACCCAAGCCCGAGGGTCCCTACAGACTCTGAGCAGGTGGCGCCCTCCGGGAGGTGTCCATCAGGAGACCACACCACAATCTATCCTGTAGCCTGGATGCCCTCGGTGTCGGTATTTAGTCTATTTTCATAGATCAGAGGGCCTGGAGATAGGTAACTCACTTATATAAGAATCTCAAATATTTGTTTCCAGTTCTGGTATTAAAAAAAAAATCCCCCACACGCTATGTTGGATCAACTATGTGGTTTTATTCTGTGTTAGCAGTTGGAAACTGTGGTCAGTCGTTAAAAGTCTTGGGGTTCCTTTCAGATAATTTGAGTCATTGAGCTTTTTGCCAAGCAAATTAATCAAAGTTTACTACTTAGCACCTTAACCTCTAAGGCTGGAAATATTAATTCTCTTGATCACATGTCACTCGATGGTGGCTACTTACTATTTTTGTCACCAATTGAGGATTCCCATAGCTTCAAGTTTTGTTATGTGTCCTTTCTCTTTTTCTTTCTCTCTCTCTTAAATCTCATTCTGGGAGGAAGCCGGTGAGAGGGCCGCAAGTGGGTAACAGTACTTAATTGGCGCTAAACTACCTTATGCATTTTACATATGCTTCAAAAGCATGCAGAGTGGAAAAGTGTGCTTTGGAAAATAAATCCCCTGACAAGCCCTTTTTCTTTCTTTCTTTTTGTTTGTTTGTTTGTTATCCCAGTTGGAAGCTGAACTCAACTTGAGCCCAGAGAGTTACAAAAGTATTGAATGAACAAGTTAGGCTCATCCCTCAAAAACTGTAGAGACGGTTCCTCTGGAAAGGCCTGTCTACCCATTCACTCAGGAACCATTTATTTACAATAAGAAGGGTGTGGGGTAGAGCGGCTTCCACACAGAATTAGGTATCTGCAACCTCTGATTCTGGCTCGGAAGTTGACTCTGGCCTGTGGCAGTGCACTGGAAATCTGCCTCAGTTTCCCCATCTGTAAAGTGGGAATTTTAACTGTAGTCACCAGGGCAGGGCTATGCCTTAATTAGCTAATGATTGTAAAAAGCTTTGAAGAGGCTCATAGAAGCGACCGTTTAAATGTTAAGTATTATTATTAAAAGGACCACACCACTGGGTAGCCAGCCCTGGGGAGACTAACCATGGGTTTGGAGTCATCTCTTGATGTTGGCAGAGGTTGTGCTCCAAAACACCAGGGCCCCAGGTAAGTGACATGTGATGGCCCCTGGTTAGACAGAAATCAGCAACTTTGCTGATCATTGTGGTCTTTCTCTAAAACAAGAATGATGCTTCATTCTGGAAGGAACGAAGGACATGAGGGAAGGGACAGACGGAGAGGCCGGGTTGATGAGCTCCAACATTCGCCTTTCAACAAACGTTTATGAAATCCTTTTCTATGTGCTAAATACCAAAGGGGCTTGAAAGAGGAACAAGACACAATTTCTACCCTCAAGGAATTTCCAGTCTGGTTTGATGTCATAGGCACAAATATGCAGGGAAAAAAAAAAAAAGATGGGAGAAGGTAAGTTTTAGAAGCAGGAAATTCCTGAGGGTGTTTTTTTTGTTTGTTTGTTTGTTTTCCCCAAATAAAAACCACCCTGAGATTGTTTTTCAAATGCAGAACATTCTGGATGGCTCTCAAAAAGCCAGGGTTAGAGGTACACACTGACTACAATAAAAATGAGATATTATACATGGTTCCCTTTTGCTTTTTTTCTCACCTGATGTGCAATCCTGGTCTAGGACTTCTTGCTGTCGAAAGGATGGGTTGACCTTGAATCTGAAGGAGAATCAAATTTGGTTTTGGATGCCAGAGATTTCAAAACATTTTTTAAAACAAGTTTGTTTATTATTACAAGAGTAAAAACGTTCATTTTAGAAATTTAAAAAATACAGAGAAAAAAATGATTATCACTCATAATTCTACTACTTTCATATCAATATTGTCAAGGTTTTGATATATTGTCTTTCAGTTTTTTTTCCCATGTGATCATAAGTTTGAGTGTAAATAGATATCTTCTCCCCTCCACAGCCGTAGGGACCTATCCTCCTGATTCCCGACTTCAGTGGGTGTCTTCTTGAGCAGAAAAACTTGTCCTGTGGCATGTGGAGACCACAGGGGCTGGTGGGCAGAGAGTAGCTTCACGAGGTTCTGTCTGCCCTGCTCGAGCTTTTCTCTCCAGTCCTGGGGAGTGCGTCCTCCCTTCAATTTTATTTTTTTTATTGTGGCAAAATACATATAACATTTACCATCTTAACCATTTTTAAGTGTACAGTTCAGTGGTATTAAATGCATTCACAATGTTGTGCAACCATCACCACCATCCATCTCCAGAACTCTTCATCTTGTAAAACTAAAACTCTGTGCCCATTAAACAGGAACTCCCCTCCCCATTCCTCTGGGGAGTGGTTTTGACCTCATCTTTCTCTTCACCCTTTTATCCACTGATTGCTAATACTTTGGGTATCTTTCTTTCTGTCCTCACTTGGCCAGAGAACAGTCACCTATAGCTGTATCCTGGCCCAGAAGGGTGCCCATCTGGGGCCCCCTGTGCTTCTCACGGCCGACATTGCTGGTCCCCTGCAGGACCTGGAGAAGGCCTCAGGGCTCTCCTGGGACTGGTCTCCAGACAGCCACTTCCAGTCCTCTGGAGCTGTTTCTGGAAATGAAGCGAGGCCTATTTGCCCTCGTTTCTACTGGCCTGTGTTTCTGACACCAGCCAGGCAAACACACTCCTGTTCCCTTACCTCCCTCTGCCGTTTCCCTGCCCCAAATGCCATGCATCTTGGTCGGGATTCTTTTCTCTCCTATTTCTCTTCCTCCCTGTCTTCCCAAGCTGACACCATCTCTATAATCTTTGCCTTTCTTAAACACTTAGCTCTGATGCGGTCATCTCTGTGCGGATTCTGACCTAGTTATCCCCAGGGCCCACTAAACGCGTCTGTGAGATACTCAGGTACGTGCTTTCGTGTTAGCAATTAAGAGTTTTTTGGTTTTTTTTAAAGGGCATTACAGCTATTATTAGTTAAGACTGAGTTCTTATAAAACACTGTATGGACACGAGTCATATACATGCACAAACTTATCTTATTCCTTTAATGATGATTTGTTCCACTTCCACCGACAGGTTGAAAACCCATTGAAGGCAGGGACCCTTTCTTCCTTCTGTCACCTTGGTCCTCACACACGATACGCATATGAACTTATTACTTTTGTTATCTGCTTTTATAGAAGATTGCCAAGGTCAGACAGCTATTAAGGGCTAGAGACAGGACTTGACCCAGTTCCACGTTCAAGATCCTACAGCCCATGACTTTGCCCACCACTCACTTTGGAATCTTAAGAGTCATTTTAGTTCAGATGAGGCCACAGGGCCCCAAGAAATGAGTGGCTTTATCAAGTTTCACGGCCCATTTTCCATGTGGCTGGGAGCCCAGGCCTACTTATTCCTACTCTAGTGCTTTTGATGATAGAACAATCCATTTAGTTTGCCCCCTATAGGGAACTGGCCCACGTCTGTCTGACACTGTACAATATAACATAAGGTCACAAATAATATGTCTGCTCAAGTTGAGTACCCAATCTAATTGACTTCTAGTCATTGCTCTTTGTTCCAAGTATTCCCTTTAAAGTGAGATGATGTAACAAATAATGACCTCTCTTTTCAACTTAATGATATGATCCTTTAATCTATTATCTTTAATGATAGACAGTCACACAGAGACAAGGCAGCACCAAGTATAGAGAACATTTGCTCTTCAGGCTTTTCTTTCTTTTGGGCTCCTCCAAAGGTGAAGCCCCTAAAAGTCTAGAGGGATGAGTCTTCAGTGGGACCCTGTCTGGAAGACCTGGAGACTCAACAGGAGGACAGCTGACATGGACCTTCCTTTCTGCTTTTCCTCCTCTCCTTCAGGTGTTGCTTGACCTGAGATGAACTATGTTGTTTATGAAGGTTTACACTATGAATGAGAAGACCCTTACAGTCGTCACCTTTCTGGTTTGGGGGTGGCAGTTTAAGCATCAGCCTATATAGATGAATATCACTAGATCAGTTTCGTTTGTGTGTGTGTGTGTGTGTGTGTGTGTGTGTGTGTTTTCTGTTCTGCTTCCTTTTATGTAAAAAGGCAAATGAATGACTTTGGAGAAAACTAAGGGCCCATGTGTCCTCAGGCTGACCTGTCTTATCTAGCACAGAAGGCGAGCCTTTGGTTTTTGAACCTTACTTGCATTCTCTCTATGCTTCTTTCTACCTGCCTGTCGTAATTAGCACACGGATAACTAACTGCCTTGTTACTTCATTAATTCCCTTCATTCCTAAAGTTCTTCTCAGTTCTTCCCTTCCCTCCAGCCAGAGGAATGAGTCAGCTTAGGCCCTTGACAAAGATCACCTAGCTCCCTTCTGCTCTTTAGTCTCCCCAAGGAGTAGAAATTCCTTCCTACACTCATAAAAAGGAGGCCTGTGAGATAATTCCAACCCATCTCCATGGCCAATGTAAGATGGTTTGTCACCAACATTTTCTAGAGATTTGCATAAAGCACCCCTGATATCCCCATCTACTCACCGAAATATTAATAGTTACAATTTATGTAGCATGTACAAAGTACTGTTCATTGTACTTTATATATCATTTCAGTTAATCTTCAGCATTTAGAATGCTACATCGTAGTTATCATGACGTACAAAAGGAAGCTCAGATGTAGAAAGATTAAGTCATTTACCCAAAGTCACACTGTAAGTGAAACACGGTGTCTCAAAACCAAGACTTCTGGCTTTAGAGCCAGTGCCTCTCCCATTACATCATGCAGCCGTGACAGTGTGTGACTGGGTTGACAGGAATCCTGCCCTGTTCTGAATTTCAGGGAAGGCCCTTGTTTTGGTGAGCAGGGTCCTCACATCTGGATCTCCTAGGGGTGGTATAAAGCACTGGCTTATTCACAATGGCAGTTCCATTTGTCTGAGTCCAGCATGCCACGTCTTGGTTTCAACCAGAGGCGGAGGCCAAGGCCGAAGTCTGACTCTCGGGCCTCCGGGAACTTTCAAAAAGGAGAGAACTCACTGACACTCATGAACTTGGATGTAGCAGGTTGAATGTCACGGGTTTTTCAAAGAATTTTCGCTAGTTTAACCTAAAACCAAATTTCTCGTTGACAGGATTTAGCCATGTTAACTTATTTAAGGTTTTCAGATGGTCTAGGTCAGGGGTGTCCAAACTGCGGCCCGCAATCCATTGTTAATTGGCCCGCAGCAAATTTCAAAAATATATTTAGTTTACTTAAATAAACCAGGTGAGGCAATACGTACTTCGCCTCGAGTGAGTGGCCCGACTGTTTGTGTATTTTACCGCATATGGCCCTTGGTGAAAAACCTTGAAAAAAGTTTGGACACCCCTGCTCTAGATCGTCAGGGCAATGCTTATTTATTTGACAGCTTCTAGAGGAGGAGGCATAAGATATTTTCTGTCTTGAAGATGTACTGAGAATTCTAGATGGAAGGGGCTTTCAGGGTCCCCTAGTCTAATATTCTCATTTCATAGATGAGAAAATTCAGAGCCAAGGAAGGTAGGTGACTTGCTCAGGCTGCCCCGTAAGGGTAACAGCTGGTAAAGACAGGAGAGCCACCTGACCATCAGGAGACCGGGCTTCCTGTCAGTCTATGCTGCTGCCTGGGCCTCACTTTTTCCAAGGTAACCAGCTAAAACTGAGTAGAACGGGGAGAATGCAAAGGGCAGCTGACCAGGGTGTGGCATGTACCATTCCTGCTGCTTTTGGAAAAACAAAATTACTTCTCCATCTCTATAGACTTTAAGTGGCAACTTGCACACAAACCAGATACACTTTCTTTCATTTATAAAAGGGAGAGCTAGGGAAGAGATAAGAGGCAAACCTCCTGGGGCCAAACGAATAAAGCCTTAGCTAACCAGAATTTTTAGCTGACCAGCAAGCACTTGCCCAACTGGTCCGATAACAAAGCTTTTACTGTCATTGGCATAGTTTATAACAGATGATTATTGCTCTGCCGTTGATTTAATTTTATTTTAAAACTGGTTTCAGGATGGTGCTTTCTTTGCTTGGACTACTCAAACAGCCTCGCGCTGCCTCCTGTGTTTGCCTAGCCTGGACGCAGCAAGTGCTGTATGCTGTTTCAAATAGTCCCCAATTCATCTCCAGTTGGCATAAAAGTGCCCTGAGCTGAATTCTGGCTCAAAATTCAGGGCCATCTTTAGAGGGAATGCAATGCCCAGGGGAAAGCATGCTGGGCATGGACTCCCTCTACCAAATATTTTTTAAAAGTAAAATCTTGTTAAAAGGAACCCGGAGGGAGCTTTGAAAGAGATAAATGTAACAGAGGCAAGGCCTGAGGGGGTTCTGCTTTCTGGAATGAAGGGTGGGGGTGGGGGGAGAGGCTGTATTCATGAAAGGGTCTCAGATGGTTTTTAGCACAACAGGTGAAACTTTGCCCCTATTTCCCATGTTCTTCTTGAATTTTCTTCATAAAAGCCCAGGCCCACCCAGATTAGAAACAAGGTGACTGGCCCTGTTGTTTTAACTTAGAGATGTGTCCACCATGCACCAAAACTAAACCTCAAATATTTTCTTTCAGGGCAGATAGAGATATGAGCGATAACGTCATGAATTTCCCAGAAACGTTTCTGAAGTCCAATCTCTTTAGAACCGGTCATCTCTAGGAGAGCCAGCCTAAGGCTTGGTTTGTGAAATTAGATTTCGAAAGAATGGCAGCTGAATTCCACTCTTTATTGAGCGTCTCTGCTTCTTCAGTTATTGGCGTCATCAAAAACAAATCTGGAACGATGTAATATTTAATCTATGATTACTACTGTCCTTTATTGTTTATCTGCTGATTTCAGAACTTAACACTCTGGCTTAATGAAGGAGGGGGTTTAATTTTATAATCTCCTTCTTTAGTCCTAAATAATATGAGTCTTTAGGGGGAAAACGAGGGATGGAGAAGGAAGATTGTTAGGTTGCTTGGGACTGGGAAAAACAAATCATCAGAGATGGAGTCAGTTCTCCATTTAGATTTGGGGCCTCCTGCCTTAGTGTCTAAGTCTGCCATGGCACTGGATTCTCTTCCTGACCTGGGATGTGTAGGCATTCTGCCATATGGGACAGTGACTTGGGTACCAGATGGTAAATTATTGCTAAGTCATTAAGTGAAGTAGGGCCTATCTTGGGACTCAAATGAACCAACTTGATTCTTCCTTGAGCCTTTGGGTTATGAAAACAACTTATTGGACAATGAAGCCAAGCCAAGCCAAATACACAGTTTGAGAGCCAAACGTTTGATCACCCATTTATTTCCAATGCACCAGAAAAACAAAACTGTTTCAACACTGCTTAAAAATAGATTGAAAAGGAAATCATTTAGCCCTTTGAAGGCTTGCGCTTATTTATTTACTCATCTATGGATTTAATTTACTTCCAAAGAAATGGAATTAAATGGTTGTTTCGGCTGTAAATAGACTTAGCCTAAGAATGACAGCACCTGAAGTCAATAGTCTACCTTAGCAGGATCGTAACTACTGAGTGGGAATAAAATCTCCATGTTTGAAATCACTGATGAAGAAAAATATGTTGGTAGAAGACCACACTTGAGACTCTTCAATTCCATGTCCTTCTCAAAGCTTCTGGATGAGAGTTCATTTATATAAGAAAAGTCCTTTAGTGAAACATTCAAAGTAACAAACATCAATTAGACGCTGTGCTCATAGGGTGTCTTTCATCTTTAGACCTGAGAGTGCTCTACAAACACACATTAATCCTTCCAAATGCTGCTGCCAGCTAGGCACTAGTATCTCCTTCCCACCGAGAAAGAAGGAAGTGACGTTGCGAGGAAACACGCCTTTTCCCCAAACCTTTCACCTTTGTGTGGCGTGCAGTCATCATTTCACATGTACAGTTCCCAAACCAGAATGTAGGACATGGATCTGGACATTTAAACAAAATGAACAGAGATGAAGCCAGAATTCTTTAGCATAATGAAAATGGATGAGTGAGAGCCTTAAAAGAATTTGTCCTACCAAATAGCACAGACCCCTCAGAGAGATATGTCATATTTTCTAAGGTACCTACACATTTTCATTGAATAAATTTATTTCATGGCCTGTTTTCTCTTAATGAGATACACCTGGCCTATATATCGCATTGGCTTCATTTCTGCAAAGACATTAGTGAATTTGGAATCCACCTTCTGTAAACATTTGCACCCTCAGAATGGGGATAAATATCTCCATGGTGAAATCCTGCCTTCGGTCAGAGTGTTTCATAGGTGCTTTAGTTGAGAAACTTCGGCTAATGTATCCTGGTGACAGTTTGGTGGGTTGAGGATTTATGTCCCATGTTTATGACTCTCCCAGTTAGAACTTCTTCCTGATTCCCACTTTTTGGAGAAAGAAGGCATACATGCAAATTGCCTGAAAGGAGCACATGGGGTGGGGGAAGGGTGCAGCGTTTCCCGGTGGCTTGCTGAGGCCATAAGAAATGGGCTCACCTGGAGGTCAGCAGTTGCTGCAGGCAGACTGAAGGAACTGGGGTTCCTTATTTTGGGGACTGGTTCCATGAGCCAACCTGCCACCCAAACTAGAAGCCTGGCAGTGATCCCTGATTCCTCCTCAGTCACCTCTAATTGGTCATAAAATCCTGTTGATATTACCTTACGAATCATCCTAATGGCGTTAGTTCAAACCCTCATCATTTTTTTTAAAAACGTGGATTTTTCCAACAGTGTCCTGACAAGTATCCTTGTCTCTCATCTCAGTTCACTTCAATTATCTCCAAATCGTTGCTTTCTACAGTGCAAATCTGACCATGTCCCTCCCCCTTTTAAACTTTCACTAGCTTTCCATGGTCTTCATGATAGCATCCTATCTTCAAAGCATGCCATACCAACGAGATTATCTGGCCTAGGTCAACGTCTTTGGCCCCAACTCTCACCACTCAGCCTGTGGGCCATGTGTTAGCTCTCCAAGCTCTCTCGCTTCATCTTGTGGCTTTGCTGAACACTTCACCTCCTCCAGGAAGCCTTCGGTAAAACTGTCCCCCTCCTCTCAGATCTGGATGGAGTCCCTGTTTACTGGCTCCATCAGCATGCTGTGTTTCACTGTGTCAAAGCATTTATCAACCACAGCCATCGTTTCTTTGCCTTCTCCGTTTAGACTGTGAGTTCTTCGAGGGCAAAGACTGGCTTTCATCCACAAAGAGTGAGAATTTAATGGCACTGAATAAAAGTTTGTGAAATTAGTGAATTAAGAATTTAGAATTATATTTGTTGTTTGTAGAAAAACGTTCAGGAATTCTTCTCATGCCATATTTTGGTGAGGGCTGTATTGACACACGTATCTGTGTGTACTTTAGCATTCCCAAATGCGTTTCCTTACGTTGTTTTGCTGGGTTGCGCAACTTCCGGTTGTGGGCCTCCTAAACAGCCAAGTTTCATTTCCACTGTGAATCAGGAGCCACAGAAGTTGGAGAAGAGAAAAATGACTTTAAAAGGACCCATTAGCTTTTCTTTGGAAACTCCAATGAGGAAAAAAAGAAATCCTGCTTTGCATTTGGGATCAGCGTTATTTGAGTTGGCTCCTCTCTATTCCACTGACATGATTCTCCTGCAGTCCCCTCCTCGGATGATGCTTCCAAGTGTGCCTGCTTTCTATCGCCAGCATCTCAGAAGGAAACCCTTCAAATCCATCTCCGCTTGACTCTTTCCCTCCTCTGCTTACTCGGCAGAAACATGGGCTTTCTTTGCTTCCCTTGGGACTGTGCCACCTGAAAACACTCCCTTTAGCTGGCGCCCCACCGCTAGTCCATGCACTTGGTAATACTTTTGTGGTCACTGACTGAGATTCCTAAAACGGTGAAAAGGTCTCCAGAGGCAAGTACTATTAGGGAGCCTGTGAAAGTTATTAAATACGCATGTGGAAGGTCTGATTTTTTTTTTTTTTTAATGAAAACAATGTATTTTGACAGTATTTGCATGCTACCTGAGATTTTTACTTTTTTAGGATGTAGTGACCGGCTCCCCATTCCAGATGGCCCTTCCCCTCTATCTTCTAGTCTCTAAGTCAGCCTGCACTCTTCTCAAGCAGACTGCTTTTCTTTGCAAAGCTTTGCGTTCACAACCGTCACCAAGAAGGTAGTTCAAACATCACTTGCTCATATTTCCTGATGCATGAGACCAGCTGGGTCACAAGTGCAGAAAATATGTATTTTCTACGGCATATCATTCGACCCAAGGCTTTAAAACAAAGCTAATGGGTTTGCCCTCAAAGTGCCTGCCAGGGAGAAAATACTTGGGTAAAGGTAGGACTGTGATTTCCAAAGACAGTGTTTTGGAATCGCATCGTGTTCCTAGGTGCTTTCCTACTCTGAAACCCAGATACACGAAAAAGTGCTACCCTACGAGAAAGGAAGACAAAAGCCTCGTCTCATTTTTGTTTTTTTTCTGTAGGTGATGCTTGACACAGATACATAAGTGGATAAAGGTGAGCTTTCCTCCACAGTAAATCTCAGGGTTCAATGTCTCCATTTCTACTGACCACCGGAGTGAACACTTGAAATTAATTCAGATGAATTACCAAGAAAGGGCTCGATTGTGTTTAAGTTAGTGTCGTAGTTAGTTTAGTTCTTTCGGTGATTGAATCAAGTGACCCCATGTGATGGGTTTTTTGGATTTCTGGTCAGTCTGGAGACTGTCAGTTCTATAGTGCATTAAGGAACTGTGCTAAGAGGTAAACCAAATAGATGTAATATTTCAAATAAAGAGTTTGGGTATTGCAACATGATTTTTCACAGGGTCCATCAAGGAATGTTATATAGTAATTTTTTTAAAATTGTAATAAAATGAACACAGAACCAAACACAAATGTTCATTTGCCTAAAATGCAAACTCTTCTACATTAAACAGGAGAGAGGCTATGAGGTTTTCCAGGGAACCAAAAAAGACACATGTATAAGAGTTTGTGTCTTTATATAACTGAAAATATTAGAGTTTATTCTATTCGGTTTGGGACTTTGGTCTAATAGTCTTGCTAAAACTTCCTATTTATTATTCTTGCTTGTAATAGGGCTGATTCTATACATATTTAAAGAAAGAAACTACCCAGGAAACCAAAGAAACCTATCTCGCAGCTTCAATTTTCTAAATATTTTAATATTTTAGACAAGCTTGTTTTATTTTGAAAGTTTCAGCTAACTGCCTCAATTTCTTTAGCTTATAGATACAGGAAGAAACAACTAATCTAGGCAATCATTGAGTAATATGATCAATAATCGGGTCCATTTGTTGCATGCTCACCATTTCTCTGGGGTAAGTGATTTTCATGCATCAACTCATTAAAACCTCAAAACACCCAGGAGATGGACTTGCCCAAGTTCCTCAGCTTCTAAATGAAGGAGTCAGGACTCAGTCCAATCCTATCTTACTAGAATGCATATGATGTTTACCACTAGGCTAATTTGGGAACCAAAAGGAATCTCCAAAATCATCTAGTCCCATCTTTTGTGCCAATGAAAACATGGAGACGTTGAGAAACGAATGGCTCTGTTCGGTGATGCAGATTTGTCCAGGGCTGTACCCGGATCCCAGGCTTCTTGGCTCCGGGTTTGGGTGGAAAAATCCATCCCCTTTTCCTACTGCTGAGGTCCTCTTGTCAGTACGCTTTTGTGCATTTCACAGCTGCACGGCTGCTGCATGAAACACACTGTGGTAAACGTGCCTGATTGAATGGGGCAGGTGAGAAAGCTGAAGGGGTGGGGGGTCTCTTGCACTCACTGTGGCATCTGAGCTGATGCTTGAAGTGTTCTATCACATTTCTGTCATCAAGTCAGCATCAGGACAGCCCCTGGATACGCGTTTTGCATTCTCCCAAGAGGTCTTGTTGGACAGACAGCGTGTTGTGTTGTCCTGTGTGGTGGGCAGTATCTGTGTGTCACTAGCCAGCACTTGAAATGGGGCCGGTCTGAAGTGAGCTGTGTGTAAGCGTAAAATACACGCCAGATTTGGGACTTAGTACAAGAACGAAAAGAATGTAAAACAGCTCATTAACAACTTTTACGTTGATTACATGTCGAAATGATAATATTTGGTAGACATTGGGTTGAATAAAATATGTTATTAAAAATAATTTCACCTGTTAATTTTGGCCTTTTGAAAAAAAATGTGGCTCTTAAAACATTTTTAAATAACCCGTGTGGCTCACATTATATCTATCAGATAGCCCTGCTCTAGAAGTATACCGTTTGGGTTTGAATTCCACCTCTGCTACTTCCAAGCTGGATGGTGAGTTATTTAATTAACTACTGCATGGCTCTGCTCCCCTATTTCAAAAACAAGGATGATAATAGGGGTTCCGTGAGGACTAAATGAGTTAACATTTGCAAAACCCTCAGGACTGAAAGGGCTTGTGATAAACATTAAGTGTTTGGTAAATAAATCGTGTTATTTTTATGGGGGAAACGATTGCTTTCCAATTCTACCCTCATGACTTCTCTCAGATTTTCTTCTTCAAATACTGTAACAGTTCCTACTCCTGTGACCACAAGGACCCAAGGCTGACAAGCAGCACTCCAGAGAGGCCTCAGCCGACCCTGGTCTGCAATCTCTTCAGAGTCCAATGGTCAGTGTGAGCACACCAGAAAACCTCCGTTCGTTAATGACAGTTGGATCCTTTGGATAGCAAATTACAGAGGAGATACAGAGCAGGGTGAGCCCAGGAGAACGCAAGTGGGCAGAAAAGCAGCAGGCATGCTTCTGTGTGAACTGGGAAAAGCAGTCCAAGGCATACCGATGGAAACCTTGACCCCCAGCCCTCACTCACCAGCTTGGAACGTGACCTAGGACTATTGCCAGAGTCATGAATCATGAAATAATCAATCCTCGAGGTATTTATTGAGTAACTGGTCGATGTTCAGATGTTGAGACTTTCCAGGCTCCACCAGAAGAGTCTTGAGAACAAAATTGATACCATTATCTGCCCTCTGCCAAAAAAAGAAAAAAGAAAAAGAAAAAGAAAAGGAAAGAAAAAAAAAGAGTTATTTTCCCGGAACACTCTGTGTGATTCAAGTTATCCTAAAATTGGAGAATGCCCATGGATGAATGCATGTAAATATTGAGGTGTAATTTTGGTTATATTTACCCCACTAGTCATGGGAACATATTTCTGTATTTGGGACATCAACACTAGAGTATTTGGGATATGTTTTGGATATTTCTGATGTATTGAGAGGCTATATTGTTGTTTTTTTTCTTTTAAAAGATGAGTGGGAAAATATTTTGTCATTTAAAAGGAATATAGAACTATTAAGATCATTATTAGAATCTAATCATTAAGCACTTATCTGTTCATCAAACTCATTCTGTTAGCTTTTTTCAGGTACACAGTAGGTGCTCAATATATGCTGGTTGAGTAAATTAATGAATGAACTTTTTTAGGAAAAAAATGATTTTGCTTGGATGTGCTGTGTGCCTGAAAATATTAGGAAATATAAAATTGGAATAGAGCAATCTAAAGGAAAAAGCAGAAAATGGCATAAAGATATATAAAGTATATACCAAAGAAATTAATTTTTTTGTTGTTGGGGAATGTTTGTGGAACAGTGTGTTTCTCTGGGGCCCATCAGCTCAAAGTTGTTCTTCTTTAATCTGGTTGTGGAGGGCGCAGCTTACTGTCCCATGTGGGAATCGAACTGGTAACCCTGTCATTCAGATCTCGCGCTCAACTGAGCCATCCGGCTGCCCCTGAAATTATTTTTTTTTAAAGAAAAGCGTTCACATTAAGTCAAAGTCCAGAGGAAAGAGCAACTTGTGTACTGGTAAGTTCTGAACAAACCCCCAAAAGAGAGAGGGTAGAAGTGGGGCCAGTTTGATAGCTTTTCCCCAACTCCTCCCTAGAGCAGTTGGGATTTAGGGGCTTCTGGAATAAACATCCAGTTCACATGATTTTAATTTCTGATCTGGTAACTGATTCCCAAGAGTTGGGTCAGGTTGTCCTGCCATCAACTTTGATCCTTGGATGTACACATTTCTCATCTCTCACTGGCTCTTCTCTTGATCCGATGGAAGTCCTGCCTTGTCACTCTAACACATGTGTTGGATGTCTGCTCTCCTCGTGCTATGTCCCGCTCTCTGTTTTGACCTTAGGATGACCAGTTCTGTATCAGTCAGTGGCCGTTCAGCCCTCATCTGTGCTAACAGGTGGGAATAACCACACTTGAAATTTACATAGTACTCTATCTCAGAGGAGATCAGGTACTTTTGCAGGCAGTATCTTGCTAATCTTCCATCCATCGTGTAGAATAAATAGGACACAGCTATTATTATCCCTATCTTATACACAAGGAAATGGGAGCTCAAGGAGATTAAATGATTGACTTCATCTTACAAGTACGCAGCAGGCTCGGAGTGGAGTCACAGGTATCCTTGATTCAATTGTTAGGTTCTTTTGACTTTCTAGGTGAACAGTCTTTTTTTGGTAAAGCTATGTAGAGACACAGAAACGTCAGAGTTTGTTTTGCCTTTTATTCCCCCCATTAGATTTATACCGAATTTTTTGTAGTATTTGGCCTATTGCCTTAGATGGTGTTTATTTTTCAGTGGAGTTGTTTATAGTATGGGCTTGGACTTGCATACTGTTGAGACTTGAGCGAGTTGTGTGTCAGAAGAGAGTAAATGGCTAAAGGCTTCTTTTGGGTATAGGAGATCTCTGAGACAAAGAGTGATATTTAATCAGAAAGTGATTGAATGGAGGGGTAAGGATGAAAGGAATCGTGTCCCGTGCTTCCTTGAGTCTGTATGCTTCTTGAACTTGCAGTGGAACTTTAGGGTGGATTTCAATGGGTGAATTCCCACGTGGCTGAGCTATGTAGTGGAAAACTGCGTTCCTGGGATTTCTGTTGGTGATAGTCAGCAGCTTATCAAACTAGCTTGTTCGCCATGGCTGCTAAATGATGTTTTTTGGAGAAACCCAGGACTTGCTTTGCCTGGGGACTTTTAAAAACCATGCTCAAAGTCTAAAGAGCTTTATCTTGAAATGTTTTATTGGCCTTTCTGAAACTCCCTTATGCAAGAATGATGAAGCCCAGGTATGTACAGCGTAAGGTGTGGTGTTCGTACAGTTGCCAAGTGAGACTTGCTTTTTTCTTGGTAAGTTTTGTTGAGACTTGGGCAATCACAATTTGGTTTTTTTCCAGGCTGATCTACAAGGTGCTCCCTAAATAATTTTGTAGGCTCTTGGGGCTGTGTCGCTTCACTTGGGCCATGTAGACCTGACAAGAATTTCAGACTGAGCCTTCTCTCTCAAGTTCACAGGGCGTAATCATGCACCCCAAAAGGTCTGTGGTGATGGCATTGATCGTTTGCCCCTCATGGAATGGGGCAGCTGAATTTTCCAAGCCTTGCATGCATGAGCTGTCGGAGGCTGCTGTTACAAATTTGAGATTCTGTCAGCCGGATTTCAGATAACTGGATTGATTATCTCGTAACGCAGATATAAAGTGAACTCAAGCTGGGGAGAAAGTGAGTGTATTCGGCTGGCTGCGCCATCAGCTGTGTAAGGCTACCAGTGTAAGGCTACCAACAGGATGGAAAAATCGTGGTGGCTCTGCCTGTCCTTGGCAAGCAGCTTAGGTTCCAACGCCTCCATTTCTTCTCACTGAGCAGGGAGGTGACGATTAAGATGACAGAGCATGTGAAAGTCCTTCGTCAACTGGTAAAACTCAATGGAAATCACTGAAGAGATCTGTAACATGGGGATAAAGACACGCAATTTGTAGGGTTTTTGCAAAGATCAGATGAGATAATTTGTATCAGGCTCTTAGCATATTGCTTTACACATGGCAAGAAACACAATGTAGTTTCCCACCCCACTCCTCCACTTTTTTCTACCCAAGACTCTGATGTGAGCCTTCTCGCCCTCATCCCCCCACCTCTTGTAAGAGAAGTTTGAGTTTGCAGTTAGTTCCCTATCTTCAGTGGTTGCCAATGTGGGTGCATTTCCTTTGGTTGCTCACGTTGGTTTAGGCCTTGACTCTCTTAGAAGGATCTTTCTGTCTTCCATCCCATGCTCCATTTTTCTTACCCAGAGTTTCCTGATCAAAGGCCAGCCTCTCCTGCAGTCTCCCCAGCTCTCATTGTGGGGAATCAGTCCTGCTTCTACACATATGATACCACACGCACACAGAGACTTTCAAACACCTGTACATAGCCCTTGTTTTACCCTGCTTAATTTATATTTGTCTCTCATTTTATATTGTAAAATCCATGATGGCAGGAGCCATATTTACTTCTTTCTGAATACCATACACCATCCCATTGTGTTTCTGCCACATAAGAGGCATGCAATAAAAGTGAATGAGTAAACATGATTGAAACTAACAACTGTCAACTACCTCTGTGCAGTTACTTATAGATACTACTTTCCAGGATATTCTGCTAAAACCAGTTAGAGACGCTATTTATGCTTTTCAGTCATGTAATCTATTGGCAGCAAAGCAAGGGTCCAATTACAATTATTTCTCGAAACAGTAATATTCTGATTGCCTGCCATTTTGAATACTGTCCTATCACTTCTGGAACTAATGACTCATTATGACTTTGTCTCTACAGTGCCAAAAAAGTTATTTAGTTTCATCAATTGAAAAAAATTAGTCCGTTGGACTGATTCAGGTGAGTCAAACTTGTTTGGATGCATATAGATAAAAGAAACTGGTAGATTGAGTTCTTCATTTTTGAACTGGTTGTTTTTACCACTGCCTAGGCAGGCTCTATATGACTTCAAGGGGCATCAGAAAGGCTAGTGCTGGCTGGTGGTCAGAAGGCAGGATTAGAACGAAGCAATGAGGACGCTTGAATTATACATTCAACTCAGCTACTCTGTGGCCTTAGGCAAGTTACGCAAATTTCCCTGTCAGGTATTTCCTGAAATAAAAAAAGGAAGTAGTGGATGGGATAACAGCGATAATTCTGAGAACCTGTGCCCCATTGTGGGTATAATGTGTACCTGTTGCTCAGGGATATGGTAAAATACTTTGAAATGCTTGAATGCTGTGGGAGTGAATAGTGTTCTATTTATTATTTCTTTCCTCCTGGACTTAGACTGTCTCTTCCTCTCCATCTGTCATTTCCATTGGGTTGCAGACCACTGAGATATGTAATGCACTAAGAAATAAACTGTAATTGAAAGATAATATATGCAGTAGAGTGGTAGTATGACTTTATTTAGGAAACTAAAGAAAAATCATTATTTGAAAGCTTTTCCCCCCAGTTTTATTGAAAAATAATTGACATCCATCACTGTATAAGTTTCAGACCTACTGCGTGATGATTTGCTTTACATATATTGTGAAATGATTACCACAATAGGTTCTGCTAACGTCCAGCTCCGCATATATATGCAATAAAAATAAAAGAAAAAAAGAAAAAAAAAATTTGCTCCCTGTGATGAGAACTCTTAGGATTTACTCTTCTAACAATTTTCCTGTTTGTCATACCACAGTGTCAGCTGGAGTCACCATGCTGTGCATTACACCCCTGGTACTTATCTATCTTATAACTGGAAGTTTGTACCTTTCGACCACCTTCCTTCAGTCCCTGCCCTCACCCCTTACTCCCCGCCCCCTGCCTCTGGTAACCACCAGTCTGATCTTTTTTCCTATGAGTTTCTTTTCTTTTTTCAGATTTCACATACAAGAGATAATGTACAGTATTTGTCTTTCTCTTTCTGTCTTATTTCACTTAGCATAATGCCTTCAATGTCCATCCACGTTGTCGCAAATGGTAGAATTTCCTTGTTTTTTTGTGGCTGAATCATATTCATCCATTCAATCATTGGTAAACAGCCAATTCTATGTCTTGGCTATTGTAAGTAATGCTGCTATGAACATGGGGGTGCAGATATCTCTTCAAGTTACTGTTTTTGTTCCCTTTGGATATATTCCGAGAAGTGGAATTGCTGGATCTTATGGTAGCTCTAGTTTCAGTTTTTTGAGGAAACTCCATACCGTATGTGAAAGCTTTTATTTTGAAATATGCCACCATTGTAACCAGTGCTCCAGGATACCGTGCTCAGAAAACCGTTTCCCACAGTGGTATTGCTGGTGAAGACCCCATTTTGAATGTGCAGATATTTGTTTCATAAATCGATATTCATAGATGACTGTCACTTAATTTTTTTTAGTCAGTAGGTAGAGTGGGGAAGAGAGGAAGGAAGGGAAGCAGAACTCTGGTTCTTTGAAGATTTACGCTCTGAGCATCCGTTTCTGAGGATAAGCAACTCCAGAGGTTAGCTCCAGCCTTCTTTTCCTCTTTCCTTTCTTCTTCCATTCTATTTCTTCCCTTCTTTTATTCTACTCCTGCCCTCTTTTCTTTTCCATTCTCTTGGGGGTAATTGGAGAAGGAGGATGTGGTCAGAATTGATGAGGCGAGAACCATTCCAGTTCCTTTTTTTCTCCACCTCAAACCCATAGCAGATGTGAAGCTTAATCAGATCATCGCAGCCCAGACCACGAATGGAAACTCCAGAAACCACAGTCCAGGGACATGAGGCCACAACCACACTCTCAGTGGCAGAATCATTCTAGAAAGCATTCTGACCACGCATTTCAGTCGCACTGGTTAGAAACTCCTTTCCACAGCGATGAAGAAGGCACCGTGAGAACTTGGTGTTTGTGGGGCATGACAGTGTGTGAATGAACCATCCTGATTTGACAGGAACAGAATCTTAGCGCGTTGTCTACTCCTGACTGCTCTCCTTCACTCCTGTCCTACTGTGAGCGCCACTCTTTGCAGGATGCCATTGCAGAAGGGTACCAGTCTCATAAATAGGATTTCCTAGCTCTTCATCACTTGGGCAGTATCTTAGATCGTATAAGCTTGAAGAAGATGATTAGTAATATAACAGCATCCACCAGTCTCCTTAATTAAAAGACAAGAAGATGATGAGGATAGAAAGCTGTGAGTTGCACCCAGGTTGATCATAATTGAATTTGGGTCCCGTTTCACCTCTTTTGCTCCAGAAAAATATCATAACCACTTTCCAAGCTCAGGAGACTTCATAATCATTTCCAAGAGGGAGAACTGCCTCCAATGTTACCATGTCTAAAATCAAGAAACTGGTATCATAAACTTGCCCACAGAAGTTCAATTGTTAGACAGTTCTTGGTATTGGCTGCTTTGAGCATTGGAAATGGGGAGCAGAGAACTGAAGTGTAGTTCATTCCTGGAGAGGCCTTAGGTGACAGACGGAGAAACACTCACACCAAAGGATGTTCTTTAGGGTGACTTGCCTTTCATTGTAATCTTGAGCTTGATGGTCAGGTTCCTAATGTTTTAAAACACGGAGTTTGCCATAGATCAGGTTGTTTTCAACTGTGGCTGGTGAATTCAGTTTGACGCAACCAGCACTAAAGTGCTGGAACAGCATAGAATATGAAATATCAGAATGCATTGCCTGTGATAGAGGTATGCCCTCTTTCTTGAAAGTTTCCATTCACTCACAGGTATACTTACATGCAGGTAGTGGGTTGACATAAACTTTCTTACTATGGAAAAAGGTTGCAGCCACTGCTATAGATGGTTGTTTTATTCTTACCTCAGAGCCACGATTAAGGTAATTTCAGCTAGAAGGGGATACATTGTCCTTGATTTATTTAGTACCATATGTTCCTTTCTGTAGAAGGAAAGAAAGAACATTTTGAAATAACTTTCTTCCCCTTTTGCAAAAGAAAGGCATGCTTATTTTAGGAACCATAGAGAATATAGATAAACACAAAGGAAAACAAATTAAAATTCGTTCTCACTACCTACAGATAACTACTCAATATTTTGATGTATGCATATTTTCAATCTTTAGGGGGTATATGTGTGTTAAATGAGATTGTCACTACATATAATTTTATAATCTTCTCTTAATATAATATATTAACTATTTTGTCAAATGCCATTTAAAATGGCAAAATTGTATTCAGTTTAAGCACTTTTTAAAGCAAATTGACAAGTGGATAAATGAAGCATGGACTGTAGAGGACAGTACCGGCCATTGTGGCACCTGGTATTTGCAAATGAAAATGGCACGATTAGTCTAAAGAGGAGGTGCACAGTGACCTGGGGACTCTTAGGAAGAGGCAAATACATTGGGAAAAGGAAAATTCAAGATGCTACTGTGTTTCCCCCAAAATAAGACCGGGTCTTATACTAAGGTTTGCTCCAAAAGATGCATTAAGGCTTATGTTCAGGGGACGTCATCCTGAAAAATCATGCTAGGGCTTATTTTCCAGTTAGGTCTTATTTTTGGGGAAACATGGTATTATTGGAGTGAAAGAGAGAATTTTATTGCCAGATGTTGATGGAAAGGGACCCATATATGCCAGGAAATGCTAAGAAATTGATTTTCATTGAGGCTGGACACGAAGTGGACTCTAGGATGTCAACAATTTGTTTTGACCGAGGCAAAAACATACTTTTTTGGATAACTTTATTAGGTTATTCACCACATGTACATGTCCCACATGTAAACAGGGGTTTATAATTTTTAAAAGCTCTTTTCAAGAAATGGTCTTGTTTGGACTTCAGGATAGCCCCATATGGAGGAGCAGGGAGTCACTGCGATCTGTATTTTATAGACAGGAACCTTTCCTTCTCAGGAGATAAAGAGCCACCCAGCCTGCGCTGGGCTTGTCACCTTGTCTGGGAACATCTTCCCATTTCATACTTAGTCTGGGCTTCTTTGTTCTCCTTAGATGTGTGTATCGCAAGGCACCTACCTGGCGAACCTCACTGCTATATCTGTCTCCTGTGAGGAGGGGACAGGACTTGTGCTCTAGCACAAGGGGTGTGTGCTGGCCGATTGCCCTTGTCAACTGCCTGGAGGGACCCCTGGCCATGGGGGACGGATGCCCACTACTGAGGCTTATCGTGCCTGTCTCTGCTCTATGTCAGTAAGGCTTTCTCTCCCTCCGGTGTTTGGCTGCTTTGTGTTTTCTTGGCTACTCTGATATGAAGATGTAGTGGGAAGAAGTACTTGGACCTGTACTCTTGGTGACAGGCAACAGGGCATGCCTGCTGGACAATAGGGATGCCGATAAAGTGAGTGGACGTAGAATGCAAGGCTTCTGGCCCCTCATACCGATTTTTACCATCATCTGAAGGTCAATTATGTGGGTCTAAATGATTAGGTTCAGCCCGCCACGGGAAGCAACGGGATTTGGTTGAATGAGACCACTACCTCTTATTTTTAGGAACTTCTAATCTGAGATGAAGAAGTATTGTGGTTGTGTCGAGAATGACCAGTGAGGAATTCTTAGACAGCTTTTTAAACTGAGTGGAGGGCAACTGAAACATGAATGACATTTCCTTATAAACCAGAGGTGTTTGTCTGCTTTTTATCCCAATAATGATGAGTGCCGAATACCTCATCAACCGAAGCCCAGAGGGAGAGATTCAGGTAGGATGTATTGTCTAAAGAAAGTCACTTTCTAAAATAGAGGGTGTTTCCATTCTGGCAGTTTCACAGCTACCTTCCTTAACACATCTGTAGAAGTGAACAGAATTTTGAAACCCCATCTGGAGGATTAACCTCTGCTTTTCTCAGGCTTATGGTGTGCTGACTTGCTTTTCTTTGCATCCTTCTCAAACGATGCAATCTGATAGCTCAGCAACTTCCTGTTTGAGGGTTAATTATTTCTTTTTATGCCTATATTTAAGATGCTTAAATTTGTGATTCACTCCCTGTAATTAGATATAATGCTTAGAATATATCCATGTATATCACATTTACATTTCTCCTTTGAGGGCTATTATTTCCCCCTCTGAGCCATTGCCAGTGGACTTAGATCATGAAACTATGATGATAAGTGCAGCTTTCTCAAGGGCATCCTTACTGTTGCAATTGCCATGGCCATGAACCAAGAAGCCCCAGCTGTGTGCCCGGGGCCAATTGACGTCCCCCCCAAGGCCGGTAAACACGTGAGCCCTGGGACATGTGCACCTGGGTAGTTTGAAGTAGGGATCTTTTCTAGTTCAGTGGCCCCACCTTTTTGGCTTCCTTGCCCCTTGAAAACGAAACCAAGAAATGACTTACAGAGTGGGAGAGTAGTCAGCGAGAGGGTGGAGAGTGGAAAATACGACCTCAACCATGTGAGGGGAGGGTGGGGAATAGTTTGAAGTTCATTTGAGGTGGCAAAAACGGTCTTCTTCCTCTTCTGTTCCTTGGCTCTGTCTAAATAAGTAGAAGCTTCAGCCAATTCTCAGAAGTAAGCCAGCTTCTCTTCCATTAGCGCTTCTCACTCATGAATAAGGGCGTAACTGGAATGCAGATGGGGTCTTCTCTCTACCCCAGCAGATGTACCTTGATGAGGGCAGGGATAACATGAGAAGGGAAAGCATCAACCAGGAGGAAGAAAACAATGAGGAAGTGAAGAAGGGATGGACGGAACAGAGCCAGAGGAAGAGAGTGTCAACATGCCTTGAGTGGAACAACTTGCTTTCTGAGCGCTGCCAACAGCTTAATGGCTGTCACTTTAGCATCTGGGACTTCCTCTTTCTCCAGACACACTGAGCTGGTGTTTCACTGGTAACAATAAGTTAATTGAATAGCTTGCCGACAGATGGGCATGCTGTGGCTCCAAGCTTTGGACTTTTGTTATATTTCTATGTGAGAGAGTCTGAAATAGCCATCATCGTCGTCGTCGTCATCGTCGTCGTCGTCGTCGTCGTCCTCTTACATTCAGGTCCTCACTATCCCATCCTAAGCCTTGTCTTTCCACAATTCCACTTTTAAAATGATCTCAGAAGTAACAGAGTACTACTTCTAACTGGGGGTATTTGGGCTTGTCAGCTAGTATGTCAGGGACAAAGGCTCAGAAATTTGTGCCACAGAAGACCTGCTGTTAAAAAAGAGAAACACGTGTACTCTACTACGATGCTGAAATGTACAAATTAGACTGAAGCTTAAATCCGTCTATTTTCACCTATTTCACCCACTGGACAGACCTATGCTGTAAACTCATTACCCTTTTGGTTACCTGTTGCATCACTTGTAACCCTTCTTTTCATTGTCATCACATAATTTTTTCATGCAAGTTCTACTCTTTTGCTGGTAGATACATGATGCCAGTTTTAAGTTACAAGGAGCAGAGACCACTCTGCTTGGTCCCCATCACTTTCTTTTATCCTGATGCCTCATCATGAGCCAGTTATCCTGGGCTGGGTCTGTGTGATTACACTTGGATCGATTTGGCTGAATTGACCAGTCAACCATTCTTTGGGTTAATAAAAATGATCCAAAAGGACTGTCTCCCAGAAAGCATGGCAGTCAATAAATTATTAACACTGAATGAACTAGTGCATGTCCTACAGCACCCCCCTTTTCCTGCCTTTAACCTGACATGGAAGCCTGGAGCCTTATGGTTCAGTATGTTCCACTTTCCACATACCTGTGGAGCTTGTCTCACCTGAGCCAGGGTCGAGGACTCCACTCTTCTCATGCTGGGGCTTCAGGTAAATAACCAATGGGAGATGTGGCAGGAGATGCTTTTCTACTTGCCAACGTGTGACTGACATGGAAAGGCTGGCCTGAGGACCAGAGAGGCTTTGCAGGCCAGGAAGAGTCAGTAAGTGATGACCTCGCCTTCATAGTTACTAGGGGCTGTTGATATACACAGCTGTCTCTCGTTGCTAAGGGACTTCCACTCATAGCCTTCCTTCAATCAAAAGCCACCCTTCTTCCCACGTAGAAAGGTCTTGAGGAAGTTAAAATGGAGTTGAATTCGTGGCTCAGTCACTCCAGTGTACAGAAAGCATGGGAAGCTTGTTCAAAGAAGCAGAATCCCAGCACCTACCCCTGACTTTCTGAGCCAGCAGGTCTTGGGTGGGGCTGAAGAATCTTCATTTCGTCAAGGACTGTAGGAGATTCTGATGCATTCTGAGAAACACTGGATTAGCCCTTTGAGCCTGTATTTCCCTAATGCTTCCCTTAGAGAGCCAACAAATACGCCATGCTACAGGCTCCAAGCATGTGCCATCTGCTGTGCTTGGTCTCAAAGAGAGGAAGGCAAAGAACATGAACTGCAGCCTTTGTTCTCTGGGAGCTAGCTGGCTGCTCTAAAGGCTCTGTGCAGCCCTCACAGGGAGGCAGAAGAGCGAAGGAGTGGGTCGAAGGAGGTTTTCAAGTTGAGAACATTTGAGGGTAATGTTCTTGAATGCTTCATCAATTCCAACCTACTGAGATCTGGAGCTGAATTCTATGCTGACTAAGCTCTGACTTGCCTGACACCATTTATATGGTGAATAATGAAATCATATCTGGTGACTCATGAGCTGTTTTGAGAGCCTTATCGCATCCTAAAGTGAAAATATCATAGACTCCTTAGTAAGAAGGGGATTTTCTGGGATGGTGTCTGTCTGCAGGATGCCACTGAGGAAATGTTGGATGCGAAGGGCAGGGCCTGGGACCCAATGCCTTTGGCATCAGCATAGGGGTTTTGTCCGTTGCTACACCAAAGCTGACAACGATGGCTTGGGTTCAACGTGGACCCAGGTGATGGAGTGGAGTGGAGCAGTGGGCCAGCCCGAGGAAGGGGGACAAGCTGGGTTGGGGAAGGGGGTTTCTGTGAGTGAGAGAAGCCACCTGAGGATAACCAAGGCCAAGCTTTCCCTTTGGAGCTGGGGTGGGTGGGAAAGCAGGTCACTGCTGGCAAGGAGGTGTGGGAGGTCCGGGTGTGTCCTGGAGGGCAGCTTTCTGGGAAAGCACGTTCGCAGAGGGGTGAGGCCACCCACTGTGCCCTTCAGGCCACTTCATGGTGGAGGGTGCCCCTGGAGGAGAAGGGGAAGGGCTGGGGCAGGTGAGAAAGGTGGACAGGAACCATAGACTGTCCTGTTTCAGACAGCTTAGGTGACGAGGGGCAGGGGAGAAGGGGAGTCTGAGAGTGCAAAAGCTTGAGCTCATCTCTGTTTCTTGAGACTTAAAAGCAAGCTGCTGCAGCTCTACCCCTGGTGGGGTCTGGTTGTCTCCTTGCCAGGTTTGTGCCTGAGCTAAGGGGCGACGAGGCTGATCACGTGTGAGTTTCATGTGATGGGGCTCGAGTGGCTGCAGGGCCTGGGCTGGGCTGACGGCTGCTTCTGGGATCTAGTGTTTCCAGGGCAGGTGAGGAGACTGAAGCAGAGAAGCTGAGAGGAAGGGAAGTCAGTCACTTCTAGAATCATGCGCCAGCTGACTGGGGAGGAGCCCAGCTTCTTCTTGGGGTTCTTATGGTCTTTGTAGAGTAGTGCCAACCTTGGCTCCATCTCACCTGGCACCCACTAGCAAATGACAGAAAGAGTCCATCCACATTTGTATACACAGATCCCCTCTCACTGGACCTGGACTAAGTGAGGGCCACCTTTGGCACCAGAGACACTTTCTTAAAGAAACAGACACAAACTAGGTCAGTTTCAGGGGTGGGGTGTTGCGAAGCTTTTAGGGAGAAGCAAGTGGGTGTTGCAACAAGGGATGGGCAAACAAGTTCTGAAAATATGCCCCCCGCCCCCACCCCCACTCTGCTTAACTTTCTCTTGTTTCATATCAGATGATGGTTCATATAAGTGATTGTTCAAATATTTTTCCTTCTAGTTATTTTTGTGTGTGAGTGAGAATGATTTTCCCCATGCACCTCTTTCCCTTTGGTACCCAGCACTAGTTTGGGAATTAGCAGCAGTGATCTCTAAGCTTTGTGGAATCTTAGGCCTGCAGAGCCTTTCAGATGGTAATTTAGAGTGAAGGAAACATCAATATTTCTTTTCTCTAACAAGTTTGAACCATAAGGGACCTCAGAGATCGTGCTTAACTGATGGTGAAGCTGAGATGGAGGTTTGCCCATGGTATGGGAACACGGTCTCAGGCTCTCTATTAAGCCATTTCAGGAAAATCACTATAGACATCTTCTGAAAAACCTCTGGAGAAGCAGAGTCCATCATTTTCTTTGGCAACATGCTTTATTGTCACCTTTTTTAAGATTCAGGAATTGGTTCTTATTCATCATATTTTATTTTTGTTTATTTACTTATTTATTTTTGCTGAGTAGGGGTCTGGATAAGGGGCCATGTTGTTTCGATATAATATTAGGTAGATTGGCCATTGCCATCTTTTCAATCAGGGAGACGGGACCTGAGAAGTGTGTGTAAAGGCAAGGCTATATTTTGCCGGAAACTTCCAGTTCCATTTGAGTTTGAGTCTAGGAAGACTCAGAGCTGGTGTAAATAACCTTGTAAATAAGCTTTATAAACATCTCTAGGCTTGTCGACATATTCACAACGTGCTATATTATTGCTTTCCCATCTGAATGCCCACTTCATTTTCCCTGTATCTCTTTTGTGGAGCTGCCATATTCTCTCTTGTGTTCTGGTCATTAATTTAATATATTGTATCATTGTATCTCCTGTACTGGACTCTAAGAGCTCTGAAGGCCTGGACTGTGTCTGATTCATCAATGCCTTGAATTTAGTAGGTACTCAGATTGCGACTGTTGAGTTAATGATGGTCCCCATAATGGCAAAACTCATCCTTTGTGAGTCATGCGTGTGTCCTCTCATCAACTCACCTGACATCCGCCAGGAATGGACAAACTTCATTTTGGTGGTCAGGATTCTCTATTGTTGTTATTTAGCTTCTTTCAAATTTCCTTGCATGGAAAATATAATAAAAATAATAATATATAAATGAATGGGTGACATTCTCTTGAGACTTTTTTTTTTTTGAGGGAATGTTGCAAAAGACCGTGTTAATAGGTGACTCTCCAGACCATGTTAGCATGAAGATGAATATCATGATTCTGGTCTAAGAGAACACGGATATTGAGTTACAGAAAATTTGCACCTGCCCCTTACCTACTGAAGGCTGTCCTGTGTGGCATGGAGGGACTGCGATGATAGGAAGCCGGTACAGAGTTTCATTTGGTGATGGTGCAATCACCTTTGAGGCACGTTTCCATGAGCTATGCCAGAGAATCTGCCAGTTGGCATGATAGGTTTGAAATCTCCTTGGGCTCTGAGGGAAGTATGATGTGTCAATATCTCCTCTCCATCGTTCGTGAAATCAGCAAGGGATAGTTTCATATTTCCTTTCGGGAAGAGGAATTAGAATTTAACCAGTGGAAGTGAACACTTTTTGAGCCCAATGACAACTTCTCCCCAGAGTCCAAATTCAAAAATGCATCCAAGGTCTAGGTCTTTACTTTGAAATGAATAAGTAGGCCACCCTGTACGTCCTTTCAAAATGGTGCCCATCAGTCAGGATTCCAGCAGACAGGTCCCAGACGAGCAGGTACCGTTGACTAGGGATAAAACATTCAGATTAGTTTCCAAAACTGTGGGTGCTTTTGGCTTCTGGGATCTGAGCTGGTGCTACCACACTTTGGAAATGCCTCATCCTTGACCACAGCTTGCCTTTACCGCCATGGGCTCCAGCAGGATATCCACTTACTTTTTTGTTTTGACAGGGAAGGTTGATCCAGAGAGGGTGGATGTAGGGACATAAAGAGCAAGAAGACAATTCTCCTTCAGTGCCTAATGTTATAATAAATCATTTCGGGGTGAATTGATGTGGAGAAATACCAAATACTCTAAACTAAAGCAATAAAGGTTATTGAAAGATCATTAAATTCACCTTTATGGTGCTACAGACAAAGGGATTTCTAAGAAATGCCTATTTGTGTCCTGTCATGGCTGAGGCACATTGAGAAGTGACTTGAGGTTGCATAAAGGTTAGAGGTACAGCAAATCGTAGCTTCTACAAGGATGAGCCATGCTGCTGCTGAGATCCCAGCTCTGTGTTTCGGAAAGTTCTTTTCATTGGCTGGCAGATGCGCCATGAGTTCTCTCCTGCTTAAAACCCAGGGGAACAAAGCAACTCAATTCTTTTTGTCACAATCCCCTATTCACTGTTATTGTTGTTGCTATTCATGCTGGGTCTTGAGCAAATGCATGACCACGTGGTGTGCTTCAGTCCTTGGTTCAAACTGCTTGCCAAAATTTGCATACCGGAGCCCCACAACACTAGCAGGTGAGAGAGATGGGGAATATATCAGAAACATTGACGGAAATGGAAATGACTGTGAAACTTCTCAACCAAAAGATTATAGAGTCACTTTTCCTTCCACCCAGGTGCTCTCATTATCAAAGAGAGCATTTTCTTTAGCAGTGCTAACGAAGGGAACAAAATTAGCAGAATATACTCTTCGGAGCTGTTTTCTCAGTACTGGAACTGGATTTGCTCTTAAGTACCCTCACTTTTTGTCATCCAGTTCTCTCTCCTCCCACAAGAACAAGAAGATCCAACAAATATTTGTCAGGCTCCAGACTGTACGTAGCCTTGAGCTGTGCAAAGGCATGGAGGTGGGGGACACAGAAAAGGATGGAGTGAGGTCCCAGCCCTCCAGGTGCCTGGAGAAAAGTAAAGTTCTCACACAAGAAGAGTTAAACAGGTAGAGAGGACAGAAGTTACCACATGTACTGAGCACCAAATGAATGACACAGACAGAGATTGCTGTCCAAGTTCAGCGAAGACCAAAATTGTAGTCCTGTAGGATTGATTGCCCTGGAAGGAAGCCTTGTTGGGAAGGAAAGAAGCTAACCATTTAGCTCATTAAGGCTAGAAGTGTAATCTTCTCTTTCAATTCCTTCCTTCCCCACCCCTCCCTTTCTTTTCCCTCCCTTCTTTGAATTCATAAGTGGCGATTTTGCCTATAACCCTGCCATAACTTGCATTGCAGTGTGTGCTGGAAAATATAATTATTTACCCTGGTCACTCTTGAGTAAATGTAGTCTTAACTACAAAATAGACATTTTTTTAAGGATTGCTAAGGAGAAGTCTGAAATTGCACATGGAAAATCAGTGTTCCCGTGTAGAAGTCAGTAGGGGGTCATCAGGAGACAGCATAGAGCCCACCGCCCTCCACTTCTGTCTCTGTCACTGTGAGGACAGAGTCCCAGAGAACAGTTTCCAGGCTCTCGGCCTCACGTGGAAAGGTGCTGGCTCGGGTAGTAGATGGCCATCTGCTGTGGCTGGGTGGCCATCAGCTGTTACAGGTTAGCTATTGGCCACTAATATAACTGCCGGTGGCTGAGCTAGGGGGTTGGTTGGTGGGTGAGTTGGTGGGCGGGTTGGTGGGCGGGTTGGTGGGCGGGTTGGTGGGCGGGTTGGTTGGCAGAGAAGTGGATGGCGGATTGCGGATCGTGTGGCTACTGCTTCCTGTGTCTCCAACCCAGCCGTCAGCGGGAATATAGTGGTATGACCCTCCCCTATTTATGGCTCTGTGGGTGTTCCTTTTTGGCCTCACCATATCCTGCGTTCTTATGTGGGGAGTGGGAGCTGAGATCCTGTATGACAGTCACTTACTGACAGTTAAATTTAAGTAAACGAAATCATTGAAATTGAAATGAGTAAATATTAATGACTAATTTAATCATTAATATTAAAATTAAGCAAAACATCATCTCTTAACAATAGCAACAACGACAATGGCAAAACATAAACAAAAGTCTACATAAAACAAGACCTGGCCGATGGTTATAAGGATTAGAGGTACCCCACTCATTGTCCTCAAAGGAGAGCTTCTGGATTCTTTCCTGTTGGGTTCTAAACCTTGAACCATCATTTTTTCATCAATCATTTCTGTTTGGAAGAAGTAGAGGCTTTGGAACGAGACAGTTTGGTGTGTGTCCTGGCTCTGCTGCTTAATAACAGCAGGGACCTGGGGGTGTTTCTTATCCTCTGGGAACCTCACTTTCCCCATCTGGATGGACATGGCAGTGGGAAAGCCTCCTTTAGATTGCTGGAAGATTACAGGAGATCTTGCTGGTGAGATGCTCAACAGAGCCCCGGCATGTGTTAAGGATTCAATCAGTAGGGTTAAGGATCTGGCTCCCGTTTAGGGAATTCACATGGTAATCCTGTGATGAAGACAGGTAGAGACATCTTTCCCCACCTATACATGGTTGGGGCAGGATTGGCTAGCAGTAGGGGCTCCCGGAGTGGTAGTCTGCTTTAGATCCATTACTTACCAGCTGTACCTTCTTGAATCAGTTGTCTCATCTCCCTGTGCCTCAGTCTGCTCATCTCTAAAATGAAAAAAATTATACCCACTTCATTAGGTTGCTATGAGGATGAAAGGCCTTAATATACATAAAGCAATGAAGAATTCCTAGCACATAGTAAATGCTCAATAAATGGTGACTGCTTTAATTTATTATACAACTCACTTTAACTTGTTTGAGTGGAATTATAGTCTGACTTCCCAGAGGAAGGCAGTTTCTTTTCTGCGTTTCTGGCCTTTGGTTATTACCATTTTAATAAGAAACAAGCCCTGCTGTTGCAGTAGACTTTTTCATGTCATTACAGCTTCCCGCCATTGACACATCATCGCTGACATTTTAGTAGGTGTAGGAAAAATGTTGTGGTCTGGTCTATGTAGCAAAAATATTTGTGGGAGGCTCCTCTGATTAGCTTTATTATTGCTTTTAATGCACTGCACATGGACAACCAAATGTATTTGGAAAGAGGCCATATTGGTTTTAAAGACAGATGATCCGAAAATAGCTTTTTCATTCAATGTGGACTTCAGGAATTCTAGGTTGTGTTTTGTGTTCTTAAGAGCTGCCACCAAGTATTTCGCGGTATTCTCCCTGAGACAACCAGTGCTTTTTTTTTTATCTTCTTTTTTTCTGTTTTACTCTTTCCCCACCCTACGCATACTGACCTGGGTTTCTAAATACTGTAGATATAACATATGTGAGTTTTAATATTTTAGATTTTATTTTTATCAAAGTTATGCATGCACATAGTTTAAAGAATCAGATTACAAAACGTATTATGACAAATGACAGTCTCTTGCCCAATACCCTCTGCTAAGGTCTAAATGTTTATGTCCATCCCCCAACCCCCAAATTCATATGTTGAAATCCTAACCCCCAGTGCGATGGTATTAGCAGGTGATACCACTGGGAGGTGCTTAGGTCACGAGGGTGGAGCCCTTTTACAAAAGAGACCCAAAAGCTCCCTAGCCTCCTTCAGCCCTGTAAGGAGAGATGGAAGACCCTGAAGAGGACACTAACTAGCCCTGCTAGCACTCGGATTTGGGACTTCCAGCCTCCAGAACTGTGAGAAATCAATTTCTATTGTTTATAAGCCACACAGTTTTTAGTATTTTGTAATAGTGACCCGAACAGACTAAGACACTACCCGCATACTTCCCCGATCCTTAGAGGAAATCACCAATTGTTTTAACTATCCCTTTTGGTATTAACCTCCATTATATCAAAATGATGTACTTTTTAGTGCTTTTTCTTTGATTTTACTATTAGGTATTTTCTATTTTCTTTCCACTCTTTTGAAGGTGAAACTGTCTTTCACCAAACTCGTACCTCACCTACTTTCCAATACCTATTTCAGCATTTACTGCCCATCTTCCCCGTTCTCCCGAACAAATGTAGTTGTTATTTTGACTGTGTAAGTGCTAATTGTAACTGGGACATTTCTTTTACTATGATTGCTCCGTTACAAAACTTTTTGATTTCCTGGGGTTAATAATTGTCTTATTTTCACTTCATTTTCTCCCCCTTCTTCCGCCCCCCCCCCCCCATTGCCGTTCAAGCCATTATTTCTGTCTAGTTGTGTAGGACACAGCTCCCTGGCCCATGCTGGTATTATGAGCCTTGCGCTCCCCCAGCTGAGGCAGGTGGTCGCTGGTCATCGGTCGGCTGCTCATAGCAGCTCACGGCAGCTCTCACTGGCTGCCAGCCACTCATGCTGGTCACCGGCCACTTCTGGCAGCACACAGCAGCCACCAGCAGCACACAAGCAGCTCACTCTGACCTCTGGCTGCTCACGCAGCCCAGTTCAAGGGAGAGCCATTGTTCACAATCTTAGCTGTAGAGGGCGCAGCTCATTGGCCCATGTGGGAATCCAACGGGTGACCTCGGCATTAGGAACACGGCGCTCCAACCATCTGAGCCACCGGGCTGGCCCATGTTTTTTAATCACCAGTCATTCCCACACTTCCTTTCACTTGTTTTAATCTCCTCTCAATATATTCAATTTTAATCAAGTATGTTCTGAATTCATTTTTTGGACAGTTCTCTCCTTCTGATTCACAGTCTGGTGATCGTTTTCTAACTTTGAAATCTCTCTTTACCTCATCCTAGGGGTCCCTTTGCCCCTTTGTGGGTTTGGAACCTGTTTCCTGTTCCTGTGTCTTCATGTCTTCCCTTCTTTCCTCACTTTTTTTTGTTAGAGAGCCTTTACTAGTAGCTTCCTTAGGATGTGTGCATGGGAGATGAATGTTTGACACCATACATGTCTGAAAATGTCCTGAGACTATCTGCACACTTAGTAGGCTTAGCGTAAAATTCTCAGCTGTAAATAATTTTTCCTAAGCATTTTCAAGGCATTACCCCATTGCCCTCTCGCTTTCAACGTTGACATTGAGATGCCTGAGTCCATTTTGATTCTCCATCCTTTGTATGTGAGCTTCTTTTCTTTCTCTTCAATATTTTAGGATCTTTTCTTTGTCTCCAGTGATTGAAACTTCACAAAGATGTACGTTAGTATGGGTCTCCTCATCTACGTTGCTGAGCATTCAGGCTCTTTTACCTGGAAACCCATGTTCCTAAAGCCTGGGAAATTTTTTTGAATAATTTATTTGATAATTTCATCCTTACCTCCCTTTATTGTTTTCTTTCTTTCTGGAATTCCAGAACTAGTAACTTCCTAGTAATTTTCTATTTTTCATCTTTATGTACTATGTTCTGGGCCATTTTCTGACCTTAACTTATAACATTTTTATGGAGATTTTTATTTCTGATATATTTTTTTTATTGAGGTATAATTGGTATATTTAATGGCATCATATTTTTAACTTTCAAGAGCTCTTTCTTGATTTTCCCTACTTTTTCTTTTTTTAAACAGAATTCTCCTCTTTTATATATCAATGATGGTTTTTTGAAGTGTTCAATTCATTTTCCTGCAGTGTGTCTTTCTTCCTTGTTGGGTTTCTCTGTTTGTTTTGGCCTCTGCTTTTTCTGTTAAAGGCTTTTTCCTTGAGTGCCTGCTGATACTTTAAGGGTGGAGAGCTAAAAAAAGGCTAATTGGACTCTCAGTGTTCATGAGGAGAGGGTGTTGACTGTAAATATCTTTGTAGGGTAATCTGGCTGGGTCATTTGTTTGGGGAACCACCACAACAAGTTTTAAGGCTATTTTTTCATAGGCTTGTCCATTTATCTAGAGGATATTGCTTCAGTCTACATGGAGAACTCTAGATGCCAGTGTTCTGGATGAGAGTGAGAACTAGGGATCTCAATTTGTAGAATGTAAAGTTTAATTTTAATGCATCTGTTTTCTTGTGGCGCTCCTCACTTTCAACTGTGCCTTAGGTATCCCAACCTAGGTCCTCTATACCTTCCGCAGAAAATAAACCTTCAGATTTCTGTGAGGGTGGGGAAAGACAGTCACCCGACTGTAGAGAATATGGGTCTCTTCTTCTTAAGCGACTTCAACATGTCTTCCTGTTTACATCCCCATCTTCAATCCCACTGCCAGAGGTACCTAAAGATAACATCCGAGGCTTTGGGGGATTTGAGGGGTGAAATTTGTTTCTTGGATGTCCCAGCTGTGGTTTAGGATTGAGGCTGCTGCGTTGTGCAACATGATGGTACTGCTTGTGCTTCAGCTTACTTGTAACTGCTACACCTTTCTTCCTTTTATTTGCCAGCTTCCAAAATTGTGTCTCTTCTCCCACAATTTTGTCCTTGTGGATGTATTCCTTAAAATAAATCTCTTCACTCTTATTTTTATTGGGGTTTCAGGAGATAATGGAGACAATTGCATGTTTTCAACCCATGTGTAACTGGAAACCATGATTCAGGATTTTTTTAGGGGGAAACAAAATCTGGAATGTTGATACATGAATGAGTATGGTATTGGTTTAAGTGGTTGCATTGGTCGGCTACATGCTTATCCTAAATTATTGGCTAGCACAGTTTTTTGAAGCCTCTTTTTGCAATTGCTTCCACAGTCCATTACATATTCCTTTGAACTTGCGCAAAGGTAAGAAATTTTATATTCTGCAGCGGCTGGGTGGCTCAGTTGGTTAGAGGGCCGTGCTCATAACACCCAGGTCACCAGTTCGATTCCCACATGGGCCAGAACTAGAGCTGTGCCCTCCACAACTAGGTTGAAAATAACAACTTGATTTGGAGCTGATGGGTCCTGGAAAAACACACTGTTCCCCAATATTCCCCAATAAAAATTTAAAAAAAAATTTTATATTTTGATAAATTTGATTTTTAAAAGCACCAAATGCCGCCTGAAAAATAAGCTTGTGAAAAAGGCCAATCATAAAACTTGGTTTTCATAAAAAAGTCTTGCTGATTCTATAACGGCCACAATCAAGTCAGAAGCTGATTTTTTGACAGTGGTAGAGGGTGGGGAAGATTTTTCAATTGCTTGAGACTGAAGTTTTACTGGCAGTGTTTTGAACAAGGATATCATTATTGAAATAATTCATAGCCTCCTAATATTAGCATCAAATTGTGTTCGTAAGCATAGGTTTCTTTTTTTCCCTTCCCCCCAACTTGTATTGAGATATAATTGACAGATAACATTGCATTAGTTTAAGATGTATAACATAATGATTTGATATATGTGTATATTGTGAAATGATTACCACGATAAGTTTAGTTACTATGCATTGCCTCACTTACAAATTTATTTCCCTTATGATGAGAACTTTTAAGATCTACTCTCTTATCAACTTTCAAATATACACTATAGTATTGTTACCTATATTCATCATACTGTACATCATATCCCCATGACTTGTTTAAAGAATCTTATATAAGAATTTTTAGAATCTTATATAAAGATTCTCTTCATTATTCCCCTATTGGCCAAACTTCTTAAACCCTTAAAAGGTAATACCAAAACTGTTTTCAGCTTAGACTCTTAGAATTGGAAGTGTTCGTAAAGATGGTTTAATTCATATTGACAGATGAAATTACAAAGCCTCAAACTGTGAACGGACTTACCCAACTTCACATACTAGAACCCAACATATTGATTTTAGTCTCAAATAGAAGTGAAATAATTTACTTATTTTAAAGGAACGTTTGGCTGAGAGCTGATTGTTCAAAATCTTCATGAGACAAGTGCACAGGTCCTTATTTTTCTCTTTCTATGCTACAGAGGAGGAGAACCATTTGTTTTTTTCAATGTAAATGGGCAAAGATGTGAACAGGATATAAAATTGTATATAAAAATGAAACCCAATTTTGTAACAAAGAAAAAATACATAGGAAAAAAAGACAAGAGCAATAAACATTGATGAGAGAGAGCGAGAGAGAGGAGAGAGAGATCTTTTTTCCAGTTCGTCTTCAGCTTAAAAGTACATCAGCAAGGAGTGTCTCTTTGGAAAGTATAAGTCAAGTTCAGAGGGCTGCAATTGTCTTTAACACCATGTGTGGCAGTCACCCAGACTCAGGAGCAGAAAGAAGAGTCTTGATTGAAAAATTATTATTTTAAATGAAAACCATTCCTGCCCTCACTCAGATTTAGCTAGCCGCTGACATAGTGTGTTCTTGTGTTGAGGAGGGGAGAAAATCCCTCCTTGACCTCCTTCTCAAGCAGCAGAGGAAACTGGGCGAAGGTTTCTTTCCTTTGGGGGCTGATGATACACTTGCCTCCTACTGGGGAGCCAGAGAACAGGCTGACAGACCAAAATCAGCATTAATAGGCAAACCCACATTGATTTGGGGGTCTGAAGCGATCCGTAGCCTCACAATTATGGCAAAACGCATGACTTTGGTCTGAAGTCGCTCATGAACTTGGCTGTCCAACAATCCATTTGGTTGGGGAAAAGAAGCTAATTGGACTAACTTGACCAGTTCATAAAACAGCCTGGAGCGTGTGGGGTACAGCCCCAGCCACCACTTCTGGTGTCTCTTTCTGCACTTATCAGCGGGGATTGCTTTGATCTGCAGAATATAAGAAAAAAGAAGCTCAATGAAATGCACTTGGTTCTGTGTCGACATGAACAGCTAACAAATTAGCGCAGGGGGAAGCTTTTGCAAATGAGAGATTAAATTTCCTTGTTTATGTTGGAAATCTCCCTCAGTCTCTGTCAGCAAATGTGCAATAACATTCTTTCCGAGTTGGGCTGGCTTTCAGTTCCTTTGTTATTTTTATTTCTTTTGTTCTTGCTATGGGCCTTCAGAATGACCATCACTCTCTTTAGGATAGGCTTCCTGGGGGAGGGGTGGGAGTGGAGTGGAGTAGGGGTGCCAGATAAAATACAGGATGCCCAGTTTAATTTGAATTTTAGACAAACAATGAATAATTCTTAAAGAAAAAAAAAAGTATAAGTATGTCCCAAATATCGCACGGGACATACTTATACTAAAAAAGTATTCCCGGCTTACCCGAAATTCACATTGCATGGGGAAGCCTGTATTTTTATTTGCTAAATATGGGCAGCCCCAGAGTCTCCTCTGGTGTGGGGAAGAAAAACTTCTGGGCCTGAGACATTCCCAGGGCTGTAGGAAAAGGCTGCTTTTTCCACCCTCTTCCTCTTTGTCTGGGACAGACTCGATTTTAGCTTGTACCTGAGACTTGGTTTCCTGGGGCTGGGACCAGGGGGAGAAGAGTGAAGCACTTGTGTCAGGCACAAACCCAGTAATCGAGCTAAAGAGTACTTGAATGCAATATTTTAAAAATTAAAATGAAAAAAAAAAAAGATCCTGTCTTTATTTAAAGTTTTTCATATTTTTCATGCTTTTCATGATAAATATGATAAATATTTTGATACTAATTTCTACTTTAAAATTATTGCTGTAAAATATTCTTTATCTGGATTACTGAGGTTTTTTGCACACCTTTAACTCTTGCGTCCAAGGTGGTGGGGTGGTGAGAGTGTTTAATGTAAATTTCTGGTCTCATCAAGAACCATGTTAGAATTCTTCCTTTAGTATTAAGATATGAGTTTTTCACCTTATGTGACATCTATTTTTTATATAGATTTGAAGAAACTTGTGGTCTTCCCTCATCAATTTTAATATAGTGGTTACTTTGAACTTGAGTGGTTTCTTACCTCCATTGCCCCAACCTTTGTCTAGGCAGACACCTTTTAGTCCTGACTTGCTTTTTTCAAGGTGATGGAGATTCCTGTCTCTCTCCTTGCTTTAGACATGAGGAGAAGACCCTGTGTCCAGTGGCAAAATCTTCCCAAAGAGGCTTGGCGAGCTGGCTGGGCTTAGATGCATGGGGGCATCTAATGACGGTTGAACTTTAATATCATCTTATTGAGTATTTGAAATGATATTTGTGAGTTATGATTTAAAAATGTTTCAACATTATATTTAGTTGATTGTTGTATATGCATGAAAGAAATTCCATTTAGCAATACAAACATTTATTGCTAAATAAATTACGGCATCTTTTAGTGGGACAGTTTTGTTAGTATTTGACGTCTGTGGTATCTAGGAACCCTGCATCACCATGGGTCATGCAATTCAGTATTTTATTCTTGCCACATGGAATAAATGCTAATAATAAATGTTGCCATGTAGTCAAGTATTAGTCAGTTATACTACCCATTTGACTAAGGAAGGCATGCAGTGTTCACCCAACAATCGTGTTTGCCTCTGTACAAAAATACAGGATTCCCCATGCAATGTGAATTTCAGGCAAGCCAGGAATACTTTTTTAGTATAAGTATGTCCCATGTGATATTTGGGACCTAGTTATACTTTTTAAAGAATTACTCATTGTTTGTTTGAAATTCAAATTAAACTGGTGATACTCTGAACAATTTTATCTTCATGAGTTTATCCTAAAAAACTGAATTGGAGCAAAGAGTAATTGAAAATAATGTTTACAACAGAGTTGTTTATAATAGTAAAAAATTGCTAACTACCTAAATAGAACAGTAGAGGAATTGTTAAGTAAATGATGGAACAATTGTATGGTGGAACAAATTGTGTGCAGTCATTAAAAAATCATTTTGTAAAATAATATTTAACAAATGAGGAATTTCCATTTTATTATATTGTTAAATAAAAAAGATTACAGAAGAATGAGTGAAGTATTATCACATTAAAGAATCTCTCTTTTTCTCTCTATCTAATCTAACCTAATCTATTTATATAAACAGGGAGAAAAACCCACGCACTAGGAGAAAAGGTTGACAATAGAAGTTTTCATTTGGTGGTGGGATTATAGATGGTTTTGCTTTTTTTCTTTACAGTTTTTACTATTTTTGTTTTTTATAATAAGCACATAATATGTTCATAATTATAAAAATTAAGTCATTTCATTTTTTTTTTTTTTTAAGATTTTATTGGGGAAGGGGAACAGGACTTTATTGGGGAACAGTGTGTACTTCCAGGCCTTTTTTCCAAGTCAAGTTGTTGTCCTTTTAGTCTTAGTTGTGGAGGGCACAGCTCAGCTCCAGGTCCAGTTGCCATTGCTAGTTGCAGGGGGCACAGCCCACCATCCCTTGCGGGAGTCGAACCGGCAACCTTGTGGTTGAGAGGACACAGTCCAACCAATGGAGCCATCCAGGAGCTCAGCAGTAGCTCAGCTGAAGGTGCTGTGTTTAGTCTTAGTTGCAGGGGGTGGAGCCCACCATCCCTTACGGGACTCGAGGAATTGAACTGGCAACCTTGTGGTTGAGAGCCCACTGGCCCAAGTGGGAATCAAACCAGCAGCCTTCGGAGTTAGGAGCATGGAGCTCTAACCGCCTGGACCACCTGGCCGGCCCAAGTCATTTCATTTTTAAAGAAAAAATCCAGATTATAAAATAGTTATGTGGAAAATGATCTGGATATGTATGTGCATATTTGTGTATGTCATACATAAACTATACCGGTGGTGCCAAAAAAATGTATACAAGTGGATATTTTGGTCAACGTTGCTCAAGCAGTAGTTCGCCGTAATCAGAAGTGTCAGGATGCTGATGGTAACCACTTTGAGTACCTCTTGTAATTGCAGAAGTCGAACATGACTTGTATTCATCGTTTGTTATCGGTATATATTGAATATTACAATTTTAACAGTTCTTTCCTTTCTTAAAACATGTATACATTTTTTTTGGCATCGTCTATAGATTATAAAGATATACACCAAGACGTATATATTTTTCATGTGTGATAAAATTTCAGAAGGTTAAAATACTTTTTGGTATCTTGCACATTTTCTGCAATAAACATGCAGAAATTATTTTTGAAATCAGAGAGCAAGTTACAATAGAAATGAATCCATGAGGAACAATGAAAAGGAATGCATTTAAATTATATGTCATAATATTCTTTTTGTCCCTTTCTTTTCATGAGCTGCTGGTAAGAAGTGACCTCTGTGGAGTACGCTGGGGCACGTTGCTCCTGTGCTCTGGGGCTGTACCTGCAGTACTTTGTGGTGGCAACTTGGGGGCCGATCTTGGCTAGATAGCTTTCCAGTCTGATTCTCAGGCCTTCTGGGAGCTTCTGTGAGCTACCAAACAGACTTTCATACATTTCCTGCTCAGGCCAGTTCTACTGGGCTTGTGGCTTGCAGCAAAGAGCCCTGGCAGGTGCAGACATCTCTCCTGGGCGAACCAGGAGCCTATTTCTTCCTACCCATTCTGCATTTAACAGGTCTGACGGCACAGAGATGACTTGAATGAGTGTGGAGCCAGGGCTGTCTTTCTATTGGGAATTAGAGATCTCCCAGCCCTGAAGGGCAGCAGCTGCAGTAAGAAGGGAAAATTCTGCATTGGGCTGAAATCCAAATTTTTATGTATGTAATTATGCCAGAATTCAGGTCATCCTCTAGGCTGGGTTGACTCATATTCCAGGGTATACAGGAAGGAAGAAAAAACACCATTCGAGCTGCCACTGTGGAGTTTGAAATGTTGTTTAATTATTTGTACTCTTCTATTTAACTGCAAATTACTCGGCTCTTCTAAGATCACGCTTTACCTGCTTGAAAAAGAAATACCCCAAATGACGAGAAGCGAAAGACTATAGTTAAATTCTGGAATGTTGAAATGGATACTTTGAGGATCATGAGAGTTGGTGCTTTTAAAAATAAGCTCCAAAGTTCAAACAATTAAAAAGTTTGAAGTGGCCAAATTTGTCAACCATGCCTCAAAATCATCTGAAAAGGTCATGGCTACATCATCTCCAGAAAAATATTCACTTTGGTCTTTTTGTTGGTTCTGTGGTTTCAATGTTGAAAGCACTCGTGCCTAACCAACCCCTCTCTTTTCCCAAGTCCTCTGAGATAAGGGATGGTGGCTAACTCAGTTCACTTGTTAGTTGCCTTGTTAGAGACACTTGCTGGGGAAAAAAAGAAGGTACAATTACTATAAAGTCTGGAAATGGCACATGGAAGCCAAAATTCGCTCTGCCAGTCAAATTCCCCTTTTCCATTGGTTGTCTTGTTCATGATGGATGAAGACAGGAAGCTTCTTAGTTCAGCTGTGTTTACTGTCTGGTCTCCATCGTGGGCAATTCAATTTCCAGGTCTCACTGTTGTGAGAGCTTACCTCTTGTTATTCTCACGTTTACAGTCCTTTTCCCATCTCTGGCACACTCCCAGTTTCAGTTGGAGCTCCTCAGGATACTTAGAAACTCGAACTTACATTTTACAACTTAAAGGGGAAAAAGGGAGAATGTCACAGTCAATATTTCAAATTTTTTGAGACACCGTCTTTTATGCGCCTGTCTTCCTTATCTCGGAGTCCTTCTTTCCAGCCAAAGGTCCTCCCCACCGATGGTACTTCCTGTGTCATTCAGAATCCATGGCCAGAGACAAGTTATGGCAAACTTGTCCAGTTGTTAATTATAGCAGAGCTTAATGATGACAGGGTGAGCTTAGCCATAAAGGGCTCCAGGGTCAGAAGGTGGGCTGGCGTAAATGTTCTGAGGGTCCACTCTACAAGATTTTTTTTTGTGTGTGTGTGTCTGTGTGTGTGTGTAATAAATAACAATTTTTCCACATCAGCTTTAAGAAACAGTACCTCAGGTACCTGACTTGCTCATTACGCTTCTTGCCTGCTCGCCTCTTTGAGGGGTGAACCCAGGATGAGTCAATTTAGAATCCTTCACCTTGTAAAAGGGCATCCTTAAGCATGCGGGTGAGTGAGCACTACAGGACAATAGGTCCCATTAAGTAACGATTCAGAGAAGGACATGAGGACACACAGAAGGCTCCACAGATAATCGCTGAACAAACTTTGGTGAACGACTGAGGTGGCTTTACAGTATGGTGAACCAAGTCACCTCTGGAATAGCCATGCACTTTCCCAGACCAAGAAACCCCACTTCTTCAAGTCCTTGAGGATGCTGACCTCTCTGCCATCAGATGTGAACATGTCCCTAATTTATTTTGCAGGAACTATACAATCTAAATGCCCATGGACTATCAAAATTTTTTTAAAAAATTTTAAGATTTTATTTTTTTTAGAGCAGTTTTAGGTTCACAACAAAATTGAGGAAGGTGCAGAGATTTCCAATGTTCCCTGTCCCTCCACATGCACAGCCTCCCCCCCGCCCCCCACCGCCATCACCATTCCCACCAGATGGTACGTTTGTTAAAATGGATGAACCTACACTGACACGTCATCATCACCCAGAGTCCGTAGTTTGTATTAGGGTCCACTCTTTCATTATACATTCTGTGGATTTGGATTAATGTAAAATGACATATGTTCATCATTATAGTGTCATATAGAGTATTTTGACCGCCCTAAAAATCCTCTGTGCTCTACCAATTCATCCCTCCCCACCCCCAACCTGTGGCAACCATTGATGTGTCTACTGTCTCATAGTTTTACCTTTTCCAGAATGTCATCGAGTTGGAATCAGACAGTATAGAGTCTTTTCAGATTGACTTCTTTCACTTAGTCGTATACATGTGAGTTTCCTCTATGTCTTTTCATGGCTTGACAACTCATTTCTTTTTATCACAGAATAACATTCCATTGGCTGGATGGACCACAGCTTATTTACCCACTCGCTTACTGGAGGACATCTTGGTTGGTTCCAAGTGTTGGTGATTATGAATAAAGCTGCTATAACATCTGTGCAGGGTTTTGTGTGAACATAACTTTTCAACTCCTTTGGGTAAATACCAAGGAGCATGATTGCTGGATCATATGGTAAGAAGATGTTTAGTTTTGTAAGAAACCACCAAACTGTCTTCCAAAATGTCTGCACCATTTTGCATCCCCACCAATAATAAGTGAGGTTTCTGCTGCTCCACATCCTCTCCAGTATTTGGTGTTGTCAGTGTTTCAGATTTTGGCCATTTTAAAGGTGGGTAGTGGTATCACATTGTTTTAATTTGCATTTCCTGATGATGTGTGGTGTGGAGTTGCCATCTGTATATCTTCTTTGGTGAAGTGTCTGTTTTGGCCTTTGACCATTTTTTTTTTAAATGAAAAACTCAGATCATTTATCTTATTAACATAGTTAATAAAGCAGTCATTTTCTATAAATTGTGCACATAATACACAGAAGTGTTTGCCTTTCTCTATTTTTTCAGGAAAACAGACAGTATCAATGGAAGGATCCCTTTGTACAGTGAGTGATCTCCGAATAGTGATTCCAACTCTTGTATTTTTAATTTAAGGCAAATGTATACATGAATATAGTTTTAAAAGTCCAACAATACTGTATGGCTTATGGCAAATACCAAGGTTCTTTTTCCTACTCCTCCCCACTCCTCTCTTATGTCTTTCAGCATTTCTTCTGGTTTTTACTTTCACACCCACAAATAGCATGTTTACACTGCCTCACCTTGATTTTTCAATGATAGACATTATTTATTGTCTTCTACTATACAAGACTAGGATTTACCGCTTTTGTACCACACCTTCCCTTGTCCCGTCAATATCGCAATTTTTGGTTAATCAATATTCAGTGTTTGTAGTCTGAAGACAGTGCATAAGCTCTTCCCTGCTGAGACACACACATTAAAGTATTGCCTTTCTTGACTGTAAATAAATGAATTGTTTTTCTTTTAGCTTAATTTTCTGTTCACTGATGGATAATTTATGCCAAACTCTCCTAAAACAATCTAAGGTTCCTCTCAGCACAATCATATTAGAAAATCTCTCACTTCT
Organism: Rhinolophus sinicus; assembly: GCF_036562045.2. Taxonomy (NCBI): domain Eukaryota; kingdom Metazoa; phylum Chordata; class Mammalia; order Chiroptera; family Rhinolophidae; genus Rhinolophus; species Rhinolophus sinicus. The sequence goes on along the minus strand of NC_133752.1, from coordinate 102,505,986 downwards.
ACTCTTTCTGGAAACCTTCTACTGGTTGCTTGCTGCCTTGGTTTTCTATATGGCTGTCATCTGGGATCTCCTTCCCCATCACCCTAGGGTCCCTTTGTCTCTTTTTCATGTTGGATACCCTGTTTCTCAGAACTTGCATCTTCTTTCTTGAGTTAGGTTCTTCCCATTTTGGGAGAGCAATTGTCTAGTAGCTTCCCAAGAAAGGATATATAGGAAGCACATTTTCTGGGGGACCCCCACCCATCTGAAAATATCTTTATTCCACCTTTAAACTTAATTGGAAATTTGACTGAGTGTAGGTCTCCTGTCTTTGACCATTTTAAATCAGGTTGTTTGTTATCTTATTGTTGAGTTTGAAGAAACCATTGCATATTTTGAATGACAGATCTTTACCAAATGTGTCTTTTGCAAATATTTTCTCTCTGTCTTTGGCTTCTCTTCTCATGCTCTTAAAAAACTAATTTTGGAAAGAGAAGGTTATTGTGTTTTTGGTATATTTTATCTTTAGGTTCTGTTGGACTAGATATTATAAGCACTCACTTTGTAAAGATAAAATTATTACGTTTGATATAAACTATATGAGGTCTGACAATTAAGTTCGAGAACGTGTTGCAACAATGTTGCTAAACTATTTTGATATCAGAGGGATTATTCAGTATGAATTTGTACCAATTGGACAAACAGCTAACCAAGTTTACTATTTGGAAGTGCTGAAAAGGCTGCATGAAAAAGTTAGACGACCTGAACTTTTTGCTAACAATTCATGGCTCTTGCATCATGACAATGCAGCATTGTCTGTGAGGGAGTTTTTAGCCAGTAAACAAATATTGGAACATCCTCCCTACTCACCCGATCTGGCCCCAAATAACTTCTTTCTTTACCCGAAGATAACGGAAATATTGAAAGGAAGACATTTTAATGACATTCAGGACATCAAGGGTAATATGACGACAGCTCTGATGGCCATTCCAGAAAAAGAGTTCCAAACTTGCTTTGAAGGGTGGGGTAGGCGCTGATGCTGGTGCATAGCTTCCCAAGGGGAGTACTTCAAAGGTGACCATAGTGATATTCAGCAATCAGCTATGCAGCACTTTTTCTAGGGTAAGTTCGCGAACCTAATCGTCTGACCTCATAAGACTTGGGTCACTTTTCCTGTGAGCACAGTTACGATAACCCATACCAGCATGCCTGGGCGTTTATACCTTCTGACCAGTCAGGTCAAAAGCAAATCCAACCAATCAGAAAACAGAAGGGTCTTGATTATCAGCGTCACTCAGAAGATTGTTTATGCACCCGCCAGAGCTCAGTAAACAAATTATAGAGCCTTGGTGTGGCACTGTGTCAATATTAGGGTTTTATTAGTGCTCTCGAGAGTCTGCGTCTCTGTTACTATGTTTGAGTAGCTCATCCTTTCCCCCCTCTGTTACTAACCCGTAGCTTTGACTTTTTTGTTCTACCTTCTAAACTTCAAGTTAAGGTGTAGGAGCCAAAGGGGTGATCCAAATGGTAAAAGTGAATTGATTACTGATTAATAATACTAATAAAATACTATGATGCCTGTTATCATACACAAAAGGTACAAACAGGTAACTTGAAGAATGCAGTTCCCCTCCTTGAGGCCTTAGTCTGGAGCCTTGCCACCTCTTCATCTGCTTGGGTGGCATTTTTTTTTCCGCCCTCATCTCCAAAGCGTGCTGCTTTATGCTCTGGACAAGAAAGGGGAACCATTAGGGTGAATGTCAGAGAAAGCCAGAAAGGAGAAGGGAGTCCTTTCAAGTAAACACATAATGGGCTTATACACAAAAGAAATCAAGGCTCCTCATGACCATCAAAAAGGTTATTTCACACTGCGTTTAACCACCAAAGGAGCCTGCGTAAAAGCTGGTATTGAGGCAGTTCTGAGTTTGTTCTGCTTTTTATTTACATCAATTGTACTCTTTTCCAAATCCTGCTTCCTTTTTGTTTTCTCCTGAGTCCTGGCTTAGCAGTCAGGATGCTACTGTGTGGATAACCTTAACATTGCACTAAGTGAACATTGCTTCTGTTTTTGACATTTTCTTTGAAGCAGTGGGGTTGCCACTGTTGAAAACACCAATATACGTCAGTAAGAGCTGCTATCTGCCTATTGGATTTTCATTATTATCTATCAAGATATTTATCGTTATCTTCCAAAGGAAGATAACAGAATTAAATATTTTCTTGGGGGTCTCTATATAAGTTTTTCTCTTTACACTTTGACCAATTAGGGCTTTATAGTGTCCTTAACTATCTCAAACTCTCTCTCAGCAGGTTAGTAGTAGCCCATGTTTTCCCCATCTCTGCTACTATTTCATAGCCTCAATTTTTTGTTCCACTTTCAAAACCTCAGGATAGCCAAAGAGGTTATCCACAGGTCTCAGTTTACTACCTTTTTGTTTGTTTGTTTTTTAAAGAACCATCCTTGTAATCAATTAACAAACCAATTGCCTGACCCGATGGGCGTTAAGTGCCAAGTGGCACAAAACAAGAGCTGCATGTTCAAAAAGCTCCTGTGTTCTTGTAAATCTGGTGACCGGATATGACAAGTTGGTGCCTCTTTGTTTGCTAGCCTTAACTGAAGAGCTGCCCCCACGGCCGCTGTGGGGAGTGTACTTGAGAGGATATTAAGTAAATGCCATCATGAGGCCAGTGTGTGCGAACTGTCAATTTGTATTTATATGATGTGTGACTGTGCTGAAGCAGGCACCATGAATCACTCAGGATTACCCTTATGGAGAGCCTCTAATTCTGCCTGAAGGATTAGGGGAATAGGGTTCAAATGCTATTCATCAGCCTGTCTTCCAGGGAGTACCAGTAAAGTCATCCCGTGCCTGACCTAGAGTTGAAACACTCCATTTCCAAGTCTCAGAGAAAGGTCATCTAAAGGTAATGGAATATTTTTGGCAAGATGGCATAGCCATGCTTCCTAAGCTGGTCTGAAAAAGACCTTTCTGAGGACAGTAGTAGGAACTTGAGCATGAAAAGAGGGAGATGGTTCAATGCCCTGGGCATTTCTGAAAAATGTCTCCTGAATGATACACAGAGGGTGCCAAAAAAAAAAAGTATACACATTTTAAGACAGGACAACTGTATAAAAATTGTAATACTCAATATATACTGATAACAAAAGATGAATACAAGTCACGTTTGACTTCTGCAATTATAAGAGGTGCTCAAAGTGGTTACCATCAGCGTCCAGACACTGCTGATTATGGTGAACTACTGCTGGAGCAACGTTGACCAAAGTGTCCACTTGTATACATTGTTTTGGCACCCCCGGTATATTGTCACTTTAAAACAGAATCCTACTAAAATGCAGTGTTAAAATCTTCCCCTAAAACAATAAGTTCACCATCAATTGGTTACTATACAGGTAGGGGAGGGCATTTTTTTCAGCAAGTGGTTTGGAACTTTCTTTTCCGTCTTCTCACTTCACAGTCTTGGAGTCACATCTGGATCTTTGAGGCACTGAGCCACGTTATCTTTATTTTCTACTAATCATTCTGGGTGTTTGGGTAGACACTGAACATATTTAAAAATTGACCCATACTTTTACAGGGAGTGGCCTTCATTGAATCACCAAGAATGAGAATGGGAATAATGAAGATCAACATAAAGAATAAAATAGCCTGGGGGCAGCCGGTTAACTCAGTTGGTTAGAGCGCGGTGCTCGTAACACCAAGGTTGCCGGTTCGATCCCCTCATGGGCCACTGTGAGCTGCGCCCTTCACAATTAAATTGAAACAACTACTTGACTTGGAGCTGATGGGTCCTGGGAAAACACACTTAAAATAAATAAAAGTTAAAAAAATAAAAGAAAATAGCCTGGATTTAGGATTTTACATTTAATTATTGGCTTCAGTCATGTGTACCAACTACTCTGCAATTATTGTGAAGATATTTTCATCACTGTTGAGCTATATATAGCTTTTAACACAGCAGATCAGTCCTTGAAATACTTTTTTCACTTCTCGCATGGCGTACTCTTTGGTTTCCTCCAATCACGGGCTGCTCATGCCCAGTTGCCTTTGCTGCTGCTTCATCTCCCCGACTTCTTTATGTTAGGGTACCCCAAGGCTCCTTCCTTGGACCTCTTGTGTTCTCTCTCTGTGCCTTTAATGCTATCATCTTGTCTCATGGATTTAAACACCATCTATATACTGACAACTCCCAAATGGACAAGTGTTTCACCTGGACCTGTCTTCTGAACTCCAACTCACACCTACTCAAGATTTCCATTTGGTCTCTCAAATGCAACATGCCTAAAGCTGAATTCCAAATCGTTGCCTCTCCAAACCTACTCCCACCTCATCCTCTCCCATCTCAGTTCATGGTAGCACTATGATTTTTGTTTCTTAGGTCAAAAATTGCTTATTACCCAGCATAGATCTGTCTTGTGAGCTCTAGACTCTTATATTTAGTCACCAACCTGACATCTCTACCTGAATGTCTAATGGGTATGACAGACTTAACAAATCCAAGGAAATGCCTCCAAGTCTGCTCTTCCTCATCTTGGTTGGTGGCACTTCCACCCTTCGGTCAAAAATCTTGGAGTCACACTTGACCCGTCTCTTTCTCTCACATCCACATTCAATCTGTCAGTAAGTACTGTTGATTCTGCTTTCAGAGTATATCTAGAATTGTATCACCTCTCACTCTTCCACCCTGCTTCAAGCCATCATCACCTCTCACTTGGATTATTGCCAGCTGACTCCTAGCTGGTCTTCCTGCTTCCACCTGCCGTCCTCTACTCTATTCTTAATATGGTAACCAAAGTGTGACCATTTTACAATCTCCTCTATTCAGAACCTTCCAGTGGTCTCCTACCAGAAAGCTTGCATTACTCTAAAGAGCCCTGACCCACTCTTATTGCTTTGAACTCACCAACGACTCACTTTAGCCTCTTTGCTGTTTCTGAAACGTGCACCCATGAGCTTCCGCCTTGGGACATTTTGTACCTGTGTTCTTTCTCCCTTTAACACTCCACTCTGATATCTCAGTGGTTGGCTCCCTCACCTACCTCACTTCTTTGCTAATGTTTATTGAATGCATCCTGGGAGATTGGACCCCCACTAGGAATGTGACATCATTTCATATAGTCCTCAGTCTTCACCACTGTTGTATGAAAATATTAAATCAATGTATTTTTAATTCCTAGTAACCTCATAAGTTTTCCCAGTTCTCCACAGCTTCACCTACTGAAATAGAGATGTATTGCTTCAGAGGAGGATAGATATGACCTAACTAAATCAAGATGGCATTGGTCAGCTTTGAGTTTGAAAACAGGTCTTTTAATCCATAGCAGGACACTAGTATAAAAATGAGTGCTTTTAATTTGCAAAATCCAGGTTGTGTGGCGTGAGAAAGGCTGTTTTTGAACTTCTAAATGAGGGTTTGATGTTAGACAATTAAATTGAGGCTAGTGTCCCACTTCCCAGCCATAATGTGGAGAGACTGCAAGCTTCCCAGAGAAAGCTTTGGCATGGTCCCATGCTTTAATGGCATGAGAACAGTTGGATAAAATCTGAGACTCTATCCTGTATGGGTAAGGTGGTCAAAGAAATTTTGAGAGAACTATTATGTTACGACAAGACATCCTTGATATAAAGTACCTTCTTCTAGCAGATTCAGTTTCACCACGAGTCAGATTAGCTTCCCAATACATATGACGAGGTGGGGTCCATGGTCCCCACCATTATACTGATAGCCTACGATATTGAAGTTCTAGACAGCTTTACTATTAGTATTGAAATAGAATTCATGCTTTAGGTGGTCTCATATTCATGGGATTATATATACAATGTAATACACACAATATATCATATGCATGATGTACACAATCCTGAGGAAAGCATACACAGAGTTAGAAATATGTGTGTGTGTGTGTGTGTGTGTGTGTGTGTATTTCTTCCAAAAGAAATGGAGAATTTCCTCAAAGTCCCTTTTGTTGTTATTATTATTATTATTGTTATTATTTTACGTTGTGATGCCTTGATGACCATAAAGGCATAAATTTGTGCATCGATCTAGTTTGTATTTCAGATTTTTACTTTAGGATCGCTTCCTTGAAGTGAAAATATTGGGTCAAAGTACCTTTAAGAGCATTTAAGGCACTTGATACATACTGCTAAACTGTGTTCTATTTGCATTCTCTTTAGTTATGATGATTTAGAGCAGATGGGACTATGGAGCTCCACAGTTATACCAAAAATGGGAGGTGACCTTTCAAGTCCCATAACCAAAAAGCCAAGGAATGTGAGCATTAGTGCCCTGGCGAACTCTCACAAGTTTTTACATAAAAGAATAACCCAGTGCAGCATGGGATAAACATAAATTGGGGACAGGAAAGTAAAGCAGGATGTAGTTAATTTTAACAGAATGGGTTTTGAAGTTCAAGGGTAGAAGAATCCATAACTGCAAATAACAAATGACTGTGTGTGTATTATTATTTCCATTTTTATAGATGAGGAAATGAAAAAGGTTTGAGTTATTATGCCCAAGGTTACACAACCTATTAGAGACAGAGCTGGGTTTCCAATCCAGGCCTTTTTTCTCTGTTCTTGTTCTGTATTATCTCTCAGTATTTATATATCTTGTTTCCACTACTTAAAGACATCACATGTTAGCTAAGCAAGGTGATTTGGGGGTGGAATGTACTCTCTTCTAGCATATTCAGCTATGGACCAAATAGCCAACACCAACCTGCTTTTGATATTGAAGGCAATGGGAAAGCTTACATAATGGTTGGTCAGCGTACTAAGGCCTGTGGTAAATCCATCCTGCCACCAGTTTTTGTACAACTAGTGAGCTAAGAATGGTTTTATATTTTTAAATGGTTGGAAAAAAAATAAAAGGTACAATACTATTTCATGACACCTAAGAAAATTATATGAAATTAAAGGTTTAGTATCTATAAACAAAGTTTTATTGGGATACATTTTCACAATGGAGTAGTTACCACAGAGACCTTGTGATTCACAAGGCTACAAGTTTTACTATCTGGCCCTTCACACAGAAGTATTTTGCTAAGCCTCGGTTTAGTTCAGAGACATATCTCAATGATCCAGATTCTAATAGTATCTACTATTGCTTCATGTATCTCAAATTATACCAACAAGGACACTGACAGTCCTGTCTCCTACCTCTCTGTACAAGGTGTGATCAATTAATACAGTAAATGTTTAAATAAAAAATAATTATTACAGTAAAAGACACATTGCCATTAATCCCTCTTAGAATACTCCCCCTCGCTTTGAACACACTTATCCCATTGTTCTTGCCAGTTTCTGAAGCAATTCTGAAAGTCCTCTTTTGTGAGTGTCTTTAGTTGTGCTGTTGTGGCTGCCTCGATGTCCTGAATCATTTTGACTTTGGGGAAGAGCCATAGGTTGCAGGAGGCAGATCTGGTGAATAAGGTGGATGAGGACACACTGTAATGTTTTTATTTGACAGAAATTGCGGTATACTAGAAGTGATGTGTGACACGGTGAGTTGTCATGATGGAGGATGATTTATGGTACACTTTAAAACACACCTTCTCTCAACCGTAGCTCATACCTGACTGACTGCACAGAAGAAGTTGAAACTCATGACATATTGTTACTAAGGTTCGATGAGCCCCTTTCCGTATCGAAGATCCCTGCCTTTCTGTTGGATGGCACTCGGCAGCAGCATTCACTATATTTTTATTACCGTGGAAGGCTCTGTGTCACACATGGCTTCTGGTACAGCAATTTCTGTCAAATAAAAACATTACAGTGTGTCCTCTTTTAACTTATTCACCGGATCTGGCACCGTGGGACTTCTGGCTCTTCCCCAAAGTCAAAATAATTCAGGACATGGAGGCAGCCATGACAGTGTAACTAAAGACAGTCATGAAAGAGGACTTCCAGAACTGCTTCAGAAAGTGGCAAGAACGATGGGATAAGTGTGTTTGAAGCGAGGGGGAGTATTCTGAGGGAAATTAATAGCAATGTGTCTTTTACTGTAACACATTTTTTAAAATTTAGACATTCACCGTGCTTTTTGATCATACCTCATATGTCTTGTAAACATTCTTTGATTGTGTCTGGTTATTAAACCAAGAAAAAAATGGGAGATCTTACCACTTTATCTTTGAGACTTGTTCGTATGAAGAGTCATGTTGCCGTAATGTATCCACCATGAAAACTGTCAACAACTTGTTTCAGGATAGGTTTGAACTATCCACGGTCACCTGAGGACCAGATACATTCTGCATGTTTTTGACATTCAAATATGCTTGACAGCCGAGGGACTGATGAGGGGGATATAACTATCAATGTGAAATCAATGGCCAGATAAAGCGTGTGCTTTAGGGTATTCCATTGTGTGACTACAACATAACTTATTTATTTATTCTGTTGTTCATTTGGATTACTTCCAGATTTTTGCTATACAAACAGTGCTGCTGCAAACATACTCATACATGCTTCTAGAACACACACACAGGTTTCTCTAGGGTCTATACTTAGAAGTAGAATTCCTGGGTTACTTGGTATAGATTCCACTTTTACTGGGTACTCCCAGACAATTTTTTCTGAAATGGTTGTACGTATTTACACTTTCACTGCTAGTGTATGAGAATTCCTGTTGCTCTGGTCATTGCCAATATTTGATATTTTCAGACTTGAACCATTATGCCAATCTGGTTTTATTATGCGGTTAAGTTTCTTTTCAATGTTTATTGGCCATTCAGGTGCCCCTTTTGTGCAATCTGCTGCCCATTTTTTCAATAGATCGTGTATCTTTTGCTTCTTCTTCTTTCTTTTTTAAAAGATTTATTGGGGAATTTTGTGGAACAGTGTGTTTCTCCAGGGCCCATCAGCTCCACGTCCTTGTCCTTCAATCTAGTTGTGGAGGGCGCAGCTCACTGGCCCATGTGGAAATGGAACCAGCAATCCTGTTGTTCAGAGCTCATGCCCTAGCTAACTGAGCCATCCAGCCGCCCCTCTTTTGCTTCTTGATTCACAGAAGTTCTTTATATATGAGTATTCTGGATAGTAGCCCATTATTGATATTTCAAAGAACTCTTCCCTGGTCTTTTCTCTCTTTATGGTGTCTTCTGATGAACCACAAGTCTTGATTTTCACTGTGGTTGAATTTAACAATTATTTCCTTTATGGTTAGTCTTTACATGTCTTATATAAAAAATTTTTTTTTTATACTTGAGGTTATTAGGGTATTTTTCTTCTAAAAATTATATAGTTTTGCCTTTTACATTTAGGTAGTTGATGAACACGAAACTGACTTTTGTGAATGGTACATATCTTAATTTCTAAATTCCTAAGAGTTTTCTAGTTATCTTTTTGTTTTTAATTTGTAGTTGATTACAGTCTGATAAGATAATACGATAATTTTTGAAATTGGTTGAAACTTGCTTTATATTATAGTTCAGTATATGGTCAGATTTTACAAAAGCTTGAAAAGAACTTGTATTGTATACTGAGTTAAGTGTCCCATATAGATATGTTTATTAGGTGAAGTTTCTATATATTCTTTCTCATTTTTTACTTGTCTGATATATCAGTTCTTGAATGAGTTGTGTGAAAAATCTTCCATATGATTATAGAGTAGTTTATTTCTTCTTATAGTTTTGTTTGTCAGTTTTTGCATTATGCAAACCTCTTATGAGGTACAGATACATACACAATTGTTTTATTTTCCTTGGGACTTTGTCATATCATTTTATGAAGTGACCCTCTTTAAAATAAATATTTGATGTTAATATAGCTTATACCACCATTGCTTTTGGTCAATATTTAAATTTATATTCTTTTCCATTCTTTTATTTTCATTCTTTCTATAGCTTGCTTTAAATGTATTGCCTGAAAACAGCTTATGGCTGGATTTCATTTTGCTTTATCCAGTACATCAATCTTTGCCTTTAACTGGAAGCATTTAGTCTGTTTATTTTTAATGTGATTACTGATGTATTTGGGTTTAAATCTTTGATGTTTTTCTCTCCTTTATTGCCTTCTTTGAATCGATTAATAATTTTTTCCCATTCTATTTTGTTTTCCTGTGTCAGTTTGGAAGTTGTGTATTTTATGTCTATTTATTCGCTAGCCTAGAAATTGAAGCATACTCGTTAATTAGACATGCCTAAATTAGTTGATATCTTTATTTTTCTCTCAAAAATATGAGAATATTAGAACACAGTGACTCCAACTATTTCCTCAAATTTATATGATATCATTGTCTTGTATTTTATTCTTTCCTTTTTCTTTTTTACTGAGGTATAGTTGACATAACATTATATTAGTTTTAGGTATACAATATAATGATTCACTATTTGTATAATTGCAAAATGATCACCACAGTAAGTCTAGTTAACATCCATCACCATAGATTGTTACAGAATTTTTTTTTTCCTGTGATGAGAATTTTTAAGAGCTACTCTCTTAGCAACTTTCAAATATGCAGTATAGTACTGTTAACTATAGTCACCATGCTGTGCATTACATCCCCAGGACTTATTTATTTGATAACTGGACATATGTATGTTTTGACATACCTTTAACTGATTTTGTTCTCCCCCACCTTCCCTCTGGCAACCACCAATCTGTTCTCTGTGTCTATGAAGTTATTTTTTTGTTTGTTTTTAGATTCCACATATAAGTGAAATCCCCTATCTTTTTTTTTTAAATTTATTAGTTTCAGGTGTACAAAACAACATAATGATTAGACATTTATATCCCTCACAAAGTGATAACCTCAACAAGTCTGCTGTCCCCCTAACACTGTATATAGCTATTACAGTACCATTGACTGTATTCCCTATGCTGTACTTTATATCCCCTGACTTATAAATATATATTTAATTATAGTTGACATTCAATATTAGTTTCAGGTATATAGTGCAGTGGTTAGGCATTTATATAATTTACGAAATGATCCCCCTGATAAGTCTAGTACACATGTGACACCCTACATAGTTTTTAAAATATTATTGTTGTATTTCACATTTCCATGACTATTTTGTGACTACCAATTTATACTTCCTTATCCCTTCATCTTTCTCACACATCCCCCCTAACACCCTCCCCTCTAACAATTAGTTCTCTGTATCTCTGAGTCTATTTCTGTTTTGTTTGTTTGTTTATTCTGTTCTTTAGATTCCACATACAAGTGAGATCATAGAGGATATTATGCTAAGTGAAAATAAGTCAGACTGAAAAAGACAAATATCTTTTTTTTTAATGGCTCAAAAGTTGCTTTATGCCAACTTAGTTTTGATTTCCTACATTATAATGTGTTCTCTCTTGCCATTCAGACTTTCTGTTTCTGCCTTGGCTTTCATCTTCTGCCCTCTGCACTCCAGTGAAAACTGGCTCAACAGGAAGAAGGCAGAACCAGAGAGCTGGCCACCAGCAGACCCTGCTAAAGAAAATTCTAGAGGACATACTGCAGGAAGAAGGAAAGTGATCTCAGATGGAAATTCTGAACTGCAAGCGAGAGCACGTAATGTAGGAAATCAAAACTAAGCTGGCACTGACAAAAGCTACAAAAAGAGGAGCGTGCATATAAAAGTTAAGTGATCTTAAAAAAAAAACATTGGCATTTTGGGGCATCATATTAAAGTTTGACAATATCCTTTTTTGTTGTTGTTGAAATATTACTGAGAGGCTTAAAAATATCCAGTGAGGTCAACTTTCCAGGTATTTTAACTGGAAATACCAGTTTTTAAAGGAAAAAAAACACACACAACGCACTGTCTTCCTCATCAGTCCTGCCCCCGTGATATGTCTCATCCAGGGTTCTTCATAATTGTGTTTGCATAACCCCCAAAAGTATTTGGAAAAACTGCACTCCTTTTCACGTCGTTTTAAAGTTGATATTCAAAATTTCACATTGCAATTTTACATGGTTGCAAAGAATATAATTTCTGGCATATTGTAAATGTTAAGTTTTAAGTAAAACGAGCACCTCACTTTCAAAAAAACGAGACAAAACTAAAGTAGAGTTCACGCAGTTGGCATACACCCTTAGGGCAAAAGCCGGGCTCTGGGCCCCCCATGCCTCCCTGTGGGTCCCTACTTCACTCAGCCCCTGCCTGATTAGTGTTCACATTTTTGCCAGCTCATTGATGCTTTTAAGGAGATTACATTTCTTTTCACCCAGAATTTCAGTTGTTTTTCAACAGGAGGGTCATTTTGGGGGACCAGCACAGCAGGTTTCCCAAGGATGCGCTGTTTTATTTTTAAATAGTGACGATTATAGGACATTATACCTTTCCTAGAGCCTTTATTCTATTATTTTAAAAATATGGATTAGCATATCTGTCTCTATTTATATATACAAATATATTACTTCTCTTGCCCTGGACATAGTGAGATGTGATAAGAGATGAACATCCTCTACAAATAGATGAGAAATTCAGTTGAGCTCATTGAATCCCAGTGAGCAAAGCACTGTACTGGTGACTGGGGCGAGTTAAGGAGAAATGAATGGCATAACCCCTGCCCTCCAGAAGCTGCTAGTCTAGTGTTGGATATAGACATTCATTTTTATACCAGAGACCCTGATAATAGATGTTATAATGGAGGATATACAATAAGAACTGGAAGACCATGGGGGAGGAACAAATTGGGGGGGAAGTGATAGGGGGCAGGGTATTTATGAGAGAAGTCGTAGCCGTTTGAACAGAGATGTGGACATGGGGAAATGCAGCATGTTTAGGAAATGCTGAGTCAGCCAGCGTGCATGGGTCAGAATGTGAATGCATGCACATAGTGTGTGGGCAGTGACAGCGATGGTGAGGGCGATGGTGACGGAGGCCGTAGTGGTAAATATGCTACAAAGACAGTGAATTCATTAGGGTTCTCCAGAGAAATGGAACCAATAGCGTGTGTGTGTGTGTGTGTGTGTGTATCTATATCTATGAGTTCAAACAATTAAGTTCATGAACTCATCCTAGAAAAAGTGCTACATGCCTCATTGCTGAATATCAATGTGGTCACCTTCAAAGTACTCCCCTTCGGAAGCTATGCACTGATGCCAGCGCCTAGTCTACCCTTCAAAGCAGTTTTGGAACTCTTTCTGGAATGGCCATCAGAGCTGTCGTCGTATTACCCTTGATGTCCTGAATGTCATCAAAATGTCTTCCTTTCAATATTTCTTTTCTCTTTGAGGAAAGAAAGAAGTCACTGGGGGCCAGATCAGGTAAGTAGGGAGGGTGTTCCAATACAGTTATTTGTTTACTGGCTAAAAACTCCCTCACAGACAGTGCTGTGTGAGCTGGTGTATTGTCGTGATGCAAGAACCATCACTTGTTGGCAAAAAGTTCAGGTCGTCTAACTTTTTCATGCAGCCTTTTCAGCACTTCCAAATAGTCAACTTGGTTAACTGTTTGTCCAGTTGGTACAAATTCATAATGAATAATCCCTCTGATATCAAAAAAGGTAGCAACATCATTACAACAAGTTCACAAACTTAATTGTCAGACTTTGTATATCTCTCTCTAGCTCCATCTCTGTATCTAATATTATATTATATATGTGAAGAGATTTATTTTAAGGAGTTGGCTCAAGAACTTGTGGAGACTTGGTGAGTCCAAAATCTAATGGGGAGGCTGGCAGGCTGGAGTCTCAGGAAAGAACTGCAGTTTGAGTCCAAAGGCTGTTCGCTGGTGAACCAGGGAAAGCCGATATCACAGATGGAGTCTGAAGGTCATCTGCAGGAGGATTCCCTCTTGTTCAGATAGGCCAACCTTTTGGTCTATTCAGGCCTTCAGCTGGTTGGATGAGGCCCACCCCCATGAGGCAGGGCAATCTGTTTTGCTGAAACTCCACTGATTTATATGTTAATCTCATTGAAAAACACCCTCACGGAAACATCCAGAATAATGTTCGGCCAAATATCTGGGCACCATGGCCCAGCGAAGTTGACACATAAAATTAACCATCATAAATAGATTGCAGCAAAACTGTAGAAATGCCATTATGGGGAGATGGGATTCTATTCTCTATGGAACTGAAAGACATTCTGAGACATTTGAGAAAGAAGACAGCTCTGGTAAACTCATAAAGGATGGACTGGAGGGCAGCAAAGAATACTGTAAACATGAAAGGGTAAGATTTTATCCACTAGGGAAAGGATGGAAAGGAGTATATTTGTATTCGTTCTGTGACTGCAGGTGAATTGCTTAATCTCTCTAAAGCTCAGTTTTCTCACCTTCAAAATAAGAACAAAAATAGGATCTGCTTTATAGTGTTGTGACATCTCATTGGATAATGTGTGCACCACGCCATCTCTGGAGAGCTGGTGGCATTGACAAGAGGATTGCATCTGTAGGAGCCAGCCTTCACGATGAGCTCCAGTGGTCCCTGCGCTTGGCAGTCACACCCCTGTGTACAGTTGTCCCTGGGTTTGTCTGTGTGACCAGCTGTGCTTGGGAGAAGAGATATGCCACTTAGAAGATGAGGTCATGAAAGACGAAAGCTTCTATCTCAGACATTCTGGCACTCCCTGGCTCTCTGTCTTTCTTGGATCACTGGCTTTGGGAGAAACAAGCTGCCACATTATCAGCAGCTCTATGGAGAGACCTTTGTGGTGAGAAGCTGAGGCCTCCAACCAACAGCCAGAGAGGAACTGAGACCTGCCACGTGGTGAGTTGGGAAGTCTCTGCCGAATCTTGTCAGATGACAGCAGCCCTAGCTGACAGCTTGATTCCAGTTTTAGGAGTGACCCAGCTAAGCCATTTCTAGATTCTGCACCCACAGAGAAAATGTTTGTTGAAAGAAAAATGTTTGTTGTTTTAAACTGCTACGTTTTGAGTAATTCATAACTGTTGAGTAACAAATACACACCTTGGCATTCAGCAAATGCCTGATTTAGGAATATGCAAAATGTAAGGAGAGAGCAGGGTGTTTCTTATTACTCTCTAGGGAGAACTGGGACATCTGGGGTGGGGTTTAAGAGGAGAGAAAGAAAAGGGGAGTGTTAGGGATTGAATTCTCTGATGACCTAGAGAACATTTGAAAGAGATGCCTGAGAAAAGGCCGAGGAAGTGAGGCTGTGCCCTTCGCATCATGCAAAGGAATGAAGTAGCCAGATCAGGCGCACTGTTCTCTTCCTTCTGCAGGCCCCCTACCCCATAACTATGTGTGTGTGTGACTATGACACATACACGCATACATATGCGTACTCTTCTGGACAATCATCCAGGGCTCCCGCTAGCCTGGACTGGACATTTTGGTGCCACGTCTGACATTCTCAGGCCTACAGGCACAGGGCTTGGCAAGCATTCTACGCCTTTGTGTGAAGGGGAGGCACCCCTTCTTCCACCTGGACACAAACCATTACCAGGGCTCAGGGCTTGGCAAGCAAGCCATGAGCTGGATCTCAGCCCTCACCTTCTTGTTGGTCAGCTGCCTTGTGCTGTGTACAAGCTGCACAACTGTCCTGGTACTTGCAGGTAGCTGAGCCTTTCTGGAAAAAGCTGCTTAAGCATTTATATGAATTGGGTTTAGGGAAGGTAGGAGAGCTAGAAGTTTGGAGACTCAGTCAGGGAGGGGTAATTCCATGGACTTTTTATGGACTCTGGGCCAGGAAGAGCAGCCACACTCTGGTAATTGCCATGTGGAGCAGCAACGCCAGGTCCCTTGATTTCCCCTCCCCTGAGGATAGAAAGAGAGACACTGCACATCTTCAGAGAGGCCCCCCACCCTGAGCGTATCTATATAGTAGCAAAATATTCACTGCAATGCTGCTCCTTTCCTTGAAGAAATTCAAGGTTCCTTTCATTTGTTTTTTTAATCACAAAACCAACTTTCTGCTTTTACCTGTCCTACAAATTCCTCAGTTTTATATAAAACTCAGACGAAGGAGGTTTTAATGCCTCTGCAGTTTAAAGGCCAACCAACTAACCCATAAATATAAGGGCCAAAGATCATCATAAGATGACCCTTGGCTGAGTCACTCAAAGGTCAAGTGTCTGGTTCAGAGTCACATGACATTCAGGGGCTGCAGTGGGGGCATCGTCTACGACTCCTGCGTTCATCCATCCAGTGCGGACCCAGCCCAGTCATATGCCATGCCGAGGGGAAGACTGACATGGAAATAGATATTTCTCAGATGAAGTCCTATAAAGTGCCGCATAGCAGAGAAGTTTTCTACTGTGTCTTGGTCAGTAGAGAAACACGATGGGTCAAAAAAAAATAATTCTTTTTTCAAAGGATGAACTTCTTGTATGTTTGTAATCATCTGGCAGCCAGTATCTAGGTTGAGGCCAGCTGTTATACGGTAAGATGAGAAATAAAGGAAATGTATTACAAGGAATTCACGCCGATTTCATTTTGCAGTGAGTGGTAACAGAAAAAAATATATAAATAGCAGCAAAAAGCTTGGAACTCAAACTATTTTTAGTCTTTTGAATTAATCTACAAATGAATGATTTGAACTAGTATGTAAAAAGGGACCGGGTGACAGTGGAATACAGATATTGGTGCTGAGGACAAAGGCTTTTTAAAGCGTTACACAGATCCGGAGCACCAGCAAACTTTGAGTCACTTGGAGAATTTTGCATGGAAATGTAAAGTTGTGGCCCCAAGGATAGGATTAAACATAATAATCCTAAGATTTGTGGAGGGGTAAACAGCAAAAACAGAACCTTGGCAGACCTGACGGATTTCATGTAGCATTCACATCAGCTGAAGTAATATTTAGAAGCCAGGAAAAATGGATGACGAGTCTTGGGAGGGAAAATATAACAAAACCCCAAATCAATAGCAAACTCTTTTGTCGTATAGATATGATGTACCATGAAAAATGAATGAGAAATTCGGTAGCGCCTGTTGAGATTGTGCAGAACATGGGGGCAGCTCGAAAGCAGAGCTGTTTCCCTGTGAGGATGAGCTAAATTACTCTGGGCTGGATGCCCTGGGAGCCTGCATTGTCAGCTAGGGCATGGGCACTAGGTAGGAACAGGCCTGGTGGCAAGGAGCTTTCTGGTCTAGCTGGTGAATAGTTTGTACCTTGTTCTACTGACAAAATGCTCTCTCTCTTTCGTGCTGATTCGTTATTTGCACTTTAAAATTTGCTAATCATAAGGGCAATGACGCTGACCTTTATTTTGGTCACTTTTATACAAACTGGGTATTTGGGGAGAGCTTTTGCATATGACAAAGTTAGCTGGCCATCAGAACGCAGCGATGCTTTTGGTCATCTGCTCCTGCTTTGTGGAGATTTTCCTGGTGGCTCTAAGATCTGGGATGTTCTACATTTAATGTTACACTTTCTATTTTGTCTTTAATATATATATATATATATATATATATATATATATATATATATATATATATATATATATATATATACTGTATAACAATTGTGTAAAATAAGCTTGGAAAGAAACCAAAATGTATCCTCTTCTCATCACCCGTGAAGTGTTATCAGTCATGGTTTAATCTTATCTTCAGATTTGACAAGAATAATTCTTTCTCTCTCAGCTCTGAATTCTTTTTCTGGGAATGGATGCCAGTAGGCAAACCTGGTGTCCAAAGCCCCATGGGGATTTGTCATCTGCTTTCTAGCATTCATCTCCCTCAGCCTCAGACTTTCCTTTGCTTTGGCTAATTAGCCATCATTAGTGTGACATTTGAGTATTTTCACTAGAGATAAAAGTCTACCATCTTTTGATGTCTTGGTATCTTCTCTCTTGATGCACCTTAAGTACCGAAGCAGAAAGTGTTATATAAAGTCAGTTTTATATTCCTTCCTGTAACCACCTGACTAATGTTTCTCCAATCAGAAAGTTTCTTGGCCAGATTGAATCTATACCATTTCATTTTTCTTTCAATGATACTCATTGGATTATGGAGAAAACAGGAATTAATGCCATCATTTAAAAACTGTGGAATTGCATTATGGAGATAATAATTGAAATATAAATGTGCTCCCTGATTCTTCATTTTCTGAGAAAAAAGAGACTAGAACTTGCTTCTTCTTATAATCCCTTGAAAACATAAAAAGATTAAACAAACTATATTATTTTTTTAATATGGTATTCTCTAAACCAAGTATTCTTAACACTGACTTATGGTAGTATTTACCTGGGAAGTTTTTACAAATATGGATACTCAGGTCTTACCCCAGATCAATTAAATCTGGCGTGGCTTTCTTTATATTTATCCTTCTTGGAATTTATTGAGCTTTTTGAATCTATGGGTCAACGTCTTCCATCAGCTTTAGAAAATTTTCATCCATAATTTGCCTAAATATTGCTTCTTCCCCATTCTCCCCTCTCCTGGGATTGCAATTATACATTTGTTAGATCATTTCAGTATGTCTCACATATCTTTTCTGTTCTGTTCCTTTTTCCTCTGTGTACTTTATTTTTAATATTTTGAAGTTTATCTGTCTTTGAGTTCACTTATCCAAGCTTCTGACTTGTCAGTCTGATGTTAAACCCATCCAATATATTCTTACTTTCAGATATTTTAATTTTAGGTTTTAGAGTGTCTTCTGATTCTTTTCATAGATTTCAATTCTCTGTGGAAATGCTCCATATTTTAATCATTTGTCCACTTTCGCCTTTATTTTCTTTAACATGTTAATAACAATTATTTAAAGACCTTGTCTGCTAATTCCTACATGTAAGTCATCTCTCTGTTTGCTCCAAATGGCTGGATTTGATGTTTGTTTGTTTGTTTGTTTGTTTGTTTCCTGCTTCTTCTCATGTCTTGTAAATTTTTATTTTATTCTGGACACTGTGTATAAGAGAACAGTAGAGACGAAAGTTTAAATTACTATGACTAAGAGAGGATTTGCCCTCTGATTGATTTAATCAGGGATGGGAATTTAGTCAAATTCAGTCTCTCTCTGGTTTCAAACATTTCAGAGTGGAGAAGACCCTGTTATGATTTTTGCCCGCTAGCCTCCCCCATTTCTGCTTGTCTAGACTATAGGGCAGTCAAGCGGCCTTTTGGCAATTTTGAACTTTGCTCTCTAGTCTCCAGCCCCATGCTTCTTCCACATTTGGCAAATGTCTTAAGGAGGAGACTGGCTGTGTGTCCCAAGCAGATGTTCTTCCCTGAGATGGACTTTGTCTCCCCACTATTGTGAGACTACAGTCTATTTAAGTCTGCTCTTTTATAGAAGCTCTCTCACCTTCCAAGTGCTCCTTGACTCAGCAAATGAACCACAGGGGAAAATGGCCTTTGTGCATTTAGGGATCATGAGGTTTCCAAATGATCATTCCAGCCCCATACAACCTCCAAATCTTTGGTAGTTTTTCTTTCTCACAGTAATGTCCTTGTATTCAGGCCAAGCTCGAGCCTCATCTTGCACTTAGAATTGGCAAACTCTCAGGTTAGAAAGCAGCCAGTGGCCGCCTACTCATTTTGGAAGAGCTCTCCTATCTTTGGTTGAGTTCATTTAGTCCTCTTTGCTTCCATAGTTTTCGACATCTTGGATAATGTAATTTTTGCAATTTAGCTGGCTTTTAAAAATTGTTGCAGCTAGAGCAGTGTTCTGTTGCTTCCTACTGCATTTTACCTGGAACCACAATTAGTTAAACCATCAACCAAGCATTCTGATGGTAAGTGTTAGTTTTGGTACATGGATCTTATAGAAACAAAATGGGGAACACAGAACATAAATAAAAAGTGTTTTTCTCTTCTGAATGCCTGCATTCTGACACAGATATATACACTTATGAGTAGAATGTCTGTAATTTTTTTTCTTATATGTTAGTCCTCAAAGACAATAAGCTTCCTGTGGACATGGACAAATCTGATATTACTCAGAACAATGCTGAGCTGATACTTTTTTGATTAGTTGATTGGTTGATGTTTTCCACCAACATTTGGACAGAGATAAAAACCATATTGGGTTTGCAGAGCCCAGACTATGTGTTGTGAATTTAGAGTGAAGACATACACAAAAATTATAATTGTCCACCATTCACGAGAAATGATTGTATAAAAGATGCAGGAAGTTTGCTAATTTGTTTCATATTATCAAGATTGTTTAAAATTGGATGAACAGGTAGTAGAATCTCTTTCCCAGAGGGTGTCTGGATAAAGATAAGTGTTTATGTGTCTTGAATTAGTTACTGGTTCTACTGGAAGGCACTGATGAAAACTGATTCAGCCTATAAAGATTTTTCTCTGCTTCTCTTTATTTCCGCATTTAATCAAATTATGCAAAAGCTAAGGAGAGCTGAGAACAAAGCCACATAAAGTAGAAAATGGGCTTTAATATGATTTATTTGGTTTTTGAATAAAATTCAATCCAAGAATATACCAGCATGAGGAAAAGATGACGTGCAGAACCTGAAGCCTAGAAAAACTAAGAATCCATAGAATAAGGTTCCCTCGAGTCATTTACTTTAAATATATGCACTCATTATACAGAGCATGTCTCAATTCTTCAATCATTCATACTTAATGTTAAGTTTGACGAGCATAATCTTATAGGATCTTACACCTGGGCTGTGGATCATTTCTGTGTTGAACTCACAATACATGTCACTCTCATTGGAATAAAAAAATGACATTTTAAAAATCTGCTTGTGAGTGAATGGATATGAACATATGGGGAAAGAATAAATGTGGGATTTGAAGACGGGCCATTTATTTGTAATTTACTGGGGAATCCATCATGTTTGGCATTTAGTGTGCAAAAGGGAGCTTTCTATTAGACAAGAATGTGTGTTGTGTTGATTCTCACTTGATTTCTATACTAGTAAGTAGTTATCCAGTGTACACAGAACAAACTGAGGCGTCTACATGTGACTGTAGATCATTCGGGCAGAGTGTGCATTGTACATGAATGAAAATATTTATCCAACCACAGAACACATTGAATCCTAGAACATCTGACTACATTCTGTAAATCACCGTATCGAATGTACAGTTCCTCCTGCTTTAACATTTCATTTCTCCAGAATTTTCCAGAGTTTTTCTGGACCATCTGATGCCTTAATTAAAAAAAGCAACTCCATCTCAGATAGGTGCACCCTAAGTTTTCCTTTGTGGATAATTTAGGTTTATATTATTGCTTGAAATTGTCCTTATGTTGGTTCTTCCACTTGGTGGAGAATGGAGTTATTCCCCTTGAGATCGTAACTGCTGTTTTTGGTAGGTTCTGTACTGTCGTTTGATAATCTCAGTGGATGCTAGCGACAGAGAGTCCTACTGTCAGTTTAACGGAGCTCCCTCTCTTCCAAATAGTGGGACAGACTCCAAGAAATCCAGCAAGTTGCTCAACATCCCATAGCTCATTGGTGGCCGAGTCAAGCTTAGAATCAGACTCTTGATGTTCTGCTGTGCTGTATTTCTGCAATTTTTGCCCTATATCCTCACAATTTTGACCTAATCTTGCTTTCTGATGCCAATGTTGATGTAATTACTAATGCAGTTAGTTCTGGAAAATAAGCACCTTCTTTGAAGAAGAAAGTTACTCTTCACATGTAATCAGAAGAGGTGGAGCATGCATCCTTCAAAAATGTCTTATGTAGACTTTCCAGAGGGTAAATAAATGACACTCTCCCCAGTTTACTTGCTTCAGATTGTTGAGCTAGAATCTTGACCTGTGAACATTGTTAGCATCAAGTGGCTAGAAACACAGCAGGGGGAAATCAGTCTTCTTGCATTTTCTGTTGGGAGAACATCCTTAAATTATATCGAATTCTTGCCTTATAAAGTGCCGCATAGCTCTTTTGCTTTAGTGGCGGCTGCTCTGCCATACAGGCTACTTGGAAAGTAATTAAATTGAACAGACACTGCCCTTGATTTAAAGTCAGAGGGGGAAGCAGTTAATTGAATAGAAATGACAGTCCTTTTTTTTTTTTTTTTTAAGTCTAGGCCAAGCTTAGAGACAACGTAAAATATTAAAGGGAAACTGCCCCAAACAATCCGGATGAATCATTGGCTTGGTGAGTACAATTTATTTTATTTCACTTGATGAGCAAAGGAAACATTTGAGTTCTTTGTGGTTTTCTGTGAACCCTTTCTCTCCAGGTAAGTAACAGTTGGACTTCCCTTGTCACCTTGGTGCAGAGCCTTTCAAACCTTTTCTCCCTGGCTTTTTCTGGTCTGTTTTCAGGTTGAAGGGGCGTGTGTGACAGAAGCTGGGAAATGAAAGATGGGATTGTTTTCTTGTCATCCTGTACCCTTGCCACCTGGCGACTGTGATTCTGCTGAGTGGAGATACATAATGGCCACCTCAATGCAGCATGCTCCTTTATTTCCTGGGGGTCAGGCACGAGGAGGGCACAAGATCTGTGGAAATGTGACCCTGGTTGGAGCAGGGGTAAGAGCCCCTCGGTATGTAGAAGATTGAAGGAAATGACTTCTAGGGAAAGTTCATAGCGTTCTGAAATCAATAGCTAAAAGTAAAAATGCTCATTTTTCCAGAATAAAGTATAATTAAAATGTCCCCAGAGGGTGAATGAAAAGAAAGGAACTTCTTTATCAAGCAATGGATATAAAATAAAAATCCAAAGTGAAAAAAATACATCAAATTTTAACTCTAAATTCTATATAAAGAGAGCGTTGTAGCACTTACGATATTTATATTGAAAGTCTTCATAGCCTGGCCTCCTCAATTATATTTCCCTTTCAATCATTTCCTTTTCATCTCCAGCCAAATTCTTAACCTTCACATACCCAGAAGAGCTTACCTGGAACCTGATGGATTTGTGTAGAAGAGAAGACAGAGTTGGGACATTGTGAAGAAACCAGCGTTTCTCCATGGTCCCATGATTCTTCTGGAAGTGTTAGGAGTGGAAATCTTTTCACCTTTATACTTAGAATAAAGCAACCCGGTGTTAACAATAAGTTGGCTTCTGCATACTCTTTGGTAAGCAAATGCTTCTGCCACTAAGCCCAATTTTCTAGTCTGAAGGTCAGGGAACAGGCTTGCGTAACCCTAGGGCAGATGAATGGAGGGATGGAGGGATGAGAGGCAGCTGGAGAGACTCTGAACTTCTGGCTCGGCTACTATCTGGCTGTCCCTGAGGAGAATGCCACCTTCCCTCGTTAGGCCTCAGTTCCATTGTGGCTACTGAATGAAGAGATCAGATGAGATGATCTCTAAACTTCTAGCCCTGATGTGACTTTATGACAACTCCTCCCCCAGCTCCCCAGGGCATTTAAGTGGTGGAATCACATATAAGTTCAAACAACTAGGTCTCTCTAAATTGCTGGCATGAGCTGGGCCTGGAGGTAGCCCGTGCATCCTCACACGTGCATCCAACACAGGTGAGCTATTTTTAAGTAGTGCCTGTATTTTAGGAACGGGTCCACAGAACCAGGGTCTTCCTTTCTGCAAAAGGGAGTTGATCAGCAATTTACAAAGGATAAGAAAAAATGTTGATATTTTTGCTTGCAGAGGGGTTTATCCCTTTCCCATTCAAAATTTTCAAGTTGCTGTCTTTCTAGATTCCTCAAGTATAAAATAAAGAGATTGAAGTGGTGATCTCCAGCAGAGTCTCCCATTGGGTATTTCACAGAAAAAATTTCAAGAATCAATAATCAATGTTTGGGCAGGGGGGAAAGGGCTTGGCTTAAAGATGAGATGAAACAGGCATCATTACTACTAGACATCTCAAACTTGGTAATTTGCTAATAGTACATTTTGAGCTTTGAAGGTGGGAGTACAGAATATAGTATTTACTAAACTTGTTTAATTACAGAATTCATCCCTCTCCCACGAATTTATTATTATTATTATTATTATTATTATTATTATCTTAAGCAACTAGTGTTCTGAGGATACTTGGAGAACTTTGCTTTAAGGGGTCAATGCTTTTAATGCCCACATACTCTCCAGAAGAGGTGTCCCATTTATATGTCAGCAACGGAGATTCAAGTTACATGTACTGAAGAACTTCCCACATGAAACTATGCAATAGGTGCGGAAGAAGATTATGGGATTTTTCCTATCCAGACTTTGCTGTATCAGTCCACAGGCCCTTGTTCAGGTCCCCCTTCAGTCAGGGCTTTCTTAAGCACTCTGCTTTGTGAGTGAAAACAGAATTGGCCTTGAAAATGAAGAGCGAACAATTAGAAAAAGTGAAGTAAACACTTGTGTCAAACCGATCGAGCTTTTATGTAACAATTGGGAGTCATGTTTTGAAGTTCGGTTGTGTGGCATTCCTTCCCTTTTATTTCACACTGTGGCCAAGAACTCTATATTAGCGCTGGCATGAAATCTGTGGGTGGTGTTGCTTACTTATCTTGACTGTTATGTAATCTTTCTTACTCACTAGGATGTGGTGTTCTTGTTGTGTAGCCACCGACATTTCTCAGGCAACATAATGATGCATGAGATTCAGTAGTATAGTATTCCAACTTTCTAAAAAGATTTCCACATTTGCCCATTTGAAAAAACTGTATATGCCGCTTTAAGTGAATTGCGTTAAAAGTTTTCTTCTGTTCCAGCAAATTTCAGATTTCAGTTTGAAAAGGACCTAACTGTTTGACAAATGTAGGTTACATACTACCCAGGAAAGTCCCTCTCTGAAGCAGAGAAGACGGCAGAGCAGGAAGTCAAAGTTGGCCAGCAGAGATTGCTGCTCCCAACTTCTCATCATAGGCTTACCATCTGCATCTCTTCTGACTGGTGTGAAAAACAGAGTGAATAATGAGTAAAGAAAGGTGGTCCTGCTGCTGTTCTCCTTGGGTTTCTAGATCAGGATAATTTTCATTAAGGCCATCATTTACCACAACACATTTCTGATAAGTACAGTTTTGCCTTGCCCCATGATCACAATGATTAGAACAGAGGTGGTGCCCAATACTTGTTTTTGAATGAGTGAATGAATGAATAAATGAATTATACAAAGCTTGATACAGCGAAAAAATGTGTGTGAATTCTGGCTCCATCACCGACCAGCTGCCTTTCTTGGCTGAGGTTTCCTCACTGACATAGATTAGGGCCCCTGGCCCCCAGCAAGTAGGCTGTTTCGAGTAGAACACACTAGAACACACTAGAATCTTCCAGCAGAGTTACAAGTTAGTTTTATGCCATTCTTGCCCCTTTCTTTTTCCTAGATTTGTCAGAATTTCTTGCAGAAAGGAGAATGAAACTCAATTTGATATCTTCTTTCTATTCCAGAGTCTTTACCGCTACCTCCAATCCCTCTGTTTTTGACTTACCATATACCTACCTCTCCCTCACTCAACCGTAAAAAGATCTCAACTTCCAGTTATGAGATAAGTAAGTCTTGGGGATGCAATGGTGACTATAGTTAATAATACTGTATTGTATATTTGAAAGTTGCTAAGAGTCAAAATCTCAAAAGTTCTCATCATAAGTAAAAAATATTTGTGACTACGTGAGGTGATGGATGTTAACTAAACTTACGGTTGATCATTTCACAATATATACATATATCCAATCATTATATTATACACCTTAAACAAATACAATGTTACATGTCACTTATATCTCAATACAACAGAAACAATTTCATAATCAAAAGCTAAGAGTAATAATAAAATAATAAAGATAAATAACAACGATAATCATGTTAAGAGATTACTTCATTCCAAGTAATTTTAATATCTTATTTTATTTAATCTACAATTGTATTAGAGTCATTATTCCCATTCTGTAAGATAATGAGCCAAAAGAGGGTTGTCACTTGCACAGAGTCACACAACTAGAAAGTGTCAGAACTGGAATTTGAACCAAGCCTCTTTGCCTCCAAAGTCTCTCTCTACTGTCTCCTCACAAAAATGATGGGGACCGTTGGACCAGGTCCCTTCTATGGTTCCATGTAGCTCTGATTCCTCAAGCCTATGCCGCATGCCATGGTTTTTGCTGTCTGTGTCTCAGTCCTGTGTTTCAGCTCCTCTATTTTTTTCAAGTATTTGTTCTGGTGGGGCAAATATTCAGAAGCTTATCTGTTAAGTATGGGTTTGAGCCAGATGTCACCATGGGGTTTCTGTGACCTCCTCCACCTTGGGGGCGACATTTTACTCATCTCTTCATATCCAGAATAACCAATGAGGTCAGTTTTATTATCATTGCTGTTTTCCAGGCAAAGAAACTAAGGCAAAGAGAGGCTCCACAGCGACTAAATAGTAAAGCCAGACTTAAATCCAGGCCTTTGTTTGGAAGTGTGATTTCCATTCAGCACTGGCACTTAATAAATATTCTTTGAATGCATGCATAAATGAATGATAGCATGGTATCTCAATTTGTTTCCTGTGCTTTTAAATCAAAGGTGTCGAATGGCTCATGGGCAAACCATCTGTGGATGTGCTGTATCAAGAGGCCCAGCTGTCTGCAAGAGAATCCAGAACATAGAGAAAGATGGAAAATGAAGACTTTGGCACCCGTCAGCTATTGAGAACCTGCCAGATGTGGTTCCATGGGTCGCCCGGGCATACCTAGGAAGCTACAGACAAAATTGTTGCCAATATAGAAACGCCAGTCAAGGTGAGGCTGTGTGACCAGAGAAAAGAGAACTGGGACAGTACCAAAGTTTGCGTAGAAAGGTCAGCAGCCTTTGGGATAAATCGATTTTTCACCACCCAAACGAGAATATTGTGCTCATATAGAACAGTTCCGCAAAGACATCAGATTTCTTACCAATGATCTCTCTCTCCCTGCCCACTCCCACCACCTATTTCATGAATCTTTCACAATGGCTTCAGATGAGCTGTTTAAATAAGAAAGGAAATGGAAGCTGGGGGTGGTGAGGTGCTGTTAATTGAAACACTGAGTTTTCTGTCACTGGTAGGAAAACACAATCCTTACGCAATTTTTTTTGTTGTTGTTGTTATTTTTTAAAGGCCCTCACTAAGGTGTTTCATTCCAGCACTTAAAAATCTTTTCAGATATTCGTTTCAAGTGGACCTTAGGTATCATAATCTTGGATGTGGCTCCATGCACATTCTATTTAAAATTTGTTTAATCACAATCTAATGACATGCTTTGTTCTGCATGCTTGCTCCAATGTGGTACTTATTTCCCCATGAGTATTTATTTGACTTTTTAAGAAAGACATGCCCTCAGTGATGGTTTTTCTTTTCCTATGGGTCTGTTCCAATATGAACACATTTATTTCTCCACCTTCATTCGGGCCTCTTTGAAATCATGGAAAAAAACACCTACTTCTCTGTGCCTCAGTTTTCTTCTCCATGGAGAAGAAATGGACCAAATAACAGTAGCTGTCACATACGAGAATGTGTATAAACAGTAAAAGGACCACAAATGTTTGTTCTTATTCCATTCTGCTCTCATAAGAAGAAGCACATGCTTCGGGCAGCAGGGTATCTCGTTTTGAGGGATTTTTGACAGCAGAGGATAAAGGGGGATTTTCTTGTTCATCTCTAGTCTTGTCAGCCTCATCATTATTATCAACAAATGTTGATTGAGTACTTATCACTAGGAGGGTAGGGTGTCAGATCCTGGTGAGAGGAGGAAGCATATGACATCTTTGCAGAGAGGTTCTGATTTAATTGGGAAGACCACATATGCTAAGAAATTAAATAGCAATGCAAATTATCCGTGTGAATACTATGGCTACTAAAACCTATGAGAAGTCAGAGTGGAGAGACCATAGAGAAGGCGGTAATGATGCTTGAGCTGCCCTTGAAGGATGAGTAGGTCACACCTGCTAGGCAATGGCTCAGTGGTATGTCTGTTGGGTGAGGACTGGGAATAGTTAGCTGTGGAAAAGAGAGGTGTTGACAGACACTGACAGATGTATGTCTTCTTCACACTGCACTCTGACCATCTGAGTTAACCAGTGATAACACCATATCACTCTAGGTTTTCAGTTTCTCTGCCTTTCTTGGATCCAGGAGACATTGATAGCTGTATCAAGAGGACTAAAGATATTTGGTTCAGTTTTTAAGCTGTTTGTCATAGTATTTATTGTAGTTACTGAGATCAGGCTGGATACTTGATATATATACATCTTTGTATACACGGAAGTTGAAGAGAAAATTAGTTTGGAGTTTTGTCATCTTGAAAATGGCATACAGCAAACAAAATAAGATTCATATATCATCGCAAGAATTGTTTATATCTGACTTTTATTTCACAATATGTTGCATGCCCTGTATCTCAGCCTACTTGCTATCCTTTATAGGGAACAATGCACTCGTGTTACACTTCTGGCAAACAGCACTGCTGGCGTCTGGCTAGTCGTTGGGTTGCAAAGTGATCATTTTGCACTGGTTCTCTGGAAGGTAACCATAGAGGAGGTCTAACCCCAACTTTGCCATTGAATCCCCTCAGTTTCCTAGTTTTGATGATGAACTAGCTGAACTAGCCTAATGTATTTCAAACCCCTTGTAGCAGCATCATTTCCTCCTACAGAATCTTCTACGGAATCGTCGTTTATAAAAGTCGTGTTTTCTGGTGAAGACAGAGGTGAGGTAGAGGGGAGGGAGCCCACAGGCCTGCTGACGCTCCTCTTCCTTCGGGCCTTAATCACCGCAGAAACCAGACTGAATAAAGTTGAATGGAAAGACTTTGAAAGTCTCTTCCGGTGATGATATTTGGTTATTTTAATTCTATTTATAGAAAAAACTATCATCATGGAATCTGGTCTGGCATCCTGGCATGTCATTGAAATGGAATGCAGTGTAGGTCCCATTTCTTTGGAAAAATTCCACCTCACAGGGAAAGTGCCAGGCCAATGGGATTCCTGTCTGGGTTTGTACAATGTAGGGTGACTAAGCTTGAGGACATTAAGAAGAGGAACATGTATTTGAAAGGGGGCATGATAAAAAGCTAAAAGGAAATGTTATCTAATCCTGTGGTATTATTACACTTAATTGTTCCATGTGGGCAAAATATATTTTTTTGTTTTCTAAAGCTATTGAGGAAAGGGAGGGGAGTCTCCATTTTCCCTCATTTATTTATTCACTCATTAATTCATCAAGTATTATTTATTGAATTGACAATGCTAAACAAATCTCTGATAGTTCTTAGGAATTGATGACCATTGTCATTTTGGCTTTCAGTTTTTATGTGAGAAATAGACTTTATTTTTTCAAAGCATTGTGTGTTCAACTCAGAAAGAGAATAATGACCCTTGAAGTTTGCTTCCATATCCCATTAGTTAATTAAAACTAATAAATCGGGTTGAACAAATATTAGTAACACAATACTTACATATTATTAAACAAATCTGAGAGAAAAATAGCTATTTTTATTTGCCTGTTGTATGTATGTATGTATATATTTATTTCTTCAATTATAGTTGACATTCAATATTATATTAATTTTAGGTGTACAGCACAGTGGTTAGACATTTATATAATTTAAGAAATGATCCCCCTGACTAGTCTAGTACCACCTGGCACTGTACATAGTTATTACCATATTATTGACTATACTCCCTAAGCTGTACTTTATATCCCTGTAACTATTTTGTAACTGCCAATTTGTACTTCTTAATACTTCACCTTTTCCGTGGAGCCTCTGAAGCCCCCTCCCATCTGGCAACCATCAGTTTGTTCTCTGTATCGAAGAGTTTGCGTCTGTTTTGTTTGTTCATTAAAAAAATAGCTCTTTTTTGAGTGCTGTCTGGCCCCAGGCTCTATAACATTATGTATCTAATCTCATTTAGCCCTCCTCGTAACTCCTTTTAATTGGCATCATTATCCCCACTTTATAGGCAATCAAACAGAGGCTTGGAGAGATGAAGACATTTACACGTTCAATAAGGAATGAGACTGAACTACAGAGCCAACTCGGTCTGGTTCCAGAATTCTTTCCTCTTCCATTTTCTACTGCCCCTCAAAAAGTAAGTATCGAGACCTCTTCCCCAGCCCTCCATAAAAGAAAATATTTGTGAATGTTTCCTCAGTAACTATTTGTTCAATAAATAGATCAATGTGACAGTATTCGCCAAACTGTAGTAGCATGGAATTGTCCTAAGGCAAAGGATGATGTATGTGAACTTTACAAGTCTATTAATATTAAGGAATTATTGTTAAATTTTTATGAGTGATCATTGTATTGTGGTTATGCTTTTAAGAAAAGAGTCCTTATCTTTTGGAGATGCACCCTGAGACATCTACAGATGAAATGACATACTGGCTGATATCCACTTAAAAAACGACGAGACAGAAATGAGGGAGTTTAGATCCAACAAGCTCAGCCATGGATTGATGATAAGTGATGACACAATGTGTACAACAGAGGGGTTCATTTTATTATTTCCTCTCATTTTTGTATACACTTAGAATTTTTCATAACAATAAGTAAAAAAATAAATAGATTTCAGGAGGGCAAAAAGATAACAAGAAGGGAATACAAATCCATTACAGGGAAGTCTACTCTAGTTTTTTTCTTTTTTTTTTTTTTAATGATAGTGTCCTAATTTTCACCAAACTAATGACAAAATGCATCTCTCTAATAGGGCCACTTTGGGAGAGGGCATTTTCTTATCAATTACCTTTTAAGTGTTCACTTTCTTAATACAGACCTAAGGATCAATTTCCTTAATTTATTGTATGAACTTGAGCCAGCCTGAGCCTTTGTATGTAAGTTTCTCATCTGGAAACGAGAGAATCAATCAAGACAGTATCTGAAATTTGTTCCATTTGTAAAATTCTGTGTTTCTGACTAACTAGTGAAAAACTAGAGATACTTTGCTATTTATTGCTAGCACCCAGATTCATGGACAAAAACAGTGTGAGAATCCTGACACGCCCTGAATTCAGGAGTAAGATAACTAAATTTAAAACTCCTTTGGAGCCAAGCACATTCCTAGGTGGTTCTCTGGAATACTAGCTGTCTTCGTAGGCTGCCAGGGCTTTTCACCCAAGACAGCAGGTTTAAAACACAAAGAACTGGTTATCTTATAGAAGGTTCCTACTTCCCGAGAGGCAGGATTGAACTAGCATACAACTGAAATGAAAGGCCCTCCCTTCAGAACAGTGGAACAGCCAATGCGGAGTGTAGATTGCTTCTGTGAGGGCTCCTCCAGTGGTTAAATCTCAATTGATGACTTCAAGGGAACAGCCTTTTAGTAATTCTGTGCGAATGCTAAGTTGAGGCACCTCTTCTACAGGATACAATCCAATTAAAGCCAAGCCAGATTGAAGGAAGATTCACAGGTTTGTGGTTGAGCAATCGTGTTCTCATGTGAATTCATCAGCTAAGAGACCCACCTATTGGCTGACGTGATTTGACAAGCTGTGTCCTTAAGTGTACTTCATTTGTGTACGTGTCAGCGTATGCATCCACCCATGCAGGAGTGCCCAGGGCGGAAAAGACACAGCCATGAAAATTTTAATACATTGAAAAAGAAGTGCTTAAAATACTATCATGTAGCATTGGAGAAATTTGTACCCCGAGCTTGTATTAGTAGAGTCAGGATTTGAGATATTTCTATACTTCAAATCTATTTGGGGGAGTGGGCTTTACTGTTATTTTTAATTTATCATATACAGTATTAAAAATAATATGACTTCTAATATTTGTAAAGCAGAACTTCTCCAGTCTAGTTTCTTTTCCTGGGTCCTTGCTCTAATGCTGACCTTTAGGTTCACTGTGAATTAGAGAAAAAATAAGACACTTTCCTGAGACCTCTGGAAACCTTTACTGAATGAATTATTTTAATTCACACAGTGCTCTTCAGAGTTTAAGTTTCTTGGCTCCAAGCAATGACTTTAATTGGCCCTTAAATCTGGATTTCTGTTTCTTTATTTTGGCCAGGAAGAGTGGGACCAGAGGTAAGAGGGAACCCCATTTTGACTAAAGAGAAAGGGTGGCCTAAGTGAACAAATTCTTGTAGGTTCCCATTGTGCTGACATTATTCCTCAGATTTAGTAAGAAAGAGAAATGTTATGTAGCAAGGGCTATGGTTAAGGCCCTTGACTTTCAAAATGTACCAGGAAGGCAAGAGTTGAAGACAAGAAAAGAAGGAGAACATAAAAGCAGTTAAAGAAAAGGAAGAAAAAAGGTCTATAGTTGGGTGGGGAGAAGGGAGTAGCAGCCATTGAAAGTAGCAAACTAAGTCAAGAGAAAGGGACCATTCTTAGAAGATAGGGATGGTAGCTCTGGGCAATTAGTGTTGACCATTATTTGCCACCCTGGGAATCAGTGTGGTGGGCGGATGTCCCATGGAGTGGAGGGCGGGAAATGCACATGAGTTGGAAACACCTTGTTTCTGCAGGTGGATTCTATAAAAAAAGCCATTACTGTTCATTTTTAAGTTCTTATATTGGCAGTGTTCCTCTGATACTAGCATACTTTAGGGGTATTGATGAGACTAGCATAAAAGATACCTGTGAAAAGGTCAGTACAAGCGTAGTAAATGACCTATAAGAGGACTTTGAAAGAGTCCATGAGCCTAAGGATGAATTTGGACTTGTATGAAGGTAATAAAAGGCAACCTTTTGCCCAGAACTTTTTGCAGCAATTTGTATTTGCTGTCTGCATCTGTGTAATCTATATTCATGTTTACATACACATATCTGTGATACACATTTAATCATTTGCAATCTGTAGTTATAAGATCTAAATTACTTTCTGATCTTGGTAATGTACAGTCTCTCTATGTATCTTTCTGATAAGTGAAATTACAATTTTCCCACAATCTTCCCATGTTACGCTTTTAATAGTCTTTGGAAATGTATGAACTCTAAAACATGGTCAATAATTTGTTCTATTAACTTCTGTAGTAATCAAATGAGTGTAAATGGAAGCAAAAATGTGACAGCATTGTATCCCTGCAAAACAGACAAAGCTTAAAGAAATAGTAATACTATGTTGACAACAATGCAGGAAATGAAGCACTTTTATTTTGCTGCTGGTGGGAATGTAAATTTATGCACCTTTTTGGTAAAGCAGTTTGGCACTAAGATTCAAGTCTTTAAAATGTTTACAAACACAAACCTAGCCATTCCGCTTCTAAGAATTTATCTTTAGGAAACTGAGATGGTACAAGAATAAATACACAAAGTACGAGTATCACAATTAAGTTTGTGAACTCATCCTAGAAAAAGTGCTTCATTCCTCATAGCTGATTATCACTATGGTCACCTTCGAAGTACTCCCCTTGCGAAGCTATGTACGGACGCCATGAAAATTCCTTCAAAGCAATTTTGGAACTCTTTTTCTGGAATGGAGAGAGCTGTTGTTCTATTACCTTTGATGTCCTGAATGTCATCAAAATGTCTTCTTTTCAATATTTCCTTTATCTTCGGGTAAAGAAAGAAGTCAGTAGGGGCCACATCAGGTGAGTGGGGTGGGGGGTGATGTTCCAATACAGTTCTTTGTTTACTGGTGAAAAACTCCCTCACAGATAGTGCCGTGTGAGCTGGTGCATTGTCGTGGTACAAGAACCATGAGTTGTTGGCAAAAAGTTCAGGTCGTTTTCGTCTTAACTTTTTCACGCAGCCTTTTCAGCACTTCCAAATAGTAAACTTGGTTAACTGACCAGTTGGTACAAATTAATAATGAATAATCCCTCTGATATCAAAAAAGGTTAGCAACATCATTGCAACAAGTTTGCGAAGTTAATTGTCCGACCTTGTGCACATTTATAATTGTGAAGCTCTAGAAACAATCTCAGTGTTTAACAAAGAATACTGTTGTATCCATATGATAGATGACTATACAGCTAGTAGATTTAATTTTGTGGAAGTATATTACCAAATAGAAAAGAGATTCCTGATATGCTGCTGAGTGAATATGGCAGATTGCAGTATACCTATTTAATATATGACTATAATTTTATACCAAAACTTTACAGAAAAATGGAAAATATGAACCATTTATTTCTGGTCAGGGTATCCAAGTCATTTTTCTTTTCTTTCCTTTTTTTTTTCTTTCCAATATTTTCCAAAATTTCTCCAATAAAATTTTGAAAATTATGAAAGTGAAATTTATCCAAAATTGAAATCTATTGCTATTTTTATAAACTTCATTGATTATGTTAATCTTTCAAAATACAATGAACACTTGTGTTATGTGATAACAGTAAGCAAGCCTTACTATTAGCATAATTACAAATATAGTTACTAATATTATATATGGATATTGTATATATGATGCTTTAATGTTTTACAGCTTATAAAGTACCTTTCCAAAGATGACCTTATTTTGCTCTTTGATGGCTATGTGTTAAGAGGTATTATCTCCATTTTATGGGAGCAAAAACAGAGGCTGGAAAATTTTTATAATCTGCTCAAAGTCTTGGAGTTGGTCAGTCAGGCCCCTGTCTTCTGCAGCCTCAGGGCTATTTCTATGTTGCCCAGTTGGCTTTGCTCTATAAAATTGTGTTGGGGACCATTATTTAGCTCACAGGATATCTGAGTCTGCCGTGCATCATGCCATATGGTATTCTAGGATATCAGAATCGATCCTTCTTTCAGATAGGATGTACAATAGGACAGTCCTTGTTTCTGGTAAAGTTAACTACAGCATGAGCAACTGCTCTGCCAAGTTCACTGAACTGTTCCCTATTCTTCCTTCATTTTTAAACCTTTGTTATTTGAATTCAGAGGAGTATCTGAAAATCATAGCCTGTGTCCGCTAAACTAACGGAAATGAAGAAATACCCAGCCTCCTCCTTTGCCATTGGTGAGAGTTTTACAGGGAATTAAGTGTAATAGCAGGTGTGGTTAGAGGGATAAAATCTTAAGGACAAGTTTAAAGTCAGAGAAAAGGGCAGAGGGTCCTTTTATCAACTACATTTCCCCACCTTGGGATTTTCCTGTCAGAGATAACGCCTAGGTTTTGGTGTGCATTGCAATATCCTGGAGGGTTTGCTGACTCCTCTGTCCCTTCCCTACGCACCTCTCCCACCCCACACCAGAATTGCTGATTATACTGGGTTCCAGGTGGAGTCTGAAAATGTGTATTTCTGGTAAGTTCCCAGGTGATACCAGACGAGTCAGGTGGTGCTGCTGGTCCCAGGACCACATTTACAACCAATATTGTAGAGGTTTCGGGAGCCATTTCTCATACACAGGACAGTGTTTGGCACTTAAGGATACAAAGATGAATCAGAAATCATAATGGGGAACGAGGGAGGGCAATGAACAAAGGATTGTTCTACAGAAGCAATATCTGAGTTTCGTTTGAAGGGAGAGGAGGGGCCTCACCAGGTGGGAAAGAGATTTCCGTGTAGAGGAAACAAGAAACGCAAAGCACCAAACTTGAAAATCCATAGTCTGTCCAGCATTATATATCTATGGATTGTTTAATATTATCTTTGTGCTTGTTGAATATTTTCAGCAACCAAATTTACCCAAGACTATTGATCTACTTCTCTTCACACAACATTATCATCTCTTTTTTCACTCCATTTTAATCTGTACTTGTTCTTCCTGGAAGGCAGAAGGAAAATTATGAACATAAATGGCCTTGATCTCAAACGTGGGATGATTAATTATAATCTTTAATATGCATTACACATTCCTCGTGAAACTAGCATATGTCTAAATGTTACCCAAATAATGAATAGAAAAGCTCAATGAATGCGGTCATTTGGCACCATGTAATTGAAAAAAGAGTCTATAATTTTCAAAATTTTCTTTTTAAAATGAATTTAGTCAAAATGAGACAAAATGTGCCACTAAAATATTTCTTTTTGCAACTTTCAATACACTGAGGTTTTCTTAGAATAAATACTTCCTATAGGTAAAATAAATTATTGTGATACGAACTCTGAAGTAATGCCCAGAAGTAAATATTCTTTATGTAACCTATCTGTTGCTTTCTATAAATATCATACTCATACTTTAGTTTAATTTATAATAATAATAATTAAATATGCAGTAACCTATCTCTTAAATGTTCCAAGTTACATACCTGATTGAAAAAACTGATTTTAGTTGGGCTCTTGTTTAGTCAACTGATGGAAAGATATGGTGACTTTCTGAGGAACAGTACCAGGTGGGAGTCGGAGGTTTTGGCAGGGCGCTGCTTGGAAAGGGTGAGTATGGCTGCCAAGAAAATCCAATATGAGTAATTCAATACACACTTCCTGGCTAATGAGTTTATGTACAAATTTAAAAATATGGGATTCAAGGACTGTATACTTTGTTCTGAATGCTGTAAGAAACTCACTTGTGAGATACTTCCACAGATCAGTTATAATTGATTTTATAATTGTGAAATGGCATTTATAAAAGTCTGGTATAGTCATGTGTGAAAATAATTAGGTAACTTTACCTTGTTAAAAGAGTGTAGACTCCTTGACATTTAAGGTCCATTTCAACTCTAAGATTTTTATCATTTTATGACTAATAAATCATTTTGAATTTAATGATTTATTTATTTTTTTAAAAAAACCAACAATGATTTTAACAAAGAAGTGATGAACTCCTGTGGACAGAGTGTTGTATTATATCAACCATTCTGTGAACTACCATGGGGGGCACATAGTAGGTCTTAAGTAAATATTTAATATTTGGCTGATTGATAGAGAACTTAATTTTTCTTCATGGCTTACTTATGATGTTGATGTTTCTGATGACTTTAAAAATGAGCATTTCAGAGATGTTTCTATATGAACAAAGAGTTGAATCCCTCATTCAAATAATTTGGAAAGTAAACTATTTTGCTACCTTATATCCAGATAGTTCAGGCCTTAAAATGATTTTCTTTCTGAACTCTTTATAAAGTTGCTTCAATTATTTTTGTGAATAAATTTCAGAAAAGTAAGTCTGAGCTATAAGTTTCCTTCCAGAAGTGATTGGAGTGTCACACTTATTATGTCTATTATGATATGTAATAAGTAAGTGGAAGGGAGGTCATTTTACTGACTTTTGACATGACTTTTCCCCCCAGATTTAATCCATGTTTTCACTTGCCTCCATACAGATAGCTTAAAGAGCTCTGCTGATTTTTGCCTATGAAAGTGCATCAGTGAACTTTTAGAAATATGAGAGAAATCTTAGCATTTTGAGATTTGAGGCAAATCTCTCAAACAATGGAAGAGTTTGTGCCATCTGATTGGCTCGGCCAGGCATAATCCCACCTTCTTTGGTAGTATTCCAGAGCCGAAAGTCATTTTACCATAAACCTTTCATGGCATCGGCCATCAATGACAGGAGAAATCTATGATGTCACACAAACTTCCAAGAGTGGCAAGGAATCTTTTGTTAGACATAACAAATGATTTTTGCTTACATGCCAATCTTTGGCCAAGATTAAGCCTAATCAAACTCTAAGAGTTTAATCCTCACACAGTAAATGTGACATGAACCAGTTTCTAACCAGGTGAGCACATGAAATACTAGCTTGTGGGTTTTATAATGAGATGTAGGGTACTATTCAACATCATTTAATGGTGAACACAAGGAAAGAGAAAAAAAGACAGAATGATAAGAAGCAGGAAAGAAAGAGGAAGATGAAAAAAGAGGAAGAAGAAGGGGATTCAATTGAATTTTCTCCCATATTCCCAAGATTATAAACAGTATTTTTATGGAAAACCAATGTAAATAACAAGGATCGCCTTTTCCGGAAGATGTGAACGGGGCTTATTGTCTGATTAACTTCATCTTCAGATAATGAACAAAGTAAGCCACTAACCCAAATATTGCACCTAATATGTTGAAAGCGTTTGTCACCTCATGAATAATGTTTATTAAACAGTTATAGTTAGTGAATAATAATTCATTTCTACATGACATTCAAGATGTACAAGCTACTGTTTTTTCCTTAATTTTGTCCTAAACAAACTATCTGAATTTTTTTCAAATGGTGTAATTATCCTAGAGCATTGTGTACTCACCAGAAAACACTGATAGACCATTCCCCTAATAAAATGAAATAGACAAATCCATAAAGAAGCACGGGCAGAACTAATTTCTCTAATGATGTAAACCAAAGTGGCAATTACAACCAATGGGTTAGAACTTACTAATTGTCCATAATTTGTTTATAAAATGATGAACCATCTCTTTATACATTTAAAGTGATGTGTAAGGTATACTGGTACAAAAGCTTTCTGCATAGGTCGTGATCTTAATGTAATATTTTTCCAATTATAGTGACAAATGGGCAAATACAGACTGTGTTTTAGTTGGATTATTTGAAATCCCGTAAACCAGACCTGAATGGGACATAATTCTATAGACATTTGACAACATGGTTTAAAGACCCAATGATGAAATGTTCCTCGTATTTCCTGTTTGTTTTATGCATAGTTACTTTCTGATCTTCCAAATACCCTTGTAGTAAGAGAACTGGTTACTCCTATCTTTAAGTATAATGCGCAATAGGAGGTAATGTCACAAGCCGTTTGCATGGCCAAGTCTGTGTGAAGTGTGCTTATTACTTGGAATTAGAAGTCAGTGTTTTAACTTGTTCTGTTTTGATCAAAAAGAGCATTGGTTGCCACAGTCAAGAACAAATACCCACGCAGTTTATAAAATCCTGGAAAGAAATAATCACTTTTCTTCAATGTAAGAGTCATTTGTTCCTATCTTCAATGTAAGAGTCCATTTCCCTACAAAAGTTTGGCATTTCTCTTGGATGTATTCAGACACAAACCTTTCCACTTTGATAATCCAACCCCATAAGAGTATTTTATGCATCACATACTATAGATATACTATAACCCAGATATCTTAAGGGGAATATTGGTACATGGGACATCTATCTTGGTCTTTGTGTATCTATATAACACTTTGCACAGATGAGGTTCTCAATCATTGCTCATTTGTTATGACTTCATCTGCTGCATTAGTATGATTCCTATATAGGTTTACTACTCGGTGAACTGATGAAACATAATACTGAGAAGAAAGAAAATAGGCTGAAGAAACATCCAAGTATGTGGAATAATATTGAAAAACGTAACTAGAATGTATATATCAGTGGTTCTCAAACGTTTTACTCTCAGGACACCTTGATCCTTTTAAAAATTACGAAGGACCCCAAAGTGCTTTTGTTTTTGTGTTATATCTGTGATAGTCACTCTATTAGGCATTTAAAATGGAATGTTAAAAATATTCATTTTTGGGGCGGCTGGTTAGCTCAGTTGGTTAGAGGGCGGTGCTCTTAACAAGATTGCCAGTTCGATCCCCACATGGGCCACTGTAAGCTGCGCCCTCCACAACTAGATTGAAACAACTACTTGACTTAGAGCTGATAGGTCCTGGAAAAACACACTTAAAAATAAATAAAAGTTAAAAAAATATATTTATTTCTAAATTCATGAAAAAATAATCAAAACAAATTCATACGTTAACAAACCACGTATTTCATGAAAAACAGCTATATATTTCCAAGCAGTACAAAATTAGTGAGAGTAAGTGGTCATTTTTTACATTTGTATACATCTCTTTAAAGAAAACACCTGGATTCTCATGTCTGTCTCTTAGTTCAGTCTATACCTCTAAGGTCTCTGAAAGGAACTGCGGGACTCCAGACCCAGCAGACCTCACTCTGAGAACGGCTAGCATACATAACAGCAGAATTAGAACGATGAATGCTCCATTGAGAAATCATTCAGAACATGATATAAGTCCACATGGTTGGTACAGCCTTCCTAGGAAAACAGAATTTTGTACACTTGCATGATTAGGACTTTCTTGGATAGCTCATGGAAGGCTTTCTTTACCTATAGTTGTATTCATAAAACTTAGGTTAATTTTGCTAACCACTTGTCCTCCAGCTAGGTGATCCTTAGGAGACATTACTATCAGTACTTAGCTTTGTGTCAGTTATCACTCTGCAATCTTCAGAAATGTGTGTTGGTCTGTCATTTAAAAAAGTGACACAACTGTGCTGGCCTTCTAGGCTTTTCCTCCCCACTCAGACTGACACGTTTGCCCTGATGAAATAGTCTAGATTTGTTTCACACTTCACCTCGATATAATGATAGATCATGATGAGTCTGGTTACATGGGCTCAGCATAGTGAAATCCTGGAGATAACTCTCTGGTTTTATAGACAGTTTTATGAATATACTTTTCAGAGTCCTGTTATTGCCCTGAAACAGAAGCATCAAAAAAAAAAAAAATGCCCATTGTGCTGGTGGATTAAAAATTTTAGGGTTTACCATAGATTGTACAGGTTGCAAATCTTATAATGATTTTGTCAACATTTACTGATGCAAAATATTTTCACTAATTTGCCTACTTTTTAGTTTCTGATAATGCAAAAGACCCTAGAGAATATATATGTACAGTTTTTACAGTATTGGAAATTCTAAAAGATTTGGGACTCTTAAAAGTATCAAAGAGGGCCGGCCCGGTGGCTCAGGCGGTTAGAGCTCCATGCTCCTAACTCCGAAGGCTGCCGGTTCGATTCCCACATGGGCCAGTGGGCTCCCAACCACAAGGTTGCCAGTTCAATTCCTCGAGTCCCGCAAGGGATGGTGGGCTCTGCCCCCTGCAACTAAGATTGAACACGGCACCTTGAGCTGAGCTGCCTCCCGGATGGCTCAGTTGTTGGTTGGAGTGCGGGCTCTCAACCACAAGGTTGCCAGTTCAATTCCTTGAGTCCCACAAGGATGGTGGGCTGTGCCCCCTGCAACTAGCAACGGCAACTGGACCTGGAGCTGAACTGCGCCCTCCACAACTAAGACTGAAAGAACAACAACTTGAAGCTGAACAGAACCCTCCACAACTAAGAAAGGACAACTTGACTTGGAGAAAAGTCCTGAAAGTACACACTGTTCCCCAATAAAGTCCTGTTCTCCTTCCCCAATAAAATCTTAAAAAAAAAAAAAAAGTATCAAAGAAAGAGAGTAGACATATTAGTCTGCATATATCATATTTTCTAAACCTAATTTTCTTTATCTAATGGCGTTAAGAACTAAGCCCAATTTTGAAAGGCTGACAT
Organism: Rhinolophus sinicus; assembly: GCF_036562045.2. Classification (NCBI taxonomy): domain Eukaryota; kingdom Metazoa; phylum Chordata; class Mammalia; order Chiroptera; family Rhinolophidae; genus Rhinolophus; species Rhinolophus sinicus. Next base: position 102,465,222 of record NC_133752.1, on the reverse strand, counting down.
AAACAGTGACAATCTGCCTTTTGAGTTTTTGGAGTTTAATCTTAGGTACTCAGTGTATATTTGTTGAACAAATGAATATATACATTAATAAGTTAATTAGCTATAAAGTGGGATTTCCTTGTTCTGCAGAGCCCACAAAGGTGGAAACAAAACTGGCCCACAGTTTGTATAGTTCACCAGGGAGATGTATGTGTTTCACCAATCGTTTTAAATCAGCAGATATTTAGTGGTGATTCTATAGAGAGCAATTTCTTTCTCTGAATATTTCATAAAGGCAGTTTCTTTGTCTCTCATTTAACAAACATTATTTGGCAGATTCTACTGATCCTCTTGCAGTGCCTTTCACATGCCAAGCACTGCTCTGAAAAAGGCAGGTAAAGATGAGGGAAAGTCCATTCTCTGTTCTCTAGATTCTAGAGGCTCACGGTTTAATAGGAGACACCAACAATGAGAGAAGGGTTGTAAAAGAGGCAGGTATAAAGCACTCTGAGAAAACAGAGGTCAATAGGCTTGTCTTCCCTGGAAGGTCAAGGAAGGCTTTCTAGAAAAGGAAACATGGTAAGTGACTCATGGCTGAGAGGAGTTAGGCAGGAAGTATGGATGTGTCTACCAGAGTAAACTATCAGCTTAGAGTCAAGAAATATATTTGGAGCATCAATCAGAACTCATTGATTGTGAGTGACAGAAACTCAACACTATCTACTTCAAGCAAAAAGAGACTGTGTTGGCTCACATAGCAGGAAGTCTGGTTTCAGGAACAAGATTATTCAGGCTCATATAAGGTCATCAGCTTGCTCTCTCTTTCTCCTTTGGGCTCTGCTTGTAACTCCAAATTGCCTTTATTCTCTTCTACTTCAGATAGCTTTCCTGCTCGTGACAGAGAAGATAGCCAACAGCAGTCTTCAATTCACATTTATCTACCTGATGACCCAAGAGGCTCAGTTCAAACAATCTTATGATGGATTCCCACTGTCACTGGTCTGTTTCTGTGGTGGGGGTTTTGAGTATTTGATCAGTGCTTGACCAAAGTTAAGTTACAGCAAAGGAGGAGCTGAAGTTTCCAGTAGAAATGGCAGGGGTACACGTGGTGGGGGCTAAGTGGCTAAACATTCAGAAAAAGTAGTTGTCAATGGCAGCAGACACATTTGACTCGATTTCCATGAATCTGACAAGGACCTTAGTGTTAGGATTGATTTTCCCCAAAGTTCACTTAGGCATTTTCCTAAATAATTTTATACTTTTCCAGATTTTTAAGAGGCTTTTGTCTTATTTCAGGAAGTATAGACTTCTCATGGAATGCAATAGCTAAGGGTTCTCTTTAAGGACTTGTACAAAATTATTACTTGCCCTTTCTAACTCTTAAACATTTATTTTTATTTAAAATTTTTTTTTATTAGTTTCAGGTATAACTCTTAAACATTTTTATGTAGCTAAGATTTGGTCTAGCAAACATCCAGAGGAAATGAAATCCCAGGTAGGCAGAATATGTGAAGGACAGAGATAGCGGTGCTGTGTCTTTCCCTTGGTGATGGTGGCAAGAAGGGTTACTGTGGACCTTTGAGGACCAGATGTTGGAACCCCTTCTTCCCTCATCAGTAACTGTCTTGTCTCACATAAAACCCAGTGTATAGGCCATTACCCAAGTGGTGGGAATGTTCAGAAAGAGAGAGGTCAAGGAATAGGCTGGGCCCAGGGTCCAACTAAAGAGGAAGTGAGCAGTTGCTGGAAAGGTGATGAGCTGGAGAGGACTGTATTTTATATTAATAGAATCCTTCTCAGGGAGAATAATGTATTGGTTAAAAGCTGCTTGACACAAAGACAAGGCTTAGGTGGTGGCTAACTTACCTAAGTCAAAGGGGTGAGTTTGTTTAACTGTGCAGAATGGGTATGTAAGTTTGGAGACAGAAGATTTCACAGTGCTCAGCTTCTCACATAAATAAATACCGAACAAATGTTTACAGAAGATTGGTTTGGGGCACCAGATCAGTAACTTTTCTGGAGTGCTCACATGTCTTACGCAAACCATGTCCTGTTCTGGCTCAGGGCCACTTCCTGTTTGGGTGCCATTTATGAAACTTAGTACCAGGGCTGGTTATGGAGCCCTTGTTTACCAGGCATTCATTCTCATAGTAAGTTCTGGCAAACAAATTGAGTCTACCATTTGATCAGGTATTTTCATTAAATGTTACTAACAACATTTTGTAACTTGTGACTTTAGAAAACAACAAAAGTAATTACCGACAAATAATAAAAACAATGCAGGTTTGTAACTGTTAATTTAGGCATAGAAACACAACTAATTACATGTGACTTCAGCAAGCATAATCTTGTTTATTTGCTGATCCTTTCTCTCCAGGGTGGCACTTCTCATAGATGGCTGGTCAGAATCAGTCTTCATGCTTTTCTGAAGTCCTTTCAGATTGGTATTGTTCCTTTCTTGGGTACCGCTTGGTCCTTGTCCCTTGTTCTCAAGTGTCCTATCTTCTCCAAATCACCAGGAATTAAGATAACTATGACAAGATAAAGATTTGCTACCCTTTTTATAGTCATCTATTAATTGCTATTCCTGTGGTTTTCTATGTACTCCACAGGTCTGAAGGTTGCATTATACTATACATTTGACTTTTTTTTTTTCTTGTTTGGAGTTCTGGTGTTGTTTTTAAGGCAGTATTTCTTTCTGGTGACTTATGCTAATGGCTGCTCTTAGGTGTTCTGAAACCACTAAGACAGTGGCTTTCAAACTTTTTTGACCACAATGCACAGAAAGAATGTCATTTTACATGTATCCAGTCCCCTCATACATATATAACTGAAACAGAAGTTTCTTAGAACAATACCACCCTTATTGCAAATAATGCATTTCTATTCTATTCTGTTCTGTTTCATTCCATTCCATTCCCGAGGACTCATCTCAGAAGTTCCCAAGATGAATGACTGGCTGGATGATGTCATTTCCTCTTGGTAGGCTGTGCTCTCCCAGCGACTCCTTTCTAATCAATGGACTGGAAGGGATTATCTATATATTCCTCAGGGGAAGATGATTAAATTAGAGAAGCCACTTGGAAGACAATATTCACAGAAACCAAGGACTCAAATAGATTCTTTCTCTTTAGTCTTTTCCAAGTTGTTTTCCTTACCATTGAACTCATAGGTAACCTTTTATAGTCAAACGCTATCTGCTCAGTAGTATCTGATAACCATTAGAACAGCTCATTATTATTCAAATATAGTTGTGCAAATTGTTTACAAAAACATCATTATGATAAACAAAAATTGATTTCAAGGAGTTAGTTAACCAACAGTTCTCAAACCTATTCGCCTCTAGTCAGATCTATAAAAGTGATAGCTTCCTGAAAGTTTGTGTGCTTTTCTTGTTTAGCGTTTTCATACTTGACAAAGGTCAATGTTATCAGTTGTTTGAGTTTCATTATGTCTAAGGTGATTAGAGAAACTATCCAGATCCTTCTGTGGCAGGCGTTGCTAATGCCCACCCAACGTGCAGCTCCCTTTTTCTTAGTAAAAGAATCCTGACTTTATTCAGAGCAGCAGAGTTCAGCTAAAAACATGGGCTTCTTCAGCCTCCCTTGCATTTGGGTTGGTCATGTGACACACTTCTGGCCAATAGGACATGAACTGAAAGCTTTTGCTGTCTTGAAACAGGAACTGCTGCTTCATGAGCCTCCTGCCTGGACAGGAAATACCTGGATGTTTAGCAGCCATCATGCAACCACAAGGTAACAAACACGAGGATGAGCATCTACATGCTACACATCATTGAGCAGATGTTTAGAAAGAGCTTGGATCCCTAATGGCAACACAGAGCAGTGGTATGAGCTAGAGATAGTCCACTTGTAGACTTCCGATTATGTGAGGAAAACATTAAGCCCTTGCCTGTGTGTGTGAGTGTGTGTGTGTGTGTGTGTGTGTGTGTGTGTATATATATATATATATATATATATATATATATATATATATATAATATGTTTATATTTTTTATTTTTTGTATATTTAAACTTTATTTTATAGAGCAGTTTTTAGTTCACAGTGCTTTTCCATATACTCTCTGCCCCCTGAGATACACAGCCTCCCCCATTTTCAACATCCCCACCAGATGGTACATTTGTTACAATGGATGAACCTACACTGACCTGTCATCATCACCCAGAGTCCATAGTTGACGTTAGGGGTCACTCTTTGTATTGTATATTCTATAGGTTTGAACAAATGTATAATGATATGTATCCATCATTATAGTATCATGCAGAGTAGTTTCACTGCCCTAAACCCCCTAACTTTTTATGTCAGATTTTTATGTGACCTGTGATCAAGCAAACACATAATTGATCCCCTTTCAATTTTTAGATATTTGCATCTGTCTTTTTCTTTGACAGAAATTTGATAGCTACAAATTACTATGATGGCCATTTCAAATGTCATTAATTAGAGCCAAACTACTTTACAGAGTCATTACTAATGAAAGTGTATTGATGTCCATATTACATCCAATGAGAGAAGCTCCTGTCCCAAGCTATCTCAACAGGGTTAAAAGGCTTTGAGAATTATTCTTCTATCATTTCCCCACATGGTTCAAGGATTAAACAGCAATGATCACATGGAGAATGGGGCCAAACCAAGTGATTCCCTGATCTAGAAATGGCATTTTCAATTTTGATGGTTCATTTTAGATCGACTCTTCACAAGTTCAGATAGTGTTTGGAATTTCCAGGATCTGAAAAGTTAAGTTAGAAATTCTATAACAATTGAGCTTGTCTCAAGAGTTGGAGATTCTTTCCGATTTTATTCAGGGTAAGGGAAACCATCTTGACAACAGCTTTCCTGAGAACGTTTAAGAGATTGTTTCTGTTTGGGAGGAAGGAAAAGATGGAATCAGTGTGAGTGTAAGGATCCTTAATCAAACCTTTATTTGTGCCATTTTCCATTTGGGACCTCTCAGTCAAGAAATAATTTTTCAGAGAAATGTGTCTATTTTCTACACTTGGATAGATTAGTTATTTGAGATGGCTAAGGATAAGCCAAGTTAGTCTGTCTCAGTGACGTCCAATAGAATTCTAATGTGAGCCACGTATGTCATTTGAATTTTCTAATAATCACATTAAAAAAGTAAAATGAATCAGGTGAAATTAATTTTAAGAATATATGTTCTTTAACACAACATAATGACTATATCATTTAAACATGTAATGCTATCAATATAAAATTATTAGTTTGGTGCAAAAGTAATTGCCGTTTTTGCAATGGTTTTTAACTTATTAAACCTCAATTACTTTTGCACCAGCCTAATATTAATAGATATTTGCATCTGTTGGCATACTCCATCCTATGTGTATTTTGTAGTTATAGCACATCTCACTTTGGACTAACCACATTTCAAATTCTCCAACAGGGGTGGCTAGTGGCTGCCACATTGGACAGTGCATAACTTTCCCTGTCTACCTGTTCTCCATGAGGGGAGTCACCATTTTACTGTCAGCCTGGCTATTTCTGTTCTCCTCACCAATTCTAACCCTGGAGCTCTTAGTAATTGTCTCCCCTGTATGAATCCAGACCTGGCTCCTGTGGCAGCAGATATTCCAACACTATCAAGACGTTCTGAAGGTCTATTTAGATGGCCTTTTCCCTACACTGCTTCCATTTGTTTGTTTTTATCTGTATCAGAGAAATTACAGTGAAAATGGGAGACGCTATGAACCAGAAGCTAAAGAAGTCCCAGAGGCAAGAATCAGAAAGGGCGCAAAGGAATGCGGAGTATTTTCCACACTTACGAGTAAAAGGGGAAATAAAGGCCAGAAGGATGTCTTTATAGCGACAACTCCACAATTGATAAGCATGTCATTTTTCCAAAGAAGAATTCCAACAAAAGCCACAGGAGAGGCTACGTCTGTTTGGGAGTTCCTGACTTGTGAAGCTAATGCTTGTTTTTACCTTACTAGTTCCAGTTGCTCAGTGAGCTCCTGTGACAGACGGCTTATAGCACATGGTGGTTTCTATCCTGGTCTGGTAATACTATCTTTACAATTGTTCTTTGCAGTACAATTAAGATTGTGCCTATTAGTCTTCCTCAAATTAACAAGATGCTCCCTTTACCCCCTTGACTAGATCTTTCCTTGGACAATCATTTTGTGTGCAGATGAAACAGCAAGTTGCTTCCCCACCTTTAAAAGTAAAAGAAGTAATTTTCGAGCATAGGACAATGCTATCATACTTACTCTTGTAAGAGTAAATATTTGAAAGTCAGATGAAAGCGTAGATGTTTGAAAGTCAGATAATACCCACTACCTATTAAAATACACGTAGTTAAGGTGGAAACACAATTTTAAAATATTTCCCTCCAGTTTGTGCCACACAAAAACTTGAAAGAAACTCGAAGTCCTTTACAGGTAACATACGAGTTCAGACAATTAATTTCGCAAACTCATCCTAGAAAAGTGCTACATACCTCATTGCTGAATATCACTACAGTCAATTCGAGGTACTCCCCTTGGTAAGCTGTGCACCAACGCCAGTGCCTCGTCCTCCCTTCAAAGCAATTTTGGAACTCTTTCTAGAATGGCTTCAGAGCTGTGGTCATATTACCCGTGATGTCCTGAATGTCATCAAAATGTCTTCCTTTCAATATTTCCTTTATCTTTGGGTAAAAAAAGAAGTAATTGGGGGCCAGATCAGGTGAGTAGGGAGTGTGTTCCAATACAGTTATTTGTTCACTGGCTAAAAACTCCCTCACAGACAGTGCCGTGTGAGCTGGTGCATTGTCATGATGCAAGAGCCATGAATTGTTGGCGAAAAGTTCAGGTCATCTAACTTTTTCACGCAGCCTTTTCAACAGTTCCAAATAGTAAACTTGGTTAACTGTTTGTCCAGTTGGTACAAATTCATAAAGAATAATCTCTCTGATGTCAAAAAAAGGTTAGCAACATCACTGCAACAAGTTCGTGAACTTAATTGTCAGACCTCATACAGCTTATCTTGCAATGGGGCTGGGATAAATTCAGAGCATAAACATTCCCTGTCTTCTGTAGAAGAAACTTCCATTATGGTGACTCCTTTTTCAGTTCCCATCAAATTCCTAGTGCTGACCAGATGGGAAAGTTCTCTATCAATGAGAGGTAGAGACAGGCCCTCCACGTGGAGAGTCGGGAAGGGCAGTGTTATAGAATAGAATGGACACAGTACTTAATGAAGACCTCCATTTTAATTACAGTTCTGGAACTTTCTATGATTGTAAATCCCTTAACCGCCTTCGCTTATAAAATGGATAGCATAATAATATCCCACCTTCACAAGGGTGACCTGCAGACCCTTTGAAATCAGATACCACCTCTCTTTTTGGCATCTCCAGTGCCTCACACTAGTCCTTGAAATTCAGTAGTCAAGTAGGTACTTTTTGACTGAATATATCAAGTGAAATGATTTATGTGAAATTGCTTGTAAACTTTATTATGGTATACTATTGTAAAACGTTGTTCTTATTCTGTTTCGCACTAAGGCTACTCCTATACTGCAAGTTGAAAGCTATATGGAGACTGCTTTGCTCCTAAGAAAGAACAAAACTTCAAGGGAGAAATGTAGTGTAAAAATAAAATGATTTTGATGTTGGCGTTATTTTATTACCTAAGCCTTTGATAGCAGCAGTGTGGAGAGAAATCTGGGTAAGGATTATGGTTTATGGTCATATTTCATCAAATGGGAAGAAATGGTTTGCTTTTTGGAGCCATGTGTGCTTTTATTTAAAACTACATGAAAAAGAGGCTTATTGGAATAAATGCATTTTTATAATGTTCACGTGACAGCCAAATTAGTAACCCAACCTATGCTGGCAATATGGACTATTAGAAGTCCTTGGGGGACCCACAGTAATGGGTAGATAAGAGTGATTTGTTGTTAGCACATTCATTGTTTCCATTCTACACTGGACATCAGTCATTTGGCCCATTTTTCAAAGACCCACTTGAATTGTCTGAACCTATGAACTTCCTGAAAGTCTAGCCACCAAACTCCATTCATTAGGAGAGTCAATGACCACTCAGCAAAAGGGTATTTATTTTATTCCTTCTCTCAGTGCAAGTTTCCCTAAACCAAAACTAACAGTCCCATGTATTTCCTTTTTAGAGGCCATAAACAAGAAATTTTCATGCCATTGTGAGATAATTATTTTAATTGGTTAAAATCAAGTTGGAATTTGCTTGCCTTCTTATTAGTACAAAGGTCAGGCTGGAGCTTCATTCAGAAAAATGTGTTAAAATTCAGACAGGCATCAGGTTGAACTGTGTCTTTGTACAGCAAAGTCCACATTGATAATGCAAATCAAGTGTAAAGGAGAACACAGCTTACTTCAAGTATCTAAGGCATTGTGAAAGTGAACTCATACAGAGAGACAAACTGAGTGATTAACTACAAATCTCTCCATGTATTGCTTAAAATGGGTTCCCTAAGGACTTGTAACAGAAATCATCCCAGCTTAGTTTGATTGCCTTGTGAACTTGACATGAATAAAACTATACTTCAAAAAATATCATCCATAGGGGACATTTATAGTTAATGAATATTTCTTGATGCTCTACAAAGTTTATCTAAAAAAGCCTATTTTTTTTTTTTTTTTTGCGATCTTTTAGTTGCAAGGTGCCAAAGGTATGGGCCAGGCAGAGGCAGAGACCATCTTAACCTATATCTTTGCATGTAGATTTATTCTACAAGCTTGCCAGCACAGTCTTCTCATGTGTAGGCAGAAGAGCAACAGCTGCTAGTTAGTGGCTATTTTGGGCTGGACAGTTTACTTGGTGCTTTGATAATGATGGTGACGATGATAAGTTGCCATCTATTGAATATATTCCAAGTAGCAGCATCTCACTAAATACTACAAGAGCCATTTAAGATAGAAACGATTATTTCCTTTTTACAGATGAAGAGAGAGGTTTGAAAAATAATTCACTGCCCAAGATCAAAATCTACTAAATGGTAGAACTAGAATTTGAATCAAGGTTAACTCCAAGGCTAGCTACTATATTGAAGAGGTCCTACTAGAATTCACAAAATAAGCATAATTGTTTCCCTGAAGTTGTACTTAGTATATAATTTAGATGTAGCCGCAATTCTTCATCTCCTCGTTCTCATTTTGAAATGACCTTGAGTTCAACTTGAAAATGTTGCTGCAAACCAAGGACATGAAGGACCTAGCCACTGAAAACTATAAGACATTTTTAAAAGAAATTGAAGAAGACACAAAGAAATGGAAAGACATTCCGTGTTCACGGATTGGAAGAATCAACATGGTTAAAATGGCCATATTACACAAAGCAATACACAACTTTAATGCAATCACTGTTAAAATCCCAATTTTTTAAGGAAATAGAACAAAAACTTATAAGATTTGTATGGAACCACAAAAGACTGCAAATAGCCAAAGCAATCCTAAGAAAAAAGAACAATGGTGGAGGTATCACACTTCCTGACTTCAGCTTGTATTACAGGGCAACGATAATCAAAACAGTATGGTATGACAGAAAAACAGACACGCAGAGCAATGGAATAGAATTGAGAACCCAGAAATAAACCCTCATAAATATGGACAGATAATTTTCAACAAAGGGGCCAAAAACATACAATGGAGAAAAGACAGCCTCTTCAATAAATGGTGCTGGGAGAATTGGAAAGCCACGTGCAAAAGAATGAAACCAGATTACTATCTGTCACTGTGGACCAAAATTAACTCAAAATGGATCAAAGACCTAAACATAAGACGTGAAACAATAAACTGCATAGAAGAAAACATAGGTACTAAACTTATGGACCTTGGGGTCAAAGAGGATTTTATGAATTTGACTCCAAAGGCAAGGGAAGTAAAAGCTAAAATAAATGAATGGGACTATATCAAACTAAAAAGCTTCTGTACAGCAAAAGAAATCATCAACAAAATAGTGAAAAAAAATCATCAACAAAATAAAGAGGCAACCAACAGAATGGGAGAACATATTTGCAAAGAATACCTCTGATAAGGAGCTAATATCCAAAATATATAAGGAATTCATACAACTCAACAACAAAAAAGACAATCCAATTAAGAAATGGGCAGAGGACCTGAAGAGACATTTCTCCAAAGAGGACATACAGATGGCCAATAGACATATGAAAAGATGCTCAACATCACTAATCATCAGAGAAGTGCAAATAAAAACCACAATGAGTTATCACCTCACCCCAGTCAGAATGGCTATCAACATCAAGACAAATAGTAACAAGTGTTGGAGAGGCTGTGGAGCAAAAGGAACCCTTATACACTGTTGGTGGGAATGCAGACTGGTGCAGCCATTATGGAAGGCAGTGTGGAGGTTCCTCAAAAAATTACGAACAGAATTACCATATGACCCAGCAATCCCTCTCCTGGGTATCTACCCAAAAAATCTGAAAACATTTATCCGTAAAGATATATGTGCTCCGATGTTCGTTGCAGCTTTATTTACAGCGGCCAAGACATGGAAACAACCAAAGCATCCTTTGATAGATAATTGGATAAAGAAGATGTGGTATATATACACAATGGAATGCTATTCTGCCATAAGGAAAGATGAAATAGTGCCATTTGCGACAACATGGATGGAACTTGAGCTTATTATGCTAAGCGAAATAAGTCAGAAAAAGTCGAGAACCGTATGATTTCACTGATATGTGGGATATAAAACCGAAAGCAACAAAGGAACAAGACAAACAAATAAAGAAACAAAAACTCATAGACACAGACAATAGCTTAGTGGTTACCAGAGGGTAAGTGGGGAGGTGGGATAGGAGAAGAAGGTAAAGGGGGTCAAATATATGGTGATGGAAGAACTGACTTTGGGTGGTGAACACACAGTGTGATATATATACATGATGTATTATAGAATTGTATGCTTGAAACCTACATAATTTTACTAACCAATTGTCACCCCAATGAATTTTAGTTAAAAAAAAAAAGAAAATGATGCTGCAGTTATGATAATACCCAGTGGCTTAAACAATGCCTGACCTATAATAGATACACAAGAAGTATTTGTTAATGAATATTCTGCCCCATTTTGGGCCTTGGGTGGGAAGACTGTGGATTGGAGACTGCTAGGAACAAGTATCAAAATTAAAAGTAAACTTTTTTTCATTATTTTAAACAACCCATTGCATTTCCTGGGGAAGGCCTGCTTAAGCAAGGAGCAAATTGCAAATATCATTAGGGAAGTGTTTATAGTAAGCAAAGGAATATACTGAAGAAATGAGCATGGCTGTGTTTTCCCATTTGGTGATAGACAAAAATCAGTAGTTAGGCTTCTCATTTAGAATTCACTGAAATGAAAACATAATCCCAGTTAATTACTATTCCCTAAGGGATCTCGTTGCACAATGTTTTATAAAATTAAAACCTGTTAAGCGCTCATGAAAAAAAAACATACTTTAGATGCAAAACATTAAAAAAAAAAGAAAATTAAGAAGAAAAAAGAAGACAACCAAAGCCCAGTTGGCTCCTTTAATTCTTGTCATGTGTGCCTGAATAACCTGGGACAACGGAGTTTATGAGAGTTTTGGGCTATTAGAAAATGTCTTTGGTCTGATTTCCACCTCAAGGACTAAATTGAACAGGAAGATCCAAAGAACCCACGCTCTGAGGCTCACTTTGTCATTTTGACCCGTCCACTTGCTTGTCTCCAGGCTGATTTTAAAATGAGAAAGGGACACCCCACAGAGGCACAGTTATAATTTCACTTTGACCAGACTGAGGTTTCCAGGGCTTCTTATTTCATGGTTATTTCTCTGATGAATGAAAATATGAGTTTTGGATTTATTAGGAAAAGTTTGGTTAACACACAATGACCTTATAACCCTTGGGAAGCCAAACAGTTCAACTTTCCTGGACTATGTGTATGTCTGCACAGCAATCTTTCTTATTTTTGTGTCATCTACATCAAGATGTATTCATAGAGAAATAGACAGGGATTTGGGAGGGGGATGCCTCATCCACATCTTGTCTGACTATTTCAGAAGCTACCTGATTTGATGAATTTAGTTAAGCAACAGCTCAATGCAGTGAAAGAGAGAGCAACAGAAATGAACAGAGTTGGATTTTTCTCCACATTGTAGTTGGATGTGCAGGTATTAGGAAGATATCACTTTGGGTTTGGTCTAGCTGATGTTTGTCCTAAGAGGTAGCAGAGAGTTATTGAGTCCAAAAGCCTAGATTTGGCCTTCAGTTGTGCATATCACTAATGGGCTTTGTGACCTTGGATACGTCACTTAACCTCTTGAATGCCAGTGTCCTCATTTGTAAAACACATGGCATTGGATGAACTCCAGGGTCAGTTCCAACGTCTAACATGCAATGGTTCTACATTGCTAATAGGTCATGAAAAAACTGGAACCCTGATAGGATGTATGTGGTTCATGAAATGAAATGATTCACCAATGAAAAATGAAGGTAGTAAAACTACAATTCATCTAAATCAAAGGAGTTTGGGACTACTTTTGTTGGCATGTTTTCACTTATAAGACTGTGATCTAAGAAGGAACCATTTGTTGATTGAAGGAAATGTAGTTTTGGCATATGTTTTACACCCAGAATTTTTAATGATTAGTAATTTCACTTAAGTTGGCATTATATATGTGTGAATTCGATAAGACCAAAATATCGTATATTCACCACCTTCCCTGCCAGCAATAAAACACTCTGCCATCGTGAAACGGAAGCAAGATCCTAGCTTCTTTATGTTCATGCTGGCATTTGAAGAATCCCACCAACTGATCCTTTTTCCACAACAGGAGAGAAAAGGTCCAAGGCTTTCTAGCCAAAACAGAACTTATGTTTCACTCCTAACAATATGTATTAGTAACTTTGTCCTTTTTTTTCCTCATCTAAAATATGCATATAGACGCCAGACAGGTTAAGTATGAGGATTAAGGGAAAGAATATATGTAAACTGCCTGCCAAATGAGAGAGGTTGATGGGAGTATAAGATAAACTGTTTTTGTTTACACACAATTGAAGAGTTACCATGTGAAAGAAATACTAAGTTTTCCAAATTAAGGCCAATGATATAAAACTATAAGAAAGGACCTTCTAACAGAGACAGCTGTCCAACGATGAGTTCTCTGGCTTTGCGAGTATTCAGGCTTGGGCTGAAAATGATTTGTTTAGAACAGTGCACAAAACATTGAAGCATCAGATGGGTGATGCACTGAAGTTTCCAGACACAAAATGCTTCTCCACTACTTTGTATTTGAAGAACGATGGATAAATGTTCCTCACACAGCGAATACTTGGCAAATATTCTCCAGCTGGCATGTTCTAAAACCCTTCAATAAATACTCAATACTGTTGAAAGTAGCTTAAAAAATAAGAATCCCTTTCATATATACGTAAGAAGTCATACTCAACTGTTCTGTAAACAGGGCCCTCAGTATGAATACTTATAAACAGACTCAAGTCACACTACTTGCATTCCTGAGAATATGCTGGGGAAAAAAGATACCAAAACCCTACCTCAACTTTCTCAGCAAAGTGAAGGCATGAAATAGATTAAATAGAAATAAGTGAGGCAAAAGAAGAAGAGACTGATTGTGTTCGAATCCTTGTTTCCCCTTAAAATCGGTGTGACCCTCAGTAAGTTATTCATGTGAACTCCAGTTTCTTCATTTGTACATAATGCGATAATAATAGCAACACACTTTCGGAAGGTCATTCAGGGCACAGGCCAATGAGAAGTGATGTCTGGCCAACGGTGCTGGATGCCAGACAGTATGTTGTATTGGGGCAGACCAGCTGAATGTCTGCTCTGGTTGTGGGGGTTAAATACAAACAAAAATGCCCATACAATGTCTATACCACATAGAAGATTCTGAATAAATAGTCATTTCCTCCCCACATTGAGAAGCTGAGATGGCTATGCTGTGTGATAGGAATTATCTACAACTTCCCATGGGATTCAGAATCAGTTTGAATAGCTATGAAAATATTTTTCCTAGTCCTGTTAGTTCAGGTTCAGTTGGTCTTAAATTGTCATTCTGAAAACACATTATGTCCCTACGTGCTCATTTGGTGTTGGGCGTATAGAACAAGTAAAGGATGCACATGTCTGACACTATCCTGCTGATGAAAATGGGCAAATGTCTCCCTTTATATCACATGAATCTGCTGAGATAAACGAAGGTAAAACAGTTCATTTTAGGGGTAAAAAAATGCATTGAATCCATTGAGAAGAGCGTTAAGACGGGGTTGCTGGATTACAACACATTTCTGGATTAGGATTGTTATGTTGAATGTAGTTCAGTGCGACTCTTTCAACTCTCATCTGATTGGTACTGAAGACGTACCCGCTTTCCACAGTACACCTAGTGGGAAACAAACCTGTGTTAGAACTAGTTAGGGGATATTAACACTCCAGGGCGCTATCACATTTTATTTGATTATCTAAGTATCTTTGTTTCCTCAGTCAAAGAAAGCTAATCAATTTGAAGTCAAAATACATTCAGTGTTCTGTAATGCTATTGTCACCCAGGTTATAATTTCTTTTAGGAATCAAATCCCTGATTTACTTTCAGGGGAGGGTGAAATGTAGGGAGAAGGCTGCAGGACCATGCAATGGATGCCGTGGTCAGAATTTCACTCTTTTCTGCTTAAGAAGAACTAATATTTCCAGCTTTTCATCAGCCCCAGTGAAATCCTGGCATTCCCAAATATTTCCTTCTAAGTTTTACCCCCTCAATGAAAAAATAAATTAACCTATTTGGCTTGTAAAAGTGAGAAATTGAGATCTTTTCTCAACGAATGCAATAGTGTTTAAGTTAGAGGCAGGACTCCTATGAAAACCAGAAGGTAGCTTTATAAATGAATAGATAAAACCTAGTCCCAGCTAGTTTTGCTAGAAATATGAGCCGGGTACTGAAATTAAGAAAATCCTTATTTTCTACAAGCTGGCATACGCCTTGCTCCTCCAAATGAATGAGAGAGAAATGATTCCTGATGCTTTTTAAATCATTAGCAACAAGACACTTGAGAGACGCACTTGACCTTTCCCTGTTAGGCTATCTCTCAGAGGTCTGGGAGCCAGGACTGGAGAACTCTTTTCTGGTACTATAATTCTTGCAGGATTTATCCTCAAGGATGTGCAAAGGCCATCTTTTAAAGGTTTGCAAAATTCTGAGGGAACCACTTGAGAGATACAATCAGTTACCTTTCTCTCATGACCCTAAAATTCACGTGATTGATTTCTCTAATTTGTGTAGGTACATTGCCCCATTCTTCTGGGTGTGAAATTAGGGATGCTGGCATAAGAACCATTGGGAAAGTTACCTCTGCTCCAAAGCTGTTAGTGGAGAATTTGCCTGCAGGAAACGTGGTTGGTGCTGACACTTTTCACTAAACCTACACACACACACACACACACACACACACACACACACGTGCACTCCTCTCCATTCTTCAAGCCTTCCAAACGCTGCACAGTGAGAACCTTTAATAAATCAATGTTTTAGGGCCAAATTCCTCAAAGGCCTTCGTAAGAGCTTTGACCCTGCTTGTTGTGATAGCGTGTGAGTGGCCTGGATAGAATCAATGGTATCTAGTCCAGAAATCATGCCTTCGCACAAGAGTTTGGTGGCTTAAGCCGACAGAATTGGTTTTTTATCATCCACACTAATTGGCATTCACAAAGCAAACAGAGCAGGATTGTAAACGACTTAGCAGATATTCCGACTGTGGGTTCATGAAGGGATTTCTGTAAGGAGAGTGAAGATGTAACAAGAGGGCACGGGCTTAGCACAGAGCAGGCAGAATTTAAACAAGGTGCACAATACTTTCTCAGGTTTGTTAGCCACTGTGAAGGAGGAAGGTTCTGGAGCCCCTCACTCTGGGAAGACATCCTGACTAAGCACACATCTTTGAGGCCAGCTCACCTGCAATTTCAATACAGGTGGACAGCTTTGAGCTGCTGCCTTCCCAGTCCTTTCTAGCCCTCGCATTTGGTTGTTCCCTCTCCTTCGCTGGAGTACAGGGAGCAGCTGATGGTCGAGGGGAGGGAGTTGACCTTTCAGAAGGCACGGCAAGCTGGTTCGCCTGGGTTCCAGCTTTTCTGTTCACTTGGATGTTCGATTGCAGTTCCGACGGACCTGGTGTGGGTCCCTGCCAGTGCCCAAACAGGGTGGCTACTGCCTTCAAAGGCTTTTCTCTTATGAAATGTCTGTGATGACAAACTGGTTACCATATCCTATTTTCCATCACCTTGAGTTGCTTGCAAGATCATTTACCTATTAATATGATGTATCTGTCCATTTATCATTTACTTATCATGCTATCTATCTGTTTCCAAAGGGCCTATCAGATAGGACCTACGCTCTCTGAACTTATGCCCAACAGGCATGCTGGGACTTATCCCAGGCTGAGTGATTCCTTCTTGATCTAGTTTTATTGAGAGCAATTAGCATAAAGGGAACAGGTTTATAGGGAGCACTCAAACTTTAAAATGTTTCAAATGCATCGTAATCAAGCTCTTAAAAAATAAAACAACTCTGGAGGAAGCTGATTAAATCTCTCCTTTTCTCAGTCTCTCCATATTTGAAGCAGGGGAAACACTTTCTCTAGGAAAATTCAATCCTTCGTCTAACGGTGTATGTACCACTGTCCTATTTAACCATTCATTCTCTTGTCTAAGCACTGTGGGTGTGTGCCAAGTGGACTGGTGGTGTGATTTTAAGCCACAGCAATAATGCAGTTGCAGCAAGCGTTTCCTGGGGCTAGTCCGACTCTGCACGTGGTGTTTCTTATGTCTGCTGAAGCTGGTGAGTGGCAGAAAAGAGAATGGACATGAAAAGCAGTCTGGGCTGGAACAGACACAATGGCGAGGGCCAACTTTCTTTCCCAAGCAGGACAGAACACATTTGCTGCTAAAAACAACGAAACGAATTTCACTCATTGTCATCTATGCTAAGTTCTCTGGGAGAATACTCATCGTCAAGTGAGGCAACACCATCGAGAGTGTTCCATTTGGAAGTGGCACATGGAAGAGGTGAGTCCATAATATTTGGAGACTTGTCTGCAGCTTAAAGTATAATTGGACAGGGTGTGGAACAATGTCCCTGCTTGGCATTGTTTGGTTTGCAGGGAAGGGCAGCATCCTCTCCTTCCCGTGGTCCCAGGTCCCATTGTGGATGACTCAGACACTCACGTGGCTTTGTACATGACTGCCTCTTTGCCCCTCTCAGCCCCATCCTTTCTTTATGGTCCCGCTGAGGACACACACCTCCAAGACATCTTCACAGAGACCTTTCCTTTGCTCTGCATTCCCTTAGCAGTGACAGGCACTTACTCACTCATTTGTCCAATGTTTCTTTCTTTGAACCCCACAGTCTTACATGTGGGTTTCATAATAGTCTCAGGTTGGTTCATAAAATTTTGGTCTTGTCTTCCTACTGCCTGGTAACTAATTTGAGGCAGGAATCACATGTTCTTAGTCTTCGTGTCTTGATCACAGCATTCTGTTTCCACAGGGACAAATAATGTGACTGATTGGAATTTTACTTCATTTTCTAAAGGCAGACGACAACCACAATTTCATTTTGTATCTCTGGTTCTCCTCTTGAATTTCTGAACATCCACAAACCATTTATTATTAAATAAGGATGAGCCCAGAGGTTGTGGGAAAGCAAGGGACCTAGACCCTGACAATTTTTTTCATGCTGTCTCTGGTAGTTGAGGATTAGAACCCAAGGATTGTTACCTGTCGAGTTCTTTCTCCTTCCATTAGATTTCCTCATTCTAAACCAGACTGGAGGTTTGAAAATTAATTTGGGGAACGTACAGAGGGATAGTGGATGGGGGGAGGGGGGTTCACACAGTGTGAGGGATATAAATGATAAACGTCTAAGTTTTGCTTTGTCTTGTGCACCTGAAACTAATAAAAAAAAAAGTTATATAGATGCAAAAAAAAAACCACACAAAAAAACTGACTCTGCTTGGTGAACGCATAACGTGATATATAGATGATATATGATAGAATTATACACTTGAAACCTATGTACCTTTACTAACCATTGTCACCCCAATAAAATTTAATGAAAAATAAAATAAAATTCAAGCATAAAAAAACCATTCTTTGAATATCTTTCATTTTTATGGACTATTTTACATTATTCTTCAAAGACCTCCATAGAAAGGCACTCTTCAGTGTTTAAACCCTTTAACATGAAACTGACAAAATCCTGTTATCTTATTATAACATTTTGATGGTAGGTCTTAGTGTTCCGTTAGTTGAGTTATAACAACTAAAAGAAATTGAGGCAAGAATGGGAGAAGCTATTTTTATGACAGTAAATGGCCGGTTAAGCCTGGTTATATTGGTTAAACGTCTACCACTGACATAGAATTGTTCCTGTGCTGCAGGAAAGTGCTGCTCTAGTTCTGACGGAGGAAAGAACAAGACAGCACAGGCTACCGGCGATCCTTGACACTGACGTTAATTTTATTGTGTGCTTTATGTCTTTTCAATAAAATATATAGGTAATTAAAAATGGAACTGTGGAGCTTTTTTGGATTTATAATAATTAGCATATACATTGCACTCTATAGTTTTCAAAAGCTTTACACGTTGTTAATTAACTACTTCATGCCACACGAGTGAGGTAGTGAGCATGATTATATCCATTTTACAGATGAGCACACTATGGGGTGCTGAAACAAATTGCCGAAGGGCTCCCAGCAAACCCAGGCAGAAGATGGGTTGCCCTGGGGAGCCTGTGGCACCGGTCCTGGCTTTTGTACCTTTACTCAGGAGTAGTAGACAAGTGTGGTAATGAAATCGTAGCTTCTATTTTCCATCTTGGGGGAACTTCTAGCAATACTTTGTTTGAATACAAGGACCTCAACATTTACCTTACTCTTGGAGAAAGGTCAAGTATGTGTTATTTCATATCTCTCATAGGTGGGTAAATTGAAACACCGAGAGGCAGACTGACACGTCAGTGATTCAGTGGCACCCTAGAAAGATGGGCGCCGAGAGAACCACAAAGTGAAACCCTGTCTTCTGACTCCCATTCTCCCCCTGTCAGACTTCTGTGGGCCGCTGGAGGGCTTAAAACTATGTATAATGACAGCACCGAAAAGAGCCCAGCCGACATTTACTTCCTTGACCTTTGAGAGCACGGGCACGCACATTGCAACCCCTTGAGATCACCGTCACGAAGCTCCCAAAACGCAAAGAGAATCACAGTCCGGCCCATTATCCTTCCTTTGCCAAGAGGAAATAAGGAATAGTCCTTTCTCCTGGTGATAAATTCTACTCACCAACTTCCACACAGAGGAGCCTAGTTTTATTCTCTTTTTAAACACAACATATCCAGAAAGCATTTAATCCTTCCCTTTGCTTTGCGTGCTTGACAAAAACTAAAGATGAATTTTTGTAGCAGTCACATTTTCCTGTGCTTATTGCTCATGTATGGGTACCAGGCAGTAGAATCAAATGACAGAGAACTAATGCTTCTGTAGGTCAATAGTCAACTTCCCCACTTCTAAGGAATGGATTTAGTTGGGGGTGGAATTGTAGAGCTAGTCAGGTTATCGGCACAAACATTCAAACCTTGCTTGGTGCGGTGAGTCTTCGCTGGTGCCTGGAAGACAGGACCACTGCAATCTTAGTGGAATCAAGAATCATAGCACAGGCTGAGGTTTTCACTAACAGAGGCTAAGGGCCCCTTTGACTATAATATTTGAAAATACAAAACGCAGCCCCTTCCATGCGTTTCCTTATTGAGAAGGGTGACTTTGATTGGACTGAGAGAACCTGATACCTTTTAAAGTAAAATTGAACATGGCAGTGAGGACGGAACAAGGCTGTGCAGGCCCCATGGAAACCACGTAGGACTGTTCCATGCAAGGCCAGAGCTCGGTGCTTTGGAATAACTAGTTGGTCATGATGGAAACGAGACTGTAGTACCAATAATCACATCCTGAAGACAGGGAGAGGTACCCTTGCCCCCTCTCTCTGCCATGAGGCCATAGGGATAGAGGAATCCACTGTCAGCAGAGCTCTGAGCACTCGGGGAGTATGAAGGAGCAGACCCCGACCTCTGTAGCCGGGCACAGAAGCTGAACTCTCTTTGGCAATCAGTAAGATGGCACTTATATTCTTTAATTTCTTTTTTTTCATGTAAAAAGATCATGCTAGGCATTTTCGAAAGACACTGTGCTATCAGTGTTCATTTACTCCCTAAGCATACATAAAAAACAAGTAAAAATGAAGTATTAATTATAATGAAAAGTAAATGGCACGTATACACCTTGTGCTTTCTATACACCACTCATTTAATCCTTGCAAGATCTCTGAGGCGTGCACCATTGTCTCATTTTCAGATGAGGGAACTGAGACTTAGAGAGGTGTACTTGCCCAACATCACACACTTGCTTAGTGAAAGAACCTTACCTGGAGTCCCAGTTCATTTGATTTTGATGCTTTTATTACTTAACCTGCCAAGTTTTGAGGGGCGAATGAAATCAGACAACCTATATTAACACTTACCATAGTGTCTGGCAGTTAGTAAATGCTCGATCACAGTTATTATTCATAGTAATTGTCGACTACTATGTTATAATAACTAGTTTTTGTTGTGTCTGCTGCATTGATGAAAGCTAATTATATTATAGGCTCAGGTGATCCCAACTTTTCTACATGTCGGATGAGCTACCCTGAGCTATCCACGCCCTGCTGACTTACCCTTCTCTAAAGATTTCTACCATATATAGGAATTATAATTTCTATATACCCACAGGCCTGTTTAACCATCGCCATGCCCACTGTTTTTCCTGAATCAACAGCACAGGAAGGAGTTTGCAGGTCCCCTTTCATACCAACATCCCCAACTTGACCAAGATTCCCTCTGGTTTTCTTTGGAGGTTTTGGTTAGGGCAGGTGACACAAGCCACGTTTGTTACTGGCATGCCTACGTTCTTCATGCCTGAAGGCAGACTATACCAAATGACATAAGCCATGTAATTCTAAATTACTCATTTTGGAAATGCATATGCAAACAAACACAGCTTTTAGGCCTCATTTGTGAGACAAGAACATTGAGCTTCACGTTCCCTTTGATTTTTATCAGTAGTTTATCAGATTGAGAAAAATTAGTGGGACTTATTTAGCAATGGATGAGGAAAGATGGAGCTGGCAGTTCTTTAGTCTTGCCGGCACTGAATAAATCATTTCCTATCTTTCTGCCTAATTTCCCATATCTGTAAAGCCTTAGGATATAATTCACAGGGTTTACTTTTGAGTATGTTGCAGGCACAACACAGAGGGATTAAGAGAACCCTGGCCTAGGAATGAGTGAAATGTGTCCTGCTAAACCTTGAACTAGTCTTGTTTGAGGTCCTCAGTCAGCTGGTAATGATGGCTCTGGGGCTTTCTAGTTTATAGGCTCTTAAGCCAGTGGGTGGGAAATTTTAGAGAAAGAAGAACACCCAGGTATATCCACTGAGTAGCATTTTTGTGGCCACAGTTTGTCTATCAATAGCCATCTCCCCAATTTCCTATAACAGGAAGCAGGGCAATAACTGAATGGTCTGTTGCTCTTGTGGATTGCCATTATTTCAAAAACCACGTACTCATATTCCAGCCACTTCACTTACACCAGTCCTGCCTCTGGAGATGGTCTCTGTGGATTGTGAATTATCTGTGGGGACTTCTTTCAGCTGTGGCTGCAAGAAGGTTTCTCCCTGTAAGTGTTCCAAATCAAAGGGGTTTCTAGGGCCGTTTTGTTCCTTGAAGGTGGAGGCATAATCTCTAACTTGGGGGTGGCTATTTTTCAGTGATTGAATGCATTTATCTAGTGAAAGGTTTTATAAATGCAAGGTGGCGTTCACTCTGCTGTAATGTGGGTGCTGCTCTTTGCTGGGCAGATGTAGAATGATGCAGGTATAAAAGGCACGGTTCCAAAATCCAAGTCCGAAGTCAGTATTCAGAACCTGGCTGACCATCACGTGGAGTCCTAGCTCCTAAGATTAAAAATGAAAAAGGAAAGAGAGCTAAGGAAAAAAAAAAGAGAGAGAGAGAGCAAGAGAGTGATAACAGTGTTCTTTGCTCCTTTATGGCATAAAGTCTCAATTTGTGGTGTGAGTTTGAGTAAACACGTCACCCAGCCTACGGGCACTGTTTCGTTGTGCACAGTGGTCCACTCTATGGGGGTCCACTCGTGGGGTCATTTAATCAGGCCTGGCAAAGGATGCCTCAGAGATGTAAGGAGTGAAGGAACCTTTCTTGAGACTTCTAGCGTTTACCTCAAGTACTTGGGTTTGGGTGGGCTTCAAGCGAAACACACTCGCTTAGGGTCCTAACCACCATTGGAGAAAGTGATTGAAGCATCAGAAGAATTAAACAATAGCAACAACACAGACTCAGAATTTAGAAATACAGGCCCTGTGCTTTTGGCAGAGCTTCTGGACTTTACTTTGAGCCAAACATTGCAACACTTAGCACCGTGTAGCTTTTTCTTTTCTTTTCTTTTTTTTCCTGCATCTAAAGGCTCAAGAACTACTGGGAAGCTGTTGCAGGTTGCCTATGTAAACACCCCTTTACTGCATTGGTTGGAGGATCCCATTAAAAAAAAGTGAAAAGTTAATTGTACTTGTTGAAGAGTACAAGCACATTGGGCTGTGTCAGCACAGCATTGTGTGTTTCAGTGTAGGCTTTGGCAAAGGGCCTGTGAACCATTAATTAATATCATGCATTAGCTGTCAGCAGGTCACCATGGGTGCTCAATTACTCAATTGCTCTGAAAAGTTACGCTATGGATTTAAAAATCATGTTCCTAATGAAGGTCATTACTATGTGTGTCTTTCCTTTGGGGACACATAGTCCTTTAGGTGATATTCATGTCTAGGCTGTTTTTCTAACTTAGAACAAATCTAAGTTCCCATGCAGAAGAGTCCTGGGTTTTGCTCTCTCCTTCAGCTGTCGACTTGCTGGGCATCTTACTGAGGCTCATGTTTTTTAGTTTCTGGTGCTAAACTCACCGTCTCCTACCTTTGACGGCTGTTTTGATTATCTGTGTCAAGTGGTTGGGAAATCATCAATTTCTTTTCATAAAGTTTATATGAGTGACTTGAAATCATCGGCTAGTGGAGAATTAAAAAAGACTTCACGAGTGTTTTTCCTAGAGAATTTCAAAGTCAAAAACCCATCTGACTCTTCAATCTAAATCCACATCTTAAATTTTCCCCAGTGATTTTTTTTTTAACTGCCCGGTGCAGAAAATGGAGGTAATTTTAAATCTGGGGAAAATAAGGGTCCACCTCATTAAATGTTACCACGGAAATCTCTATTGTTTCCTCCAGCTTTCCCGTTTATGGGGCTGACATCATCCAAGATGAGAGAGAAGCTTCTGTGGCGCTGTTTCAAAAGCCAAACACCTCTCAGTTAGTCACAAAGTTAATAACACAAGAACTGTTAAAGATGTACCAAGCTCGCTGGAACTGGAATTACAACAGAGCAACTACTTCTGGTGCCCAAGGGGCAAACCTGAACCAACAAGCACTTCCAGCCGGATCAGAAATGGGTAGGGATGACACTTGTGACAGCTGAAAACAGCTTCCTGGACATCCAGACTTGAGGGGGGGCCGGTGGGTGCCACGGCCAATGTTCACGTTCTTTTTCACTTCCTAACAAATCTGCTCTCTACTCATCATTGTCTTGGTTTGTCAGGACAGCATGGGACATTCCTTACCACCGGCTCTGAAATAGTCACTTTTTTTTTTTTTTAAAGTTTCTCCCTCATCTGCATCTGTGCTAGAGGCGAAAGTTCTCCCTGGTGCCAGGCTGAATGCTAAGCCAGAAAAAAATTCAACTCACTTTCAACCCAAATCCTTTCTCATCCCCACTCCTAATCACAAACTCTTTTTCTGCCCACCTATGATACATTTATAGTATTCATCTGTGTCGTCACTCCAGTTTGCACACATACATAAAATACATAAAATAAAAGGTCAAAGACAATCTCATTTTTTACCATTAACATTTCAAAAAGTCATTTTATGTAGGTTCCGTAACTGGCTTTTCTCTGAAACGGTTGCTCTAAAAATCCAAGATTATATTTTATGTTTTTGCAGCTGTATGGCTTTAATACAGGCTCAGAATCATTTATTGGCATTTCTGACTGAACGTTTTGTTTTTATAGGTGTGTAAATGTGTTATCGAAGATATTTTGGCATTTACCAAAGACTCAAGTTTGTGGCTTCAGTTAAAGAGACCTGCTACTTTCTTTTTTCCCCTTCTGCTCTCTTGAAAGAAAAGAAACGGTTTACTTGACAGGTGCTCTGGATTTTTGCACTAAATCTTCGACTAAATTTATTTTCCTTGAGGTTGTTTGTGCTAAAAAGCTAAAATTCCAGCACTCATGACCAGATTTTTCCCCCTTCCCCCTCCCCTCTGACCACAGCTTGTCCAGCATTTTATGTGAATGTTACTATTTCGTTTCCATTTCTCCTGAAGCATCGTTTTTACATCGAGTCAGATTTCTCTGACCAAACTTCAGCAATGATTCTAACACCTGGCTGACGTATCCAAATTATGTGGGGGAAATTGTTTAAGATCTCTGGGTGAGAGCCTAAGAATCTGTGTTTTAAAATCTCATCAGATGATCCTGGTGGTCAGCTGGTATGGAGACGCTGGATGTAGAGATTGGGGTGAATGAAGGAAGACAGACGGGGACAGGGCAAGGAGGCCTCGGTAATACCCCTCTCAGTCCAAGGCAGGGCCTAATCAATCAATTGTTCAGTTATGCTTGGATTGAATAAACACTGACTGCCTTAAAGAAACATACCTACTATGTGTGGGCACAATGCCAGGTGTGAGGATGCTGAAATGACTAGGACCCAGTTCTACCCTAGATGAGCTCATTGTCCAGTGAATGAGACAGACATGAAAACAGACATCCACGTAATGGGGTTGTGCTAAGGCAGAGCTATACATGATGTGCAACGGAGAAGCTCAGCTGAGCCTAAGAGTCAAGAGGAGGCTTCCTGATGAATCCACCTAAGAGGCACCTGGAAAAGGAGCATGAGGTAGGTGATCGGTGGAAGAGGCTGAAGGAGCAAGCGTGGTGTGTGAGGGGCAGCTAGGAACCACAGGCAGGGAGGCTGGTGGGGGCCAGTCATGAGGGGCATTTTTACCCCATCATTGTCACATTAAATCAAGTCTTCCCTTGATGATGATTAATGTCATCATTAGGAAATACTCATTGAAGAGGAAGACTCACTATAGGGCAAAGGAGTGGTTTCAGAACCAAGGTCAATGTGAAGGTTTAGAAGGACAAAGGGGAAGCCATGTTTAACCTTGGGTGTTTTTTTCATAGAATCACAGAATATTAGAGCTGCAAGAAACCTTAGATGCAGTCTCATGGGTGACTTCATTTTGTAGACCAGAAAACCAGGGCATGTCTGGAAGCGTAGGGAGGAGAAGATAGCCTGAAGTTCACAAAGGATTAGAGTCTCTGTGGAACATTTCCCCCTCCTCCTTTTACTCTGCTATAAACTCAGGCAAACCTAGCATACCCAGACTAGGGTATGCACACATACCCTAGACTAGAACTTTCCACATCTACTAAGAAAAAAGAAAAAAGACTAGAACTTTCCACATCAACTAAGCAGCAGTTTCCTAAGAACAATTTGCCCACCAGAAGTCTTCAACACTTGTTACCTTTTCTTTGGGAACTCTCAGATTTAATGAGAGGAAATAGAAGTAATTATATTAAAACTAAAGGAAAGTAAAACCCATCAGTTTTCATGGGGCACTGAATGAAGTCCATATAGTCCTACTTTAAAAAAAATGTAAATTATAACAGAGATACAGAAACCTGCGTAAAACATATAACTTAGTGATAAGTGAATTGTAATGTGAACAGTCATGTAATTACACCTGGGTTCAGGAAGACAGCTTTGCTGGTGGACCCAGAAGCCCTCCATATGCCCCTCTCACACCAGCTTCCATGCCCTAAAGGAAACCATTATTCCATTATTCTGTCTTGTGTGATTATTACTTCTGCGCTTTTCTTTATAGTTTTATCACCCAAATGGGCATCCCTAATCACTAAAGTTTAACTTTGCCTGTTCTTCAAAATTTTTATTTGCATCTTAAATTGTGTGGGGATTTAAAAGCTCATTGAGGGAAACTTCACATGAGCCCACAGAGAACAGAAGAACACTAGCAAACAGATTTACACGTGGTGCCGATGTGGTTCCTGCAGCAAGACAAGGGGAAGCTGGAGGGAGACTCCAGGCAGGATATGAGGTGGGGGCTCCCGCCAGGTGGGAGGAGGTGTGGAGCCACCCGACTGCTTCACTGCCATCGCATCGTCCCCTGTGTGCCATCAGCGGGCAGTTGAAAGAAGAGAAAAGATGCAAGGACGGGTGCAGGAAGAGGTCTCTGGAAGCCATTTGTGACGGGCTCGAAAGGAACCTGTGGACCTCTGTCACATTATGACACGTGCTTTCTATCTGTCTCAGAGCTTTAACGACCAACCACAGGCCTGTAGACTGGGGGTGAGGGAGATGTAGAAAGTGCCAGCACTCATAGCCAACCAGTTATCTTTCCTGTGAAAGAAAAGCTTTGAAGACAGAAGGGAGAAAGAGAGACAATTAGGAAAAGTACAAGAAAAAGCCAGATGACCTTTTGTGGTTGCGCCTGGTGGCTCTGAGAAAAGTTCAGGGAAATGGAAGTGAGACTAGGAATTGAAAAAGGGCAATTAAGACCAAGCTCTACTCTTTTGGCTGAGGCTGCTAAGTTTCGACGTTCATTTTCTTTCCTTGAAAAAAAAGTGTTTCTGGCTGCAGCTGAGGTACATGGCACAGAGCAGCTGCCAATACGAGAGGGAAAAGAAAAGCACACGTCCAGATAGCAGGCTGGTACTCTTTCTGTGTGGGCAGAAGCTTTTATTTATTTATTTTTAATTTCATACATCATTAAAATGCCTTGGCATTTCCCCCAAGTCAGCATGCTGTTTAAAAAAGTCAGTGAGGAAGGAAAACACTAAAGAAAAATTAAATTCTGATTATTTGTAGCAAGGTGTTCTGGAAAGCAGGGGCCCAATGGACTCCATCGATCTCTTTTTTTAGAGGTGCGGTTCCTGCTACAAACTTCATTTTCCCCGGGAGTGAGACCTTTTCAGTGTAGAATCAAAAGTCACAGGAGGACCATGCCTGTGAGAGCATAGCCCATCCTTTCTGTGGCCTTGGGCCAGGTGCTTAACCGCTGGGTGCCTCAGTTTCCCCTTCTGTAAAATGAGATAATAATACTTAATTATTTCACCGTGCTGAGGTAAGGATTAATTAGTTGATGTTTGTAAATGGCTTTGAAGCCAGAAAATGCTACAACAGAGCAAACCATTATTATTAATAATACATTTCAACGGAGTTAATAATGGCATTTGTGGTCTCAAATTTCCCTGGCAGTTTCAGCTGGTGAACTTATTTTTCAGCTTCACTCATTAAAAAGAAATGAAAAGCAGCGCTCCTGGCAGAAATAGCTGTAGTCTTCATTGCAGAGATGAACACATACCTGCCATGGGTGAAAGCATTTCTGTTCCGTAGGAACTCAGTAGGAGATTGTGGAAAGTAGCACATGCCATGGAAGGTGCCATGACTGCTAAGCCACTTCAAAAACGAAGAAAATGCTAGTAAAAAAAAATGTGTGAGATGAGAATCAAGCAGACCTGGGAGGTTACCACTTTCCAGAACTGATTCAATTCCTACGCTTTGGACTTAACCACAAAGTAGTTTATCTGTTGTCTGCCTTGCTTTGTTTTTCTCTTTGGTCCCTTTTTCTGGCCTCCACCCCTTCCTGTGCTAGGTCAGTTCAGGGTGTGTTGGCATGTGCGGTGTGTGTGTGTGTTTAAAATCTCTTGTGAGATCCCTGTCTATCTCCTCCTTTCCTTTATGTCAACTCAAAGAAGCATTTCTGCATCATTTAACCCTGACCCCTCAAATTGAGATGAAAGCATCAGCGAGATGATGTCACTGCAAAGCCCCTGGGCCATGTCAGAGGTTCATGAAACATTTGTTTAATGGAGCCAGGTCTTAGAGATGCCCCGAGTTCCTGATGTTGGACATCTACGAAATGATGTCACAAGTGCCTAGGCCATGATGTGCAGCTTCCCCCAAAGACTGACGGTCCTGACCAGCCTTTGGGTGGGTGTGCATCTTGCAGTTTTCCCCCAAAGAGGTGCTGTGTTTGCTCTAAGGTGTCCATACACTCATTCAACACTTCTTCAGATGAAATCCCCACACGGACAACACCAGTATCACCTGGGAACTGGTTCAAAATGCAGAGTCTCAGGCCCTAGCCCTGAGTCAGAAACTCCTATTGTGGGCCCAGCAATGCGTTCCACCAGACCCTCCAGCTGACACTATTTAAGTTCAAGTGTGAGAACCACGGTCTGCTTCAGTCCTCTCTTGATGGGTGACAAGCTCCAGCGGATCTGGGCTGTAGGCTGCAGCCATGGAGCCATGCGAGGGAACATAAAACCCATGCCAGAACACTTGACGTACAATTTTGCCTGGAAAATCAGAATGATTACCATGTGATTGGTAGGGAAATGAGCAGGAAGGCTTAGGCTGCCTTTTTAGCATTGCCTTCCAAAATTCCTACCTGTACTTCCAGACCCTGTTAAGCCCCGCCACATCCAGAGAGCCAGCCCTACCCACTCCAGGTCCCATCCTCTGAATTTCTTGAGCTCATAAGCTGTGCCACTCATGTGAGCAATTCCACATGCCCGGCATTGTGAATTTGCTGTCATTTGATGCTGGCCTTGACGTCTCGGGGACGCTCCATGACGACAGCGAGCACACCTTCATATTCTCGGAGTCTCACAGCGGTTCTCACTGTGCTGACTTCGGTAGCATGTGCTCAGTGGAGTCTTGTCGGTTGATTCCTCCAGACCTGTGAACTTGAGGCTGCCATCATTTCTAAATAGGGAGATGCCTGGGATCCAGAAGTGGTGAGGAGAAGTAAAGAGAGCTGCAATGGATCATCTTCGGTTTAGGCAAATATATTTGGGTGTCAAACATCCGGGTACCATCTGCTTGGCAAGAATTTCTGAGGGACTAACATAAGTTGACAGTCATCCAGCAGACTTTGAATTATAAACTTATTTACTTATTTATTTTTTAAAAGGGCAGTGCTTACTCTATGTGAGGCTCTGGAATGGTTTTTTAATACATGTCCTCCTTATGGCAACTCTGAAATTTAGGTGTTAATATCCCCAGTTTTGTTATATATGATATCTGAGTTATACCCCATGTAGGCAATCAACAGAAAGATATAGTGAATCCCCAACACATGCTAAGATTTTCTGACCCTTGTTTGCTGGCAACTGGAAGCC
This sequence comes from Rhinolophus sinicus, assembly GCF_036562045.2. Taxonomy (NCBI): domain Eukaryota; kingdom Metazoa; phylum Chordata; class Mammalia; order Chiroptera; family Rhinolophidae; genus Rhinolophus; species Rhinolophus sinicus. The sequence goes on along the minus strand of NC_133752.1, from coordinate 102,435,837 downwards.
CTCAGCTGAAGCCCTTAACTTTGAGAAAGGCTTTGATTTAATTGTGAGAACCCTGGGTTTCCTTCAGCAGATTCTAAAGTTGATTTGAGTAATTCAAGCCTAAGGGCTTGATACTGCCTTCTGAGAAGGATAAATGGTAACCACAGTGACAGGACTGGCTCCATTTGCTCCATATCTCCCCGTCTGCAAGGTTCCCAGGTGCTCCACAATCTCGAACTGATAGACTGGGAATAACAGTAATTAGAATCTTCAAAGCACTTGGCAAACATTCATTAGCAGCTCTCTGGGAGGAAGACGGAGAGAAAAGGAATGAATGACATAGGAACATTCCCCTTTTGCAGACATGGGAAATTGAGGCAGAAAATTTAGATACCTTGCCTAACGCCACATTCTGAAAACTGAATTTAAATTGGGGGTGGCTTACTTCCCCATAAATTTGGTAAGTCCCCAGAAAGACACAACTTTTCATTGTATAGCAGGCTTTCTCAACCTCTGTACCACTGAAATTTTGGGAGAGATCCTTTTTGGGGTGTGTGCGTGTGTAGGTGGGGGGCTGCCCTGTGCATCATAGGATGTTGAGCAGCATCCCTAACCTTTACCCACTAGATGCCAGTAGCACCTTCCGCCCCCAGCTATGACAACTAAAAAAAACGTCCCCAGACATTGGCAAATGTCCCTTGGGGACTGAGTACCCTGCCAGGACATGAGTATCTTGCTCCCTTCAGCTCGTACAGAACCTGTATCAAAAACTCACCATCTTGCGATATCCAAGATTCAGAAATGAGCTACCTGGGCTTGTCTGGGGCTCGCCTGGGATGGGAGCCACAGAGTATTAAGAGGTGAAAGGCAGGAGGTTATCGCTGTGACAATAAATGGGCTGGAGATAGGAGAGTTCGCTCAGAGGCTGTCGGAAGGCACGGTGCTATTTGTCCCTGGCAAGCCCTGTAGTTGAGTGTGTAAACTGAGTAACTGCAGCTAACCTGCTGCTTAGTACAAAGTGGCATTTTCCTGGTGAGTGCCTATCTGTGGGTGAGGCAGTTTCGAGGCTCAGGGGGCTTTCCTATGAGGTCAGGAAGGACAAGAGTCTCCCCCAGGACAGGCCCCAGGGGCATGTTTCCACCCGGGTGTTTTGTTTTTTCCTCCTCGCACTGGCATGTCCTTGGAGAATGGGTCTAGACTAAAGCCACTCAGAAGGCCCCATTACTCAGTTCAGGGTAAATTCCTGACCAACACTGGTTTCTGTGGGGTGCATGAGGTCTTGGGCATTTCTGCATCTTGACCTCTCACCTTGGGTTTGTCCTCTCTGACTTCACAGAAAGGAAAGGGAGATTTACCCTCGTCAGTTCTTTTCCTCTCCCAAAGGGAAGAGGTCACAGAGTCTGAAACTGGAAACATCGATGATGGGCTCTCTTGGTGGACAACTGGGCTGGGGGTGGGGATGGGGAGTGCAGAGTGAGAGGCGCCAGATGTCTCAGCTTGAAAAGGCTCATAGTTCTAATAGTGTCACCTCATCTGCCTTCTCAAAGCACTTAGTCAACGTGTCACACATTTCCAGTTGGCAGCGTATTTTGTCTCTCCCGTGAAAATAAGGAATCACATCTCAGAAAAAGGTGTGACGAAGATATAACTGACATGCACTAAACTGTGAATGTTTAAAGTGTGCAGTTTGATAGGTTTTGACACATGTGTATACCCATGAAAACATCACCACAAAAAATAGTGGACATACCGACCTCGTCACGTGCCCCTCATGTCCCTTCTTAATTTCTCCCTCCTCTGGCCCCACCTCCCCTCCTAACCTCCCCCCATCCTCAGGCAACAAGTGATCTGCTTTCTGTCACTATGGCTTAGTTTGCAATTTCTGGAGTTTTATGTAAATGGTATTATACAGTGTTGTCTTGTTTTTTCTGGCTTCTTTCACTCAGCCTAATGATTTTGAGATTCATCCGTGCAGGGTGTATCAATGGTCCATTCCTTTGTATTGTTGAGCGGTGTTCCGTTACATGGATTTACCACAATTTGTTTACCTGTTTACCTGCTGACAGACATTTGACTTGTTTCCAGTTTTTGGCTATTATAAATAAGTTGCTATGCACATTCACATACAAGTCTTTGTGTGGACATACGCTTTCATTTGGGTGAATGTTTTTACTTGGATAAACACCTAGGCATGGAATAGATGGATCAACAGGTAGATATCAGTTTAATTTTGTAAGAAACTGCCAAACTTTTCGACAGTGAGTGCACCATTTGAAGTTCAGTGACAGCATGTTAGTCTTTTTTGGGGGGTTGAGGGGGGAAACATCAGATTTGTAACACTTGACTCCATGCAAGGTAATCAAAAACAGTTGTCTGGGGGTTCCCGGATAGTGACGATTTGCAGCAACTAGATCACTAGCCAACCTTCCTGCTAGTTTCTTCAGTAGTGAGGACTACATTTCTTGGTAACTATTTTTTGCAAGAAGAAGTGTCACATAACCAGCAGATACCCCTAAAACTTCTCCAGAGTGAACCATCCCTCCTAGAGAGGCAAATTTGAAAAAGAAAAATGTAATTTGACACTTGTTTCCTTATTTGGGACTTGGAAGTTGACCTAATTGGATTATTCAGGCCCCATTCTATATAGAGCCTTAGAATTCTGATGGGGGTCGGGGGCAGGAGGAAAGCAAATCACAACTAAAATAAGAGCTTATTTTCCCAAGTGATAGAGGATGGCTTTCTTCACATTTCCAAGTGAGCAGATAATTACAAAATCTTGATTTGCCTTTGTAGATATCTGGCCCAAAAGTAAAATGATACCATGCTATAGGCTGGGCCTCATTGATTTCCAGCTGTGTTTGGCTAAATTCTACAAAATAGTGTTTAAGAGGGTTGAGGGAGGGCACCAGGATTGAGTCTGAGTGCAGAACATGGAGTTACCCCTCCCTAGTCAGCATGTGTAGTAGGATTCCAGTGACAGCCAGACCTAGCAATGTCACCTGGGTGGGCGAGCAAAGCTGGCGGGGGACGGGGCGGGGCTTTGCTGGCAGTAATGGAAGATGGGTCTTCCTCCTTCTTTTTCATGTATAAGGAGAAGGTGGGGGAGTTTGCTCCAGTTCTGTGCTTTTTAAGGAAAAGAAGAAAGAAATAGAATTCTTCTGCCAACCCTGAACCAAGATTTTGGCTCAGCTCTTGACTCTGAGTGGCACAGGAACCGGATTTTAGATAAAGAAGAGACGTTTCTGTTACCTTGTGGGGCAGGAAATGGGGTTTGGTCCTGGGATTCCTCTTCTGAGTGTGTGGGCGTCACCATTTCCTGTTTCTTTTTTTTTTCCCTTTAAGCTTTTACATTTAGAAAATATATTTAATGCCCCAATTTTGGTGGTGGTGGTGTGTGTGTGGGATACACTCTAATATATAAATCAAAATTAGACTGTATTTTCTGGGTCTGGGAAAGACATTTTGAATGTGCTCTTGTTTTTCATGTCAAGAATATAATACAAAATGCATTTTCCTTGAGGAGATAAACACTGTCAGCCTGCTAGAGGACAGTTCTAACTGGCTGCTAAAGTAAACACAGAGTCTGACAGCTGTGTTTTTTCACTAATTCCACAAAGAGAGATGAACGATAGAGATCAAACCATCATCATCATCATCTTATTATTATTATTTAATATCACCTCCCTTTTTCATTCTAATCGAGGAATACTGGATTATGTCCTTTAAAAATGCTCTTGTTTTTGAGCCACTCTTTTTTTTGGAGAATACCATATCAGCTTTATTACTGAGAAAGGTTGATATTGAATAACATTCGGGGGTTGACACAGTCTCTGGCAGTGCTAAACAGCCCGTAGACTCTGTTCTCCCCCCCACCCCCCCCTGCATGTGATTTAGCTGCTGTAAAACTTATGGCATAGGCATTGAGGAGTGGAGCAAATCTTTTGTTCTTTGTAGGTAGACAAATCTCAAACAGAAGGAAAGGAGTGAGCTGATCCAGACACGCACAATTCCTTTTTCTAAACTCCCCCCCAAATTGCTTCCCTGGGGAAGAATAAGTGAGGGTGGGGCAAGAGGACACAAATGTGATTCTAGCAGAGCCCCATTCACATTTCCTAGCTTTTTGTTCTCAACCCATTGGGTTTACCCATGAAGACTATGGTCAACCAAAGTATTAACTACCCCCTTGAAGGAGGAGATCAGGTGACTATTAGAGCTGGCTCTTGCTTTCATGACGTTGAGCCACTATTTTGGTCTGTCTTTTATTTATTTATTTAAGAGTAAAGCAATTCTTTATTTTTTTATTTTTTATTATTATTTTTTTTTAGTAAAGCAATTCTTACCTAGTTTTCAATGTGAAAATGAATTGGGAGAATGATCTAATACCATGGTTCCCATCAGTCTGTGGATGGTTTGTTAAAACACAGATCGCTGGGCCCCATCCCAATCATTTCTGATTCAGAAGGTCTGGAGTGGGGCTTGAAAATGTGCATTTCTAACAAGTGCCCAGGGACCATCCTTCGAGAATCACTAGTCTAATGTAAAGAGAGTCATACTGGGTGGCAGAGGTTCTAGATTCTAGAGTCCTAAGACTCTAGATAGCAAGACAGGTTTGGCCCGTGTAGTTTGCCACCCCGGATCTAGTCTAGGGTTTCATTTTACAGATGGGGACATGGAAGTCCAGGGAGACCAGCTGACAAAACCACACATATGGTCCAACGCTCTACTACTAACCAGCTAGCTGACTTGAGAGAAGATGCTTTATCATGCCACCTATAGAAACGGAAAGTGTGCAAATTATCTGTATGAGTTTCCGAGGTTCCCCTAGCAAAATACTACAGACTGGGTGGCTTAAACAACAGAAATTTATTCCTCACAGTTCTGGAGGCTGGAAGTCTGAGATCAAGGTGTTGGCAGGTTTGGCTCCCCCTGGGGCCCTCTCTCCTTGCCTTGTAGACGGCTACCTTCCTGCTGTGTCCTCACATGGCCTTTCCTCTGTGTCCGTCTGACTCTGGTGCCTCTTATAAGGACACCAGTGAGAATGGATTAGGCCCTGTCCTACCACCTCATTTAACTTAATCACTACTTAGCAGACCCTATCTCCAAATACTGTCACATTCTGAGTTTCCGGAGGTTAGGGTTTCAACATATGAATTCTGAGGGACATGATTGAATCTAAACATTATCTATTGCTATCTAAGAAATTACCCCAAGACTTAGTGGCATAAAGCAATACACATGTGTTATGCCACAGTTTCTGTGGGTCACGAACCCAAGACAGGGATAGTTACATGCTTTTCTCTCAGGTGTTTACAGCAAAATTGCCAGTCAGGGCTGCGGTCCCACCCAAAGGCTCAGTCATTGAAGGATCCACATTTACTCACATGGTTCTTGGGGAGAGTCTGTTCTTTGTAGGATGTTGGGCTGAGGGCCTCAGTTCCCCATTGGTTGGCAGCGGAGGCCTCCCTCAGTTCCTGGCCACCTAGGTCTCTTCATAGAGCAGCTCAAACCATGGCAGCTGCTCTCCGCAGGGTGAGCAAGAGAGGAGACAGAACCTAACCTCAGGAGTGACATTGCATCTTTGCTGCCATATTTCATTTATTGGAAGCAGCTACAAATCTAGACCTCACTCAACGGGAGGGAATTACACAGGGTGTGAATGCCATCAGAGGTCACTGGGGCCATCCTAGAGGCCTTCCAGAGAAAGCCGGATGCCTGACTTCTAATGCCTCCCCCTGTATTAAAATTCTAAAATGTCATTCCCTTCTTCAGTTTTTCCCCAACCCTGTGCTTGCTATCTTACTATTCTCTGTATTGCTCTTTTTGGCCATTTTGGTTAAGTTTAAAGAACTTCACTGTAGTCACAATATCTGATGAACCTATGGAAAGTAGAGAACATTTTGGGTAGGTCTGAAGACTTTGGCAATGATGGATATGAATATGAATGAACCTGAACATTTGAATCTCTCTGTAAGTAAGGTTGTTCGCTAGATCAGCTATTTTAACGAGACGGCCTTATTTATTTACATATAAACAGTGTGTATTTGCTAATCATATATGTACTATGAAAGCAGATGCCTTTAACTCTAGTCGGCAAAACCTGCTTAATCTTGCAGTAATCCCAGTATGTTTTTATAAGGTTTAAAAAAAACACACAACTTCATTCAAAAAAATCTGTAACTCAATCTTCCTGCAAATTTAGGTTGAACTTTTTGTCCCTTAGGTTAGATTTACATGATCTGACTGCAGATTTTTAAAAATTAGAGCCCCAGAAGCAAATATTCTTGGTTTTCCTCTTGCTTTTTTTCTGGGAGAAGTGACCTATAGTCAGTGAATGTGCTTGGTTTTGAAGATGACCCTTGAGACCACATTTGTTGTCACCATATGTAAAACTTTCAATAGGATTTTCAAATTATCTGGAAAAGGCTGCTTTTTTGTTTGTTAGTTTGTTTTACATTATTGAAAAGCTAATAACCAATTTTGCTTATTAATGTAAACAATAATTCTCAACTGGGGTGATTTTTGTCCCTCAGGGTACATTTGGCAATGTCTGGAGACATTTTTGGTTGTCACAATTGGGAGAGGAAGGGGAATGTCGATTGCCATCGAGTGGGTAGAGGCCAGAGACACACAGGGCAGAGCTCTATGACAAAGAACTCACCAGCCCAAAATGGCAACAACAGGTAGGTTGAGAAACCCTGGTGGAGAGAAATATACCCGCAAAGAGTTTTCAATAGATGGATATTACAAAAATTGGGTTCAAAGGCCAAAGAAGTTGGGCTCATAATCCTTTACAGCAGAATGTTTCAGAGTCTTTGAAATGTTCACATGCGTATTGTCCCCTTCACGGATAACCAGGAGGCGAAGGGTTTCAAATGGGTTGGATCAAGGAGCCTTTTTTTTTTTTTCCACACCAAATAGCATGAATGAGATACACTCCTGGGTAAGGGGATCTTGGGCACCAAAATTCACTAGTACTATAGGTAAGGTGATCACATTCCCTTGCTATACCCCCACCCCCACCACACGTACTGTAGAGAAATCAGTATGAGAGTAAAGCACACCAATTGTTGAAAGTTTTGGAAAATGGATGGAAAAATAGGTAAGTCATTATCAAGGCACTCAAGGATAATCATCATTAACATTTTGGTGTATTGACTGTCAGTGTTGTTTTCCATCTGTGGCAGAGCATTTTCCAAAGATAGTCACATCAATCTATATCCTATCCTACGTGCTCTTTTTGCAAGGTGACATTGACACTCTTCCATTGAGAAATCCTTGACTCTGAGTGGGCTGGACTAGGGTGGGAGTGTCGCTGTGTGATTTACAAGGTTAGGCTAGAGAACGCAATTTAGCTGCTCCCTGGCTTTTTCTCTATGGAGATGTTTGCCCTTCTATCCAGCCACCACACTGTGAGAAAGCCCAAATGAACCTTTATGAAGAGACCCACATGAAGAGGAGCTGAGACTCCCAACCAACAGCCAGCATCAACCTCCAGACATGTGACTGAGTGAATTTTTGTCTTCATAGAGTTCAAGTTTTTTTAAGAGATCATACATCTCTCAGGGTTCTTGAACATTTCCCACAGTCTGACCATTGCATGATCTTCATGGATCAGTTCCAATATTCCCTATTTCTTCAGATGATTCTAGGCCTAGCCTTCAAGCTGCCCCTGTCAATACCGTGTGGAAGAGAGAGGAGCTATTTCCACTGAGCCCTGACCAAGTTATGAGTCATGAGCAACATAAAGATGTTTATTGTGGCAAGCTATGAAGTTTTAGAGAACTTTGTTATGCAGCAGTATGTAACTGGAACACAACACAACACACACACACACACACACACACACACACTCTTAGGTTTATATATAACTAGGATAGCTTTTTTCATGTCATAATATATTATAAAGATTTTCCTATGAAGTCAAATGTCTTTCAAATCTTGATTTTTAATCATAATGTCCCTTTGTTTTCCCATTTACATCAGCTTGTGGTGCCAAATATCTAATAAGGGCTTCTGAAGTAGTGTCAGGCACAATCCGAGTCTCAGTACAGCTGATAATGGCAGTGTATTTCCTCCTTATTTGCTTCAAGGATCCCGAAGGAGACTTGGGCAGTTGTGTGCACTGTATGGTGGGCTGCTCTGCTCCATGAGCTGGCTGATTTCTACTTATTTCACTTCAAATTTGGCCAAATTCCCATGGTTCTTTGAGCAGTGGTGCTTTATTACTGGAAATGTAAATTAACCCCAATGTTTTATTTAGAGATGGTTAATTTCTCTCTCTCTCTCTCTCTCTCTCTCTCTCTCTCTCTCTCTCCTTCCCCCCATCCCATTCCCTTTCTCTCTGCCCCTCCAATGGTCATTTAAGGAAAAATTCATTTTCAGCCAGAAGATGCAAAGTCCTACACACTCATGAAACTCATGACAAGGTATACAGGTTATGTCAGTGGTGGACAAAAATGAATTTTAAAGCAGATCTGAAAGAAGGAGATAAATTACTTTACCTGGTTTGGGACATTCTTTCTTAATAAGGCCATCAACTTTCAAATCAATGAGGTGTGGTCTGTTGTCATCACTCAACAGAGTGAATGCCAGCAACTCCCCTTTTTTTTGTAGATACTGCAACCTTCAGGGAGGTGCCCTGTATCTATGACACATTCACGTGGCTATTACTCTTATCCAGTGTTGTTTTGAACATCGACGTAGAGTTACCCGCTGGGCACCCAAGGCCTCCCTGAGCGTCTATGTCTATTGCCAGGTATTGCTGCACACTGAGGATGAAAATGAATCACACATAATAAGACTTGCACATTTCCCACAGTCTGACCATGAGCTCCACGGTGCAGTTCCAACATTCCCAATTTCTTCCAGGAGACGGTGGTTTTCATGTGCAGTGTACCTATCGATATGAGAGCAATCCAGTTGTAAATTGATTCTGGATTTTAAACAATTCAAGCGGCATTTATTCATGCTTGCCTTCGGGATATTAGCAAGTTACTTTGGCCTCTGATTCCTCATCTGTATAAAGAGGTTGTTTTAAGAAACATTTCTAGCTCAAGACTTTATATTGCTAGGTCTGCTATCTGAAACAACAAAAAACCCACAATACTGGATTGCATAGAAGTGGAATAGTAGATGAATAAGGTATATGTAATGCCTCTTATTACAAACACCAGCCTGATACCAAGAATCATATTTACTCGTTTGGTATGTCACCTTTTGTCCCAGATAAGAACAATTTTCTGCTGGATCTTACACCACTTTAACTGGAAATCTGAATCGTGTGAAAGTTGGCACCATACGTGGCAGGGGAGGAATTTATTGTTGACCACAGAATATGAAGTTATTAATTAAGGAGAGATGCAATGTAGCTCTTAAGTAGGTTACAGTGTACCAGAGAAAGAGTGTGTGATTGCCAACTCTGATATTAACTTATTCTTAGTTCAAAGTTGTTGAGATGAAAAAATAATTTAGTGGTGTTCAACTTTCGAATCACTGATTACTTCAGTATCAGTACTTGGTATCTTTTCCGGTTCCCTCATGTCTATATGTCGATCTGCCATTGTATTGACTTTGGAATATAACCACTAGACATCTTTGTGACAGTGTTTTAGGTATGATTTGTAGGACAATGGTCCAAATAAGGCACCTGAGGGAAAGCCATTCCTCTTTGCTTTGATAACTCTTAGTAGGTACCTTAGTCTGGCACCTCTCACATTATTATTTTAATTCATTGTTGGCTTATCTCTCTGGTGTACTAGGCTCTGGAGTTCTTTGGCTAGGAATGATTGCTTAGTCATTTTTATGTTCTCAGGGGAGCTTATCACATAATAAGTACTCAGCCGTATATATTGGTTAAATCAATGAACAAACAAACATCTGTATTATAATTATTCATTTTTAACGATCTGTCAAAAAACGAAGTGTAACTTTAACAAATATTTACTGGATACCCACTATCTTTAGGACATTGCTAAAAAGATATAACTTGCAGTTAATCTTCCTGGTGTGTAACTTCATCTGCAATCAACATCATAGGATCACAGAGCTATAAGGTCAACAAAAATCGTGATTATTGGCTCCCTCATTGAAAAAAGTTCAAATGCACTTGCAGATTAACTGTGACGCAACTTTCTTGCAGAGGTGTGCTGCTTTTTTCCAAAGCCAGCTTGCTTTTCTGAAAGCAGGGAGTGTCCATGATTTATATTCTGCTCCCTTTCCTGGTCTGTGTGGGGCATGAAGTAATGAAGTAGGTCAGTGGCTGTTTGAGCCACTGGCATTTTTCTGAATTTCAAAATAGGAGATTGGGTGGGACTTAGGGGGAATCTGTTACTTTTCAGGTATTTAAGAGATTTAGCTTTTTTTCTTTTTTAAATTGCCACACTAGCGTTTTCTGAATGTCAAAATAGGAGATTGGGTGGGACTTAGGGGGAATCTGTTGCTTTTCAGGTATTAAAGAGATTTAGCTTTTTTTCTTTTTTAAATCGCCACACTAATGTTACAGATTTTTGGAAACAGTTTTGGAGTTAACATCTTTGGCATTAAAAATAAAATATTTAAATGATTTAAATGATATAACCGTACATCAAGAAAGGTAGCAGGTAGAATAAGGCTAATCCTAGAATATTTAATCTGTTAACTAGGCATGTGTCTGCATTTTCTCCACAATTTTATAAAATGGAGAGGGATATTAAAAGCACACTTATAGGGAAAAATACTACAAGGAATAAAAAGAAAATTTTGCTAGTATAGAACTTTTTTTTAACCTGTGATGGTTAATTTTATGTGTCAGTTTAGCTGGGCCACAAGGTACCCAGATATTTGATCAAATATTATTCTGGGTGTTTCTGTGAGGGTGTTTTGGATGAGATTAACATTGAAGTTGGTGGACTTTAAATAAAGCAGATTGTCCTCGCTCATGTGGGTGGGCCTCATCCAATCAGTTGAAGACAAGCAGACTGACCTTCCCAGAATAAGAGAATTCTCCAGCAGACAGTCTTCCCTTCCGACTTCATCTGCAAACATCAGCTGTTCTTGGTTCTACAACAAATGGCCTTCGGACTTGAACTGGAACATTGGCTTTCCTGGATCTCTAGCCTGCTAGCCCACCCTGAAGACTTGGAGTTGCTAGCCTCCATAATAGCACGAACCAATTTCTTATTAAATATATGATATATATACAATATTTATATATTTAAAATATTATATATATATTATGTGTAAAGTGTATCTATAAAATATATGTTATTGATTCTGTTTTATTGGGAAACTCTGACTAATATGTTACCTTACCTTGTATTTTTTCAATACTCAAGAGATTGTTTCCATGAGTTCCAATACCTCCTATGTTGAAAATAGAAAACCAGCAGGAATACACAGAATAACAGAGAGACTAAGGAGATTCTGTGTATCAGGTGGATTGGAGGTCAGTGGTAGTGTAAAAGGGATCCTAAAACATCCAGGAAAGGAGTATATCTTCCATAGAATCAACCAAACTTCATTCAACCATTTTTCTCCCTCTTGTTACTTTGTTGAGCTTAAAAATTTCTGACCAAGAGTATCTCCATAAAATGAGACTTACAGACATTCCTATCCCTTCTGCTGTGCAAACAAATAGTTTAGCTGTCCATCCTCAGCACTTACAATGAAATGATTACCTGTCTGCTTTGTCTTCATGTCCCCCAAGTTCCCTGAAGCATGGTGCTTGTCACTTAGAAAGCACTCAATAAATATATTAAAGGAATTTAGAATAAACAAATGTAGCCTTTGACTTTACCAAGTCACCTTCCAGCTTGAGGATGTGTTGTGCGGGGCGGCCTGTGGGGTCTCTGCTCCCGCTCCCCACATAAGAACGCAGGATATGGTGAGGCCAAAAAGGACCACCCATGGAGTCATAGGTGGGGGAGTCATACCACTATGGTCTCACTGGAGGCTGGGTTCACACGACGTGTGACCTGCTGTCCGCTTTGCTGCCAACTGACCGACTTGCCTCAACTCTCCTCGACTCCCCAACGTAGCTGCGGCAGTTATATTAGTGGCCAATGGCTCAATGGTTACAGCTGACGGCCAACTAGCCACAGCTGATGGCCATCCAATCACAGTTGATGGCCATTTACTACCCGAGCCAGCACCTTTCCACCTGAGGCCAAGAGCCTGGAAACTGCTCTCTGGGGCTCTGTCCCCACAGGATGTTATGAAGGAAATCCTGCAAAATCTTTCTTAGGGTCACGTCAAAAGACCTTTGCAAGTATGGTAGTGTTATCCATTTACCGAGATGAGTGACATTTGGAGAGCTTAAACCAAATTCCTGATTGCAACTGATTCTTTGTGAACTAAGGGAAAGATGATGGATATTAGTAAATATTTTGAGTGATTATTTTAAGAACTTATTATGTAAGCATTATATTCCTGATCTCAGAAGGATGTCTCCATTAGTATTCCCCCTGAATTTCAGGAGTGTTCTGGTCTTATCTGGAGTGACCCACTGACGGGATAGAGGAGCGGGATGGAGGAGGAAGCTGATGGGGATGAGTAGCTGGATGGTTGCAGAGCTGGCTTCTCTTCTCCTAAAGCCGTTGAGTATGTTACACTCTTCATTATTTTATTCTCAGTTTTTATTGTTTGTTGATTGTTGCCTTCCAATGTAGCATGATCATTTGCTCAGAGAGAGAGAGAGAGAGAGAGAGAGAGAGAGAGAGATTGAGAATAAGAGAGGAAGCACTGATCGTAGAGGAAGCTTACACTCACCACCTTGACATTTCTCATGCCCCAGAGGAGGAGTTCGCCAAATATTGAGAGTCACATTTAATAGTAATAATTTCCACCTGCTGTGGTGTAGCCTCAGATTCTGCATACAGGTGGTGGTTTAATTTTTTTTCCATCCTAGAATCTTCAGGTGCCCTAGAGACATTAATTAGGCCCTGGACCGCTTTGAAGTCGCTCCTATAGCCATATATGCGTGATGAAATGCAGAAGGGGAGAGGTTAATTGAGTAAGACCAAGACCACACAGAAATTCCATGAAAGAGCCAGGAAAGTGATGGCTTCCCAGGCTGGGGCAAAAACAAGGAAACACTGAGAAGAGATTCTTGTTTGCCAGGTGCTTTAAATTCACCTGGAATTTCCATCCCGCATTCCATTTAAAAGTCAGCTACCTTCTTCCCTCTTCCCTTCAACACCCTACACAAAGAAAACCTAAAGAACTACAAAGTAATTACCATCAATTTCAGGGTGTGTTCCCCTGCAGCCTACAGAACTGAAATGCTCTCTGGGAATGGCTCTAATGGGTACACCTGAGTTTCAGTTCTCTGTGTGGGTATATGTTCTTGTTTAGAAACGCTGTTTCCTTCTCTCTCTCTCTCTCTCTTTCTCTCTCTCTGTCTCTCTCCCTCTCTCTGAATGGTGATCCCCAGTTATCTTCCCATAATTAAATCCAGGTAGGAGAATATAAAGTTCACGAAAACTACTCGAGTCAAGTGTTTCACCTTCCCCCTAAACTGGGTAGAGATTAGTCACTCTGAGAAGGTAAAAACAGTAGGTTTCTGGGTGAAGAAAGGGAAAAATGGAAGATTTCAATGAGCACCAGATTTCAATGAGGCTCTCGATAAAAATAATGCCTTTTGTATTCTTGAATGTCTATTAAACTTTTCAGTAATGTCTTTTTTGTCCAAACCACTCTGATAAGAAGGACTTAGGAAGGAACTCTCTTGGCATCAGCTTGGCCATCTCATGCAGGTCCTTCTGGAAGGAAGCTGTGCGAGTGAGCCTCTTGTGGGATGCTTGTCACAGAACATAGACTCTGATCTGTAAGGGAGCAGGGCAAGGCTGTCCACCAAAGACAGCAACCTCCATAGGTATTGGTTGGAAAAGTCACTACTCCAAGCCTGGTCTCCCGAACATTTAGAAGGAAGGAGGGTGGTTTTGTATGTGGGAGCCCAAGGGCCTGAGACATGTAGCTGTGGGGAGAACCAGTGGAGACGCCGGGGAGGCGATTAAAAACCAAGCTGCAGCAAATAATTTTTAGCGGGAGGAAGGGTTTCCATGAACAAATAACAGAAAGGAAAAATGGAAGAAAGGCGACCCGACTGAGAACAAAGACGCAAAATAATTAATTCTTTTTTAATGGAGCAGGAGAAAAATGTACCATAAACAGATGAAAAACTTTCCTTCTTAAAGAAAAGCCTGCAGTGATATAGGGACCAGATTCCCTGGCAAGGGCACAACTAATATTTACGTGAAGACTGACTTTCATGAGAGGAACCAACAAAGACCCTAAAATACGCCCGGCTGAGGACGGGTGGATCAGTTGGTGCTCCGTTTGCCCCGAGTGGAAGCATCCTTCCTCCGGGACCTGAATGCTGCCTTCTCAGTTGAGGCAGCCTGTCCGGTGCTCCACACCTCCAGCCCTGCCTGCACACAAAGGCAGGCAGGTGCCGCAGCCCACAGCCGCACAACCGCGCAGCTGCTGGGGGAGGGACACATGCCGTTTTGGCTGGCGCTACACAGAGTGGCTGCCAATTTCCTCTAAGTTTGCCCTCTCTTTCAGAATTCAGAATAACAGCACACAAACAATCCCAGGTCCTCCTGGCTGCGTTCCCTTTCTGGAGTAATTAGTTGAAATGCACATTGTGTTCTCACCTCATCCAAGTTTCTATGGAGTCACTGCAGCTTCCCTTAAGGGGAACCTGCTGTGGGCTGCTTGCATTGGACCTGGTTCATCGTTCCCCAGGGCCGGCGCTGGGCCATCCGGGGGGAGCTCGTGGAGGATGGGAATGGTTCTTTGTTTCCAGTTTGGATCTGGCCAACTCTCTCTGGGTGCTCTCAGTCCTCTTGATTATAAACTAAGAAATATCTTGGTTCCTCTGTCTTCACAGGGATGGATGGAGGGGTGGTGGCTTGAGGTGGGTAGGAGACAGTGCTGGCAAAAGTGGAGTGGGGTTTGGAGTTGATTTCATAAACAACAGGAAGCTACCATGGTTTTGAAGCAGACATGGGACATGGTGAAAGCCAAATGAGTGAGGGGAGAGGATGGGTAGGGGGAGTTCGTAAGTTAGGACTGGAGACATGCCAGCCAGCTAGGAAGCTGCTCTGATATTCCAGGTTTGTGGTCATGAGGGCTGGACTTTGGTTATGGGTCTGACAGTGGAAGTGAAGGTTCGTCCAGCACTAGTGTAGACTGGTATTCTCAGAGTGTGGCCCTTGGCTGCACTCCAGACCTGCTGACTCAGAAACTCTAGTGTGAGGCCCAGCCATCTGTGTTTCACAAACCCTCCTGAAGATTTCAATGCGAGCTGAAGTTTGAGAACCACTGCTGTCTACACTACTGGGCAGGTCATAAACATGGGGATGTCGGGGACTTTGGTCCTATTTCTGATTCTGAAGGAATAGTTGAATGGCATTAAATAATATGTTACTTAACTTTTAGGGATCTCAGTCTTTTATCTCTCAAATGTAGCAAGTGTATCAGCTATGAATTATGTTTTGCTCCATATAAAAGAAAACAAATACCAGTGGGCTAAACACCAAAGATGGTATTCGTTCACGTAAAAGGAGTCTAGAGTTAGGTCATGCAGGCCAAGTATGGTAGTTCCACAAAGTTGTCAGGGCTCCAAAGGCAATGGAAGTAAAAGCTGAAATAAATGAATGGGACTATATGAAACTTAAAAGCTTCTGCACAGCAAAAGAAACCATCGACAAAATAAAGAGGCCACCAACTGAATGGGAGGAGATTTTTGCAAACAGTGCCTCCGATAAGGGGCTAATATCCAGAATATACAAGGAACTCATGCAACTCAACAACAAAAAAACAAAAAACCCAATTGAAAAATGGGCAGAGGACCTGAATAGACATTTCTCCAAAGAGGACATACAAATGGCAAATAGACATATGAAAAAATGCTCAACATCACTAATCATCAGAGAAATGCAAATCAAAACCACAATGAGATATCACCTCACCCCAGTCAGAATGGCTATCATCAACAAGACAAATAGTAACAAGTGTTGGAGAGGCTGTGGAGAAAAAGGAACCCTTATATACTGTTGGTGGGAATGCAGACTGGTGCAGCCGTTATGGAAGGCAGTGTGGAGGTTCCTCAAAAAATTACGAATAGAATTGCCATATGACCCAGCAATCCCTCTCCTGGGTATCTACCCAAAAAATCTGAAAAATTTATATATAAAGACACGTGTGCTCCAATGTTCATTGCAGCTTTGTTTACGGTGGCCAAGACATGGAAACAACCAAAATGTCCTTCGATAGATGAATGGCTAAAGAAGTTGTGGTATATATACACAATGGAATACTATTCGGTGGTAAGAAAAGATGATATAGGAACATTTGTGACAACATGGATGGATCTTGAGAGTGTAATGCTGAGTGAAATAAGTCAGACAGAAAAAGCAGAGAACCATGTGATTCACTGATATGTGGTATATAAACCAAAAACAACAAAAGAACAAGACAAACAAATGAGAAACAGAAACTCATAGACACAGACAATAGTTTAGTGGTTACCAGAGGGTAAGGGGGGTGGGGGGTGGGAGATGAGGGTAAGGGGGATCAAATATATGGTGATGGAAGGAGAACTGACTCTGGGTGATGAACACACAATGGGATTTATAGATGATGTAATACAGAATTGTACACCTGAAATCTATCCAATTTTACTAACAATTGTCACCCCAATAAATTTAAAAAATAAATTATTAAAAAAAACAAAAACAAAGTCGTCAGGGATCCAGGCTCCTTCTTTTTTTCCTCGGCCATCTGCAAGCGCTAGTGTGTTAGTTTCCTATGGCTGCTGTCACAAATGGCCACCAACTTAGTAGCTTAAAAACAACACAAATGTATTGATCTTATAGTTCGAAGGCCTGGGTTATGAAACAGGTCTCACTGGGCTACAATCAAGGGATCAGTGGGGCCGTGTTCCTTCTGGAAGCAGCAAAGGAGACTCTGTTTCCTTGTCGTTGGCAGCTTCTAGAGGCTGCCCCACATCCTTGGCTCACGGCCTCTTCCTCCATCTTCAAAGCCAGCCACGTCAGGGTGAGGCCTTGTTACTCAGTCATCTCTCTGGTTTCGTTCGGTGTCCTTCTTCCCTTTGTAACAATTCTTGTGATGATTTTGGGCCCACTGGGCAGTCCAGGATAATCTCCCTGTTTTGAGATCAACTGACTAGTACTGCTCACCCGTCACAACTTTAATTTCTCTTTGCCACATAATGTAACCTTTCCCCAGTTTCCAGGCATTTGGACGAGGACATCTTTGGCAGGGGGCATTATTCTGCCTTTCATTCTCAAGGCCAAACTCATGGTCCTTAATGACTATTACAATTTCTACGGTTGTGTCAGATTTCCAGGCAGCAGGAAAGAGGAAGTGGAAAAGGGATGAAACAGCACACTCGCCAGCTGAGCTTGCTCCCACACAACGTCTCTGCCAACCTTCTCTTGGCCAGAACCTAAGTCATATATGGCTATACCTACCTTTGAGGGAGACTGGGAAATGTGGTCTTTTTTTTCATAGTGGTAAAATGCTCCACTAAAATTAAGATTCTGTTTCTGTGGGAGAAGGGAGAATGGCTATTGAGTAGACAGCAGCCTCTGCCATGTAGAGCCGATGGAGGGGGTCTGGATTTTCTTCTAACTTCTTTCCTCTTCTAATGATTCTGAGACCCTCCAGAGCTAAGGAACGACAGTTAAGTGGAGAAATGAGAAACTAGAGTGGAAGGAAGAAAGAAGTCTTCGTTTCCCGTTTTCTTCTTCTTTTCTTCTGGGTAATTGTGTTATTTATCTATCATTGAGCATCTTGAAGGAATCAGACACGTCACACACATTTGTCTTTACAGATGCACCATGCAATATGCAAAAAGAAACTTTGTGGTACCTTATTCCTCATTTAGTCCTACAAAAAGCATGTTTTCATTATTGAACAAATCGATGCCATTTCTATTAGTACCTAAAGCTAGACATTATCATGGTGAACGTGTCAGACCTGCCTTTCCAGGGGAATAGCTGCGTTTGTAACAGCACCCTACACTCCTGACCAGACCACATGTAGGTGATTAAGTGCTAGTCTTCTGTAACCATCTTCTCGATGATAGGGACCCTGTCTTGCTCAACAAACATTTTTGGTATGAGCCTATGAACAAGAGATAAGCATGTTTGCAATACTTTTCTTAAAAAAAAAAAAAAAAAAAAAAAGAAAAACGAATAAATGAATGTTAAGTAGCAATCCATTGATCTTTTATCTTTTTGTGGCTTTGAACAAGCTATTCAGTGAGCCTTATTTAAACATTATCTTAAGGCTTTCTCTACCTACGTATTTTTTGTGATCATATCTATGAATTTGTCTGCAGGCTCTCTATTTTGGAAGATATTTTACACTGTCAATGTAGTTTCCATTTGAGGCAGGACACTGCTTACCTTCTTTCCCGTCCTTATGCTAAGACTTTGGAACAAAGTCTAGTAGGCACAAGAGACGTGCTGACAGTGATTTTCTTTCTTAAAGTGGGGGTTCCTGCCTTTTGTGACTGACTCCTCCTGGAGCCAGTGGGCTGTTAATTAGAGAAGTGGTTGTATTTTATGATGGGAACGTAAGTGGACGAACAGCAAAGGGAAGCCTTCCACGGGAATGGTCTAATATAAACAACAATAGCCATAACAATAATCGGGGCTTTCATGGAAGCTTTCATCGAGAAACCAGAAACACATTACGAGCATTAACTCATTAATCTTCGCAGCGCCCCTGTGAGGGAGAATTAAGTGTAAGTAATCATAATTATTACTGTCATTATCCTTCAAACAATTCCCACATGTGCTGTGGCTGAACTGGCATACTTTGGAGATTTTTTTTTTTTTTAATAGAGACCCTAGACTTTTGGCAGGAGTTCACCTGTCTCTTTTTCTCTTTTCCCAACTCATTCTGACTTACTAAATAAATACGGAATTTTTGAATTTGTGGGGTCCCTGGAGAAATGGGTGGGAAATCTTCTCCAATCTATGGTGGTCCCTTTGCTTTGCTCTCGCCTATTGGAAAAGTTAGGTGGCGGCAGTGGGTCCAGATGCAGGCCCCTGGAGCTGATCACAGATTTCATTTTGAAACTATGTGCGATGGTTATGATTTCAGCCTTATCTCTTCAGGGAAGGGCTCGAGGAGTTTCATTCTACATGTAGCATCCTGTTTACTCTGATACCATTTAAATGAGAACAGTGTCCTGAACACCAAGCAGGAGAGGCTCCAGCACAATCGACAGCATCCTCTGCCTGTACCGACAAGCCCTGTGTCTATCCCACAGGTGCACTCCTACCTGTGCGCTCATGCAACCACCTCGGTGTCCCGTTCTTGGGGAAACAGGTCACCTCAGAATCATCACAAGGAAAACCGGAGGCTTCAGTGAAAGAGCACTTGATTTGTTTAATAGCAAAAACAGAGAAATGAGCTGATGAGATGCAAAGGCACACACATAGCTTTGTATCTTCTGTATATTTTTAAATTGTGCATTTACTTTATTATTACATAAGTAGTGTGCATGATAGAAAAGTCAGAAGATGTTGGAAAGTATAAAGAAAATTATTCAAGTTGCCTGTAAACTCAGCAGTGCGAGTTAAGTATTGTAACATGTTGGCGTATTTCCTTTGGTGCCGACATGAAAGCAGACAATGGCAGGAGGAGAAGGACACCAGAGTTTTGCTGCAGTGGTTTTGGTCAGTGACAGGGAAAAAGACACGCTTTGTTTTCCGGTTTCTAGAGTTGGATCCAACATGGGATGTGTTTATGGAAGTCGGGAAACTCAGCTTTGAAACCTGGACTCTACCATGTTTGGGGTGGGGAGGGTTGACCTCAGTCAACCCAAGGGGTTATAGTTCAGTCCAAGCCAATATTCACTGTGCCCCCCGCCCCCCGGGACCTGACTCTGCTCTGGCAATTTTGGCCTTCCTTTGGTCCCTTGAATAAACTAAGCTTGCTCTTGTCACCGGGACTTGGAACTTGCCGTTCCTATTTTCCGGAACACTCTTTCTTTGAATCCTCTCCTGGCTTTCTGTCTGCATGGCTGACCCCTTCCCATTGTTCAGGTCTCGACTTAAATGACACTCTTCAGATAAGTTCCCCTTGCACATGCTATCTAAGTGGCTGTCCTCTTCTCTGGTTACTATCTATGGCATTATTTTGATTTCCTTCTTGGAATGTATAACATTCTTTACTTTTTAATTGTTAATATTAATTTTAATTGTTAATAATTTAAATGTTAATATTAACATTGTTAATATTTTACTTAGATCCTTTTTATTGTCTGTCTCTCCCCGCTTGCAGGCTCCATAAAGGTGGGGACCTAGACTGTAATGTTCTTTTCTCTGGCCTCTGAGTCTAGAAGAGTGTCTGACACACAGCAGGTTCTCAATAAAAGCAATTGTACTTGAATGAAGAGAAGGTTCAAAAAGATGAATAACTGGGGGAGATATCAATAGAGATCCCCAGAGGTATCTGAACATTTTCAGTTAGAAGGTAAAAACTACACTGCAGGAAAATAATATAAAATGTAAATCAAGGACCTAGTTATGAAATACTAACATCAGCCTCAGAAGGTAGATACTAGATCCCATTTTAAGGGAGAAAAATAAAAGTAATGAAGGCACAATATATTTGTCGGAGCTTGTCTGTGAGGCTAAAAGGAAAGACACAAAACAATGAAATTATGAATTGGAGTAAGAGAAGTTTAATTTAGGATTGGGTCAAGAACATTTCTGAGAGCTGGGAATGGAAGCATAAGAACAGCAGCAAAATACAGATGAACAAAGAAAAATAACCGAAGTCCTTGCTGAATGACCTTTATGGGGATGAAATCACACAGTTAGTGCTTTAGATGTTTAGAACTTTGAGGGAGATAATGGAGCAGTGAAGAGAAGGATATTGGTAAAAAGAAAAGTTAGGGAGGGGTGGGAACTCTTGCCACAAAGTGACAATTTTCTCTTTGAAGGTATTGACAAGATCTTGGGTAAAGATGGAGAAGAAGGGAGGTGGATAAGAGAGATATTAAAGGTCTAGAGCAGAAAGAGTCATGTTGGGTTGTAGGCGTCGGATTCCATCAGAGAGGCTATTTAGCCAGGAGAATGGCAGAATTAAAGAGAGAAGTTTACTGAGGTTTAGTAATTATAGCACAAACAGGAGAAGATAAGTATCTTCTCTATAGATTACATCATTGTTAAATCTCAATAATTTTAAATGTAATTAACCTCTAATAATGCTCTAGGTTTAATAATATAGTTACTGCATGGGAATTGTCTACCAACCATTATAAATCTATTTGTTTAGGTTTACCATCCAGGTAATAAAACATATGTGTGCAGCTCAGGTGGTGAGGTTCAGAGTACAGAATGTGCTTATTAAGCATTCACTCAATGTAATTGATTGTAAAATCCACTTCAAATCACACCAAATACGGAGCATTTTATGATAAATTAATTAAAATAAAAATTTCTCTTTTAGTTAGTTTCTAATTTTTTTCCCTTCTTCCCTCTCAATGTCTACCCCCTGCCACCCCGCCAAGTTCTACTACATCAGAAATTATAAAATGTGCTCTGTTTTAGCAGTCCTGTTTTGTCTCTAGAACCCAGAATACTGGGTTACAATTCATCAAAGAGAAAAAAAAATGTTCATCTTAAAGGGAAAGAAGCTCATTGTCTTGGTACCTAGCTTTTTGTGGGGCTGGACGGGGGTTCCCCAAATATCAAAACAGTTCCCTTTCCTAAATATATTTTTGACTCAAATATGTGCCAACTCAAAAGTATAATTAGGTGTCAGTACCATTAGATCTAAACTCCTATTCTCTGTCGCCGGTTGTTGTATCTTTGTAGTAAATCACTAGTAGTTCAGTGAGTGCTTGTGGTGCCTGAAAGTGGGAGGCAGGTAACCAGCACAAAGTCAGTGTTTTGTGGTCCTTGCTAAGTTTTCTACATAGTGGGGAAATTGTGGAGTAAATTACGTCGTAGTACATGCATTTTGATAACCAACTTCTTGGGGGCAGATAAAGAAATTTGTTTATGAAGCTGTGTAAATGCTGAAAATAGTTAATTTTTTTTCTTGAGCTATAGGTAAGTGACGAAATATAATGGACACTTAAGCACTAATATTATATTTACCCAGCCAGCTGCAGCCACTGGTCAGTTAAGACTTCAGTCAATTTGCCTTGGAAGAATTAAAAACAAAAGGTCAAGCTGATGTGACTGTCTCAACGTGACAGAATCTTTCCTGTGTAGATAAAAATAAGAAACAAAACCCTGCAACTTACTCATGTGGAGGGAATGGGTTTAGATCAATAATGAAGTGGATATTTTGGACATGTTAACCATGCCTTCAGCCTTGAACTGAGAATTTGCACAGCTCACTTCATAATATTCCATAGGCTCTTTTATTTTCTGTTTTCAACCCATTTTGAAAATATTGCAATCAACTTAAAAAAGCTGAACTCATAGAAACAGAGAGTAGGGCCGGCCAGGTGGCTCAGGCAGTTAGAGCTCCGTGCTCCTAACTCCGAAGGCTGCCTGTTCGACTCCCACATGGGCCAGTGGGCTCTCAACCATAAGGTTGCCAGTTCAATTCCTCGACTCCCACAAGGGATGGTGGGCAGCGCCCCCGCAACTAAGATTGAACACAGCACCTTGAGCTGACCTGCCTCCCGGATGGCTCAGTTGGTTGGAGCGCGGGCTCTCAACCACAAGGTTGCTGGTTCGACTCCCGCAAGGGATAGCGGGCTGTGCTCCCTGCAACTAGCAACAGCAACTGGACCTGGAGTTGAGCTGCGCCCTCCACAACTAAGACTGAAAGGACAACAACTTGAAGCTGAACGGCACCCTCCAACTAAGATTGAAAGGACAACAACTTGCCTTGGAAAAAAAGTCCTGGAAGTACACACTGTTCCCCCAATAAAGTCCTGTTCCCCTTCCCCCAATAAAATCTTTTAAAAAAAAAGAAACAGAGAGTAGAATGGTGGCTGCCAGGGACTGGGCAGTGGGAGAAATGAAGAGATGTTGGTCAACATGTACAAAATTCTAGTGATGAGTAATTTGGGGGCATCTCATGTACAGCATGGCTAACAATACTGTATCATGCACTTGAAAGTTGCTAAGAGAATAAATTTTAAATGTTGTCACCACACAGAAAATGGTAATTATGTGAGGTGAGGGAGGTGTTAACTACCCCTATTGTGGTAATCATTTTGCAATATATATGTGTTTTGAATCATCATACTGTACATTGTAAACTTATGCAATATGTTAATTATATCTCGATAAAGCTGGAAAAAAGGAAAATACTGCATTTGGGAAAATATGAGTCTCTGTATTTTGATTTTTAATGCTTGGGAGAATTTATCAGCCTTTAAGAAATGGCTTTAAAGTCATTTTAAAAGGAACCAGGCATTTTGAAAATGCACCCTTTATTTAAAAAAAAAGGGAAATTTTGACGTGGATTTGCCAAATACTAAATCTACACTTAAAGGTCAGTATAATAGTGTTATTTGGTATTTATTAATTTACTATAACATTTATATATTGTGTATGTCTGTGTATATGTTTGTATAAAATGCTTTTCCAAAAGAGATTTTAGGCACCACACTTCTACTGAGTCTTTTCTTTCAGGCACTTTGTCACATAGTAGTCTACTCAATGAATGGAACTAATGAATTTATATAGTAATTCTTATAGCAACTTGAGATATTAGAGGCACCTTCACTCTGGTCCTTCATTGTCACGTGTTCTTGGGAGAGTAGGTGGAGATTTGAAAACTTAAATATCATTAATTTTGTCTGTCTACCTGGTGGGCTGTTTTCTCTTTTGAATTGCCTACGGTGCTTTTATGTCAGAAAACCATTGACTTCCTTACTGGCTGAGGCATACCTATGGGCTTTGAAAACTGAACATTTTACTGACTGTGTATTCTTCAATGTTACCTACCAGTTACTACGTACTTAACGGGTGAGTTTATGCAAAACAAAGCATCTGTTTTTTGGAACTAAATATGAATAGAAAATACGTGAAAAAATGGTCATTATAGGTATCCACCATCTTTTTGCTGAGTGGCTTCCAAAAGCAAAAATATTTATTACATTTAAATAAAGTTGAACTTTGAGAAATCCATAAAGCTTATTGTATGCTTTTTGATCTAACTGTCTTCAGGCAAAAGGGGTCAACTAATTTTGGTAATGTGGTCAATTTTGTGTTAGTCTCATCAAAGATTTGCCATGTGAAAATCTATTTTAAAAGCCAGGTCGATGTTATCACCTATTTATCACCCCTCTCCATGTATTCTTGCCCCTGTGTGTAGCCTCTAACATCAGCAGGAACTGTAAAAGGAAAGTGTTTTCAATCAAAACAAATAATCACCCACCCTGCCCCTGGGGAAGAAGGCTTAAAGAAGCACAAGCAGCAATTTTTGAGTTAGGGTAAAAAACTAAACTAAACCACACAGCACAATGGAAATCCCCCTGGGTTTAGAATTAGGCACCCTCCTTCCTCAGCCATGAGACATTGGGCCCTATATTAAAGGGTAGACCAGATAATTTCTTTATTCCCTTGCATCTGTATGGCTTTTCTTTTTCTTTTTTGGTACCTGTTTCTCAGGTGTCGCTTTTTCTCTTGTGTGAATGGTTTCTTCTCAACCCCTTTGCCTGGCCCAGTTTTGCATGTGGGCCGCTAATGACCTCACGATGTTTCCTTCTGACTATCCTCACTATGCCTCACCACCTATTCTCTCTGTTCCGCTTCCTGGAAGGACCAGGAATTTGACTTTTGTTCTGGGCCATATCCCAGCTTCCTTAAATGATTCTTTTCCTCATTCAGAGATAAGACAGGCTCTGTGTGAATCATTTCTGCCCTTGGTGATGATTTTCTTGGTCAGTTTTAGAAGTTGTGGAATCAAAATTGGACCGTCAAATGTCAATCGGTCAAACCTTTCAACTGATATTTAAATCACTTCTGTAATCTCTCTCTCTCTGAAGGTTTGATGGTCTTGTTACCAACCCGGAATGCCCTTTCATCATCTGACTCATTCCTCCTCACCCTCTAAAATTCAGTGCAGGCACGACCTCCTTCTTGCCCTCCCACTGCAAGCCAGGAGTGGTGACCCTCCTCTGTGTTTCCCTAGTGCCTTGTCTAGACCCCTATCATCTCAGTTTATCACAACCACATTCTTGAATTCCAACTGTATGCGCATATGTATCTAGTTTGTCTTATGACCAGAGTTGGACAAAGTGCTTGCACTTACTTTATCCTTGTTGTGTAACTGCTATTTAACACAATTCACTGTTGGTGTCAATACCTTAGTGACCTGAGCTCTCTTCTTCTCAAGGATCCTCATTCCCTTCAGAGCTACAAAACCGTACCTTACGCTGAGCTGAAATCTTCATCTCTACTTGGGGCCACACAAAACAAATGTAACCTCTTCTTCACATGACAGTCTGAAAGACATTTTAAGGCACTGTCAGATCTCCCTGGAATCAGGCCAAACATCCTCATTTTTTTTTTTAACCATGCTTTGTCAGAGTTTAAAGTCTCTTTACCTCTAAGTAACTCTCAACACACTGGTATACGATCGCAGAGAAATTTAGCATGGGGGGTGGGGAATGAGCACTTGATGTATTGCTGGATGCGAATGAATAATTTTGGTCCTGGTAATTAATCAGCCTTCTAGAATACTCATTCCATTCTGAGAATTAAATGAGAAATGAGATCATATATGTGCATAGCTCAGTGTCTAGCACCAAGTGTGTGGTCCATAAATGTTAATCATGATTATATTATATCCCACGAGAGCAGAGAGCAGACACCAGCTTTCAAGTCAGTGAGTGATTGTA
Source organism: Rhinolophus sinicus (assembly GCF_036562045.2). Taxonomy (NCBI): domain Eukaryota; kingdom Metazoa; phylum Chordata; class Mammalia; order Chiroptera; family Rhinolophidae; genus Rhinolophus; species Rhinolophus sinicus. Next base: position 102,410,018 of record NC_133752.1, on the reverse strand, counting down.
AAGTCTTCTCAGTCACTCTCTTTCCAGCTTTTGAATCAATGAAGCTTTAGGGTTGACTCATGGTAAGGAGAGATACCACACTCTGACATTGTTTACTCTCTGAAATAATTTTCATGTGTGAACTTTCACTTACAAAAGATACAACATACAGCAGACACGTGTTCTGAAATGACTTTTCCCACCATAGCGATGATGGGCGCAAAGCCTCTCATGATCGTTCCTTCATACTTTCCTTGTAACCAAAGGACACACAGTTTTGCAATGTGTGCTGGAAGTAAACTGATTCAGTTGGTGGGTAAAGAACAATAATACTTCCCTATAGGAAGGTAACTGCTCTGTGATTTCAGTCTCCTTGGCTCCGTGCTATTACTGGTGGGGCCAACTGGCTCAGCCAGAAACTCTTTTGGACATAGGTTAACTTTTGCCCCATATGAATTTGATCCTGTATTCAACTTAAAATTATGAGACATTGTTCTCATCTCACCATTGCTGTTAAGAAAAACCTTAGAAGGTGAATGAGTTTGAAAGGGACCCTCAGATACAAAATTGATGCAATGGAATTGATAATCATAAGAGCTTCTAGCAATGGAATGCAAGGAAGCATGGAAGAGAGGATCAAAGCCAAGGGGAGCCTTGAGGCAATAATAGCCATAACTCTTAGAAGAGAAACAGTGAAGGCCTGGGCCGAAATTTCAGGGAGATACCAAAGCTTTGTGGTTAAAAGAAGAGACATGTGAACAACTTAAGGGAACTAGAGAGGAAGCCAAAATAGGCAAAAGGTTGGTATGTTTGATAGCAGGAGCCAAGTTGACTGCTAAGCTTGACACTTGTCCTTTTAAAGGAAGATACCCATCGCAAGGTCACACTAGTACAGCTTGCTCCTGGACCTGTGTGTGGTCCACAAGTACAGAGGAAAAAATGGAGGGACAGAAAGTGTTGGTGTAGAAAGTTGACATGGAAGAGCAAAAATAGGAGAAATACTGAACTCCGTCTGAGTAGCTTGTAGCAAAAATTCGTTTGTAAGTTTTAGAAAATTCTTACTGAGAAGCTGTCAGAACTGCCCTCAATTTTCTGCCAGGATCTGTGGCATTGCTGTAGGTAAGTAAGTGTGTAGAAGTGTTTACTGAAATGTTCAAAGCTGTGAAAGTTTGAATCTTGCATAATTCAATTAAAATGTGTATTTTAGTGATAACTGAATCAGAAAAAAATACAAAGCAAACTTGAGAAAGGGTGTGGGGGAAATAAGGACTGTGTGTCCACTGTGAATGGATTTGTAAAGTAATAAGTGGAGTGTCCATGCCAATCCCTTGTGTCTTGTGGGTCTCCTCTGAGTGAGACCCGCAAGACACAAGGGATTGGCATCCCCTTCACTAACCCCACATCGTTATGAAGAACCAATCACCTACGGAAAAACAAACATGGTGTTATCTCATCACTCTTTCCAAAGGAAATGTTCTTTTGGTCTAATAATCACTGGTGAGGGCTAACTTCAGGTAGCCCCCTGTTGTGCTTTCTGGTGATTAGCAATTTATCTTTCCACTTGCGCAACTTTTTGATCTTTCCTGTTTACCTAGTGTTGGGCTCCTTCACCGCAGCTTTAGCTTGAAAACCTTTTTTTTTGCTTGTTTCTAGTAGCAAAATTGTCAACATTTACAGGAAGACATGAAGACCTTGAGATGTGAAGAATCAGATTTGAAGATTGTTCAATGTAGACTGCTTTCCTCAGAAAGTAATTGATTACATGGTGCAGCAATTTGGAAAGAGCTCGTAGGTTTCATTTGGCAACTGAAATCTTAGAACATTAACTTCGTGAATAATTGTGGGGTCCAGAGGCTACCTACGATGGCAACTTTCATTGTCAAGTCCAATCACATTGACTTCCTCTCCTCTTCTTATCCATCTTTAAATTGGATGTATAATGGTATGGACCTTATGATGTGCTGGGAGTATTTGAAAAGCTCTTTGAAGATAAGAGAATTCTTTTAATTAAAATGAAGATATCATCATCTCCCATTATGTTGCTTTGATCTCTGTAGAGCATTGCACGCTGGGACTTGTAGTTTCTGGCAGTTGCTTCTCTCTCTTTCACAACCAGTGCGGGCCCTGTAACTTCTGGTAAATACTGAGACAAGTGACAATATGCTCCAGTATATAATGGTCAACCAAGGAGACATTTGGCAGATTTTTCTAAAGTTTCTTTCAATCATAACTTATCTTGTTTTTGTACTATGTTGAGTGGGTGGATGGCGAAGGAACCTGAAAATTAAGACTGTTGTCAAAGAAATGATTTACATAGGTGTAGGTGACAATTAGTCCATAAACTTAGCCTTCCATTTTACCCCTCTGCCTATGTGTGGCTTCTCAAAAACATTTATACTCTGCCTTAGATCCTGCTTTCACAGGAACATGAGAAGGCTGACTCTGAAAGTGAAAAACAATGAAAAGAAGAATATTTTTATGAAAAACAACACATTCATTGTTTAAATAAATCAGTGATTTCATCTGTCTGTGATTTACTTGTGAAGGTAAAGGGAAAATCATATTGGAAAGGGTAGAATTTCTACTTTGTAGAAAAGATTTTGGGGAAAGGCACTCAACTCTTTTAACTCCCTTTCTTAACTACTTAGAATGGTATTTACAATTCCTTCAGCTTAAGAATTTGGCTTGCTTCATACTTAAACGCAAAAAAAAATCCCTTTACCTCTTAATGTTTTACTGCTATGCATAATAAAGGATCTAATTGAGGATTCTGAGAGGTGTATGGAGGCCATTATCCCACCAAGGGAAGGGAGACGTCCTTCCTGCCAGAGATGGAGCTGTGAGAAGTTGCAGAACCAAACAGACGAGAACTGGCAATTTCCCTCCTATGTTCTGATGCCATTTGGAGTGTGAATGCTGGTGGCTTATTTGATTTGTGTCTCTATTCACCCAAAACTCTCCACAAAAAAAAACACACAAAAAAAAACCCGACACCAATTTGAGGTCTGTTTGACCTGAACTTGCCATGCAGACAATGGATTCTCAAAGGGAGTTGAGAAATCATCTCGGTTAACTCCTTCACTCTGCAGAGAAGAAAACAACGTGCTCAAGATGAAGATCTCTGTGGCTGAGCGTGAATTAGTGATGCAGGCCTTCTGCCTCTCAGACTTGCCTTCCGCTATCTGCGCCGGCACCTCATCTAGGCACCGTGGGTTGTCCTGAGGCTTCTGTTAGCAGGGCAGCTCGGGGATGCAGGGTGCTGTGATGGGACCATTGAGGCAGGGGATCTTCCAGGAAACACGGGAAGCCAGAAGTAAGGCTGCTGCTTGGCCAGTAGTGTCACTGGTTTCCCCTGTCCTCTGAGAAGGTAGTTCTACTGGTTGGCGGGCAGAGAATGTGGCCGAGAAGTCAGTGGACGTTTAGAATAGATGCCACTTAATTTTATGGTTTCAGCATGGGAGTAGAGGCAGAGGAGTTTGCAGCAAGAAAATGCATACCTCAAAACGCTCTGGAAATACTAGCCCTCACCTTGAATTTGTTCCAGGTGAAGGGGTAGTTCTAAGGAGATTCTGAAAATAGATTGTCCCTCAATTTTAAAATTTATTTCTGTCATGTATCATATAGCACTTTTATGGCAAATTCTGTAACTTGCCTGAGTGAAAAGCTAGTCGTACGTTTTCAAGCCACGTGTAGATAATTAAGATACGACTACGTGTGGACTCAGTCATCAGTCTTATTCCTTTATGTGAAAAATTATCATAAGACCAGGAATTTTAAGGTTCTGCATGAGGAGTCAGTTTGAAAGTAGGAGGGTTTGGTGAAGGATAAGTAATAAGGAAGACTTTTCTCTCTCGGAAAAATATTCTTAGGCAGTCTCTGCATAAAGACCGAGCAGTGTTTTGACAGAGAACAGGACTTTACATAAACTTTGAAAGGAGCAAGAGCCATTTTTTTTAAACTGCTACTTTTCCTTATAAAGATCAATATTGACAATAATGTCTAACATTTATTGGGCACTGACTAGGCACCTCTACTTACATGTACTATTATCTCATTTAATCCTGAGAGTGACAACATAAGCCATGTAGAATTAAAATTTTGAGTGTACCAAGGAGGAAACAGGTTTAGAACACTTAAATGGGTCAAGGGTATTATCGCTAGCACGTGGCATGGTACTTGGGTTTGAACTTGGGCAGCTTGACTTTAGAACCTGTCTTATTAAAAAAATATTTTTTTTTTGGAGAAAAGTTTCTTAAACCTTCTAATGGCAGCCAACTAGCACTGTTCAATAGAACTCTGCAATGATGAAAATATTCTCTAGCTGCACTGTCCAATATCTTCTTCGGTAGCCAGTGTGGCTTCTGAATACAGACACTTAAAAGTAGTGGCTAGTAGTTCCTCCATGGCTAGTACAACCGGAGGAACTACATTGAATTATTTTTACTTGATTTTAATGAATCTAAATTTAAATATAAATATCCACCTGTGGCTACCATCTTGAACAGTGCTACAGACAGTGAGTGTCTCATGTTGGTTCTAGATGGTTTTTCTCTGTGATTGTTTGGGCTTATGAGCTCAATGACATAAAGTTAAAGCAAAGACATCAAAGGAAAAAAAGAAAGAAAGAGCTAGAGAAAGAGAGAAAGAGGAAGGAAGGAAGAAAGGAAGGAAAGCAGGCACAGGTGGAGGGAGGGAGGAAGGAAGGAAGAAGAGCATCCTTACATTAAGCATTAGAACTTTGGTTGGTTGGGGAAGCTGATCTGAAGGCCTGCCTGCGTTCTGTATTTGGAGCTCTTCAAATTTCACTCCAAAGTTGTATTTATTGATATTATATTATAAATGTTCTGGCCCACATCAAACTCTCCAAACCCGATTCCTCAGCCGAGTTTGGATTTTATTAAAAAAGAACCTTGTCCCAGTGTATGATTGGGTAACGTTGACTTTAAAAACTTATTTAAAAAATTGTTTGATATTGGCAGCTCCAACTTTTAAAAATTGCCTAGAGGGGACTAAAAATCTCTCTGGAATGAATTACCCATGTCCCATTTAGAGATCTCTTGTTCTTTATAACCTTATTCTTTTCCAGCTAGAAATGATCTCACGGATTATCTGCTTCACACTCTTATCAGTAAGGAAAGTGAAGCCCCGGGGAATGGAGTGATTGTCCACCGTTGCTCAGCTCCTGATCACGGCTGGAGCCAGACTCAGTCCCCACTCCCTAGCCTGGCATGGGCTGGGCTTCCTGGAACAATCTGCGAACACTGATTTTGGTTTTGGTAAGCCCACGCTTAGGGTTCCATAATACCTCCTCTGATTCTCATGTGAAGCTTGCTTAGGAATCTCCCAGGCGGTGGTCTTCTCCAATAGCTGATCTTCCCCTGCGCCTCTGGGCTCCTTTGCTCCCCTGAGGTACCATAAGCCACAGACAAAAAAAGGAGTAGAAACTTCTTCCTGATACCATATCTGGAGTGAAATAATGTTTCCTACAATCTGTGTGCAGAGTTTGGCGATAGTTCTTTGTTAAGACTGCAGTTTAATACTGAACAACAACAGAAACAGACTTTCAGAAAGTAAATATGGTTGCTTGTCACCAATGTTGGCTGTCACTGAGGCCTCATGAAGGTAAGAAGGAACATTCTCTAGGAATTTGTTTTTAGGGAGGAAAAAAAAGAGTCCTCCAGCACTCACGCCAGTGGGAGCCTACTGTGAGTTTTAAATGGAAAATGCCATCACTGTGAAGGTGACTTAGGGGCATTAAACCATTATAAGTTCTGGGTAATACAATGCATGAAGGAGAAACAGAAAACTAGAGGAATTTTTAAAGACATGTTTTTAAAAAATAAGCAGGGATTCTATAACTTCAGGCTTTTGGATTGCTCTCACAACATTACTGGCTACGTCTGTAAATTTCTCTGTGAGGAAGATTTCCAAGCTGGATAGGCACTGACTTGAGGCTGACTCTAGAATTCAGATATGTCAGTGCAGAAGGAAAGGGAGAATCAGAGAGAATCGGGCCGAATCCTTGCTGATCAATGGGCCCAACATGGGGAGGGGCTGGGGGCGGCAGTTAGAGCAGGTAGAGATGCTAGAATATTCCTTGGGTGTTTACTGTGACAGTTAGTAGGGTTTAATTGGAAAAAGTATGTAGGGGCAGTTGGAACATGAATGTGGCTATTGAGGGGCCAGGAAGCTCAGAGGTATTTTTCAACTAAAAATTCCAGAGTTACTTTTTGTGTTTTATCTTCCGCCTAAATTCCTCCAGGGTACTTTATACCTCTCTTATAGTCCCCAGAGCACAAGGCTCAGGATTGGGCAATAGGCATTCTCTGGGAGACATATCTCTGTAGAAACTGGAATTAGGAAACTGCTTGTAAGTTGTTTCTCCCAAGGAAATATGAATTTTGCAATGAGGAGCGAAGTTTCAGGGTGGGGGAAGAGGAAGAATGGAAGAGGGCAGGTGGGCTCTGGGCTGTGAGTCTCTGAAGGGAGGGTGGGGTATATTGTCAGGAGAGAAGAACATTCAAAATTCAAAATGAGGGGTGTCTAGGTATTTTTCACGAACAATACGTCAACTATAAATTCAGAGATGGAGTCTGAAATTATGGATTTGGGCAGATACGGTGACATCTGACCTGGGGGGTGATGCCCAGATGGTTGGTTCAGATGGAGGACCCAATGGCAGAAGCATTAAGAAGATGAGAGGAAGCAAAGGAGACCTCAGGAGGACGAAGGGTACTGTTCTTTTCCAGCCTCTGTGCTCACATCAGCTCGTCCTCGTCCCTTGACCTATCCTTGATAGACTATGATGGCGGGCTGACTGGCATCACCTCCCCCCTACCCCCCCCCCAGTTCCTGTCTGCACCTCTGCTTTGGAGCTGGTTTCAGAGCTATTGCCTTCCCCCTCCACTTTCTTCTTTCACGTTTTGCTCTTCTACCCCTGGATTCAAATCAGACTCAGTCTTCCTCTTCCTACTGCAGCTTTCCTGCTTATCATTTCTCTAGAAGTTGCCATACTTGTTGGAGTCATTTTTCTCCAAAAGATGAGAATGTGAATGAACAGGTGTTTTGTTTGTTTGTTTGTTTGTTTTTTTAACCCATCACCCAAACTAAATTGGGTCAATACATTATATATTTAAAATAAATACATGTGCAAACACGAGTGAAAAGATTGGATGCTGGGGGAAAGGCATCTTGGGTTCAAACCCTGCCTCCCACAGCCTCCTGACCTCAGGCCTGTCAGTATCAGCCAAGGAGTCGGATGATGGTGCCGCCTTTCTGTGGTTGTTGCGATGATTAAACGAAACCTTCTGTTTAAAGCAGGTAGCACAGTGCCTGATGCACTATTATTATTATTACGTTATGTCAGAGCCTTGGGCTCAAAGTATGAGATGGTTCTCCATTACCAGATCTCCCTATGGCTAAATATCTTAATATTTTAAAATCTAATTTGTCTATTTTTCAAATAGAAATGACAATACCTGTGTTTTCACCACTTTGCAAAGATGTTGTGAGAATACCTGATATTATATATATTTAGACTCTGAATCTCTGGGAAATATAACGCAACATATTTTGGAGTCAAATGTCCTTGATATTTTAGGGTTTGAAACACTTTTATGTGAAGAAGAGAGTCCTTTCCACTAGCATCATAGGGGCAGAAACGGAGCCTTTGAAGTAATATGACCACAGGGAAGTCCAGAGAAGAATGAGCCTTGGGCCAAAGCTTCCTTGTCCGCGAGTCACTCCATGCCTGGCTTTGTCCGCCTGCCCAGGTACATTGGGAGATGACTATGACCTTTAGGGATAAAGTTAATGGGAGCAAGAAAGAGTGTTTTCATCTCATAAGAGTAACCATTGCTAAAAGTTTATGTTCATGGACAATAAGAAAAATAAAAGTTTACTAAGGAAGAGCAATGCTGTCATTCACTGAAATAATTCAAGTAACCCCAAAGATGGAGAGTAGATCAAATCTCTGTGCTTGGGAGATTCCTACTTATAGCGTCAAGCAGTGTGCCATCATCTAATGGACACGCAGCCAGCACCACTGTTGGAGAGCGAGTCGGTGTGAAGGGATGCCGTATGGCAGCGGTGTGCTATGACACGGTTGGGAAAAGTACTGTAGGGTGGCTTTCTGCCTTGATTCCTTCCTGTTCGCTGCCCTGCACTTCTGTTTTTACTGCATAGGTGAAATGGACTCATTCCTTCCGGTCCCATCCCCAACAGGAGGCACTTTGGGTGCTTTTTGGAAAAAATACCATTGTCTTTCCTCTTCTCCCTCCAAACCTGAAATCTTTAAAAAACAGTCTTCCTTTATGACCACCCTCTTGCTTCTCTCTGGTGTCTCTTTGTCACAACAGGCTCAGCCAGCTGTTTAAGGTACTTGAACTTAGTAGGAGAAATGTCTGTGTGCCAACATTACAGACGGGTTCACGAATGGGAAATACAGCAAGCAGAGATGCCATGTCTCCTTCCCAGGTCAGTTCTCCTGCTCCCTTTGACCTAGTCATGGTATTCAGTCATTCCTTGCTTATCAACCCCCATGCTACCCTCCCAGTCAGGTTGCAGGATGGAAAAAGTCACCTGAGCCAAGAATTAGTGGTTGCATTTTCCCCAGGATTCTTGCCCAACACATCTTTATCAAATCTTTCCTCTGCGGGCCCTTCTTGTTGTTCGAAAAAATTCTCCCTAAGGTGCCGTTTGCTCTTCTCTGACTTGCTTTTGGTCAGTTTTGCATTCCTTTTGGCTGTGCCTGCAATTCCACAATCTCTATCAAATCAGCTGTTGTCTCCTCTTGCTGTTTCAAGGTCTCCTCATACTGGTACATTTCCTTCATTGCACTTAGACAGTTGGAATGAAACATGGGCTTGTGGGAAAATGTGTGACCACTGTGAGCCCCAAGGGTCACATCCTGGCAAAGAGCAGCCCAAAGCAAGGGCACGATTTATAATTTTTGAGTGGAAGAACTTTGTTTTTCCATTCTATCCTTTCTCAACTCTAAATCTGAGGGCAGGGCTCTGTTTGGTTTCTTGGTCTATTCCCAGGGCCTGAATTAGGACCCAGCACGTACTAGGCACTCGTGTGTTTGCTGAATGAATACGTGAGTAACATCTCTGAAACAAGGTTGCCAGACTTCAGGGATGGGCCCCTGGGGTTCACTTTCATTTTTCTCAGTAGGAATATTAGCATATGTAAGACACACATTTACATTTCAGTCTTTTGATGAGATAGGTCAATCTGGGGAGGTGGGGTGTAGTCTCCCATTTTCACCCCTCCTCCCCAGTGGAAACATGTCTTAAAGTCTGTCAAGGGAACACTCCAGATTACACCTCGTAGAGTCCACATTGGCATCTCAGGTGATGCTGCAGCCAGTTGGCCACACATTCCTGAGTGAGGATGGACGGAGAGCCTTGTCCGTGATGGATGGCCTGTCAGAGGCTGGCGACGCTGATTTGCTGTGATGAATTTGCTTTCGTTGTTGGAAAGCAAGTAATCACAGTTTCGCCATGGTATCATGGGACTGCCCTTCTCCGTCCCTGAAAAGGGGGTTCAGTGTTCACATGTAAATCCTTTATGCAACTTGCTGTACCTCTCTTCTGGAAGGGATGGCCGTGGGGGACCGGCCTCCCAGTAATCCCCAGAACAACTGCTGTCCGCTCAACGGCCTTCACCACTCCAATTAAATGAGAGACTTGAACACTTTTTCTTAAATGCTACCACATTAGTCTATCACTCTTCACCTCTAACAGGATGCTGTAGTGCTGGGGTGACATGATTCTGTCCTATAATTAGTAATGGAGCGTATGAAATTTGTAATAGCACTCAGGTATCCTTGAGGATGAAAGGTACTCCATAAATGTAAGCCGTGATTATTTCTTGACAGCTAAATATAAAATTTCCACTAAATACTACTTAACATTGTTGCTTTAAAGATATTAATTGGACCTTTTAACTATACAATGCAATTATAAGTCTAATTGAAAATAATTGGTCAGCAGGGAGGAGGAAATATACCGAAAACAATTGGTAAACAAAACATTAAGAGAGTTAAGACTCCACTAGTTAAAAGTTTACTTTAGGAGAAAAAAGCCAATCAGCCAATTCTGTCTGGGTGGGTAAACATTCTAATGAGGGTGAGATTCAAGCAAACCTATAATTAATCCTGAATACAATGGTTGATAAGGGTGAGAAACTTTGAGAGTTACTTTACACATCCCTACCTGGGCTTTCCATCAAAGATCTTTTCTCTCGCGTTGCAAATGCTATTTTAACATTATTTCCATGGAATAAATCAAATACGTCAACCGCCCGGGCCCCTGGTTGGGGGGAAAAAGAGGTTTCAGCTTTAGAAAACACTCGTGTTGCTGTTGTTGTCATCACAGTCTCCTGGACTAACAAAGCTCAGTGAGAAAAAACATTTTTTTTTTTTTTTTGAAAGAAAGGAGAAAAAAAGGGGGAAAAAAACACGAGCTGGAGATTGTGGCAAGCTTTACAAATTGGCACAGCCTTATCAACAGCATTTCATGGTTTTCTGGAATCCTTTCAAAGGAGAATATTCTTTGGGAGAGACGGTTTAAGCTTTTTATTATTTAAAGCAATATTTGTGAGTTCATGAAAATTGCTTTTCAGTTTCCCAGACTCTGAAAGCATCGATACCGCCGTTTTCTTCCTGCGAATGTCTCTTCTTGCCGGTACGACTTGCTGTGGATGTTAGCACTGCGTTTTCCTCCCCCCCTGGCTTTTCCACCCCGTCCTTCTCATTCCTGCTATGTTAGAGGATCATTAGGCGTGTCACTCAGGCCTCCTCCACCTTTCCCTCTCCATCTAAACAGCAGCACAGTACCCATCCCTGAAGGTCACGGACATTTCCGTAAGGTGACTGTGAGTGTCACCTGCCAGAGGCAGGGGATTAGATACTCTCTGATTTCCAGGACGCCATGCAAAGCCCTCAACACTTCCATTCTTTTCCTATACACTCTTTGAGGCTGAGGACCACGTCTCTCACGTACTGTTTTCAGCCCTGGGCACACTGGGATGCGTGCTATTATTTTAACACCCACATGACAAATCCTGTTAAAGAATATAATTAAAGTGAACAATCTTTCTAATTAAAAAAAAAACAAAAAAACACACAACAGAACCCAAACAATCTCAAGCTCCAGCCAATGACTCATTTATTAACACAATATTTGACAATGCAGAATTCTCTCGCCGAGGAATTTAGAAATCTTCCTAGTTCTTAGTGTGGGATCGTCCCTGTAGAGTCATTTATTATGTGTTCTTGTTCCTAAAGATAGGAAGTCATTATCAAGAATGCTAACATTTAAAACATTTGTGTGGATATTCAGGTTCACCAGGATGCTAAATGGGTTCCAAAGGGTGGATGCTAGTTGATTTATACGGAAGTCTTTAAAAGAACAGGATATGCAGTAGAAGAGGTGGTATTGGAGGTCTGGCTCTGCTCTTAAGAAGTTGGAAGTCCTTGGGTAAAGCATTTAATCTTGATAAGATTTAACTCTCCTTAATCTGTAAATATCAGCCCTGGAGAGTTAGTGAATAAATATATTGCACTAGTCTCCCAAACTCTGTGTGTGTGTGTGTGTGTGTGTGTGTGTGTGTGCATGCGTGTGTAATTTAGGTGACATGTTTGGGGGACTTGTGTAATAACACTGTAGCTACAAAAGAAGAATGAATGAAAAGGGAAGTGTTTCAGGATTGACTGAAAAGCTGTGACTCAGAAAGAATGGAAGGTTGAGCTAAGAAGCCACGGAGAAGAAAGTGTAAATTGCAGCCTTTCTTGATAGGAGAGAGTCTGGTGTATTAGAAGTGATAGTTTTAAAAAATGGAAGTATTGCTAAATATGGCATTAGGATGGATGTGTGTGCCAATGAACAAACTTTTTTTAATTATGAGAGAAATTAGTTACTGTTTTAATTACTTAGAAAGTGATTATATTGAAGCGTTGCCCGACCCTCCCCCCGCCCCCCTTCCCGGGTTGCTTGAGCAATTTCCTGTGATCAAGAACATATTCACAGAGCAGTTTCTTTAAAAACAAAACTCTGTTTCAGAAGAATGAAATTCCTGCTCCTCTCTTGCATGACACATACCCATTTCAGTGAGTGAGCGGCTTGCCCGGACCTCATCTTCCCTGTTGTGATGAGAAGTGAATTGCAATATTTGCGTCAACTCCGTGGAAGGCCAGGAACATGATCAATACGAGCTATCATTTGCTTGGCTATTGGAATTTCTAAGCAGGGACATTTGAGGTCTCTACTGACTTCACTTATAACCCAAGATGCTAGAAAAACTTACTAGACATCATGGAAATCGAGAAATGTGTATTAGAAAGCATTGTTCCTGTGACTTTCAAACAAGGACAGAAACACAGCCCAGTTGGATATATATGTACCGTGTTTCCCCCAAAATAAGACCTAACCGGAAAATGAGCCCTGGAATGATTTTTCAGGATGACATCCCCTGAACATAAGCCCCAATGTGTCTTTTGGAGCAGAAATTAATATAAGACCCGGTCTTATTTTCGGGGAAACATGGTATATATGTACAGTTTCAAACTGTGGTAATGTACTCCAACTTAACTTCCATGCCCCGAGTTGCTGTTCCTAGGTCATGTGGTTTATGTATTTCTCCCTTCTCCACAGCTTCCTCCCATAAGCTATTATACATATGAAAGACCTTCCTAAAAATTCAGATCCACTCAAGGCTCCAGTGTCCTCTGGGGTAGGGGCGGGGACGTTATTGTAAGGCAATGAGGTTATAAAATGTGAAAGACAATTCTTTGAAAATTCCAAGGAAATCTCCTTTGGACTGAACGGGAATGCAGGAGCCCAGCATGTAAATCAGAAACCACCCCATTAGCTCCTTAAATATTTTGGGACTGAGGCTTGACCCCTTAAGAAACACCCACCACAATGCAGGTATTTTGGGCATTTGATATTCATGAGACTGGGAATGTTTAAGATGAGCTAAGAACTCAATACAAGGGGTTTGGCTTTCTAATGTAAACAGCATTATCATTTGGAAATCAATTAGCTCCTAGCTCAGAGGGAACCAGAAGACCCTGGCCCTCTGAACTACTATTGTGAGCTGAGGTTATTTGCTTTAATTAAGAGGAGACAGAGTGGATTATTGTCTCAAACTAAGGAGTTGGGAAGAGTCAGAAAATTACACTTTACTCTGGTGAACAACAAAGCCCAAGCAGGAGACAGGCTCTATATCAGGCTGGTCTAAAACAAATTAGCTTTTAATCTGGAACCTTTTTGAATAAGGACGCCTGCACCAAACAATTGGAAAAAATGCAAAGCGGTGGCCTTTCTGAAGCATTAGGCAATCCTTGAGAGCTTGCCCTGTTGTCTTATCAGGAAGATCTGCATGATAAATGTTTTCTTTTGACATTTATTTGTCAGAGATTTGGAATTCTTTGTAAAAAATAATTTAAAATTGGATCTTCAGTGCAAAAATGTTAGTGGCATTAATGTGAAATCATTGCACTGAAGACTGAATGAAAAATGTAATACATTCTCTGATTGGTAGAAAAACAAAGTTTGGTAACTAGTAATCTACATTGTCATCTGCCTCGGTGTTCACAATCCTTTCTCCTCTGGGATTTTATGTCAAGTGAAGCCACTGAAAAGAGTAGAAGGTACAAAATGTATCCATCCATCCATCCATCCATCCATCCATCCATCCATCCATCCATCCAATAAATAAACAGTAAGTGCTAACTATGTGTCATAGTTTAGATTCTGGGAGATCCTTAGGAATAAGGCATAAGAATTCTTCGGGGAAAGATACTTTTGAAAATACAATAAAAGTGTTGCTGCCATGTCAAATTGCCATAACGTTTCTAAATGCTTGCTCTCAATTTTTGTACAGTACTTACTTGCTGCCGACTAAATTACATTTCACAAACTGGCCATCGTTTGAGAAGCACTAATCATAGATCTCCCAACGTCTCTTAGGTTATACACCCGTGTCCTTGCCTATTGTTTTGCAATTGTCTTATAAAAGACTGACAGAGACTTTATTATTATACACTTTTTTTTAATTCCCCAGATTTGGGTATTCCCAGACATCTAGGTTACAGGACAGTCAAAAATGGGACATTGACTGCTGGAAGGCGCTCTTCATCTCAAATTTGCTTCAGGCTGTCGATTGTTTCCAAGAAGCAAGGATGAGGATTCATTTTCCTTTAAGAAAAACACTAGACTAATATTATTCTAGTCATATCCAAGAGAAGTCAGCCATCCTTTGCAAAGTTAATCACAGCTTTCCTCTGGCATCTCATAGCTCCCAGGAAAGATTTTGCTACTGCTGTAGCTGCAATATCAAAATATAGATTTTTATTAACGGGCTGGAATTTCTCTTCTTTGGTTTTAGAAATATGGACGTGAGTCCTTATGGACCTGCACCTTTTTGCATTCGTTTTGCTTTGTGAGTAGGAAGAAGTGCAGAGAGCAATAGGGTCAAAAGCAGGTGCCCCAAAATATGTCTCTGTTGACTCAAAAATGTTGAGATTCTTTAATCCAATAATTATCATCTCTGGGAATTTACCCTAAGAACATATGTGAAAAGAAAAAACCACAAACATCCTAAACGATGAAGATATTAATTGAACTGTCACTTACAAATAGTAATAATGATAAAGAAATGGAAACAACGTGAAGAAACAACTCTATGGAAATGATTGAGTCAAGCGGAGTCCATATACACAATAGGATGACGCATAGCAATTGAAAACAATGACTATAGTAACTGTTAGAACGCACACATGTTTATGTAAATGTTAAGTGAAAAACTACAAATCAGCATCATGCTTTAGCTTACAGCAGGATATATGTGTTGGCCCTTGGTCTAATTGCTCTGTTTTTTTCTCTGACATGGGGTCTCCCTATCAGCTGATTTCCAGCCAGACTCCATCAATGCAGGCATTGCAGGAGACTGGAGAGTGGGAGCAAGAGAGAAGCCAGGGGATTTTCCTTCCCCTTCTGTCTAGCACTGTTAGCAGCATCTCCATGGTGCCTGCTCCCACCCACGGACACACCCCCTGTGGTTCCACCCTCTGCTGGGTGACCATGGCCACCCCATCTGGTAACATTGCCTCCTGCCTTGTTTTTCCACCCCAAGGATGGGGGCAGTTGCCTCAATGTCTTCTGTTTGACCTTTTAGCTCTGCTATCATTTTGGTAACCACTACTTTGTATTATTTTCACTGTATTTTAAATACGTGTGAGTGGTCTCCTTCCTTCCTTCCTTCCTTCCTTCCTTCCTTCCTTCCTTCCTTCCTTCCTTCTTTTCTTCCTTCCTTAATTCCTTCCTTCCTTCTTTTGTTTGGATCTAAAAAGCATACATGTGGTTAGGAGTCTGGTAGGGCTATCTGGGAAGGGCTTCTAGATATCAGAGTTGCACAGCGAAGGACCATCTTTTGGGAGAGGAGGGTTTAGGAGTGAGGAGAGCATTCTGGGCTTTGGAACTGGGGAAGTGTGAGACATATTTAATGATATGTATCCACTGCTCCTCGTCTGGGACAAAGAATATGTGCAAGAATGTGGTGGCCAATGAGGGAGATAGTGGGATCTTAGAGCCCAAGGGGCTGGTAGAGCTGTGTGATTGCATAACATATATGTGTTGTGGCCAGCCTCCAAGATGGCGATTCCTAGTATTCATGTCCTTATGTGGTCTCCCCTCCCGCATTAAATAGGGCTGACTGTGTAGCCTGGAAGACATTGTGGAAATGTCAGTGTGTGACTTCTAACGCTAAGCATAAAAGATAGTGTTGCTTCTGCCTTGCTCTCTCTTGGCCCACTTGCTCTGGGAGAAAGTCAGATGCCATGTCATGGTGTCACTGTCATTCAAGCAGCCCCATAAAGAGATCAGAATTTCCTGCTCACATCCAGCACTAATTTTCCAGGTATGTGAGGGAGCCCCTTTAGAGGTGGAGCTTCACACCCCAGTCCAGCCTTTAGATGACGCAACCTGACCAACACCCTGACTGTCACCTTGGGAGAACCCTGAGCCAGAAGTGCCAAGGTCAGCTGCTCCTGAATTTCTGGCCACAGATGCCGTAGGAGACAATTAACGTTCTTAGTTGCTTTAAGCCACTAAGTTTTGGGTGAGCAGCACTAGAGCTTTCATATGTATTCCACATACGTGGTGAGCAATTACTTAGCAATTCAGGTGCCGCATAAACAGCAGGTTTTATACTCTTCCTCACCAGAGTAACTAGTGAGGCCTTATAGGAAAGATCTACCTCTTGCTGTGTGGTTTAAATACCTAGTGTCTTAGGGTAGTGCTCTTCTTGTCCCCCAAATTTCCTCCTAGGAAGCAAGTCATGGGAGTACCAGTAATGCGAGATTAGGTGCTTCAATGAGCGATCGATTTCAAATTTCTTCAATTCAAAATGTTAACCATTTCACAGCCGAAGGTTAAACTAATCTTTAGATGTTTCAAAGATATTACTAATTCACTCCGGCTACTGAATGCTTTAATTTAAATCAGAGCATCATTAAGACTCGGCTGAGGCAGGACTGACTCTCAATCAGAAAAGAGATCCCAGCATTCACAGAAGCCATTCAGAGGTCTGGGAAAGACTGCTGGGGGCTGACAAGCAAGCGTTTTCTCATGCACCATCAGTGCTGGGTTTCTTTTGATTAACTACTCGTGTATTTCCTCTTAATCCCAACAACAGCTTTTCCTACTCATCTCTCCTGCTGTCCCCAGCGGAAAATCCATACCCACAACCTTTCCCAGCCTTTAATCTGCCCCTGGAGAGTCAGGAAAGCCAATGGGAGCGGTGCTCACTCAGCGACTGTGCTGCGCTTCAGTGTACAGAAGCGTGGTGGGCGTCCCGGACGGCAGGAGCCTGAGAGAGGGGAAGCCCTAGGTATTGTCTCTCCCGCTGCAGGTTAGTGGCTGCCCCTCCCTGGGGAGACTTGGCTTGGGATCGCTTCTGTTTGCAGTACTATGTGTAACCTTGGCATGCAATCAGCAGAGAAAATATTCATTATTGCCTGACTGTCTGCCGAAGACAATTTCAATTATTCTGGCATTTCAATGGATGAAGAAACCCTTTAGGCTGGCCCAGGAGATTAGACTTAAAGGCTGTGTAAATTAGGAAAGTTACAATCAGTATATTATCTGGCAGGCAGCTGTGGAATACACCACAGCAGGCAAAGAGAGACAAATTGCTATATTCCGGCTGTGGTTTTGATATATCAATTTACAAGTTTAACAAACACATTTGTGAAAGAATGATTTTGCGTTTCTTAAATCACTTTTAACTGCCTGCACTCCAAGTTTCTGAACCTGTAACTTGAATAGCCGGCTGGCATGGCTGACGTTTTGTTTTAAAGCCTAATTTCAGCCAGGGAAAAATATTGCCGAGGACAGAGCTTGGGAATTAATCTTTCCTAAAGTTATTCAAATAATATAATATATGGCAGTTAATCAGAAAATTCCATTTGCAGAAATGTGAATAATGTCCCATATAAAGGCTTTTTCTTTAATGGGATATTTTTCATGTCTTTTTTTTCCCCTAGATTCACTCTGTTGTGATAATTATATCTATATATTTAATATATATTATTTCAGCACACCTGTCTGATGTGATAAGTTTGAAAATAAAAGTAATTACCATAATAAAATGTCACAATACTTTACAAACAGTTGCATAAGTGAGGCCCATTGCTAAATAAATTTTTCATAATTCAAGTTCTTTCTGAACATTTTTGATATCTTAGAACTTCGATACCATTTAAACAATAATAGATTTTTGTTTTTCAACTGTTGGAAAAAAAAATATCTTGACTCTGGTTAATGTTTATAGCTAGACCTGAAATAAAGTTAACATTTTCTGGGTGAGTTGAAGCTCTTTTTCTTCCTCAGATTTCGAGAACAATTGTTTAGCTTTTTGTTAATAGGAAGAATATTTTGTTTTTGAGCTAGGTTGTCAAAGCGAAAAAAGTTTTAAATTTGCCCAAGTCCTTTGTAAAAGTCAAGAGACATAAATAAATAGTAAAATAGAGATATTTTCAAGAAAGCTTCAGAAACAGCATGTGGCTTCACTAGCCTCCAAATAGCTTCTACTTTCTTCTGTTCATTTATGAAATTCCAAACAAGTACATAAAACTCCAGAGGAAGTTCCTTTGCTTTGGAAGTATTCACATTTATTGGGTAAAGCTGATGGACTGGTTTAGACATATCCTTATTCTGAGTTTATTGGAAAAGAGTTTTAGAATTTTGACTTAAAAAATTATAATGGGTATTTGTTTGAAGGTCAAGGATGACATTCCAGTAACACGTGTCCAAGTAGCATTGGACCGGGGCCCTTGCTGTCACGTGGAAATTGACAGTTCTTCCATCAGGCTGTCCCTATACACCTTGTCAAAAAGGGGTTTGTCAATCAATAACATGGAATTCATTTATTTTCTTCCTTGTTTACAGAACCGGATTACCCACGAGGGACAGTTCTTGTCTCGTACAATACCCAGGAAGTGCCCTGCTTCACAGACACTGAAATGTGACCGTGAGCTTCATAGCACGTTGTGCTGATAGCTTCTCTCATGGGAACTGTTGGGCTAGTTCGGGCAAGCATCTGCAGTTCTTACACGGGCAGTTCAGGCTGGAAAATTGAAGAGACACCCCGATAGAGTTTGAATGCCCTGGAAGATAATAATGAAAGACATTTATGGAAGGAAAAAAAAAAAGCCCCAACAAGAACTCCAGTTAGTTTGAAAGCTGGAGCCCACACTCCACATTTTGACAGCAGATGGATGGCTAGCTCAGCTCATCCTGGTTTACTGTCTGACTTGGATTTGTCTCACTGGTCCAGTGAAATTGTGAGGGCTTCCCCAGCCTGGTTCATGTTCAGAACCAATGTTTGAGTTTTAGACTAATTATGTGGCCAACCACTGACATTTTTTCTGTAATGTGAAGACTGGTGCCAGCAGGAACTCAGTGAGATTTAACATAAAAGCAAGATAAAACAATTAAAGTGGAAGAATATTTGATTAAGTGGATCGCTGATTTATAGTGGGGTAAATTGAAATGGAAAGCAGAGTGAACTTTTTATGGCAATCATATATTACATTCATTATCAGAGACTCTGGGTTCTTTGTGCTTTTGTGATTTAAAAAGAAATAAACCAGTTTAAGAAGAGTAATCCTGGCAGGCATCATTTTTGTCTTCTCTTGAGTTATGGTTTCTTTTCATGGCAAAAGTTAAATAAATCATATTCAAGTAAACCCATTGCAAAACATGCAGTCAACATTTGCACAGACAAAAACGTATAGTAACAAGGCCGCACAGGGCAAAACACACACAAACACTCTTGTTTTAGTGCTAGAGCTTGACATATACTTCAGTCATCATTCATTTGGTATTTGCAACAATTATAGTCATGGCAACATCCCTTAAAGGGTCTGGGGCCTGGTGTGTGGAGAGGAGCACGATGTTGTGAGATGTGGTATCGATCAGACCTGGGGAAGTTGTGAAACAGCTATGTTCCACATGCCTCTTCTTGCCCCACAACTGGCTCTGTAGCATGACTCTTCTTAACCTGGAATTAAATCATTTCTGAAGCTTGCTTTAGCAGGTGCTTGCAGCGTGCCCCTGCCATCCCACCCACAAGGTATCTGGCCCTTCCTTTGTGTCAACCCAAATTGCTTTTGCTGTGGCGACGTTGGTGTTGCATCCAAAAAGCGAGGGTTTCACTCTAGCAGCCAGCAGAGAGGGGCAGGTCACCTAGGTGAGGTGAAAGGAAGCGCACAGATAGGGGATTTGGGATATTCAACAAGCTCTTTACAGAGGAATAGAAAACAGTCCACGGAGTACTGTGGAGGGAGGATGGGAGACGCTGGTGAGGTAGGACGACACTCAGTGGGACAGACTGACTATGTCAAATATCTACCACAACGTATTCCGCTCCCCCAGGTGACGTCCTTATGCAGGGCTCACAGGGACAGAGGAAACCAGAAGGGAACGTGTTGCCTGTGTTAGCAGCTCCCCAAATTGGTCATTTATAGCCTTGACTCTTGGATGACACATCGGCATTGCATTCATTCATTTCATCCAAACCTTACTGTTATTTTTAAATTGTTTGTATACGATGAGGCTGTTGAAACAACTAAACTCGCAGAAAGAATGCAGAGCTGAGTTCTGGTCCTGACTCTGCCCCTCTCCAGGTGTGTGGCCCTGGGCAAGACCTGCATCTCTGGCCCCTGGCATCCTGTGTGTAAAAGGTGGGGATGGATGGGGTAATGGCAAAGATGCTCTCAGGCTCTGACGCGTGATGATCTGTGACTGTTGTTCCAACTGGGGGAAAGAAGGCTCATACTGTCAGCTACAGCTAGGTTTTGAATGTCTGCATCCCCCAAGAGAGCTAGAGGGGCAGTTACTCTAAGTGAGGGAAGACTTTCTATGTTTCAAAGGAGGCAGTTGCTGAAATTCCTGTAACCAAGGCACAGACAGATACACAAAGGAGAGCTTGCTTTTGTTGTTGTTGTCTAAAGAGGGAGCAAAAAACTGACTCCAATTTTGTCGGCGTACTTGTCGTTGCCAAGCGTCCTCACCATGGAGTTAAGGGACACTCGACGCCATCTGTTCACTCTTTCAGAGACGTGCTTTTGTACGGCCGCTCTGTGACATTTCTTCCCCTTGGTACCTTTGCTCAGGACATCTGCTTTCAAGTCATTGTAAACCAGAGCACGGATTCAGACATGGGTGGGACAGAAATGGGGCATTCTGATGGGGTGGGGGAAGTGGGAAAAGAAGGTTGGCGTAGATTGCATCTACGTCACTGACAATTCCATAATTTGCTCATGGACATTTTTAAGCTTATGAGATCCAGTCCTCAATCACACACCCTCACATTGCTGATGGTCCTACAGAGAAGTACATAATGTGCTCGTTAGCAGGTGTGTGTCTATTTAATTAATTTATTAAATTCATCCACTCCGTCTGTTGTGCTCCCACTATTTAAGTTACTGGGCACAGCTCACCGAGGTGGTGGTGGCAGGGACAACTCTCTACATGTCCTCTGAGGAGCTATGGACCTTGGGCTAATCACTTCAGTTCTCTCAGTAGGTTAAACTGGAGGTAATATTTTATGAAACTACAGTGAGGATGGAAAGAAGTGATGAATGGGAGAGGAATTCCTAGATTGCCAATGGTAATTTACAAATGTTATAGATATATTTGTCAGACAGGCTACTGAAAGAGGTGCTCACCAAGCCAAGTGAGGCCACTAAGAGAGAGGAAGACCTGGGAGCCAGGAAAGAAGGCCCTACCAAGAGAGAGGGGAAGGAATTTCCAGGGGAGTCGCCAGGTACTGCAACCAGAGGCCAGGCTCCAGATCGTTTCGGGAGGACCGAGGGCCCCAGGACGTATGTCTCTAAGAAAATGACATCCATAAGTATTTGAAGATTATGAGACAAGTCCAGGACAGGTCAGGTTTAAAGCAGTGATGGACTCATAGGAAACTAAGCAACTGAAAAACCACGCAATCATTAACTTCGGGAAAAAGGAAAACTTGAAAGAGCATGCAAATTTCATTCCTTCCTATGGCTCAGCCATGAAAAATTTTGCCTAAAGAGAAGGCAAACAATAAATTCAAATTTAACCAAAATTATAATGTGACTTCCCGGGAAGGACAAGGGATGGAGCAGAGGGTAGACTTGGCAGGGAAACTTCTTTCAGAATAAGAAGTCAAAACAGATCATGACTCAAAAGGAAATATCAAGAAATAAGGATGTAGTATTTATGAACATGAAGGTAAATACTAGAAATAATGACAAAAGAATTGCAAGGTTTTAAGGGATTGGCTCCAGGAAATGGAACTCAGCTATTGGAGGGTTGGGGCAAAGGATGCTGTTTATTTTTGTAGGGTTTGTAGTAATATATAACTTTTGAAACCGTGCGTCTATATTACTTTGATAAAGCGTTATAAACTTTTGAAATCTATTGGGTGGAAGTGATAATTTGGTTTTGGCAACTGTGAATCCCTAGGCAGAGAGGTCCAAGGCGGTGGTGGAATACATCGGAGAATCCGGAAATTTGAGGACCATTGTTCAACTTCAGTTGTCAGGGTTCGTCTCTTGGCAGGTACCACAGCACATCAGAGGCATACTCAGGACACTTGCCTGGAATCGTACTTTTATTTTCCCCTCTTTAAGTCATGTGACATCCCTCCATGCCTATGAGCTGAGTCTTCATAAAGGGATTTTTGACCTGGAATCCCCACCCAACTCTTCCTTTTTCAGACCCAATAATTTTATATATGTAAAATTGGGGTAAAAGGAATATTGTTTAAAATTAAACTTCGTCAAGTTGAGCGTGTGCTTTTGCTCACAGACAGGCCTAGTATAATGTCTGGCACTTAGTAAGTGCTCGGTAAAAATATACAAAATGAGGAAATGAATCAAGGAAGTCATAAAGGCCTCCTAAGGCAGATTTATTACACTGATTCTTTCTTCCTGTGTCTCCTTCTTATCCTTTTCTATATTGAAGCCAGAACAACTTTTTCCAAGCCTAACTGTGATCAGGCCAGCCTCATGCTGAAGACTTACAGTGGTTTTTTTATGGCTCTTATATGAAGGACAAACTGATGTGACCATGAGGCCTAGTAGGGCCGGCACCTGCCTCTCCAGTTTCATCTGATATCACTTTTCCCCTCTTCTCTGTCCTCTTTTCACACATCTTGCTCCACCCACGGAGCCCTCACTGTGGTCTTCTGCTTGAAATCACCGTCCCCTATCCCTCATTTAACTCCTACTCATTCCTTAGGTAAGCATCAAATCCTTAGAAGAACCATCATCAGCCTTCCTCAGTCAAACCTTCTTTTTACGTTTCCATAGCAACATCTTCCTCTGCTTTGTTCTGCTGTAATTGCAGTGTAATACTTACTTGTGTGATAATATTGGTTAATATCTGTCTCCCCAATGGGATATAAGCACTTGGAGGGCAGGAGCCACGTCTGAACAAGCATCTCCACCCCCCCAGCCCAGTGCCTGACTTCAGGCAGTTGCTCCATAATGAATAGATGAGTAAAAAAAAGGACAGTGTTCATCCTTAGAGATGGACTCAAAGTGGGGGAGGGCTTCAATTGCCGATAATGGAGGCGATGGTGGCTTGTGGGCTAATTATGTGTACAGAAGACTTAGATGTTTTTAGAACAGGATGATAAGCCGCTGTTTTCCCTTTGTGCTTCTCTGAGTCACTGCTCAGTATGAGCATCTTCACACACACACACACACACACACACACACACACACACACCACACAGCCAAACACACGCACATGTGTGCACACGTACGCACTCTTACACATTCTAAAGCTCCTGGCTCTAGTAGTTCCATCCGAGACATTGGTGATGATTCAACAGCCCAGCATTTCAAGCATCCCTGTGAATACTGATGAGTAGAAATTTGCCAGGTTGGTGGGGGTGTGAGGGTGAGAAGGGAGGAAGAGGAGAGGTGGCTGAGAGACCCAGTAGCAAACACTCCCAAAACCTCTTAAATGTTCAAGTATTTAAATGCATATTTCAAGTTCTTGAGATAATTAGCTGTACACATACAAAGATGGTCTATCCTGAAAGTTTGGTACTGGACTATTGAATTCCTAGCTGCTCAAAAGCTGCGTGCTAGTTTTCAAATGTGGCTATTGTGGGTAAAATACTGACTCATGCTTTTGACATTACAAAAAGCCATTCCCTCTGAGCAGCTGTGAGAGCAGCAACTGACTTCCTTATAAGAAGGAATACCAGTCTACGAAAAATCAAGTTATTGAATAAGCTTGTCTATAAATATAGACCTGTCCTACTCCTGTCTTTAGGCAGAAATTCTCCACCACTCAGAGTAAAACTTTTCTCTGGCGTCGCTTTTAGTATTGTCTGTGGTCAAGATGTATGATTAAATGTTAACTAGCTCAATGTGATTAATACGGAAACTAAGTAATTCATCCGTATCGAAAATGTGTGATTCGTTTTCTCAAAGTTATATTTAGAAATCCAGCGATTCAAGTGGTTTAGAGGTTTGGATGGAGAACAAGAGCATGTCCCAGTAACCTCCGCTTCCTCTTTTTCCTAATGCAAAAGGAATTGTGAGACCTTTATCTAAGCAGGATTTTCAAACCATTTATCCTTATCCCTGAATGCCATGCCTCTACTGACGCAGAAGGCTCCAAGTGTGCAAATCCCAGGAACTTTATGCTGTTTTTTGAGTCCATTCTCCATTGTCAAACAGTCACAGTTAAAGAGATGCTCCTCTCTTTAGCAACAACATGCCTTTCCTTTGGGTACACTGTAATTTTAAGTTTTTTCCTTCTGGATCTTTCTGGATTAATAACATTAATAATAATATAATCAATGATAATAAACACGGCCAACAAATATTGAGTTGTTGTCCTACTTCAGACAGTGACGCAAACTTATAAAGTGGATGACTGAGACTCTAGATATTGAGAGTGAATGAGGGCATCTCATTTCCTTATAATGAAATCTAGGAATAACAGGGTTGAAGTAACATAATAACACAAGGCTGATAGCTATACCTAATAACAACTGGTTGGAGTGACATTAAAATCTGTATGTTCTAATCAAATACATATCTCAATTGTTTCTAGCTTCATGGTTTGCTTCTTTACATTAGCATTTCCTTATAAATTGCCAGTGGAGACGAAAGGCAAAGATCCCCTCTGATACTTAGCTCTGAGCCTTAGAAATTCTACTCACCAACATCACATCTTAAAAATATTACATTTTGAGGTGTCTCTAATTTTGGAGTGTGGTGCGGGAAAATATTTCTGTTGCACCTGCGAAATCACCTTCACTATGCTGTATGGAGGCCATGAGAGTAGCTGTTTTGCAATGGGGATGTTAGTATTTCTGTGGTCTTGTGCAAGATGAGGGCATCTTGCAGCCTCTGTATCTGTAAGGCAGAGCCTCAGGCAATGAGCACTTCTGAAAATATCAAGGGAGGGCGTGATTGTGGATTCCAGAAAGGAATCCCAGGCTGCCACTTCGCTTTGGAAGTGGGTATGGTGGCGATCACAGTCGTCTCTGCTCGTGTTATACATGAACTAAGCAAATCATATCGTGCCAGATTTGGTGACTTAGTTTCCCAAGTCTGTTTTATGAATTATTTAGAAGTCTGTGAACTTGAAGTTGGTGTCTGACCAGATCAACGAAATCCTTCCTCTGAATCACCTATTTGTAGACTCTGTGGAGTGTGTGAGTGTGTGTGTATTGTTGGATGAAAATCATAAAATCATGAGGCCCTTTGAAGAATTGAAATGATTGGCTAACTTCTGAAGATTTGCTTGTTACCTTTCAGCATTGCACATACAACCTCTGACTTTTTGCAAATCTCATTAGAAAGACATTAACTCTGGAGCTGACATGGAAATTCACTTCCTCCCTTGGACCGATTTGAGTAGCTTAATTGACCTTGAGTCAAGGTAAAAACCCCACTTCCTTTCCTGGCTTATCAAAATAGAAAACAACAGGGGTTTCAGGAAAAATTTCATGTAACGTGGTGCATACCTGCAATGTTCAAATAATTTTTGGAAGTAATGCAGGAGGAATGAAGAAGAAAGACTCTTAATACTTTAGTGTTTCCTAATTTTTTGAAGGAGGGAGGAAACTGTGGTAAAACACAACAATTTGCTCCAGTATATTATTTTAACACTTTTCACGTTCTACTTTCGGAGGCGGCATTGTTAGTCATCACTGAGAAGCAATTCATGTGTCACGAGTACTCGTTTCCCAACAACCGAGTCTGCATAACCGACCCACACCCTCAGTTAACCATTTGGGGCTGGTGGAATGAAGCATCTCACCAGTTGCAATTAGACCCCACACGGGCCTAGGATGTCCTTGATAGCCACCAGCTCTTATTCCTCTAAGTCACATCTTAACTATTTACGACCGTGAAACTACTATTTTTGTTAAGAGGTTATAAAGATTGACATCTGTGGCATTTCTTCTTTTTGCTGGGAGAGAGTTCGCTTTCAGCTCTCCTGGATTTACTTGATTTAACAATCACATACATTCAATGGGGTTGCCAGCTGGAGGCAGTGGTGGTAAGAGGTACCCCAAGGGTACAGAGGCCCCACCCAGGCTCTGAGCAGTGTGGAACATCTGTGACTGCACGGACGAAATCCCATTTAACTCTTTTGGAGACACAGCAAGGACTTCTCTTTATTCCCCTTGTCTCTGCATCAAAGGGCAGGCTTGTAACATGCCTGTGATCTGGCCGTCACGGTCAGAGCCGTGAATGCCGCTTGGCTCTGACGAGCCGGTCTTCCGGGGGGCGATGGATCAGCTGCTCCTACAGAAAGTGTGTCGTGAAGCTGGCAGCTAGGTTTCTACGTTGTTGCTAGGGATGCCACTTTAAATATCCCGATGCTCTGTGCTTGAAATGGGGAAAAAGTGACATTCTGACTTCCCATACGAGAGTGGAATACGTGATTCACAGTCCTGTAGCATTAATCAAGCCGTGTTTACATGGAAAGAGGCCAAAAGAGCCTGAGCTGAAGAGGTACATTGGGAAAGCCAAGTGATGATGTCATCTGGGCAGAGCAGCCCCGGCAAGCCACTGAGCTGGCTGGCTTAGGTGCCTTGTATTTAGCTGTGGAGCAAATCCCAGTTAAGTGCCAGAGGAACACCACTGTGTTTGGCCGTGTTCTTGGGATTTACGTGGTTGTATTACGGTTTGTTTATTAAATAGTGGAACATCATCATTTGTTATCATCTCAAGTGAGAAACAGCCTGATCACCTGGTAACATGGCAGGAAGAGAGTTCTAAATCCTTGCAGGGAGAAAGTGTGCGCGTGCACACACACACACTCAAAACATACAGGAAAATATGCTATTGGTCCTGGTGAGACGATGCTTGGTTAGTTATTCCAATCACTTCCTTTTGGTGAGATATGTGTTCCCATAGCCACATGCTTGTCCTAAGCTGGAATTATTCTCCCTGTACCACCGAAGAATTTCAGAGGCCACTCCACCAGAACTGAGAACCCTCTAAATCCACAGTGGAATTCAGGTGTCATGAATAGACTATCAATGCCCACTGCATCTTATCAGGGGGTTAAAGCCAATATGACACTAATCACTATGATTGAAAGACAATCACATTCTTCATTACTTGAGTTCATGATTTCCAAACAACTCAGAAATAAATGAATACTTCCTTTCCAATAGAGAGTTTGAACAGATATCTTTAATGACAAGTGAGGAGAACTTGGGTTTTGGATTAATTGATGTGGTCCTTTCACCTGGCAGCCCCTGTCCCTGCTCATTTGGGAACCCATTATAAAATTTTCCTTGGGGTAAGGTCCTTGGGATAAGGCCCTACTATGTGTTAAGCTGAGTTAGGTGTCGAGGCCATGGTAGTGGATACGATGGTCACGGTTCTTGTCTTGACGGAGTTCAGTGATGTTAACCACTCAGTATGGTACAGTTTGTCTGAGAAGCACAGTAGAATTTGGCCATTTTAGTGTAATAATATTAATGTCTGAATTATAGGGGTAGGGTTTTTTTTTTTTTTTAGGAGACTCCTGAATTTGCTATTTTGGATGAAAATCAAATAATTCCAAGTTAGAGTTTTTGTTCATTTCTAAAGGCTTCATAAAATAATCAAAGTAAGAGACTTAAAAAACAACAACAAAACAACAACAACAACAAACAAACAGAAAGAAAAAAAACCCAAGGGGTCAGATTAATCTTGAAATGGACAAATAGCCCTTGGATAACTAGTTAATTTTATTCTCTTTTGTATACAAGACTTAGGATATTTTATGTAAAGTGAGCAAAGGAGTTAACCAATAACTCAATCCGAAGGAGAAATTATACTGCTTTTATCTCAAGTCATGTATAAAAAGTTTAGCAGTTTCCTCACGATGTTGCTGGGGCTACACGGGGGTAGTCAGTGGAGAAAGGACTTAAACAAAATAATGAAATAGTTTGCAAAGAATAACAGGAGTACAAGGGACCTTCTGAGATAATTCTTGGAGAAAAGTTTGCTTTCAGGGTTAGACAAATGACAAGGCAATGGCAGCAGGCCTGAAATAATCTGACTTCTTGGAAGCAGAGATTCTACTTTCTGATAGGAACTGACACAACACTTAATCTTCTGAGAGAGAAAAAATGGAGTTTTGTGCAATTTAGGAGACTTCCAGGACACATCTTTAAAACTAAGGCCCTCTCTGCTTTGGCTTTAGATGTCAAACCAAGGTTGTTTGGGGCTCTGTTTTGGTCTCCCCAAGCCAGGATCTGAGCTTCACTTCCTATGTATACTATGAAATTTCCTAGTGTCACATGATTATCCACCCAACTCCTCAGTTACACAGTGTGGGAATTTAGCCCTACTCCTTTAACAAGCAAGGTGGGCAATTTCCCTACATCTTGAATACACATTTGCCAACTACCTACCCAAGAAGCGTCTGACATTTTGGTAGGGAAAGACATGGTCAGTTCAAGGACTTTGACAATAAACCTGCTTCATAAATACCACATCATTATATGAAAAAAAAATTTCCTATTGCTTTCTTTTGCCAGAAAATATCAATTGTAAACCAGTGTAGATTGAGAAAAGTCGTGAACTGTGGTTGCTAACCACTCAAGCCTCAAACACTTTTTTTGTTGTTGTTTCAAGTAGTATATATATCATTCTTCCCTTATTAACATTAAAATGTGTCTACATTGCCCAAATTGTAGTTTGGTTATTAGCCACATAAATTGATCAGTGAAGGTGATAATAAAAGTATTAATAATTAGGAGGCAAAGAGCAACTTTTTGGTACCTGTATGTACAAAGTTAAGGGGAATATTGCTAAATATTTTTCTCGTTGGGCTACTGTAGGCATGGCCATAGTATATCTTTTAAGGAAAATGTCTTTATTTTTGGAACAACTAATAATATGTGTACAATCAGTCATCAGAAATGCTGAATTCATCTGTATAGTTGTAAATGAAGGGAAAAAAAGCTCTCTTTCTTAGACATAACTATGGAGTAGGCAGTTTACTTAACTTTGAAATCATTTTATTGTCACTAGGGAAATGTTTGAATGACTGTTATGGAGCCTTTCAAATTGTGCCATGTGACTTCTTGAAAGAGGTAGATGAATAGTGTATGCTTTCAATCATACACCCTTAAGACGCTGGTTTCATAGAGTTGGAAGAAAGCATTGTTCGTTTGCAATGCTTCAGGCGTTACCCAGTTTGGTAATCTACAAAGACTGATCAATTCAAAATAATGCTGAATTGAATTAGAATTTCCCCAAATATCTATCACCTCTGCTGGTAATTACGAGTGCCACCTTTTCCCTTTACCAGGAATCCATAGCCCTTCCTATTGCTTCTTACGTTGCCAGGCAGAGGCAGAAGGCATCTGAGGGAGCAAAGGAGGAGTCGCCACATCCAGCCACAAATTGCCATGAGAACATGTGGTCCAAATTCCTCTCCACATGCAGTTCTTTCTGGCTGATTTGGGTTAGTGTGGAGGGTGGTGAGAATAGATAGAGCTTGGGGTCAACTCTTTTGCTCCTGTTGTCCTATAGAGGGAGGGTGCCAATATTATTAATTGACTGAAAGCCTCAAATTAACAAAGCAGAAACAGAATAATTAGCAGCATCGTGTGTAGGTGTAACAAATACTTGTGAGATGAATAGCCCAGGGAGAAGTCATCTGTCCTGTGAGGTCTGGATTTGTTCAGATATAGCTCATCTCACAGCTATCAGAAACCACTGGTAAAGCATGAAGTAGTCAGTCCAGTTCTTTCTCTTCTGGTGTGGGTGGCAGGAGCAGACTGTGGCTAAGGTCTAGAGTGGGTTGTGTCTCATTCAGTTGTACAGACTTCCTCTGCTTTCCTTTTTTTGTGTCCTTTTGTCTTAGGGGTGGGAATACTGTCCCCATAATGCCGAACATCGCATTTGAATCAGGCCAGCCCTGCCCTGGCATCTCCAGAATATGAAGATGCAGGAACAGGTAGATAAGGTGAAACTGCTTTTTGGATTATTCACAGATTATGCCTCACATCATAGGTACAACAGGGAGGGTGTCTGGGAGACTTCCACTGGAGAGCCACTCATTTGGAAATTACAGGTCAGAAGGTCAATTTCTTGGAGTTTATTTTTCTTTTGGGTACCCCCAATTTAAATTTAGAATATCGGTTGGGATGATTCTTTCATATCAAGCAGACCCTCTTTTCATCGATGTGGCATTCTAGGAAAGTTTCCAAAGTGAATGGGAAAGCAATGAATGGGTTGGAAAGGAGAAATGCAAAACCTAAGGATGCTTTATGTGTTCATCTTTTCAGCATTTTCATATAGATTTAAAAATCATGTTATCAAGGTTACAAAACATCCTGTCGGGTCATTTTGTTGTTGTTATTTAGAATTCACGTATTCATTAATTTGAGGAGAAATGACATTGTTACAACACTGAGTCTTCCAATTTTTCAATGTGTTATAGTTGTCCATTTTTAATAAATTTTTTCAATGATGGTCTTGTGTATATATATGGCATCTATTCATATATATATAGGTACATGTAAATATATATTAGATTTATTCCTAGGTATTTTATATTTTTTGTGTTGTTGTAAGTAGTGTCTTAAAAATTTAATTTCCTAATTGTTTGTTTTTGAAGTACAATTGGTTTTGTGTATTGACATCATATACTGACCTCCAGCAATCTTGCCAAGTTAGCAATTCTAATAATTTACCTACAAATTGTTTTCAATTTTCTACACACCAAATCTTATTATCTGGAAAGAATGACAATTACATTTTTTTCTTTCTAATCATCATTCTTTATTTATTTTCCTTGCCTTATTTGCAGTGGTTAAAATATCCAGGACAGGATGTATGAAAAATCGTGAGAGTGAGCACTTCCATCTTGTGTGTTGAGCTCAAAGCGAAAGATTTCAGTTTTCTCTTCTCTCTCTTCTCTCTCTTCTCTCTCTCTCTCTCTCTCTCTCTCTCTCTCTCTCTCTCTCTCAATGCTTTATGAGCTTGAGAAAGTTTCTTCTTCTTCCTATTTTACTAAGAAGTTTTAATTGTGAATGGATATTGGCTTTTATAAAACATGTTCTCCCTTTTTTCTGTAAATATAGAAAATTACAGGGCTTGGTTTTTTGAGTGGTAAACCAATTTTCAGTTCCTTGAACAACACTGCTTGATTGTGATGTATTCTTTTTCTCAAAATAGCCCTAGATTTTCTTTGCTACTATTCTGTTTGGGATGTTTATGTCTTGGCCATGAGTAGATTGGCCCTTAATTCTCTTTTTTGTAATATCCTTGCTGGGCTTTGGTTCCAGTGTGATATTATGCTCACAGGATGAGTCTGGGAATATTTCCTCTTCTATTTTCACACAGGTTAAGGAAACTGGCATTATTTCTTCCTTTTGAGGTGCTTTCTGGGCCTGGCGTTTCCTCAAATTACAGATTCTGTTTCTGCAATAAGACCATTCACATTTTCTGTTTCTTTGTCAGTTTTGGAAACTTGTATTTCTCTAGGAATTTATTTTACCTAGATTTTCAAATTTATTGGCACGAAGTTGTTTGTGATATCTTCTTATTACCCTTTCAATGCCTGCAGAATCTGTAATAACCCCCCTTTTAAGTTCATGATATATTTTCAGGCCTTCTCTCGCGTTTTTCTTGATCACCTTTGCCAGGTTTTATCAAATGTATTAGTCTTTTCAAAGAACTAAGGTTTGGCTTTGTTGAATTTTTCTATTATATGCTCGTTCCATTCATTATGCTCTTCCACTATCCTTATTACTTTACTTTATGTTCTTTGAATTTTATTTGCCCCTATTCTTCTAATGTCTTGAGACAGGTGCTTAGTTGTTGATTTTTAGCCTTTTTTCTTTTCTAATATATTAATTTAAATTTAGAGAAATTTCCTATAAATACAGGCTTTGTCTTCAAACCCAATATATTCTAACTTCTGTTGTGATTTATTTTTAAAATGTAAGTTACTTGATAGTATATTTCTGAATTGTTAATTAATGTGCATTTCCAGTTAACATGCAAGGATTTTGTTTTTTGGTTATTGATTTCTAGCCTAATTATATTATGCTCAGAGAATATACTCTGCATAATTTCAACCTATTGAAATTCATTCATTGAGGCTTGCTTTATAGTTCAGCATATGGTCAGTTTTGGAAACAGTTCTATATGTGCTGGAAAAGATGATATATTTTGCAGTTATTAGGTACAGTGTCTTCTATAGGTCCATTGGATCGAGTTTATAAATTATGTTAGTCAAATCTTCTCTATGCTTATTGATTTTTTTTGGTCTGCTTATTCTGTCAGTTACCGAGAAAGTTTTGTTAAAATCTCCTAAAATAATTGGGAGTCTATTTATCCTTGCAATTCTGTCAATTTTTGATTTGTTCTAAAATGATACTTGGAAATTCACTTTTTAGGTGCAGTAACACCACCACCACCACTTCCACCAGTAACAATACACCAAACTCAAATAAGCTGTGTGTACTTGGCCATCGTAAAGGTTTCTTTAATTAAATAAAACTATTGGGACTAAAACTGGATGGATTTTTTTCCCCACCACCCTATTATAACATATCATACCATCAGCTTGGCAGATATGAATATGTTCTTAATTGGTATAGAAAGAATACTCTCGAATGTGTTACGCATATATCCTCCAGGGCCGAGCTGAGAACACACTTATGTTCTACATATGAGTTCCAAGTAACAATCAATGCATAAATATTTACTGATCATTTGCTATGTGCTCAGCAGTCATCTGGGTACTGGGAGATATGGAGGCTGAAGGCCCAATTCTTAAGCAGCTTTCAC
Organism: Rhinolophus sinicus; assembly: GCF_036562045.2. Taxonomy (NCBI): domain Eukaryota; kingdom Metazoa; phylum Chordata; class Mammalia; order Chiroptera; family Rhinolophidae; genus Rhinolophus; species Rhinolophus sinicus. The sequence goes on along the minus strand of NC_133752.1, from coordinate 102,377,200 downwards.
TGTGCCTGCAGAGCTAAGACATGAAATCTCACCTACATATGTAACAAATGACCGATCTTGACCTGTGCTGTCCAATATGGAAACCATCAGCCACCTGCAGTGATTGAGTCCTTAAAACCTGGCTAGCCTGAATAGAGATCTACTATAAATGTAAAATACACACAAGATATGGAAGATTTAATACAAAAAAAGGAATGTGGAGTATCTCATTAATAATTTTTATATTGGTTACAAAACTTTGCTATGAAGTCAGAGCCAGATAAGCAGTGGCTTGAATGATTAGTCTTCTGGTGTTGAATTGGAGTTTCTTAAACAACCTCAGCCATCTGAATGATGTGGTATTTCCCTGAATCACATCAGCTCTTTCTCAACTCTATTTCTTTGTACATGCTGTTCCCTGTTCATAGAATGTCTTTTGCATACTTATGCCTGGCGAGCCCTTTTGCTCTCTTAAAGTTTATCTCTTGGGTCACTGCTTTCTGGAAAGGCTCCTTTAACACTTCTCTCCACTCAAAAGGAATAACCCTTCCACAACATCCTGTATTAGTGACTTCTCACTCTATATTATAAAAAATCATTTGTTTTTCTGTCTTCACCATTAGACTATAAGTTCAAAGACTTGTTTATATGTCTTTATATGTCCTTTACCTGGCATGTGTCTGGTATATTAGAGGTGGTTAATACATTGTTGAATGAATGAACACTTTGTGTTTCCCTGTGTGTCTTAAACAAACTCCATAGATTCATATTATTAACTCAGGATAGAGCCAAGTGTTTGAAAGTTCTGCCTGGCTTCACCACTTTCTAGCTCTGTAAATATAACCTCAGTTTCCTTCATCTCTGAAAGAGATTATTGCTACCTACCTCATATGTTGTTATGAAGATTAAGAAAAACAATTCAGGGGGTGGCCAGTGAGCTCAGTTGGTTTTAGTGTGGTGCTAGTAACACCAAGGATGCCGGTTCGATCCCCACCTGGGCCACTGTGAGCTGCGCTCTCCTTGAAAAAAAAAGAAAAGAAAAACAATTCAGGTAAAGTGTTTCGCACATTGCCTAGCACAGAGTAAGCACTCAAAAATATTAACTATTATTTTTGATGAAGAAAGAAGTTCTCTCTTTCCGTAGCGTCATCTTAATATTTCTATTTTCTTACCAGAAAAACATTTTTGTGGTATAAATAGTTGTCTAGAATAGAGTGGGATTATAGTAGATGCCACAAAAGAATTATTTTTTCTTTCTTACCAAATGTGTAAGAGCTGCTCAGCCTTGTTCCCGGGCCATGTTAAACATTCTTCAAAGCTTTCTGATCACCTGGACCCTGGTGGTCTCTTTCTCTCTTAAATTTCTATGGCAGTTTTGGCTCACATTGTTCTTTGGTACTCGGCATACACTTCCTTTGTCTCAGATAGTCATTCATCAGTCTTTGGGTCGCTGTTTGACTCTATGTGGACTGTATGTATATCTCCTACTCCATTGTTTCCTCAATGACATAACGTTTTACTCACAGTCAATTCAATAAATATTTGTTGATTGATTAATTGTCTGGGCTGGAGAATAAGCTATAGTCACATGAAGATCAACCATTAATTGATTTCTAATAATTATATACATAAGTACTAATGCTTTTATATTTTCACCTTGATGGGTTGATTGATTTAACATCCACGTAATTGATCTATATCATGAAAGCTGTTTATGTATAAAAACACAAGCGGAAGTTTGTAAGCAGTGTCTTCTCTACACCATTCTCTTGTGTTTCTAGCCAATGATGGCACAATGATCACCCTGGGTTAAAATGAGACCTTGATTTTTAAAGTAAAAATGTGACTCAAAACCACCCGAAGTTGATTAAGTGAGAATTTGTAATAGTCCATACAAACTTTCTTCACTGAGCACAGTGCTCATGTTTGAAGATACCGTTGGGTGTGGGGCTTTTATGAACGTGGGACTGAAAAGCCCTGTGTTGTTCCCAGCGGCTGTTTCAACCCTGTGCCCATGTGGGGCCTGCCTTTGGTTTGTGGTTGTAACCCAAGAACATAGAGACTGTGGTGCTTTCTTTTATGGCCTGTACGATGCGTGAGCTCTAAACAGCCACATCATCTTCACTTGCTGCTTCTTAACTTGGCCAACCGGTTGCTTCTGTTCTTTCCTACCAGCTACATGGCTTGCAGTTATGAGCCAGAGTCCTTTGGCCCTCATCTAAAAGATACTTACTCAACCAATGCCTATGACATTCTGGGTAATTTGATAAGCTGTATTTCATACTTCCCTATTCTGCAGATAAGAAAACCAAGGCTCGGGGTGGCTGGTTAGCTCAGTTGGTTAGGACGCTGTGCTCTTGGGTTGCTGGTTCGATTCCCCACATGGGCCACTGTGAGCTGCGCCCTCCACATCTAGATTAAAACAACTACATACTTGACTTGGAGCTGATGGGTTCTGGAAAAACACACTTAAAATAAATAAAAAGTTAAAAAAGAACAAAAGAAAGAAAAGAAAACCAAGGCTCAAAGAGCCTAAGTGATTGATGTAAAGTAGTTAAACTAGAAAATGGAGCCAGGATTCATACTCAGGCTCTGACTCCCTGCTCTGCATTGCTCCCACGGGGCGAGCCTGACCCCCGCTGCTAGCGGCATTTCTACTTCAGTTTTATATGAGTAAAACAGTAAAACACAGCACATAATTTATTTTTATACATACAACTTTCATCTGATAGCTTCTCAATCAGTGACCAAGTCCAAAATTCTACTTCTCAGTTGCCTTTCCTCTCCTGTGCTTTCCAGGTCCATTTGCTGTAGCTTTATTTCAGAGTCTCACAATTTATTACCTGAAATATTGCAATGGTCTCAAACACATCCTTCACCCAGCGCTAGTGGGGTCACTGACTAATAAACTATATTATCACTTTTGTTCCCCAACTTAAAACCCTTTACCACTCTACATTGACTGCTGGAAGAAGTCTACATTTCTTAATGGAGCACGCCGGGCAGGCCCCTTGCGATCTCTCATCTTACCTTTGCCGTGGCCTCTTTCATACCCAAAATACCACCAGGACCCACTATGCAATTTTATATCTCTCCGTCTCCACTCACCCTTCCACTCTGCTTGCTGATTCCTACTCAAGCCCAAGATCCATTTCAAGTGTCACCATTTTGACAAAGTTTCCTAATAACCCTCTGAGGATGAACTGCTCAGTCCTCTGTGTCTCTACTCCATCCTGTGTAGAATTTAAAGTGCCCAGGATATTTAAGGATACTGTATTTATTTACTGGAAGTATCTCTCTTTGTTTCTTTTGCTTTAATCTCCTCGAAAGCACAAATGATGCTGTAGATGTCATTGTGTGGTTGGTGCCCAGCAAAGTCCCTGCACATGACCTTCTAATGAATGTTTGCTGCAATGTTTAAGTAACTTTCTCAAAAGATCTTACAAAGACAGAACACAAGTCTTCCCATCCCAGAGAAAATGCTGTTTTGGTGAGATAAAACAAAGCAAAAGTAAAGAAAAAAAAATAACATTATCACATATTTGGTATTTTGAAATTAGGTATTTTAGGGCAGCCGGTTGGCTCAGTGGTTAGAGCACAGTGCTCATAATACTAAGGTCACCAGTTTAATCCCCAAATGGGCCATTGAGCAGCGCCCTCCACAACTAGATTGAAAACAACAACTGGACTTGGGGCTGATGGGTCCTGGAAAAACATACTGTTCCCCGATATTCCCCAATAAAAATTAAAAAAAAAAAAATCTGGTATTTTAAATTTGCTGTGGGTTGAAAAAGAAGGTGAAAAAAGATGGGAGTTGGATGAAGGTTAATTAGCAGGGGATGAAAACCTCCAGAGGGCTCTGGGTTCAAGGATGGGCAGAGATGAGTAACAACAAGGAGAAGAGGATCTGATTGGGCAATGATGAATTCAACTCAAGGGTCGTGTAATAAAAAAGTAGCTACTTTGTTTTAATTTTGATCATTTCTATTATATAACAAGAGGACGCAAAGCTATCAGTGTTTGTCTTGGCCTGGAAATTTCAGGTTGCAGACTGGGAAGAGTCAGTGGCCGTGTGTTGAAGAGAGAAAGAGCAAGAGAAGGACACACTAAGTAAAATCATCTTACAGTTCTGGAAGGTTTTAGAATATCAATATTGTCCGGGACTTTCTTCCTTTTAGGTAGGTGTTAAAAAAGTAAGAACAAAAGTAAATCTTCTAACAACACTTCCAATCCCCTTTTTCTGATCTAATCAATGTTTTAGTTAATTTACTAATTATTTATTTCGTAGGAAATCCAGTAACATTTCCACTGCTTTCTAGACTTTCATCTGCTGCATTTGGCTTTCATGAAATATCCTACAAATTCACCACAATTAACTTAATTAATTGTATTTTATGACTTTGGGTCAGAATGCCAGAATTTCTGTGCCAGTTTCATTGTACTCATTGAAACCTCAAGAGTATCTTTCAGATATTGGCTTTCAGACCTTTCTTTTTGAATACGTTGCTATTTACTTACTATGTGCCAAAGCCACCATGTCAATGTAATTGAAAACAAGCAAGAAAGAGACTGGATGGCTCAGATGAATGGAAATGTGATACAGACCCTTCCACCCACAACCCATTGGCTGGAATCCAGGCGAGGCTGATGGGGACTAAAAGTAATTACCATCTGATGGCTGGACAATGGTCTGTGTGAAATGAGCTGGTTATCTCAAGTCTAGTTCCTCATGGACAGGTGTTCATATTGCAGTTTCCACCTTCAGTGACAGCAGCCCAGGGACTGAATGAGTCAGAGACCAGAACTCCCTTCTCTCTCATTTGAGATTGGATGCCCATTTGTGATACAAGAAAACTTCTGGCTCCTGCCTTAAACTTTTCAATAGATAAGCAGAGAGAACGCGAATGTGAATGTCTAATCAAGCTCTTTTTTTTTTTTTTTTTTCCATGAGTGTAAAAGTTACTTGAAAAATAAGGACAAATGTTAGGCATTTTACATTTGTCTGTTTAATTAAAATTTATGCTATATTACTAAAGGAAAAATACAATATTGGAAAAATGAGAATATGACTTTTTTTTAAGCACTATATTAATGTGTCCTGAAACTTTAAAATTCCATTCTTGCCTTATAAACCACTGAAGAATAATAATAAGGGGAACTAACTCCCCACATCTGTTATTAAAGTCATAGGAAACAACTAAATTCAGTATCAATATTATTATCCATTCTGCCAATGCTGAAGATTATTTCCCCCATTCATTTAAGGAAAAGATTTTCCAAACTTTATAAATATTGTTATGTCTCTCAAATGCATTACCTCACAGGTCTCTTCTGAAAGGTATCCAAATTCTACATTAAGGCACTTGTGGGAAAAGTAGAAAAAATAAATGGTTTACTTTAAATGGGATTTGGAGAGGGTATGATTACGGTCTGAAATGTATCGCACTGACATAGTAAAACTGAACTTCCTAATGGATTCTTAAATTTTGAGTAAGCATTAAATCCATTTATTGAACTCCTTTCTGTATGTCTAAAAGTTACAATAAATACATGTATTTTTTTCCTTGATGGACTTTTCTGCAGTGAGGACCGTCCATACATTAGTTGTGCAGGCTGCGCTGGAAAAAAGCTGAGGACACAGAGCTGAACACTGAACCTGCGGGTGAGGAGACAGCCCAAATATTTCCTGAGTGAACAATTAAGTATGAGACGAGAGGGAGATCTGCTTCACCACATAAAGAAAAATTTCTAAAATACGCACAGCAAAACGTCCTTCAATAGATTTACAAATGGAGGCCGTCTCTACCCACAGTGTTTTTATGTCATCAGGTAACCAGAGCTGAAATGTGTCCAGAAACACATTAGATCTTGCACTTCGGGGGTGCCAGGCAGAAAAATACACAGAAGGACACACAATGGCAAAATTCAAACATGAATAGAGAACTGGATTTTCATTGTTTGCTCACAATACCTCTCCGGTGGAAGGAAGGAAATAGGCTGTATTGCCTAATAACTCGAAATGCCCCAGAGAAAGAAAAACAGACAGATTTCCATTTTGGTCGGTGCACTAGCTCGTGTGGCCAGCAGTTCCTGGCGATAAGTTTGTTAAGGGCTATTTTGCAGATCCTGCTCAAATTCTAAAGCCATAAACTATCCATGAAGTCAATGAGTCTGTCTAGCTGTGAGGGATACAGGGTATGATTTACAATCTCTGCCAAGGAGACGTCTAGATGGGAACATTTGCTAATACGCTGCATATGGAAGAGACCCTAGGATGGAAGAATGGTGACAACCTATTATTTCTCTGCTTGATTAGTTAAATTGAAAAAAAAAAATACTTTTTTGAGCTTGTAAACGTTATGTTTGTGCTCTTGGCACAAATTCTAGCAGGGATAAATTTACATTTTGGCATTTGGTCAATAAGAGCAATAAAACCAGAGCTTTAAGATAAAGGGGAGCAGAAGTCGTGTAACCTAAAAGCGCGCAGACATGAAGATAAAGGCTAACTGATACGAAGGAAGTAAAATACTGCCTTCGAAGGCGTCTACTCCCTGGACTTGATGACAGACCAAAACAAGACCATGTGTGAAGGTCATTCAGTAGTTGTTACACATTATTTTCCAATGTTATATTACAGCCAGTTATGTTTTTATCTATATAGCAAAGCTCATTGATGTTCAGAGAATAACCCCAATCCGGATTTTTATTATTTTGAACTTTAATTTTCCCACTCTCCTCTCTCACAATCGTTTTGTGGGACACACAGAGGCACTAATTTGGCCTCAGTGTTTCTAGGAGAGTTTTATTGCTTTAGAGGGTGAGCTAATATGGGGAATAGAAACAGGAGTGCTGAGGTCTCTTTGACCCATAATTAAATTAATCATCTGCAAACAAGCACTGTATGCTAATACGATCTTTATATTCCTTTAAGCACATAGTTTTTGGGTGAATAATATCTGCTCAATAATGTCCTAGGTGATCATAGACACACTAAGGTGTGTCATATATGCATACATAACATGTGTATAGATCTTTCCTTGAATCCTGTTCATTTTTAAAATGTTAACCTCTTCTGAGGTAGGAAAAGTAGATGAAACAGTCCTTAGACGTCGACTTGGTAGCAGCTCTTTCTGGAAATGAGTTAAAAATTCTTTTCCTACAACCAACAGAGGTGAAGTGGAAGGTGTTTCAGCCACCACAAAATCAGAAATAGGCACAACATCTTGCATTCTATATTGTCACAAGTTGTTTTAAAAACCATTAATGTCATTTGCAGACTCTGTATTCTAATCAAATCTTAAGCAGCTGAATTTTTTGAGCGTTGAAGGGCTCCATGGGGAACATTTATATCAGTGTTTTGAACTACGTGTGTCCATAGAAGTACTGATGTGAGGAGAACAAATAACAGATAAGCAAAGTGAACGTGTGTTATGTGGATGTGTGTGGTTACACATAGGCTATTGGTATGAGAGCACTAAAAGAAACACCATTGATTTGATGGTAGACCCCAGAAAAATCAATTGGCTCTACTGTTTCACCAACTAAAGAGCTCTATTTGATTTGCTTACTTTCTTCATAAAAGAATCCTACTTTTTTTCACTGCCTTGAGGTTGATACTTTGAACAGGAAAAATGAGTGAGTCAGTGACCTGTTCACTCTTAGGCAAAAGTCAAATTAAGCTCTTCTGAGGAAAGACATTGTATTATTTTCAAAATGAGTAAGAGTCTCAACTCTTTTATTTAAATTAGCTTTCTTTTATAGATGTCCTCAAAAATACCTTACTTTTTCACACACATCCCACATGTTTCCAGCTTGAATTTGATTACTTCTTTATGAACATTTATGAAAAATTTAAAAGATCCTAGCATGAGAGAAACTGCAAAGTTTCTTTATCTCCCATAAGATGGGAGTCCTAAAATGTAAGCAGTTCACCTCTCCTTGAAGATCTTGGGTGCTCTAGCCAAACAGCCCAAAACTTTTGCAGAGTTGGGGTGGATGCATTGCTTTCACCGTATGTGATGGCATTTGGAGGAACCATCAAATTGATTAAAAATAAATACAACAGGTCAAAGAAATTCATACGTTACCTGAGAAAACCCCTGAAGTGTGCTTGATGACATTTCAAACGCTTTCAAACTTAGATGGGAAAAACCTCTAATTGTATATGTCTTGCAAAGGTGGTAGCCATGACCATATAAATTTTGCTAGCTATAACTTTTCTAGGAAATTATGATACTTTTTTGATGTAATCAGGAAAGAAACATAGAAGTATGTACTAAAAACCACTGACCTTTTTATAACCTCACAAAAATAGTGGTCTATTTCTAGCTGGAAACAAAAATGAGAATAATATAGTTTTCATGTGCCTTAAAAACACCCTTCTATTTTTTTTTTTTTTTTTAAGTTTAACAGGTGAACCAGATTCTCTCTTCCTGAGCCATTTCTTGAACTTCATTCACTTTGCATCTGACCCCCCTCTTCTTAGATTAGGAGAAGGAGGCTTGCTTAACCCATGTGAGTCTACTTTATGAGGAAGAAAAATCTTAGGGGTTTCTTGGTGGATGAGGGGGAAGTTGCAGCAAGCAGTGTAAGTCATTAAGGCCAGTCAGGGAAGGGATGGAGCACACACACAGCTATCAAGGGTGCCAGAGGGGCCGTTTTCTGTGGTCATTTCAGCTACATAGAACAGTTTGTGTCTGGAATTGGTCCTAACTGCTGAAAAGCAAGAGTGTGGCTTCAAGGGTGCCCGAGTCATTCCCAAGTGTAGACAGTTATAAAAGGGGCTGACAAAGGGAAGCACTGGTGACTTTAGGACCAAGTGTGTGCCCTCCCTGTCATGACAAAGAGTACGAAGCCTACATTCTTATAAGTCTGATTTCATTGCTATTGCTGTCTGGTCTTAAACATGCCTTAAGGTTGAACAATGGCTCCGTGATTCACCTGTGCATACCTTCCCGTATCCTCCTGTCTCCTTTGTGTTTCACTTTACCCTCCCCACCCCCCTTGGAGGAGACCCACCAGGATAAGAATCTAGCCTGGTGTTCATAAGCTCTTTTCCTATTGGTGCCAATCTTGAAAAACGAGAATCAGAAACTGCTAGATGAGAACCCAATGCCTTAGTGAGGAGAGATGAGGGAGAGGGGAGGGGAGAGAAGCCAGATGAAACAGACACTGCTCAGATGTCCCCCATTTTTCCATATTCAGGAGGGGCCTTGTAGAGCAGGGCTGGAAAGGGGTAGTATTGTGATTAACAACAAAACAAAACAAAACAAAAACAAAAACAAAAAAGAACAACAAAAAAACAACAAAAAACAAACAATCGAACAGACAATACCTCCTCTATGAAAGCAGCTTTGTTCTTAGGTATAATTTAAAAAGCAATCAAACAAATGAATTTACAATGGAATTTTCCCACCTCTAAAGTTGTTTGGATGGACACAGAAGATGTAAATTGGCCAGCAGGTTGGAGCGAGTAGCATCAAACTACTATTTGAGGTTGTAAAAGTGTTAAATAAAAATATGATGGAGGTCAGAAAATAACAAGAAATGTAATCGCCTACTTCATCAGGAGATTACATAATAAATAAACTAAACAGGAAATGATTCAGGGCAATATCATCAAAGGATGTCCCTTGAATGCTGTGCCTTATAAAAAACACAGTCATGCCATAAAGTTATAAAGTTTATCATTATAATGATTTATGATAAAGGAGAAGACTGTCCACCACAAACTTGTTTATAAGCCAAGAGTCCCCCATTGTCCCACTAAGTTCAGGTCTTTCCAAAGCAGTACCTTAGCCCCTCTTCAATCTTCTTGGTTCCATTCCAGTTGACCATGAAGGCAACCATGGCCATTGAAACCGAGAGACTGAAGTTTTCAAAGCTCAATAAGATACCATTGGAGGGGCTGTTGGCTACTCAGCCTGCTGGCTATGATTTTCCCACCATGAGTCTGCATCATTTTCCCGGAGGGTCTCAGATTGAGGAAACTGGAAGCAAGAATACTAAACTTACTGTGTTGGTCTGAGAATTTGCAGCTGTTTTGATATCCTAATAAGCCTTTTGAAAAAGTCAAAAGTTTAACATTCATGGTAACTTAGGGGGAAAAAGGTTAGCTTAAAAATTTGTTTTTGATTGGACCCTTCATGATAAATCTATTTCATTGCATTTAAGATTTTAATTTTGAAGGCGCTTTCCCCTTACCTCAATAGAGCTACCCTTAGCTGTGTTAGATTTGTGGCGGCACTTGGTACCGGGACTGATTTTGCCTTTTAACGTGTGAGCTGACGCAAAGCCTTTCTCTTCCTATGTGTGTCCTGGGCTTCTCTGTTTAAGGCTATGACATCCTAGCAGTCCTTACAGAAAAAAAAAAAAAAAAAAAAAAAAAAATATATATATATATATATATATATATATATATGCCTTATCTCCCAGTACCCAAAGAGAGATGCATATTGCAATATGACTTCACAGCACGTGCAGGCAGTAAATGACTTCAGAGAAAAAAAAAAAAGAACTCACATACAGATTTGTAAAGGCTACATGAAGTACAGTTCCCAATAACAGGCAGGGTAATGCTGTGCTATCATTTTAGGACGATTCTGCATTGTATTTGTGTTGCGATGGTAGATTGTATTCTCATAGTTGGCTCTCCATTTGGGAGGACATTTGTATGTCAGGAGATTAGTATAATGTCGACCAGTGACATTGTCTTCTTGTGCCTAAGCGTTTTTACAAACCACACATAATTGAACAATACATTCTTTTACCGAACAGGTATCTTTCTAGATTGTATGAAGCAATAATCTGTTCCATTAACATTTCCTCAGAGCAATTACTTCTATGGGGACGATATTGTTCTGAAAGGCATTTTGAGCGGTTCTGTATATTTGCCTCATGTAAGAAGTGCAAGAGTTAGCACAATTTGGGAATAACATGGAAAGAGACTGAGGATGGAATTCAAAATACAAAAGGACAGGAAACCGTACATCATCACACAAAGTAACGTTATGACTTGGTGGCCTCAGCAAGGCCTTCTACAATGCTGTGAGCTGTAGCCAAAAATACTGCAAGAGCTTGAACTTAGAAATGGACTGTAAACTTGTCTTGAATGGCCCCAGACACCTTGGCCTTTGTTTATAGAAGTCTTTGTTTCCATCTGACAGTACCAGGAACCTAACATTTTCCTAGTCAAGTATATTTCTGTATTCATTGTCCCGGCAATACCAGGTTGACAGCTTGACAACTTGGCTGTGTGAACGAAAGATTCTTTATTGACAATCTTCCTAATCCTTTTTCTCTGCCTATTAAGTTGAATTCAATTCTATTTTTTTCTTGCCAACCCAGTCCAAGGCTACTCCCACTAGGAAGTATCAGAGAGCTGAACTTGGTCAAAGCAACTACACTGAATTTTGTAGTGAGTCAGGAATATTCCCTTAGGATGAGAGTTACAGTGGTTTGGCTCAAGACAGAATTCATTGGTACCAATCCCAGCCCTTCCGTTAGCTTGCTGTGTGACTTTTGGATAAGTCATAACCTTTCTGTTTTTAGTTTCCTGAAGAGTGGAGATAAAGCTGCAGTGCTTTTCATCCATCTACCTCAGAGGAGTTTTGTGAAGGTTAGTTAATTAATTGTCAAGACGTCTGCATACGGGATGTGTAAAGGGAATGTCAAATAATGGGTCAAACCAGCCAAGAGAGAGAGGAAAAGGCAGTGAATATGGAATAATTGCTAATTGTTCAACATCTTCAAATTTCTAGGGCAGTTGTCAGGTAAAGTTCCCAAATTTGATTGCTCTGAAAAACATTTAGACGTCAGGAGAGTTATTTCTAGCTTCACTTCCTTCTATAGGATTCTGTGTAGGAGTCTGTTGGTTCAATAGTTGTCTTTGAACCTGGGTGACATAGAACAAGCTTTGGAAGGGTTTTCGTCTATAGATGTGAGCTTCATTTGATCATATCTTTAAGGGTATATTCAATCAGTATTCATGCAAAGGAAAAGATGAAATCGGTTTCTTTGGGAGTCCGATTGCCTCTGGCGAGGCTGACAAAGGTTGGCAGAATTGAAGAAGTTGACATAATAAAAGCTACCACTTCTTGATCACTTAATATACTTTAGGAACTTCCCTTACATTGTCTTGTTTATCCAAAAAGCAACTCAATGAGGGGGAACGATGGCTTCTGGTCCCTGATACCTCCCTCACTGTATTTCCTTGGCAACCACTATATCTCTCCAAGAGAGGAACCATGAGTAATGACATGGTCTTAAGAGGCATGACCTGGTCTTAAGAGATATGACCTGGATTCTAGGGACTCACACCTGTGAACCATTTGACCATATTAGTGTCAGGCTTGGAGCAACTGCACTGACTGATAATGGATATAGAAAACAATCAAGCATCAAGTTCAACATAAATGACCAAAATGTCAGCTGACCTAATGGTTTCAGAATCTCATGATTAGAACACAGCATGAATTAGCCTGTATACTTCAGTTTTGAGCAAGTCAGCACTCATCAAACTGGAGACGTATTAGGGTGAAGGAGGAGAGTATAGAATTATAGGACAGCTAGAGAAATTTGTTTTTTCATTTTTAGACAGTTTTGGTGAAACCAGGAAAAAGATAAGGAAAAAGGGAGTGTGTGTGTGTGTGTGTGTGTATTGGTGGGGGCATGTCTTCTTTGCTTATTTATTTTGCTCACATTTGGACAAATTGGAGGAAAGTATGGACGAGGAATTCGTCTTCCTTTTAATATGCAAAAACACCGGGGACCTTGAATGGTTCATAGCTGCTAAATGCCCAGTGTCCAGAGGACCAGACTGGGGTGATCTCTGCATTTCTCTGCTGGAGAGACCTAGCTTTCTGGTGGCCTATTCATGCCCAGCTAGAAATGGATACCCAGACTGCCATCTACTAAAGATGAGAAAAAATTTCTTTACCAAATTGGTGGTTGTGGTGGTGGGGGGCAAGGGGAAATAATGTAGAAAATGCAGTCTGGTAGACAAACACCACACATCCTATAAAATCAGCTTGTAGATTATTCACAAATAGTTTTATAACATAACAAGTTGGTGTGTATTTTTGGACACATGTAGAGTAAACACACCAAAGAGTGATGCTTTCTTCCTTCCTTCCTCCATCAAACACTGAATGCCATCTCTTCAAGGCATTTAGGTGCAGGCCTTGCTTCCAGAGTCGACAGTGTGGGTGGGATATGTCTAGAACTCAAAGCTAAAACAAAAATAACAACAAAACACGCTCACCCGCCCCATTTCACCGTTTCTTCTTGTCACACACATGTTGTGGAAAATGTAGGTGTGGGGGCTGTGACCTGCGACTGCTCATGTGGGAGTCAGAGCCGCCTGGATGGTGAGGTACAGGCAACTGTAGGTAACTTAGGCAGAAAGCCACACGCACTCGTCTATTTATAGCTCCCATGGTGAAAAAGGAAAACCAAAGTGCAGCTTCTACCTGCTGTTCCCAACTGAAGCTAACAAAAAACGAGTAAGACCTCCTTTTGGTTGCCTTTGTAGTTTCAACTGACACACACAAAAGTGCTGACTGAGGTCGTCCCCCTTCCAGCCCCTCCAACAGGTGAGGAAGTCAAATAGGCAGCCCCTCAAACGTTGTCTGGTCCTGCCTGGTCCAGAAGGGCATCTGTTCAACGTGAAACTCGTGGCATTTTTTTTTTTTTTTAAAGAAAATTTATTGTATTCCCTTCTTCAGGGAGTTTGTGATTTTCATTCAAGAGCTTTCTCTTTCAAATTCATCCCAATTAATACCCAAGTACTACGTAAAACATTTATCTTTCAGATATTTCCCCCCCTCAGGCTTGTGTGACACACACACACACACACACACACACACACACACACACACACACTTGCAATTCTTCACCAAAGAACTGTAAACAAAACAAAAACGAGAAAGAGGGCAGAATAGTGCCTTATAAACAAGATCTAATTGCTAGTGGAAGATGAAGCCAGCCCCTTTCTGAAGTTCCCGTGCTGTGCTAACCTTCCTGGACCTGGGACCTGGACTTCGAGGCTTTGTTAGCATTCAAAGTTCTAAAGCTAGCCTTTTCTTAAGGTGGTCTGCCAGGAAAGCGGATCGTGCACTGTTAGAAACTGTCGACCAGAGCTTAAGATGATCTTTTTCAAAGGAAAACCTCTTGAGAGTAAGGACACTTGGTGGTAGGGGTGGGGTGGGGTGGCATCGCCCCTAACCGCGTGGTCCCCGCGGGGGGCCTGGCAGCGCCCCAGCGCGGGGTAAGCAGGAAGCTGCGGCCAGGCTGAGTCGCTCAAAAGCTACGGGAGCTAATAGATTGTGGTCGTGAGGAGCGCGGCAGCCTCTCGGCAGTGATGGGAACACGCAGAGGCATCGTCAAAACAGCTGCAGAAACTTGCTGAGCTCTGCACTCCTGAGCTGCTGCCGGCCGCTGCCCGCTTGGAGTTTGCTGGAAGCCGCAGGCTCCAGGCCCCGCTGCAGCCCCGCGGCCCCGCGGTGCTAGTTCCATTCCTATCCCGGGGTGCGCGGCCGGGGAGGAGTGGGGTGCAAAACCCGCACCGCGGGGCCTGCTGCGGATGCGCAAGCCTGCTCCCGAGGCCCGTCGCCCCTTCCCGGGCTGGGCTGCGTTGACTTCCCCCCAGCCACCCATCTCTGCTCTCACCTGCATCTAGGCAGAAGATTCCCCAGCAGAAGGAACTGCCCCTGCTCTCAGCCCAGGGATTCCATAAGGGAGTGTCTGTTTCCACCTATCACTCTGGGGGTGGCATGAAGAAAGAAGGTTAAACTAGGGAGGATTTTTTTTTTTTAATCTTTTTTTCTTTAAAAGGAGACGACGACAGTCAGCAAAGTTAGAAGGTGTATGAATTTGAATTTTTGCAGAGATATCTACATATAGTTAAAATCACTTGAGTCTTTAAAATTTGAGAGGGCCTTAGAGATCCTCTAGTCCAAGTTCCTTGGATTTATAAGGAATGGTTGCTGAGATTCAAGCCAGAGAGGAACAGAGCTGAGCTCACTACAGCTGCCAGCGAGGCTTCAGCAAGTGTTTACTGAGCACCCACTATGGGGGTCAGAATTGTTCTATGCCAGTTGTACCCAGCAGTGCAAAAACAAGTGACAGTCCCTGCCCTCATCTGGCTAGCCAGGTGCAGACGCTGTTCTAGTGCTTTAAACAGGTTAACACACTTAACCTACCACCCCTATCAAGTAGGTGACATTGTCCACGTTTTACAGATGAGGAGGTTGAGGCATAGGAAGGAAGTGGCCAAAGCCTGGATTTGACCGGCTGACTCTGGAGCTCACGGTCTTATCAATTAAGCAATATTCTCTCTCTCTCTCTCTCTCTCTCTCTCTCTCTCTCTCTCTCTCTCTCTCTCTCTCTCTGCATGTGTGTAGATATATATTTATTCATTTTTATAAATATAGTCCAATACAGGCTTCTTGAAACTGTCTCCCAAACACTTCATGTTGTATAATACCACCTCATGTGTCTTGAAAAAAAAATCGTTGTGGAAATGGGTGGACATCTTCTGATAGTCGCTTCTTATTAGAAATCTATTCTGCAGTCCACATCTTTTACTCAAGGGATGTATTCCAGCTCTCCGTTGTATCACTAGCATTTACCGAGCATTTTCATATACTTTTCTTGCGCCTCAGCACTATCCTTTCAAGTTGACAGCGTTACCTCTGCTTATGTCATTCAACAAAGCTGGGAGCCATGCCCAGGCCTCCTGCCCCCAGGGCTGGAGCCTCATGTCCTGGTGGTAACAGAGGGCCAGGTAACTCAAAGGGAAATACACTGGCCCTTTGTGGATGAGGGCAGAGTATTACTGATCAGATATTTAACTGGGCGAGGACAGTAGATTGGTATTCCATATACCAGTCAATAGCATATTTCCCAGCACTTTTCCTTATTCCCATCAAAATTATACAAAAAAAGTACGTACCCAATTGAAGATGCAAGAAGATTCTGTGATGTGCCACAGTGACCTGGACTATCTGATTCTACTACCTTTTTCTTTTTTCCCCCACACAAAACTGGAGCGTTTTAGAGAAAAGAGTTAATGTGATTGTGCTTTCCTGCATTAAGTAAATTTAGAAAAAAATGTGGTAGGAGAATAATGAGATTGGCTCTCATGTTAAAACACTCTAATGCCAAAGTATAGGCAACCATCAACTTCCTGGAAACATCCTTTGCAGACCAGTTGTGAACAACCTACTTAACCCTCACTCCCCCTCCCGCCCTTCCTCCAAACTCCCTTTCTTTTTCCCTTCCTTCCTTCCTTCCACTTATTTCCCACCCTAAGGGCTATGTCAAAAAAAAAAAAAAAAAAAAAAAGTGAAAATGTTTGATGCTGTTTCCTTTCCCCCCCTTTCAAAATAAAGAGTTTTATAAGGTCTCTTGGGAAAAATACATTCTGATGACTATTATATTGGATAAGACAACATCAGTGAGACGTGAATAGCTTTTCGGTCACTGAACTACATTTGTACCTAGGCATGTGTGAGAAATGGCAAAATAAAGTCACTAATCTTTCATTGTAAAAGGGTAGGTGGGAGGGCACGATTGATTTTTTATCCCAGCGGTAAATGCTCTGGATATGATGTGCAGCCTACAGATGAATTCCAGTGACTGCATCCCAGCGTTGGGTAGGGGGCATGGTGGGGACAATCTAACTTTGTTAGATTGGGCCTGCATTCTCTGATTTCTGCAGGGTGTCCCTCAGTGTTGACTTTTAATGATAACACACGTGTACAAATACTTCCACCTGTGACCTCACGGAAGAAAAGCATACCTCTTAGACAGCCATCTAGAACACTTGAGAGCAACAAGAGCTATAGCCTCTGACATTAAATAAACAGGACTAAACAAACCTCTCCTTGAGTGGGTGTGACTTCGGATTTCTAACCTGAGCCAAGTTCTCAAAACAGGAGTCCCCCACAAGTACCTTCAAATAGGTTTCATTGTTTTGTTTATTGCACTTATCACCAGTACAAGGAATTTACTTGTGTGTGTGTGTGTGTGTGTGGTTAAAAAAAACAACACATAACATGAGATCTACCCTTTTAACAAAATTTGAAGTGTACAGTATATTACTATTCACTGTAAGCATGACGGTGTGCAGTGGATCTCTAGAATTTTTCCTCCTGCATAACTGAAACCTTATACCCATTGAACGGCAACTCCCCATCACCCCACTGCACCCCTGGCAACCACCATTCTACTCTCTGCTTTTATGGGTTTGATGACTTTAGATGTCTCATGGAAAAAAGTATGGAGATTCCTCAAGAAATTAAAATTAGAACTACCCTATGGTCCAGCAGTCCCACTTCTGGGTACAAGTGGTTTAACATCTTTAGTGTTAGCTCTTGGAACAAAGCGCGTTAAATTTCAGTGGATTTGAACAACCTCAGGGCAGAGCTGATGGGTCCATTTGCAGGGAGGTAAACAGTTCCATGGTTTGCCCTCTAAAGAAGTAAGACTCTCTTTAAATCATTTTATGAGGGCTTTCTCTTAATAGAAAGGGAAAGTACTGTTTCATCATGAACACATTAAAACCCAGCAAGTTAGAGAGTGGGGTATGAAGAAGCAATGATTGTTACATGGGTTCTCACTAAGAAAAAATAAACTAGAAATCAAACTTTATAATATTTTCAGGACCATTCAACAATGATTTTCATAGGTCTTCTGTGGGTTTATAAGGATTGTCACCTGAGATTATATCCCTATATGTTAAAAATCATGCACAAAAGGTCTATTTTTAGGAGTGAGTGTTCCTCAGTTTGATCGTCCCACAGAACGGGCAGTGTTTTCCTGTCCTGGTTTTAAAAAAATCTACTTAAAAATAAGAACACCCCCTTCTCTTCTTCCTTTGAAGAGAACAATGTATAAGTTTCATTTGTGAAATTAGAAGAGAAAGGCATTTTGTTTTTCCCTCTCAGACCACTTTCCACAGATAAAAGTGGAATATGTACCTCAATCTAAGTACCCGGGCGCCTCAATCATATTAATATTCATCACTTTTACATTTGCCTACTATGGGTGTTGTGTCAGGAAGAGAGACTTTTCTTTGCCTGGTGCTTTCCATTTGTAAGTTTTCTCTTTAATTTCCTTAGAGTCATTTTCAGAGTCATAAATTACTATTCGACCCTTTCCTGTTCATCTTCCACCCTCTGTTGAGAACATATGTCTTCTCCAGAGCACATAGCAATTTCTGGTCTGGGTTCTTGTCCACTTTTGCTGCTAACTAGCTGTGTGGCTTTGGACGAGTGGCTTCATCTTTCTGGGTCGCTGTTGTTTCATCTCTGAACTTTGGGTGTTAGGCTAGAAAGGCGATGTCTAAGTATTTTGAAATCTAAAAATTGTTATGATGTTGTGGAGCTGGGCGTTCACTAGAGCTGCTTGGTGATTTGCACCTAGTACCAAGGACACAGCATCATGAGATCTTTATTTCAACAACTGGGGCTCACGGGTAAGTTGACTAGAGAAAAACTTAAGCAGAGGATGCGATTGATGGCTTTCTGGCGAGAAGAATTCAATCTTAACTCCTCATGCTTTCGGCAGTATTTGAACACCATCGCTTCCAGCAAGTATCTCATCTTATGTTTCTTATCATTTTGTAAAAGTGGCAATTATGTTCAACCCTAGATATGTCTCAATCAAAATTTGTTGAGGAAATCCCTCAGACAGTGTTAGAGGGCATTTGAGATTACACCTCTTAATTAAGAAGGTGCTCATGAAGATGGTACATCATCAGTGCTGCTCTGGAGAGTCTCTTCTCTCATTTCTGAGTCCCATGGAGGCCATTGTCACTCTTAGATGGTAAGACTGGGGAGTTCAGGTGATTGTTAATGATTTTTGAACTGTATCAATATAGTCTCAGCTGTTTTCCTTAAAACCCCTGAAAGGGCTATAGTTCATTTGTATTTGGAGAGGAGGGAGGGGGCTAGAGGTGGCAGTGGGAGGAGGATGACAATTCATTGTCCCTATTAAGTTTCTCGTACCCATTAATTCTGTATTACTCTGTGAAAGTGAATGGAAAGTTTTGCCTATTGGAGAGAGTCAGGTTAGCATTTGGGAAATGATTGGACAGAATTCAGTTCATAGACTCTTCTGTTGAAAAGTAGATAGTGTCAGGGAGACAATGAAGTTTAATTCCTTAGACGTAAGCAGAGCATGCCTGCTAGCACGTCATTAAGGTGGAAGCTTAGATAACTTCTGGTTTGACATTTCTTTGGGATTGGAGGTATGATTAAATCCACACACAGTCTCACTTTGTTTTGAGAAGAGAAGCAACATGGCATAAAGTGGAAAAAATGTGGGCTCTGAATTCAGGTAATAATTTCCAAACCTCACCTTCTGGCTTCTCTTTATAAAAATAGATATAATATTTATTGCACAAGTAAACCATTAATGTATGTAAACTGTTCAAAATATGTTATTCTGCTTCACTCCCTGTTCAATAAGGAAAGTAACTTGGGTAAAAAATCTATGGACTAGAAATGTAGCAATTAGATATCCTAATTTTGTCTTTGCTAATGAATTTGTTCCAGACCTTGCTCTCTGATGTTGCCCTGGAAAGTAAAAAATGGGTCAGACTGACACCACTATAAATTAATGTCATTCACCTCAAATGGGCTGTCCTAGCTCTGCCATCACATATGTTTCCTGGGTCAGCTTCTTCTCCCACTTTTCATAATGACTATTTTAAATGTTTTCCACTCTCAAAGCCTCTGATCACCCTGGCCCATCTCTTGCTGCTCCTTTTGTCTCAGTTAATGACCTTGACTCCTATATCATAGGTAAAACAGAAGCTATGGGATGGTAACTTCTCCATCTTCCTGGTACCCAAACATGAGAACTTCTTTTGCCTACACCTATTCTTTTTTCTTTCCTTCTACTTCAATAGAAGAGGTAGCCCATCTTCCAGGTAAAACTAATCTCCTGTCTTTGCTTTGCATCCCATCCCCTTCTGCCTTCTTGGAAAACTTACATTATGGATGACCCCATTCTTTCTCCGGTGTATTTAACATCTTATCTCTCTCTCTTTCTGTTGACTTTTAATTGTACTCACTTCTCCCAAGGTGCAAAATCTTTCCCGTGAAACTCCTTCCATCATTTCTATTCTTCTTTTCCCCCAGTTTTCTTTAAAGCATTCTTTATACTCAGTGTCCACCTTATCTTACATTCAACTCTCTTGTCAAACAAATCTCATTACTTCACTGACTCAGTTTTCCTTAAAGTTGCCAGTGATAGCCATATTGCTAAAGTCAATGGTCACTTTTCTGTAACTTTCACCTGACTATCTCAAAATGTCCCAAACTCAACATGTCCCAAACTGAACACCAGATCTTCTCCCCCAAGCCTACTTCTCTCCTTAACTTACTTTTTAGTGTATGGAGCCCGTTTCCTTTAGTTCTTCTCTCTTCCTTACTTTCACACAGAATCATCATCCCGTCCTCCTTCCATATATCTCCTGGATCCATCCACTTTCGCCCCATCTCCACAGCCTCTTTATTATCTCATCATTTGTATTAGAGACACTTACAAGGTGCCCCTAACTGGTCTCTATGCGGTCTCCAAGACATTTTCAACAGTTCAAACCTCCACTCTTATGACTGTGATGGTCTCACATTTGCATGATTATTGGACTTATTTAGACAGACATTACTCCCTGAGAGCAGTGTGGGTTCATTGGTGCATCACTGAATCCCCATGAAAGAATACATACATAGATAGATACTAAAGTCCATGAAAATTACACATTTTTAGCACAAAGACAGAAGATAGAGAATAGAGACATCTACTAGGATTGTTTCAGTAAATTGGAGAAATTCCCCTCCTGTAGTAAGACAACTAGCTGTCCAACACAAATTCATATTTCTCTCAATAATTTGGAGTGATTGCTGAGAGGGGCTGTTGCTTTGCCAGAGATAACATGTCCTGGCCCCTTTCCATATAGCTGTAGCCATGTGATTAGTTCTTGCAAATGAGATACAAATGGAAGTTATGTGCTTAATTTTCTGGTCAAAGATTTTAAGAAGCAGCTTTGTCTTTTTTCTTTGCCAAAAAACGGAAAGAGAGGACTTTGAGACCCTAGGGAATGGTGGAGCCATGGAATGGAAATAACATGAACCTCCAAGTTACAACAAGGAGGAATGATGCCCACTGGTGGTACCCATGTTAACTATTACGTGACTAAGAATTGATAAACTATTGGTGGGGGGTGGGTGGGCAAATCTGGCCCTCCACCTGTTTTTATAAATAAAGTTTTATTGGAACACTCTTATTCCCATTTGTTCACATGCTGATTTGTTCTATGGCTGATTTTACACTTATGTTGGATAGTTACAAATGAAGACTGTATCATACTCAATAACTAAAATATTTACTATCTGATCCTTTATCAAAAAAGTTTGCCAACATCTCGTCTATTGTGTTAAGAGATTGTAATTTGGGCTTAATTGTTATAGCAAGAATATTGCCCTAACTAGTGTACCTCCCCAAGCATAAGTATTATACCTCTCTGCACTCTTTTATTATGGATGCATTCCTTCAATGAGTATTTCTTAAGCATCTAATATGTTCTTGGTATTGGAGATGAAATGGTTAATGAAAGATGATTCCTGTTCTCAAGAAATTTATGGGTTTGATAGGGAGATAAAGGAATTAATTGGCAATGAAAATATGGGCACAGTGGTGGTAAATATAGGGAGCTAATGACATATGTAGGAAGGCTACTTATCCCAGACTTGGGACAGGCATGTGTTGAAGTCATGTCTCCTAAAGGGCAGACTCTGAGATGGATATTGCTGTGCAGGAAGTTTATTGTGGACTGCTTTTAGGATCAACATCTGTGGGGAAGGGAAGGAGGCAGGATCAGGCAGAGGGGGGAGTTGGGTGGCAATGTTTTCACAACAAAGGCCTCAGCCAAACCCACAGCAAGCTCTGAACCTTGGGTGGCCCTTCCGAGCTGGGACTGGGGGCGTTGGTGATGGAGAGGACTTCTTGCATCAGCCAGTCATTGGCTGCAGACTGCCCTGAAGAGATGGCCAACAATGGCACTCTCAGTAGCTGGGGGATAGTTCTTCGGTCCGGAGGGGGCCGTCTGATGGTGCACACAGAGGCCACCCGAGGAGGGTTCTGCGACAATCCTTGGGGTGGGGAAGTTCGGTCTAAGCTTAAATCTAGGATTTTCACCTTGCAAAAGGAGTGGACAGGACTGGCTTGTGGAGAGTGCCCTAGGCAGAGGAAACAGAATGTTCAAATCACTGAAAATGAGAGAGAACATGGGAAGATTAGAAACGTTAATTCCACCCTGACGGACCAAACGGTTTTCCATGAGTATACTTTCGGCCTCTGTCTGATGGAGGGAGACAGGGAAGCTGTAAATGGGCATCACTCCAATTGATTGGCAATTGCAGAATTTCTACATGCCAAGAAGCTCCAGGTTATAATTAAATTTATTTTACATTTTTTGAACCAAGTATCCTCTATATAGTACAATTTAACTAGGCCTGCAGTCTTGGAGCAGACTTATGAGATCTGTATTAGGAATGTGATATTTTTATTCTCACATAGTTTGAGTTAATTATCTTGAGTCAGTGGTTCTCATCCAAATCATGATTTCTCTATCTCCTCAAATTTTCCATTCTGCTCAAAAACCTATCTGCTACTTACCAAGCAATCCTGATTAATTGGTGTGGATATGAGTGAAAGAATCAAACCCTTCACCCCAGGGTAAAACAGCCATTATAAGATTTATAAACACAAATTTGAACAATTAGACAGGATAAGTGGTAAAGTGATTGGGCTTACAGTTCAAAACAACTAAGTGGTGTTCAGTAACTTAGAACAGAGCGGAGAGCCTCTACAGCAGAAATGTTTCACAAAATGTGTTTGTCGTAAGTGTCCCCAAAAAGATCTTCATGTTTTTAATCTCACACTTAAACTTCTGTACTCCTAAATATGTCACTTACCAGAATCCTTGAGTTGATAAATTATGAATCTATTTCTAAATTTCCAGCCATCATTCTCTGTCCTTTTATATAGTTATTGTATTATTAGTTCACTATATTCAATTTAGAGCAAGATTGAAATTTAGAAATCATGTGTGTGTGAATGTGTCTTATGAACAGAATATTTAATACCATGTAACAAACATATGGGTATTGAAACATGTAAACAAATGTTATGCACTATTTATATGTATAGTAACATAAATGTAAGTATGAAGCACAAAAATGAAAATAAATATCCTCTCACCATTCACTCACCTTAGGACCAGGATACCAGAAATGTAAGCCTACCTTTATGCTTCTCCCTCATCCCAGCAATAACTGTGACTCTGAACATTTGTCTATCCTTTATTTGTTAATAGCTAAAAAAACTACACATATATTTAACCTAAAGAAAAATTTTGCTTGTTTTCAATATAAGAAAAATATTGCATTAAATTTAGTCTTTTACGGAACTTTGCTTTTTTCATTCAGCTCCATATACCTAAGATTTCATTACTACTTTTGCATGGAGCCATAATTGGCTCATTCTTACCACTGTAAAGTATTCTACAGTATGAGTATACCCCAGTTTACCCATTTTCTTGTTGATTGACATTTTTTCCAGTTTTTATTTTTTTCTGTAACAAGCCATGGTGGTATGCACCGCTTTCATATGCCCCCAGAAACTTATGGGTAAAGTTTCCTTTGGATCCATACCCAGGAGCAGAACTGCTGAGTTGAAGAGTACGCAGACGTTCAACTTCACAGATAATGGACATTGTTTTCTACAGTGGTGCCATTGAATAATTCCCACCGCGGGGGGTAAGACTTCCCTTCCCTCCCAGATGAGCCAACACTTTGTGCTGCCAGAGTGGTTGAGGTCCAGATTCACATCTCTGCCCTGTCAGTTCCTAGCTGTTTGTCTTGGATGAGGTTTAACTTCTTTGTATCTCCACTTCTTTCTGTAAAATGGAGGTGATGATGGACTTCTAAGGGTTCTATGAGAATTAAATGAGTGAAAACATGTATAGCACGTAGAAGAATACGTGGGTTCATAGCAATTCTGTTTATTTGCTATTACTTTCTTAATTTTCGTCAGTCTGATAGATGTAAAATAACACCTCATTGTGGCCTAACTTTGCATTGCTGTGCTTAAGACTCAGATTATTTATTGACCTTCCTTCTATTATGCGCATTTATCTTTTGGTCATTTCATTATGGGTTGTTCATCTTTTTTCTTCTGTGTTTTGGAACTCTTTGTATATTCTGGATTTAAAAAACCTTTTTCGATTCTATTATTTGCAAAATAGTTTTTCTAAGTTTGTAGCTTCCCTTTTCACTTTTCAAAATGGAGTATATGATGTTTCTTTTTGAGGTTAGTGGTGATTTTCATTTTATTTTTTTGGTATCATGTTTAAAAAAAACTCTTCCCAATTCTGAATCATTAGGATATTTTTCCTATATTTTTTTCTAACGTGATTAAAATTTTGCCTTTCTTAATTGAGTTTGTTATCTATTAGGAATTTATTTTTAATGCTTAGTGGGAGGTAGGAAATATTTTTCACATCTTATATAGGAACACAGTTATCTCAGAATCATTTATTGAATTATCATTTTATTTATAAGCTTTTCTCCAGTGAACTGCAGTATCACTTAACCCATAGAACAAGTTCTTAGTATGCATTGATCTGTTACTGAGCTCTCTATTCTGTTTTAATTTGTCTATATCCACAGTAATATCGTTCAGTCTTAATTACTTATTTTGTAATACATCTTGGTATCTGATATGAAAGTGCCTCCCCCTTATTTTTTGTTCTTCAGTTGTATCTTGAGTATTCTCAGTTCTTTGCTTTTTCTTATAAATTTCAGAAACAACTTACCAAATTCCATACAAATAGTTTGAATTTTGTGTAAAATTACAATGAATGTAATGATCAATTTAGAGAAAATTGATTTCTTGATGATATTCCTATTCACGGACCTATGTATTTTTAGGTCTTCTTTAACATATTTGAAGAAAATTTAATTTCTTTTTCTATGAAGGTCTTGTAGTTGTTTGTTGGATTTACCTTTAGGTGTGAGGCTTTATATATAAAGTTATTTGTGGATAGAAATATAATTGATTTTTACAGCCACTTTATTAATTTTTAAAATTAATTCTAGTCTATTTTTGTATTGTTTTATTTTCCATGTACATAGTCATATTATGATCACATAAGGACAGTTTAGTTTTCTGCTTTACAATTGTTACCTTTGAATTCTTTTTTTCTTGGGATAATATACTGGTATGAATTTTCAGTATTGATTATTCTAAGATTGCCTTTGTCATACTCTCCTCATCTTGCTTTTATTTTTCAAAGATATACTAGCTTCAGAGAGTTATGAGAAGTGGCTGTTCATTCATTTTCTCTTCTGTGAAGAGTTTGAGTAAGTGTGCAAAGAAAATCTGTTAGAACTCGCCTACAACCCTGTCTGAACTGGTGGTTTTTGTTTTGCTTTGTTTTGTCTTATGGGACTCTTTCAAATGACTGATTCAGCTTATTTAATTGACAATTCTGGCTTTTTGTTTCTTCTTTAGTCACTTTTGGAAAAATTATATTTCTACTATCTTACTTTGTGCTTTCTATTTATGTCTCTTTTCTATTTTTTTCTCTGTTTTTATTTATTTATTTTTTCAGATTGTTTATTTTCCTTATTCACTTTTAAAAAATTGAAATAGAATATAAAAAATCAGAAGGCACAATAAGTACATAATAAAATTAAGTATTAATACATGAATGTTTGTTTTGGTTATAGGCTTATGAGAATTTTGTTTTGCAATCTAAGATGTTTGAAAGACTCTGTTTTGTGAAAGTCTTTGGTGGTAAACCCTTCAGTTCTCATTTATTTAAAATACCTTTATTTTGCTCTGTCCTTGAAAGATAGTTCTACAGGGTACAAAATTCCAGGTTGTTAGTTTCTCTTAGCAATTTGAAGTTATTATTCCACTGTGTTCTAGCTTTTTCCTGTTGTTATGAAGTCTACTGTCACTGTTTCTCTGGTCTTTATCTTTTCTGTTTTTCAGGTTCAGTTAACCTTTTCCTTTTATTTATCTTGTTCTTCTACAATTAGGTTTTGGATTCATGTCTTTTATCATCTGATACATTTTCAACCATTATACCTTTGATACTATCTCTTCCATTTTGCCTTTCCTTTTGGTACTGTACTTAGATTTATATTAAATGTTTTCAGTTTATCTTCTAATATCTTTTAACTTCTTTTTTAAGATTTCTATTCTCTGCATTTTGGATAACTTCTTCATTCTATCACCCAGTTTACTAATCACCTCCTCAATTGTGTCTGATTTGCTGTTTAACTCAACCATCAATATCATAATTTCAGTCACTATAGTTTTCATTTCTAAAATTCTATTTGTTTCATTTGCACATTTGCCTGGTCATTTTGTTTTAATAAT
This sequence comes from Rhinolophus sinicus, assembly GCF_036562045.2. NCBI lineage: Eukaryota > Metazoa > Chordata > Mammalia > Chiroptera > Rhinolophidae > Rhinolophus > Rhinolophus sinicus. Next base: position 102,350,761 of record NC_133752.1, on the reverse strand, counting down.
CTCTTGGGTTTTTGTTGTTGTTTTGCTTTTGCTAATTTTCTAATTCTTTAAATATTTCATACACAGTTATTCCATATTTTGTCTTATAGTTCCAATATCTGAAGACCTAAATCTGATTCTAAATTTAAAGTAAAATCTAAATCTGATTTTGTTCGACTATCACATGTGGTGAATTGTTTTTATGTGTGTTTGGCAAATATTGATTGTGAGCTCATATTGCCTTGCTCTTAATCAATAGAAATTCCAATGGCCTAAATTGGGGATACTTTCCTTCATGGAGAACTTATGTTAATTTTGCCAGGAGGCAGTGGGAAATTGAACTACTTTACCATATTTACATCCTCAAAGAAACATGGAATCTCAGCTCATGCTCCCCTATCCTGTAAAAAGCTTAAGGTTTATTATCCAATTTCTAGAACTGGCGTGAGAATTCATTCCCAAGGCAATCTAGCTTTCTATTTCCACTTTTGCATTTAACTCATTGTTATTATTGTGTTTGTTTTGGGAGTTCTTTTACCTCCATTCAAGCCCAGCAATCAAATACATTGCAAAGTATGTTTCTTATAATTTATCCAGAATTCAGTTGTAATGTAGTAGGAGGAATTTTTGGAATGTCTGATCTCCCATACTGTTAGAAGCTGAAGTTAGACAGCTAGATTTTGATGATGTTGATAATAATTATTCCACTAGCAACAGCAATAGCAATCTTATACTATTTGTATAGCACTAATTAGTTTCACAATATCTCTGATAAAATCAGATATTTTATAGATATAGATGTTACTACCCAAGACATTAAGTGTCTTCCTAAATCACATAAATTGTTAGAGTCAGAACCAGGATATAAGCCCAGATTTCTGACTCTTACTTTGTTGATTTAAAAAAAAATAATAACCTATGCTGATGTTTCCAGTCTTTTCACATCAGTCTCCTCATAAACAAAAACATGATTTTGGGGGCTGAAGAGCAAAAGTTCATCTAGTCTACAAATACTACAGGACTAAAAAATATTGTTTTAAAAAGACTCCGAGAAAAGAATATTTCAAAAGTTCCTTTAGTAAGCTATTTTAGGACCTAATAATTCTTCCATAATTACTTCCTTTACTTAACTTGGTTTCTTCCTGCTGAAATCTATGCTAATTTCCTCTTATTTCCTTCTCTCCCAAATGAGGAGTAGTGTTCATCTTTCTCTATGTTACATTTCCTTTTTCACAACTATTACCTCTTAGCTTATTTAGTGTCACTTCATATACACTGATTCCATGAAAAAAATATTGAGGCCCTACTATGTGTCTTAATTACCTCTTCTTCAGACTAAAGATATTCTGTTTACCTGTTATTAAAGATATTATTCTCTAACCTTCTGAGTCATTTTTGCCATTCTTTCTTTTCTTGATATTCTCTATTATTGACTCATTTTTCATAAGTGAAAAAAAAAAAAGGCCTTTTATGTTGCTAAGAGATAAAGTCTTTCTTGGCCATAGCTTTTCTTTTTCCAAGCCTAGAAAGGACCTGGAGATTACCCTATTCCTGAGCTAGACATCCTTTTTCAATACTAAGTGTCTGGTTGATTAGGCCAATGATTAGTATAGTTCTTTTTGAGTGTACTCTTGAACAACTCTCCCCTCCTTCTTTTATTTTTTAATTTGGACTGATTAAAAAAATTTAAAAAAAGTCAGTGATTTCAATATCTACAAATATGTATCCCTTTAAAGAAACAGTATATTGCTACTCTAGCAAATTCTGGCTTATGTGCTAACATTTTGTTTTGTAAATATTATACTTGGATTGGAAAGCTACGACAATAACAACAGCAACAACAATAAAACCCTACTCAAACTGACAACCAAGACTAACTTCTCAAACAAGTATGCTTAGATTCAGGAAACAAAAATAGTCTGAAGCAATTTCCAATCTAACATTCCACTCCTCCTCCTCATAACAATGCCTGTTTTTGATGTACTTTGAAAATTCATTTACAAAATTGTTTTGCTTTTTTTCTAGCTAGGTACATGGATGATCTGCCTGAGCAGAATCAGATCTTATTTTTATGCTTTAAATATCAGTTTTATGTAGTAGTATTACTGGAATTAGTCCAACCGTTCCTACTTAAAAAAAAAAAAAAAAAACACAACAAAAAACAACACTGTTTAGAGCATTTTGAGCTTTGATTACATAGCTTACATTGCTTCCTGCATTTCTAGACAGATTTTCAAATTTCCTCCACCCCCTGCTGAATGGCATCACAATAGATTTTATTGTCAGGAGTGCTGGGGTGTCAGGCTACTCACGCTAGCCATGGAGCCACTGGGGATCTGTTTCTGAAGACATGGGTGTTCTCCTTAAATCTATTCTGCCTCCTTCACTGCCCGCCCCCAGAATTGTGGGTATCTGTAAAACGAGCACTATAAAAAACTAATCAAGCAGATCATTTGTCAAATGTCACTCTTGGTGGCACCAAGCTGAAGGTCATCGCGTTTAGTTATATGGCACACCTCTTTTCATGGTTTTGATACCACCCCTCCCCCCCTAAAAAGGCACTAAAATTCAGCACATTTTTAAAGTGTGGTGGCAACCATATTGCTACAAATAACACAGAGAACCATATAAAGATGCATTAGAAATGAACATATACAAAAAGTGGTTAGTCTCTTGGAGAAACCTGTCTGGAGAAATGAGGAGGATGACTCAGATTAATCTTTTTTGAAGACAAATGTTTTCCTAGATACAACACTGATGTTTAAACTTTCATTAGTAACAGGTTTCCCCGAAAATAAGACCTAACCAGAAAATAAGCCCTAGCATGATTTTTCAGGATTACATTCCCTGAACATAAACCCTAACGCATCTTTTGGAGCAAAAATTAGTATAAGACCCAGTCTTATTTTCGGGGAAACACAGTATGCTGGGGCAAATCAGCAGATTGTGTTGTTAAAAAATATGGTCTGTGGAATGGAGTTTAGATGGGGATATAGAATATGGGAAGGCTTTATTTGAGACGTGTTATCTGAGCAAGCCTTGGGGCGCAGGTAGGGAGGATTTGGGATATAAAGATGCAAGGCTGTGGAGGACGTGGACATTCTGGATAAAGGGAATCACACATACAGTGGCGTGGAACATAGACATCAGGGCATAGGCAGGGTGAGTAGAGAGAGCATTTTGGTTTGGCTAGAGCGTAGAATATGTGTCTGGCAGGGAAGGATAAGAGGCTGGAGTTATCTCCCAGATGACTTGGATTGGACTTGGTAGTCAGTAGGGTCACACCACAGGTTTTGAAAAAGGCATGATATGACCAGAACTTGGCTTCAGGAAGACTAGATCACAGAGGTTTAGGCACATAAACTTATTAACAGTTGTAAAGAACAATCTCAAACTTTCAGAGACCATTACGGAATTGGCATTCCTCCTTCTAGTCTTGAACTTCAGAGACAAGGTCAAGGGTGAGCTGTTGAGACCTGGAGGTCGGTGGTGGATGCGAGACTGTGTAAGAGTTTGTTAAAGAAGGACCGCATTCTTGCCTCCTGAAGCAGGTCTTATATTGACACAATTGTCAGCTCTTCTTACAAAGGTCAGAGAACTTGCATCCCCAGGGGCCCCTGCATTCTATATGACTTTTCTTAGTGTGGCTCTTTCCAAAGTTTTGACTTGGGTTTTGAATTATGACACTAGTTTGACTGTGTTTTCTTTTCATGACATTTTGGAGACCCTCTTCTGGCTCAGACTCTGCAGTCTTGCATCCTGAAAGCCACGGCTTACTTTGGGATTACAGGGTCTCTATTCCAGGTTCCATTTTGTGCATTTAGTATCTTTCTTTTTGGTGCGATCTCTGATCTCTGACAAGGAAACATCAACTATTTACAAAGAGTGTCTATCCCTTTAAAAAAGAATTGGAAGTTTTCCCATGTGACTTTTTCACTGATACATTATTTATGTTAACTTTAAATTTATTGTACATCCATTAAAAATGCTTACTTTGACTTTTAGTATATAGCCAATTGCCATCATATAATCCTGGGGGAAAACTATTATATACATGTAAGAAATTTAAAGAGACCTTGTGTATTAAATTTGCTTATTAGCATGATCACCTCGGAAGCAGTTAAGAGTTATATGTTCACTTCCTAAGTTTATGAGTGAGAAAGTTGACACATTACTTTCTACCCCCATATATGCTTTAGTCAAAATGAAAAGCACTTCGAAGAAAGGGTTCTAGATTCTAGGAATGAATCCTCAGTCCTTCTGTTGTCTCCTTTGGAAACCCAACAATTCTGCATTAAAATGATTAAAAACCTGACTTAGATATAATCACTTTCTTCAAGACTAGTATGTTGATGCTCTTATTCTTTGGGGGTTTTCCATTCGATGTTTCCATTTAAGTTACATCTCCGTCCCTTCTTCTCTAACCTCTATACGCTGGAGAGAAGTAAAACTTCCTGCATTAGCATAGCTTCCAAACCTGACAGGTAGTATTCAGACATTGATTTATGGCCTCAAACCTACATTACTTTCCATTCCCGTCCACACATCATGGAGACCTCTGTGTGCTCTGCAGATGCACGATGTTTTTTAATGGATGTGAACTTAACCATTAATGTAACATCTCTGGTTTAATGCAGATACTTTTGTTAAATGACAATATAATTACTAGTCATCGGCAAACCTCAAAAACGTTGGGAGGTTCAGTTCATTTAAACACCCGAGAGCTCAGATGTTTATCTGAAGTTTACCCCTTGACTTTGGCAAGTCCAGGCTGGAAAACGCTCAAGACCCATCTTATGCATGAGGTTTTCATCAGCAATTCTCTTGTTGTGTGTCTCAACACCAGCACCTTTGGGCTTTACTCTTGGCCTATGGAGGACATAAAACTCAACATAAAGAGATTTTTTAAAAAAATTAAAATCATCTCCATCAAGGCAAGCTGAATAAAGTTTTCACAAGATTATGAGAACAATTAGATAAAAGTTTCACATTGAAGGAAAAATGCTACCTTTTGGTCACGTTAGGAACCATTTTGCTGAGCTCTCTTTTCCTGATTCTTGTTTAAAAGGTTTACTGCTACAGAATTTTCTAGCAGTTTCCCCTGACATCAGATTGGGGGCGGAGGGAACTGCTGAAGATGACTCAGATCAAGCCTCTTTGAAAACAAGTTTTTTTTTTTTTTCCTAGAAAAAGCATTAATGTTTAAACTTCTTTCAGTATGCTGGGGCAAGCCAGCAGGTTGTGTACTTAAAAAAAAAAAAAAAAAATTAAAATACTTTCAACACCGTGTGTTTGGTGTTTAGTTTAGGAGGTACATTGCATCAATGGTGGTTTTTCCAGTTTTACGTTTCTCCAAATGACCTTTTTGTCCTTCTCTTTTCTTCTGTTTCATAAGACGTTTTTGAAATGAGGAAGAACTTTAGTTTCATCGGCACTTCTAGCATTGACTTGGAGAAGTGTCTTTTGTCAGCTGTTGCTGTTGGGCGATATTTACTTCCTGTATGAAAACGAGACCCTGGAGTCAGTATGTGGCATAAAACTATTAGGAGCCATGTATCACTTGGTCCTTTGTATGCAATTCACGGCCTTGTAATGAAAATGTGGCATTTTGAAATGTTAGTATAATTCCTATAAGAGAAACAAAAACCTTTCTTAAATTGACTTAGAAAAGCTGCCCTCATCTCAGGGCCGTTCTCATCTGTATTGAATACCAGTATTGGTGGATCCGAGAAATCTCTCTTGGTTAGAAACCTTATGAGGCAAGTGTTTGAGCTTCCAAGTGAGTTAATTTCTCTTCTCATGTAAAAGGATGAACCTGGGTAAGTTGAACTCCACAAGTCCACTTTGCATAAGCTGCATGTCTTGTACTGTCTGAGTAACAGGGAAAGAGCAGAGGTTCAAAAGGACCTTTCCAGTAATTGACCTATTGATGACGTAAATGAAATAACACCAAATTTTCTTAACATTATTTATCACAAGAGCCAATCATGTAAGCCAGTTTTTTGTATTTCTTTATCTAGCTTTAGCTCAAGGAAAATGTGCATTGCTTTTATTTTGAGCAAGATTTTTGAAGTCTTTTCAGAGAGGTGTAGAGATAACAAATTAATTTTTAAAATGATAGAGTACCACTGAAACCAACATTTGGTATGAACTTAGAGCGCATGTATAATTTTGACCTCAATAGGAAAGTTACATGAACACAGGTATAAGCCCCCAACATAGGGTCTAGCACACAAAATTATTATTGCTAAAGCTTTAACTTCTATTCCTACCTCTCCATTGCTTGGTTTCTAGTAGCTTGAATCACATTTGGTTTCCATAGCTTTTATTGGCCTGAGATATGTTGGCCTCTCTCTATCCTTAGAGATAGCTGATTCCTTCCTTGTAAGCCACTAGGACAAAAGTGACTAGAGAGTTTGCCCTTTGCTTCTCTGCACTCAGAGTTCATAAAGTCTTTGAAGATATCTTATTTGGTTATGCATTTCAACAAGAGCCACACACAATATTTCCAGAGGGTTGGTTTGCATAATCTCCTGGGTATATAAAATCTTTATTAATCAGAACATATACAACGGACTCTTTCAAACCTTTAGCTCACTCTACCCAACCAGTTCATGGAAGTTCTCTCCACCGAAAACAGGACAAACCAGAGCTCATCGGTTATTAGGGGCCCATTCGACTTATTATGATACCTGAGCATCATTCTCGTGGGTTAGGCAATAAATTAGGGTAAGGTGAGCCTGGTTTCTTTTCTCGTTGAGCATCTTTGTTTTCTGTGGCAGGCTTTAAAAGGCTATTCAGTAATGCAACCAAGGAGGGTTTTTCCATCATTTAAAAAGGGCTCATTAGACTCTGCAAATTGATGCAGTACAAACAACATGGAGAGGGTCTGGGTTCCCACATAAATTAGCTCAGTTTGTGCAAGATGAAAAATGCTCTGGCCCTAACTGCCAGCACTACAAACACAGCCGAGCTTGGAAAAAAACAAGGTGTGCCCACTGTGCTTCTTACATCACCAGCAGTCATAAAAGTGCTGTAATTAAAACTTCGCTGACAATTTGCTTAATGATGTGTGAGGCAGGGCGTCCAAGGAGGCCCCCACAGGTGGTTGGCTATAGTTTCTGCCACTCCAGCGGGACCAGTGGCAGCAGCAGCCGCAAGTCTCTTCTTCACTTGAGAAAATGGTGACTAATCCAAGAAGACGGTGTGGAGAACGGTGAAGCCATGCCAGCTGCATTAAAAACCATCAAGACCATTTTTACTGTAATGAGTTTGTGTGAGTGAGAAGGTACTTAAAGTGTTTTGGAACCATCCATTTATAATTAGCCAGGTCGAGTTTAAGAAAATTACACTATTCCCCACAATATAACTTAGACCAATTAACAACTTAATTAGTTCACTATAATCATATGAGGTAGGGTTTCTAATTCAGTCTTCTTACTTCAGAATGACTGTTATTATATAAGAAAAGAATCTTTTAAAACTTTGTGAGATATTAAGCCTCAATTGGAACTGACACAATGCTCGAGTCCAGATCTTTGGATAAGCAATTTAATCCAAATTCGGCCACAGTTTCACCTTTGATCCTCAACCAGGCATTTGACCCCCATCTTTTCCCTATCCATAAAATCAGAAACTCAAATGCATAGAGAGATGATTTAGATTTGATTCCTGATCAGCACTAAATACTTGGACAATTTGGGAACATTCTAGATAGATGCGGCATTTTTCTAGATGCTCACCTATTGGAATATACAATGGTACTCCACATTTCTTGAGTTATTCAAGAAATAATAATTTAATGATACATTCCTTAAGTACCTTTATACTACAAAGAAAAAAAATTGGTTGAACAGTAAATAGCAGGAGACATTTTCCTAACACAAGACGTTAAACGCTTATGCAAAATGTTTAAGGTCATGCCATTTCTAAAGGCCAGCCTACCACTCATTCATAGAAAAACACTGTCTATATGTTTACAGACTTTCAAATCAAAGAGCTACTTCTAATAACTCTGCCCTCCAGCTAAATTGCCCGGAGAGTAAGGGAAAGGGGATCTTTAATGCAAATAAGACCTCTTCTCTCTTATGAAGAAAGGTTTAAAAGTCAAAATCAATATTGAGTAATATGAAGAGACACTCAGGAGGTGATTCTCAGAACGTGGTGTTCACCATCCTCCCTTCCTTCCTTCTAGAAACTTCTGAATAATTTTATATTATTCATGCATCAAAATAAACCTCTTTTGGGGCCAAAACTACAGCAGTACTTTTTGGCTCCATCACGTGGATTTCCTAGGGGCATTCATTTGACACCAAACACTCAGGAACTGGAAAAGTGCTTTGTTCCAGTGGCTCTTGAGATATTCCACGTCTCCTTGAACCACGCACGCCCTGTGCTGGGCTTCCACTGTAAGACAGTGATTGGGTATAATGCCAAGACAATGAGCCCGGGCCCTCCCAGAAAACCAGGTCTATACTGAGTGGGAAAATAAAATGGAGTTTTGTTCAACCCAAGAACTGGAATTGTATCTGCTGAGATTCAAAACAGCTTGCGTGTGAAGATCAAACAGTTCCAAAAGTTGCTTTCTACAATCATTGTTGGGACTTCCTTCTACATCTTGAAAATAGTGATAAATGCTATGTATAGGACAAAACTATATCTAACCTGAAAAGACCAGACATGGCCCATATTCTAATAGTTCACTCATGTAAATGCATTGTTTTAATGTTACTCTAATTTATCAGTTTGCTTCACATTCACCTTCCATTTTTCAGTCTTTCATTTTTAACACTAGGACAAATAACTTAATAAATATGCTTACTAGAATAAAGATACCAAATTTATGATTCCAAATGGGGCTGGCTGATTGAGAGTATAGTAGAGTAAATAGAAAGATAAATTTTGGAGTCAGAAAGTCTTGAGTTTTAATTCTAGCCCTGCTGTTTATTACCCAAATGACTTAGGTAAATTATTTAACCTCTCTAAGCTTTAATTTCCTCATCCGCAAAGTAGGAATAATAAAGTACCTACTTCTTTATGGTTGTGAGAATTAAATAACATATGATGAATGTAACATGCCTAATAAAGAATATACCACATACCAGGTACCCCCCCATAGTGGAACATGTTATACTGTAAGTAACTTGCTGACATTTCTTATTCACCTTGGTACTTCCAATGGATAGTTTCTCGCCTAGTGCATAGTAGGAACTAAAAAATGTTCAATGAACGATTAAATAAATAATACTTTATTTTAAAAAGAATTCTTAATCCTTTAAAGAGTATATTACATGCATAATCTCATATAACAGAAAGATACTAGAAGTATAGGGAAATGGCCAATGCACAATTCTAAATATATAAACACAACGTAAAGATATTAGCAGGTTTTACAGAATAAGACTATAACCCTGAAAGTTAACTGAGACTATGGCCTTATTAAGAGGGATTTTTCAAATTTAATACATTTCTTTAGATAGCCTCACTTAAATAATCAGTAAAAATTATATACAGATAGAGAGTTGTAAGACATACCACCAATTGACTAACTGGCACTTTTGGGGTAAGTACAGTCCACTAAATGCCATCTGTTTATACAAATGTAGCCTAACTTGTCTACATTTCTCTAAGGATATTCTCTTGAGAGAATCAAAAGTCAGTTTCAGGCCAGTTGTACTAATGAAAAAGGAAATACAGTTTGTTCTTGGTGAACTTACGTTGGCTGCTAACGATCATCCTGGTTTTCCCAGACATCCATCAACCATTTCTGGATTGAATGTCAATGCATGAAATAGAATATGTGTAGAACAGAAACAGAGCTGTGTTTGAAAACATTTTAATAACCAGTGCTTTTTTGGTATTGCTATTACTTGTATAACACACCAAAACCTGACTCAAATGATGTGTGATGCATTTGGTGGAAACTACTAGTTTACTTGTTTTATGACCAGTGAAATGGTGATGGTGAGGGACACGGAGTTGAGGGAGAGGAAGTAGTGGAAAAAAAAGAGACATCTAGAAGACACATTGGTAAACTTTCCAGCACCCAAAATCTTCTCAATAACCATTCCCTCTGACACTCCTCACAGAAATTGAAGTCTGGAACACTTGAAATGTCTTACGTATTTATATATCTTATATTTTATCTGGATCTTAAGAACTACGTCACGAGAGTAGAGAAGAGAGGGACGATTATCTCTATTTTTTGTATGTGGGACACAGAACATGTGTGTGACATACTCTGTCTACACAACTTGTCAGAGATGGAAGGTGCAGAGGTACAATCATTGGCCTGTGAGACAAGCAAGACATTTTCAGGACACGAGACACATTTCTGTTAGAATTTTCATCCGTGGACTGTGGGATCTTAATAAAATAGCCACTCAAGTGCTTTTATTATTATTTTTTCCTGCCTTCATTCCAACAGTCTACTTAGTCAGTCATTTGATTTCCCAGCTGCACTACTAAAAATAAATGAATGAAAAAGAAAACTTTTCTTGGCAAGGTATTTGATGTATTGTCTTCTTGAAGGCCCTTCCTGATGTAGTTACTGAGAAATGGCATCAGCAGAGCCAGCCTCAAGATGAAACTCTCCACACCAGCGTTCTACTCTGAAGCTACCTAATATTTAATTTAAGTAGATGATCAAAAAAGAAGCACAGGCCATTGGCTTAGGGGGGAAAACACATTCGTTTCTATTATGATGGTTAAAAGGAGAGTGTTTTGAGAGGTTAATAGAACCCAATTGATTTTCTTTACTTTTTTATTATATAGCTTACAAATGTAAGCCATACATTGGTTCCGGATTTTGTAATTTGTGGGGGATTTGTTGATGAAATAAAGGACCTCAGAAATAAAATATGTGGATTTTCCATCTGTCATTCCTTTAAAGGAGGAAAATCGGATTTATAAATCCAGGGTCAATTTCTACTCAACTAAAAACAAATTACACACAGAAACTTCCTTCCCACTCTCCTTCCCTTTTCTCCTTCTTCCTTTCTTTCCTTCTTTCCTTCCTTCCTTTTTTCTTTCTACTCCTTCCTTCCTTCCTTCCTTCCTTCCTTCCTTCCTTCCTTCCTTCCTTCCTTCCTTCCTTCCTGCCTGCCTGCCTTCCTTCTCTCCCTCTCCTCTTTCTTTCCTCCCTCCCTTCTCCTTTGCTGTCCTTCCACCATTCCCTCTCCCTCTTTTCCTTTCTCCCTAACTCTTTCCCTTTTCCCATTCAACACTCTGTATTCCAATGTCAAGTATTTTTGTGTGCCTATCAGGGATCAGACACTATTCTAATCTTCTCATGACCCCCTTCCAAAATATGTCCATCAAACCGTCATCCCACCTGTATGTGAACAGCTCACTCGACTCCATTTTTAGGGTCTGTCATGGCCAGAAAGACCGTCTTTCTCTTCTGTCCAAGTGTGTTTCTCTATGCCGTCACCGCAGATTGAATCCTTTGCCCTGGCAAAGTAGCTCATGTGAGTTTCAGAGGAAAATGATGATCTCAAGTGGCTGGTATTTGTCTAGGCACAAAGGGCAAGATATTTTTCAGTATTTTGAAAATCAGTATGGAATGGTACTGGACAGTTAGGGAAACCTCCATGTTAAATCCTATTCATGTGCTGTTTTGTACTGAGTTTCTCAAAGGGGGGGAAACAACCCTTTCTTTGTGAGCCTCACATCATTTTCTTCTTTCTTCTCTCTCCTCGGAGGATTCCCAGGGATTCTGCTTTTCTTTTGGGGGCTGGTGAGGTCATAGACCAAGGAGTAATCAGTTCTGAAGAGATGTGCTGGAGCTAACTAACTCATCAAGTACAAATCATCATACGTTGGACATGGAGCATGAGTTAGCCTGGACAAGGGACTTGGGAGGCCAAAGAAGCCATGCCACTGAAGCCCTCAGGTTTTCTCAGGACAGAGGGAATGTAGGTAAAAGGCCACCCAAGAAGTTCCAAGTCAGACTGTGAAGGCGAAAGGGTGTTTGGGATTCCTCCCCTGGAGAGAACTTCATTTGAAAATGATAGGTCAGGAGATCAATTTCTTAGGGTTTATTTTTATTTGCCTCCCTCCCCCCCCATTTAAAAGTGGAATGCCATTTGGGAGGAGTCTTCTCTATCAAGGATAGCATCTTTACCAGAGGTAGCTGTCCAGGAAGGTTTCCAAAGGTGAGTGGAAAAGGACAATTGTGTAATGTAGTGATGGGAAACTAGTCTCTAAATGAGAATGTGTGTGTGTGTGCATGTGTGTTGTGTCTGAGAGGTTCTTAATCATTAAAGATAAATGATAAATAAAGGGGCCTATCTTTGTGTTTCATTTACACATTGAAAGTGCAGAGGCTGTAATCTGATGATAGAGCTAAGCTTTTCCTCTGGCACTTTCCGTGAGTACTCTATCAAAAAATACAAAAAGAAAATGTAAGTGACTAATTAGGGAATTCCTACATAGAGAAGAGTGTTCCACACTTACGAGTTATGCAAAAATTGGTTCTGGAAAAGATAGGTTTGACCACATAACATTTAAATCCATAAGATTCTAATGATCGCAATCTCTCTAGAGAAATAAAATTAAAGGATAAACAACAAGCTAGAAAAATATTTATAACCAGCACCATAGTCAAATATTTTGAATCCTAATATATAATGTTCCATGCATAAATTAATTTGGGGAACAGTAAAATATGTTATTAGATAAACGGGTAAATGGTATACATTTAAAAATTACAAAAATAGCTAACAAGCATGAAGATCTTAATAAGAAATATAAATTAAAATAAGACTGAAACTCTTTTTGCCCCCCTCCCTCTTCTTCTTTTTTTTTTCTACACAATTATCAGTGATTAACAAGACATGTCCAATTTCAGTGACTGGGAGAATTTTTGTAGATTGAAACTTCACCATGTGATGGAAAAGTCAACTCGAATTATTTACCTATTGATGCTGAATCTGCAAATTATCTAGATGAGAAGAAAACACATTGTGTGATAAGAGGTAGTGTTGAGCCAGATATGTGTATGCAGCCATATCTCCAGAGGAAAACAATTTGTTTCTCCTTAGTTGTTAGCATAAGTTTATGGACACAGGGGTCTAATTTTTTCCCCCTTTATATGTACGTGTTTTAAAATCAGCAGTTATCTTTCTCCAAAAAGCATCAAAATCATAAGATTTTTCTTTTTCTTTTTCTTTTTTTTTTTTTTTTAAAGATTTTATTGGGGAAGGGGAACAGGTCTTTATTGGGGAACAGTGTGTACTTCCAGAACTTTTTTTTCCAAGTCAAGTTGTCCTTTCAATCTTAGTTGTGGAGGCGCAGCTCAGCTCCAGGTCCAGTTGCCGTTGCTAGTTGCAGGGGGTGCAGCCCACCATCACTTGCCGGAGTGGAACCGGCAACCTTGTGGTTGAGAGCCCACTGGCCCATGTGGGAATCAAATCGGCAGCCTTCGGAGTTAGGAGCACGGAGATCTAACTGCCTGAGCCACCTGCCGGCCCAAGACTTTTCATTTTTAAAAATCATTATTCACTTCTTTCTTTCCAACATCAGTCTCCAGTAGACATTTTGTGGGTAATTTGTATGTGCACTTTTGGTTTTCATCACATGTTGAATGTTGGCTTCTCTTACTGCTCATTGGGTAGAAGCTGATTGATTTCATTTGTGAACCTGGAATTGAATGTTACGTCTTAGATTCTGTACAAGCACTCACCAACTGCTTTACCCTAGTGGCAGCAGCGTGTGTCAGGGGGCTACATGCTAAGTTGAGAGCTAGAACAAGCTGATCATGAACTCTTTTTGCGACCCAGGCCCCATTCCTGACGTTTTCTGTTTCAGGGTTCTTATCTTAAAAAATAAGAATAACAATACTTACCCACTATAAAAGGACATGATTAAAAATAATCAAATGGATTGACTGCATGGGGCTCAGCAAAGAACAAAGTGCTCTAAAAGTGTTTAATAATAACGGACTAAAGGGATAAAGAATTTTACTCTAAGGCTGCTAATCCAGCACCTTTCATAAGCATTAAATTTATTTAAGCTAAATAAAAATAGCACATGACAGGTTGTATTTGTGTGGGGAATCACAGAGAAAACAGCAAAGACATTGGAAAATTGCATTTTTTCAGGTAATTAAAGGTCATACTATTTAGCCAAACCGTAATCCATCATAACGAGCTAGGCATTGGTTACCGCTCTGGACCACATTCATTTTTAATTCCATTAGTGAAATAAATGACAGCCTTTGAATTTGCCACTTTCTTGATACACAGTAATAAGAATGGCAAATTATTCTAGAGTCCAGAATAGCTGAGTAGATAAGCTTCTTTCTTCCTATTTGGCATCCCAAATTACAAAGTTTTAAGTAGCAATAAGCGTAATAGCAATCTTCTCCAACGTGTTGTCATGGCAGCTCTTGGGTGATCTGAGAATGTTGAAAGTCAAGCTCATCTCAGGGGCCCCCACTGGTGGGCTGCAGAGCACAAACCCATACACACATGGCTGCCATCCCCATTTCTCTGGGGCACAAGTTGGTTTCCTTCAGGGCCCTGGAGCTAACGGTTCTAATTCAAACGACACGACACACAAGTGTCCTGAAAACCGACGGAATTATATTTCTAGGTACATGTGTCGTAATGGCTGTCAAAGAGAAACACTTGAGCAGGTTATCTGGCTTCACCATCTTCTTCAGGTGTAATGTAGTCATTCATTTTGTTAACTCTCTCTTTGTATTTAAACACAGAGGAGACCACAAACTGAAAAATACACTCTGAGTCTATTTTTGCTTTCTGTTGCTCTGTTTGTGGGAGTAATTGTTTCACACTCAGTGAACCACAAATGAGCTTGTGTTTGTATAAGAACTTTTAAGAGAACAGAGAAGCATTATTCTTACTTTGTATGTGAGGAGACGAGGGCTCTTTCTATGGGTAGAACGATGTATACATGAATATATTTGCCAAATTCTTCACAAATAAATTCACTCTAATTTTTGTAGGTAGTCTAGACAGGGAGTTTTCCTGTTGTTGGCAATTATCTCTGTGGCACAAAACCAGTTTTGTAGAGTGATTTAAGTTTATTAACCTGTGCCTCTTCCTTTCTCAATTGTTCTCTAGTGGACTCCGCTTACATTTATTTATTTGTTTGTTTGTTTGTTTGTTTTGTAGTACATTTTATTGTGCATACGTGAAATATATGCTAAAGGGTATAGAAGCATTTTGTCCCCTTACATTTAAACCCTCACTACCTTCTGTCATTTCTGATCAGCCAGGCCTGGCACCACTTTTCCATACTACCATGTGAGCATCTGAACATACAAAGACAGCATTTCCTCACGTATCCAACATCAGATGTTTACTCTCCTCAAACCACTGGAATAAAGCTTTGCCCAGACACCCACGCAGGTGCTGGGAGGTTTCAAGGACTATCTCAGAACACTTTAAATGAAAACCCTGTAGTTCTTACTCCACATCTCCTCTGATTAAGTTGAAAAAAGTGAACATATGGGGAGAGAGCGCCCATAACAAAAAAAAAAAAAACAAATAAAGCAGGGGTCTGCAAATTTTTTCTGTAAAGCAACAAATAGTAAATATATTTAGCTTTTCAGTCCTAATGGTCTCTTGCACATAGTCGTCTCTGCCATGGTAGCATGAAAATGCCATAGATAATACATACATAAACGAATTGGTATGGCTGTGTTCTAATAAAGCTTTATTTACAAAGTTAGATGGCAGGACAGATTTGGCCCAAGGGCCATAGTTTGTCAACCTCCAATCTAAAGTGAGGTTGCTTATCAACTGGGCAGAACATGGGAAAGCCACTGAATAGAATAATATGTTTTCTAGTAATACCCTGGCAATGTTTCTTAGTAATCTGGAGTGTATGCTGTTTAAGAGGCATTGTGAAAGCATCTGTATCCTAAATTGTTTTTAAATTATTTCCCTGCACTGTTTAAGTTATTTAGAAAGCCCTTGTCTGGACTACCTCATTCCCCAGAGAACCCGGGGAAGGAGATGTCGTATACCTGGGGAAGTATACGACATACTTATGGGCAGCAGGCCTATCTATGATTTCTTTAAAGACCTGAGGTAGTATTGGAAAAACAAGATGAATTTGTTTATTTTAAGTTAGGCCATTACTAGAGGCCTGCACTGAAGTTGACCTAGACCTTTTTTCAAATGTGGACAAGCACTAATTTGCATGATTAATTCCCTCTTCCCACCTCCCCAACATAACACACAAACTCAAACACACACACACACACACACACACACACACACACACACACACCCCAATGTGTTGGCATATAAACTCTCAGGGACAGACCGATCTTCACACTTTATTGCAGTTGAGATTTTGTTTTTTCTTTAAGAAACCATGTGCAAAGCTCAGGATACAATTTTTATTTTTAATGTCTTGAATGATGATTTTCTTTTTCAGCCATTCTCTTACAGCAGGCAGATAGGTTTCTCCTGAGAGAAATGAGCTTGCCTTGCTATAGCGTACAGAGTATCTTACTATAAATAAGGTCTCAAGAAAAATATTTTATAACTAAATTGAACCTGAATTATTGGCATCAGGCTTTTACCATATGGTTAACCAGGGCATTTTGAGAGCATGAAAAATATTGCTGAATAGTGACTGATAACGAGTGTGGCTTGGTAAACTGAGATAATGATAAAGGGTAATCACATTTCATGCTCCAGGGCATAAGTTGATCACTTGCAGGAGTCAGAAAGGAATTTCTCCCTCTAGCAGAACAATATTAGGCAAGAAGCTGAGTTCATAAAGGAGCCTGGAAGTGCTCTAAGATCTTGCCTGAAGCAGGAAGTCTTGCATGGGACAGTCTGGTGCTACCCTGAGGATGCCTGTGTCCCTTTGCATTTTATGAGCATGCAAGCAGATGTGTATCTTGTCCTTTGTACTGTACAGGACTATTTAATTGTTTCCCTGGTTTGGCTGCTCATTGGTCTTACTCAAAAAGTTGGTGAAAGTTGGTGATGAAATGTTCTGCATCACTCCTACTCTTTGGTTTTCCACCCTGATATTCAGTTGTATGAAATACTATTCTCAGAAAAAAGGCAGAAGCTAAATAGCATTTTTCCAGTTATTCTTGGCCAGAAAAAGAGAATAAATGTTGTGCTTAACACACCAGCTGAACTGCGGGTATCCTGTTCCTTTTTGAGTACATACACACACACACACACACACACACACACACATATATTTTTTTCTCCCATAAAATAAGTGTTAAGTAGTTCTATGGATTCAAGTCTTATCTTTGACTCTATCTACCTTAACCCAGTTTTTCTCCCTAAATCTTCCTAAGGATGGTATAAAAGGAATGCCTTTCTAACGGCAGTGTTAGCGAGCGATTGATTCACTGCATAAAACAGATGCCTTATGGGACACTGCTAGCCTCTAGCCAGATACAGTCATCCTAGACAGCTTCTGTGTGTCACACCCCCTGTAGCCTATTTTCCTGTCATCTATTGAAGCATCAAGTGTTTAGTACTCAGTACCCATTTGTCCCTGGTTGACCAGGTCTTCCTTTTAGAGTTCATTTTCTAGTCCAAACCATTCCCTGCCTATTTGCTCGTATTGAAACTCACCTGCCTAGTTTCCAGAGATCCTGCTCTCTGACAGGGAGCAGGGGATGCTAACAGGATTTTTTCAGTAAACGGATATTATATTAATTAATACAAATAAAATCCTTAGTAGTAGATTACCCAATGCCCAATTTATTTCTATCTTTCTTTCTATCTATCTATCTATCTATCTATCTATCTATCTATCTATCTATCTTCATTTATTTCTCTCTCTCTATATATATATCCACAATACTTCTAAGGAATAATTAAATGGTAGGCAATTTTAGTAATGTTACCATGTTTCCCCGAAAATAAGAACTAGCCAGACAATCAGCTCTAATGCGTCTTTTGGAGCAAAAATTAATAAAAGACCTGGTCTACTTTACTATAATATAAGACCCAGTCTAATATAATATAATGTAATGTAATATAATATAATATAATATAAATATAATATATATAATACTGGGGCTTATATTAATTTTTGCTCCAAAAGACGCATTAGAGCTGATGGTCTGTCTAGGTCTTATTTTTGGGGAAACATGGTAGAAGACTGGTGGAAAAGAAATATAATCTATTTAATCACATTTATCAAACAACTACCATGGGTAACATAGCATGCCAGGCACTGTAACATAAAAATGAACAGAACAAGATTTATCTTCCTACGTTTTTCTAGTCAAGTTTGGGAGCTACATAAGCAAACAATTACAAACAAACAGTTTTCAGGCCATGATGTTAAAACTTTTCCTAGTCAATGAAGAGTCACTGACGGATTCAGCAGGGATGTGCTATGGTCCCATCAGTGCGATGGCTGCGTGTGGCAAGACGGCTGGGTGGTGGTGGTAGGCGGGCTTAGCACTGGAGGCACACAAACTGTTTGGTTTTTGAAATCATCTAGCTAAGAACAAATGAGGGCCTGACCAAGGCTGTCATAAAGAGGAAAGGAAAAATTGGAATGGATGTTGATTGATTTAGGATACGGGTTGATTAATGGATAATTGAATGTGAGTATTGAAAAACAGACAGGAGTTAAGATGATCAATGGGTTTGCGTTTGAAGGTAGTTTGAGAAAACGGTGAAGCCATTGGTGAGAAGGGAAACCCAGAAGCAACAGATTCTGGGGAAAGAGGATGAGTTCAGTTTTGAGTCGGTTGAATTTGAAGGACCTGTATGATCTTCTGATGGAGAGAATGGCTCAAAAGGCTATGAGGTCTGGAGTTCCCAAGTAAGGTTTGTGTTGGGGAAATAGATTTGGGAGTCATCCCTGTATAAATCCGGGGTATTGATGAGATGGTCAAAGGAGAGTATAGAGAGAAGGAAGGAGGGATGAAGGAAACCCTGAGCAAGACGTGTAACACTGAGGAGTGGAAAGAGTACAGACGTTGGAGTCAGAATAGCCAGTACCATGTCTGACATTTACCAAGTTCTCAATAAATAATAGTCGTCAAGTCTATCCTTCCCTTTAAAGTGGAGACTATGTCTTACTCGTCTTTGTACCCAACATCTAGCAGTGTTTCCTGCACATGGTAGACGCCCAATAATGCGTTTATGGAGGAAACTGTGGCTGGGGGAGGAAAAAGGAGGAAAAGACCTTCATGGAAGAGGGGGTCATCACAGGCCACCAAAAGGTTAAGTAAGATAAGGACTGAAAAGTGTCCACAAGCTGTGGCAATTAGTAGGCCACTTGTGACTATAGGGAGGGCAGTGTGTGTGTGTGGGGGGGTGGAAGCCAGACTATTGTGAGGTTAGGAGTGAGCGGCAGGTGAAAATGGTGGCAGTGAGTGTCCACTATTCCTTTGTGAAGCTGGGCTATGAAGGAAAGAAGAGACACTGTGGTCAGCAAATGGCTAGTGCCCCATAAATGATAGGGGATATTTGCATTTGAAGGAGCTGTCTTGCAGACGTCACCTGGCTCCTGCTTTCTATCCTCAGCCAGCCTGGGAACACACCCTTTTGTATCCCATGCCTGAGCAGAGGCTGGTTGCTCCTTGCCTTTCAGGCACCAGTTTTTATCAAGTCCTTCGTTCTGGCAACCCCAAATTTGTCTCCATCTATTGTTTCTACTTCTGCCTTCTGTAGCCACAACACACATCAACAGTTAACTGTTCAGTCTTAACAAACTGTGACTGAAAAAGAAAAAAAAAGAGAGAAAAAAGATTGTTTTTGGAAATGCGTGATAGTTTTATTCCATTTTCTCTGCCTTGCTTCCTCAAATCATGTAAACTGCTTTGATGCACCCTGTCAACCAAAAATATTCTTTCATAATCTCCAGCAAGTTTGTGATAAACTTGTGAAGTGGAAACATTTTTAGGTAACATAAAATCAAATCCTCAAATATGTTTCCTATGAGGATCATTAGGAGTGCAGAAGAAAAATCACCATAAAATTGTGTTTATTGGATCTGATTTATTTAAACAAACTGTTTATTAAAATAAAACAATATTTTTTCCCTCCTCCCCTCAACTTTTTTTTTTTTTTTAATTTGGGAAGAAAAATAAATAAGTTTAGGCCCAGAAAATGTTTTGATTTCAGTTCTAAATTTTTAAAAGCATAATGAAAATAGCTAATCTGTTAAACATACTATTAAAAAATTTAAAACATTGGTGTATTTGATTTAATATTATATATCCTTTACTACTTTAATTTTAAGAGTGGATACTTCACCGTATCTCCGTAAATTAAAGCTTGAGGAGTTATTTTAAATTTAGTCAGGCTCATCTTAGTAAAGACCTTTTGGTCCCTATAACTTTAGAAGCAGAAATTACCAGTTGACCCATTTCAATCTGAAAATAGATCAGTTTTGCATGTTGAAATGAAATTAGTCTAGGATGGACTTCAGGGCAAACTTAAAAAGGTGGTCAACATGACTTAGAATACTGTTGCCTATAGTTTTACAAAATCCAGTCGACGTTGCCCTAGAAACAGGTAGATTAACATGTGGTTAAATTCTAGCCACAACTCTTACAAGGCCCAATTTCCCAGCTCTGTTCCATTTTTCTTTTTCTTTTTTTTTCCTTGCAGGTTCTTGTGTGTGACCACAGAGCTGCACCAGCATCGATGCACTTTATTAGAGACATGGGTTTCATGAGAAGTCTTTAAAAAACTGGGTGAGAGGAGGCAGTCCCTTCCAGCTGCAGCGAAGGCATGATTCATGCGCCATCAGGTACTTTCCGAAGCGGGCTGAGCGCCCGGGGCTGTCCGTGCATGCTCCAGTCCTCTCACAGCTCTGCAGCCTGGCTCCGCCCGGCCCACCCATTTAGCCATGGGGTTCAGAAGCCTGTTCTCGTGTGGTTTGGATACAGCAGAGAACAGGATGCCTCCTGGATAGCTCACCGCCTTCCCACGCGACCCTTGAACGCATTTCTCTCCGGTTTAAACTGGTCAGACCTTTCCCCCTTAACCCTTGGAGGGAAAACCAAGCCTTATCTCTACTCAGTTGGGAAAGCTACTGCATCGCATTTATTCAATCTGGCTACATTCATTGAGTGGTCTGCTCTGCAGAGCTAGGGTCTAGGAATGAGACTGGAAAGGATTTATTCATTCGCTTGACAAATATAGAGAATCTGTTATGTGTCAGGGATGTGGTTGGAGCTGTGGGTACCAAGGTGTGAAAAACTATACAAACGGGTCACAGTGAAGCATAGAAAACAAAACTGCTCCTAGCCATTAGCCAGAGGCCACTAATTATGCTGAAAAAGTGATAGAAGCAGGTTGCTTTTGGAGTGAGAGGTGGTGTGTTTGGTTAGGGCTCCTGAAGGTGGGGCATAGGAGAAGGCTTCATGGAGGAGGTGACATTTGAGATGGTCCTTGAAGAATGCATAGAGCTGTCCTACCAGAGAATCAGAGGCCTGACTTTTCAGGTTTTCTGAAAAAATGAAAGTGTGACTAAAGCATAAGACATGAGGAGAGGAGGTGGTCAGGTGAATTTAATAGAGTTAACATCTTAATGATTTTGGTTAGCAATTGGTTGATGTCTGGAAGGAGATGCTCAAATGTCATTCTTGTGTGTTATTCAACATCACTGCCAGAAAATTCTTTACGTTTAAAACCTAATTTTTCAATCTCTTCTGACGTAATTTTCAACAGGATTAGAAAATTGGCCACCATCTCTGACCACTGAATAAAGTTTTTGTTATTTGAAAGCTGCCTAATATGATTACCCATTTATTAAGGAAGTTACAGAATATAGAAATTGCTGATTAACATGTTTGTTTATTTTTTATTTTATTTTTTAATAAAAACCATATATATTTTAGGTGTAAACACGATTTGATATACGTAGCGAAATTATTACTACAGTGAAGTTAATTAACATATCAACTCCCAGTTTTTGTGTGATGACAGCCCCTGAAATCTACTCTCTTAGCCAATTTCCAGGACTCAATACAATATTATTAACTGTAGCTGTCACGCTGCCCAGGAGATCTCTAGACTGATTTATCCTACATAACTGTAGCTTATACCCTTTGACCAACATCTCCCCAGTTCCCCCACCTTTCCACTCCAACCAGTTTTACCAACAAGTGTGTTTAAACTGATGAGCCAGCACTGTGTCAGAGCCTGACAAAAACACAAAGTTCCCTGAAGTCTGTACCCCAAGATCTGTCATAAGGTACGTAGTAGGAAATTGAAAATAAAAACCACTCTACGAGGGCATTCACTATTTATTTCTGTTGCACAGGAATTCCCTATTGCAGTGATAGTATTTCTGAGTTTGAGGAGCCCAGAATACCTTCCATATTATCCGTTATAATTGGTCTTCTTGCCTCAACAGAAACCACAGCTACCAGGCAACATACCGCATGTTCATTATTATGGGCATATTAAAACGATCCTCATAGTGGATGACACGTAACACCACATTTGGTTTGCAAAGCAGGCCATGGGATCTTATGCTTGGAAATCTCTAAGACGAGATCGATAGTTATCTCAGTAGGTGTGCTCCACCTGGGACACGGAGCTCAGGGAGACGACTCCGGCAGCTGTTTACCACCCTGCTCTCCCAGGAGCTTCCCTTAGTCACAACAACTTCTGCTTGATTACTAAACCAAGTCCATTCTCCTGAGAACACTTTTCAACAATAGTTCCGAGACAAACTTTTGGTATGAGCCCAAAATCACGTTAGTGGTGACCTCACTTCCTTAGCAATTATCAACTTGTGTCCTGTAAAGGGGGTGAGAGAAGGGGCAGGGGAAAACTTTTATTTTGCTCTTTTCCTCTAAAGGACCAGGAGCCACCAAGTAATCAGAAGGTCATTACAGCACAGGGCTTGGGGCCAGTGCAAGGGCTGCATTCTTGTCTCCACCACTAGTGATGAGGACTAGTGACCAATCTCCCTAAAACTGCTGTTTCCTCATTCGTAGAGGACAAGAATACTTGGCCCACCTACCAAGAAGGTTGGGAGGATTAGCTGAGATAATAGGGTGGGCCCTATCTAATCTGACAAGTGTTCTTAGAAGAAAAGAAAATTTGGGCGTAGAAGAGACCAAGAAAACCAGGTACAGACACAGAGAGAAGGCAGCCAGCCATCTGCAAACCATGAAGAAACCAAACCTGCTGACACCTTGATCTTGGACTTTCAGCCCCCAGGACTATGAGATAATCAACTTCTGTTGTTTAAGCCCCCTGGTCTGTGGTATGTTGCTATGGCGTCCCTAGCAAACTACACACTGGAACCTAGCCCCACCTGATCATACAATGGCGGCTTTTCCAGCACTCTGGCTCAGCTGAGTATTTGGAACAAATGCTCCTGGCTACCAAAGCCTAAACTATTTACTAGCTGGCCTTGTACAGAAAAGGTTTGCATACCACTGCTCTAAAGGACCCCAAAAGCTATTTTACATAGAAATTGTAGGAAGGGAATATAAGCTTATTTCATTTTTATGCTCTGTTTCCCAAGTTAGATGCTGATCTTTTGGGGGGCAAGGATCATATATATCTATAGGAAGGACGAAAATGCTGTTCACTAGACATGGAAACAACCTAAGTGTCCATTGATGGATGAGTGGATAAAGAAAATGTGATGCACAGTAGCCAAGACAGGGAAACAGCCTAAGTGTCTTCAGTGGATGATTGGATAAAAAGGGTGTAGTACATATATGCAATGGAATATTAGTCAGCCATAAAGAAGATGAAATACTGTCATTTGTGACAATACAAATGGATCTTGAAAATATCATGCTAAGTGAAGTAAGTCAGACAGAAAAGGACAGGAACCATATGATTTCACTCCTATGGGGCTTATAAAATGAAAAGCAACAAACAAAACAAAAAACAAGCTCATAGACACAGACAACAGAATGGTGGGGAAGGGGTGTGGGGGAGGATGAAGAGGGTAAAGGAGGTTGAATATGCGGGGATGGAAGGAGACTAGACCTTGGGTGGTGAGCACACAATGGAATATACCGATGTTGTATTATAGAATTGTACCCTTGAAACTTACATAATGTTATTAACCAATGTCACCCAATAAATTTAATTTAATAAAAGAAAAGAAAATATGATCTATCTATTGGAATGGAATATTATTCAGCCTTTAAAAAGGAGAAAATTATGCCATTTGCAACGACATGGATGAAACTTGTGGGCATTAGGCTAAGTGAAATAGTCAGACAAAGAAAGACAAATATATGTGAAATCTGAAAACGCCCAAACTCACAGAAATAGAGAGTAGAATGGTGCTTCCCAGAGGTGGAGGATGGGAAAATGGGTGAAAGTGGTCAACGGTCCAAAATTCCACTTATAAGATGAGTAAGTCCTGGGGATGTCATGTAAAGCATGGTGACTATAGTTAACAATATTGCATGTATATCTGAAGATGCTAAGAGAAAGATCTTAACAGTTCTCATCACAAGAAAAAAAATTGTAACTATGTGAGGTGAAGAATGTACAAACTAACCTTATGCGGTGATCATTTTGCAATACATACATCTATAAAATCAGTACATTGTTCGCTTTGACCTTACACAATGTTATATGTCAACTATACCTCAATAAATCTGAAAAAACAAACAAAAAAAAACCATGTAGAATGTCAATCTGTTTTTGCTTATTGCTTTTTCTTTTTTAGTAAACAAAAATTTTTCATCAAAAAAAAAAAAAATGCTTTCACTGAGCACCTGCTACATGCCAGGAATTGTGTTATGCATTTTGCTTTCTATTAGTCCCTGCAGTAACTCTGTGAGGTGGGTCCACTTCTTGTCCACATTTCACAGGTTGAGAAAAGAAAGCTGCTGAAGCTGCGTGATATGAAATGACTTGTCCAGTTACAGAGCTTGTAAAGGTCAAAGCTGAGAAGTTGACCAGGTCCATCTTCAAAGCTCATGGTCTTTTCACCATGCCACATCACTTGCAATTTAGATTTTTTTTTGGTATTTGTGTCTTCTGTGATTTTTAGTACATTGCTACTAATAGATACTCAGAGAATGTTTCTTGAATAAACAAATGCCTGGTTTGGTGCTTCTCCCAAATATGGCAACTCTTCTGTGAAAAAATATATAAACATGAACTATTAGCCAGGCCCTGCTCTAGGCTTTGGGGACACAGTAGTTCATAAACATCACCTTTCCTGCTCTTGTAGTGTTGGCCAGTTGAGAACTGGTTCCAGCATTTTCAGTTGCTTCACACCAACTGTCTACAGCTTGCCCCAGCCTGATCCTGTACTCTGGGGGTGACAAAGGCTCAGCTGAGTGGCAGCCAGCTCTGGGGCTCAGGAGCTGCACCCGGAAGACTGACTGATCAGGAACAGGAGCTCTTTTCCAACATCTGAAAAATGCCTCCAAACCCACCCACCCTTTGTCATGGCCTCCCTCTCAGTATTGGAAACCGAACAGCCGTATTCCCCACATTTCCCTCTCTTGCACATGCACCGTATAGATATTTGAACAAGCCAGGAGATCTCCAAGCTCCGAAACTGAGTCTCAGGTGGAAAATGTGACCTCAGCAGCCCTTGGGGTGAAAAACACAGACAGGCACATAGAAACCAAACTAAATCTGGCTTTTTAGAGCAATGATTTCCTTGTTTAAACGTAAAAAAAGAGAAGAAAAGTTTTGTGCTCTCGAAAACTTTTCAGTATTTTTCTCTGAAATCAAATTAGACATTGTGGCCCAGCTGAACACGTAAGCTTGGTCATGGACAGAGTGGGGTAATCACAGCATCGGGGGGTATGGGGGGGCGGCTTGTGGCCATCGGTGCTGGAGCGTTACACTCAGCTGTGAAACTTGTCGCTGGAACTTATCTGACCTTTAGCTGGTAAGCTGGAATTGCCTACCATCTCTCTTCCAGCAGGCTAATAGCACTTTTCAGTGAGGCTTAGGTTATCACTTGACAAGCCTGAAATCTATTTCTAAGGTAAAATGGAAGTCTAATTGGGAAAAAATCAATTTTTAATGAAACCAAGTCCCCCAAATCTTGATGTCAGATGTTATTACGCCATTTCCCATTCACCTGTTAGCACTGGGGCTAAAGCCACCTCATGGGAGTAAAACATGTTTATGGCTTCTCTATAATTTCTGGGCTCTCTGGACATATACAGAGGGTGCCAAAAAAATGGCACCCTCTGCCATTTTTAGAAAGGAAAACTGTATTAAAATTTTAATACTCAATATATACCAACAACAAACGATGAATACAAGTCACGTTTGACTTCTGCAATTACAAGAGGTGCTCAAAGTGGTTACCATCAGCGTCCAGACACTTCTGATTACGGCGAACTACTGCTTGAGCAACATTGACCAAAGTGTCCACTTGTCTACATTTTTTTGGCACCCCCAGTGTGTATATGGAATTCTGGAGGTACTGCTCTGCCATATGCTGGCTATTTCTTTTGGTCTCTCTCTCTTTTTTTTTTACCTGCAAAATTGAGACATTAAACCTAATAATAGTTAAGTTCTCTTGACACTTACCGATTTCGATATTAACCAAAAGGTAAAGAAAGTCCTTATACGTTTATATCTATAGGCACTTCAGCGCAGATAATTTACTGCTGTAGGAAATTGGAT
The DNA here is from genome assembly GCF_036562045.2 of Rhinolophus sinicus. Taxonomy (NCBI): domain Eukaryota; kingdom Metazoa; phylum Chordata; class Mammalia; order Chiroptera; family Rhinolophidae; genus Rhinolophus; species Rhinolophus sinicus. The sequence goes on along the minus strand of NC_133752.1, from coordinate 102,324,218 downwards.
TCTGTCCCACACTAAATATACTTGCAATAAAAGTAGGCTTTTTGATTCTTGTCATAGCACCAGTAAGTCCTGTGAAGGTATCTTTTGCCTGCAAAAGCTAGACAATTAGCAGAGGCCTAAGGACGAGGCTGTTGGTGAGGAGACAGATAGCAAGGCTCGGGCTCTGGATAGGACTAGATGGTTAGGGTGCAGTTGAACACCCTCTTTCATCTTTTTAAAAAATGGTCCCTCCAGGAATCTAGGGTTCCCAGGGTTCCAAGTACTGGCTGATTCCCTAGAAAGTCTCTGGAGGCCGGCTTGGTTGATGACAAGGCATTGCTACTCGGGGAGAGGGTGGGGAAAAGGTTGTGCTGGACAATGGTTTAAAAGAACAAACAAGAAACTACACTCAACAACTTGCAAACAAAAGCCACACCATATACGTCCAGTGTCCTGACCCTGTAACTAAATTTAAATGGCATATACTGTTTTCTCGCTTGAAGAACTTGCTTATGAAACACCGTGGGACCAAATCAAGCTATTCCGTACGAGCCACCTAGGAGCACAGCACCCACTGGCAGACCGTTTGAAAACACTCTAATTTTTCTCTGGTGATTAGCATGGCCTTTACCTGGGAGATGGCAAAATCTAGAAAGAAGTGGCATTTCTGAACTGTGTGCGGCATGATGACTCAAAATAGCCTCAGAAGATTTTGAAGGTGAAATGAGGCTTTATTATGTAAATCTCCATTTCGATGCTGCCTCCTTTAAAAACCAAACAAAAGAACAGCAACCAGGAGTTTTGGAAAAAATCCATAAAACCCCTTTAAGTTTACTGAGTAAATAAATAGTAGACACTTTAAAATTCTCTTTGGGCATAATTGAGAAAGTGACTCAAAGAAATTAGAGCTGGAAGAGCCTTCTTTCCTACAGACCTCCAGGTGATGCTTTCCTTGCGTTCTTTGCTTCTGGATTAAAAGGTCAAAATGACAATAACACTAATAATAAATTAGTGCCTTCTTTTAACCCCTTTAATAGCCTTGTGAAGAGTGGAGACATGTAGCGTTCATGTTTAATGAGGTTCCTGCTGGAATTACGACTTTCTCCAAGCCTCCTATATCTGATGCAAAGACCCGAGTACAGATTCTGGCCCTTGAGCTTAGTCCCATAATTTGTTCTGAAGGCAGCTACTCTTACTCTGGCCCAAGAAGTAGACTACAGAAAAATTAAGGGTTTTTTTTTTTTTTTTGTGTGTGTGTGAAATAGCAAAGTTATGTTGCATTTAAAAACTTACACAGATGAGTGGAATACATGGTAGTTAGGTCTAATGTTATACACTAAAAGATTATATTGCATCTTTGATTTTAGCTCCTTACTCGGTAGAGTATCTTTCCCCCACATTCCTCTGAGTGGTTTCCTTGGAGAGCAAGGAAGGATAAAGGATGTAGTTAGGCTAACGAAACTGTCCACCAGCCCTGCAACCTTTGGACCACAGGCATCAGCCATCGCCTCTTCTATTAACAGAATTGCTTTTAGGATTTGGAGGAAATCTTTCCCACGTGGTCCCTGATCTGTGACATGTCACTAGCTCATGAGGGTGTTTTGCATGGAACTCAGCACATAGACCCATTTCCGATGGCAAGTGAGGCAAGTGGAAGGTTTTTTTTTTTTTTCTAATTTATTGGGGTGACAATTGTTAGTAAAATTACATAGATTTCAGGTGTACACTTCTGTATTACATCATCTATAAATCCCATTGTGTGTTCACTACCCAGAGTCAGTTCTCCTTCCATTACCATATATTTGATCCCCTTTAAGTGGAAGGTTTTAATGGCAAAACACATACATAGGCAGGAGGAAAGTTGGCTGTAAATAAGTGCCTCTAAAAAGAAGGGTTTTAAGGCAAGTTACTTACTTTAAATGAGTGAATGTAAACAAACAAAGCAAAATAGAAACATTTGGATAATTCACTTTCTTAATCTTATGATAAATAAATTATGTTAAACCATGTATCTAGCCACAGGATTTTTGTTTTTATTTATTTTACAGGCTGCCTTTTACACCCTCTCCTCCCCCAATAATGCCAGGAGGAAATAAAAGCAACTTTTTGACTCTCCCATTATGGTGGCTTTGTTTCTCTTGGGTGCTTGGACTTTGATGCATTCGCAAGACTTATTTTTCAATGGAGAAGTCAGGGTTTATAACCTGAAAGGAATTTCCATTTTCATCATTGTTAAGGCAGAAATGGCTAGACCTGTTGCTCTAAGACAGGAGTGGGGGAAGGGTGGGCGTGAGGGGTGGGGGTGGGGGCGGGGATGCATGGGTTGTTGCAGAAGTGGTGTTTCCAGCCCATCAAAACAGAAAGATCACAGCCTCTGGCAATGACTGAATTCAGGGGACTCAGGACATCTCAGTGTCATTTAATTATCTCAAAGCCCAAGTCACTTATCCTGCTACTTTCTGAGCCTCCCCACATGGAGACTTCCTCCAGGTCTTGGCTAACGCACAGGAATCTGATGTTTAGAAAGTCACTTTCCTGTCCTCATAAACAATTCCACCATAATAACCTGGCTTCTGGCACCAGAGGTTCATTTAAATTTTGCTCAGCTTGGTTTACAATTAAGATTTAATTAGTAAACTCATTACAAAGACAGGAAATCTCTGACTTTCCCCTAATTCTCTTTTAGGCTTTAGCAAGGATCCAGCCTGTCCCTTTGGCTTTACACATGGCAGAAAGTTTTCTCTAAACATTGTTATTTATGTTCACTTTAATTTCAAGATAAAATATTGTTCTTTGCTTTTGAAAATAGATGGAAGTAACCGAGCCCCTTAGAGTTTAGGGTTTCAACTTCTCTATTTAGAAAGTATGTCCTGGGCATATTTTTAAACTTTCTAGACTCTGAGAGACTGTTTAGATCCTCCCAACTTTTCTCAAAACAGTAGAAATAGGACCTGAGGTTGGGAAATGGGGGAGGGACTGCCAATAAGGACAAGGAGAGTAAGACGGGAGTATAATCACCACATGGTGACAAGTCTCAAAATAATTCGTACCACTGGGCTAGTGCCCTGTTACTTCTAGAACACAAAGGAAGGGGTGGCAGGACTCTGGGAACCAAGGTGATGTACTCGAATTTTACTAAGAAGGAGCAGAAGAAAACTATGATGGATGAGGGATAAAATAAATGGATACTCCACTGAGACACAGCTCTGTATTGTTAGAAGCCCAGTACTAAAACATTTTAGCTGGTAATATTTTTATTGGACAAAAGTTAGATAAATTCATCCTGAGAAAATGAAGTTCCCTGAGGGAAAATGATGGAAACTTTTGGATCAGAGCTTAAGTGTTCTTGATAGGGTTGATGCAATAAGATGCACATTAAAACATTTCCTTCGACCACACAATGACGATTCCAGGACAGTCAAAAGAGAAATGTTCTTTCTCTTTCAATTCCTCCTATTACATTTCAGCTTGCTTCCTGCAAAAAACTGAAGGCCTTCATGTGACCTTTGACCCTCCAGGAAAGTTTTATATGGTTAAATGAACGACTCCTTTTGGAAATTCAGTCTTTTGAAACTTGCTCATTAGAAGTAACTGATTGTACACATACACGTGTGGTGATGAATTAAAGATTTTAAAAAAGTCAACTCAACTATTATGATGGAGTTTTATTCTCTAGTGATTTTTCTGATCATACCATTAAAAAATTTTTTTAACTAAAGAAAAAAATGTGGATCAGAAAGGTTAAGTAATTTTCCTGAGGTCACACAGCAAACTTACAGGCAAGGCAGAAATAAGGTTTGTTTGTTTGTTTGTTTTAATCATGTGCAGAGCTCTGGGCAAACTCAAAGGGAAAAGTTATTCGTAGCTGTAAAAATCAAGACCCATGATACTTAACGGGTGTTTCTCTTGGGCAGTCTCTGACAGCTTTTACGAGGGTTTGGAATGTGTCAATAGATAGTGCCATGACCCTCTGGGAAGGAGCAAACCAAACCCTTTCCTCTGGGAAGCCCTATCCAGCTTGGTCCTGGACATTTTCACTCAGAGGAGAAAAAGCAAACTTTACTTTCAAAATGGCTCAGAAGACTTCGGAGAACACAGGACTTCAAAAGGTACTGGGTAAATTAAGGAGAAGAGAATAAGGGCTTCAGATAGCTTAATTGTACAGTTTCAAATAATGTGGAAATAAAAATAAAAGCTTCCTCTCCCTCTCTTATAGGCCCTCGTTTTGGAAGATCTGGCAATTAGTGTGGGAACACAAGACATAGACCAACATAGCACGATTTCAGTTTTCAGTTCTTACCTTCCATTTGCCGGGTGCCAGGCCTGATGGATGGGGGTGCGGGGCAGTGAAAAGGAAGAGGGAACAAGGATTTTTCTAAACGAACAATTGAAAAAAAGAAAGCAGAAATACTGAAGACACAAAGGAATGTACAACTCCCAGGAAACCTCAGCGCTGGGAGGGGTGGTACCTGGTCTCCAGAGGTTACTGTTTTCAATTGAGGTTTCATGTAATGGAAGTACAGCCATTAGAAACCACAACAGATGTCCCTCTGAGCTGCGTAAAGAGCAGCAGAAGTAAACAGAGAGATCTGACCCTGGGTGCCCTAATTTCTCTTGATAAGGAATTCTACTTGGGAAGGTATATTTAAAAAAAGTTTTTAGAGGGGGCATTAGCAGATTATAAGAGGCATGAGAACCAGATGCAACACGTGAACCTCAACTGAATCCTGTTTGGAAGATCACAGCTATAAAAAATCCCTTCTTGGTACAATTGAGGACATTTAAATGTAGATTAGAAATTTTAATAGATTATATTATAAAATGATTATAAATTTTCTTGGGTCTGATTATATTACTATGGTTAAGGAGTTCATCCTTATTCTTAGGCAACGCCTCTCGAGTCTGGGTTGAAGTGCCATGTCTGAAACTTAGAAAACCTCTGTGTGTGTGTGTGTGTGTGTGGGTGTGTGTGTGTGTGTGTGTCTGCACACACACACATATTTAAGCAGAGCAGGATCGAAAGGATACCAGAATCACTAGGCTTCTAGATACAGAGCTGGCTAATCCCTTGGCCATTTGACATCACTCTTAGATTCAATAAGAATAGCAACACTTACACAGTGCTTGCAATAGGCCAGGCCCTTTTCCAAGCACTTTATGTGCAGAACGTCTAGGCTCACACACACCTCATGAGAGCGTGAAGGCGACAAGGAAAATAAACAGGTGATAGAATCAACAGCATGAAGTTCCAGGGGGGCACAGGGGTTGTTGGAGTAGAGGTATTAGAGCGAGTGGTTTGGAAAGAAAGAGAATGGTGGTTGAAGGATGGGGCATTTGAAATAAAAATCATCCTGAGGGAATTTTGGTTACTGCTTATGACACGGTCAAGAGCGTGCCACGTGGATATTGAGATTACTGAGAATTATAACGGGGTTTGCTGGAGAGAGTAGCGCTCGAGCAGGAGCTGGTATCATTAAGGAATTGAGGGGAGCGAGTGGTGTGGTGTAGGGAGCCGGGTTGATGAGTTGACTGCAGCAAACAGGAGTAATTGGTGGTAGAGGTCAAACACATAGGAATCAAAGCTGGTATTTTTAGACAGATGGGAAAGAGAATGGCCTAGAAGCAGTATTTGAAGAGGGAAGAGGAAGGAAGTGCAGCCCACATCCAGGCCCAGACGTACAAGTGAGCAGGCTGTGACTTCAGCAGAGCCTCAGAGGACAGCCAGGTTTCCATCAGAGCAAGAGCCAAAGCAAAGTTTCTGAGAACAGCTTCACAATACACAGGAGTTTGCAGATGGTTGAATGTAAGTATCAGGAGATGGAGTGAAAGGGTTTCAAAAGATGGGGGTTGTGGGGCCAATAGATCTGCTTAGAGGAGGCTATGTGTAAGCTGAATGGGAATTAGTTTGGAAATAAGGGATGGCAAGGGAGTTCTGAGCTTCCAACATGACCTGGGGTCAAAGGTGTGGTAAGATTAGTCTTAACGGTCCCGAGTCAGATATTGGGAGACAGGTTGTGGGTGTGGAGGGTTCTGAGGCCTCCACAGACTTCCCTTGATTCTGTAGATGCACTTAGAATGCTGAAGAGAACTAGTCTTCCTCCTGGCCCAGGAGCACTCTCTTGCCTCCCTCCAACAGTGCCCTGCATGGGGAATGTCTTACTCTCAGCTCTTAGGCAAATGCTTGTTCTTCCATCCTACATGCACCCATGCGTTTGCCATGGGTCAGTCATTCCTTCAACCAACTTTGAGCCTGGGCTACCTGGACGCTGGGTGCACTAAGACAAAGGAGTCGAGCTTGCCTCTGTCCAGTTCCCACCACTAGCATCTCAAATGGCTCACAGCAGGTTTTCCCACTTTTCACTAGGAGAAATCCTTAGATGACACCTAACCTAGATCAGTTTTGAAAGCATTTTATCTGCCAGAAAACTAAGCAGCATTTTTTGTCCTATTGAAATCCAAGGCTGAGTTATATGACCTGACAGATGGGCTTGGGGGCAAGGCATGGGGCCTCACCTTTCTCTTTCAACCTCAGGGTGTCACCTCCCAAGCTTGGTCCTAGAGAACCCAGTTCCCAGAGGCAGGAGGACCATTCTTTGTTCAAGGATCTCTAAGTGGCTGAACCCTCACGTAAGCTTTTAAAATTCATTTGCAGGAAGTGATAATTCATTTCCTCATTTTTATTATTCAAAGCAAATAGAAATTGAATGTGCAATAATGACAGCCAACAGCAAATGACAAGAAGAAATAGTAAACTCAGTTGTTTGATACCGTGGCCAGTGGCTTGAGTGACACCATGCGTCTACTTCAGAAGCATCACAACTATTTCTATGAAACTCTTTGAGTGATTGAAAAAGTCATCAAATTTTCAGATTTTTGGGATTCAAAGACCCTGTTAGGGAATCTCTGTGGTATATAATGAAAATAAGTAAATAAAAGCCCCAACAAGAAACAAAACAATCTACAGTTCTGTTGCTCGACCTCTCTCAGGTCATCATCAAAATCAACTATTTGTGCTGCCTTGAGACCCACCATGAATTTAAATATCTAAGAAGTAAGGATAGAGCCCTAAGGATTATCCTTGCCAAGTGTGGGTGCCTTTGGAAAAGGAACAGCCCAACGAAGATGTTCCAGCTTGGATTGTGTAGTGGCCCGGGAGCTAATGGCGTCAGAGCAGAATAGTCCTGATTTTGGAGACAGTTTGGAGGGACATTTACTCGTAATGCATGATCTCTTATTTGAAAAAAAAAAAAAAAACACAAAAAAAACAGAAAAAAATATTGTCTTCAGAGGACACGGACACAGAATGAATCTTTACAAAACTGGTTTGGCTGTGAGGACTTGAGGAAGTGATTCTCCACTGTGAGGACATGATGGCAACAGAATGGAATATTGGAATCTCAGCAGAGGAAAGGTATGAGGTTGTTATCTCTACAGAAAGAGGCCAGTAGCTTATTTAAAAAAAAAAAAAATAGGCTGAGTGAAATGGAGCTCAGGCACAACAAAGTTTCCCAATGAATATTTTTAAATCTGTTTTTTTTTTTTAAAAAAAAAGGAGTCGTGTGCCTTATATACTGGCCTGACGAAGTGGAAGCAGGCCCATCTATAGGACCCCGAAATGGCAATATCAAAGTCTGAGCATTTCCTGAGAGTAGAATAAGTCATGACAATAACATACTTTGTTGATTTGTCAGCATCTTTGAAGCCACTGAACTCTTTTGGGAGTGTAAGATTTACTTCATGGGCTAGTTGCAAAAAAAAAAAATTTTTTTTTCAAATAAAGGACATTTTGGCCTTTTCCTTGAATTCTGCTTCTTTTTTTTTTTTGTTAGCAGTACTCGCCAGTGACTCAAGTGTGTTTAACCTTAAGTCAAACTCTTCATTTTTCAAATTGCATATGCTTGTGTCATAGAAAGCTCTGGAAAGAACTCCACCAGATCTCGAGTCCACACACGTCGAGACTTGGCCCATGAGAGCTTTCTTTGTTTTATCCCTTGGCCTATTTGCTTTACTTAACATTTGCCTTCAGGAACAGAAAGGGTCTACTTTCAAAAACTGCTTTGCACTCCAGTTGTTATCAACATTTAAAACATTTTAAATGGAATTCCTTGATGAAGCGGAACTCTCCCCACACTGATTATTAATAACTCTGTGATCATACAGTTTTGGTGTTACTCTCAGCTAAGGTGGGATAGAGTGGCAGGGAGGAAAAACAAAACAACAACAAAAAAAGCCATCTAAAATATTGGAGTGGGGGGAAATCTACATTTCTTAAAAATGGTGAATAATAGAATCAGTATTTTAGGGGCCTTTGCCCCCACGCCCCACCTCTTTCCCCAGGATGTGGGGCTGACTCTCAAGAAAAACAACTCCATGTCTGAAGTTTCACAGCAAACAATGCCTGCCCAGCAGTCTCCTGCTTACTTTTGTCTTCCTAAATCTATCCCGCGATAAACCTTGTTTCCTACACTTGACGTGCCCCTCTTTCACTAGTCCCAAATCCATCAGAGACATTGTGGTTGGCTCATCGTGAACAAATACAACTGACAGTTTCCTTCCTCAGAGTAAACAGTACTGGTACTTAGACACAGTTCAAAGGGTTTATCACCCCAATTCTCTGAGGTGGGCAGGTAGGGCCAGCTCTAACTTCTAAGTAAACTCCTTTAGTATAACCCTGTCGACATTCCCAATTTTTACTAATAGAAATACACTGCGTAATTACTCAACTAGTAGCCTCTTTTCGCAGCCCCCGTTTCCATTTTTACCCCTGTTCATTGCAATAACCATAACATTTCTTCCTTGTTTAATTTTGTTGCTATTTTGTTGCAACACGACATTGCACAGTTAAAGGAATGGGGTGGCCCCGTTTATGCCATTTTGGCCTTAGATTTCTTTCTGTTTTAACCCTGGATAAAGTGCTAGGAATCTGGTCAGCAGGGTATTTTCCTTGGCTTTCCCCTTCTCATTCTCATGGTTGCCACATGTTGGTTCACGGGAGGAAAGATCAAGAAATGCAGGGGCTCCCCTGGCAGAGTGGAACACTGAAGGTGTGTGATGTCATGCCAAGTGCTCAGAAAGGACACTCTGGGAAAACAATGTCCTACCATCAGGCAGGAATCCTACGACTGCCAAAATGAGGACGAGTTCTCATGTCTCCAGAAGACAGACCATTCATATTTCCTATTGTTTCTTCAGGCACTTACTTCCTTCTGTTTATTCCAGTTTTCATAAACCAATGAGTCATGTCACTTGCTTCTGAGTCCAAGCGACTTCCCTCCTGTGGGTCATTCCAGAACGAGCGCCTACAGAGATTCAGGCGGTGGCTGGGACAGGAGTTTTGTTGTGGGTTTTGTTTATAGGCCGGGCTTTGTTTTATAATTTCTTATAAGAAAGTGTCTGAGGAAAGGTCTTCAAGTGTCCTTTTTGCTTCTTTGAGAGCAAACTACTCAGAACCACTGAACCAAATCCCCTTGTTGCTGCAGGACTCCAAGCACCATGTTTGGGGCACCATTAGTTGATCATTAGTTTACACGCTAGGGGGATTTTCCTAACATGACATCCATGGTTAAAAATGGCCTTTAGGCATCCTTCAGGTAAGTGCTGTAAACAGTCAGGAGGGCCGAGGAGGGTGTTCTTTCAGAAACTTCCCCGAGAGTATGTTGCCAGGGGCCTGAGTGTCCTGGTCCCTCCTGGATGCCTCCATTCCTAAGAGGCAGCAGTTTTGAACAAAGGACGTGATGACAGAGTGGCTAAGGAGCTCCTAGAGATAGGCTTGCTGCTGTCACACAAAGGTGACCCGGCCCAGGACCCCCAGCTCTCCTAGAACGTGTCAGCCCAACTTCTTTGTGAGGGGTATTCTTCTACAGAAAGCAGCAGTTGGGCGAGACTTGTGTCACTTTTGGAAAGGCATAGTTTTTGTTTGTATGTTTGTCTTTAAGGGTACAAAGGATTGACCCAGGTTCACATTTAACCCACCAAGGGTAATGCAAAACTGTTAATGACCTTGTCTGCTACCTTTAAATCCCCTCTCCCACCTCCACGTGACATCCCACCCCACCCCACTCCACTAATATCAAAACCTTATTTGGGCCTTGAGAGTCCGTAAAGACCTCTCTATTTTATTATCAAGAAATCTGGGGTTTAGATCTATCCCGGGCACTGACTTTGAGAAAACCATTGAACTTCTCTCCATATGCTGTAATATTTCTCCTCTGTGAAGCAGGAACAACAGCTGTTGGGGGGACCTCAGAGAGTTCTTGAGAGGTGGAGGTGTGCTGTGTCAGCTGGCCCTGAAGGATGAGTGAACGTGAGCCTGGAGAAGTGGGTAGGAAGGAAGGGAGTGGGCGAGGAGAGGGGATTTCAGGCAGAGCCTCTGAACAGAAGGGAATGATGTGTGTTCAAGGAAGAGAAGGGAGGCTTCCGTGCCTGGAGCCTGGGTGGGGTGGGGTGGGGACCCAGGACACTGAAGCAGACAGGGAACACAGACACCAGATCAGAAGCTGTTCGTATGAGTATTTGAAAGATTTTGATATGAACTCAACAACAACGAAGAGCCACTGAAGTGTCTTCCACAGGGGACTGGCTAAGCAACAGCACAGCATGGCCTTATCATCCTCAACTCACTGGCGTCAGAGAGGCTGAGTGAGGCATAGACCGGCGGACTTCATGGACCTAAATCGAGGTTTTTAGACTGCAGGGATAAATATAACCATTTTTGTTGTTATTTTGCCAGAAAAGGGTATTAACAAAAACAACAAAAATGTCTAGACCATCGTTACCATCATCACCAACACCACCACCATCATCATTCTATCACTTAAAAAGAAACGAAGGTGACACTTTAAGAAGAAAGACAAGAAAGGAAGGACAATCTTAGAATAATGGAAATTATCTAGATTTAATTAATTTGGCTTTATAAAGAAGCACTAGTTTGTCGTTACCATTGTGATTGCTATTTTGTCTTAGACCTAAGAAAGCTTTTCCACAGCCTGGCACTTGTCAGTGTACTGGCATTTGAAAATCTTTAGTTAAGGTAAGAAGTTCTTCGCGTGGTGAGGAGAAATACTTAGCTGATGTAGGTGCCTTTATGGGACAGGAGATATTATGGTATGTTTGGGGGCAGTTAGGGATGAAGGGAAGGATGACGGATATAAAAGTCCCTAAAAACGCTTACAACATAACAGATATTCCATACATGTCAGTTGAGGCATAAGTTGAATTCGGTGAAAGTAATAATTAGACTTTTCTAAAGAACAAGTTCATAACCATTGTTTAATTGATTACCACTTCAGAGGTAGCTAAGGGAACTATTTTTATTACCACATTAGAAAATTTTAAATTGTATGTTTAAGTTTCACATTGTGTTTCTATTGAACGGTGCTGGAAATGTTTCTTTCCTAGAATTAGGATTGTCTGTAAACTGTGTTTATATACAAGGTAGAAAAGCTATGGGTCATACCAGTAGAATCTTCAAATACCTTGAAGCAATGTGAGATAGCCAACCTTGGTGAACACATTTCATCAGTGAAATTGAAATAAAATAACTGTGTCAGGCTTTCTCTTGCTAATATTGGTTGAAACAACACAGAGGAAAAGAGGTAATAAGATCACAGTGTCAAAAAACAAAATGGAAGCATTACAAGGTCATCCTTGTTTTAATGATTGTGGCTTGAACTGGGGATATTAGGAAAAGTGACACATGAGTTCTGTGTCTTTTAATATGAGAGAGTTGCTTGATATTTTTTTCTAATTAATTCTCTATGTTCCAGATAGTGACTAGAAATTAATACATTTCTTTGGTGACCTTTATATTTGATACCTAACAAATTACTTTGTCAATTAAAAAAAAAAGTTGACTTATGCATTAGTCCCCATATCTAATTTATCATGGTGTTGGCAAAAAGTCATCCATCCATTTAATTATTTTTTCATTAAGAAAGCTCAAGAAACTCCATACACAAGTTTATTCCTTTTTACACAATATCCATAGTCAGAACACTCTCCCAGCTTCCTGTTCCCCTATGAGCTTCTGGATGAGGCTGGGTCCTCAGGGACACAGGTGAGACACCCCAGCTCCTTAGAGCTCAGGCCCAGGGCTGGGAGGCTCCTCAGGGGCCAGCACAGAGCTCCTTCCCTGGAGCATGGTCCCCGTGGCCATCCATCTGGGAGGTGTCAGTGAGGGGGACAGAGGGCGCTCATCCTCTGGCCAGCTTGGGCCCCCTGCTGCCTTGGCATTGGCCTCACTGCCACCCAGCCGTCTCCCGGTCCTCCCGCTGGGTCCCTGGCAGTGCTGCCAGCTCTCCAGGTAGTCAGGCAGCCCAGGGGCCTGAGCCTTCTCAGCCTGCTGCCGGGGAGTGTCGCCCTGGGGGCCTGTCTTCACAAGCGAGGCCTCAGCCCCCATGATGCAGTGGCAGGTGCGGTTGTGCGGTCAGGCTGGGGACTGCCTCAGCAGCTCCGGGTGCAGGACACGTCCTATCTTGTCCTGTGCAACCTCAGTCGCATAGTTGAGGTGCTCCTGGGCTCGGTCAATCTGATGGCATCCAGGAAACACCACTCAGGGGACCGTTTCTGGTACGCTGGCTCTGGCACCTTTGGGCTTCTACTGGAGCCTCTTGATGTGGGCACAGTACGGCTCTAGGTCACTGTCCCCTGGGACCACCACAGTGCCAGGTGACATGGAGGCCTCCTCGAGCTGCCTCTTTGTCCCGGTGCAGGGCCTCGTGCATGCTGACTCGGCAAACCTGCACCCATAGATGCTGGGGCACTGGCTGCCAGTCGCTCTGCAGGGGGCGGCACTCTGCTGCTTGGCCTTCTGCTCCCTGGTGGCCTGGTTGAGCTGGGCTGTGCAAATGCGTGAAGCTGGGAGCTTGCAGGGCTCGTCATCCACATCAGATGGCCTTGGACGTGCTGGGTACCACCTCGTGGCCCTGTGTCAGCTTCTCGTCACGCACGCACAGTTGTAGCCCTGCCAGGGTTGTTGTGGTGAAGCCATGGAGATAGCCATCAATGTGCCACTGGGACTGGAGGCTGTGGTCCCCCAGCGTGGCCCTAGGGCATGATGCCTGAGCAGTAACTGGGGATGTTCAGGAAAACAACGTACTGGGGTTTCAGGTCTTAGGCACCAAATTCTCCTGAAAGACCCCACCTGGGCAACGAAGGTGCACACAGACCCTCACTTTGTTTTGGTTGTGCTGACAGAGCCCAGGAAGGAGAAAGAGGGTTCAAAACCCATCTTTTGACTGAACTTTCAAATTCGAAGGACTTGTAAGTAAACTGAATATTTTACTGTCCGTGCTAAACTCTGCATATAACGTAATATAGATCATGGCCACCATCAGTAAGTGTTTCCGAAGGATCTGTGGCCCACGCAGCAAAACGCCCGCACGTGCGTGTCCTGGTCATCACAGCTGACCTTCTGAGCAGTGCAGTAACTGACTTTTATCTCTGCTGAGTCAAGGCTGTTTACAGCAGGGCCCAAGCAGCTCCTGATCTGCGTTTTACCCCAGCAGACAAGTCGTGAGCTGAAGGCATAGTGAGTCAAATGTCACAGGGAACTAGAAGGGTAAATGTCATCCACCCATCCCTGCTACTTGCTGTCGTCTCTGTTGCTAAATCCAATCGTCTTACTTGACTTTTCTCCTGTACTGGCACAATTTACCTCCCTCTTCCTACCAATCTCTTTTCTCCTCTCTGGAGACCCTGTCTTGGGCTTGGTTGCCTCTCCTTCCACCTGCCAACCCTACATGTTGGTGTTTTCCAGGTTCTAACCTTGCTCGTCTTCTCTTCTCAGGGCCCACACTTCCCTCCTGACTCTACTTCTAGCTCAGATGCCTCTCCCAAGTTCCAGATGGTTCTAGATAACTGCCAACTGGATAGCTATATTTTCATATAGACTAAGACTCCAAATTTAGAAAGTCAAACTGAAGTCTTCTTCCTTCCATTTCTTCCCTCTCTTCCTCTCCTTCTAGTCTTTCTTTCGTGAACTGCATCATAACCCACCCACTGACCAAGCAGAGATCTGGGAACCGTTCTCGGCTTATCCGTTCCTTCCCACATGCATTCAGTTAGCAAGGCCTGCTACTTCTAATCCCCTCAAAACCCCTAAATTACAAAGTAGGTAAACAGTAGGTAGAAAATTCCTAAAGGAACTGACCTGTATTATTCTCACTCAGAGGGCTGAATCATAGGATAGGTTATAAGTTTTGAGTAAACATGAGGCATTTTGATGCAGGCATCTCAGCGTAACCCTCATCTTTCACCTCCCACCTCCTTCACACTGTCATCAGAGTGTAGTCTCTGAGACTGAAATTTGATCATATCATTCCGCTGCTTAAAGTCTCAGTGTTTCCAGGAAATAATCCAAACTCCTCAACAGGTCCTTCATGAGCTGGCCAGGTCTCGCCTCCCTCTTTGGTCTCATCTACGACCTTTCAAATTCTCCTCCCCAGGGGATCATCTCGTGCTCTAGTTCCCACCTTTCTCCTGTCTCTGTGCTTTCAACACACCTTCCACTTGCAGCCCCAGCCCTGGCATGAATAACTCCTGCTTTTCCTTTACAACTAATCTCAGGAGTCACCATCTCTGGGAGGTCTTCCCTGACTCTCTCGCCTTGACTCCCTCCTTTGTGTTCTTCATGGCAGTCTACCCACACGTCCACCAGAGTTTTTGTTTCAATCAATGATAAATTTCTGATTATGTTTCAGCCTCCTCAATTCATGAGCCCACTGAGACAATCCTTGTGTCTTCAATACTGCCACCGCAGCACAATCACACAGACAGTGGTCAATACATGTTACTGAAGGAATCAGTGGTGGCTGGCCTATGCACAGTCACAGTATGTGGAGATGGAGTGGAGAAGAGAGAAGGGATCGGAGAAAAAGAACCCATTTCCCTCATTTGCACTGGTTAGGAATTTGAGAAGGGCTCTCTGTTTTATTCTGCAAAATTCCTTCAAAGCACTGCCCAATCCTGGGTGCTGCCACGTCTAGAGGATAGCTAAGGGAATGATTTGGTTTGAGGAATCATCCTACATCATTCTGGAGGGACTGAAGTTCCAGTTATCTCTGGGACTCTGGAAGTTGAGTCTGGGCTGAATTCTGTTCAGCAACTTTGTCCTGATATAACCCACTTCCTCCAGGACTTGGTTTTGATCAACCTAGGACTAACTAGGGTTCAGGAAAGCCCAGATCTATTCCACTGTCATTCTCAAGGAGGTCCAACTAGATTCAGATCCAGGGTGTGTGTGTGTGTGTGTGTGTGTGTGTGTGTATGTGTGTATTTAAGGAGAGGGAGAGAGAGACAGAGAGAGAGAAAGAGAGAGAGAAGGGTGTGAGAAAGACAGCTTATAATACCATGTTTCCCAGAAAATAAGAGTGGGTCTTATATTAATTATTGCTCCAAAAGATCCATTAGGGCTTATGTTCAGGGGATGTCATCCTGAAAAATCATGCCAGGGCTTATTTTCTGGTTAGGTCTTATTATTGGGGAAACACGGTAAGTCTTTTTGTTCTCATTCTCTCCTACCTTCATTCTCTATTTCCCACCTATTGAGTGCTAATTAAATGCCAGACATCTCTCAGTCCTTTACATGCATTCCATTATTATTCATTATTTAATCATGTTTACCACACATAATTTATCCTCACAAATGTTTTAGACTAAAGTTTAGAAATCTGAAGTAGTTTGTTTGATCATACAGCTAGTAAATGGCAAAGCTGGGTTAAAATTCAGGTCCTGACTCTACACAAGTCTCTCACTTGTGTGAACTTTTAAGATGTACCATTTTCTTCTTTTTTCCTTTTACCTGGAAATGGATAGTGGAACCAAGGACCAGCATGATGCGCCGTCACAGAATAAATCAGTGTTGCACTAGGTTTCCGACCAGGAATCTGGATGCAGCCTCATGTGGGACTGGCTCACTCTTGTCGATAAACTGTAGGAGACCAGAGACCGTGCACTTTATTTTATTTTTTGCTCTGAACCAAACCTGATTAACCCATTGACTCTCAACAAGACAGTCTCATAGAAATTTGCTGTGGAGGGTATAAAAATTGGTCCAAAATATGGGCCTGGATCCTCTCTGCTTTTGTATCTGGGTGTGTGAGGTGCAGCAGGAGCCTATAGGAAGGGCTGGAGAGAGGAAAGGTTGGGAAGAGGACGGGTTGCACGAAGGCCTGCGGGTGGGTCACTGTGCTGTGGCTGGAACTCCTTTGGGACAGTTGAGAAGATAAAATCCAGTGTCCCCGAATGAATTACAGGGCTGCTGAGCCATCTAGTACCCTCAGGAAAAAGTGTGCCTTTTGCTCCCCAGCCTTGGGGGCAGTGACTAACTTCCCTTTTTTGTGTTCCTTTAGGCCTTTACTTAAAGGTAAATAACCTGCTTAGCTAATGCACCCTCATACCCTCCGGTGTTAAAAAGGGACATTCCAAAGACCTTCTGAATGACTGAGCTGTTTGCTAAAGGTAAGCGGAAGATGAAAAATTGCCCCTCATCCTTGCAAATTTGTTTTGGTTCCTTTTGAATTTTCAGTGAGTGGAATCTCTTACTATAAACATATTTTGTTATGTAAATGTGTCATCAGACCCTACCCCAAGTGCCCTTCCAATCCCCTCCAAAATTCCTAAATTGGAGAGCAGGTAAACAGTAGTTAGAAAGTGCCTCAAGGAACTGACCTATATTACTCTCATTCAGAGGGCTAAATCTTGGTCTATGTTATAATTTTTGGGTAAAAAAGAATGTGGCATTTTCATGCATCAGTGTTTGGGAAAGTCTTTGAACTTTTTGGTGGGGTATTTGAATCAACCCTCCTTGACTGAGCGCTCTCTTTTACCTGAGTGAGGCAGAGTGTTAGCTGCTGGGGTGGGATGGGGGGTGGGTGGGGGGGAACGACAAAGACCTCTGCTCTCCCTGGAGAAGGTTTCAGACTCTGAGGAGCCAAGCTGTTTACCCCAACAGACTGGGGACCACTCAAAGACAGGGTCTGTGTTTTCGCAGCTTTGTCTTCCCAGCATCTCACAATGCCAGGCACCTGTTGTGCATTTTAAAATACAGTGATTGAGTGAGTAAGTGGCACGCACAGTAGGAGAGTAGAAGTCTATGCTAAGTGCCAGGGTAACTTGTAGAGATGGTAGTAACCTCCGTGGGGTGGTCAGAGGCTTCCCAGAGTATTTGAGCTATTTCTGGCAGGAGGAAAAGATTAAAAGGTGTGATGAGGGCATATTCTCTGGGGCTGGTAAATGATGCGTAAACTGAGAATTGACCAATCTGAGATTGAGAGAGTTTATACTGGACAGAGGAGGATGAAAAAAAAAAAAAAAAAAAAAAAATCGGACACTCCCTAAATAGCAAAAAGCGCTTGGTTCAGGAGCATTGTAATTAGTATTTTTTTCTTTCTGTTGAAGGTCCACAGTGGGGGGTGATCAATTAACCTTGCTATTCTTATTTACCACTTGGAGCTGGTATAATTCTAGGTCTGCTTGAACTCTTAACTCTGGTCTGAAGGGTACAGAGAATAGGCATGATTTAATGGAAGTCACAGCTGTTACTAGAGAGAATAAAAGTCCAGGCTCCGCTTGGGGTGTGAATGGCAATGTCTGCCTTGAAGGATTGTGTGTTCATTCCTTGGAAGTCTTTTACTAAATAATTAAGCATAATCCCTTCTGCTTGACTTCTTGTTGGGTTTTTGTTGTTGAATGGTTGACTCAGTTGAAGAGTTTATTTGGTCAGTGTCTGCAATAGGATGTGGGTATTTTCCACATCCTTACATTGTAAAACCATCTTGGAGCAGTATTCACCTCCTATGTAAAACGTGTGAATTTGCACAATGGGCAGAGTAATGCAAAAGCCAAATCCATCTCTCCTACTGCCTTGTAACCCAAGAGGTAACACCCGGAGCTCTTGGACTTCCAAAATGCATTGCCCATGAGTTTCATCACTCTCCTCCACCTCCCTAAACAGAGAAGCTATTTTAAGGATACAATAAAATAGACAAATGCAGATGGCAGACCAAAATCAGAATCAAGGGGAAGTGTGAAGTGACTCCCTGCTTCCAAGGACCTCATGATTAATTGGGGGATCCAGTATACTTCATCTACACAAGGGGAGAAAAAGTCCATATTTTTAATAGGGCAGTTGACAAATATATACAAATCATCAAGATGCACATGAAGAATACTTTCTGAAGGGACACAGAGCAAAGGAGATAAAATGTGTGCTTAAGGGAAAAACATCCCAAACATAAAACAGCTTGAGTGGATGCATTTTTGTCAGTATGTTTGGAGACCAAAAGGTTCTGACTCACAGTGGAAAATGAATAATTTTTGTACGAGTGAGGATAAGATACAGCCGCATAACCAGATAGGGCCCTGAGCTGCAGGGAGGACAGGAAGTAGGATGTATTTTTGCTCTGCATAACCTCCTGTGCAGAAACACAGAAGGATTTGCATGAAGCTTTTCTTTTCCATTTTGTTGGCTGCTTTCAGTAATGGTAGATGAATCAGTCATGCCAACCTTTAAAAGTTAGGGAGAAAGAGATTTGAAGAGAGAACGGAGTATTTCTAAGCTCCAGTGAAGCTCGCTGGATTAGAAGAGCTTCGATGATAATAGTATTTCTTATTTAGCTTATTTGACACCTGCCAATGAGCTCAAAGCATTTAACGGACGCTATCTCTTTAATTCTTTCAACAGCCTAGTGACGCAGGTGGTGCCAAGGGTAGTCTGTTATCATCTTATGGATTCGGAAATGGGACCAAGTGACTTCAGAAAAGATTATGAATTTGGACTGTTTCAAGAAACAAACCAAAGGTTTTTTGACTCTATTTCTAGAGTCTTCATGCTGAACTCTTATCTGCCCCTTATGTCTCTTTGATCAGATGTTTGAAACACCAAAAAGAAAGAGAATAGACACATTTTTCACAGATTGTGATCTTCTTAGGGTTTCAGCTTTGGGTCGACTTTATACATGAATACTTGAATGGAAAATCTCTAACCTTCAAAAATCGTCTATCTCATTCTAAAACCTCTATTTTCATGAACAAATCTTTTTGTAAATTTCTACGTCGAGGTTTCACCTTTCTCCCGAAGGCCCTTTCTTGCCAATACCACCCTTCTCTGCCTTCTCGACTATATTGTGAGCTCTGAGGGGTCAAAGATTGTGGGGTTTTTACTTTTCTTCTCCTCCTACTGAGTATGGTGTCTGTCAGTTGAAGGCAGCAGGAGATATGCTTGTTAACAAGGTGAAACACAGCTGCTAAAGCCTCTGAGTCAGTGTGATGTCACTTAGTTCTTTTTGGTTCTGTCCCAGCAAAGGCATAGGGGTGTAAGTCCAGAATAGATCATTGATCTTTTGATGCGATTACAGCTTGGGTGAATTTTTGGAGGCCTATATTTAAAGTTTAAAAAGTTGGAAGTTTAGGGTCCTTTCAAGATGGGTTTAATTTCTGATTTCAATGGAGACACCCTGGGCCCCAGTCAGTGGGTCCTGTAATGGATATGAGTTCAGATAGGGTGTCCAGAGTTTCTCTAGAACCTTCCCCCTTCCTCCCACCCCCATCCAAGCCAGGCTGTCCAACTCCAACGCCAGCAAGCCGGAATTCACAAGCCGTCTGCCACTCTGGATGTGGCTTCTCTAGGTTTTCCTGACCGTTAATGGCTGAGAGCTTTGGTCTTTCTCTGGTCTCTCTAAAGACAGACTACAGTCATCAGAACTGAAATGGACTTCTCCCCATAAAATCAGCAGGCAGAGAATCCATTTTAGATACTCTGCTCGTATGACAGATGACCCTTGGCCTGGTTAGACTTGCAGGAGCCCCAAGCCCTCAGGTCTTCCTTGGCTGTCCAGGAGGGAGGGCAGCTGCACTCCATCAAAGGGCCATAAAGGGGTGGGGGAGGCTCTGGTTTTCAGGGATTCCTCTGGGCTTTGGCCTTGGGCGGGTCCCTCTTTCCTTGTCTATCCCTGTCTATTAAAGGACATCCTAACTCAATTTATTTTCTGGGCCAGAGATTCTGAACTTTTGGTGAGCAATAGAATTAATTTAAATAAGGGGAAAAATGTGACAGGGGAAGCACTCTCTATTTTTTAATTTCTGAATACTCCTGAGGAAACTTCCAAAGCTTTGAAGAAACCCCAGTGATATTAAAATGCAGAAGAAGACTTGCTCCCTCTTTTTTTTTTTTTCCACTGTGCATGCGGGATTCAAATTTTTTCCTGGAGAATGGAAAGGTTGGTTGGTTTCAGTTTGTCCCTTCAGGAAACTCAATTAAATTCTACTAGGCAGTTTTTTTTTCCATTTTGTCGGCAGTTTCATTTGTGGGTTTGTACTGGAGGGACTGGCCCTATAGGAATATGGGCCCTAGAAAAAAACTTTTGCCTCATTTAAAGTTAAAAACCTTTTTTTTTTGACATTTAGAAAAAAAATCTCTGACATAGCCTCTTCCCCGCCCCCCTCCCCACCAGTGTATTTTTCAAATTTTTAGTTTCACTTTGAAATCTACCTTTTAAACTGTATTTGTTTCCCTTGGCTACCTGTGGTTTGTACTACTTTTGTGGCTGGGATGTCACCCTGGTCACCTTGGCAATGTGAAATATTTGCACAAAATAAAACAACCCTCTGACTTTCCTTTGCACCTTGTTGGAAAAAAATTAACTTAATATACACCTGTCAAAACCAGAGACCCATTCTTTTTTCCATCCTGTCAATAGGGAATGAATTGTTCTGTCTGAGTTTTCACTCCCTCAAAATAACAGCAATGACTTATCTAATCACTCTGTTCTAATTGAATCAAATGGTGCCTCCCCTCCCCTACCTTCCTCTCTCTTTTTCTCTCCTCTCTCTCTCTCTTTCTCAGCAGTTTTCATCCAAGCTCAGCAAGAATTGGCAAGGGCAGTGGTTACCTTCCTCATATAACAGAATGATCATGAGCAGCAAGTCTGGGGTCAGAATGACTTGAATTCTGGTTCTGTAGTTTACCAGCTGTGTGACTTGAGACTTGCTACTTAACTGTTCTATAAAATGGGGCTATAATAGGACCTATGACCTTGTGTCATTGGAAAGGTTAAATGAGGTGTAATCTGAAGGCTTAGTACAATGCCTGGTACAGAGTAAGATCCCAAACACAGCCATCCTCATTATTATTAATATTAATCTGAAAAGTATTAATCCCATGAGATTCTCCCTGAAAAAGAAAGCCATGACCAACTACAGTGGGGAAATAGTGTATATTGATCCATCTGTTGGTGACTCATAATTATATTAACATAATAAAGGCTCTGAGAAGAGTTAAGAAACCTGTCAATGTTGTTTAATCCAGTATTTATCCAAATTATTGGTCTATGGAAACCCTCTTTTCTCTTCATAATGTTGCTTGGAACATACTTGGGGAATTCCTGAACCAGTGTGATTTTTCACTCCTCACCACCAATAATTACAGTTTGTACTAATCCTCTGTGGAATTGATTACATAGGTGAGTCATAGATAAATTCCACAATTTATACAAAAACATTTGTCAACCTGAGCCACACAAGGAGTGCTAATTGATCCAACGTGCTTTAACTCTTTTTTTTTTTTACCCCTCTTCTTTGTAAAATTAATCAGTTTATATTAAACTAGTACGCCTAAAGCGAATATCCAATTTTTACCCAAATTTTGCACATGGATATGACCTATTACCAACTCTCATCCTCTGGAAATAAAAATGTAAACTCTAGAAATGAAATGCCCTTCATGGAAGATACAGAGATGTTTAGATAGCCGAGGAAGCCAACAACATATGTGGACCTCTTCATTCACCCTGTGCACTGGCCAGGTGAAAATGTGAAAATGACACAGCGTTCTCATCATTGTAACAATGGAATCACTGTGCCCTAGGGACCAAACATCCTGGTGTGACCAGTGCAGTGTACAGATGCGGAAACAACAGTGGTGCCTTTCTGCTGTTGCTAGCTTTTTAAATCCAGTTTTTAGGGCCAATGGGCTCAAGAATAAGAATCACAGAAGCAACAGGAGTGAGTGCATCTCCCTCCTCTGGAAAGGTGTAGGACGAAGGTTGTGAAGTGAGCTCCGCACCAAGATTAGATTTGGGATGAGCGTGTGGCTGAGGAATTAGAACAGGATCAGGGTGTGCTTCAGAAAGAAGGACAGGGCATGGACCAAGACTGTGAGTGTCCCAGGAGAGGAGCTTCCCCAAGGGGATTGGGGTTCCAGGCTTGGCTCTGCATCACCGAGGAGCCAAGCACACGCTCTGGTTTTGTGACTTAGGGTGTCTGCTCCTGCTTGCAAACGCTGTGTTGCATCGTCTCTATACTTACTCTTGAATATATGCATTAAAATCACACCCTGATCGAAAAGTAAGGCCGTGGCCACGCACAAGCTATGTGGCCTCGGGTGGTCTTCTCTGAGTTTCATTTTGCTTATTGATAACACGAGAGTTTGGAAGACATCATTTCTGTTTTCTTCTAGAACAAAAAGAATTTGGCACTGTATGACTTGAGCAGGCATTAGATTATCATTCCACCTCTCGAAATCGTTGCTATGTGTTAAATGCTCACTGTTGTCTCTGAGGTGATTTTTAATTTCCAGTATGGCACGCATTAATTTGGAGCTCAGAGCTCACCCCTCACCGTGAGAGTTGCAACTAACCCACTGGGTGATTTTTAACTCTTTATGCCAGAAGTAGCTATAGTCAATAAATACTCCTTGTTTAATCAATAGCACAGTTAGTAGTATGTCAACAATTTAACAGCCCACCAGGTACTTTTCTAAGCTGCCTTAAAGGCAGACACAGCCAAACGCTGGCAATTAGATCTTCCATCTAAATCCGAGATCTGACCCCAATCCCGGTGTTAGAACAGGGTATGTGCTTGCTTCTGGCTGGAGGAGACAAGGTGGGAGGATGCAATCTTTTGTCAAAATGGGGCCAAATCTTGGGAGACAATATAGGAGCTTTGTTTCTTTTTCCTTCTTTCTGTGTGTGATGTTTTGTTTGTTCTGCAAATAAAAGCTAGCAAAGGTTCCTGTAAATGAAGACTTTGTGTTCCTCCAAGGGAGGCCGAGTTTACAAACAATCTTAGGACAAAACAGGCATTCTGGAGCCATTGGGGTGGGGGTGCCCATGAATTCCATTTGAAGAGCACCTTGGCCCTAAGAGGTGTTTGCCTACAGGTGTTTGTCTTCTAATGCAAGCAGGGGGATTACTTACCTCTGTTCTACCAGTAATAATTGAGTTAAATATTCCACCTTCCAGTGCCTAAAAAAGCCTGGGTCTTCTATGAGAGATGGTTTTAAAAGGGGATGAGACTCAAAGCTGAGTCAGAGGTAAATAGACATTTACTTGTGGAGGACTTACCCAACTTTTTTAAAAAATAGAGATTTATATGTCAATTCTGCTTCAATTTTTTAGTTTCAGGTGTACAACATAACGACTTGACATTTGTATATATAGTGAAATGAACATCACAACAAGCCTAGTTAACATCCATCGCTGACAAGTTTTTTTTAGGTCATGCTTCCAAGATTTTCAGAAAGTTATTCCCATTAGAAATGCCAAATACATTAAAATCTGTCATATCCCTCCGAAAAGTTTGAGTGTAGAATAAAACAAAATAACTGTTGAATGAATACATGAATAAAGGAGTTAATGAATAAAGGAACGGATGGAGGAATATCTATGGAATAAGCTCAGTCTTGCAAATAGTGGGCCACAACCACAAATCATGAAGTTTTGATTTTATGCTGAATCTTTTTATTGCAGCATTTGACCCATATCTTATATTCACACCATTGACTTTGGCACTTTAACTTTTGACCAACTCAGGGCTGTCAAGGATTTCTTACTTGACGTCCCCCATCTTCAAAATAATATTTGTAAAACACAGACCAGCATGGAACAGAAGAGATACAAGTGGGGCATATTTTATTTCTTTCATGCTTTCTGTCATGACTGTCCCTAGGTCCTGGCCTGACTTCCTTTTATCCCTGGTCAAGAAGTCCGGTAAGTCTTATCATGATTGAACTCTGAAGGTTTCTTCTGTATGCCAAGATTCTATACTATGATTCCAATTCTTCTCGAATTTCAGTGGAGGAGAGAATTTAATTCTATTGCTGTCTTGAAATTCTCATTTGATTTAGAAAATGACTCATGTGACTTTTACCATATGAAAGGCATCGAAAAAGAAAATAAAAATCTCCTAGATGGGATTGTCTGACACATACATGTTTTGAAAGAAGATCTGACCCAAATGATAGACCAAAGCTTTTGGAGGGCAGGAATTAGACCCCCATAATAGGTGCTGAGTTAACACTTTTTGTGTAAATGAATGAATGATAAAATTTTGCATAACTCTTTTCTTTGGGCTTATCACAGCTCATCTAGACTCTTTCATATTTAAACATTTAAATGTTTTTACTTAACATTTATATTTAAATTATTTTGGATCTCACTCATTTAAAGCTCAAACATTTTTTGAGCACATACTTTGTGCTACATTTTATGGTATGCAATGGATGGGTGTATAGCGATGAACAGAAAAGATGAGTCCCCACACTTCACAGTGCTACAGTGTAGCAGGAGAAGTCGGCATTGCATTATCTGAATATATAATTAAAAATTGTGAAAAGTGCTATGAAGGAAAAGAACATAGGGTGCTGTGAGAGATAATAATAGGGTGTGGAGGGGGCAGGGATATACTTTGGATTTACATATTTAGGAGAAGTCCTTGAGGAAATCACATTTTAGCTGAAGTCTCAAGAACAAGGGAGTGCAAAGCAAATAGAGGAGAAAGGGTGTTTCGGCCATCAGTGTGTAGGAAGGATGGCGATAGGAGAGTTTAGGGCATCTGGAGAGGTGAAAGAGGGCCCGTGTGGCGGGATGGTAGAATACCAGGGGCGGAGAGGGGAGAGAGTGCAAACTGAGGCCAGGAAAGCAAAGCAAGGCAATCAGGAGGGGCCTCCTTGGCCGCTATTCCAGGAGAATGACCTGGAGATGAGCAAGAATAGGAGAAGGAAGACCACACAGGAGACTGGCAGACTACCTCCTCCCAGCTCACTTGTGGGAGCAATGAATGAGCTTGGCGCCATGACTGAGTGGCAGTGAAACAGAGTGACAGGGCATCGGAGGTAAGGTCTGAAGAACTGAGTTGGGTGCAGGCTCTGTGACTGATCTTTTAGACAAATTACCTGCATGAATAACTTGACTGGAACTCAGTTTTAGAATCATAAAAACAATCACGGGTTGTGTGGAGATTAAATTGCATAGATATATATAGAGAGATTCATACACTGCCCGGCACAGCACATACTTCTTTTCTTCTTGTTTAAAAGACTTTTCTCTGTTCATCCATCTGGCAAACTCCTAATTATCCTTCATAGTTATTCCATCCCATTCCCTGTGATACCTTCGCTAATCACTGAATATTTACAGATGTCACTGGATCGCTCCCAGCACTAGGTGTAATTAAAGAATTTTAAAAATTGTTGATTTTTGTGTGTGTTAATTTTGTAACCTAAATTGTATTTACTATTTAGAGAGCCTTGTTTTGAAATTGTTACAATGAAAAACTATTGGGAATTTATTTCAATTTATAGAAATAAACACTTTATATATTGGTAAAGTTTGTTCATATACATGTTCTTATATCTCTGATTACTCTGAGAGGAAATTGTTGTGCTATGTACATTATTATTTTATACATTATTTTAAAGGTCCTCAATATTACTTTAAAGGTCTATAATAGGATTTTTTTTAAGGAAAAATGCTTTATTATTCTTTCTCTAGAATTTGCTTAAAAAGAATGCATGGATTAAGGTACGAAATAAGATCTTTGGTAGCAGAAAGGGATCTGGGAGTTTTCAGTTTATAATTATGGCTCTTTCTAGGCTTTCTACTGTTATCTTAGCTATTCCTCAATGCCTACCTCACATCCTATGTTCTTCACAAAGCCTTCTAGTTTGGTGGCTAATCTTCCACCCAAATTTATTGTGCCATAGAGTTGTGCATGGGAATGTGGCTGCCTAGTAAGGAACTGTATTTCCAAGGTGCCATTGCAGGATCATGTGACTAAGTTCTGGCCAGTGGACTAGACCTGCAAGTGACGTGTACCACTTAGTCTTATGCCCTACCAGACTGCACATGCGCTCTTCATCCCTTCATCCTCCTTCTCCTTTGAACGGGAGCACTGATCAGCTGATAACCACCTTCGACCATACAGATGAAGACAATCCCCTCCAGGATTGCTGAGAAACAATATGGAAGGAACTTGGGAACTTGAATGACCATGTACGGTAGGACAGTTTGCCTTCCTCCTCTGGGCTATGACATGAGAGAGACATAACTCTCTTTGTTATTTAAACCACTGCATTATTTTTTCTGCAGAGTAGTTGAGCCTTTTATTCTATCTCTATCAAAAAGCGGTACTTGAAGTGGAATGGTATTGTAATAAAAACCTAAAATGTGTGTCATTAACTCTGGAGGTGGTATAACAGATATTGTATTCTGGCATACTTTGTTATGACAGATTAGCCTTTTACAGAAATGAACCCCCCTTCTAGTCTCAATTTCAACCAACGCTTGTCTCCATTGAACTTCCATAGTACTTTCTGTTTGAATTCTACTTAGTTCTTTATGTGATTAGTCAGCATGTTGAAGGAGAACTTAGTAATAATAATTCTAATAATAATTCATTACATTTGCATATTGTTTTATAGTCTACAAGGTTTTAGTTTTACATTTCTTAGTGCATTTACTCTTCACAAAAATCATGAGATGTTGGGATTCATTTATCTTGTCAGCATTTATTGGATATCTTTTATATGCCATGCAATGCACTGGGTCTGTAGGCAACTCTTTAGACTGAGGCTTTTTATCTTGGAAGAGATTTCACCTAAGGAAACATTAGGAAGAGAAATAGGAGTCTCAAATGAAAATATTGTTATCATAACTTTTTTTGCATCCACCACCTGCGATCCAGGAAATCAAGTGATGTACCCAAAGTTGCACAGCTTGTTAATGCTCTATGTATTGGACAATACCACTCAACTCAAATAGAAAATTTCTAATGGTTTATAAAATGTATTTATACAGTAGTTCAGTTAATAATAACTTTTGCTTACGTATTTTCATCCACTTCTTGTAACAGTGGACTGAAGCACAAATCATATTGATCACATCAAGTGAGGCTATAATTCAATCTGTCAACATTGAGTTTATTAAATTCTTAGAGCATGGGAAGTAAGTGGTTTGGGTAGTAAAGGGTGGTAGACCAGTAAAAACTTCAGACAGTCTGGAAACATCCCAGAAGCAATAGTTGGATTACATTGTTTCTTAGAGTACTTAATAAAACACTTTTTATGGCTGATGGATGATTTGATTTCTTCCCAGGTCACCTTGCTAAGACAAAGAAGCAGGACCATGTTAACAGGCAGTGAGAGTGATAACAAAATAAAATATATGACAGAGGAGGAAGGATCATCAGGAAAAAAGATGGAGGGTGAGCAGGAGGAAATGAAGAGCATGTTGGGAGCCTGAGGGGGTGGAAAGGATGATTAAATGGACTCACAACTTGTGAAAAAATGGGGGGCGGGAGAGAGAGAAAGACAGAGAGAGAGAGAGAGAGAGAGAGAGAGAGAGAGAGAGAGAAGAACTAGTGAGACGAGATTTAGGCACAATAAAATGACATGGAAAGTAGAATGAGAATAAAATGAGAGATACTTTTGGGTCTAGGCATCTTGCTAACTGTAATTTTAAAGTACAAGGATAATTGGGATACTGAGACTTAAAAGACAGGGAATTTATTCCAGAAATATTTATTGAGTTGTGACTATGTGCAAAACCCTGGAAACTGAATGATGATGAAAAGAAAGGTAAGGTAATCTCCGCCTTATGGCTCGCAGTTGAGGAGATAAATGCATGGTAACATACCTATGATCTTTCTTTGCTCTCCGGCCTTGAGTCAATAGTACATCTGAAGAAGTATAGTGCCTTCCTCCCACCTTGGGGATTGGAATAGATTCAGCATTAAAGGATTAAAGGCTAGACACCATAGGGTTTTCTAGATTTTGTTTCCAATCCCTCTCCAATTTAATTTCCTGCTGAAGGATGTGCTAGAGTGGCACCCAAAGCGGGGTTTGAGATAGGGGACATGACGTGGTCATCTGTTTACCTCCGGCCTCTCAGTATAGAAGAGCTCTTTCGCATAAGGTTTTGGCTTGCTTTCTATCTACAAAGTGGCCCCCAGATCATCACTACGGTTTCAATTGGTTTTGAAGTGTCGCTGAAAGAATTCTTTTGTTTTTGCTTTAGGCTGGCGGGTTTGCACTGTAACTATATCTGCTTTTCTACATCTCTGTTTGACACTGGGTTGACCTCTGCTTACCTCATACTTGCTAAAAAGAAACACATCTAGTACCATCCACCTCTGTGATAAGGGCAAGAGAAAACAAACAGTGGAAAGACCCTTTAGAAGCAGATGACCTACTATTAGCTGTGGGAGCCACACAGCTAGAAAGGAGGCTGTCTACCGTGGGCATGGAGGAAGTAGGGAGGATACAGTATTTGGCCTTCCAGCTTCAGAACTTTGTTTGGGGAAGAGCTCTAGGCTTGACTGACACTAATTTGCTATGTGTGGTATGTTTCATGGGTAAATAAAGTGAAACGTAATTTCTTAGCCTGTTATTTAGTATCAAACCATAATTTCCTTGTCTCTCTAGGATCAATGACCTCAACTAGATAGGTCAAGTCACTAGAAAGAGGCTTCAGGGTATCTTCAGTTCACAATTCCATCTTCCCCTAGGAATCACTCCCCTTCATCTCCACCTCCATCTCCCTTCCCTTGGATTAAACCAAACTACTTGAAGGTCACCAAAACTCTGCTTGCTTGGTTGTTCTAGGAATAGGATTTGGGACCACCTTCATGATATGAGGTTAAAATACAAATCGTGTGCCAGTGAAATTCAGGCACCCCGAATATTTTTGGGAGGTGTTAAGTGGTGATGTCTTTCCTTGTCTCTTGCCTGCACAAGTATCACTGTCTTTAGTCAGAAAGAAAAGGAAATTAAAAAAAATAAGTTTGATGAAGCTGAGTAATACTGTATGTCAGCTATAATTTAATATATATATAGTCACAGGATATGGAGTCAATGGAATGGTAATAGATATATACGATGTCAGAGTGGCAATAGATTGGGGGAGGGGAGTTATCACTTTGTGAGGGGTGAAATGTCTAACTCTTACATTGTTTTGTACACCTGAAACTAAAAAAAAAAGTTTCAGTTTAGGAAATAATACCTATGTTAACTTATGTAATTGTGTTAATGTATATGTCATAGCAATGAATTAACCGACAAATTAACTGAGTTTAAAGACTTTTGAAAATGATTTTAGGTATGGAGAGTCAAGTCTGAGGCTCATCGAATATTTTGGAGGAAATAATGGTCAAGGAAGGAAATTAAAATTGACTGCAAATATACAGAAGAAAGCTAGAGAAATACATATTTCTGAAAATAGGTAAAATCCAAAGATTTCAAGGAATGGAAAACCTCCATGAGGGAAGTCTCCCAGATGCTGTCATTTCTGTTTCAGACCTCCAGTCCTGTGCGCTCTTTGTTTTCTTTCTCCTTGTGTATGTTTTCTTAGGTGATCTCACATAGGCCTTTCACATGCTGATGACTCATCACATTTTATCCCCAATTTTGGCCTCTCTCCTATATACCAGACTTCTTCAGCCTATATTTCTACTTGTACGTCTAACAGGCATCTCAGGATTAATGTTTTAAAGTAGATCTTATAATTCCACCTTCCTTGAAAACTCGTCTAACCCTGCCCCTCACAAACTTTCTACCTTTTTTTTTTTAACCATTTCAGCTATTTTCTCTTTAAGGCAATTCCTGCCTCTAATTCATCAGCAATTGTGTTAGCCGAACTTTTAAAATATCCATCCATTTCTCCCAATTTTTCCTACTATCATCCTAATC
Source organism: Rhinolophus sinicus (assembly GCF_036562045.2). NCBI lineage: Eukaryota > Metazoa > Chordata > Mammalia > Chiroptera > Rhinolophidae > Rhinolophus > Rhinolophus sinicus. Next base: position 102,294,280 of record NC_133752.1, on the reverse strand, counting down.
AAAGTATACCATATATTGCCTGAACTAAGGTGGTAACCTCCTCAACACTCATTTTTCTCTCATTCATTCCCACATAACAGGCAAAAACTTTAAAATATAAACCAGATTACATCACTCTTCATTGTTGAATGAATAAATGAATTTAAATCAATCTTGTGCCATCCCAAAGGCAACAGACCAAGAAATACTTAAGCTCAACAAGTAAGAAATGTTAATTTTTAAAAATAAATTTTTAAAGTGAAAATGTTTATTTATCGAGCAGCACAGACTATTAGTTTATCAAAGGATCCAGTGATTCCTTTTCACTAGAGTTATGTCACGGGGTAAAGACCAAGTTGCCTAAAAATCTTTAGTCTAGAAGGGAAAAGTCTGATTGAGCAACTCCCACGTTCTTTAGTTATCTTTTAAATAATATTGGTTAATGAAAAACACGTCAATGGTGGGAAGCATATTTTCAGCTTTTGTCATTAACAACTGAGCCAAAATTCTTATAGGAGCATGCAGTTCATCAAATATGATGTTGAACTATATATACATATATTTTTTTATTTTTTTTTGCGGCAGATGGGGGGACCCTACTAGGTAAAAAACTTCACATTAGTATTTCAACCAAGGTTCCAATATACCTCCACAGTCAACAGTAACCTAAAGTAGGTTAAAATCATTGTTAATAGTCAATCTAGCAGTAGATGGGATCTAGTGGAGTAGAAAGTGATCTGGACTTTGATTCAGAAAATCTGACTACAAATTCTGGCTCTAACACTTCCAAACTGTGTGATCTTAATCAAATTACTTGATCTCTCTGGTTCTCCTTATCTATAAAAAGGAATGATGGCCATCTTACAGGGAATTACAGAAATTAAAAAAATATGACATGTTAATATGCTTGGTAGATATTAAGCCCTCCAATGTTACCCGAGTGACATTCAAATTGGTTTAAGAGATTCCAAGTGTTTTCAGTGGTATGAAAGTGTGTCCTAAAAATACAAATGCCAAAAATATATAATGACTTTTGCTTATATAAAAAGAGATGCCTTCTGAGTTGGGTAGATTGCTTTTAGCTGCCAATGCGAGAATGCTCAATTAAATTGATTTAAACATGAAGGAAAAATTATTTCTAGAACAAGAAATGCAATGTAGGGTGGTTGCAGGTTTGGCTGGATAAATTCCTCAGGGACCCAGTGACTTTCTATCTTTTCACTCCACTGAACCCAGTGTGTAGGCTTGGTCCTTTGGTTTTCCAGGTCACAGTCCCTAGGGAGCTGCTCTGGTTCTAAAGATCACTGTGTACACCTCGCCTGAGGCATGGCAGGCAGGAAGACCTCTCCTGAAAAGTTCCCATCAGGCATTCTGTTATGTCTCTTGGCCAGAGCTGCATTACAAACTGGGACCAAGCATGCTGCCAGCAAAAGGAATTGGAATTGACGCTGATGGCTTAAATTCAACATTTTCTCCCTGGGGTTGGGGAGTGGTGCACTTTCCATGAGCATATAACCCCTTGATACTTGAACAAAAAAGTGTTCTGTTAGCAAGGAAGAAAGTAGGGGGTGAGGGAGGAAATGGTTGTGGTATAGGTAACCAACAGTGTTTTTCACACCATCCCCATCTTTTTTGAAGGGAGGAGGGAGTTAGTGGTTATTGCAAAACTCAGAATGAGAGGATGTCATGATGGCTGAAAGGTTGGAAATTACGGTTGTCTGGTCTTTATGCTCAGGCATTGACCATGTTTTCTGTTTTCAATGTCATTGATTACCTAACCAAAATACATAATAAGCACAGGAAAACTCCAATATTAGAGAAGTGACTTAATGACTCTTGTTTCTTTTGCTGTTGTTTGGCTGATATTTTAGACAAACCCACTTGTCATATGAATTTGATTGAATGGACATAAAATTTAGATCTTGGTCTAGGAAGGAGAGAAATTTTAATCTTAGAACAGGAACTAAAGAGGAAATTAGTACTTAGGAAATACATACATTAGAAGATGTGTAAAGAGGATTTAAAATATATTTTTTCAGAGCAACTGGAGTGGAAAAATCACAAAGAAAAGATCATTCTCTGATGTTTCCTAATACCTGGTGTCATTTCTCTGTACTTCTAATATCAGTCCTTTATTCTTTTAGGGACTAATCTCGTATCTGAAGAATAGCTTGTATTTTATTTGTTTGATGTTTTTAATAGTGGTTTAATCATTGTATATGATCAGGCAATGCCCCAAGCACATTGGCTGAAAAATGGTTTATAAATAATATTATTGTTATCTTTATGTCTTGTAACAATACACAGTTTATTAAGATTATATCTAGGCTAGAAATAGTTCAACATATGTGATTATATGTAATCAGTCTATTTTTTTCTGCCTTTTTTTTTGATGCTGTTGCTCTCACTCAACTTTGTTCTTATCGCTAAACAAACTATTGCTTATAAGTTGTAAGTGACTCTGATTTGCTTTGAAGAGTAATTCTTTACAGGTTTCAACAAGAGTTTATTCCTGGTAGGACTGGGATCCAAAGAAACTCCTTGTTCCCAGTGGACTTGCATTGATGGCAGGCGTAGGAACATGTGGAAACTGACTGGTCACAACTTTCAGTGAAAGCCCAGAACCCTGAGTGTATCCAGAGGCTAAAACTACGACTAATAGAAATAACTATTAGGGAGGCCTATTTTAGCTTGATAATAGAAATCACTTTATAAATATTAGCATTGTTTACGTATACTCTAGCCTACACTGTGAGACTGTGAGCTTCCCATCATTGCAGGTGTGCTAGCACATAGGCCACTTACTTGGGATGTTGTGAAGAGAATTCCTATATTCCATAGAGGGTAGTATTCAACAGCCTCACAAGTGGCTTTCTTTTCTAAGGCTGTGTTTCTATGTAGGTTGTGGTGCCTTAGCTTTTCTCTCTGGTTGTGTAACAATACGGACTGTAGGACCACTCATCTAGTGTCCTTCAAGGGCAACATGAAGTGTACTTCCTAGTCAGCACATTTTGGTATGTCACGAGGAATGTTGTGATATTTATCAGTCTTATACAAGGGGTAACAGTTGCCTGGGGTTGTAGCTGGTTGGCTTTGGGGGTTAGAGGTTCAACTTCAGGAGATCAAAGTTTATATATCTGATTCTCTATGTGGGTCAAAGCAGTTCCCTCTTCTCTGTGCATATTAACTGATGTACATGATATAAAATTTTGGTAAGTGAAAAGTTAGAAAAGGTAAAGATATTGTTATTAAGGCATGGCCTGTGCTCCTGCCATGTAATGGGTGATTTTGCAGAAATGCTACCAAAATTGACTAGGAGCATCAACCGTGCAAATGCATTCCTACAGCCAAACAAACAAACAAACAAATACCCAAAAAACAAAAACACACCAAATCCAGGCAAATACACCACTGACAGTGGTACAGTGGTAGGAGGTGCTGTATTAGGGATGCAATATATGGGAAATCTGAGAGCAAACACTTTGTCAAACTCTCTGTTGAAGGACAGAAATGTTGGTGGCTTTGCAGATCACCACAGACAATAAAAAACAATGAAAAGCATCTTTTTACTGTCAATGTTTAAAACTCAGCTCAATTGCAGCTTTTTCCATGAACTGTTCCTAGACCATGTCTTCACAAAGCTGGAATCTTCTTGGAGTTCCAGATAGTCTAGGATATCCCTTTGGTCCTGAAGTATTTATTTTATTGCTATAAAACTCTTGTAGTCTTAGAAATCAGCTGGCTGCAATTACCTTAAAAATATCGAAACCTGTATTTTTTGCCATTATTTTGGCACTTGTCAAATTGTAAAGAGGATTATATATACAAATACTTACACACAGAAATGTGTGTATTGTTTTGCTTTGTTTTAAAGTCACAGTAAATGCCTTTTAGTTCTCTCTCTGTATTTGAGTTTGCTCACTCCTATGAGATATGGTTTGATAAAGCTGACAAGTTCCTGACATCCTAATCTCTCGTGACAGCAGTCTTCCTTGCAAGGCTGGTGTTGTCTGGGGGACGCTTAGACAGACTCATGGTATACCAGATGTCCGTCTTCTTTTGTGGCTTTTCCTTTTTCAAATGTAGCAGAGATGGCAACTGCTGAGTGCTACTACTGAAAGTGTTTGGTGTCACGCCAGGTATCGTTCCTGTTTTCAAGTAGACTAAAAGTATGCAAACAAGAAGTAACTCTGTGCCAGACAGCAGTGAGATGCCACTTTGGCAGGGATGCACTAGGAAGAGCTGACCCTCCCAGCTTGAACCAGCTGCAGACAATTAAAGAGGCAAACGGGTGGGTGCCAACATCAGGCAAAGAGCTTCCTCCCCTAGATCTGCAATCTCAAGTTTTGATTCCTTTCCTGCCTGATAGATGGGGACACATGAATGGCAGACGGAAGAAAACCCTTTCATTAATCCAACACCGTTCACGGCTCCTAGAGCTTCTTTGATTGGGTTTATAATCTTTCACTTAACTGTCAGCACAAAGGAGGAGCCACAAACTACTCTCTCCTGCAGTCCTACTATGTGACATCTGCGGATCCAGGGCTTCTCTTGGGTGGTCTGGCCTGGCTTTGCTGGTCGGAGGCTTTTCCAAGGAAGTGAGTAGCTCCAGTTTCCCTGACTGAAGCCTCTACCTGCCATCAAGTGCTCACCTCTGCTTGTGCAGAGCAATTACAGGGTCTAGATTTAATACTTCAAGGAAGAAAAGATTGAGAAGCAAATTTGTAAGTGCTGCTCTAGCTAGTGTTTAGTAGGTTTGTTAGGCCATGGAAATCCTTTTTCACTCAGATGGATTTTTCTCCTTTTTTATCTTCTTTTTTATTTTTGATTTCTTTCACTATTTTAAATTCAAATGATTCAATGTTATTTTTTCATTTTTTGAGCAACATTAAGCCCCAAAGAGGATTTGTGTGTCTACTTTAAAAAGACTTTCCTTTTGATTTGTCACCTAATTCGATACTACTCTCTAGTATAATTACAAATTTTTCGTTTTGTGAAGAATGACTTATGTCGATTTAACTAAGTTTGATACATCCTTTGTGGAGTATTGTTCTGGAACTATCACTTTGTATTTAGGTAATATGAGGCCAACCCAATCTCTCAGTGGCCTTCTAGTGGCTTTGAAGAAAAAAAATCCCATTTATTGAATCTGAAAATTAAAAAAATAATGCTGACAAGCATTCACTGGTTTAATACCTGCCCCCCACCCCAAGCAAATTAATCAGCAGTTGTCAAACCTATTACTTGTCATTAAATTTTTAAATTTTCTTAAAATGTTTACACAACACATAAATATTAACTTGCCAACTTTAATCGTTGGCTAAATGTATGCTTTATTAGATTTTCTTACTAATTTTTCTATATTGCATTTTAATTTTCCATTCATGTGTTTCTCTTTCTGTTTTGACTCTAATGGCTTCCCATACCTCTTTATAGTCCCTACCTCATCAATAGATTCACTGATGAAAGTTTCTAGATAGACAAGTGATGGTACATCCAGAATGTCTGTTTTCTGCCCTCAGCAATTATTTGCTAGTCATTTTGTTTGAGTAGCTTGTGAAGGTCCTGGTACCCTGGTCATGGTAGGATGACAGAAACTGAGGTGTTTATTAACACTGGGACATACATTCTCTTGTGGATTTTCAGAAACGTACCAAAAATGTTTTACGGGAAAAAGGAGAAACTTGAATTTTCATTCCATCTTCTCGGGCAGAGTTTCCCAACCTTGGTGAAACTGCCCCTTGGGCCCAGATACTTCCTGGTGGCGGACGGCTGTCTGCATTGCAGGGGTTAGGAATTTACAGCATTGTAGGACTTGACTGGGCGCCATCCACTAGAGGCCAGCGGCAGTTGTGACAACCAGAAATGTCTCCAGACATTGCCAAATGTCTCTGGAGGGACAAACTCGCCCTGTTTGGGAACCAGTGTTTCAGAATGATGTCTATACTGCCATCATCTTGATATAAAGAGCGGATGGAAAGCACAGAGATTCATGCTGTTTGAATGAAACCTTCCTGGTATTTGAGGAAAATGCTCCCAACATACGTGAGGGGCAGAATTAACTGCTAGACGTGTAGTTGTACCTACCTTCCCTTTTCCTCTCAAGTAGACGCTGTCCAGGGCCTATGAGAATTGCTCATTGTCAAAGCTGCGTCCCCAGGGCTTCCCGCATGCAGAGCTCTGGCTGGTGCCTGAGCAGGCTGCTTTCTCCACTGTTGACACTGGGTTTTGGGTCTGGAGGCTTTTCTATGGGAAGCATCCTGGAGTCATCTTGTTTTGTTTTGTCATGATGGTATGAAGAAGGACCAACACATTCAGCCTCAAAGCCAGCAAGAGCACTTGGTGACACTCTGGAGTCCCTGTCTGCCAAATTTGACTTTTCTCCTTCTGGTCCCGATTTCTATCCTGGCGAAGTCACAGTTTAATTTGTGGGAGGATGACCCCACTCATCCACAGGACACGGGAACAGACCACTTCTTAGTGGCCACGTCTGATGAGTCCCTTGACATGGGGGTGGGGAGGAAGCCTAAGTTTGCGCTGAAATTCTGAAGAACTGCCAGTCAAGGGCAGATTCGCCGAAGGTCCCCACTGACCCAGATCCTCTGTTATCTCGAAGGCTTCATCTCCTAAGACAGTGTTGACTAACGGCTTTTCTTTTATTCTCCTTTCTGTTTTAAAAGAATACTGAATAAACTTAATTCTTCACCAAATCTTCAGCAAATGCCTTTTAATCCAACACAATGGTAGTTATTTTCAGAAGGTCGGCAAAGGACTGCCAGAGCTTTCTATTTTTCGATCTGGGTTTTTTCTTCAGACAGAAGCACTCAGTCACATTTAATCTTGGCTTGCACCAAGCCACATTAACTTTGTTTAAACAAGGCTGATAGAGCTGCCTTCAGCTCTTCTAGTGTCTTTTTCATCTCCCAAGGAAAGCCTTACAATTTAAATAACAGATTAAAATACACGCGCACAGAGAAGAGATTCACAGATACCATGTATCTGTGCTCACTGTAACTTCTCAGATTTGATTCCACACCCAAGCTGGGTTTGTTGAAGGGAGAGAATGGCTTATGAAAGCACCAGGTATATATGGAGAGAAAGAGTTCAGGAAAGTCCCAGATGCTTGAAAGAAACGACCCTTAGAGAGGACACTGCAGGGGCTGGACAGGTGCGCTGCTCTGTGCATAACGATTGAAGTCTCCCTTGACTGGCAGAGGTCCTGGGGACCCTGTTCTCAAGGTAAGAACACTCTAGAGATTGTTTGTCTATGTCACCAAAGGATGGGTCCTCTGCACATCTCAGGTGGGGCTTCCTCCGGTTGTCATCGCCACTGAAGAGCACAGTTTTGAACCAGCTCTTCCACACTCCTGCAGCTCTGAGTTCATTCTTCCCAGCTCCCAGCCCCACCCCATCTCTTTTAAATAATTCTTATTGTGAAGACATTTTAGATAGAAGTTAAACCCATAATGCAGGGTCTGGTATACCCTTCCCCCAGGTGCCACTAATGGTAACATCCTTACACCACTTTGGAACTCCCACCCCATTTTAAGAGCTCATTTCTCTTTCACTCGGAGGGAAACCACAGAATTGCCCACTGATACCAGTAATGCTTAGGATAAATAAGATGCTTGGCATGTTGCCCGTTGTTTAACATTCTCTAACCAGAGTGTATTCTTTTTGTCATTTTAGGAAGTAAAGCTTTGTATTCAAACTTATTCTCAGGCGGACAACGTGAGATGGACAAGAGTCAGAAGCCTGTCTTCATGAAGTGTAGGCAAGGGTGAGATTATGCCTTACTCTCTTCTCCTGCTTTAGAGCTGGGGAAATATTTATGGATTAGGCCATCTCTATAATCCAAAAATCTTAGCAATTTTCTTCAGTGTGATCCCAGCCAGTTGATTTCAGGCTGCCATATTTATATCAAATGTACATCGTTAAGACTAGTAACCCTTGGGCTAATGTCTGTTACACAGTAGTTATAAATAAGATTGCTTTATCAGGATCTGTTTTTGGGTGTGGAAGTATAAATCGTGAAGCCACTAGAGAACCCTGAGTGGCAGATTGTTTTACTGACAAAATATAGGGATTACAAAGAATTAGAAAACTGAAGTGGGAAAGGCCTCTCTACGATGGATAGACCCCAAGAAATTTGTTCCTTTCTCTTTGTCTTCTAGACATTGCAGAAATAGGAGCACAGGCGGGTGACACATGGCAGTTATTGAGGAACTCTCCTCTTTCACCAAATTGTAGTGCTTTTTAGGAGAAGGAGAGAGGTTCTCAGGAAGCATTGGGTCATGATCACATTCAGTTTCAATCTGAGTCCATTCTATTTCAGACTGAGGTCCTGAGTATCAGAGACCTTTGGGTAGAATTTGCTTGTTTATACACACCTTGTACAGGTGCACTGCCCCTCCCCGTCTCTCCTCCTTTTCTGTCTTTCCACTCTTTAGCCCACCCTCAACAAGATCTCAAAAATCTTATTTGCGTGCCTAGGAAAACCTTAGATGAAATAAGATAACACCACTAAGGAGGAAAGATGGAATTATGGCTATCCAGTGGACTCACATTTTGTCTGTAACTCTTTGACTGTAGTTAATAAAATGATTGTTTCTGTTAATCCCGGGTAGGAGGCTTAAATCAATAGAAATACTGTCCAGAAACTAACCGGGTGGTCCCTCGTTATAACCACAAGAGAAGAGTGGAAACAGTGTACTGCAGGCATTTGTGCTTTTCGAAGGAAAACAAAACAGAAAACTTAGCTTATAATTCCTTTCAAGGAGCTTTCCTTGAGCAACGAATTTTGAATGGAACATTTTCATTTCATCTTGTATAATGAAATCATCACACAGATCTTACATTGTATAGAAATCCCTGCAGAAACAAAAGTTGGTACGGTAGCTAAATTTTGCTCAACTCGAAATAGAGCATTAGACATTAATTTATGAATCAGAGCTGTTAACTGAAATGTACAATTTAATTTCTAAAGTAGGTTTTTATCCCAGAGAATCAGATTGATTGTCACTCGGGTAAAATGTACTCTCTCTCTGCCAGTTCTCCATTTCAGTTCCTGCTGGGTAGCTTCAGGGTTGCAGTCTGATGATAATCCACTGTTTGAGCTTTTCTCCAGCACCTCTCCTGTTTACACCTGCAGTGACCTGGGTTCTTGCTGTTTCCAGGGCCATGCTGGCTCCTGGACATCATGGAAATGGTACCAGCGCTTTCGTCTGGGTCACTGTGGTTATCATCACACTGCAGTTTGAATACTGGTGCTACTGGTTAGTCTGGGATAAAGTGTTGTAACACTAATGAAGACTCAGGTCTCGGCTTGTCCCGTGGTGGGTAGTGGGGTTGCTTAACACAGCAGTTCAGTTCAAAGTGAAGGTAGGAGGGAGTGGAAATCGTACATCACAGATCACAGAGCAGACGCTCACCCAGAAATGCCAGCGTTCCTCTGTTGCAGAGCGAACTTGCAAGCACACGAATTATCGATGGAACTCACCAGCATGTGTGCAGGGAAAGTGAAGCCAAGAGAGCAATAGGAGGAATCCATCCAACTAATAAGAAGCTTATAACTCTTTGGCAATTTGTTTGACTTGGGAGTTATTGCAAAGTCAGAAAGGTATTGGGCCTCCGGGATTTTGGCAACGTCGCTGGGAGTCTCCTACTGTGAAAAGTAGGCTTTGCCAATGGGACTTTTTTTTTTTTCTTCAGGTGTTCAGTGTTGAGTTTTTCAGGCCAAGACTTCTGGAAAAAGCAACATTAATCACACTGGCATTGAGGTTCGCTGGTGGCTGCACGAACTCCCCCATTCAAGCGTGTGCTGTTAAGATGAAGATCTTAGATGAGCTGACGCATTCATTCATCCATCCACTCATTCAGCAAATGCTTACTGAGGTCCTACTGTGTGTCAGGAGCCAACCAAATATCAGAAGCCAGGCCTAACCAAGCGCTCTCCTCCCAAGTCTCTGAGCACACGTTTCTACGTTTGAATTCTATGTCCTTTTATTCTTTTCTTAACTCCTGACTGAAGTTCTGATTTGAAAGGAGGGCATGGGTTAAAGCCTTACAAGAAGAAAGATGCTGAAAGTACTTGTGGTTTATTAACTTAATCCTTTAAAACATATGAATTAAGTACCTATCATATGCAGTGGGCTCCAGAAATATGTGATTGGGGCAGACTTTCTATAAAGGAAATTTTTGCCTACCCACGTTCTACATACTCAACTTTCTTACTCTAAATTTTTGGGTTTTACAGAAATAGTAATTATCGCTGTCCATAATCTAAGATTCAAAAGGAATATGAGTTTGTAAGATTCATACTTTGGAGCAAAGAAAAAGTTCAGAAAACTCACTCTCGCTTGCTTATGGGTCTGGGGGGCTAGACGGAGGCAGCTGTCTCTGTCTCAGGAGTGGTCTTCAGAAACCAAACACACTTTCTTCAAACTCCTTATTCTCACCTCTTCTACCATATCCATTCACTAGCCGGGTCCTGGCGATTCTATCTCCATAATGGTTTTTATATGTACGAGGTCTGACAATTAAGTTCACGAACTCATCCTAGAAAAAGTGCTCCATACTTCACTGCTGTGTATCACTACGGTCACCTTCGAAGAATTCCCCTTGGGAAGCTATGCACTGATGCCAGCACTTAGTCCACCCTTCAAAGCAATTTTGGGACTCTTTTTCTGGAATGGCCATCAGAGCTGTCATCGTATTATCCTTGATGTCCTGAATGTCATCAAAATGTCTTCCTTTCAATATTTCCTTTATCTTTGGGTAAAAAAAGAAGTCATTGGGAGCCAGATCAGGTGAAAAGGGAGGATATTCCAATACAGTTATTCGCTGAGTTGGCTGAAAACTCCCTCACAGGCAGTGCTGTGTGAGCTGGTGCATTGTCCTGATGCAAGAGCCTGAATTGTTGGCGAAAACTTCAGGTCTTCTAACTTTTTCACGCAGCCTTTTCAGCACTTCCACATAGTAAACTTGATTAACTGTTTGTCCAGTAGGTACAGATTCATAATGAATAATTCCTCTGATATCAAAAAATGATTAGCAATATCATTGCGACAAGTTCACGAACTTAATTGTCACACCTTGTATATTTCTTCCCTTTCTTTTTTGACTGCCATGGCTTCAGTCCAGAACCTTTTATGATTCTTGAATGTATGTGATTACAATAGCATTCAGGTTAAAGAACTGCTTATCTCCAGTCTCTCCATTTTCCACACTACTGCCAGATTTATCTGTGGTAATGTGTTAGTCCTCTCCTTAAAAGTGACAATATTTGTATTGCTTCTCAGGGTAAGCGTGTATCTCCCAGCAGGGCATCAAAAACCTAAAGAAGCATGGGCATGGTCCTTCAGAATGCAAACTCTGGAATCAGAAACACCTGTGTTAAAATCCCAGCTTTACCACTTCAGCGTTAGTTTTCTCGTCTGGAAAATGGGTATGACAGCCAGGCCCCACTTGGCAGTGAAGGGTGAAACAGGACATTTGAATTCTCGGCGCACTGAGTAGACATTCAATAAGTAATGCTTACAATAATATTAAGTATTATTAAGTTCCAGAGCTCTGGTCTAATTTTGCTTACGATTTCCTGAAACGCCTTTATTTTCCCACCTTTGCTCACGGAATGTTTTGTGTAGAATGCTCTTCCTTTCTTCCTGTTATCTCTGTGCACTTTGATAGATTTTCAGTTGGGAGCTTGTGTGCCATGAAGCATTCTTTTGATTCCTCCGGAAGCAAACATTTTCCTCCCTTTAATGAACTCTCTGCTCTCCACCTGGTGCCTGGTGTGCAGTCATTCCCCGTGTTCTTTCCTGTCCCTTTGTCAGGCCATGGGCTCCTCAGCTCAGACAGCATCTTAACCAGTGTTCTCCTAGCACAGAGTCTGCAACGAGGGCTCTGGGAGTTGATTTGTTCATTTGTCACAGGTTGACTGGTGGGATAGCTGCCTGACTCAGGAGACACTGGTGTGTGTAGATTCCCTATCCCATAAACCCCAGTGCTCTCAGAGACCACCTGACTCTGGATGTTCCTGGTTTTCAACATTTCTTGGATTTGCCCATAAAGTTACTGGATTTCAGAGCTGTAAGAAGGCTTGAGAGACATGGAAATCTTTTCCTTCAGCCTCTTTGTTCCTCACTTGAGGTGTCACCTTCCTTGAGAAACATTCGCTAAAACTCATCTGGGATGGAGCTAATCCTTCCATCTAGTACTTCCTGATGCACGCACATCCTTCTGTTGAAGAATGCCATCAGCGGTTGCCATGATTTCTGTACCTGGCTGTCCCCTGCGGCGGACCTTATGTTCTCTGAAGGCGAGGCAGTGAGTGGCTCATTTGTCTCCAGCACTCAGCCCAGTACATACGAAAGAGTCGATAAACATTGACTAAACCAAATGGAACTCAAAGAGGTTAAATGACTGAGTTATTGCACTGCATCTCCCATGGTCTTTTCAGGGTAGCAGGCTGGTTTGCTTCATCAGACTTCCACAGTCCTCACTCTGGAGGCCTAAGGAAAATGCTGGTTGATAATCTGATGGTTAAAAGATTCAGTTTCAGTTCTGACTCTTGAGAGCATAAGAAAAAGCTCTGAGCAGGAAAAATCACTTACCTCTGGCAGAAAAAAAAAGAAAAAAAAAAAAAAAACAAGAAAAAAGTGATTACCTTGATTACTTTGGTAGGTAGCAAAAGCCACATGAGACATCTACAGGTGTATTGACAGTTTTTCCTTCCGAAATAGCGGCCCTGCGGTACTGGAGAGGCGAGGGAAACCTGCTCCCATTGCTGTCCCCTGGAGGTAGTGGTTAGAGTCACTCGCAGGGTTAATAAAAGCTATTGAAGTTGAGCTTCCGTTGGTGGTTACCCCCACCCCTGCCTTCCTCAGGCTCCTGTAAGACACCTGACAGATCCTAGGAGCTACAAACGTGCTCATTCATGTTTGCATAGTGTGTATAGTCGGGGGTAAGCTGGCGAGTCAAGAAAAGACCAAAATTCGTGGTAAGGGGGGTTTACACCCGTGTGTAATTTAGAATTTGACCACGCATGAGAATAAGGCTTGGTTGGCCCTTCCTGTGAAATGTTGAAGACCGACCAAACATAGGAATTCATACCAGTTGAAGTAGGAAAAGGTACACGAAGGAGAGGGGGAAACGGGCCCAGACTTTCAGCCACAGTGTGAGTGTAAGTAAGCCATTGTCCGAAATGGTACTTCCTCAGGTCTTGGCATTTGTGCAGTGACTAAGGTCCTGTATGTTCAGTGCTCCTTCCCAAACTCCATGTGCTAGGCCACTTCAGAGACAAGGCAATGTGAGGGCCAGAACCATAGGACTGTGGAGAGGAATCTGTTCGGCCCTCTGGCCAGAGGATGCCAAATGACATTCCTAAAAAGCTTTGAATGCCTCAAATAGGGACGTAATGGCTTGTAGATGCCTCTGCCAGGCTTCGGACACAATGGTTTTGATGTTAAGAAAGACCTAGATTTGTTGTTTTCAGTTTTATATACCACATGTCAGTGAAATCATATGGTTCTTGACTTTCAAGACAAACAAATGAAGAAAGAAAAACTCATAGACACAGATAATAGTTTAGTGGTTGCCAGAGGGTAAGGGGGGAGGAGAGTGGTAGATGAGGGTAAAGGGGATCAAATATATGGTGATGGAAGGAGAACTGACTCTGGGTGGTGAACACACAATGTGAGATATTGTACACCTGAAACCTATGTACACCTGAATTGTATACCTGAAACCTATGTAACTTTACTAACAACTGTCACCCCAATAAACTTTAATTAAAAAAAAATAAAAGAAAAAAAGACCTAGATTTGGGGTGGCCAGATTGTTCAGTTGGTTAGAGGATGAGCTCTGAACAACAGGGTTGCCGGTTCGATTTCCACATGGGATGGAGGGCTGTGCCCCCTGCAACTAAAGATTGAAAACGGTGACTGGACTTGGAGCTGAGCTGCGCCCTCCACAACTAGACTGAAGGACAATGACTTGGAGCTGATGGGCCCTGGAGAAACACAGTGTTCCCTAATAGTCCCCAATAAAATTAAGAACAAACAAACAAACAAACAGATAAACAAACAAACAAAACCCAGCACTATTCAAATTTATAAAACAAAACAAAACAAAACAAAAAAGCCTAGGTTTGAATAAATGTCCATTTCTTTCTAGGAGGAAGTGAGTGTGGCAGGGGTGATTGGGGAAGGTAGGCTCTCTGGAGTTTTTTTTCTATAAGATGGGCCAGTGATAACCTTCTCACTGGGCAGCTGTGAATAGTCAGGATTCTTTCACAGTCATTCTTTCACATGAATCCTCTATATTAGTCAGGATTCTCCAGAGAAACAGAACCGCCAGCAGGTTTATGTACACATAGAGAGATTTATTTTAAGGAACTGGCCCATGCGATGGCAGGGGCTGGCAGGTCTGAAGTGTGGAGGGCTGGCAGGGTGGGCATGGAAACTCAGACAGGGTTGTTGCTCTGTGGCAGTCTAGAGGCAGAATTCCCTCTCGGGGGATCCTGTCTTTGCTCTTAGGCTTTAGACTGCTTGGAGGATAATTTGTTTTACTCCAAGTCTACTGATTTGAATGTTAAATACATAAAAGAAAAAAAAAAGAGAGAGACAGAGACAGAGACAGAGACAGGGCGGGTGAGAGCTCTCTGGGGTCCCTGTTCTGTGCGAGGCATTTCCACACATAGTGTATTTGATGGTTAACTTCGTGTCAGCTTGACTAGGCTGTGGAGCCCTGAGGTTTGGTCAAACACCAGTCCAGACTGTCTCTGTGTCTCTCTCTGTGCTCTGTGTCTGTCTCTTTCTCTCTCCTGTTCTTCCCCCCCCCCCCCATCATATTCATGCTTTCTTCTACTATTTTGGTTTCTCTTTCCTAATCAGGGTCACTTCTTTACTCTCCTAATTTTCGGCCTCATTTTCACTCCAGCTTTTCCTGTTCTGCTAGCCCCCTTCCCATCCACTCCTTACCGCACTCAAATCTTCTTTGCATCCTTCTGAAAATGCTCTCATAACCCTCCTGGTACTCTCCCTGTGACAGGCCCTGACTCTGCTGCTTCAGCTGCCAAGTGCTCCTCCTTCTCTGTCCTGGAGCTCAGTGTTGTGACAACTCCAGACCTTTGGGTGCAGTTTCGTGTTGAGGAGCATCACCCCTTCATAAGCTGGTCCCTTCCCAGCCTCCGAGTGAAATCCAGTCCCAAGTCAGACTCTCACCTGCCGTTCTGCTTGGCTGCTGTGGGGCCAGGACCAGGCAAGCCACATGGCTGATGGGCTCAAGTGCACATGTGGGCAGCTCGCCTGGCCAAGACTGGGGCACCTTTCATGGTCACAGGGCAGGCATGGACACCGCCAATGGCACTTGCATGTCATGTATGAGAAAGGGACCCTGAGCTGCCAAAGAGGAGTCAGTGCTCAGAGCCATGGCCCACAGACACCTTTTGGATTTAAAGCAATATTCCTTTGGGTACTCTAATGGAACTTTACATTTGACTAAAACTACTACTCAAAGCGTAAGGCAAGACATCTTAAACGTGGGTCTTGGAAGCAGTGGTTCCAGAGCTGGACATGATTGGAGAGGTCTTTGAGCCCAGTGAGGACATTTTTAGGTGAAGAATCAGAAAAATTAGCTCCAGGCACACAGCTAGTTTTGTCAGAGTGTGGACGAGAACCAGGTCTCCTCCTGACCTTTCTTATTTTTCCATAGCCTCAGTCTTTTTCCCAATGAGAAACAGTGTCTTGTAGCCAGGGGATAATTCCACTGGTTAAACCCCTGAGGCTCATTTCCCTTTGCAGAGATACGTACAAATAGTGCAGGTCATCTTTCAAGAGAGACACCGAGGGCTCTTTTGGGAGGGTTCTCTTTTGTGGTCCTGGAAGCACCACTGCTCACCAGAATATCATTTTCTTAATGCCAAATTTTAGGGGCAAAGCTATCTGTTCATCTTATGAAATCAGAAATTGCCTCCCCCAATTTTCCAGCATAGAATTTAATAGCCATCAGTTGAAAAATAACTTTTAATAAGCCCTATTATCAGGGTCCTATTTTTCCTGAATTACTTTTTACCCTTTCTATCTAAGCATCGATTCACTGAGAAAGTCAGGACCACAGACATTTTCTCTGGAGACGACAATCTCATGTTCTACCTCTTCCTCTGCTCTCGTATGACGGGGTGCAGCTATCAACATCCACTTGGGTGGCTAAGAGAATATTCCATGTACAACCAGTGCCTGGGTCTCACTCTCCCCGCTAACAAAAGTCCTGAGAAAAATCTAATAAAAACATGAAAACAAAAATCCCAGGACATTATATTTGCTCAAGTATCTTCAGATATGTTTGCTTGATTCCATCTAGGTTTGACTAAATAATAGGTTGGTAGGGTTATTTAATCAATCAAATCTTATAAAATTTCTAGCTCTGCGGTCTTGAATTCTATGTGCTTCCCCAGATTTAATTTTATTTCAAAGAACTGCAGAGGATTATTTCTTCAGAAGATATAGATTTTTTTCTTTCTACAAACACCTAATGATTCATCTACCTGACCTTCCTACTGAAATGATGAGTTCAGTGTTCAGGGCTTCTGTCCAGTTCTGTTTTTTTATAATGCTTTTATTTTGTTATTGAAACGAATGCATCACAATATTACAAATCAGCCACAGCAATAATAGTCACTAGTACATTTGTTGACTCCCTACTGTGTGGCAGGTTTTTACTTCTTTTATTTACACTAATTCGTACAGTCACCTTGAGAGATAAGCAGGATTCCCATCTATAGACAAAAAGATGGACAGCTGCATAAGTTTAAGCAATTGCCCAAGACCGTCTGTCTAGAAGGAGCGGCTCTGACGGATCCCAGATGCACTGTAAGTCTCTGTTCTCTGTTCAATAGCCCAACTGCTTCTTAGTGGCATCGCCACATTCATCATAAAGGACCAACTTGTGCCTGGCTATGTGTGCTTTCCTTTCTGGCGCAGGGCACTTATTTTTAAGGTTCGCTAAAATCCGGTACTGTGTAAAAATAGTCAGGGCAGGAGAAGGTACCATGTAGAAGAACGTGATAAAGGGCCTGGCCTTTCCATTTCATCTGATCACTTCCCGCTGTGAATTTCTCTTCTGGAGTCTTGGCCTGACCGCATTCTGTTATCATCACACATCAAAGCAATTCTATGGAAGGAAAAGTAAAGACTACCTACAGAATGGAGGACCTTTGAAGAAAGAGGTCTTGCTTTCCCCGCCCACACACTCTGTCCCCCCATCACCATCTCACTCAGGGGTTCTCACTCAGGGAAGCTCAAGTGGAAACTGTCACTTGAACTGGAAAGACCCAAACAGCTGGGCGCTGGACAGTGGCACCTCTCAGATACCTCTTTAGTCTCTCCACACGGGCTCTCCAGTGTGTGGCCTCTGGAAAATCAGAATTATTATGTGTTGATTCAGGGCTCCAGAGATGTGCTGAGAGGTACAGAGATAGGAGAGCTAGAGAATCATGCAAAAGCCATTCGGTCTACTATGATCTAGCCTCGGATGTCATGCAACCTCACTTCTATTGCATTCTCTCTGTCAAAACTGTCACCAGGAGAGGGGAAATAGTCCCCACTTCTTGACGGAGATGTGGCAGGGTTCTGACAGACCAGGTGGGATCAGAAACACTGCTAACAGTGTTGTTCCTGAGCAAGTTACTTGGCACCCGGGCCTCTGTTTTCTACTCAGTAAAGAGAATGTGTTTGACCAGTGAGGCTCCAAGAGCCTTTGCTCATCAGACATTGTAGATGAGTCTGTCCATCTGTTACACAAAACAACATAAGACCTCTGTTCCTGACAAAGTCTCTGAAACCACATCCTACCCAGTGGTTAGCACACAGTCTTACTCTCATTTTAGCGTGCTTGATCTGAAGACAGTGTTTTCTGTGGAGATTCCCTGGAGGTCTCCTGGATGAGATAGCTATGGGAGGGGAAGTTGGTATGAATCGGAACTGGCCTGACTCTGCCATTTCACAGATAAGATGGAATTCCATAGAGTGAAAGCATAGAGCTATATCATATTAAGAGAGACGCTTAAAATGAGAATGTATTTAGAAAGAGGCAATTAAGATGGGGAATGATTTAAAAAAAATCTTGTCACATGAGGAGCGGTTAAAGAAATTTTAGCTTGAAAAAAGAAGATGTATGGATATTATCTTTAAATATTTTAATGTGCTTCATATGGTAAAAAAGATTAAATTTGTTTGGAGATTTAAACAGTGATTTAAAAACATGTCTGAAATTTTGGCTATAGATTGAGTCCAGCTTTTATTTCCAATGATTCTGTGTATGCTAGTTTTGCCTAGAGTATATACTCAAAAGTTTTTTAATAAGTGAATTACGTATTCTTTAAAGATAGAAAGGGCAAGGAAAATGTCTCATAATTATCTGGCATCCCTTTCTAGCACCAAGTAAAATTCTGGGCATAGAATAGATACTTAATATGTAATTGATTCTTGTTGGTTATTTGATTATTTTATTGATATTTAATGCTGATAACTTCTTGGTGGTTGGAACTTACAAGACAGTTCTAACCGAAGAGGATTGTGGCATTAGCACACCCTGAAGGATTTTTTTTTATTCTGCCACTTCTCTCCTTTAAATCAGTGCATTTTCACAGATTAACAGAAACCATACCCTTATTGCCTGTAGTGCCAGGAGGCTCATTCTGCATTCAAGGATTTTTATAGGGCATTCTCAGTGCCCATCTCAGGAAAGATGTTCGCCACTCTCCAGGGATAAATACAGAAAGTGCCAAAAAAATGTATACACATTTTAAGAAAGGAAAAAACTGTATTAAAATTGTAATAATATATATCGATAACAAAAGATGAACACAAGTCATGTGTATACATTTTTTTTGGCACCCCTGGTATGTATGAGGAGGGCTGGGTCTTCTCTGAATCAAGTATTGTTTATTTAATTCTCTACTCTACACAGGGCTTGAGAGACTGTGAGGGGGCAGGCTGTGGACACCGGGGCTGCAAATAAGTAAGACCTTAGTCCCTGAAGCGGGGCCTTAGAGAGCAACCTCCTAACACTACCAACTTCCTGGTATGGGGACACCTGCATTTTCACAGCAGAGAAAATGCAGCAGCTCGGCGTGTGGTTGACTGGACACAATCAGGACAACTTCAGCTGTCAAAACCAAGTGTGACCCCAGAAACTAGATTGTATTTGATCTGTTCATCATCTTTGATTCGCCTCTGGCTGCGGGCATCTGTAATGCTGGGAGCTGGCGCCCTGCACAGCAGTCATTGCACTGCATGGCACTGATTTTAATTCCCCTTTTGCATAGTTAGCACTGGCTGGCAGGGACAGACAATTGTTTGCCACCGTGCTTGTAGGTGATGTAGCTGCCCCCCAAAACCAGAAGCTGGAGAGCTTTGCCTGGTCCCAAGGCTCTCCTAAAACTGTGTATAGGAGAGGTAGTGAACCATGGGAGACCTTTCTCTCTCTCTCTAGACCTGGGTTTTATGAGAGATACACCTGCCAATTGTAAAAACTAAATAGCTCGGATGTGCCTCAATCAATTAATTGCCAAAAGACCTTGAAGAGATATTTTACCATTTGTGATATGCTTGTCATCACCATTAGCACCACCCTGCGTTCGGTATGAATATAAATGTCAACCATGTTAAGAAAGAGAGGAGCACTGACGCCACATTTAAACTGCCTTGGTTTGTTAGAATTAGACTCTCTCAAGGGACAACTGAGGAATAACATGGCCCCAAATGATCCTGTCTATCCTTTGCCCCCAGTCATGCTGGTAAATTAATTTACAAAATGGTCACTTGACAAAATTTTAAACAAAGTAGGTATGATTTACAAGCGTGTCTGAAATCCAGGCTACAGAGCGAGTCCAGCTTTTGTTTCCAATGATTCTGTGTATGTTAGTTTTGCTGACAGTATATACTCAAAAGTTTTTGCTAAGTGAATTATGTACTAAATATTGACCAGATATTTGACTTTGCTCCTTGTGTGGTGACGTTAAGTAGATGTAATGCAAAACTCAAGCTGCGTCTTCTTAATGTGGTGACAATTGCCGTGACTGAGCCATTATGTGACTTCCCAATTGCCAGCCGTGTTTTATGGGCACACAGTGGGATACACTGCTGGCTGTATGTTAAACCATATTTTGTTAATTAGGGGCCTATAATAAATCAATCACTCATTTTTTATGACATATGAGTCCGTGTGACTCAGAAAGTTGGGCATCTGGCTCTGATTATGTCTCATGGTTTGGTTATGGAAACTCCCCCATCCCTCTTCCCTCACCTGTTTGGGAAGAATTCGGGTGGAAACTTGACCTCCACAGAGAAAAGGTGAAAGAGGGGCTTTTGATCATTGTAAACAGGGTTATAGGGGATGAACGTAACAAGCTGGACAAATATCTATGGCATCAGGACCCTGGGAGGATCTTCAGAACTTGCAAGATTTAACTATTTCTTTCTGTTTTTCTACTTGGGGAAAATATCAAACTATAAGCCTCCTCAAATGCTTTATGGAATGAGGCAAAGTATAAATAAATAAATAAATAAATAAATAAATAAATAAACTATACGTATGGCAGTGTTGGGGGAAAGAATTTTCTTGAGGGAGTTCCGATTATAGTAATAAGTTGTACTTTATCTAGTAACCTTTTTTATCCTTTGTTCAAAATCCAGCTGATGGCCAGCATATCATAGATTATATTTGGACAACTTCTAAACGGGAGCTCAGATTGGTGACCTTTAGGTTTGTATGACCTCTATGTGCCCAGGTTGCCTTTCTGCAAACTGGGAGGGGGGTGCTCATAGGTTGTGGGAACCAATTCTTTGTCTGAAGCTTGTCTTGTTGTGCTCGCCTGTCTCAAAATGAAAAATCTATTGTCATTATGAAGAATAAGGAAAACCTATCTTCCTGAGTAGGCTGGGGTAAACCTTGGGAGCTTGAGTCTCCAAATACACGAGAATCCATAATAGAGCCTAAAAAGCTTCACTCACTCACTCACTCATTTGTTAAGCAAATGTCTATTTGGCCCATCTAAGTACAAGTCTCTGGGCTGAGTTGTGCCGAGGGGTATGATGCTATACAATGCTGCCATAATTAGACATGTTTAGAAGCCTGGTTTATGTAACCTCAAGAGGGGAGGGGCAGGAATATATCTTTTTTCCGTGTGTTTGGTCCTTCCTGTAATCATGACTTGACACATATTTATCAGGCATTTTTGCTAGGTGCTGGAAGTTCAAAAATGATTAAGGGTTGTTTTTTAAGTGATTAGGATTTGGTGAGGGAAATAAGATAAATACCTAACCTGAATACAGTGAGAGAGAGAGAGAGAGAGAGAGAGAGAGAGAGAGCGCGAGAGAGAGAACGTAGTGTTGAGATTTGTCGATGAACCAGGCTCAATGATCGCTGTTAAGTTCACAACCTCTAGGGGGCGCTCAGGGGGCCTACTCCATTTCTTTAGTCCATTCATTGTCCCAGTCTCTTGGACGACTCACACCTTTCCCTCTTTCACCCAACACCCTAGTTGGCGATCCTGCTTCCTAAATCACTAAGAAAATAAAAGCAATCGTTAAAAAAACTTCTTAGTGTCCCCCCAGCACAACCACTACCCTATCAGCACCTTTTGCCTGGACAAAATGGATGAACTGTTCCTTTTTCAACCTGAGGCCAAGCTGTCTTTTAGACATTCGATCTCAATCCCTTTGACCTACTCAAGAACATCACTTCAGCATCTCTCTTCTGCATTATCAAAGTTTCCTCTCTTTGAATCTTTCCCATTATCATCAAAGTTGCTGAAATATCTCATCTAAAAAATTCCTTCCATTGACCCTTCTCTGTTTTCCTGCATTCCTTTACAGCAAAACTCTTTGAAAATGTCTTTTATAATCGCCGTCTTCTTACCAACTTATTCTTTCTTGAAGCAGTTTTAAACTCAGGATATGCCTCTGCCACTTGACCAAAATATTTTCTCCAGGTTATCAACGCCCTTCATGTTACTAAACCCACGGGTGAATTCTCAGTTCTCTTCTTACTTGACAGCCATTGGCCCATTTTACGTGGTTGACCCTCCTTTTTGAAAGATTTGGTTCATGTGGTGTAGGACACCACCTTCATGTATTCTTTATTAACCCTACTTTTAAATATTGGGGTGTCCCAGTCCTTTGATCTCTCTTCTTTATATACTCACTCCCTGAGTGATTTCCTTCCATCTATGGCTTTAAATACCTATATAATCTGACAACCGACCCCACATTTATATCTCTAAGCTAGACTTCTCCCCTGAACTCCAAACTTGAATATCTAACTACCTAGTCCTTATGTCTACTAGGATTTCTAATAGCCATCTCAAATACGTCATGTGCAAAGAAGAACTGATTCTCCCCCAGTCAACCTGCTCCTCCCAGTCTGCTTCATCTCAGTAAAGGATTCTTTCATGCTCCGTGTCAACTGAGCAAAGGATCTTGAAGTCATCCTTGACTCCTCTTTTTCTTTCACCGACATCTAACGTATTAGCAAAACCTGTCTTCAAAGTACATCTTGATTTGGGTACTCTTCATCCTCTCTGCCCTTCCCTTTTTTTTTTTTTTTTTTTTTTTTTTATCTAAGCCACCTACACTTCTTACCTGTACAATTGGAGTGACTGCCTTCTTAACTGGCAGCCCTGTCTCCACTGTTGTATTCTCTGCCATTTGTTCTCTAGGGGAATTTTTTTTAAATTAAAGTTTATTGGGGTGACTATTAGTAAAGTTACATAAATTTCATGTATACAATTCTGTATTATGATCCTCTATAAATCACATTGTGTGTTCACCACCCAGAGTCAGTTCTCCTTCCATCACCGTATATTTGATCCCCTTTACCCTCATCTACCACCCTCCTCCCCCCTTACCCTCTGAGAGGAGTTCTTTTAAGGAAATCTCATTATGTCACTTCTCAAGAGCTCCAAAGCTGTCTTGTCTTGTGCAAAGAAAAAACCTCCATCCTTTGCCTGTTCTGCAAGCCCCTGACTTATCTGCACACCTCCCATTTCCTTCCTAACCTCATCTCCTGCCACTTTCACTCTTGTTCACACCACTCAGTCCATTGCCCTCCTGGAGGGGTATAGATGTTTCCAGCAAATTCTCACCTCCAGGCCTTTCCACTAAATTCTCCAATCTGGCTGGCATGCTCTTTATCAGACGTTTTGCATGATTCATTCTCACTCACTTCCTTCAGATCGCAGCTCGATCTCACCTCTTAATGAGCCTAATTTAAATCACAATGCCCTATTCTACTCCTTGGCTTACCTTATCTCCCTCCCATTACTTGACTTTTCTCCATAGTACTTTTTGCCTTCAGGGATATATTTTCTTGCTTGTTTATTATTTGTTTCCTTCCACTCAAATGGGAGCTCCCTTGAGGTAGGGACTTGGCTGATTTTTGTTGAATGCTGTATCTCCAGTGCTTAGAACAGCACATGGCCCATGATAGATGTTCAATTAATAATTGTTAAATGCATGAATAAATGAATGGTCGAGGTACTATGGGAACATAAAGGACCATGGGATTATTTTTGTCTGGAGAGTATTATAAAGGCTTCATGGAATAGATGACTGATGAAATGGACTTTAAATATCTCAAGAGGTGGCAGGGGCTATGTTTTGTTGCAGATTCATGGGAAGGAATGTTAAAAGCAAATCACGACATAGATTGGGGAGAGATATTGATAGACTGTGAGCTCTGCAAGCACAAGTCCCATATTCCAGTAGGTGACAGATGCCAGCAGACACCTCATTTCTGCAGAGGACGGAGGTGATCCAATTTAGATCTCAGAAGGTCACTTCGGAGTGAGTGTGGAGGACGGATAGGCCAGAGGTACAGTGAGTGAGTGTGGAGGACTAGGAAAGTGAATGCTTGGGATGTATTAGGAGATGAACACAACTGTCCAGGAGGAAACACCTTAAAGATGTGGGGTAAAGCATAGATTTAGCTTTCATGTCCAGCATAGCTCTGTGTCAGGGTATTAGCCTTAGTTCCAGACAAAGCATTTAGCCACTTGAAGTGTGAAAGTCCAGGTTACAGCTGAGAAGTGTCTTAACAATCTGCCATCTAGGTAGGTAATTCTGGGATGGTGGAGCCAAGATATGGGGACAAGCTCAGTTCTTCTTAATTGGGTGGTGGTATTGGTGGTGTGCAGCTATTTATGGATGGGGGTTGGGAGAGTGCAGCCCCTCCCCTACATATTTTATAATGTGTGTGAATGCTGAGTCATAAGTTGGATGGGTCTTTGGACTGATTCAATATGGTATTTTGTTTATTCTGTGAACTCTATGTTTATTCTCATGGTATGTATTTCTCAATTATAATTGAGCCAATATACAGTTCTTTGGGTAATGTCTTATCAATATCTTTTACTTCTACAGCAGATGGCCTCTTAACTGATACCATCACTTGTCAGCCTTGACAACTGATGCTGATTTTCATCGTACAATTGATTCATGGTCATCTGCGTGTACCCCTACAATGGCTGACATTGCTGTCCCAGCTGGGACATGGTCCTGGTCATTTAAAAAAATTCAGTTAGAATTTCAAATCTCTGAAAATATATGTACATGAGGTTGGACAATTAAGTTCACGAACGTGTTGCAGCAATATTGCTAACCTTTTCTTGATATCAGAAGGATTATTCATTATGAATTTTTACCAACTGGACAAACAACCAAGTTTACTATTTGGAAGTGCTGAAAAGGCTGCGTGAAAAAGTTAGATGGCCTGAACTTTTCGCCAACAATTCATGGCTCTTGCATCATGACAATGCACCAGCTCACACGACACTGTCTGTGAGAGAGTTTTTAGCCAGTAAATAAATAACTGTATTGGAACACCCTCCCTACTCACCTGATCTGGCCCAAAATGACTTCTTTCTTTGCCCGAAGACAAAGGAAATATTGAAAGGAAGACATTTTGATGACATTCAGGACATCAAGAGTAATACAACGACAGTTCTGATGGCCATTCCAGAAAAAGAGTTCCAAAATTGCTTTGGAGGGTGGACTAGACACTGGCGTCAGTGCATAGCTTCCCAATAGGAGTACTTTGAAGGTGACCGTAGTGATATTCAACAATGAGGTATGCAGCACGTTTTCTAGGATGAGTTCGCTAACTTAATTGTTAGATCTTCATGTGTGTGTGTGTTTGTGTGTGTGTGTAAATATATTTGAGCCCTTGTTACATTTCCACTAAGAAAAGTAAGTTTTATAAATAGTAAAATGGCTGAGAAAATTAGAAATTCATTCCAAATCCCAAATTCAAATAGGAAGGTAAACATTCACTAGCAAAAAACGGAAAAAAATGGAGAGAAAAAGGCAAACATGCATGATTTGGAGAGAATAGTTATTTTTTTTTCTTAACCTTGTAAAGCTTAAATTCATATCAATACATTTTAACCTAAACTGTGTTTGTTTTTTTTTTTTATAGTAAAATGATGACTGATGTGGTGGATTTGACATACATGCAACCAGTTCAGCATCTTTTTCTTGTTCTAATTTTCCTTGAATCAATACAACACCCTCTTCTACTTTAATCTGGCCTATTAAAAGACTACTCTTCACCTTTTCTTTTTTCTTCTCCTTTTTTCAATCCAGGAGTTTTTATTTTTGTTTTTGTTTCCCCCCACATCTCTAACTTCCTGGTTTTGACAGTTTTCTTTAGTGGTTAAAGCTGTTGGTTACTCTGGCAGGTAACTATGTTTTAGGGCTCCTAAATGCCTTTTCTTTCCTTGGATTAACTCAGCTTCTTTATTTTCATTTTAGTTTTGCTTAGTGAAACTGGCATTTCAGTATCATGTTGTTTCCATTGTCTTCTTTCTGTTTTTCTTTTTATTCAGACAAAATATCTTATTCATAGAGGAAATATTGAAAGCAAGATGGTATTTTCTCCCAACCCCTTCCTTTTCTTATGCCTCTATTTTTCCTGAAAGATATGCCTGAAAGGTTGGAAACAAAATGCCATTCTGGAACTAGGTTGTGCCTTTCCGTACAGCTTGGAAAGGGAAAACCTACTTGATTGTTTGCTGCTGAGATGAGAGCAGAGTTGCAGAGAAGGCATCGGCCCTCAGGAAAATAGATCTCTTGAAAATATTCAGGCAGTACCAAGCCCCGGTCAGCTCATGTAGTGTAGTGGCCAAGAATGTAACTTTCAAGCCAGAGTGCTGCGTCTGAAGCCTGGCTCCTTCCCTAACCAGCCGTGTAACCTCGGGCATGTTTAGTCGTCTCTCTGACCCTCTGTTTTCTACATTGCAAAATAGCAATAATGGCAGCTACTCAATAACATTGTTGGGAAGGGTAGGTGAGCTAACATACACGTGATGCCTTTATTTATGCCTGATATACAATACAACACACCTTTTCTATTAATGTTGCTGTTTCGATTTCACATGCTACCCAACAACCTCAGTGGCTTTGCTCCCAATGCCGCTGGTTTTTCTAATTGGTGCCTCCAAATATCACCTCTTGCCTTTTCCTTGCTGCTGTTCTGTGTGTCACTTCCCCCTTTCCTTTGTGTTAATCCTTTTCTCCTTGCCCTCACTCTTACTATGCCACCTCTTTCCCTCCCATCCATACCCCAAGATTGCAGGCTGGATTACCATCTGTGCTTATTTTCAATTCTCTCCACACATCATGTTTTGCCTGTTGGACCAGACTTTCTTCCAGCACCTAATTCTGGCTCTGCTTCCCAAGTCGCTGCTCCACCCCAGTTGACACATCCAATTCTGGGTCTCAGCCGCTCCCAGGCGATCCTACCGTGCTGTAGGGAAGCGAGCCATGCTTAGCTATGTCTGAGATATGGTGTTATTCCTTCTCTCTTTTTTCTCCTCACCTCTTTCTATATAAAAACATTTCTTTCTTCTCTGACTCTCTTGATTAATCGCTTGGGCAATTCCTTTCCATAGCATTATAGTTATTTGCTAATCCTTTCCTAATAGATTATACATTTCATGAGGATAGGGATTTGGTCTTAAACTCTATGTTCCCCTAAGTACCTTAAATATTGTAGACACCAGAAATTGCAGGACATATTTAAGCCTCCCTTTCTGAGAAAAAAAAAAAAATGTTAAAGGAGTGAGGCAGCCGTGTTTCAAGTGTTGGAAAACGATTATGAAATAAAAGTGAAATGAATGGGAATTGTTCACATCAACAAGAAAACTACTGAGAAATAACTTAGCTCCACTGAACTCAAAACATATTGCAACTTAGAGAACTCTGGACAGAAGTCCATCATCTCCATGGAACACAAGTAAAGTTTGCTTAAATCATAGAAAGGAGTCAAAGTTAGTTATAAAGCCAAACATCGGCAGTAAATGGCAACAACTATTAATACTTCCATGATGGTGGAGTGGAGACAACACAGCTACCTAAGACGTACCCACAGTGTAGGTTCCAGCTCCCAGAAATGGTTTAAGGGCAGAATTTGTCAAGGCAGGAGGGTAGACCAAGTGCATTATGGCGGTCCCTTTCAATCCCATTTTCTTTCATTTTATTATAGCTTTCCTAAATTTTATCCAATGCTCGCAGATTAGAAAACACTTCACATCTAGTGGGCCTCCGTCTGGACTGACTCTTAGGGGCCCTGCATATTCCCAATGGTGCGCTAACATCTGGAGGAACCTCTCAACCACCAAAGGTGTCCAAGTCATTGCACTTGCCTTATTAGCAGTATTTATTCTAAAGAAGAATTCCCACAGTTATCTTGAAATCATCACTTCCTCTGCCTCTAAACCCCTTGCCTTCTCAAACAAACAGACAAAAACCAAAAACCTACCCAAGGCTTTTGATGCCTAGAGCAATTAAGTGTAGAAACATAAAGTATGTTGTTTGGTGAATTGGGTTACAAAGTGCTAGAATAAAGTACTGAATAAGTCTCATTCAAAGCATGTACTTGATATATTTTCTGCTTGGGCTTTGGGTGATTTTCATGACGTTCTTCTCTGAATGTTGTGTTATTTTGCACTGGGCTGTTGGCCTAAAGTCATGACATAAGCTATGTTCGAGACCTGTTACTTGTCAATAATTAATTGACTTAGGTTTCAATTATAAAGAAGGGATGGGTGATGACATATAGCTCTTTATGTTTGTGTTGGTTCATACCAAGGCTTAGTCAGTTAGTGTTTCAGCTCCTTGAGGGTAGAAATGGATGACATAATTATTTTGAATCCTTCACAGGAATGAGGACAAAAAGCTTCTCAATGAATACTCAGTTAATAGAACTAAAAATGGGAATGCCTTTAATAATATAGAAAATGTGGTTTACTGCTTTCCTCTGATACACAAAAGTTTTAACTATAGAAGTGGGGAAAAATGCAAATGTCACAGAGTATCAGAAAAAGGAGGGGATTATGGTTAAAAAAAATCTAATTTAATACAAAGTGAAACAACAATTGTGCTAGAAAACATGGACTATATTTTTGGAAAGCTGATGACGGAGAGAGGGCTTAAAAATCGAGAGAGTAGATGGCAAAAAAGGACATATATGAGAGGGTTCTTTGGGAGGGGAGGGTGGGTGGCCTCAACCGGCATGCAGAGCCAGGCACACACACTTTCTGCCTGGAACAACTTTTGGGATTAGGCCAACTGGAGGCAGTCAGGTGCCAGGATATCTTCATTAGAAGGAAAGAGAAGACACTCTAGGACATTCTTTTTGATGTTCATTTCCCCATACCCTCTAAGGAAAGGTAAATCAGTTTACCTTGAGTCAGGCTTATACCTATTATTGTGCTGGGAAGTCCTCAGAGCCACTCCTAATGTCTGTCTGCTTGTTGTCAGAGATGCCTTTTAACTCCATAGTTAGAAATCAAAGGCAGATATTACCTGGTTGAGAGAGTGCTTTGACACTGAGGCATGGTGAAATGTAGGGAACCAATGAGTGAGTGAGTGAATGAATGAAACAATATTATAAATAACTGGCGTTTCTTTTCTATGTTGACCTGGAGTGGTAGTTAAGCCAAGGTGGAGGAAGGAGAAAAAGTGTCCATGACACTGAGGATGGCAAAGCCCAGTAACAGTTAACAGTTTGGTCTGGAGTCCACTCTTTGTGCTTTTCAAATGGAAGCTACATGTGGAAGTGTCCTGCTGTCCAGCTGAGCACATGTAAAGATCTTAGTAGGACATTTTCCACTGAAGCAGTGCACACACTTTACGTGATTTATGAGGCTAACTCCATCGTGGAGGGGTTTCATTTTCAGAGGATTCATTAACGAGGGCATTGCTAGATTCTCTGACACCTGGGGCTCCCTTAACTTACTGCCTTCCAGGTTACCCCCTACAAAGCATATAACAACGGAGGAGCAGAGAACTACCTGCCTTGGAAAACACACACACACACACACACACACACACACACACGCACGCACATGCACACAAATATTTCAGTATCAGGCTGGGACTACAGCCCAGGTCTTCCAATTCCTCATATACACCCAGGGGCCCGGTGTCTCACCAATCTTTGACTGGTCATGCCACCATATCAGTGTGCTTTCTCTTTACCCTTCTTTTATTCTAATGCCTTATCCTAGTTGAGTCTTTTTGAATTCTGAATCTTTCATGCTGTCATTCAAGTTGACTTTGGCCTCCATTTTGGCATTTTCTGTCATTTCATTAACGTATGGAGCTCAGTCTATTAAACAAATCCTTCTTTCCTTTGTCCCTTTTTTCCCCACTAGCTGCATGATCTTTTATAGCTATTCGCTGTTCCAAATCATTGGGTAGTATTAATAAATATGATGCTGGTGTGTCCTCCAATTTAGCCATTCTGGGGGGGCAGACTGGCCAACTAGTCAAAGCATCACATAACCTAAGAAGGAATGACGGATTTGTGAGTGAAAGTTAAACACAGGACATTTTAGAATTTTTTGTCCTTTACATGTTTCAGTGCCTTTATCACACAAGAGAAAAATGTGGATGTCACAACTGCTTGGTTATTGAAATCATGAGGACTATGGAGAGCAATGAGTTTCATCTTAAATTCCAAAATCACCTTGAGCACTGGGCTGGGGCCTGTGACATGATGAAAGAGCCCGAAAAAGACATGCATAGTTCCAGTGCTGGCAACTGCCTTCCCAATGTAGAGAAATTGCTAGTTCAAACGTAAAAGTTCATGGTTGGTTACTATTTAGATCCACCCCACCACAGAGAAATTAATCTGTAAATCAGGCTTCTATCTGTTATCAGTAGTCCTCAGGCATTTTCCTTTTCTGTCGGTAGCTCACCTTGGACCCACATACTCCCAGTCATACTTTCATGGGGGAAAATGTGCCTAGAACTAATGGAACAAATGGTCAAGTTATAACTGAAATATGCCTTATTTTTTAATTGTGTAAAGGTATATGATTAATTCATATCAGTAAAACTATATAGCCACATTTTATAGACACGAATCTCGAAAGAACAAAGACTAAGGAACATTGAAGAACCTTCAAAGTCATCTAATGGGAGGGCTGTCACCCAGATCAAATTACTTGGGTAACAAGATAATCGATGTGGTTTTTAACATCCAGAACATGAGAACCTAAGATTATGCTACCAAGAAGTGTTTCTTACCTGACACATAGCTTCATGAAAAGACTCACTAGGTTATACCAGTTATTTAAAAAGTTCTCAATGACATTTTCAAGTCTGAAATATGCAATCTGAATTTATCTCTTTCTAATTGACTATCTCAGATATGTTTCTTCCTGCAAAGCACCAACCGAATACAAATGTGATCGTGTGTAGTTACCACAAATAATATCATAACAAGTTATAGAGAAACTCAATGATTTTTTTCAGGTGAGTCAATGAATGCACTTGGGGGCATTCCCTAGGAGTATCCTGAGTAGGTCTTGGTTATCAAGTTGGCAATTTTATTGTTGGGGAATTTTGATGTTTGATGCATAAAGTATGAGGATTCATTCCTGCAGAGATAACAGTCTTAAAATCTAGTTAATGGAAAAAAAAAACA
Source organism: Rhinolophus sinicus (assembly GCF_036562045.2). Classification (NCBI taxonomy): domain Eukaryota; kingdom Metazoa; phylum Chordata; class Mammalia; order Chiroptera; family Rhinolophidae; genus Rhinolophus; species Rhinolophus sinicus. The sequence continues at coordinate 102,263,308 of NC_133752.1, read as the reverse complement.
CAACCTAGTGAATGAAAGAAAAAGAATCCAACTTCTGTTGAGATAAGCTAGATGATCTGAAATTAATTCATTTTGCTGCCCCTCAGGATCTCATTTTGATAAAAAACATGGACTGTATAAAAAGTATAAAGAAGAAAGTAAAAATCACATATAATTTCTTTATCCACAGATGTTAGTGAACAATTTTATTTATTGCCTTTAAATTCTTTACCTTCCTTTGTTGCTTTGAAATTTTACTTTTTGCATCAAAAACTATGAGTTGTTAATAAAATCAATTCATTATCAGATGACTCAGATTCCTGCTCCATCAAATGTCTCATCTTTTGGACATGCAAGGTCATTTTTGGGAACACCTGACTCCCTTCCTCCAGGGTCAGTTTTTAAGGGCCACAATTACACAAGCAATTTTCTCGGCTTCCTCAGTAGTCTCATATGGAACTATAATTCATATGTACCTATAGTTCTGATAGTACCTAATGGTCTTACGCAGAACGTAAATTTCAATAATACTAAGTAGGATGATTATTTCAATAAGAATGAATATTTGTTGACTGCTTACTATGTGTCATTTTGCTGAATCCTCACAAAAATTTCATAAATGAGGTAGGACCACATACGTCCTCTGAATTAATTGGGTAAATGGAGATGAAGGAACTTTTACAAAGTCACACAGCTAGTAAGCAACACATCTGGGATTTGAAGGTCAGTCAGATGAGTCCAGAGTCTGTACCTCTCAAAATTACATAAAACTAATTCTTGGATACTTCAAATCCTGTATGCTTAGGAGGCATTCCAAGCTAGCTCCTGCAAAGAATCGCTGTTTCCATTTGGAGAGTTCCTGGCATATCTATTTTCATGCCACCACAGTATTTCTATCTGGTGCCAAAAGTTCATTAGATTTACTCTGTTTTATTTGATTTCAGTAAAATCCAAAATTTGTGCATAGACAAACTTTAGTACATACAGTGTATTCCAATAAAAATCCTAACCTTTTCACTTTTAACCTTTTCTGTTATTCTCATTGGTTTACACCCTGTGACAATCTCTTCCCTTGACTGAAGAAACTCAAGTGCCTTTACTTTTGTCCCCAAAGTGCCCCAAGAGGAAGGCACTGAGCATGTGTAGAGATTCATAAGCCCCTGATCTGAGCCTGGTCCCACAGAAGATCCCTGTCTTGTTCGTTTTTCTTGCATGGACCCTTTCATGCTTCTGAGAAGTAAAAAAAAACCAAAAAAAAAAAAAAAAAAAAAAACCCACACAATTGCCTCAAATCTTCCTATAACCATTTCTAATAGTTTACTCCTCAGGGACTAGTTCCTATTTCAGCACCTTCTTTCCATTTTACCATAGTTTCATTTTTGTCTTTAGCCTTTATGTAAATACGAGGTCCAATTCCTATATGTGTAAAGGTATATGATTAATTCATATCAGTAAAACTATATAGCCACATTTTATAGACACGAATCTCGAAAGAACAAAGACTAAGGAACATTGAAGAACCTTCAAAGTCATCTAATGGGAGGGCTGTCACCCAGATCAAATTACTTGGGTAACAAGATAATCGATGTGGTTTTTAACATCCAGAACATGAGAACCTAAGATTATGCTACCAAGAAGTGTTTCTTACCTGACACATAGCTTCATGAAAAGACTCACTAGGTTATACCAGTTATTTAAAAAGTTCTCAATGACATTTTCAAGTCTGAAATATGCAATCTGAATTTATCTCTTTCTAATTGACTATCTCAGATATGTTTCTTCCTGCAAAGCACCAACCGAATACAAATGTGATCGTGTGTAGTTACCACAAATAATATCATAACAAGTTATAGAGAAACTCAATGATTTTTTTCAGGTGAGTCAATGAATGCACTTGGGGGCATTCCCTAGGAGTATCCTGAGTAGGTCTTGGTTATCAAGTTGGCAATTTTATTGTTGGGGAATTTTGATGTTTGATGCATAAAGTATGAGGATTCATTCCTGCAGAGATAACAGTCTTAAAATCTAGTTAATGGAAAAAAAAAAAACACAACCTAGTGAATGAAAGAAAAAAGAATCCAACTTCTGTTGAGATAAGCTAGATGATCTGAAATTAATTCATTTTGCTGCCCCTCAGGATCTCATTTTGATAAAAAACATGGACTGTATAAAAAGTATAAAGAAGAAAGTAAAAATCACATATAATTTCTTTATCCACAGATGTTAGTGAACAATTTTATTTATTGCCTTTAAATTCTTTACCTTCCTTTGTTGCTTTGAAATTTTACTTTTTGCATCAAAAACTATGAGTTGTTAATAAAATCAATTCATTATCAGATGACTCAGATTCCTGCTCCATCAAATGTCTCATCTTTTGGACATGCAAGGTCATTTTTGGGAACACCTGACTCCCTTCCTCCAGGGTCAGTTTTTAAGGGCCACAATTACACAAGCAATTTTCTCGGCTTCCTCAGTAGTCTCATATGGAACTATAATTCATATGTACCTATAGTTCTGATAGTACCTAATGGTCTTCGAGAACGTAAATTTCAATAACACTAAGTAGGATGATTATTTCAATAAGAATGAATATTTGTTGACTGCTTACTATGTGTCATTTTGCTGAATCCTCACAAAAATTTCATAAATGAGGTAGGACCACATACGTCCTCTGAATTAATTGGGTAAATGGAGATGAAGGAACTTTTACAAAGTCACACAGCTAGTAAGCAACACATCTGGGATTTGAAGGTCAGTCAGATGAGTCCAGAGTCTGTACCTCTCAAAATTACATAAAACTAATTCTTAGATACTTCAAATCCTGTATGCTTAGGAGGCATTCCAAGCTAGCTCCTGCAAAGAATCGCTGTTTCCATTTGGAGAGTTCCTGGCATATCTATTTTCATGCCACCACAGTATTTCTATCTGGTGCCAAAAGTTCATTAGATTTACTCTGTTTTATTTGATTTCAGTAAAATCCAAAATTTGTGCATAGACAAACTTTAGTACATACAGTGTATTCCAATAAAAATCCTAACCTTTTCACTTTTAACCTTTTCTGTTATTCTCATTGGTTTACACCCTGTGACAATCTCTTCCCTTGACTGAAGAAACTCAAGTGCCTTTACTTTTGTCCCCAAAGTGCCCCAAGAGGAAGGCACTGAGCATGTGTAGAGATTCATAAGCCCCTGATCTGAGCCTGGTCCCACAGAAGATCCCTGTCTTGTTCGTTTTTCTTGCATGGACCCTTTCATGCTTCTGAGAAGTAAAAAAAACCCCCCAAAAAAAAACCCACACAATTGCCTCAAATCTTCCTATAACCATTTCTAATAGTTTACTCCTCAGGGACTAGTTCCTATTTCAGCACCTTCTTTCCATTTTACCATAGTTTCATTTTTGTCTTTAGCCTTTATGTAAATACGAGGTCCAATTCCTATATGTCTAAAAGCACATAATTATACTCTTGGCTCATTCCACAGACTTTTATTGAGCATTGTCATACGCAATGAAAATACAGAAATGAATGACCCAGTTCATGTCCTAAAGGAGATGCATGTCTAGTGGGAGAGAGACAGAGGCCAGGACAGAGATGACATCATGGCCTCATAGATGCTACAGCCGGACAACACACAGCGTAAATGCAGCTCAGAGGATGCACTCTGAAACAAAGGGGGTGTCAGGAAGGCTGCTTTCTGTGGGTGGAAAAAAACTCACCACATAAATTTATTCATAACATGGCTTCCACTTCTATTCTTGATTTTTTTTTTCCTCCCAAGCTCCATAACCTCAACGACAATAGGGTACACGCAAGAAAAATGCAGAAGGGATTGAAAATCATGCTCCAGAAAAGCAATTCAATGTTTCTTTTGAAAATAATGAAAAGAAATATATCCCCAAACTCAGCAGAACACACTTTATTAATGGAAATGGCTGTCTGCAACCCTGGGTGATTCAATAGCAAAAAGAAACAAAAATTCTACAAAGATCTGACATCACTAGGAGATAATAATTTCCCCTGGCCTGCATACTCTGGCAGTCCCAAAATTGAACATGAAAACACAGACACACAGCCCTTGGGGAGTGAGCCATGCCCTTTCATAAGATGCTGGGCTGTAGTGTAATTTCAGATTGCTAGGCATCGCCTGCCATGCAGTATGCCATCTCCATGAGAGTCTTTTGCTTTCTGCAGAAACTCAGTGGAAACTGGCATTCCGGAAAGTTCTTCATCCTAGGAGGAGCGGTCCAGAATGATTCTGTGTAACAGTAGTGATCTGTAAAACGAATTCCAAACAACTAATAGTTTCTGTTCTCTATCAAGTTTCCAATCACAAAGTGCTCACGTCGTGGGTTTCATGATGTCACATAGGCTCTGTGGGTCTTGATTGTCTTTCACGAAGATGGAGGTCCAATCAAGTGAGGGAACTACAGTTTTCTTCAATTTTTGGTCTTTTATTTTAACCCTGTTTTTAGGATGTACCACCTTTCCCGGGATCAATTATTCTGCAGCATTTCTTCCTCCCGTTTTCTTTTTCTCTGACTTCCTTGGAATGAGCAGCCACTGATGTGGAGAGGAGGCACTGAACCTGTGAGCAGAACTGGATGTACATAGATGGTTCCAGTGGAAATAGGTGTCGGCTCCATGGGGTTCATTCTGTCTCACACTTGAAATGCACCTCATCACTTAATTGGCAAGAGTAGTTATCTAAATATTAACTTCAGCTTATTTCAATTCTTGTACTGAACTTGAAAGCAAGGGCCCTGTGTGACAGTGGCTTTTACAGTCATTGAGCATCTAAGCACAGGTAGGATTTGGGTAAGCAGAAGGGAGAGGGGAGCAGCTCAAGGCATCAAGGAAGAAATAAAGGAAATAAAGGACGTCATGCCTACGGAAGGAATTGAAAATGTAAGACTTGAAGAGTAGTGTACAATCGATGGGTGATGTTTCTTGAAAAAAGAAGGTTTGGTTTAGAAGTGGTAGAAAACAGGAATTGTGGGAGGTTCACGAATAGGTAAGTGACAAGATGAAACATGTGCTCAAGCAAGTTGTGTGTGTCGTGATGCATAGAAGCCACTGAGAGGGGAAGCGCGGGGAACGAGGATGACAATATTCAAGGACTCACGTGTGGAAGAGAAGAAGAGTGTCACACAGGGCCGTGTGTGGACGTGCAGAGAAAAGGATGGACGTTAGACCTGTGGGGGTAAGAAGTTACACCACCATGTGGTTTCTAACTCGATCCAGGAAAGCCGGAAAGTCACCCAAAGGGACTTGAAGCTTTGCGCCTGGGCAGAGAAAGGCATTGTGATGTCACTCCAGAGACAGTGATGTGGGAAGGCAGAAGTGATGTAGTGTGTGAGAGGACAAGTTCTGCTTTGGACATGCTGTGTATTAGGGGCTGATGGGGCATCAGCGTGTTCAATAATTGGGAGCTATCAGCAGGAAGGCTAAAAAGGGAGAAAAATTCCTGTTTCCCCCCCAGCCTGTACAGGAGCTCAAGGAAAATGTTTCAAGGGCTTGATATTTCTGAACCTGACAATTCTGAGTCACATAGAGCTTTCCTTATCAAAGATTCCCCATCATCTCTGATTTATGCCCCGTCGCAGTTTATATGGTATAATTGGTCTAATTGGTCTAAAAACACCTGTGACTGAGAAAGCCATGGTTGGAGATGAACTTCTCTCCAATCTTGGGGCTTAGCTTTTGGGGTTTCGTATTACTGAGGGCCTCACTCTACTTTCTCCATCAACGTGCTCCTGAGAAGGAACTGCATGAATACGGCAACAGATATGGAATTAGGACCCACTGTAGTCCTCAACCCGGGTGCCTAGTAAAATCCCCTGAGGATTTTTTAAATATTGCTGATCCTAAACCAGTGGACTCAGTCTCTCTGCAGATGGTTTCTAGACATCACTGTTTTGTAAAAGCACCCAGGTAATGCTAATCTGGCTGCAGGCTTGAAACCACCAGCCCAATGGAAGCAGCGACCCAGAACCTTACCTGCACATTAGGACCAATTTTTAAAACAGACAGATGTCTGAGTTCTGCTCCCTGAGATCCTAGCATCAGGAGTTTTAAAATGATGCCAGGTGATACTGTGCGAGAAGCCACTGAGCAGTCCCTGGTTGTCTTAAGTCACATTTCCCACTGTCACCATCTCAAACCTGTCCAGGAGGCCAGAGCCAGGACCGCTGTGGGATGTTTTTGCCGTCGGCATAATGAACTCATTTGCCAGCTCACAGAGTCTTTCTTCCTGGTAATAATGATGGAAGAGGCAGAAAAACATCCCTAGGATTTTCAGATCTGAGGTTGAGTTTGCACTGCTGGCAGTTGGAGAGTTCATGTCTTAACTTGTCCAACTGAACCTATTTTGAACTGAAATTACAGAGACCAGAAATGGCATTTACAGGTGCTTCTCTGGGGGGAAAATCTGCCTAAAACTCTGACAAAATGAAATGCATACATCTGCAACTCCAGTTTACTGTAGGAAACTTTGGGATTTAACAAAGATTCTCCTCCAAAATTATAGAAAGGGCTTTACCTGGTACCATCTCACCCATTCGTTTTTCTAGTTTACACAGATAATGTTATTCCCCTCTCCAAATTTACATGTTTTAGATTTATTCTGTATATCTTTAAAAAGCAACGCAGATATTTGTTTTTCTTAAGTTGTTTTTTTCTCAAATCCAGTTTTACCTGGAGCTTGTTTAATATGCTATAAACTTATGAACTGATATGTTATTAAAAGGAATCCCCCCTCCCCCTTCCTGGAATGTCCCTTCATTCATTAAAATGCTACTTCTCCTTACAGTTTGTTCAAATCACAGCTTGTCTGTTGTCTTAGTTCGGCCTGCTATAACAAAATACCATAAATGGGATGGTTTAAACAATAGACATTTATTTCTTGCAGTTCTTGAGGTTGGAAATCCAGGATCAAGGTCCTGGCAAATTAAGTCCCTCGTGAGAACCCTCTTCCTGGCTTGTAACTGTCCACCTTCTCACTATGTGGACAGAGTGAGAGAGAGAGCAAGCTCTCTGGTCTCTTCTTAATAGCACACTAACTCCATCTCAAGGACCCCACCTTCATGACCTCATCGAAACTTAATCACCTCCTAAAGGCCCCACCTCCAAATTCTATCCCATTGTGGGTTAGAATGTCAACATCTGAATTTTGGGGAAACATAAACATTCAGTGCAAAACACCTGTGAAATCTTCCTGCTTCCATGACAGTGATTTCTCTCTCCTTTGAGTCTTTACAGTACTTGTCTCTTTTTTTCACTTATCACATATTGTCAAAAACCTTTTTCTGGCTTTTCTTCTCAACCAGGTCGGAAGCTCCTTGAAAGCAGAGGCAAATTATGGTCAATTTCTATATCCTCAGCCAGCAAAATGGTGTGCAGAGACCTGGGAACAGCCATTCCAATGAGGAGACAGAAAGTGCAAAGGTACTGAGGTAGGAACAGGCTTGGCACACTGAACTAAAGGATCAGTGAGAGAACGTAAGAATATGCCCTAGCTCTTGGGAGCACTTCAGTAGAAAGAAGGGATCTATCTGCAATGGGTGGTGCATAAAATGTCCCCTCTTCTACGAATTAAACTTTAAGTTTTGAGAAAGGGGACTTTCCCCTTCAGTGTTTTGCATGTGTGTGATATACCGACACTTTTCAAAGTGATGGCGACAGGAGGCAGGTGCATATGAGAGCAGCTGGCGGCAGTGTTTGCCTCTGTGTTAACGGCCATTCCAGGCATGTGTCACTTCCTGTCTCTCCATACTATGTGTGCTCCACCAGAAACTGTGTCCTCGCTTGAGGATGATGGCCTCATCAAATTCAAAACAGATGGATTTGAATCAAGAGTGTTTGAACAGCTTTTTCTTTTTCTGTTCTTTAATTTCCAAATAAACTCTCCTAAACCAAATGAGTTAGGTAGGGTTGCTATTACCTCACTTTATAGGTGAGACAACTGAGACAGAGTTCATGTGTTTCTCCCAAGTCAATCCACATATAAATATTTTTGTATAAGTGATTTGTGTAGATTGTGTGTATATGTGACAAACACAGGTGAGACCACTGAAATTTCTGTTATGAGATTCTACAGTTTCAAGCAAGAAGATCTTTCAAGAGTTATTTTGGCTGTTGACAGATTGTCACTTTGCAATATTTTTTATGACACTTTAGCAAGTTTGGTATGTGAAGGTGGCCTGTGGGGAATTTGACATAAGTTTGAAAAATAGTAGTCCTATGACATATAGATTATTCAGAAAAACGATGTTAAAAAGTGTACACTGTTATCATCTTTGTTAGCTGTGTTACCTATAGAGAGCTAATTGTCATAGTTCAGTTACCATGCACTTTCAAAACTCATGTTAGACCTATTGTTTTAGAGCCCCGCCGCACATATACATTAGGTTGGTGCAAAAGTAATTGCGGTTCTTGAAATTTTTTTTTTTTTTACACAGATTTTTATCAGGGAAGGGGAACAGGACTTTATTGGGGAACAGTGTGTACTTCCAGGACTTTTTCCAAGTCAAGTTGTTGTCCTTTCAATCTTAGTTGTGGAGGGCGCAGCTCAGCTCCAGGTCCAGTTGCCGTTGTTAGTTGCAGGGGGTACAGCCCACCATCCCTTACGGAGGTCGAACCAGCAACCTTGTGGTTGAGAGGACGGGCTCCAACCTACTGAGCCAACCAGGAGCTCAGCGGCAGCTCTGCTTAAGGTGCTGTGTTCAATCTTCGTTGTAGGGGGTGGAGCCCACCATCCCTTGCGGGAGTTGAGGAATTGAACCAGCAACCTTGTGGTTTAGAGCCCACTGGCCCATGTGGGAATCGAACTTGCAGCCTTTGGAGTTAGGAGCTCTAACCACCTGAGCCACCAGGCCGGTCCTTTGCAATTATTTTTAACTTTTTAAATCGCAATTTCTTTTGCACCAACCTAATATATATATATATTCCTAATATACATATGTATATATTTGTTTTTTTTTTTTTTTTTTCCCCGCTCATTACAAGGAGCATATCCAGAGACCATGCCCCAATGACAGATGTGGTAAGATTGCCATGCAGGATGACAGCAGCCAAAACGATGTTTCCTGAGGGACCATGTTTGCAAAATCAACCCCCGCAGACTGAACAACTGCTCCTAATACCTGTCATTTTTCCTTGTAACTCATTATAACCCTATCACCCTGAATTGTGGCTCTTAGAGCATTTGGGGCTATTTAATGAAAAGCACCATAGGCTGTTTATCTGTGTAGTTTATGCTTTTTATGCATCTGAGTTGTATCTTCCTTTTCTTCCTCATCTTTTCCACCTTTGCCACAGAGTCCTATTTATTTTTATTTCTAAAATAAAAGTGAACCCCTTTCCTGTTGGCATAAATAAGGAAGTATGTGGCAGGCCTCCTGGGGCCTCCAGGGGGCCTTAGGATGAGCCAGCATTGCACAGACAAAGAGAGAGGGAAAGAAACTGGCTTGGAGCTTCGTCTCTGAGCTGCGGAATCAAGCTTAACTTCAGTCAGATTTCCTCTGGACTCTTCCGTTACAGAGGCAAAAATTCCATTCATCACCGTTGAAATAAAAATAACAGCACCAAGAGCAGCAGTAATGAACTTGCCCTGCGTTCTTTAAAATTGGTGCTACTCTTCCAGTGTTCTTACAGTGAGTTGGCACTAAATTTTATATATAAGTTCTAGAAGCATTTTTCCCCCCTGATCCATATTTTGCAAAGTCTAGCACTTTATGGATTTTTTTAGTCGGCAGTGATACCTAAAAATTAAAAGAACAATTTATGGTGATTAACAAATAGTATTTTTTTTTTTATGACTGGCCAGAGTCCATAAGCTTTGCATTATTTTTCTTAGTTATTGATCATATTCTACATTTAAGAAAAAAACCCAAAAAAGCACCAAATCTAAATCAATATTTGTATTCTAATCGTATTAGAGGAGGTCACAAAAGAATTCATATCCATGTGATAACCAAAGTGATGTTAATAGGATCCCTTGGTGATACCACGGATTAAAATTCTTAAGTTGATAGCACAGAGGTAGTATTCACCAGGCATTTTGAAATCGGCTGTGCTCATTTCTCTCTGTTCACTTGCCAATAAGTTCCATCACCCAAACAATGTCCTGGGGCTAAACTCCCCACCTGGGGAGGAAAAGTACAGAGGTTTGGTGTTGTCATTATCTCCAGGAACCCTCATCTAGAAGTTCTAAAGCCAATAATCCATCTCTCACTGCTTCTCCCTCCCCAGGCTGTTCCCCACAACAGACACTCCCTGAATTAATAGGGAAAGAAAACAAGAACATCATTAGAAGTTTAGCAATAGTAGAATATATACTTATGTGTGTAAACAAAAAAAGTATTTATTATACAATGCAAGAAGCTTTTTTTTTAAAGCAAGTAATTCCAACATATCACCACCATAACAAATTTCTGCCTACCGTCCATCAAAAATTGTCATTTTTTTCATAGAAGAAATGCAAATTTTATGTTCTGTGTTCAAAATAAAACTATTGTAAGTATTTTCTCATGGCAACCAGGGAATATGTACTCGTGTGCAGTATGGAAGGGAGGAAGGCTTAGCGGATGAGAGGCAGAGACTGGGATTAAGCTCCCCAGTTTATGCATTGTGTGACCTTGGGCAAATTAATTATTGTCTTTGTTCCTCAGTTTCTCATCTGTAAACTGAAATTTAAAAAGTCCTTTAGGTGGAGATGTACCTAAGCCAAAACATCAATGCAGATGCAAAAAACCCTGTATCCAACATCCTCTCACTCTATAAGAAATTGATTGGCAAATTCAATGAAGAACAATGAGAAGTTAGAGGAAGATATAACTTTAAACAAGTTGTTTCCACATGTTTATTCTGATGGTTCTGATGAAGTGAAATGTGCCATGAACAAATTATTTATGAAGTCTGGTAGCACAGTTTTGAGTACCTCCTGTCCAAAGCAAGTAAAAGGAAAGTTTAAATCAATCCACCTGATGATATGAGATCGAAAAGAGCACTATATCAATTATTTTTCTATCAGTGTAAAAAACATAGGATTATTGAGTGGATTTAATGAAATAATATAAGGCAAATAGTACCTAACTAAATGTTCCATGAACGTTGGCTATTATTATATTTTGTTATGTTTATGTATTTACATAAATACTGTTTATTTATATATTTTATTTTATGTAATAAATATAAATTTATTTTACATATTTGTTTTATTTCTATATTAATATAGTTTTTATATTTAAAAAATATACTGGAGAACATATATTGATAACATACTATTTAGGGAGCCCATGTCAAAACGATACTCAAGTCACAATCAAAGACAGCCATGTCCTCCTTAACTCCCCCATGTGCCCAGAGAAAGTACTCGTGGACAGTTTTATTTTAACCATCAAGAGTAAAAAAGTCGTCAGAGATGGTCCCGAGAGCCCGGATGGGATTCCGCGCAGATCCAGAGGGAAGAACGCCACCTACTGAACAGCAAATTTCAAAATTTCTCTCTTCATTATGAGAACGTAATGATCATAATGAACTTCATAAGATGTACCACTTTACAGTCATTAATTAGTTAATCTGCTAAACATCTTTGTGAAGTACAAAAAGGTCATTACCCTGTTATTATTACTCCCAGGATTCACAGACGAAGCAGTTGAGGGTTCAGCCTTGACTACCCAACATCCCACCTCCAACTTCCTTGGGTGACTCAGGGAAAATTTCATCTGGTAATAAAGATTGGAATTCCGTGTTTGTGGTGAAGTCCTCTAGCACTTCACTACGTTTGACATTTTCTGTGTCTATCTGCCTTCGAGATCTGCAGAGACACTGATCTCAGTTCATACTTGGTTCCTCCAGTCAATTATTACCGAGAAAAACAACCCCGTAGGAGGAAAGACTTTCCTTTCTGTTGTTTGCATGGATAACCCAAAAAATGATGGGTGTCTTTGGCTGGTTTTTGCATGTGTTCTCCAAGCTTTATGAAGGTAATAGACCCTCTACTTCTCTTTCTTGAAAGTAAAAGGAATTTGATGACTTTACGGATTTCTTGGTATTTTGCCAAATTCATGATCACAAGACAAGTTTACTGTGGATTATTTTGTGTTTCAGATATATTCTACTGTACTAGATCTAAGTTAGAGGACTTAAACTCTTGCCCGTTCCTCCTGTCTTCATGTATACCCTTGCATCTTGTAATAAATATGCAGAGAAACATTTGACCCATGGCATTATTGCACTGAGATTGGTATCACTTTATAACAGCTGACTTGACACAAACTCTGTTTCCTCTGAACTATTTTAAGTCCAAACTGTAAAGCCATTTTGCAACATGTACCAAAATTGAAGCCAAAACATTGAGCAATAAAGTATGTTCACTAAGTTTAAATTATCCTCGTCCTTCTTCATTTACTCTTTTCTCAATTATTTATTCACTCAGTAAACATATATCGAAAAACTTGGTACCAGGATATGTACCAAATATGGAAAAATCATGGAGTGACTTCAGCTTCTAAACATTTTCACAAGGGTTATCAATAATTTAAGATAGATAGAGCAGAGCAGTGGTGAAGGAAACTGCTTGAAGATTTAGTCTAGTCTAAATTCAAAACTCCACTTTGCTACATACCAGATCTGTGGGATTGGAAAAATGATTTTGCCTCCCATAAGTTTAGTCATCTGTAAAATGGAAAGTGTAACCTCTCTGTCATGCTATTATTAGGAGGATCAAATAAAATAATAGATGCAAAGTAATTAATGTATCGTTTGAAACACTGCAGTATTGATAAAGGCTAGTAGCTATTTTTGTTTGTTTGTTTTTTTGTTTTTTTAGGGATTCCCTTTAGATTGGAATTTACTCGGAAACAAATATTTAATCTGACATGGTACATCTTCAGGCCAAGAATTTCAAGACCCTTTTCTATCTGTGAAGGAGTGGACAAAATTGTCTGAAAGTGAGTGTGGGTATTTGTTCTGGATTAGTTAGATTGTTGCCTGAGATCTGGCGATGGCCCCTCTCCTAATGGGAGGTACTGTACCCAAGTCCAGCTTCCCACTAGACCTGAGGTACCTTGCAAAAATGAGAGTCCTACAAAATCCTGTTTGCTGTATGGATTTCAGATGCTACACAGCTGGCATTACCAGACAAGTCCAGGAAACAGCTGGTACCCCACTCTCCAAACTCCTTATCTCCAAGTAGCCTGTGTATTGCCCTGCTGACAACACTGCGTTTTCATCTCTGTCCTATAGAAACTTAAATAGCAGGAAGCAATAGCCCTCTAGTGGAACACGGACCCACACTCCAGGAGCAGAAGTCCTCTCAGGACATTGTGTGCCTCTCTGTGTGGTGATGGCAGTCAGAGGACTCATGCCTCCTCTTGCTGACCCAGCCACATACGGTTTTCCTTTTCCCCATAAACCCATGATATGTGATGATGTGGAATTCATCTTGAGCCCTGCTACACCACAGGTTGTGGCTCAGAATGCACTCACCTGTTAGACAACGGACAGCAATCCCAGCTCCATCCCATTCTGGGACTTTACCATTAGAACATTTCATTTCCTTCTGTCTTCCCAGAATTAAAAAAAAAAAGAACAACAACAAAAAAAGAACTAATTCACTAGCATAATTTCAAGTGTTTAGTGAAATTAAAAGGGTTTTTTTTCTCCACAAAAAGTTTATTGATTCAGTGTCCTGCCCGGTGGCTCAGGCAGTTGGAGCTCTGTGCTCCTAACTCTGAAAGGCTGCCGATTTGATTCCCACATGGGCCAGTGGGCTCTCAACCACAAGGTTGCCGGTTCAACTCCTTGAGTCCCGCAAGGGATGGTGGGCTGCGTCCCCTGCAACTAGCAATGAAAACTGGACCTGGAGCTGAGCTGCGCCTTCCACAACTAAGACTGAAGGACAACAACTTGAAGCTGAATGACACCCTCCACAACTAAGATTGAAAGGACGACAACTTGACTTGAAAAAAAGTCCTGGAAGTACACACTGTTCCCCAATAAAGTCCTGTTCCCCTTCCCCAATAAAAAAAAAATCTAAAAAGAAAAAAAAAGAGTGCTGTCAAAAAAATTTATTGATTCAAAGATGAAGTCTCTTGATTAAAAGAATGCAAATAAGTTAGTAGATTTAGGAATGTAGCCTGTTTTTGGTTCTGTTATTCCTGTATTAATGAGATAACTTGCTTTTGCCTCATTAGTCTCATGAGTAAAATAAAGAATATGATTCTAATCAAGTTAACTATTTTGTTTGGAGATATAAATAATCAACGCTACCATAACATATTTTTCTTGTGTTATAAAGGTAAAAACAATAATGTCTCTAACTTGATGAGATATTTGTATCATGTTTATACATGTTTTCTTAGGTAGATAAGAGAAACAGTGTAGCATAGTGTACAGAGGACAGGCCCTGAAGCCATAGAGTATAGATTTGAATCCTGTCTTTGTCAGTTCCTAGCTCTGTGAAGTCTGGCAAGTTATTCAATCTCTTTTTGCCTCACTTTCCTCATCTATAAAATGGGGATAAAAAGAGGTATGAGAATTAAATAGATAATATATGAAAAGTGCTTAAAGTCAATGCTATGTATTATCAAAAAACGTGACGATAAGTGTGGAGTTTGAATTCAAATTCCTTACTTCAAATTGGAACATCAAGCCTAGTATCTTCCCCTTTTAACTTGTTATTACTACTATGTAAGAAAGCTATTAATGTCTGCATATTTTATTGCTAGCCATCTTAATAATCTTTCTTAGTAATGCTAGTAGTTTTTCAGTTGTTTGTCTTAGGTTTTCTACACAGGTAATCATCTGCGAACAACAATACTTGTATTCTTTCTTATTTATTGTTCTTGTCTTATTGCAGTGTCTAGAGCTTCCATAATAGATCAGACCATTGTAGCATCAGGCATGTGGGGTAGTCTGCATATTCACAAATATTTGCTGCTTCTCCATAGCCTGAATTATGCTTTTCTACGCCAATAATGTCCAACTTAGCCACACGACTGCTCTGGCCAATGACATATGGGGCATTTTAAAAAAGAAGTTCTAAAGGCAGACTTGATCTCCCATATTTTCTTGTGCTTTTCTCAAGCAATTACCCACCCTCCAGACAGAAGCTGCCGCATTAGCCTAACCCATGAAGTGAAATCACGTGGAGCAGGGTTGCAGCTGACCCTTGATAGGCGTGTGGCATGAGCAGCAAACCTTTCTTGTTGTAAGGCATTGAAATTTGGGGTCATTTGCTACTGCAGCAGACATATTTGATTTCATTTTTCTGCTTAGCAAGCTCAATTTTATTCTCCTTAGTGACTTTTAACCAAAATTTTTCTTGAATTTCTTCCTTCTCTCTAGACTAAAACTACCCCCAAAGGATAAAGCAAATGCAATAACATTCTTTTTTAAAGCAAGTAGGACCACATTTAGAATATGCACATAATTGACATGATGAGAAAACTGAGCATAATTTATCATAAAATTAAAGTTTTCTGAGCAAGAAATAAGGAAATACTCTCTGGCCCCAACTTTTGTTTTGATCCAAATTAGATAAGCCAAGTCAGAGAATAATTGCAGTATAATCAGTCATTTCTGCAGTCACTATTTAAACATCTTCCTTGTGATGCTTTTAAAGAGATTTTTGAAAAATCAGTGGTTACCTCTGGAAGGTGTAACTGGGGAATTTTTAAATTTTCTTCTTTATGTTTTGTATAATTTTTAAATTTTCTACAGTGAGTGTGTACATTACTTTTATAATTAGAATTTTTAAATCTTTGGCAATGGCACCAAGAAGAGCTGGGTGTGAGATTAAAATGGTGGGTGTTTAGGCCTGAACTGACAACAAGGTAGAAGCAGCAAGGACAGTTAGGACGTGATGGCAGTCACAGGTGGGTGATGGTGGGCTAAGGCAGTGGCCGTGGGATCCCCAGTGTGACCAGAAATAGGGTGAAATGGATTTGATGTATGCTTGTGAGGGAGAGTCAAATGAGACAGAATTCGGTAATGGAAATGGAGCAGTGGTGAGTGTTGAGATAAGGAGTTAAGGAACAGAGAAGAGTTTAAGATTACACCCATATTTTGATTGAGGGATTGAGGTTACTATGTAGAGGGTGCCATCCCTGAGATAAGCAGAGATAAATGCAAAGAAAAGAAGAATAACCAGTTCACAATGGTGCAATTTCAGTTTGAGATGCCTCTGTGAAATATGTAAGCCAAACTGGATACACTTTTTCCTTGCCAGATTGCTTGGCAGCATTTCTCTGGGTGGCAGGCAATTGCTCCTCCTTGCATCCAGCCTTGTTTGCAAAACTGGAGTTCACTTCAGCAGAAAATTTCTGAATATTTTTGGGATAAACTTCCTGTTGTTAGGCCTGTTCTAAAAAGACGAGTTTCAGATGCCTATAGCCTAAATTAGTAGCAGCAGAATACAGATCACTGGGTATATGTTAATATTCCATCATTTCATTGACCGGAAAAGGGAGAAGTTGGAATTTATTGGTTAGTGGTTTGGGCTTCTATGTTTTCTTCTTTGGAATTCTATGCAGATTCCCTATTTTGGCCGAATAGGCATTTTCTTTCTTTCTTTCTTTCTTTCTTTCTTTCTTTCTTTCTTTCTTTCTTTCTTTCTTTCTTTCTTTCTTTCTTTCTTTCTTTCTTTCTTTCTTTTCTTTTCTTTTTTTCAGTTAAAGTTTATTGGGGTGACAACTGTTAGTAAAGTGACATAGGTTTCAGGTGTACAATTCTGTATTAACATCATCTATATATCACATAGTGTGCTCACCACCCAGAGTCAGTTCTCCTTCCATCACCATATATTTGATCCCTTTTACCCTCATCTCCCACCCTCCTCCCGCCTTACCCTCTGGTAACCACTAAACTACTGTCTGTGAGTTTTTGTTTCTCATTTGTTTGTCTTGTTCTTTTGTTGTTTTCGGTTTTATATCCCACATATGAGTGAAATCACGTGGTTCGCATAGGCGTTTTCTTACTGAGGGCAGCAACCCTATCCTTTTTGCAGTATCTCAGGGTGTCTCTCTCTGCCTTTAGGAATGTGGTAGAATTTTCAAAAGTATCAAAATGAAGTTAGTTTTAGTTTATTCGAGTTTAACAATAAAGTTCTGTATGGCACATATTTAAAGTAGTTTTTCAGGCCAGGCTTGGTAATTATAAGGTGGGCAATTAGTGATCTGAAAATCTCATACTTCAACTCAATGTGCAGAAGTCGAGAAGGCAGAGAATCCTAAAGCTCTTCCTGGGTTGGTCACTCTAAACTCTTTCTGCCCAGTTCCTTTATCTGTAAAAAATGAGACCGGTGTTTGCCTGCCCCAGCTACATTACCCAGTTGGTATTGAATTTAAATGGGATTATATATGTCAAGCTGCCTAAAAACTACAAAGCACTGTACAACTGTTGGTGGTTCTTACCATTTCTCAGTTATCTCCTTATTTTTTCTCTCATTCTGGCCTGTTTAAGTATGTATAGGAATTATTTCCTGAAATGAAGATTTCAGGAAGAACCATCTGGCTACAGAGAAAATTGGGGAACCAGAAATATATTTCTGTTACTGGATTGTATAATAATTAAATAAATTGTGTAATAATATAATAAGTAAAAATCAGAGCTGAACAGGACTATTGTTTGTGAGTCTTTACAAGAAGTTTCATTTCTTATATGATAAGTTACATTATGTATGCTATATAATATTAATATTTACTTAAGTTAAATCTAAATTTAGTTTTGTAATATAATTTAATCGCATAATTATGTATTTTATGATTTAATTAATATTACAGTATGCTTAATTATATTGATATGTATTAGTATATTAATTAATTAAATATAATATAAAGCCTTTAAGATCGTCATATATAAAGGTCTCGGTGACTTCTAATTTACTCCTTTTTAAAATGCTCACCTTATTACCTATAATTCTTCTACCCACTGATAACCATTGTTATTATTTTGGTATAGAAATGTGCAGTCTTAGTCTTTTTCGAAACACATACATAAAAAATGGATTTTTTCCTTAAACATAATTGGGATTATATTGTGTACACTATTTTATAATTACAAAAAAACTTCTTCAATTAATTACAGGCATTTTCCAAATTATTAACTATTAACAATATGATTGCTAGTAGCTTTGGAGTATAGTTAAGTGACTATTTAATCAACTTCCTAATATTGAAAATTTGGATTACTTATGATTTTTATGTAAATTTACACTATATGTGTAGGCAGACACGTAGAGTTTAAATATGTACATGGGTGCATACTTTGTTGCCAAACCTCTTTGCAATTCAAAGCTTATTTAGAATGTTAACACGTTAAACAAGTACAAGTTTATCTGCTTTGTTCGGAGTCAAGACGTCCTACTCTCTCTCCTCATTTCCCCCCTCACATCTCAGGAGGCTTTGGAGAAATTGTAACGCTTCGATATTCTCATTTGTGAATCTTCGTTTGCATATACGCTTACTTCCTTAGGATGCACACACATTTATTGTCAATTTACCGACCAGGCTGTATCATGTGCAACAGAGGTGTATGAAGTGCCTACTTTCAGCCCTATATCATTTTAACAAATTCTTTGTCAACTTGAATGATAAATGATGGCATATCAATCCTGTTTTAATTTTCATTTCTTTGACACAAGTTACACTGAACTTTTCTTGGTCTTCACTGGCAATTTTTATTTCTTCTTTTGTGAAGTGCTTCTTAATATTATCTGAAGTATTTTTTATTTGAAGATTATTTCTATATTGACATCTTAAATCCATATATTGAACTATTTAATCACTCTGTCTTTTGTCCACTTATTTTGTTTATAGGGCTGTCAAATATGAAGGAATTTTACACTGCTGTATAATTTAGCCTTTTTTTTTTTGAGTTTCTGTTTTGCTTAGATGTTTAGCACATCCTCCCCGCATCTAAATTATATAAGTATTTACCTATATTTCTTCAGTTTTTAAAAAGTGTTTCTATTTTATATTTAACTCATTTAAGCCATCTGGAATTAACATTGCTTTAAAATGTTATACTTTAAATTAAATTTTAAAATATCTACTTTTTCTCCAAAATAATTAAGGCTTTCTTCCCAGGGCCATTTGTATAACTAACTTCCTCCTAGCCTCATTGTGCTCAGAAGTCTCCTTCCAGAGAAATACTTCTGGGTCATCCTGTCGGTCATAATTTCCCCAACCACTCTTTATCTTTTTGTTTAGTTTGTTTCTACTCACATTTTAAGTTAACTGACACTGTGTTTCCTCGAAAATAAGACCTAGCTGGACAATGAGCTTTAATGCGTCTTTTGGAGCAAAAATTAATATAACACCTGGTCTTATTTTACTATTAAGACCGGGTCTTATTTTACTGTAAAGTAAGACCGGGTCTTATATTAATTTTTGCTCCAAAAGATGCATTAGAGCTGATTGTCCGGCTAGGTCTTATTTTCGAGGAAACATGGCATTATCCTTGACTTTTTATGTACTTAACTCTTTACTGTCTGTCTCGCTCACAAGAATGTAAGTTCCATGAGAGCAGGGACTTTTGTGTCTGTTCACCATTGTATTTCAATGCTTTGAAGAGGTTCTGCATATAAAAAGCATTTTGTATACAGTTATTGAGTAAATGAATATTTTAAATACAATGTAAATTTTCTGCCTTTCATGCTATCTGACCTTGTAAATACTTTCTCCCTCATACCTCATCTTTCATACAATGGACCAGTAAAAGATGGAATAAAGGACTCATTTTACTGTCTCTAACCTCTTTTGAGTAACTGAGTTCTATTGTTGTTTTTTCTACATTTCTCGCTCTCTTTAGTTATAGAAGCTCCAGAAAGGTTATACATTTCACTTAAATTGTGATTGGATGCTCTTTTTATATAGATTGCTAAAGTAAACAATATTAAGTAACCTACTTTACTATTTCAGATGCTCTTAAGAAAACAAAAGCAGCAAACATGTTAATTCTTCTGCAAAAGGCAATTTAGTTTATTTATCTGTTTGTTTGTTTTTTTTGTCTTTTTAAACTCATTATAATATAGTGTTATCTTAAGAGGGCCTAATCTTATTTATATTTTATTTCCGATAAAAGCTATCTGTCCTTAGAAACAAATTGGCAGTTAATGGCACTTTTTTTATGCCAGTTCTCAGACACATAAAATCATGGTAGAGGAAGAGAAGGAAATTGGTCTGACAGTCTGTAATGTTAACTGATTGCTCAGCAGAGAACTAAATCTATGCTGAGTTTCTATAGGCTTTTCATATAGTGGTTTGCTAAGCTGTAAGGAGTTTGCAATTGGAATTCCATTTCACTGCTGTCTCTGGCTAATTGGTTCTATGTTATCACAGAGCCATGTGACCACAACTGAATGCCACTTAGGAAAGGGTGGAGTACATACGCGGTGCCGCAAAGAACTGTGTATAATTTATTAGGGGTAAGGTCTAAGTGCCGACTACACAGGCCTTCTACATTAGTTGATGATTGAATCTCTTATTCATCTTACTAATTAATGGATTTAGCTTAACTGTAATAAGTTTAGATTTTGTCCAAGAGCCCAAAGATCTTAAGGTACTGTACATGCCATCGATCAATCACACACATAAGACAACATGACATTTTTGAGCAGCATGTTTTTCCAATGATGAGAATCCTGTGCTATCATCTCAAAATAAAATGACTGTCATCAGAGGAAGGGGTCATTCATTCCCTCCCAAGAAAGATCCCTTGACTTAAAATAAAACTGATTGAATCCTACGGAGAATCTGCGCACACCCAAGACAACTTCTTCTGCTTTTCATCTGTTTTAAAAATTGTTTTAACCTTACTGTGGCAAGTTTGGGGGCAACGCTCATAAATCTTGTCCAATTTCCTCATTGGCACATAGCCAAGGAAATGGAGACAAGGCTTCATTGTGGGAAGCCGTCAAGCTTTGGGTTTAGGAGCAATAAGTTCCTTTTCATGTGTGAGGTCTGGGAGCTCGTCAGCATTTCCTGCCGTGTGAAAGCCAGCCCTCATCTCTAGTGGGACACTGCAGATGGGATCCTGCAAAGTTGTACAGGAAGCCAGGAGATAATTAGGCCTCTGCAAAGTGGACCAGACCAATTTCCAAGATGGCAGGGCCCATGGCAGATTGCTCAGAGCTGAAGGATGCACCCTCACCTACTAAGCTGTTGCACCCTCACCACCTTGGAGAAGAAGTATTCTGGGTTCTTTCCAAAGCAAGCTTTGGAGGGTAGCAGGAAGACATTGAGAAGTTAGTTCTCTTC
Organism: Rhinolophus sinicus; assembly: GCF_036562045.2. Taxonomy (NCBI): domain Eukaryota; kingdom Metazoa; phylum Chordata; class Mammalia; order Chiroptera; family Rhinolophidae; genus Rhinolophus; species Rhinolophus sinicus. Next base: position 102,242,071 of record NC_133752.1, on the reverse strand, counting down.
CTGCCTCTTCCTCCTGTGCCCCATCACTCTTTTCCTTCCTGGAAGAGGTTGATAATGTGGACAGACAGTGTAGATGGGGTCCTTTTCCCATCACTCCAAAATGGGGGGGGGGGAGAATAGAAAGTCTCCAAAGATGGACCATATTTTTACTCTAGTGTGGTTCACAGGTTACTGGTGACAGGTCCGGTTGCCATCTGAGGCAATTTGAAAAGGAAAGGGGAAAAAAGTACTTTTGCATAGAGTAGGTGCTTAATCTAGGTTGCTGAATGAGGAACACTGTTTTACTCAGCTCCCTTAGCTTTCTGGAGGCCTGAGAATACAACCATGGTTAGGGAAGGCAAGATCTCAAATAAGTTAGGAAAAAATGATTCCCTTAATGATACAATTCAATCACGCAAATATTCTCTTAGTAGCACTTTCAAAGGTGCTAAATAAGAATTCGTGTACACTTCCACAAGTGTTAACACACACATGCTACCACCACGGACGGGATACAGAACAATTCCAACACCCCCCAAATATTCCGTCTTGCTGACCCTTTGTAGATAGATGCTCCTCCCACCTGTAATCTCTGGATTTGGCAGAGTTCTTAGATATAACTGACACTATTTATAAGAGAAAAAAAATCGTAATAAATTGGATTTCATCAGAGGTACAAAATTCCCTCGCTTTGGAAGAACACAGTGAAGAATGAAAAGATAAGCCAGACTAGGAGAAAACCCTTGCAAATCACCTATCAGACAAAGGACTCAACATTCAAGGCACTTTGAGAGAGAGAAAATTGAATAAAGCATGATCTTTTTCTATAAGAAACTGGACTTGAATGGTGATAGATCTCACTGTGTAACAAACTGTATGTGAAGAAGGATGCAATTAATACTTACTTAATTAAAACTAAATTAATGCAGTGGTATCCCAACAATGCAGCAGCAGCAGCATTTGAGGTGGGGAGGGAGCTTTGTTCCAGCTTATGAAATTATGGATGGCTTCCTGAGGGTATGGATACCAGAGGGAAAGGATGGATCAGAGGAGGAGGAAATCACATAAGAAAAGCCATAGATGTGAGAAAATCCAGGGCATACACAGGAAAATGTAGGTTGCCCACTCTGGTTAGCTCCCAGTATCATTTCTGTGTCGCTGATGGCAGGATGAGAATGAACATATACCTTCTAATATATGTATGAAGCCACACATTAGTATTTCTAACTTCTAAGGCCACAAGGGAAATAAAAAAGTGGCTCTTTTGCAAGTAAAGGTTAGTCTCTAAGAATGGACTTACTGCTTATGCTGTAACAGAAAACAATTAAGGGTCATTTAAAACCAACTGCAATGGTCCATTAGAAATGCAAATTAAAACTACACTGTGAGAATCACAATAAACAAAACAATGAAACCAATTAGAAGTGACTTTTGAGACTTTCAGGATTTGATTTGTTATAAAGGAAAAGAAAAAGACCAAATTATTTGATTTTGTTTATCTGTTCTGGGAATCAATAATCTGAATAATTTGAAAGGTCTTAAATGTTTTGGGTCACTTAGGCCCCCGGCCATGGGCTCATTTGTTGTAAGGCAACCTGCAATTGGACCAATCTCCACAACCCATTTTTCCTGTGTACCATCAAGTGTGGATATAAATGAAAACATTAGCATCCATAATACTTAAGTATGCTGTCAGAGTTCAGAGTGCTGACCATTACATGATGGAGCCTTACGTAGATTTACTGGGCAAAATTCCTGAAAGAACTGATTCTTTTGCTATTGGTCAACTGTTAAAATTAACATATCATTAGCATATACATTATGTTAAACAATGGAGGAGTGTCAGAATATAAACTTATGCCACTTTCATGCTTATAGATATAAATCAGGGTTAAAGGATACTTTTTAAAAATTCTGTTTTATATCTTCTTTAATAAAAATAAGATTGTATGCATTGAAGAGTTCTCATGCATGCCATTTACATTCATTTCCTCCACCCCCAGATATATCAGTTAGATATGAAAGATATTTTTTAAAAGAATTTAAATTCACATTTTTGGGTGTATATTTCTGTGTGTCTAAATATGTATGTAGATTCATGTAACCCTGACTACAAACAGGATACAGAATAGAGCCAATATCCTAAAAAATTCCCTCATTCTGACCCTTCATGGATAAACCCTCCCTGCTAGGTTTGGCAAACACTATCAATAAAGGAGAAACTGATAAGCTAGACTTCATAAAAAATTTAAAAATTTGCTCTTCGAAGAACACAGTTAAGGAACTGAAAAGACAAGCTACAGATTGAAAGAAAACATTTGCAAATCACATACTGACCAAGAATTTATATTCAGAAATAAGAACTCTTGAAACTCAACAGGAAATGAACAAACAACCCAGTTAAAAAATAAGCAAAAGATTTGAACAGAGACTTCACCAAGATGAAAGTTTCGGCAAATAAGCAAAGAAGAAGATCATCAGTCATTAAGGACATACAAATTAAAACCTCAATGAGATACCAATTCACACCCATTAGAACCACTAAAGTAAAAAAAACTGATGATATCAAGTGATGATGGATGTGGAGAAACTGGAACTCTCTTACGCTGCTGGTGGGAATACAAAACGGTACAATTCCTCTGGAGAACAGTCTGAGAGTTTCTTACAAAGGTAAATATATACATCCCATATGACTCAGCAATGCAACTTCTAGGAATTTGTCTTAGAGAAAGGAAAACTGAGATTCACATAAAAAATCTGTACGTGAATATTCATAGTAGCATTATTCATAATCACCAAAATCTGGAAACAAGTCACGTGTCTTTCAAAGGGTGAATGAATAACCAAATTGTGGTACCTCCATACAGTGAAATACAAGAAATAGCATGGCTGAATCTCAAAAGAATTATGCTGAGTGAAAGAAGTTATATTTCATTTAGTGCCAATGAGCAATCTGTTGCTTTAAAGAATATCTCTTCTCATTCTGCTTGTGAAATACCCTTTTTTCCCCCCTCATGCTGTCAGGCCTCAAATTGTTCCTCCTTTCCCATCAGTAGTGCTTCTGTTCTGAAAATCTCATCTTAGTGGCATAATACAACCACCATTTTATTATTTTCGTGGATACTGTAAGTTAGGAATTGTCTTCACCCTGAGTCCACATTTTCCTGACAGCAGCTAAGATTTGAGTTTTGCCCTGAGTCCATTTCTTATTTTGAAGACACTTTGCTAGCTGTTACACTCCCTCTGAGTCTGTTAGCTGTTGTTACATTTCCTCCCAAGTACAGCAGGCCATTGAATAACTTCGTTTTGTGAATGCCCTGGGAACTTAATTCTTGTTTACATCATTAGGCTATGGTAAAATTGGTTTTGTTATACATCATTTTGCCTCAGTTCCAAGAACCTTTTGATGATGTTACGTGAGGATTTACTGTATATATTTCCTCTAAATTATAGTTAAAAACAGAGGAATTCATTCTTTAGTTTATCTCTCTTACTCTCATTTTATTTTAGGGTATTTAAAGCTAGGTGACATCTTCAACACTCTTCCTAAAATTTCTCTTACCTTGATCATTGAGTTCATGATGTTGTCACTTTTCTTGAAGCCGGCAGTGAGAGCCCCCATGAGGCCCACGGAGCTTTTGTCTATCAGTGGGCTCCAAAACCAACGCCACAAGCTTTAGATTTGTTACAGCAGAAACCACTTCAAGGTACCAAATTCTTTTCCAGTTATTGCTGTAGATCAAACTGCCCTAAAATGGAAGTGGTGAAGCATCAACCATTTTGTTATGCTCTTGTATTCTGTGGGTTAGGAGTTTGAACAGGCTTGGTGAGGGAGTGGCTTGCCTCTGTTCCACGTTGTCTTATCAGAAACATGCTGATGGCTGGGATAGGATGCAAACAATGGCACTGCGGCCATCAGAAGGCTTCTTCACTGTCCTGTCTGGGTCTTGGGCTGGATGACTTGAAAGCTGGTTTTATTTGAGCCTCAAGCACAGCCCCTAGATGTGGCTTCTCCCTGTGTCTAGGGTTTCTTATGGCAACTGGAACATCCAGCAACTGAGCATGCCTAGAGAAGCAGGTGGTGGCTGCATAGCCTTTTATGACTTAGCTTTGGATTACTGCATAATGGCATCTGCCCCCTGCCATCCCTCTCCCCACAGCCATTAAAGTCTTTTCTTCACATCATTTACAAGTGCTTCCAGACTCCTGGGTTGGGAACGTAGATGTCACTTCTCATTGGCAGAAGTGTCAAAGAATTAGGGGTCAAGTTTGAAAACTCCCACATTGTCCATGACAGCACCCATCTCCCATATCTACATCTCTCCTCCCGGAGAGATATCCGTACGTCTAGCTTTGAGTTTTCTCCTGAAGTTAAGACTTACAATTCACATGTCTAATAAATATTTAACTTGAATTCACCAGCATCAAAAATGAACAGGAATGGACCCATCCAGAATTATATTTCAGAGCACCTACCCTAAAAAGGGTACACAAATTTATTCAACACAAGATGATTTAAAGTACTAAAAAGACATGAGTAAGCAAAATGTCCAACAATAAAAGAAACTGTGAAGTCAGTTATAGTACATCTACTGGATGAGATGGAGGGTATCCATGAAAAATGATAAGTATAAAGATTATGTAGCAATGTCTTTGAAATATCTCATCATGAAAAGAAAAAAAAGTTTCTTGTGATATGCACTTCCACTGTAATTAAAAGCAAAAAGATGTACAGAAAACTATTGGAAGAAAAAATATTGAGGATAATTGTGTTGGGAAATGTGACATTATGGATGATTTATTATTCCTTCTCTCTTCTCTCCTCAATTTTCCTTTCTGCTACCATGTTGCTTTAATAACCTAAAAATGTAGTTTTAAAAATCAACACCAAAACAAACTGTTCCAAGCTAAACGTGTCATTTCAAACCTCCTGCTATTCTCTGTTTGTTTTCCTTCTTCCCCCTAGTCTCATTTAAAGCCATTATCATCTGCTTAGTGATCTAGGCTAGATACTGTTCCGTCTGTTCTTTTTTTTTTTTTTTAAATAGTCTTTCATACAATTAAGCTTTGAATACTTCGAATTCTAGCTTTCCAATACTGTTGCAATGAATAATTGTTAAACGATTAATGACATAGATGTAAACTTATTTTTAGAATTATATGGAACTAGACTAACATATATTGAGTTCTAATCCCCACTTTACTACCTACTATCTGAGTGAGTTTGTGCAAGTTTCCCAATCTTTCTGGACAGTCTCTGTATCTGAAGTGTGAGTTTAGCATTCTTACCTTGGGTATAATTTTGTGAGAGTCAAATTTTACTCTCTTTCTTTCTCCATATATATATGAAATAGCTAGCACAGTGCCTGGAATATAGTAGACAATAAGTGGTAGTTATTATTTGGAATATAAAAATCTTTGGCTAGAACCATTTATACTCTGTCTCCTAATGCTTCCATAAGAAAAATAAACACACAAAACCATAAATACATTTAAAAGCAGAATTATACATTGAAATAATTGTATCTAAATGTATTCTCACTCATTCACTAATACAATGACCAACCAACCAACCAACCAAGCAAACCAACCAACCTCAGGTTGCTGCAAAACAAGTTTACCATCAGAAATAAGATGCAGAGAAAAATCAATAGCCTTGTGGTCAATATTAACCTCCCATCAATAAAGGCCCGTATCTTTCACTCTTGATGGTAATTGTCCCAGCGATCTGCTTCAAATGCTTAGAGGGGACTGCTGATAGCATCTTATCAGGGCTCTGAGTCGCAGTGTCCAGGAATCCCCAGGAGCTGGGGCTGGTTCTCCCGAACGGGGTGTTTGTGACAAAGGGCCCTTGGGTGTCACAGACACCAGATTGTGTCTGCCCATGGATGGGTTTTCCATGGGCTTGACTTCCCTCCCAGCTCTCCGAGGTGAGGGTGGCTGTCCTTTCTTCTTCTGAGGCTTTCAGCTCTCAGGGTTCAGTGAAACAAAATAGCTCGGCTCACCACTTTGGCCAGGGTTGTTAGGAATTGCACTGCATCTGCTTGGAAGGCCTTTGACATGAAACAAATTGCTCTGCTGGCAGCAAAATAGAGCCCTCTTCTCCTTGGAAGTCTATTAATATGAATACTTAGAGTTTATTGGCACTGAGGACTGTTGTCCAAATAACCCAGTTTCACTTCCAATAAAAGCCCACTATTCCCATAGAAATCTTACTTCCATCAAGTGACTTGTGGTGTTCTCCAAATCAACCTCAAGTCTAGGAAGTTATAGGCCCACTGGTTTGAGATGCTTTGCAGAGCATGAAGACATGAGCTGTGAGGGGTGATATGTCCCTCCATGAGTCCCCTTTCTTTCTCTGCAGCCCACCCCAATACCAGCAAAGCACTTTGTAAGTTATGGGGGCAGGAATCCTTCCTGAGCTTGGTTCTTCCAAAGAAAAAGCACACTTGTTTTTGAAGTTGAGAACCCATATGAGACATGTGTAATTGACCAGTGGTATCCCCAAGTTACACACACACATACACACACACACACACACACAGAGTCATGCAAGAATTTAACGTCCAACGGGCTTGTTCATTTTCAAAATTGTCCGTTAGATTTTATATGGGCACAGGCAATCAGAAATGCACTGGATATCTTACTTTCTATATGCCTATATCCTACTTCAGTTAGTTGATCACATTTTTATATTTTACCCAAACCTTTCCAAGTGGCACATGCTGTTTGAAATCATAATAACAGACGTTACTTTGATGTTACTTTTTATTCTTAACTTAGCCATCATTCACAGCTGCAGTTGAACAAAGCACTTAAAAAAAGGAAGATATTATAGAAATTAAATTTTCATTTGCTCTGTAACATATCAAAAGATTGCACCACTTCTGATTTACAGTTAGGATTGGAAATTAACTTCAAAAGGCAAGAAATGGAAAAGTGGAGACATATTCTTTCACGGCTTATTACTGAAAAGGGAGAAGTGATGTAATGATAACAAAAAGGTTTTTCTTCTTGAAAAAAAGGAGGAATATCCATTCCTCTTGGACCTGTGTATTTATATCATTTATAAGCGTTGTCTCAGCCCTTTGGACACTTAGCTATGATGCAAAACAACTCCTATATTGCAATCATTGTTGCACCCTGAATGGAACTATGAAGCGACAGAAATGAAAGCTTGGAGATACAGCAAGGGATCAGAAATGCTCGGCCTTTGCTTTCAGGCAAATGTGGTATTAATAGAACCATTTCTAGAGATGACACACATTAGACAGTTTATCTGTCTGATTTACACCAGGTTAGTTGTTTAAAACGAACCTGGAACCAAGTCATCTCATTCATCAAGTTCAGTACTCTTTCTGTTCCTGCACAAGACTTTAATTTCGCAGTCTCAGTGAAAGAGGCTTGGGAAATAGTTGATGTGGTGTCCCCCAAGTTTTGAGATCCTCTGGTTTCCTTGTTTATCTAAAGTTTACTTCCACATCTCCTAGCTCCTTTTCGTCTCTAACTGAATCTCATCAGCCTGAGGCGTTGGCTCACACCCACAATTTCCTTATGAGCAGTTTCCTTAGCCCTTGTTATCATCAGGTACCTCTCTCCAAGACCTCGCATTGGTCCTTCTCATCTCCAGCTACAGCTTCCTTACTTGCCATCTCTCCCACTTCCCTGTATCTACTCACTTTCTTTTTGGCTTCTTCACAATCTTGTCCCCTTTCAATTCTTCTCTCTTGATTAGCCTTCTCTGTCTCAAAATTCCCACCATCACCATTGTGGAACCCCTTCATTAATCCTCCATCTTCTTTTCTTTTGCATACCGTTTTCACCCCCAGTGACCTCTACCACTGACTTTGTCATTTGCTGTCCTGAGAGCACATATCCTCACAACTTCCATGGGCCCTTAGTGATTTTTGACTTTGTAGGTCCTTTCCTTTACTAAAAAAATATTAAAACATATTTGATGACTGCTTTGGTATAAAGATGCAATCAATTCTCCACCCTATAAGTTTATTTTACCCCCTCTGACCTTGAATGCAAACAGTTCCTCGATTCCTAAAAGTATTACAGGCAGTGGCTCTGTATCTACTCCATCTAATGGGTATGTTGGCCTGGGGTTGAGTCAGGAAAAGGTACAGATTCGATCAGTTTTGAGTCACATTATTTTTTAATGTTGCTCAAATCTATTAAACAAAATGAATGTTAGAAAGTATAATTAATGCTGAGTTTCTAATTGTTTGAAAAATGTGATCTTTATCAAATTCTTGGGTCAATTATAATGATTTTTGGTTTCTCGGTTGTAAATATCAGATTGGTCCTAAATATAAATTTTCTATAATTGGATATTCAATTACAAGAACATTTAGTAAAGTACAATGTGCACAGTACTTTCTAGGTGCCAAACACAAAAAGGTGAGTAAAACACCGTTCTAGCAGAAAGAAAAGGTGCAAATGACCATGAAGCTGAATTAAATACAAATTCTGAAAGGGACAAAGGACGTGAGGGTTCAAGGTTTGGCAAACACCCATTCCTGTGGAAGTATCCCTAAAGACAGGTAAATTATGTGCTATTTGTTAATTTCTGATTTAAAAAAGTAATCACATTTATTGTAAAAAATGTACACGTGTAGCCTTCTGCATTATCAATACCACTCACCAGAATGGCCCAGTTTTTCTCAGGGATGAAGCGACACTGACACGTCCTCACCACCCAGAGTCCACAGTTCACCTTAAGGCTCACTCTTGGTTTTGCACATTTTATGGTCTTGGACAGATGTATAATGACATGGATCCATCATTAGAATATCATACAGAGTATTTTCATTGTCCTAAATATCCTCTGTGCTCGGCTATTCTCTACCCCCCACTACTCCCGGCAACCACTGATCTTATTGTGGTACATCTTTTTAATCACTCACCTAAGTGTTTTTATTTTGTCTAATAGATTTCAACTTGATTCTGAGTAGAGAAATGTACCTCTCTCAATAATAATTTTATCTTTTCATATGTATATGCACGTCATTTATTCTTGTACTATTTACTTGTTTCAAACTTTCAGAAAAATATCAAACAACAGTCAATTCAATGAGAAGTCCTCCAATAGTTCACTAGGTATATTAAAGAAGTTGTCTTCTATTCATATATAAAAATCAGAAATAGATATTAATTTTAAATAAATATTGTTTTGGCATCTATTCACTGTAGAACCTGAAAAAGAACAGGACACAAAATAGTATATAAAAAGGTTACCTATGTGATTTTTTGTTGTTGTTTTGGATGATTTTTCTCTCTATTTTTATTTTTTGCATAGTAATTAAATATGTTAAAAATAAAAACATATCACAAGCATTCTTGGGTTATTAAATACTCTTTAAGTGATGTTTTTATGTATTACGTGATTCCATCTTGTATATTTATCATAATTTATTTAATTAATTGTCCATTATGGAATATTTAGTCTGTTTTTTTAAATATAAATAAAGCTGCAATGAACATTCATATACATAAGGATTTATGCACATTACCGATTCTTTCCTTAGGACAAGTTCTGAGAATGATTTTACTAGGGGAAAAAAGTATAAATCTTTTAAGGCTGACTAGATACATTTGCCAAGTTCCCTTCCAGAATGCTATAAATTTTAATTCCCACTAGCAGTATATAAAGATAGCTGCTTCTCTTCATCTTTGCCAACATAGGAGTTTTTTTTTTTTAATTTTCCTTTAATTTTTTTAGGAATCTAATATGTGAAAATAGTTTCTTACTATTGTTTTCTTTAGCCCTTCTTTTCATTTTAGTGAGATCATTCTTTCATGGGTTCATTGACCACTTAAGTTCTTTTTTCTATTAATAAATTGTCTATCTAAATTCTTGGCTTTTCCCTTTGGTTTTATTGTTGGTAAGTTTTTTCTCTCCCTTTCAAAAAAACCTATAAAACCCCTATTTTCTTCCCATTCTTTTATATTTTTGATACTTAAATTTGTCTTTAATCGAGGGGTTAGACTTTTGATAGGTGACTAGGGTGAAATAATAAAAGAAATGTCCTGCTGAAGAAAGATCAGAAATAAAAGGCAACATGTAGGAAGATGTCAGATATTTTTGGGAAATAAAAATTGTATATTTAGGTAATAGCTGATATGGAGGAAGGACAGGTAAATAAAAGAGGAAAAGATTCACACGAGAAGATCTTTCTAGATCCTCCTAGGGAGCGTCCCATCTATATATCCACCTGTGTATCTGTTACATCCACTTGGACGTCCATTTCTTACTTATATCCAGACTTACACTGATACTCATACTCAACATGGTGAAAGCTGGAAATCTTGAATCATCTGCCCCCAGACTACTTCTTCTGTATCAGGAACAGTGCTCCCCTCCTGCAGGCTGAGCCAAAGCCCCAGTGCAGCCCAAGTTACTGCATTGTGAAATTCTGTCAATGCCACTTCCTCAATCGCTCCTGCACTGTCCAGTTCTCTCTATGGTGCCACTACCTCACTTGAGGACCATGACCTCCGCGTGGATTACTTTCCTCTTTTACCCAGATGAAGGCAACACTTTACCGACTGGGTCTCCCCATCTGCAGTCTTGCTCTTTTCCAAGTCATACTTCTCAGAGCAGCGGTGGTGAATTTCTAAAATCGAAACCTGAGCATTTTTTAAAAAATCCTGTACTGGTTACTAATTTACCTTAGGCTAAAAATCCCTTAGGTCTTTTATGGTCATCCAATCTAAGCTAGCCCTTCAATCACTCTCAATCCCATCTCCTTAGTTACTTTTCCTTGTAGTATTTACTCCATTTTACATGGTATTGTTGATTTGTTTCCTTTTTTTTTAAGATATGATTTTGGGCTCTCTTTACAAAAACGTAAAGTTCATGGGAGCCTGGACTAGCTGTCTTGTTCATAACTGCAATACACTCCAGCATGTGGAAAGGTGGCCGGCACGTAGTAGGTCCTCATGACTATTTGTTAAATGCTTTGAAAACACTGAGCTGTCCTTGCTGCTTACAGCTGTTATGATTTATTTGTATTTCTGCCTTTTCTAACTCTTGGATCTTGACTGTCTTTTAACTGGGCTATTATGGATCTGTGAGGGCTCAACTTTGAGTTTGCATCACTAGGGATCATTTCCTGATTCTCTTCTTATCAGTCAGGAGTTTCCACAGCAACCAATACTTTCCCATTGTGACAGCACTGACCACCCTATGTTATAAATGCCTGTCTCTTCTTGGTCCCTGGGGTAGACAGTAAGCTACCTGAGGAGAGGATTTATGTCTTTATCATTGTATCCTCAGGACTTGGCAATATGTTGGGCTTATCATAGATGCTCAATAATACTTATTTTAAAAAGTAAATTACAATATATAATGTTTATTATAATATCATCATTTATAATATGTAAATATCATATGATATTGTAATTATATTAAATATAAATATATTTATAATATTCAGTACATCACAAAATTGTTCATTATGAGAAACTGAAACAAACATTATTAAATTGTACAGAATTTTTAAAAGAAAGTCTAAACATAAAATATAAGTACTATTTCTTAAGTCAGAAAGAGAAAGACAAATACCATATGATCTCACTTATATGCGGAATCTAAAGAAAAGAATAAGTGAATGAACTAATCAGAGACAGCTTTGGAAACATGGAGGAAAAACAGAGGGTTGCTAGAGGGGCGGGGGAGTGGGGATAATGGGAAGGTGAGAGGTTTTGAAAAATAGTCGGTAACCACAAGATGGTCATGGGGGTTTGAAAATTAATTTGGGGAACGTACAGAGGGATAGTGGATGGGGGGAAGGGGGTTCACACAGTGGGAGGGATATAAATGATAAACGTCTAAGTTTTGCTTTGTCTTGTGCACCTGAAACTAATAAAAAAAACCAAAAAACAAAAAACACCTGAAATTTTTAAAATTTTATAAAACGAAAATAATACAATAGAATTAAAGTAAAATAAAATAAAATATGCTTCATTCATTAAAAAGAAATATAAGTACTATTTCTAATGCAAGTGGTTTAAAAGTAATATAAAGCGATAGACTTCAGTTATATGGAAAATTTCTTGACAATATTGGCTAGCTAAGTTATTACATAATATAATAATTCATGTGATTACTATCTTTTGTAATGAGCATCATATTGACTCATTTCTCCATTGTCCCCTAAAAAACAAGGAAGCTAAAAAAGGACTTCTGTAGGGAAAATGCCATATCCAAGAAGTACTTGGCTGTTGGAAAGATACTTTCTTGTAGCTAAAATTATATTGAAAACCGTTTTAGGCATTTTGAGATTTAGTTATTTCTGTGATTTCACTGCCGCATTTTTCTGGGTCACGATCTCCGTTTTAGAAACTCACAGCCTACCTAATGGGTGAAATTTGGTGATCTTTAGCTAATGAACTGGATCACATTTGCACTCTTCAGCTTTTTGAAAAATTCTGCTTTGTGTGGATCAAGCAAACATTACTTTGGGAGGCAGGCAAGCTGAGTAGAATGTTCACTTACTGTTTGGGGTGGTTTTCATGGTAGCATGGAATTATATGCACATATCCACAGAGTAATGAAATCATTGACAGTGGGGATACATGACATCTCACAAAAACCAGTAACACCATCCCATAAAACTATAACCACTGATTTGTTACTTTTTAAAGATACATTACCCCCTCCCCCACCCCACCCCAAACATTCTCATGTGCTCTGCCTATATAATCTTTGCCCTCTTGGGGATGTCTTTCATCAACCATTGGCATAGGCTGAAAAATCTTAGCTTACTTCTAGTTTTATTGTTCAGAATAATTAATGTGCCATCTATTTCAACAAAGAAGAATGCTTCCCCCCAAGAGATATTTATTTATTGACAATTTACTTATCGGGAAACAAAACGCTGCTTGTTTGTGACTCTCCATTTGATCTGAGAAGAAATATCAGGGCAGAAGATAGATAAATAGATTGATAACATCTTTTAAAATAATAATTGCCGTCATGAGAGTTAACATATTTTGACAGGTTAGTATATTAAAAGCCATTAAAAAACAGCTGTTTAGCTGTAGGGAATTTCACTGTTAGGCTGAATCCAAAGATATGTGTTGGTATTTATTCAGTCATCAATCATAGAAAGAAAAGACCTCGAATTTTGGTTGGAAGTTTTTATTTTTATCCTTTTCCTTACTCCTGGTCTTTAAACCTGCTCTGAGGAGAGCTATACATGCCAGGCTAGCGCTCATCAAAAGCTAGCAATCACAGCTAAATCAGCATGCAAAATGCCACTCAACCTTGGGCCTTTATTAAAATTTGCTGGGACTCAATTTGAGATAGCGATCATTCTTATTAAAAAGCAAAATGTAAGATAGTTTTTTTATATAAATCTCTGGATGGAATGGAATTGTTAATCAGCATAGGCTGATGTGATTTCTCTGTTGCAAATCCTGCCGAGGGCTCAGAAGTGGCATATTACCATAATTCGTAGGCTAGAGCTGGCAGCTTGAAAAAGACCTGCAAGAATCTTTAAAATGCTTAGGCAAAGCTGCAAGTCACAGCAAAACAACACAGTAAGAGCTGCTACCCTGGTGTCTCTCCTGTTATATAACGAAAGTTTGGCCCTTTCCTCCTCATTGGCTTTTCTGGATGCCTCCCTTGTTTATGTTGCTGGGCGTTGTTTATAAACAACCTCTCAACAGCCCAGCCTTTCTTGCGCTGTAAAATCCATCCATTTACCATGTGCTGGGTTTGCCGTGGAGCTTGATGGAAAGAGCTTGCGTTCCTCCTTTAGTACGGAAAGTGGAGCCAATCAATTAACCACATGCACTTAATGCATTGTTTGTCTCTCCTACCATATCCTTTCTCCTGTTTGACATCGCCCTCTGCGATTGTTTGTACTTAAAAAAAAATAGAGCAGCTTCCAAAAGATAGAGAACCCTTGTTGGATGCACAATGGCCCCTTTACAAAACGCCTATTTTTCACCTCAAGAAAATATAGTTTGATTGGGGGCCCAACCCTGAGACTGAGAGAACTCGGAAACTTACCTCATTTTTCCCCACTGAGAGAGGACAGTCTCCCATGGCCTCCCCACGGGGAGATGTCAGCATAAACTGCAATAAATGTGACTGAAGGTGTGGTGAGAGGATTGACCAACAAAGGCCAATGACTATGTGTGAACTAATGGCAACCGGACCGAACTGCAAGAATTTACAAGCATTTTGTGTGTTTATGTCCACGGGCAAAACAATACGCAATCTTTTGCGTAAGAAACAATCTTTCTTACGCAAAGCCCCAACAGCTCACTCATTTGTAAGCCACGTGGCTGCCAAACGTGTCTGCTGAGGAGACTGGAGGTCTGAGGAGATCTGCCCAGTGTTCTGGGACATGGACGACTATCTCTCTTCGTCTTTTGGGTTATAGCTTGGAATTCAGAGGTGTTCCCTTCGAACCCTACACTACAATAAAAAGGCAAAAAGGCTCAAACTTTCCAACAGGAATCGATGACAGAGGCAAGGATAGAGTCAAGCTGATTTATCCTTAGGAGGCCAAAGGATAGAACTTCTGGGCTCCACTGGGTGGGCTGTCACTAGGGACGTAGTATTTTTCAGAGTGTACTTAATGCACATATATTAGTAGATGAGCACGTGGGTTTTAATGAATGAATAGGATCCTCTTTTCTTTCATGGCGGCTGAGTTGTGTCACACTGATTAGATCCCTCAGGTACCCTCAGAGCTCATGAGCCTTTGATGTAGCAGGGTGATGTTGAAAGTTCCACCAGAAAATCTGAATTAGTTCAAGTCTGAACAGATATCAGTTAAACGTGTTGGACATTTATCAACTAGTGGTCAGGAAAACTGGTGGGCAGGTTTTCACTGTAACACACTGAAATCATGGGAACAAAATTAAGCAAGAACCAGGGAGGAGATGGGAGCCAGATTCAAGTGGCTATTCTACCTGCCACCTCCTTTTGACATCCCATCTGAACCCCTCGTTAAAGCCAGAGAGCTGGAAATGGTTTTCTAGTTAAACGCGGCAATCAGATTAAACAGATTAGACGATTCACATATTTTTAAAGCCCCAAGACACATTGCGATGGCATTGTTTCAGAGCAGGGGTGCTGGGGGCTTTGAGCATACAGTGCCTGCCCCCCACCTGTCTTTTCTGCTTCCTTCTCCAAAAAAAAAAAAAAAAAAAAAAAAAAGGCTTGATTGCTTAGCGTCAGTGTGCACAGCTGGACTTCATATCCCCATTTGCAGGGGATGCTTCTTCTGAAATGCTGGTAGTATTTGTCAGCCTGGAAGTGTCTTGGGGCTGCTTCTGGGAGATACAAGGAGGAAACTGATAAGGAGAGCATCAGAAGGGCAGTTAATTGCCTCCAGTCTCTCGGTGCCGGGAATATTTAAAATCTATGGGATTAAAGGCAGATTAAAAACTGTGGAAGCAGGGGCCCAATAGCGCTGAAAGATCGCAATCAGTAAGGTAATGGCAGAGAAAAAATGAATGTGGCAAATAAAATGACAGATAGGAAATTCAGATCTGCTTCTAATGCTCCAAGTTCCATCTTGTAAGCACAATTCATCTACGTGTAAATCATTTTTTGGCTTCAAGCTTATCAGCCAATCGGTGAATTAAAAATGCTCTTTCCTTGGAGGATTAAAGAGGTTGATTGAAGTCAGTGTGAAAACTGGCTAATAAGTCTGGAAATGTCAGGAGGGGGCTTCAGAGGGACTCTGTACTTTTCCCCCTTTCTCTCTGTGCTGTGAGACAGGAAGTTTGCAGAGCTGTGGAGTTCTGTTACTTTGAGAAATGCTTTTGCATTTTCGGTGGGTGACAAAAGTGTCAGAATGGAGTGTTTGGATTTACAGAGTGAAGGGGATTTTTATATTTAAGACACATAGCAGGAAAATGTGAATGAAAACAATGGCTATTTACAGAAATCAGCCCTCCAAAGGGAGGGTGTTACAAACCTGGGCCTATCAAGTCAGCCCTAAGTGTCTATTTTAAGTTGTAACACTGTGATGAGAGTATTTGCATTTGGGACCCTCTGTTTGATGGGAACACTGATGTTTACTTGGGCTCCTGCATTAAATATACTATACTTTAAAGTATTAGGGAAAAAAATAATCCAGTATGTTTCTCAAAGCAATTGAAACACTAGAGATGGAATAAGTGTTTCCTGTACTACAGACTTGCTTCCTAAGATAATTTTTGTTTTCAAATATGCAACCACCTACTATTTGATTCATATTTTTCTTAGAGGTGGTGCTGGCAAGGAGCCCCTGCTCCTCCCCTTCCCCATGGTGTTGGGTCTGGGCTTCAGCGTGATTTCGGCAGAGGTGACTGTTTGCTCAGCAGGCTGGAGGACATAAATGCACGCATTCCCCTTTCATTCCAAATACCTAATTGAGCAAGGGATCTCCTAGCAGAAGCACCAAACTGAGGCTGGTTGTAGGGCTCTGAGAAAAACATCTTTCCTTGTATTTCAGTTTTCATCCCTGAGTACTGGGTGCTTACTCTGTGTAAAACTTTGTGTTGGGCGCTTTACATCTGATGTCTAGAACCACCGAACAGCACAGTGAGGTGGGTTTTATAACCCCTGTGTAGACGATGTAGCCATAAGGAGGCCAGCAACTTGCGAAGAGGGACCCTGGAAGGACAGGGAGAGATCCAGACTCCAGCCCAGGTCTGTCTGGTGCCTAGTTTTTCCTCTCACCATACCATAGTCTTGCCTCCTCTTACATTTTGAAGAAATGGTCACACACACACACACACACACACACACACACACATACCCTAATATGGAGGGGGTGGTCTTAAGATACAAGAGTGACTGACATTGGGGTTCCAGGGCATACCTGAAGTGACAGAGATGTTGCCTGATTTGAGGAGTCTTGGGAAAGATACTGCAGCCCTTCCCATCTTTGATTTTGAGGATGCCATCATTAACAGTTTGTTTCATGGCATTAAGATTTTCCTGTCAACTCAGCACTATTTCAAGCATCGTAATCTCTCTTGGCAAACTGACACATTCTGTTCCAAACACTTTAATATGTACATGGTTATTAGATTGGGGCGGGAGGCTGGAGGGAGTGCCGAAAGGGAAGCTAGCGTGCTCTTGCCCCCACCCTCTCATGGCCACTGCAATTAACTCCATGGACCGGCTCCGCAGGGGTACATTCCTGACTCGGGCTGCTTATGGTCTTTTGTCCAGTCTTACCTACCTTACTTACTCAATGAGGTGACTCGTATCCACTTTTCTCTCATTTCACTCTTTGAGGCCCACAGAAATTCTAAGAATAGGAAGAAGATTCCAGTGGGTACTTAGGTTTTGAATATGCTCACTGGGTTGACTTCTGCTAAAACTGGGAAGTAGACAGGGGTGGTCCACACTTGCCCTGGGTGGACATAGGGAAGTTCTTGGTCCAGCTCTAATCTCTTGTCTAGCATCTCAAAATCTCTCCCAGATGTTTTCTTTCTGAGTTCTAACACTTCCTTGGTCCTTGCACACTTGGGGATTGATCAGTGGCAATTATGAGCAGAGAAAGAGGAATGAGATCAACCTGTCTTTTGTCCATTAACTTAATTCCTTGACTGAATCTGAACTTCCCTATTTTTTTTTTGACTAGAACTCTGATCATCAATCTTTATTTATTTTTCTAATAGTGTATTTTTTTTCTTCTGCTTTAAAAGCGCCATGTGTTCATTATTGAAGATTTGGAAAATTTATAAACTATACGGAAGAAATTAAGAGTCTTGCTATCCTGTGATACAGGGATAATTAGCATTAGCATTTTTGGAGTATATACCTTTTGTTATTTATGGCCAAATAAAACTATATTTACTTTATTTTTAGTAAACTGAGATTTAATTTTTATTCAGCATTGTTCCTTAAATTTTCATGTGCTGTATTATAAGTATTTTCTTATACCAGTAAACATTCTTCAACGTTATATTTTAAAATTGTAGGTACATAATTCTATTATATAGATGAGACATCTTTTTATTGAGCTAATTCATATTAATGGGCATTGTTTGCTGTTTCCAGTTTTTTTGTTAGTATAAATAAAATGCAAATGATCGTCTTTTACATACAACATTAATTAGTCTTTTATACATTTTTTATGGTCAAGGTAATCATATTTATTGTAAGGAATTTAGAAAATGCATAAGGGGAAAACATTAAAAGAATCAGTCATAATTTCTGCCACTGATAGGCATGACTATTCTTCCAATCTTTTTCTATAGGGGTGCGTGTGTGTGGGGGGTGGGTATTATAAAAATGGGATCATTCAGCTAGTTATTGATGCTGTTAACAGCTAACATGGTACTTCTATTTGTCATGCACTATTCTAAGTGTTTCACAAAGGCAAGTTTATTTATTAATTCAATAGTCTCATGAAGTAGGTACTATGATTATTCCCATTTTAGAGATGAGGAAACTGAGGCACAGAAAGGTTCATGTAGGAAATGGTGAAGGCAGGATTTACCCACAGACTGTGGGCTTTAGACAAGCAGATTCAGGGAGCCAGAGTTCATGATATGCTTAGGGCTATCTTCTGGGAGAGTGCGCCTGACAGAGATGTGACTAGCTGGTGACTTGGATTTCTGGGATGATACAATAGCTCCCAGCCTATAGGAAGGCCTTCGGTTCCAGTTCCTATTCCCTGAGGAGAGTGTGCCCTGTTAAATTTACCTGGCCAGTGTTTCTTTTCCTCAGGGCTCTGCTAATCTGATAAACTAATCTGCTCTAATGTGATCTGGGCTGAGGTGCAGCCCCTCTGGGGTAAGGACATATCTGCATGTTAAAGGGGCCTTCTGGAGAATTCTCCATTGCACAAGTGCTTGGGAAGCTGGAGAAAAAGACATTTAGGGGCAGCCGATTTTTGTGTGTGTCTGAAATGGCACAATTTAACTAAATCTCTCAAAAGCGTGGTCCTTACAGACACAAATAGAAGATTACAAGGCTTCTTTTAAAATAGCCATTCTCTTTGAATGGCTTCTGCATTGGGGGATTTCATTTTAATACAAGGAGTCAGGAAGAGTTCTCCATAAATGTAAATGGTTTATGCTTAGTAACCTCAAGAGAGGGGTCAAAGTTGAAAAAATGGACAGTTGATGAGATGGACAGTCTTGAGGGCATATAGTGTGTTTTGGAACCTCCGACTGGCAACAAACAAAGCAAGCAACATGAGTTGTTTTTTTTTTTAAAGAATAGAGCCTAGGAAATAAATACTCTTGACTCATCTTGTTCTTCAGCGCTTGTGAGAGATTCATAATGGTCATTTCTGTTTGGCAATTTATAAGTATGAGGTACGTCTTGCTCAGATAGAGAGAGAGTATTTCTGTCACATGATGGATTTGGCCATTTTACAACCATAGATAAGACTGGTAAGAATAAGCACTAGGAAAAACTGAAGCAGAGCTCCAGGTTTCCTTCGTTCTCATTCAACTGTACATTTGAAGGTCAGCTATTGAAAAGATCGTGGACTTATATAAAGTAAACAAGATTACAGAATGTCCTAGTAAACTGTTCCCCCAGCCACTACCACTTGTTTTTACATTTACCTTTAACTTTCACCTTAGAGAAGGGCAGGAATTGCCAGAGCTAAGAATTCTTTTGCACTTGCATCACAAAAATCTTAGGATCTTAGGAATTTTCCATTTCTTTCTTTCATTCTTTTTTTTTTTTACATTCTGGTAAGGTAGTTTCTGCCGCACCCCCAGGGACCAAATTCGACATTTATCTCTTTGAGTCCTGAAGGAAAAAGCCTCAACATGTACTGGTTTTCTGAGAATGGGGAAATAGCATCCAAAGCACAAACTTGGCCCAAATGTTTTCATTTTTTGAGGTAAGTACTGCATTCAGTGATTGCAAGAGGACAAATCCCTCGTTCCAGTGGATATATATCTGAAAGTGAAGAAAAGGCATGGAATAAGACTTGCCAGGAACGAGTCATATTATGCAGACTGATATCTGGTTTATCTACTACAGAGGTTAGAAAACATCCTTTGTCAACCACTGTGTGGATTTCTCATCATCATAAACTCCCAAAGAAAGAGATTGTTTCCTCTCATCCAAATCAGAGTACCTATCACTGTCCCTTCTCCCACTCACTGAGCCTAAATGGAGAATTTCAGATGCTGAGAAATCGTCCATGTGCCCCTCTCTCTCTCGGCACGTTGCCTGCTCAATCAGATGCCCCGTGGTTCCAGAATAGGCTCTGATGATGGGAATTAAGCAGCTGGCTGCTCCATCTAAGTACACGGCAGGCTGTGCACCACCTGTCTGCCCTTTTTTACTTGCAAAATGGAAATCTCTCTAAGCTCCATCATCTTTGACATTGCTGTAAAAAACCAGTTTTAGTGATAAGATGAACCAAGCAGAATGGCAGTATGGGATATGTGGCAGGAATACATTTTTGACCCTATATTTTAAAACTTTGGATGCAGCAGACATATCTAAGTAAAGTTGTGCCTTGCCTGCTAAAAAGGAAGATGAATATCCAATAAATTACTTCCCAAGTCCTTAGTCCTGAATTTCACTTCTTAGTGCACAATACTGTACTCCATCACGCACAATCAACTCATCTTCTTATTCTGTTTTTCTCTCTGTTTTTTTTTTTTTTTGGATTAATATGGTTTTATTTTCACATACATCTCAAAGTTCCTTGCATATTATGAAATTTTAAATGTATTATTAATATTTGAATTTTTAAACCAAATATTTAACAGAATTCTCCTCTCTGGATATTTAAAAATAGAATAGGGTAAAGGATTATCACTTGAGAATTATTTTGATCCAATCCTTTCTGGAGGCAGTAGAATTAATCTGACCTTTAAACGTCTACTTTAGACCTAGGCTTCTCTAAAAACATAATCTGAGCTGGGTAGGAGAGAGCAAAACGTCTGCTAAAGTGGGACATAATACATACAGTAGGTACTTAAGTAAGAGGCAAAATAATCTTAATTTAAAAAATTGTAACCAGATCAAAATTAGAGATAGTTCCTTTTTCCCTTTTCATATTTCCTTCTCCACTTGGGATTCAGTAATGAATATGTTATAGGGGTAGATGACAGAATATGGATTATTTTCTAATTTGAGTCTTATTGTGTCCTCCCGGGACATATTTTAGTTTGTCTGCCTCATTTCTTCATCTATAAAATGACAGGAAGTTTATTCCTTTTGATCCTTTAAGGCAGTATCATGTAGCAGAAAGAGCTTGAGTCTTGAAATCAGGAATGCCTGCGTTGGGGGTTCCTTTTCTCACTATACTATTTGGGTAATGTTTAGCAAATTCCTTAAAACCTCAGAGTTCTATTTTACTCACTCACCTGTAAAATGAAATGATCATATTTTGAGCTTAGTTTTCTGATGGGGGTGTAACGAGGTTATGTCTGTAAATCACATAGTAAATGCTCAGCAGATGTCAATTTCCTTCACGTGATCTTCCTTCTCTTGCTTTGTTGTGTGTGACAAGGTCTGATAGTGCAACGATGACGTTAACAACTCCACGGCACTTACTAGGTGTTAGGTCATCCGCTCAGCATTTGATATATTTTATTAACTCATTCAATCCTCATAAAAGCCCTATGAGCTCGATGGTCTATTATTGTCTTAGTTTTGCGGATGAAGGAACCAAGTACAGAGAAGTTAAAGAAGGTCACAGGCCAGGAAGTAGAGAAGCTACAGGCTAGATCCCAGCTGTCTAGTTTCAGAGGTCCCACTTTCAGTCACTACACTTTATGATACCATCAGGAAGCCTGGCCTATCTGAACATGGGCCCGGCCGATCACAGCTGGAAGGCCCTTCGAAAAATCTTGTCCAGTGCCACCCAAACTGTTTTGAGCACACACAGGATTCTTGGTAAAATATATTTGGGAAACACAATTAAATCAATTAATTTGTTGTAAAGGTTTATCAGAATGTCTCAAGGAGGCATTTGATAAATCCTTTGATGTGTATTGCAAATCTCCAAGAATGGGTGTGTGTGTGTGTGTGTGTGTGAGAGAGAGAGAGAGAGAGAGAGAGAGAGAGAGCGAGAGAGAGAGAGAGAGAGAGAAATACAATGATACCTTATAATTATTTGATCACATAAATCTTTTCAAGAAACACTTAGTACATTTCTGAGGTACACAGTTGATTACATGGAAACGTAATCCAACTTACGGAGTGGGAAATATACATTCAGAGATAGGATGGAACTTGCTCAGATGGCAGAGAGTTGGTTGTACAGTTGAGATAAGACTCAGGCCTTCTGCCTCCAAGTCTGGGGCTCTTGCCTACACTACACCAGGCAGTAGTGCCCTAGAGAAAGAACCACAATATGATTTTCCAGAGATCCTGCCTAATTCATTTAGCACACTGAAGAGAACTGACATGTGGCTTTACATTGTAATATTTTAATTTTTTTAAAAGGAGACAATGTTACTTTTAAGTGAATAATTAATGTCGTCCATGATGGTATTATTTTCCTCTTATGCTTGCTTCTGGGTCTCTGTGTGGCGTTCTTAAAAGCCAGACATCAGCCTGAGGGCCCGATCTTGCTTGGTTATCCTACTTTCAAGTGCCTGAAGATCACATCTCTAAAATGCTCTTTAGAGAAGTGGGTCATACGAATAAAACAGCTTTGAAACACAGTTCTAAAAATCTTTGAAATATTTTTAACCTTACCAGAGATTTAAATATTACATTTGAGTAGTCCAATATACACAGGATGTCACATAATGATAAAAGGCGAATTCTGGGTAAGGGATATATTGATAAATGTGGGCAGGTCAAAGCTAAATGATACAGGTAGAATTATGGTAGCTCTCATAATTCTGTAAGTCCCAATTCCTGAATCCTAAAAAACAACGGGACTAGATTTGAATCAGTGGCCACCATCAGCCTGTCCTTCACGTGGGGAGAAAATGGTTTCAAGGGCAGATATATTGAAGCCAACTAATTTTCCAGTGTACCGTGGAAATGCAGCTCTGTCATGATGATGCATTTCAGTTACCCTTAGAATCTGCTGAGGCACACTCAGTGGTCCAGGGAGGTTTTGGTGGCAAGAAACTCAAAGTTCAAATGTTGGGGAATCCTGTGTTGTCATTCTAGTTTTAGGAAAGAAAATACGTTAAGAATTAAATCAATTAATCACTCAGTCAATTGATTAAACCTAGGAAAACAGGACACATGAAAGGTCTTGATTTCTGGAGGAGAGGATCTGAATGTGGGATGAGGGTAATCCCCTGTCCCCCATTCTTCTCCGTAATCACAGTGGGTTTACAGATGTCACCCTGAGGCTCCGATGGGCAACTGGTTCTGTGACTGCCTGCAAGCAGCCTGGTTACAACGATATATTTGATATGCAAATGAAAATGCAGACAACAGAGCAGACTGATAAGACCAATTTCAAGTGAGGGTCATAGAGGGGGGATAAACAAAGATTGAATTCATGAATTGGACTTCTGCTTACCCTGCCTTTGTCAAAACTAAATATTTATTAATTAAACCCAGAAAGGCTAGTGTGTATTGATGAGAAAATTAGCACATCAAAACCTTGGATAAGAGTTCGTGAGATTCCAGGCCCAGGGGACGAACCTGGGAAAAGAAACAGACACTGGCGTTTACAGTTTATTTGGATATTCATCAGGTAATAGCCAAGTGGTTTGCTAAATCCAAGGCAAAAACTTCATGCAACAAAACTGCCAGTGATCAGTTTAAAATAATTTTTAGGTTTTTTCTTTTATTTGCAGGACTGATGACAGGAAATCTATAGAAAATGGTGACAGGAAATTGGTAGTGATTGCCAGCAGACTTGAACTATTTCAACTCAAGGACTCTCATGAGAATATGTACAAATGACAATAAAATTTTACACGAACGTGGTTAACTCGGTGAAATTATTTTCTATGGTGATTCCCTTGCGTTTAACCTCAGGGGCGTTAATATCTTAACTACCTGTGTCTGAAATTCCAGAGTTTGTTCTCCTGTCCTGCTTCCCCCAAACTTTGAACTTTTAGTAAAAAGTTTCATGTATTTTTTCCAAAGCCAGCTCCCTGGTACACACACAGTTGGTGATAAAGGATTTAAGTCGGATTTACATTTTCATAGGGTGCTGCACAATCTTTTCACAATCCTCACCCTTGGCATTCATCACCTCATTTCTTCTGCTGCTGGCAGCCCCCTCTGGCTTCTCTCTACTATCATGTTATTTTAAATTATTTACTATTTCTTGCTGCTTATTTACAGCCTTTTCTTCTTGCATTCTTGGTCACGAAGGGTAGGCGGGTGATAAGCAGGCCGCCTCACTCTGTGCTTTGATTTCTTCCTCAGTTAAATGAGCACCAAATCTGGGATTCTTAATATTGGCTCAGCGTTTAGAATTATCTGAGGAAATTCTGAGTTGATTGTTTTGGGGTGGGGCCCAGGCACCGGTATTTTTTAAAAAGCTCTCGGAAGATTTTAATACACGGCTAGGGACAACCACCACTGCATTTCTAAAGCCTGGCTGCTCGAAGTGTAGCAAATGATCCCCCATCTTGAACTGCACTCCTAAATACATTTCTATACTTATATAATATTTAAAACATTGCCAGAATTACCAAGAACATTATACATTCATTTCTTCGTAACAAATTTGAAATATGTCGTAATTCCAGGTATTGCCTCTATACAACTATTTGATCAAGTAGCTGTCATTCCCTCAAACATCACTTTTGGCAAAATTCTAAGATCAGTTTTATACTTAATTCAAATGTTTTCCCAAGTGCTTTTCGAACTTCTTACTTTCCTTCTGTTTATTCCTCTGTGCTGCATGATTCTAGAGAGAAAAGGATTTGGGTGAGTAAAGCAATAAAGAAACAGTAAAAGAAAGAAAAAGTGAATTCTTAAAAGTTGTTAGGGAAAAATGAGCTTTGAACATTAACACTCTCCAGATTGTGGAGACGTAAACACTGAACACTTACAGGTATGGCTTCAATTGTGATCCTGGCAATTGGGGAGAAAAAACATGAAGCTTCATACACATTTTCTAAGTGCTGTGCGTGTGTGTGTGTGTGTGTGTGTGTGTGTGTGTGTGTGTGATGGGGGGACAAGATTGAGGTATTTTATAAATGCACTTTTACTTCCTCATTCACACACTGACCGGGACCCTCAGGGATCAAGAAGAAAGAGTACGAATGAAGATTGGAAACTTGGTTTCTCTTCTTACTCTTATCAGAACTTACTATGATTGAAAGCCAATGTTTTCACATTTTGATAACTTGCTAGCCAGATGTTATATTAGGTTGGTGAAAATGTAAAAACCGTAGTTTTTGCAATTATTTTCAACCTTTTAAACTGCAATTACTTTGTACCAACCTAATAGATAGAGGGGAGAAACAGAGGGTTATGGCTCATGTCAACATTTAAATCTTAACCTCGCACGTCTCAGGTGAAGTTTGACATGGGGTCTGGGACTAGAGCACAAATGAACATTCCTCATTAGGGAGCAGGGGTCACGTTTAAGGTAACCTAACAGGCTTTGTGGTTTGAGTCTGTGTAGGCAGCAAAAAAGGACACCCCCCCCCCCCCCGTAAGATATATTTATTTCCTAATCCCTGGGAACTGTGAATATAGCAAAAGAGTGATGGTTACTTTATATTGCAAAGCATGTGATTAGGTTAAGGACCTTGAGAGGAGGTGCTTATACCGGATTGTCCAGGGGGCCCTTACAGGCAATCATGTGTTTATGAGACAGGTGGGGGAAGATGGCATAGAGATGCACGCTGAGGAGAGAGCGAAGCAGAGATGTAGGCAGAGATCAGAGTGATGAGGCCACAAGCCAAAAAGCACCTGGAACCACCAGAAGCTGAAAGAGGCCAGGAATGTCAATGGCTTCTCCCTCAGAGCCTCTTGAGGGGGGGTGGTGTTACAAACAGCTTGATTTCCTGCTTCCGTTTTCCAGACCTGTGAGAGAATGAATTTCTGGTATATGTTTACCAGTTACTTTCCACTAACATACTTTCCAGCCAATGGTCTTAATATACAACTCGATAATACCACCCCCATTTGGTAGACACGAAGGCTGGGACATAATTAGATTAAGCACCTTTGGGTCTCTGTTACTAGACTAAGGAGAGTCACCATCCAAGAAAACCCATGGAAGGTTCTGAAATTCAGGCCAAATTGTAAGCCCAGCATACATTTCCATATTGAGTTGTCTGGGCTGGGGACTTTACATATGGAGTTACTTTTGTACCCCTCTCCCCTTAAGGCCACCGCTCCCAAAGAAAATTCCTACACAGAAGACTAAGTTGTTGGCAAAATCATAGTAAAGGAATTTATCTATGATGCCTGAACTCATTATCTGTGTGCCTGCCATGCCTACCTCAAGTCCATCATACACGTCAACTGAAGCTGGGCTCTTTAGGAGGGAAAACCATCAGATTGTCAGCGGAGGAAGCCCTGTCCTCAGCCCTGCTACAAACTAACCTGGTCACTGGTCACTGTCTCCTTGACTCCATCGGAGAGCTGTCCTTTCCTGTCCTCCTCTCCCCTATGCCCTAGTGGAATCACAACAGATTCTCCGTTCTGGTGGACGAACACAGGCCTCTTACACTTCATGAACTTTTTTGCTAAATTAATTTCATTTCAGTTTCAGAACTCTCCTCCACAGTCAGACCACCCTGATATGGGAGCTAGCATCTAACTTGTGACCTTGGGGAAAACTACATTCCTTTACCCCATTTTCGTGGGATAGAAAACACCACTTACTGGGATGCAGGATTTTTTTTCTGTCATTCTTCTTCCAGTGTTCAGATGATAATGCATTCTGCGTTTTGCAGGTCAGTCATCAACTGCCCAAGTACATTAACTAGTCGTCTGGTTTGTTAGTTTGCTATAACAAAGGATCACACTGCGCAGCTTAAACGACAGAAACCTATTCTCTCACGGTTCTGGAGGATGGAACTCCAAATCAAGGTGTCAGCAGGGTTGGCTCCTTGTGAGGTCTGTGAGGGAAAGATTTTCTTAGTTCTTTCTGCTTGGCTGGCAGATGGCTATCTAACCCCATGTCTCTCTCCTCCAGGCATGCCTGCCTGTGTCCAATTTTTCCTTTTTTTATTAGGATACCAGTCATATTGCATTAGGACTCACCCTAATGTCCTCACTTTAACTTGCTCATGTCTATAAAGACCCTATCTCCAAATGATGTCCTATTCTAAGGTTCTGGGGATTAAGACTTCAAGATATCTTTTTCTTCTGAGAAGGTAGGGACACAACTCAATCGTAACACCTGGTGACTGGGGAAAACTTAGAAGAATAGCCCCTCGTTCCTTGTCTTCATGCCTGTGCTGCTACGTGACGTAGTGCCCATTGGGTTTGCCCTCCCTCCTCACTTGGGCCTCCATGGAGCTAGAGATGCACTCATGCCCAGATAGACAGCTCAGACAGCTTACCCTCCAATGACACGGTAATGGTCCCTTGGAGGTCTTAGGTGTTTTTCCTTCATGATTTAAATCATTTTGGAGAAGCAGTGAAGACTGATGGTTTAGGGGGCATCCACTGGATGTTAGTAAAGCAATACATCCACATTTTGGGAAGGTGCTGGTGGGTATCAAGTTCGGAAATCTGCCCAGTCTAGGCTTCATGTTCCGTAAGAAAGAGAGGAAGACTGGCTAGAGAGATGGGGAAAAGAGCCCATTTTAATTTGATGAAACCTCCCCCTTTCCCCCAGGACTGGAAGAAAGTAAGAATGCAGCATTCTCAGTTGTACCCTCCTGGTAATCCAAATGTTTATTGTTCATTATGCAATATTTTTCTATACGGTGCCTTGAGGTCTTTAGAGGATTTCCAGTCTAAAGACTGAATGAATAATAATTGATTAAAAAAAGAATGCTAAGCTAGCCTGGAATGGAAAAGGCATTGAAGCTAGAATGTGGCAAAGAAAAAACACAGGTTGGGAAAGAAAGCCTCACACACAGATGGAGTATGTGGTTACTTTACTGCAACTCAAGGGCTTCACTGATCAACAATATCACTCACCTTCATGGACCATGTTAGAATTCCCCAGTGTTAAAATCCCCCATTAGAGATTCATTTGGGTTAGGTTTGGCATAGTGAAAAGCCCATACGCGGTAAAGAGTCAGACAGACTTGGGTTGGAATCCTGAAACTGGCATTTATTAGCTATGTGATCTTAGGGAATTTATTTAACCTCTAAAAAGGGACATTTAGGCTTACAGAAAAAGGATGTTGTGAGGATTAGAAGAAACAATTCCTGTGAAAACACCTCTAGTAGTGTCTGTCACACAGTGGGACACTTGTGTATCTGTATATCTTTTCTACTCCCCACCAAGAGGTGGTCAGTGGGTTCCAGAATGTTTTAAACTCTAAACATTCTAGAGAGAGTGATATATGAAGACACAGATACCTTAGTCTTGGTCTCAAATAATCCTGGATTGTTAAATTGTTTTCCTTCTGAGTAGAAAGGGCTGGAGCAATATGAAAACATCAGAGGGTGAAATGGGGGTAGGGGTGGGAAGGCAGAAGGGGGTGTCTTGGGTATTAGAAAGCAGGACTCATTTGGGTTAAAAAGCATAAGGAAAGGATCTTTGTACGTGGAGAAGGACTACTTTTAGATACATATTTTTTGGCACGGAATGGTCTTATCACATAAATCCTGTGATGTCATTTCTAAGTGAGTTGTTGCCTCAATTTGATGAATGAAGTATAGAGAAATCTGAAATTATGAATTGTATTAGACCTGATGATTTTGGTAAATAAGAAATTAAAATAATTTCTATTCAATTATATAGTCAAATCAAACTTAACTGAAAAACCAACTGATCTAATTTGTGACTGGTTTAAATAAATGTTCAAAATGCCTAGTAGACACCTATAAGCAAAAGACCCGCATGAAAATGGTGTTGTAATCTGTTTGGGTTGCTATAACAAAAATATCACTGACTGAATGGCTTAAGCAACAAACTTTTATTTCTCACGTCCAGAAGTGTGTGAAATAAATGGAAGTCCAAGATCAAGTTGCCATCAATTTCTGCATCTGTCGCAAACCCACTTCCTGGTTCATATATGGCCACCTTCTTGCTGTATCCTCCTCTGGCAGAAAGTTGGGAGGGAGCACTTTGGGATCTCTTTTCTAAGGGCAGTAAGCACCTCCCAATCATCACACAGGGGATTACGATTTCAATGTATGAAGTTTGGGGCACTATAAACATTCATTGCAAAAACCAATAGCAAATTGGATCACCTTGACCATATGTAATTCATCCACAATTGTGGAAGCTGAGTCTCATTTGTTTAAGTAAATACCTTAGTGTTATTTGTTTAAGTAATAAAAAAAGGTAAGCTCTGATCAAGGCAGAAATGATGAGGCAGAAATATAATTTTTGCATCTGAGTTCCTAAATTTAAACAGAACAGATTTTCGTTAATATGGCCTCCTCAAATTCTGGATCTTTTAAACAAATAATCAATTTTGTCTTGTGAGAATAGAAAACATAAAATTTTATTACTTCATTGTGGGGCATTTGCACAATAAGCATTTAATAATCAAAAGACACTGGTGGTGCAGAAGTGACTGTTGAGTGATCATGTTCCACAATTCTGATCCTTGTGGAATGTCTACTTTCAGTTTGACTGTCAACCTTGTTTGACAATGTGAGGCAATACCACTGTGCTGAGGGAAGCCCAAGCCTGGAGACATGGCCTTGGTTGGAGATACAGCTACTCAGTGGAGCATACAGTGCACACCAGGGCCCTCTGTTCTCTAGGGGAAGGAAAACACACATTCCCGGAAGGAGCAGGAAAATGACTTTCCCACTTGATAACCAGAGGAGGAAATGAAATCAAAGTCAAGTTCTCTCAGGGCATCACGGTAACCCCTTTCCAAATCATCTTAGTGAGTCTAGACTTAGCTTTCTTCTTCATGCTTCAAGATGTAATTTGAATAGGATATTTGATATGTTGCTTTTCTGAGGCAATAGGATGTCCAGATGATTCTCTTCTGGCCACAAGTGATTGGCTCGTAGGTGTTACAACTCATTTTAGGTATTTAATCTAGGACTGGCTCAGTTAAAGTATCAATTACCTAGGGGAATTTCCTAAAGCCCTTTTAGATTCTTTAATACCAGTGTTGGCCAGGAATGAATTTATTTATCTAGGAATGCTAAATATAGCCGCTTAGTATTAAGTGACAGACATCAGAAGCAGTTTACACTGAGATTATCAGCTGTTTATTATAATCGGGTAAGTAATGAGAGAAGCTTCAAGAAATGTCTCAAGGAAGATCATATTTTTCTTCTCTACGTGCATATCTAGCGAGACTGCCTTGCATAGCTCAATTCCCAATGTTTCAAAACATTTTTTTTTCAGGGCAGAGTTTTAGGGGAAGATGTCCTTCCATTAACTTAGAATTTCTAAATTTTCTTTTCTAGACTATTTCCTGCATGTGGGTCTGATTATCATATCCTTCCTTTTCTCTCTTTCTGCTCATATTTAAGCACTGAGACAAGAGCCAGGGGTAAATGACTGTCACTATTTCAAGTATGTTCTTTCCTAGGGATATTTTACATTTTAGTAGGAAACCTAACCTTAAGCCAGAGGAATGAAATTTTAGTGGTATGATTTCAGGAATTAACAAATGAACTGGGAGGTAAGATTTGGCAGTTGGATCAGCTGGCTAAAAAATTGTGGCGGTTCATACCTGCAGTCACTATTGAGCCATTATTTTATAGGTCAGATTTTACTTTTAATGTTCAATCCCATTTTTTTCTCAGAAAGAATCTCAAAGACCAGGACACTCCAATTAAAAAACATAATCAAATTAAAGAAATTTTAAAGCTTCATAATAAAACTATGCTTGAGAAACAAAAAGTCTACTGTCAAATTATATTTTCCAACTAGGGATTCAGAAAATACAAACATCACGATTAATGTTTTCCTAATACTTTGTAAAAATATCTTTATGGTAGGTTGAGGTTGCTCAAGGTTGTGTGTTTAAGGCCTGGTGCCAATTTTTCCACCAAAATGTTAGTTTGAAATCCATTTGTCAAAAAAGAGACATTCTTGCCAGTGGAAGTTGGTATGTCCTAGTCTGAGTTTTTCATTCAGGCTATGTTGAGATGCAATTGCTGGTGGAAACAGATACTTTTGGAAACCTTCTGCAGATGTTAGTATCATGGTTCACTTACAGTACACTCTTTCCTTCTCTTTGCTCATATTGTGTTTATGAATGGACACTCATGGTAAATTCTGGTAAGGTCAGGGACGTGCCTTTTCACTGCTGGCACATAGTAGGTACTATTGGCTGACTGGCTAAATGAAAATTGGATTACTAAATGAATAAAGAAATGTCAGGCACAGGGATTACAGTGGTAAGGAAAACTGACCCAGTGTCTGCAATCATGGACATTAATGGTTGATAGCATTTAACAAACAAATAAATAATTGATGAACACTGTCATATGCTCTTGGAGAAAAGACTGCAAGACAGTAATAGGAAAAGTAATTGAGTTGGGGGGTCAGGAATGGAGTCTCCAACTTGATCCCCTAAATCGTTCTGTGTGCATTCATTCGTTAAGAAGCATCCCGGTTGTCTGGTGCCAACAACATAGGCAACAGAATGCTGCGTCTGCATTGTTGTTGGGTCAACTTCAATGGACCTGTCAAGCAGGGAGAGGTCAGAGTCTCTAAAAGGATATAGATCGAGGACTTTTGTGATAGAGTGTATACATTGTTCTTCTGCTCACTTGTTGTCATGGGCTGAATTATATCCCTCGTCCCCTGCAAATTCATATATTGAAGTCCTGACCCCATGTACCTCAGAATGTGACTGTATTTGGAGACAAGGCCTCTAAAGAGGCAAGTAAGGTAAAATGAGGTCATGAGGGTGTGCTCTAATCCAATATGAGTAGTACCCTTAAGAAAAGATTAGGACATAGAAGACACGCAGACCAAGGGATGACTGTGTGAGGACAGAACAAGAAGGTGGCTGTCTGCAAGCCAAGGACAGAGGCCTCAGAATGAAACCAACCTTGCTGACACCTTGATCTTGGACTTCTAGCTTCCAGAACTATGAGAAAGTAAAAGGCAGTAGATGTCAGGTATGATTCTCAGAATCTCGTTGTGGAAGCCACCCAGTCTGTGGTACTTTGTTATGACAGCCCTAGTAAATGAATATACTTGCTAATAAAAATGTACTCGATAAATAACTATGTATACGTAGGACAGATTTTGGCTTCAGACTTACTTTCATTTCAGTCTAGTCATGAGGTTGTGGGGAGTCACTAAACTTACCCACCTCAAAGCTATTTACCAAAAAGAATTTGAGAATAGTACTCTAAAAGCTTGGCTTGGGTGGGTTCACAGTAATGGAGATAGAAAAATAATGCCTCAAGGTGAGCTTAGAACAGTCAGCAGATGCCATTTTGACATTTTAATTGAATTTATTTTTCAAATGGAAGGTTATTCATGTGTTCTGATCAAGGCAGTCAATTTATGGTCTCTAAGATTACTGTGGTTGCTACCTGGAGAATTATTTGAATATGGTCAAGAGTGGAGGCAAGAAGACAATTGTGAAGCTATTGCAATAGTCCAGGAAGAAGATGATGAAATGATGGTAAATCAGTGTAGGATGGTAACAGTGGAGATGAGGAAAACATTAGAAATGTATTTTGGAAGCAGAACAGGAGGTGGCCGTGAATTGGAGGAGGAAGTTAAAAGGCAGTAGATGTCAGGTATGATTCTCAGATTTTTGGCGCGAGGAAATGGGTGGGTGGAACTGCTATTTACTCAAATGTAGAATACAGGCAGATAGACATGAGAGGAGCAAGAGCCTAGATTTGGACTTCTCAAGGTTAAAATATCTATGAGACATCCAAATGGAGCTGTCAAGTGTGTATTTGGATATGTGAATCTGAACCTCAGAAAAGGTCTGAATTAGAAATCAAGATTTGAGGGTCATTAATATGAGAGTTTTAAAGCCATGGGAGCAGATGAGATTTCCCAATAGAGATGCCAATTTAGAGAAAGCTTAAGACAAGATTTGATTTAGAAAGATCATGGCTAATTGCCATTATTCTTGGCTGCCTAGCATCTAAGCCATCTTCCTATGTTTGTGGAATTCCACCTTTTCTGAGACTCGGTGTGTCGTGCGGGGCGGCCTTCGGGGTCTCTGCTCCTGCTCCCCACATAAGAACGCAGGATATGGTAAGGCCAAAAAGGAACACCCATGGAGCCATAGGTAGGGGAGTCATACCACTATGATCTCACTGGAGGCTGGGTTCACTGGACGTGTGACCTGCTGTCCGTTTTCTACCAACCGACCGACCACTCTCCTCCACTCTCCTCGGCTCTCCTCCGTAGCTGCAGCAGTTATATTAGTGGCCAACGGCTCAATGGCTACAGCTGACGGCCAACTAGCCACAGCTGATGGCCATCCAATCAGAGTTGATGGCCATTTACTACCTGAGCCAGCACCTGTCTATGTGAGGCCGAGAGCCTGGAAACTACTTTCTGGGCTCTGCCCCTACACGGTGGGACATGGAATACCTCGCCTGCTAGGTGTTGTGAACTTAGGCTTGGTTTTGCAGCCTCTCCTGTACCGGGTGTGTGTCATGCAGGTTCACCAGCCAGTAGTACTTGCACTGAGTCTAAGGTCACGGGCTGGTTGAGAACGTCAGGGTTTTCCTTGGCTGTTCTCATGGTTGCAACAAGACTGGATTTCACATTCAGTGGTGCACCAGGGTTGGGAGTAGTCATGGTACATTCCCAGACCAGCGGCTGTGGTGGTACCAGCCAGAGTCCAGGGCTTGGCTTCTTACCAGACCTTTCCCGCCTTTAAGGACCAGCCAGTCCTTTCGGGTGATTTTGGGTATTTTCCCCTAGTTGCATGGTTCTGAGCTTCCCACTGACTCTGTGAGCCACTTACAACACTTAATTTGAATTATTTGAAAGTCAAATGACTTTGTTGTCATTGCTTGCAGCTAAGAACCCTAAGTGATTTAGAAGAAGAGAAACTGGAAGGGCCCTGAAAAGAAGTGACTAGAAATATAAGAGGAAACCATGAAAGCAGGAATCATGGAAACCTTATAAGGCATGTGTGTGGACAGAGCCAGGAGTGCAGTTTCCAGGCTCTCGGCCTCACGTGGAAAGGTGCTGGCTCAGGTAGTAAATGGCCATCAACTGTGATTAGATGGCCATCAGCTGTGGCTAGTTGGCTGTCAGCTGTAACCAGTGAGCCATTGGCCACTAATATAACTGTCGTGGCTACGCTAGCTGAAAATGGGGGCTAGCAAGAAGATGGTGGCTGAGCTGGCAAGCGCAGATTGCAGCTAGCAAGTGAGGTTGTTTGGCAGAGAAAAGTGGACGACAGATTGTGGGTGGTGAGGCTCCTGCTTCCTGTGTCTCCAACCCAGCCGCCAGCGAGAATATAATGGTATGACGCCCCTACCTATGGCTCCGTGGGTGTTCCTTTTTGGCCTCACCATGTCCTGCGTTCTTATGTGGGGAGCAGGACAGGAGGCCCCACAGGCCGCTCCACGTGACAGCATGCGTGGCCAAGAGTGTGAAATCCTACTGTTCTAGAAGTCAAGTAAGAGGAAGCCCAGTCGTCTATTGGGATTTATTAATATGGAGGCAATTAATTAGTAAGAGAAGTTTTAGTTAAGCAGTAGGGGTGGAAGACGAGCAAGGTAAGAGAGCTTACATGGATAATTGTTTTGAGAAGCTTGGTTGAGAAGGAAAGGCGAGAGCTAGGGCTGCAGCTTGACAAGGAGGTGAGGTCAGGGTTTTTGTAGTTTGGTGGAACATACTAGAATATACTTACCTGTGTCCTGCTTTGATGCTCAGTAAACACTGGTGAGTAAATAAATGGGTGAGCTGAGTACTGAAGGATAAGTGGGAATTAGATGGAAGGAAAGATTTCCAAGGGAGAGATCACACAGAGTAAAGGTCCAGAGGCCTGAGAGCACGTGGGGAATTCCATCCACTGAGGTTGCTCACTGACTTATTTTTTCCTAGGGCTGCAATATATTTTTGTTGCCCCAAACATGCATATTATAAACCTAACAGACGTAACATGCTTGGAATAGGAAAAATACATAAAATGACAATATAATTTCAATGTTTTCAGTGTCTACTTAGTGAGGAGATTGATGCTCAGAAAGGATCTGACTTTGCCAAGATCACACAGGAAAGCAGGATTCAAATTTAGGTTTACTTTCCTCCAAATGCTATGTTTTCTTAAACTTATTGCAGAGAATCCACCCCAGTCAATATGCCTTACCACATTTAACAAAATTGACAACTATACTGACCATCCCCTAGAAACGTCATAAATAGTGTGGTTTATATATCGCTTCAAATCAGATCATATAATGTGGAATCTGCAAACAGAATCCACCAGCATCGGGGGAAAAATACATGAATAAGTATGAACATATTTTCCTACTTTAATTCCCTTTTGAAAGGCCTGGAGACCTCAGTTGCCTCACCTCAGCCCCAGGCTGCCGAGTGAGAGAAGAAAGCTCTTTTTCTGAGACCCCTTGGTCTGTTGTGAGCGTGTTGCCAAACGTGTCATTTCGTTTGCCTGGCTCTACTGACAATGTCTCCAAAAAAGTCTGACTTTCCAGAGATATCTTGCCTGATTCCCAGTGTGAAGGGGTTTATAGCTCGCTAACGAACTGCTGGACCTATTTCTAAATACTCAGGATTTCTATATACTCGGCTGCATACTAAGGCTCCCTTGGGAGTTTGTAAGGGCTAGCCATCCTGAGCATGTGCTGTGGTTGCCATTCCAAATGAAAGAACTAGTTTGTTTGTGTTTTAATTATCTCTTCTTACAAGATCTACCCAGCAGTATTGCTCCACAAGGCTTGAAAGAATTTAATTAAACAACAAAAAAAAGGCCCTGCTTTTATTGTTGTTGTCGTTACTTGCTGGAATGAAATCAGACTGATTGTGCCAGTGTGTGCAGATTTTTTCCCCCCTTATTCTTAAGAAGAAACTGCTATTAAGACGAAGGACATAAACACTTCGGAACACAATACCGTTTTTTTTTTTTGTTTGTTTGTTTTTGATTATATGGAGGGTCTTCCTCATTGCAATGGGCCAGAAATGGGTAACTTCCAAGAGACGAGCACCCTCGCTTTCCATGGAAAACACCAGAATTCTGTCGGTGAATTGAAACCAAATTAGATTTACAGGGAACTCGAGTGCAATTTTAATGCTCTGGAAAGCCCACACAGAAAAACAGAAGGTAGTTGCACAAAATATCAGCTCTGAAAATAGTTTTGAGACCATTGAGTCTAGCTGTTTTAAAGGTGCAAGGGGACGGACGGAGCAAGAGGAGTTAAGTGGCCAAGTTAAGCTTCTCAGCTCACAGTGGCATGAGACTTTAGTAACAAAATGAACACACAACTTCCTTCATAAAAGTAATACTGGTCTATGGTGGAAAAATTATTAAATATAGATAAGCAATACGTGAAGTTTCCTCAAACACGCAGATCATCTAAATACCTAGACGACCTCACTGTCAGACTGTTTCTCTTTTTGTCTCACCTCCTTTTATCTCTCCTTCTCACTCTATCTGAGCCTTGGCAGAGGAAGAGAGAGTAGATGAAAATGAAAGCAGGCTCTGATGCTCATTAGCAGTCTAGATAAGCTGTTTGCTGCAGAGGAGATGTGAAGACATTGTCTGGATTCCTAAGAAGCCATCCAGCGTAACACGTTTTTATTAAAGATGTTCTCTGTGCAGCCCACCATTAGGGTCTTCATAGGAAAAACATGAAAATGAAATTGCACTTGTCTACCTTCAAGGCACTTGCAATCCGGTTGGGTGAGCTGGTGAAACACTGTATATTTTAAAAATGCCAATTTCTTTTGAGATAGTGTTCATCTTTGAGAAACAGGAGATGCAGAGGTGAGACAGAAAAGTTAACCTTTCTTTCAATTTCAAATTGTACTTAAGTAAAGGTTTGAATGGTATTTAAAAGTCAGAAAAGAAGAACAAACATTGCTCTTGGGTATTTCTCTTAGTTACTCACTTTTTTCTTACGTAATGCTTTTCTGCATCACCCTTCTCCAGATGCCAAGATATAGATAATCATTTCTTTACTGTAATAGATTTTTTTTCTTTCTGCATTGAGGAAACACGTTTGCAAGTCACTTGTTACCAAGCCTTTCATAACTGATAGAGTGGTCTTTGCTATGTTCATGAATTTCTTTAGTCCTTCAGTCACCAGATATTTATTGAGTATCTACCATGTTTTAGGTGCTAGGTGTTTAGCAGGAAACAAAACAGGAAAGCTCTGCTTTCCTGAAACATTTTGTGATCGATTCCCTACATGGTGTAAAACAATGGAAAAGTAATTAAATCTCCTAACTACAGAAAAAGTATACTGTTGCCTATGTGATGTTATTTGAAGAGGGCTTTCAGATGCCTTACTTAAAAATACCTTCCTGTGGAACCTGTAGAGATGTCCTAAATTCCACCAGCTTGGCTCCTTAAACAATGAAAACCTCGTTGAGACAGACAACCATGTAAGGTTTAGCGGCTGCCAGTAAATCGGTAAAATCCAGTAGATCCTTTTCTAACCTTATAGGTGATTCTCAGCCAATCAAGTGGGCAGCAGATGAATTTCGACTGAAGGATGGTGTCAGGTGGGAAGGAAGGTGAAAGAAGGAAATCTCAGAGCCAGAGCCATGATTCAGGCCGACAGGCTAAGGGGACAGGGCGAGGAGGGGCAGACAGAGGGCATGGGCATCAGAAGAGCAATGAAATGTAAGGAGGTGGGCACCAAAGATAAACTCATATGTTCGTTGCTTTGTTTCAGGTTGACCTTGATCCTCCCTGCCTTTCCGTCAGTCCCCTCAGCCACTGTTTGTCTAGTTGGCAGGGGGTTTGCAGGTCATTTAGAAGAAACTGCAGTTTCCTGGTGGACCTATAGTTAAAGCTGGAAGAATAATGTCAGTTATTACTGAATGTGACAAAATAGCCTCTGCCTTGTTCTCACAATAAATGTTAAAATACCGACTCATTTTGTAGTTTCCCAGAATGACCTTATTTAGATTTTTTTTCTCTAATTATTTAACTTATCATCTCATCGTTACATTTTTGCTTTGACTGTGGGATACCGTCTTGAAGTATAACATACAAAAGTCCATGGGATATAGTTTTCTACACTAGGAAAGGTCAATCGCATGCAACTTAAAAAAAATTCGAATACACCAAACATGGATCCTCAAATGACTATCCCACTTTCCAAATCTGAAGCTGGGGAATCATTATTATTATTTTTCCACAGACTGTGTACTCGCTCCTGGAAGCACAGGTTCATAATTGAAATGTTGACACAACCTTAAAGTATCACAGTGTGAGTGGTGTTGTTCTAATAAATCTCGTCCCTAATCCTTGGAGAGAACTAAGACAGAGATTCACTTTCTATATCAGGTTTCATTTTACTGAGAGGCTTCTGAAGATAAAGCTCATAAACTATGAGGGGACAGATACAATGTGGGCTAAAGGGTTAAAGGGCCAGGGAAAGCTCTGTAATTCTCAGAAATGGGAAACAGATGTTGTTTGACATTTCGAAGCGCAGTTTCCTTCTCCTCTGCCCACTTCTGTGCTATCAGGGTATTCAAAGCAAAGACATATTACTGTAAATGAGTTTCCTGCTTAGAGAACAGAGGGACCTAATACTAAGACTAATTTTTATTTAATACAGTGTCTTTTCACATAACGGAATCGCAAATTGCGTTGGAAAACCGAATGGCCTTGATACAATTTATCACGAAAGCTCGGGAATTAAATAACACCCCACGAAAATGAGTAAATATAATTGGAAGGAAACACTGCCTGAGCCTGGAGCTCTCCTACATATTAATTTTTGTTGCTAGGGGAACTGCCCTGACTTGCACTGACTTCTGGTGACGTCTGTACAGATAAACACCTGCAGCTTCATCTTTGCAGGTGCAGGTGAGAATGGGGACTTGGTATTATGCTTGTGGAAAGAGGGGAAAAGAATGACGGTGATGGTACATGATTAGTGCAGGGCATAGGGCATACGGAGAGGTAAGACCCCAGATGAAACAGTGGGTAGATAAAGCCGCAGGCGACCCATGGCTTCCTCCAAATGGAAGCTGTGAGTATAGGGGAGCCTTGTCTCCATCAGAATGACTGGACATAGGGATGGACCAAACTGAGGAGAGCCACTGAATGAGCAAACAGGGCAGTGACTCTACTGGAATTTTACAAGCTGTGGGAAGGAAACCTCTATTTAATTTTCATCTCTGCTACCAGTCCTGATACCTATTTCAGCTTATATAAAGCATGAATGATTGCTATGTTGGCTTTTGTTGTGCGTTGGGGGGACGTCTATTGGATTGAGAGGGGTGTCAGATCAGAGAGAAAGTGATCGAGATGGCCTGAACTGCGTGAGGCATTGGCAACTTGCGCTGGAAGCTTTCCCAGGGCTATGACACACCATATTTATGCAAAAGCTGTGCATTTTCTGAGTCATATGAAGTCCAGTGTGTGGAACTCTGTTCGCTATACAACATTTAATATTTAAGGAACTAAAATAATAAACAAAAGCAACAATACAAACGCTGATATGTTTTATAGACAAATGTAGCTTTTGACTGAAGCTATCTATCATGGCAGTGGGTTAAAAGAAGAAAAAAAAAACGATTACTTCTTGTTTGAGGGGTGGGGACAGGAGCAAGATGCTAAAATTTCATTAGCTCGCTTTCCACTGGCAACGAACGAAAGGCGCATCCAAATACTGAATCTTAGCTCGAGTCTCACCTCCTTCCTGAAGAATTTTCAATTGCCCCAGACCACCACAGCTTGTCTTTCCTGTATTATTGCCCATTTGATATTAGAACAGTGTCAAAATCAAGTGCAAAAACAAAACAAAACAAAAAACAGAAACATATTGAGTAAAACAAGTAAAAAGCCCCCACAATGCTCGTGATAAAAAGTAAATATTAGTAATTAGCTTAGGGAAGTTAGTTTGGATAAATTAGCAATAGACATTCAAAAGTTTAAATGTTATAAGCATGTTAAATGCCAATAGTTAGGTCTATTCATTCTGAGATCATGGTTATAGTTCTTATCATTGTTTAATAAGAAGTGGAGAGCTAATGCCTGATGTAGCTTTATTTTGTTGTGTGGAGTTTTCTTAAAAACACTTTCTGGATTGTCCTCTATTATCACACCATCATTTTTGGCATTTGGACCTATTTATTGTTAGGTCTTTCTTCTGTGCTGCTTCCCTGAGTACATACTGAATTCTAGACCCTGGGATTTGTTTGATATTCTGTTTGTTCTTCAAGAACAATGTCTTAGTGGAATATAATACAGTATCCGGCCAGCCTTTCCAATCTTTCTTTCATGTTTAGACCACTCTGCACACTGAGCTTTTTTGATGGTCACCTTGAGTTTATTTATTTAAAAGTTTTATTATAAAAGTAAGAAATACTTATAATAAAAAGTTACCATAGAGTACAGTCACATGTATGAACTGAAAAGTAAGAGACACCTTTTCCCCATGGCCTCCCCCAGCCAGCCCAAATCCCACTTCCCAAGGGCATTACATTTATATTCAACTATATTTATAATGGAAGCCAAATTTAAAAATAATGTATATAACACATGACAAACTGTCTCTACAGAAATAACTTTTAACGTGATTTTATATTTATTTCACTGAAATGACAATGTGTCACTACTAAAGTTTCCAAATGCAATAATAATGTAATCGTTTCTCTAAGATCTTTTCATTTCTTCAAATCCACATCCCTCCCCACTCGTGTCTTTTTAGCCTCTGCTTTTCCCAGCTTGTGGTTGACTGTCTTAGAGGCAGTAATAAACAAAGAATTTTGTCTTGTGATTGCCATTACCTGTCCCGGTGATTTGTATGTAAATTACCATCAAAAAGTATGTGTCAGTGATGCTAATGACATTTGTAATTAAATCCTTAATAAATATAAAAACAATAATATATATGAGGTTCCCATCTGAGCCAAACTCACCACGGAAACCTATGGCTTAGGAAGGCAAGAACATGTATCAAATACTTAGATGTCCATATGTTTCTTCAGGCAATCCTGTTGCTTCTTTGGGCCTGCTGTCAATGGTTCCACTGTGCTCTGGGGTCCAAAGCAGAGACACTCACATAGAAATGATTTTATAATTTTCTCTAGAAAGCATACGAAAGCCTTTGTCTTCATGGCATGAGAATCCCTATACCCTCCCTAGAGCCTTGCAAGACGAAGAGCAGAACACCAGCTCACAAAATGGCTTCATGGCCTTGCTTTGTTCTCTTATCCTTGCCATCAGTGTCCTGTCAGTTGCCAGGATTTTGGTTTCTACAAACTGGTAATGCTGCCTCAGGAATTCCTATGGGCTAATGGCGGAATGCCACCCCTGTATGGGTCACTCTCAAGCATGTCTGGAGAGGACTGAGGAGTAAATGAGATTAGGTCTAGTCCAGAAAGAGAACCCAAGGACACACCTGCAATGTGGGCCAAGAAAAAGCGTAATCAAGGGTATACATTGGTATTATTATTTCTTCTTTATTAAGACTGCGACAATTGTCCATGTCTTTATGTGTGTGTGAAAATTTTGTTATCGTGTTCCCCCCCACATCCAAGGTATGATTGAACAGTAAGTTTATCTTCTAACCTGAGAACTGAGCATTCTTGGTGGAGGTATATCCCTGCTTCTCTGTCTCCAGTCTACTTAAGATTTGTTGCCATTACTGATGTGCAAAGTGCACAGTGGTGCTCTGGAAAGACCTCTGAACTGCGAGACTCAGGAGACTGGAATTCAAGTTCCACAGTCAATCACTTGTGTGAACCTGGCCAAGCGAATTCATCTCTCGGGATCTAGGTCCATAAAACATGAAGGTGGGTTTGATGAACTATGAGATCCTTTGCCAGCCCTAAAATTCTGGATTATGATTATTTTAATGTGAGACTTGCTCAGTACTTCCCAGCTCCCCACTGGCAAATACTGATATGCTTGCCATGGAAAATAGTCCCTCAGAGCAAGGATTAATGTATAGCTTTGTGCTCTGCAATGACTTGTCTCAATGAGCATTGCACAATGTTCTATAAGAATTCTAGTGTCTTTTATGCCCCCAAAAAGCCTCACGGCCTGTTCCTTCACTCCTCTAGGTTTTTGTTCAAATGTTACCTTCTGATGTGGCTTTCCTATCCATCCTATATTAGTTGAAACCTACCCTCACCTCAGCACTTCCTATGTCCTTTCTCTGCTTTGTTATTTTTTTCTCCACAGTACTGTCATCATGAGACATACTGTTATCAGCCAGAGTCCATTCAAGAGACAGAAAGCACATGATTAAGTTAACAGAGAGAATTTAATATAAGAGAGTC
This sequence comes from Rhinolophus sinicus, assembly GCF_036562045.2. NCBI lineage: Eukaryota > Metazoa > Chordata > Mammalia > Chiroptera > Rhinolophidae > Rhinolophus > Rhinolophus sinicus. Next base: position 102,199,727 of record NC_133752.1, on the reverse strand, counting down.
TTAATGAAGTATCAGAGAACTGAAAAGGTAAAAAATCCCCAAAACAAAGGCAACTGAAGTTTCAGAGGTGGTAACTGTAGGAAGCAGCTAGGGCTGTGTTTTGGGCTGAATTGTCTTCCCCAGAATTTATATGTTGAAGTCTTAACCCCCAGGACTTCAGAATGTGGCTGTATTTGGTGATGGGGCCGTGAAAGAGGCAAGTTGCAATAAGGTCATCAGGGTGGGCCCTAACCCAACATGAGGGTGTCCTGATAAGAAGAGGAAATTAGGACACAGACACAGGGAAAGATGGCCGTCTACAAGCCAAGGAGAGAGGCCTCAGAAGAAACATCTCTGCCCACACCTTGATCATGGATTTCCAGCCTCCACAGAACCTTGAGAAAATAAGTTTCCGTTTAAGCCGCTCAGTCTGTGGTACTTTGCTATGGCACCCTTAATGGACTAATACAGGCTGGGAGAACAACGGACAGAGAATGGGATGATTACAATTTAGAGGCATGGAGGAGGTGCTCCCCTGAGCTGAAATTCTCACCTCTGAGGAGGGGGCACTGCTTGTGTGGGGTGGGGCTGTCTGAAGGGGTACAATAAGGCTGGTTCTTGAAGTAGGGGAAAACTGCAAATTGGGATCACTTGCTACTTCTAGAATCAACTGTTGCTGACAGGGTGAAGAGTCAGAAAGCTGTTGGCAGATGACAGGATGCAAATAAGAAGGAGGAGGTTTTTTTCTTCCTCCCCAACCACTGCAGACTCCCTCCATCGCCCTCTATTGGCAGAACCTAGCAGAGCAGCTGGCTTAGTGGAGATGGAGAGGGCCCCAGCCCCACCAGGGCAAAGTGGCATAGAGAATGGAAAGACAATACCGTGTGTCTAGGTGTAGAGTACCATGTCATGATAATTTCCCGTTAGGTTAATCACATTAGACAAACTAACTAAAACTCTGCTGTCGTATGTGGTTTTTCTTTTGAGGAAGATGATTTCCAATTGCAAGTGTCCTATTTATCTTTCCTTCCTTTTTTGTACTCCTTTCCACTTATCCATTCTCATCCGATTAATGCTTTTATCTCCAACACTTCAATTATTAGATACTTATTGAAGACTTCCAGATTCATGGTATACATTAGGGTTGTATTCTGTTATATTCTGATACCAATAACCTAACATAACAGTGGCTTAAGCAAGATAGAAGTTATTTCTGTCACAAAATAGAAGTGTTGCACAGTGTTTTTCTGGAGACCAACAAAACTCTGCCTTACATCTTGTTGATCAGACTTTGGTCACAAGGCCACATGTAGCTGCAAGGCAGGCAGAAAATGTAATATGTTAGCTGTGTGCCATGTCAACAGACATAAAAATTGAGATTCTGTCGGTAAAGAAGAGACCAAATAGGTGGAAATCAGCAGCACGTACCATACATATTGGTTTACTCACTGCCTTCCTCTGTCTTGTCATGTATCTAATTTTGGCCCTTTCTGATTCCTTGGATGCCTTGACGATTTGGCTGTTAAAGAAAAAACAAAGATTTGGGAGAAAAGAGGACAAAGGAGTTTAGAAGCCCTGAAACTCAAAAGGCAGAAGTCCATTTATGAAGAGTTTTGAGCTGGGAATAGTGATAAAAATACAGGTAACATTTACTGAACACTTACTATGTGCCAAGATTTATGCCAAAGTATTTTACATATACCCTCTCACATAATAGTCAAAGTACACCTGTGAGGCAGTTGTTATTATTATCACCTCCATTTGACACCTCAGAAGATGGTCCTAGAGAGATTTGATAACTTGTCTAATCTCATATGGACAGTGATGGTCGAGGCAGAATTTATTTTTCAGTCTCACTGATTCCAAAGATTGAATTCAACAACTATGTTCCTCACAACCCATATAGGGAAGATAAGAGGGCAGGAAGGTAACAAGGGGAAAGATCTATTCTGAAGTGCCTATAGATAGTTCCTTTCTCTAAAGCATCAGCTAACAGTGAATGTTGGCAGCCATATTTGTGGCGCGGACCCAGACTCTTCAGACAGACCTGACTGATTCAGGAATGGACACGCCCCTCCCCCTTAAACTGTCTGACGATAATGCCTTTCCTTGGAATATCCAATTGGATTACGGAGGAACTGAGCCATGGAGGAACAGAATTGAAAGACTGAGTGGAGCAGGGACTTCCATCTGAAAGTGAAAACAGGAGAGGTTGTACAGTGTGAGGGCACAACTCCTGTGCTGAGGTGGTTGGCCCCACCTTGAGCTCAGGACTACTCTCTGGTTTCAGCTCCAGTGAGTCACGACTGGGAACTGAGTTTCATGGCCTCAAGAGTCTCTGTTAGGCTGACAAACTCTATATTCAAGTTCATTTAGGTGTGTTTCTGGTTTTTAAAACCATGAGGACCACGAGTATAACTGACCTGCAATTAGAACATGTATTTTGGAGTGTAATGGTCGGCAGCATGGACTCGGCAGCCAGGCTGCTTGGGTTCAAATCCAGCCTCCCCGCTTGCTAGCTGTGTGACCTTGAGCAAATTACTTTATCTCTATGCCTCAGTTTCTCTATAGAATGATGCCATTAACCATACACGACACATGGTTAATATTAGGTACATGTTTAATCTTATTATTACGCTTTCTGTGTTATCTTCTATGAAAAAATTAGCCTCTGTTTCTGATCTTCACAGAGTCAAAAGAAATAGGAATAGCTATTATTATTGATAGGGCACGATGCGCCAGGGATTGTTAAATATACTATGTAAATTAGCTCATGATGACTCCCCAAAACCTGTGAGATAGGTAATGTTACCCCTTTTTTCAAATAAGGAATTGAGGCCCAGAGAAATCAAGTGGTCCACGGTCATCAAGAAGAGATCAATTCAGCATTCACATGTAGGTCCAACTCTAGAAATCTATGGTTCCTTTCCTGGACTACAAATCCCCATGTGCTTGCTCTGTGAAAAGTGGGCTGGGGAAAATTGTCCCTTTTGTCCCTTTCATCCCTAATGAGATACGCTACCTATTTCTCAAATACCTTGCATTTGTATAGTCCTTTTTATGCATTAGGGAATTACTTTAACATGAATTGCTTCATTTTTGGTGGCATCAGCCAGAGTTTATCCACATAAAAAGCATGTAAGTCTTTTGAGTACATAAGAAAAATTCTCTCAAGGCTTAGTTAATATCTATGAGTGCTATTTTTTCTCTCCTAGCTCTGACCTATAAATGGCTCACTTTGTTAGTGTGTTGAGAGCAGAACTTTCAGCGGATGGGCTGTGAATGAAGTCTGTGACTGGGAATGGCGGGGTTCCGCGGAGGGAGAAAAAGTGTAACGATATTATTAATCCAAAAAAGAGGCAAACCACTGTTTAAACAATAGCCCACCATCAGCAAAAGGAATCCCCTCAGGGGCTTCAGAACCCTGCTTTGGAGGAGCCACAGAGACCACCACCGTAAGCTGTCTCATATCTTTTAAATCTATCTTGGCAAATTAGCAACTGGATGGCTTTCAAATGTGCTTGGGCAGCTTGCAGTGGTAATGGCAGACAGGCTGGGGACATCTGGACCTCTAGGAATAATGGTCTTAGGGAAGAGAAAAGAACATGTTCTCATTAGATGTCACTGAAAGCTTTATTTGTACTATTCACGACACTAAATTAGGAGGATGCTGTCCTGACTTGATCTATTACAAGGACTTACAGAGGCCCAGGAACAACAATACAGGTTCTGATACAGTTAAGCTAAAGTGGAACTGGTTTTCATTCAGGTTGGCTCAGGGGTGGGAGAGGTTCGCTTTGGTGTCAGGTTTGAGCAGATGTGGGCAGTATTTCCAAAGGCCTAAGAAAATTTGTAGCGTCTTAACCCCAGATATGTCTTATTATTTGCTTTATTGCCACTTTTCATTTCATGTCCCCTTTAATAAACTTAAAACATCTTCTGGGTCAGATATTTGGGGGGAATGGACATTGAGACTTAGCTAGTTTCGTTTCTTTGTAACTGGAAACAACATTAGTATTCCACACATTATTACAAATATTCTAATCTGATCGACAAATATTTTAAGATTAGTGAGAGAATCCCATTTAACCTCCTCTCCTGGGACATGAAAGGTTATTATAGAACACAATGCTAGAGATGTTTTCATTTCAGTTCAGGCATATTTTGTTTCATCATCTAGGCAGTAACCATGGTTGACTACATAATATTTTTGTACTTAGCTATGCAACTATTTCTTCACATGGCCTTGCTAAGTAGCATCTGTGTTCATATCCAGCTGAAATGGTGCTCCTCTAGCGAGGATGATAGCAACATTTCAAAATCTGATGGTTTAGAAAGTAACACCTGATAGTTTTTATTTCATAAACTTTTAATTAGAAACGTTTTCATGTTTCTTATACAATATGTTGCGTTCCTATGACCATAGTGTACCACGTAACAAATATATGGTAGAACGATGGTATTTTTTTAATATTTAGTTTGCAAAGCATTTTTACGTGCAATCTCAGTAATAATGCAAGTTAGTTATTGGTCCTAATTTACAGATAGAAATCTGAGGTCAATGGAACAAGTAATTTATCTAAAATCTTACAGCTGGCAAGTAGGCAAAATTCAAACCCAGGTAGTGAATCTAACATCAGGTTCCTTTCTTATTGTGTGAGGGCACCGGACCAGGGGGCAGAGTTATTCATGTAGGCAGCCAGACACAGCGGGCCAGGGGCCACCAGGCACATGGCATTTCGCTGCCTTCCTATAGAAGAAACCTTAAACCTCACTCACCTCGAAAGCAAATGGGAAGAACAAAGAATCTTATTCATAGATGAGCTCCCAATACCTGTTCTGTCCATCTGCTTCCTTTTAAATCCTGTTATTATCTCTCTAGTTAAAATCGCCATGGACAAGATCTTAACTTTGTGTTTCCAGCAAAAGTTGAGATTTTTATTATGGGTAAATCCCTTCATTGTTTCGCATGGCTCCCAGGTTTCCCAATGCAAGTTGCATAGCATTGCCTTTGTCATCATCAAGTGGTAAGCTTAGAGAGAGAGATAAACCATACAATTATGGGGTAGAGCTATAATTACCTTTGCTTTCTAAACCACAGTGGAGGATCCTTACACTACTTCCTTTTGAATGTGATAGAGTTAATTGTTTTTACTATGTTATCATGTAGCATTAACTAATAAACCCAACTAAGCTACCCAGTAATTCAAGAGTCATTGCATCACAAAGAACCTGGCGACTTAACGCGTGATCAGCATTTATGAAATGTGTGAACTGCCATCACCACGATTGTAACCCATCAAATCGTTGCTTGCGCTCAGCTGCGGATTATAGCTCTCATAAAAGCCTTAGGGCCAGTGTAGTGTCCTGAGCCTGAGGTTTTGAAACAGCTGGAACATCACACAAGCTTGAAGCCCTAGCCTGGCTGACTCAACAACACAATGTCACTCACTGTGCTGTTTGTGTGTGTTTAGGAAGACAGCTTAAAACTGGATCTCCGTGTGCACATATGGACTTGGGGCATTTGGAGAAAGAGTAGGAGTGTCTTTAGGTTCAGTCAACAGGTGAGCCTGTTATACTGGTAATGTTATGTAGTGGAGAGATAGAAGAACTGGTTTGGAAAACTTAGAACTCTTGTTCATCCCACTCACTCTGACCTATCACCCAATTTTTAAAGAAGTCTCTGGAGCCAAAGTCTGGAACATTTTCTCCCTCCTTGTAATGTATCTTTGAGTTCTGGAATAACAAACAGGTATCCATCGTAAGTGTATCTATGAGTCGATGTACCTTGGTATCAGTCTATCTGGGTATCTTTATATCTATGTGTATGTCTATTTGTGAACTTGTATATCTCCTTTTATATCTTTATGGGACATGCTGGCATGAATAAGCTCAGATTACTAACTCCAGTCTGGAGTTCATGGATAACAAGAGGAAACTCGAAAAGGGCCTACATAGTGTACAGCCTGAGGCTTTCTGGCTTTCCAGAAATCCTGCAACATTCCCCCCCCCCCCCTTCCCAACACATGGCTTCTGTGATGTCTCTCGCATCTGTCTGCTCTGACTGCATCCATGCCAGCTGAGTTCTTTATTAACCATCAACTAGCCCATTATGAGGGTTTCACAAACAGGTTCCCTGCCTCCTCCCTTCTAATATCCTAAATCATGCGTCTTATCTCCTGTTCAGACACTGCTAATGATTTCCTAAAACGTACCTGGCTCTTCAAAGCCTTCTGTGGACTTAATACTATTTACCTTCCCAGCTTCCTTCTCATTATGTTCTGGTCAGGACCCTTTAGTTAAGTCCCACCAGATTGGTTGCTATTTTTGAGATATTATATGGTACCTTCCTTGTTCTGTACCATTTCTTCTGCTAGTCCATCCAACTAAAATACTTTCCCCCCATCTCAGCATTAGAACCCATCCTAAATGACACTTCTGATATCAAAAGTCTTCTTTGAATTCCCCCAAAGTAGTTACCTCAGGTAGGTCTCATATCCCATAATTGATTGACATTCTGTTGCAGTCAGGGACTTTATCAATGTTACAATTTGAAGTATTTCTCAAATTTGGATCCTTCTTTCCACCCTCATTGCCATTGCTTTAGTTTAGGGGATTATTTCTTTTCTGTAATATTGCAAATTATATTCCTTATCTCTCATCTTCCAACCAGCCACACATATTACTATCTTAGTGGTATGTTTTAAATGCTAATACGATCATTTACTTAGTATTCCTCTACCTGAAATCATGTCACAAGTAAAGGAAATTTGGGTAGATGAGTGAGGGGGAGCTATTGAGATCTATGGGTTTACAGTTTTCATCAAATTTTCAATAATTTCAGCCATTATTTATTCAAATAACTTTCTTCCCCCTTCCTCTCCTTTGGAGATTCCAATTACATGATCAGTTGGCTGCTTGAAATTTTCTCACAGCTCCATGATATACTGTTCTTTTTTTGTCTGCAATTCTCTTTTCTCTCTATGTTTCACTTTGGATCATTTCTATTGCAATGTCTTTCAAGTTTATTAATTTTTTTCTCCTATAATAGATAATCTTTCATTAATTCCATCCAGTGAGTTTTCTATTTTACATATTGATTTTCTCATCATTAGAGGTTGGATAGGGGTCTTTTTTATATCTTCCATCTTTCTACTTAACTTTTTTAACAAATGGAATATGTTTAGAATAATGGTTTTAGTGTACTTGTCTGCTAATTCTAAATTCTGTGTCTGTTCTGGGTATGTTTTGACTGATTGATTTTTCTCTTCATTATGGGTCATATTCTCTCTCTTCTTTGCTCATCTGGTACTTTTTGATTAGATGCCAGACATTGTGAAATTTACATTAGTGGGCACTATTTTTTAATTCCTGTAAGTGTTCTTGAACTTGCTTCTGGGATGCAGTCGAGTTACTTAGAAACAGTTTGAACCTCTGTGTCTTGCTGTTAAGATTTGTCAGGTGATTAGAGCAGTGCCTTTCCTAGAGCTAATTACTCTCCACTACTGAGGAAAGACCCATTTAAATACTCCACCCGATGCCCTGTGAATCTTGAGGCTCTCACATCAGGCTTTCAGGAACTGTTCCCACCCCTGTGTGAGTGCCAGACACTGTTCCTTCTAAGTCCAAATTTTGGACGGTCCCTTCTCTGGCCATGGGTACTTTCCTCACATGCATGAGCTGATTGGTACTAAGCTGGATACTAGGGTGTTCCCTGCAGATATCTGGTATTCTTTCTCCCAGCAGCTCTTTCTTCTCTGATATTTTGCCCCTAGAATAGGACTGCCCAGGTCTCTCCAGAACCACAACTGCATCTCCATGACTCATGTAATACACCGAGCCCCACCTGAGTTACGCCTCCCTGCACTGTGGCCAGGAGGCTCTCTCAAGGCAGAATTCTGGGGCTATTAGAAGGCTCACTTTGTTTGCTTTTCATCTTTCAAGGATCACTATCCTTCACTGTCTGATATACATGCTCTTACAGATCATTCTTTCATATATTTTTGTCCATTTTTTTGTTGTTTCAGGTGGGAGGGAAATTCAGTTACCTTTATTCCATGTTGGCTGCATGCATTTTATCTGAAATAATATTTCCCATGTTTCTTCTCAAAAATATGATTCTTAGGTTAGAATTAGGTCTAATTACCCTATTTCCTTTCAAAACATTTATCTTTTCTTTTTAAACTTTTTTTTGTTTCCTCCAAGAGAGTGATTATAACTAGCTAGAGCAAAGTGATTCTTCTGAATAATGAGCCAATTGTTCTGCAAGTTTTCCTCTTCCTCATTTCCCCAAGTATTGTCCTTTATCATTATAGAGTTTTAATACTGACCTGCAAATGTCCTTGGCAACATATGTACTGCCATGTTTGCCTCGATTGGGTCTCAACACATCAAGATGGTTTATTGAAGATAGAATATTTGTGTAAGTTGTGGACTAAGAAGTTTCCGACCAATATTGACAAAAGTAATATGCTTTGGGTAAGTAGAAATCATATTTCTAATGTTTTGTACTATTGGATAATGTTACCACTATCCTACCTGTCATGAGGGATTGATATTTGATTCTTCGTTACCTTCCACCATCAGCTGATATCTGATGTTTACTAATGTCTATAAAATCTTTTTCATCTGTTCTTCCCTCTGTATTCTCATTTCCTAGTTTAGGTTCTAATAAAATATTCCTTGACTGCTCTAGTAGCCTCTTTCCCCAATCCCTGTGTAAACCCAACAAGTCACCAAACATGTATTGAGTATATTCTATGTTGAGAAGTAGCTTGGAATGGACCATTAGTACTAATGCAAAACTTTAACTTCTTCCCCCTCCCTGTTCAAAATCTTTAATGAATTCTTCCCTCTAAGAGAATTCAATTCAAACTCCTTTGTATGACAGTCACAAAATCTTATACCGCCTACATTTTTTGTTACATAAGAAGGTTTTTTGTTCTCCGTAGACCTCAAACATTCTCTTTGCTTTGCTAGACTTTGATATCATGTGCATTCTTTTCCCCTCTCCTTCCAGTTCTAACTCAAAGGCCTCTTTACCATAAAGCTCAATTTGATCACCTCCAAATTGGGGGTTTTATTTTCCCATGGGCTTTCCAACTTTTTACCTTATATTATTTTTATTTATATCTTACCCCCTCCATTGACTATCTGTCAGCTTGGGGACACGGTTGGCATTGGGCTCATCATTCTATTTTCTGGTATGTGTTGCACTTAATCATCGGTGCTCAATAAAAGGTTGGAGAATGGGTTTATACATTAGGACAAGGAGTCACTTAAATCAATTTTATCAAAACAATTCTAAATAAAACATTTCAAGAATGTTTTATCTGGTGCCTACTTGTGATGATGGGAAGAAATACAACTCAGGGTTTGTTGTATTGGGCAGGGGAGAACAGCATCTGGTGAGATTTTTTTTGATGGTTTCCTTTTGGATCAAAGCAGATGTCTATATTAACCATTGAATACTGTTTCAATTGACAAAACATCAAAATAATTGGTTTAGTCCAGTTTAGTGTCCTTCATAAACTTTCAGAACAGTCACATTTCAGAAGTTGAGCTAAGACCAAGAAATGCAGTTTTATTTATTTATTTATTTATTTATTTATTTAAAATAAAGGTTATTAATGGGTGCCTGGAGGTCAGGGAAATGGGAAATACCAAAAATATTTTAGAATATTTAAAATTTTACTTAATAAACAAATGCCTAGCTTTGCTACTTTATATAGCTAGATGACCCTGATTCTTAACAGAAGCCTCAATTTTCTCATCTGTAAAATGGTAATATTTATACTCCATAGTGTTGTGGTAGGAGTAAATTAGTTATTTTGAATTCAATTCTTAGCATAGTACTTTTTGTTATGCTATTAAGCATTATATTATGCTCTAACAATTATTATTATTATTATATACCATGACTTACAAAAATATTAAGTTTGCCTTTTTATCTTTGCTTGATTTTAAGCAACATGAAACACTTCACTTGCACGTTAGAAATGCTCAAGCTATATTTGTTCTTGAAATAAGTGAGTCTAAGCCTTCTCTCATGCCTTGTCATGGGAGGTGGTCTTAGACTAGAAAGCAATCCATGACAGTGAGTGACATGAAACACGGGAATGAAAGACAGATTGGGGAGGAATCTTTTCATGGAGGCCTTTAGGATGAAGTTAATAACTCATTTGTGTCATTTTAGATAGAATCCTGCTAGAAGCAGTAGAGAAGACTAGAGGGCAGATAAAGTCCTATCTACAGAGGGTGCCAAAAGAAGGTATACACATTTTAAGATCACATGTTAAGATAACATCTTTTAAAATGTGTATAGATGTTTTTGGCACCCCCAGTATTTTATGATTTTAAAATTGCAAATATCAATCATTGAATGATGTGGACAATGTTGCTTCCCTACCATATTACATGCGCCCAAGTTATCTGCTTTGGAGAATATCAATTAAACATTTTCGGTGACATGTCACCTGCTAGATTTCTATAGCCTAACATTCCAAACAGTAGGCTCCTACTTCCCTTCAATATTGAAATATATGACAAGAACTGGCAACAAAAAATGTGTAAAATAGTATAAAGGTAGTCACTTAACGTGCTGAGAGGACCCCTAATTTCCAAATATACTTGTCTTCTGGTTGCCACAATGCCTGAGACTCCATAAGTACAAATCCATTCTTTTGGGGGTAGCATATTTGACCAGAATTATCTGCTGCCTTTTGACTTGCTATTATTACAAAGAGGGAAACCTTCAGTCCTAGAACTGATAAGACCTCAGAGATGTTCTCTCAGCAGTGAGAGATGAAAACAGGACATGGAGAAAATGTTAATTTGACATGAAATAAGGAAAAGCAAGGTGCGACTTGGGTAGAGAACACGGGACTTCCTGTGCAGAGAGGAAACGGTGATTCAGTGTGGTCCAGATAGCCAGAGTGTGGGCTTGGAGATGAGTTAAAGTAGAGACAAGAGGACTGAGAGGGCGCTGAAGTAAACATGTCTGGTTTCTCGCTACTCATAAAGCCAGGTCTCATGACCCTCATTTTTCAAATAAAGGTGTTGCATTGAAACAGTGCTTCTCAGCTCCTCTTCAGTCTGCCCTTCCCTCTCCACCCAGGTGAAGGAATGGAGGAAAGGTTTGGGTGTGCATGTGGGAGGGATGAAGACCTGGACCACAGCTACTGTCAAGGTGGAGGGCACACGTGAGTCCTTGAAGAGGTCTTGAAGTTTTGCAGACACCTGCCTTCCATGTCTGTGCTGGGGGTTGAAATCCTGGGCTGCATACTACCTCAGATCCCCTCCAGCTCTAAGCCACTTGGATTCTGTAAACCGTTCTCAGCACAATATTCTGCCATGTAGATGTGCTAAGGTCATCAATTTGACAGGAATTTATGGCCACAACTATTTTCAGCAACCTCAAACCACCATACAGGTGTATGTGTATGTGATGTGATGAATTGAGCCAATTACAAACCGACACTGGAAAAACAAACATGAACAAAATTGAACACTTCTCTTTCACTTATCTCTTTATTTCAAGTACCAGAGGTTTTAGGGTCTGAATTATCTACATGAATTGTCTCAGCATTTCCCTTCAATTTCTACATGGAGATAACTCAAATTATGGTCAATGTTGCCAGTGCCCCCAATCTCTTTTCGGCTTCAAGATAATAAACACCTCCTAACAACTTTTAAAAAAAAATTGAGATGCCCTTTTCACTTTGACCATACAGATGGGAAAATTGTAAATAACAGATCCTTGACACTCTTCAGAAATAAAAAGTGATGAAGAGTTCAGTCGTCTGATTAAATTCTCCCAATAAAATCTCACCTAGCCTATTCTAACCCCACGGATAAAGGGCTGTGAACATAATGGACATGATTTTTCTTTTGAACATACTTGTATCTTGTCAAGATGTCATCAATACAAAGACTTTGACGTTTTTAATGCAATGATTGGGAAGCAGGTTGAATTTTTCAATCCTCCTAGCCAATATAAGTCAGTCTGAGATACTTAATTTCTATTTGAGATCCTTCCTTTCTATTATAAACAGATCCCGCAGTGGGAGATAAATTTCATGGTAACAGTTTGGACTTTTTTATGAACCACCTGCAAGTTTTCTACAAACAACATGTTTTATGGGAGCTCAAGGCAATGTTCACCCATCAAGACCTGACAGTAAGAGGAGGATGGATGGGGCCTTATCTCAGGCACACATGTAACCTTTCTTGTCCCCTGGCCTGACCTCCCTCTGCACTCATTTATGAAAATGATTCATCTTTAAAGAGCTTCCTTGCTCTGCCTGCAGGCTGTAGATCTTTTCGCACTGGACTTGTGTAGGCTGAGGTTATAAACTTCACTGTGTGAGCCATTTGGAGGGGCTTAATTTTGAATATTGGAAGAAGGAAAGTACACAATACATATGTTTCCTTAAAGGAACAATCTTGGGATTCTCTTCTACAGAAAGATGCTCCCAAGGGATTCTATTGAAAAAGCTTTTTATGGGATTCGACTTCTATTTCTGTTGCTAAAGTGTTACCACTGTTAGCACATTTAAATAGAGGCTGGATTGAGCTTGAAAATAGTGCTAGCATGGATGGTAACATGAGTATGCCACCCTCTACATGCAGAAAGAGACTCTACACGTGATATTTCATATTTGTAGAGGGCACTGCAAAGGGTATTATTTGTGTCAGGATTAGTGGGAATTGTTTGGTTCCTTTAGAATATTCCTTTGAACTGAAAAGGCTTAGAAGGTTAGCATAGGAGCTACAACTGAAGGCAATGACGAAAGATCTGAACAACAGTAGAAATAGAGGGAGAGAGAAGACAATATGAGTTTGTTCACTCATTCATGTTGAATTCATGGGTTGTAAGAGCCAGGCTTATTTCCATAGGTCTCGAGAATTGGGTCTCCCATTGGAAATATGGCAAGGCACCCGAGAAAATAGATATGCACAGGAGTTTAGAGGAGAGAGAGAGAGAGAGAGAGAGAGAGAGAGAGAGAGAGAATAGAAAATGTTGATATAATGGTTTTTAAAATTCAAATTTTTGTGAATCATGGCTTAAGTACACATGAGATGTCCTTGACGATGGGTAGGCAAACATGTTCTGTAAAGGGCCCTATAGTAAGTATTTCAGGCTTTGCAGGCCACATGATCTCTGTCACAACTACTCAACTCTGCTGTTGTAGCCCGGAAGCAGACTGAGACAATATGTAAATGAGCAGATGTGGTTTTGTTCCAATAAAACTTTATTTATAATGACATGAGGTGGCCAGGGTTTGGCCTGCTGGCTGTAGTTTAGCAGCCCCTGTCCTAGACTACTCTGGTCTATCGTTAAACTTCAAAAAGCCCTCAGCCTGTTTCCATGTTCCTAGATGGATACCGATGAAGGGGATAAAGGGAAGCAATTACTAGGGAATACCATTTTGCTACATATAAGTAGCAAAAATGAGTCCAATGTGAGCCAGCGTTTTGCAAAATGGTAACTGGTATACCTTGAAAAGGTTTCCATGGCTAAATAAGTTTGGTAATGTGGGCAAATCTTCTTGGGACTTTCAGTTTTGCAAATGCATTGAGAATGTCTAAGAGAAGACGGTGGAGGCAATATTATTTCCCAAACCTGTTTGTCCATTGAACATTTTTGTGCGCATGCCTGTTACCATCTTTGGGATTTTAGGGTTCCTTGGAACCCAATTTGGGCAGCATTGCCCAGGTGGGCTCTCCAGGGAGATTTGAGACTCTGAGATTGTTTCTCTGCTCTGACACAAGACAACAATAGGGTTCTTGCTGCAGGAAGCCAGATATCTTGCTTCAGATCATTCTCCCAATTTTCAGACACCACTAGCGTAAAACTTTTCCTTGACTCCTATCCTGATGGCTGTTTTTCTTATGCTAGCTTGTCCTTCCCTTAAGTATTTAGTCCTGTACTCCACTGGACTACCTGATAGTCACAAAATTGCAGTAGAAAGTAGTTATTTCACCCTACTCTAGGTCTTTCTAAACTCTCCTTATTTACATATCACGAAAAGTCCCGAAGAGAATAGCCTTCTGGAAATCTCTGATGCTGTGAGTTCCTATTCCTAGAAACTCTATCCTAAAGTCTTACCTTAAAGGGAATTTGCTTATCCTCATGGACGGCATTGAGCAAACCCAATGGCTGTAGAAATTCATAAAGGATGACGGTTGTTCTCTGGCATAATGTTCTGTGTGATCGAGAGCTAAATAATTTAGCTAATTTCTACTGAACACCCTCCATGTTTATGGCACAAACAAGGTGCTATGGAAACTAGTATAATTAATAAGATACAGTTCTTGTCTTTGAGGAGGTTTAAATTATGCAGGGCTTAAAGGAGTATGGTAGTGCAGTGGTTTTCAGATTGGGGAACCCTGAAGATCTACAGAGCTCCTTGAGGAGTGGGGGACAGTGAGCTGAGAGGTCTCTGGGTCCCTCGACCCTGCTTCAGTCAGAGTAGCTCTGATGTTATCTATTTTATGAACTAGAAAAATAATAGGCATTGGGGTCAGAAAGATACGTCTCTTCTATCTACCATGGTGTCATGTAGTTCGTCTGGATCTGTGTCCTTATCTATCAAATAGAGAAAGCACCCAGGCTTCATAGATTTGCTGTAAAGATGAAATGAATGAAAGTATGTGAAGTACCCAGGTCAGTTCCTGTCACATAGTAGTGCCTCAATAAAGGACAGCTAATAGAGTCAATGGAATTGTAATAGATACATACGATTTCAGAGGGACAATAGATTGAGGGAGGGGGTTACCACTTTGTGAGGGGTGAAATGTTTAACTATTGCATTGTTTCGTACCCCTGAAACTAATGAATGAATGAATGAATGAATGAATAAATAAATAAATAAATAAATAAATAAATGCAATCACACAGTAAAAAAAAATAAAGGACAGCTAAGATAATAAAGTTGAATATGATAAAAGTCACAAGAAAATCACAAGGTGCCTGATTTTTCACCTCAAGAATAGTTGGACTTAAAAAATATTTGTTAAAAAAAAAAAGGTTGAATGAAAAAATAAACAGAATTAATGAGAGATGGAATTGGTAATCTCTGACCAAGGAATCACAGATTTCATACAAGGGAGAACATTTGAGCTACACTTTTACTCTAGTTTCTGAGTATAGATGAAAGGTCTTCTGCAACCAGTTGACTTACTAGAAGGATAATGGATGTAATTTGGACCATTTAGATACTTCAACATCTATGGGCATCATCTTTAGTGTGGATAAGACCGAGAGAAGCTACAAAATGTCAGGAACTATTATGGAAAGATTTTCCTAGAGAAAGATAGGAAATAGGGAAAGAAAAGGAGAGGGGTAGAGGAGAGACAGCCAGCCAGATAGAATGTAGTTCTAAAATATACCATAACACCAACTATATGGAAGATAATCCTAATTTTCCTTCTAAAGATTCTATGAATTATCACAGTAAGTAGGACTGCAGTTACATTTTGTACTTACCAGATTTCTTTTTGATAAGCTTCCCTACAATATAGATTATGAGAAAATATTTTTGAAGTTAGGGACTAAAGTCATCCAAAGTCCTCAATCCCCAATCGAATGGGATGGCTCTTTTTACTATATACATCTGAAAAAAAAAATTCAAGTTACTATTATAACATCTGATGATACATATGGACAGTGGCAAAACTGGGGAATAAAGAGTGGGAGGAAAGACAGAGGTGAGGCTGAGAAAGGTCTCCTGGTTCTAAGTAGAGACGAGGAAATCCCTAGTATTCACTGCTGTGTCAACTGAGAGGTAGAAAAGGCATTCTGTGATGTTCTTCTAGTATTTATAATACTTACATGGAGTACATCTCCTACACTCCAATACTCACGCAGTGAATTTGATTAATAACTGTAACTCCTTTTCTGTGATTTCCTTTGTGAAAATAATAGTATTATGGAAACATGGTGAATTAAAAACAAAACAAAACACAACTTACAACCTGAATTTTGTGGGGTCGCACTCCCATTTCCTTTTTAGCCCCCTGGACCAATAACTTCCCATCCTTCCCAGTCACCCTTATAACTAGAAGTTTTGAGGACCATGCCACACTTACTCACAAAACCCCTACCCATGTGCCTCCCCTTGGAGTTGGGGAATTTCTAACTTTCATCCAGCTTCAGTCAGCTCCTGGTTGGGCGCCTCTTGCCTGCTGGGGTCCCTGCCCCTCTAGGTCCTGCCATGACAGTTGGCTATGCAGTTATGGCTTTCAGGCACTCAGTTTGACCAGGAAATACTGCCCCTACTGATCTACTTGTGTCCTCAGGGGCTTACACTGCACAATGGTAGAGAAGGACGCTCTCCACGTTAGGTGTTACGTTCTGTAGGTTGACTAAGGGTCTTATTGCTTATGGGAGCTAAGCTAGTATGCAAGTCCATGGACCGGACACCATGCTGTCAGAATTGCCGCCTCTTTAAAATTAAAGCTTTCTAATTGGGCCAACCTTGTTTGCATGATTCTCTCCTCTCCATGGAATAATCTTCTAGTAGGACTCTCCTCAGCCTTTGTGCAAATAAGCTTTTTTTTTTTCTCCATTTCATTATTTCTGTAGTGCACCTAGGCATGTCTTTGAATGATAGGTATAATTAAGGCACAATGTGAGATTGTTCGCACTGTATATAAGAATGAAGGAACTAATAATTGTAGTATCACTAATGGTACTGTTTTCAGTTAGCTTGCTCTGAAAATAGGATAATGGAGAGAGACAAATCTTGGAGTTATTTCTAGGTTCCCCAGAAAGCTATTTTAGCTTAAAGGAGAACTAGCTGAATCTGGACATTAGAACTGAAAGGGATCTTAGAGATTATCTCATAAAACTCTCTAACTTCACAGATGAAGACACTGAGGTCCAGAGAGACCACATGCCAGGGACAGTGTCCACTGGCTCTGTTATGTCAGGATTGGAACCAGAATTCAGGTACCCTAGGACTTGGTCCAAAACCAATTTTCAACATATCATGTTGCCCATCAGAATTGTGTAGGCACCCATTCTTCCAATGATTTTATTTAACATTTAGGGAGAGAAATGAGGGCTGTTCCTACGCTCCAGTCTTTCAATGAAGCAGATGAACCTGCAGGTTAATTTGTAATGCTCTTATCAGGGAAAGCCTCCTAAAGACTCAAGGCCAGGCTCTCTCACTAGATGCTTAGCCAAACATCTCCTTTCTCTTCTTCCTCCTCCCTCAGACTTGTTGGCTGTTGTCCAGGTCTTCACTATTGCTTTGTACTTCAACCAGAGAAGAGGCAGGGGAGATAAAAATCAAGACAATAAGTAGAGCCCTTTGGGAGGGCAAGCCTGGTGTGAGGGTTTGGGCAATCTGCAGAGTGCCTGTTAGCTGTGCTCACTGCCCTGGCTGTGTCGTTATGAAGGCGGAGATATGGATGCTGCGGTCTGGCCCATCCATCTTTAGCTGCAGACCTCACCAGAGAAGACCGTGGCCTGGGTAAGAAAATTTAATCTATAACATTCTGAACTTAACCATCACATTCTTTCAGATGTGATGACTTACACTATAAAGAGACACTTTACTTCTCCAAAATAAACTTTTAGTAGAGTAATTCTTTGTGTGCAGCGCACTTTGGAACACACATCTATTCTATAAAGTGTGATGTTCTGTAATTGCTAATATGTTTTGCTCTATTTACTTCTAAGATGATTACTTTCAGACGTTCGTTCTTAGCTTTGAAATGTCTGGTCAGCCAAGCTGCCACCTCATCATTGTTTTGGTAGCATTTGCACAGTACCTTTTTTCTTTCTAGTGGTTTCTGCTTCAGTACAAAGATGCAGATCTGTGTAATCGCTGTGTCGGAGCCAGCTGAAAAATCGACAGAGTGCCCAGGCACTAGCTTTGAAAGTGCTTCCACCTTCAGTCCAGTTTTAGTGTGAGCAACAGCACTCTAGAACTCACCTGGTGCTTTTCATGTTCAAAGTTCTTTGCATACATTAACTAATTTATCCTTGTTACGTGCTTGCCAGGTAAGAAGTACACTTATGGTGGATTAGAATATTAGGGGATTCAGAGGTCCCCACAATATTAGGTCCCCGGTCCCTTCAACGGTAACTGAGGCTGCATAATGTTCCTCTTTGAAAGCCGATGCTGCTTTTGCTGGTTCCAAATTTAAACCTCAAAAATAAAACGTGTATTTCAGCAGGGACAAAAAATGAATACCTGTAAAATATTTATCTACCTTACTGAGCTGCTAAACATTGTTTTATTGTTATTTTCACTTCAAAAAATTAAGCTGTAATGTACATACAGTATAATTCACCCTTTGTAGGGCATGCTTCTGTGAGTTTTCACAAATGTAGACAGCTGAGTAACCACTGTCACAATCAAGATATAAGACGAGTCCATCACACCCGCCAATTCCCTCTGCCACGTTTTAGTCATGGGGCATAGGAAATGCCCTATGGTTGTGTCATGGCAAGAATGTCGTATAAATGGAATCATATCACATGCAGCCTTTTAACTTTGGCTCCCATCACTTAGTGTAGTGCTTCTGAGTTCAGCTGTGCTATAGCATGTGTTAGCATGATTTTTATTGCTCCTTTTTATTACTGAACAGTGTGACATTTGTATGGGTGTGTAATAGTTCATTCATTCTGTGTCTGAGGGACTTTTGGGTTGTCTCTAACTTCTGGTGAGTACAAATAAAGCCACTATAAACATTTGTGCACGTGTTTTTGTGTGGATGTAAGTTTTCATTTCTCTTGAGTAGGGTTATACTTAATTTTTTTTTTTTTCAGATGGGAAAATAAGGATGGATACAGCACTTAATGTAAGGCGCAGGAGAAATCATTAGTGGCTCCTGATACTTAAATGTCTTGAACAAAAATTTCCTTAGACCTGAACTCATAAGGCACCCAGGACAAAAAAAAGTGTATCTTCAGATTGCTTCCAAATACTTGACAAATTAGTCACTTTTTCAGTTATTTAACAATTGTTGATCTAGTGACTACTATGTACCAGGAATTCTTTAAGCACTTCCTGATAATGAGTTAAGAGACCAGGATGTTTCTGAACAGAGTCACATTTGCTGCCTTTGTACACCAGTATTCTCTATTCCCATTACTTTTTCATAGTGTGTGTGTGTGTGTGTGTGTGTGTGTGTGTGTGTACGTGTATCTTCTGGCAGGGAATGGTGAATTGCATTTCTACTATCTGTTAATTCCCTGGAAGATTTCAGAAAGCTTTGTTTACAGTAGATACTAATCTCTCTTATTATGCCCCCAACTCCTAAAATTGGGTAACAGATTGTGAACCAATAGGCAAATGGCTGTATGCATGGGATTAAAATAAGTGAGGAGGTGGCTGCCTATTGGTAGCAAGAGAGAGATCCTTGGAAGTGTCCTAGTAAGAAATGCTATCCTCACTGTCTTGTTATAAATGTGTGAGATGCTGCTATTAGATACTTACTGTTTTGTGTGAAACATTACTATAATTTTAAAAAATAAAATATCACATTGTACTGGAAGAGAGAATGTATTCCCTAGCCTTGCCTTATTCATGTTAACCAAGAGAAATCTGGAAGCATGAAAGCAACTTCCAACGAAGTAGCTACGAGGAAGGGAGCAAAGGAAAACAATAGTGTTGGCAGCTTAGAGGTGGGGGTGTGTAGAGATAAACTGTGTTTACTTCACATTTTTGCCTACGATTGATTTTCTGGGGGAAAAAAAGACAGAATTCTGTGTCCAGTGATCTGTCTGTTCATTCCTTAGAGTGCTTAAATTTTACAGTCAAATCAAGAAAGTAGCTGGGCCAGTAGGTTCATCGTCATGTATTCAACTCATTGGATAATTTTGTGGTTCTAGAAAAAATTAAATAAAATATTTAATCAACAGAGTTGTCCCACTTATAGCAACTGGTTTGGGAGGCAGGAAAAGCTCTTACCTAACTAACCATTACACAAATACTGAGAAGACATTTGAAATGATGGGGGAATGATCCTGGAAGTCAGGCCGTTGCGTGCTCATGCATGCGGGAAGAGTCTGTACTTGGTGCAATAATTGAGATACTCAATTGTTACAATTATCTGGGCTATGATTATTTGATTTCATATCAACACACTTTAAAAATTACAAGGAGCCTATTTCTTTCCCCCAAAGGGCCAGGATATTTCTTGCTACTCTAGCTGACGGGGTGGGGGTGAGGGATGGGAGGGGGGTGGCGGGGGTGGGGGGTAACGTTTGGCTCCAGTGATATGGAAAACTTCGAGATGACAAGTAAGGCATTTTCTGGGAACCTTCGCTCACTCCTTTTCCTGATGAATTGTCATGCCCTTCCGAGAACATAACCCATCAGTCCTCTGAACTAGAGAATCAGATAACTAAGTCATGCTCAGCTGATTCGCCAGCCGATAAGTGACGAACTTTACCAATGTTACTTGCCCACAAGTCTTGTAACCGAGAAAACGGCCCAAGAGTCTGAGATAATGATGCAAGAGGACTTCGAGCGGAGCCATGGTTTTCCTCGGCCCACACAGCGATGGCGGTCATTTCCGCATCTTCATCAACATCCTATTTGTACCTTTCGCCTGTCACAGCAAATGCTGCCAGGACAGAAATGCTTAGAGAGTGTCACAGCGCCAGAGACACAATACATGTTCAATAAGTGGTAGAGAAAGAGACTCGCAGGGGTGACAAGCGCTGAGCTCCGTGGTTTCAGTGAAGGAGTGTTACACACACGTGGCCTGATTAACTGAGATAAGATGTGGTTGTTCTCATTCATGGAGGTTCACCATCAGGGTCTGGCATCTCCTTGTTTTTGTAGTGACCCAGGAGCATGGCATCCAGCATCAGGAAAGCTAAAGACAGGCGAGTGAGATGTTGGGGAGGGTTGCAGATCAATAGTCCTGCAGGAGAGACTGAAGGAGACACAGCAAGGATTCTGTTAGGCGTTGCGCATGGGACATTTATTTTTCTAGAATGGTGAGAATATGGAGTATTAAGTGGGACTTTTTTCAGGGAGGGGCTATACCTGGGGTGTGATAGAGTGATACCATATCATGAGAAGAGTGGGGAAGATATTTAAAAGCCTTTTGTATTCACCTCCTAAGTAGAGACCCAGTCGATGGAGGATTACAGAGGTGAGCTTCAGCAGAGGTGCTTTTAATGTTCTTACCTGGGGTGATGATAATGCTGATAACAGTAGCAGTAATAATAATAACACTTGTAGTAATAAGAGTTAACATTTACTGAGAGTTCACAGTGTGCTAGGGAGCTGTGGTAATTGCTTAGCATGTATTATTTAATTTAATGCCTACAACCACCACCCCAGTGAGATAACGCCTGTTATTACAATGAGGAAGTTGTGGTTTAAGGTTAAGTAAACTGCCCAAGGCCACACCGCTGTTAGACGTGGAGGTCTGAACTAGATTCTGGAGCTGGACTGTGTGGGCTCAAATGATATAAAGAAGAATAATGGACAATAATCTTCCGAGTGAAACACATACAATGTGAAAATGGCAGGAAAATGACTTGGTGATTCATATTTCTCTCCACACTTCTTTGCTTTAATTTTTTTCCATCCTTTTGATCTAGGGTCAATAAACTATTGGCCTGTGGACAAAAACTTGTCTGCTGCCTG
The DNA here is from genome assembly GCF_036562045.2 of Rhinolophus sinicus. Taxonomy (NCBI): domain Eukaryota; kingdom Metazoa; phylum Chordata; class Mammalia; order Chiroptera; family Rhinolophidae; genus Rhinolophus; species Rhinolophus sinicus. The sequence continues at coordinate 102,178,125 of NC_133752.1, read as the reverse complement.
TTTTCATAGGGTCTGTGAGCTAAGAATGGTTTGGATATTTTTGAATGGTTGGGGGAGAATAATCAAAAGAATAATATTTCATGGCACATAAAAGTAGTAGGAAATGCACATTTCAGTGTACCTAAGTCAAGTTGTATTGGAAGACAGCAAAGCCTTTTGGCCTGCAAAGCCTAAGAGAGTTACTTTCTGGCTCTTCACAGAAAAAGCTTGGCAACCTCTGCTTTTGATTATTCATGGGAAAGGAGTTTAGAACAAGGGCTTTCACTTCTGATTTCTGGATTTGTGTCTTGTCGCCCTCACTTGCTACGGCAGCTGGGGAAAGACTGTTTAACCTTTCTCCACCTCCATGTCCACCTCCGTACAATGGAGAGAGTGGCACCAATCTCAAGGATGGCAGTAAGGATACGAAATGAGATAGTCCACGGAGGAGTTGGAAGAGTGCCTGGCACATGGCAAGTGCACAAAGGAATGTTAACTACCATTGTCCTGATTATGCTTTGCTATCAGTTTTCCCTGTGATAGATATTAATCAACCTTAACACCTAGTAGCCCCATCACTGATTAGTTCAATTAAGGAAGGTGAGGCTCTTCTCACAGCTCATTGACCTACATTCTCTTCCCTTAGGAGAGCTGGAATGGTAGGTTTCCTTAGCTCTTCTTGCTTCAGGTCAGGAGCTGGTGAGGCACAGATAACACACCCACACCTCCCATCTCTTCAAGTACAGCTGGCTGTAGCCTCACTGCCCTTGGCCTTGAGCTCCACGGCCAGTATAGCTATTTGGGTGGGTGTGGGAAAATCCCTGTGCATTTGGAGGCAAAAGCATGACTTGGTAAGTGTGGTCACAACTCCAAAAGGCTAGGAGATTTAGAAGGTTTTGCTTGGGTCCACAAATAATACCCAAGGAAGTGGGTTGTCTTATGTGTGAGAGGGGTAGGTGGCTGTTTCTGTGAGGTGTCTTTAGGGGCTCCACTATCAGTTAGTCCATCTTAACTCTGCTGACTGTAATTCTCCCTTTCAGGGGTTCATTACTTTACCAATGGACAGTGTGCATGAGGGGCTCGTGGGCAAGAGGGAGGGACACCAGGAAGAAAGAGGGATACAGCACCAAAATCCAGCTTTGCCTATTGTGAAGTGTGAGCAGCAAAGATGATTTCCTCCTTACAACTCCTAAGATAGGATCTTTCTGGAGCGTTATGAATCTGACTTAAGTAGGATAAGGACCTGAAGTGACTATTTCAAAACTGATCATTACCAACTAATTAGTCACTGTAATTGGACTTCTCATTATCACAAAGTAGTAGTGAAACATTCTCATTTCTTATTCAAACCCCGCCACGTACATTTATCCAAGCTTTATTCTATCTTTTGTTTATCTTTGTTTTGTTTTATTATATTAGAATGGAATTGGAAGAGTTAGGTTTATAGGTCCTACCTTCCAACTCAGTTACTAACCTTCAAGATGACATTGAATTTTTGAGACTGTCAGTTAACCCTCTCCTAAATCTTCAAGGAGAGAAGGGAATGTATTCACAGGGGTTAAATGCATGCATTCTGGGTTCAAATCCAGTTTAGTACCAATTCGTATTTTCATGATCTTGAAGAAAGAAAGTCACCTTTCTGTGTCTTAATTTCCCCATCTGTAAAATGGGATCGTGGTGGTGCCTCCTTCATGAGGTTGTTGAGAGGAGAAGTGAGCTCATTTAGGTAGAATGATTAGAACAGTAAATGTTATCAGGCTGTTTACTATTGTTGCATTTTTGCCTCCCAAAGAATAGTCATTGTGTTTAGCAGAGAATATATTATTACAATGACTCCCCACAGCGGCCATCGGAGACAGGTATTAGTCCAGCAGATGAAATCACGGCTCTGTGTCATTGAGTCACTTGCTGAAAGTCACACAGACGGTAAGTGAGAGGGCTGGTCTTCACACCCAGCCCGATCAATTTCAGGCACTCTTGCAGTGATAAGACGCATTGATTCTAGTAATGCAAGCTATGTTAATTACTCAAATAATTAATAAGGTAGCACACTATTACTTGAATATTTTCATGTAATGTGTTTGCCTTACATTCTTTTTATTATGAAGTTAAAGTCTGAATTTCAATAGTAAATGCTACATGACTTTTAGGACTAAGTTCTTAGATTTTTGTTTTTTCTTACTGCCAGGCACTCAGTAGAAAACCTATAGACATTTTATTTCTTATCGCTTTCCTGTGAGTGCCAGGCAAGTGAACCTTATGTGAGCTTGTAAACTCAGAGTGAGTGTGTGTGGACACGTGGAACATGTGATTGAATGTTGGTGGAGGTGGGAGTGGGAAAAAGGAAAAATATAATTAACTGTTACTGGAGGAAAAAGGTGAACTGGGTGGAGGTTCAGAATGATTCACCTGGGTCTTTGACTCAAGGGACTTAATGAGTTTCTACAACGCCTTCTGATAAAAGTTTGGCCAAGAAGATGGTATTTTGTTCAGGGCGTAACCACTCCAAGCCTTGATTACTAATTAGGAGCAGTGACGGCCATTTTGCAAAATGATGATCAAAGATTGAAAAGCAAAGGAGGATGACTCTCTTTAACTGCACTGCTGATTTAGGATTCCAAATGTTACAACTTTAGCTGATTCCCCTATCAAAAATTAAAAAAAATACATGTGATTTAAACATACCCAGGAGCTAAACCGTGTTCTCAAAGTGGGCAAAACAACCCAGAAGGGAGAAAAACAGATCAAAGTAGAGGAAACAAGCCCTTTTTAGAAAAGCATTCGTCCAAACAACAAAAAACAGGTGATGGCAAAAATGGACTTGCTCTCCAGTGAAAAAGATGGATTCAGCAAGCATTTGTGGGCTGTTATGCGATGTTTTAAATCTCTGTGCTTCTTTCTGTACTTGTAATCACCTATTTAGTGTACTGAACTTGGGTGATATCCCCTGCTATTAATTTTAAGCTAATTTTTGTTATATCTAATTCTATTAGGTGAATGTCCAAAGAGGAAAATGGGATGGTTCTACTTACTACTCACAAGAGGAGTCAGTTAGCATAAAACAATTGTGTTAAGCCTTTTCTTAAAAAACTCTAATGGCTTGCAATTGCAAAATAGAGTCCAGGCTTATTAGAATGGCATTTAGATCTTTTAAAAACTGGTGATGGCTTTTTTTTTTTTTTTTTTTTTTGCTTTGGATCTTATCATTTCTTCCTGCAAATTCTATATGCCAATCACTCAGGGGTACTTGACCTTCCCAGGCCATCCTAAGTGATCTTAGGCTACTGGCCTCTCTGCACCTAACTCTCCTGCCTGGAATGTAACTCCCAATTTTTCCCACCTGAGGAACTTCTATTTTTCTCCAGAAGCCAGATACTGACCCTTTGAAAAAGTTTGTTTTGGCTGCATTCTTCCTGCACCCTTTTAGTAATTTCCAAAAATGTGTGTGTGTGTGTTTACATAACAGTATGCATATATTAAATTTTATTTAACCTTCTCTCTAATAGCTATCTATTAGAAAAAATGGAGTTACCATCTTTTTCTCTTCTAAACATATCACAATAAATAACCTTGACATAAATTTCTCTGAACTTTGCTGATACTTGTTAAGGAAAAGAAGTTTTTAACTTAAAGTAACTGGATTGAAGAGTTTTAATACTTTCATATCCTTGGTACATACGCCAAATTGCTTTCTATAAAGGTAAATCTATTTACTGCCTACCAATAATATGACAGTACTGTTTCAACAGATCTGCCCCCACCCTGGGCCTCAGTCTTAAATAATTAAAGAATGAAAGGAAAAGAAACATTTTGCTTATGTTGTAAACAAAAGTGATGTTTATATTTCATATATAGTTCTCTGACTAGTAGTTAGGCCAAAGTTATCTTTCTATGACTAATGGGCATTTGTATTCCTTCATTTATGAATGGCCTTTCTGGTCATTTGCCCATTTTCCACTGGACAGTGATTGCTATTCTGTTTTAACGCTCAAGTAGATAAATAAGCAAAATCTATTGAGCTCTTACAGTATTCCAGATACTTTGCATTGATCATCTCTCCTAGTAGTGCCACAAAGTAGGCACCATCATGTACACCCATTTTAAAGACCAGCAAGTTGAGGCACAGAGTGGTTAAAAAATCACTCCAGCTGACGTAGTCAGTAGGGATGGAGAAGAAATACAAATTCTAGCAGCCCGACCCAAGAGCTTTACTCTTATCAAATACCTTAAACTGTTTCACTTAGCACTTTTTAAAGTTAAGCATGTTGAAATATCATTTATATTTAGTAAAATTCATCTGTTTTAGGTGTACAACTCTATGCATTTTGACCACGTATACAGTCATGCAGTCGGTACCACAGTTAAGTTACAGAATACTTCTTTCGCCCAGCAGTTTTGAGTCAGTTCTCTTCTTCCCCCTGCTCCCCGGCCGCCACTGATTTGTTGTCTGTTAATATAGTTTTGCCTTTTCCAGAATATTATATAAATGGAATCAGGCAGTATACAGCTTCTTGGGTCTGCCTGCTTTCATTTAGCATCAGGCTTTTGATATTCCTCCATGTTGCTGCATGTGTCAGTGGTTCATTGCTTTTTATTGCTATGTAGCATTCCATTGTATGGAAGTAACTTATTTTTTGCTGTGACTTATTTTTATGTTTGTATCCCCCATTAAATTGTGTGCCCTTTTTCCCCTTCCTGTTTCTGATCTTTGGTCTTGACACAGCACTTGGCACACAGCTCTGTAGATTCCCACTGTATGGATGAGTTCGTAAAGGATCATGGTGAATGACATGCAGTCTCATCAATAGTAAAATAAATGAAAATTATACAAATTTTAGGTATCTTCGTTTATGCCAATTCACCTAGCAAAACAAAGGGTCCTAATTTTTTAAAATCATAATTTTAAAAAATAGGCTACAGGGGGATGTACATTCATATATGACGGCCATGGTGGCATTTATAAATTGGTTGTATGAATGTATACAATGAGAAATCTGAATGAAGATATTCATAGCAGAATTATCTATAAGGACCTAAAGTTTATTTTCAGCGATCCAAACTCCTCCAAATTAGGAAATATATAAACTAACCACACTATTACAGCATAACTGAATACTATGTATATTAAAAGTGAAAATAATATGACCATTGTTACATACAAACATATGAAAATAAGGGAGAACAAAATGATTTAGGATCTGTAAGGTTATAGTAATTTTGAAAATTTGTAACTATTTCAGCTTGTAAATATATATATATATATATATATATATATATATATATATGTATATATATATATTTGTTTTTGAACAGTTCTTTCCCTAATTCATATGAGGTGTGATCAAAAATTACAAGAAAGTTTTTATAAAAAATAAAACTTACATCAGTAAAAGACACATTGCCATTAATCTCCCTCAATATACTCCCCCTCACTTTGAACACACTGATCCCATCATTCTTGCCACTTTCTGAAGCAGTTTTGGAAGTCCTCTTTCATGAGTGTCTTTAGTTGTGCTGTTGTGACTGCCTCAAGATCCCAAATAATTTGACTTCGGGGAAGAGCCAGAAGTCTCACAGTGCCAGATCCGGTGAATAAGGTGAATGATGACACACTGTATGTTTTTGACAGAAATTGCTGTATACCAGAAGTGATATGTGACACAAAGTGTTCTCATGATGGAGAATGATTTACGGCACACTTTAAAACACACCTTCTCTCAACCGTAGCTCACACCTGACATATTGCACCAAACAAGTTGGAAGCTGTCACACACTGGTTACTAAGGTTTGATGCGCCACTTCCCGTATTGAAGATCCCTGCCTTTGAGTTGCACTCAGCAGCAGCATTCACCGTATTTGTTTTTATCACCATGTAAGGCTCCATGTCACACATCGCTTCTGGTACAGCAATTTCTGTCAAATAAAAACATTATTTGTCCTCACCCGCCTTATTCACCACACTGGCACTGTGCGACTTCTGGCTCCTCCCCAAAGTCAAAATGACCATGAAGGGTAAACGTTTTGAATCGATTCAAGACATGGAGGCAGCCATAGCAGCGCAACTAAAGATACGACAGAGGACTTCCAGAACTGCTTCAGAACGTGGTAAGAATGATGGGATAAGTGTGTTCAAAGTAAAAGGGAGCATTTTGAGGGGGATTAATGGCAATGTGTCTTTTACTATAATAATTTTTTTAAATTTAAACATTCACTGTATCTTTTGATCACACCTTGAATTTATATTGTAGCTATACACACATTTTTCCAACTCAATTATTATTATTAAATATTATTACTAAAGTATTTTTACTGAAGTAAGATAAAAATCTCTTCGCAGCAGTGATAATTCTGATGTTAATGTAGATAGATACACTGGAACAAAAGAACACCTGGGACACAAACAACACCATCTGATATTGTCGCTCTGGCAGTGACTTTATTAAACCAAAAGAAAATGGAGTCAACTTCACGCATTTTTCAGGTCAACTTCCTTATCTACCTCTTTTGTCATATATATGGTTACCTCAATTAGCAGACATTTTGTGTAAAATAGTTTAAACAAATTAACGAAGTATGGACTTTAATCCAAAAATAAAGAAACAGGACAATGGGGATCAGAGTAGCGTAGTTTCTTTGCAAGGATTCATGGTTGCTTCAATAATTGCTTTCTATTTCATTCTCGGTACTTCCTTCTCCTGGGAACACTAGTTTGGTGAGGGTTCTTCAAATTTCTTCTACGTAGCAAGCATTGGAGTGACATTAGCTAAGAAAATTTAAGCTAAGGGCACAGACTGTATGAATGTAAAACTAAAATCTTTGATGCTCTAGCTCTATCCTTGACATTTTCTTTCTTTAAAAACATGTTTCAAACACATGAAAGAGATTTTTGTTCATTATGGTGCAGTCAATTTTGACTCTCATGGATCAGTCCTTTGGGTTACTATTACTTCTGTGATACAGCCTGGTGTAGATCTAGTAGGACTCTTGCAAATCCTTCTCTTAGTAGATGAAGAAAACCCTAAAGTGTTGGAAATGGCTCGCCCAACATAAAAGAAGGAGCCCTAGATTAGGGAGATAGCACATCTTGGGTCTTCAAGTCCTGACTGCCTCTAAGTAGGGCACCTTCCACTCTGCCTTCCTGTCAATAACCACGCTGGCTTCTTGCTAGATGGAAATAGAATGAATAGTCTGTCAGTGTTATGTGAGAGTGAGGGAGAAAGATGCATGATGAACCATGATTCACAGGAGTTTGGGGTGTGAACACTGAAAGGGATGATGACACATCCTAAATAGACTTCAATGAGCCTTATCTGACTGCTAGTGAAGGTCAGGGGTAACTGAAGATTTATGAGGAGTGGTGCTTCCCCAAGGAGTTCAAAGTGGGTATAGGGAGACATTATAAACCTGTGCATCAACTTTGTGGTATTTATCGACAACATTCCCAAAAGTGAAAACGATAAACATCCATTTAATAAATACATTGAGAAGGGATGCAGAGCAAGGACTGACTAGAGCAGATTAATTTAGGAAGATTTCCTGAAATAAGCATGATTCAAAAATCCAACAGAGCTGAAGAGGTAGAGGGGTATTTCAGGATAAAGAAAAGTATGTGTAGAGGGAGGAGGAATAAGTTAAGTTTTGTATTTATTGAGACTGCATTATGTACCAGACAGCATGGATGATTGCTCGGAGGGCAAGAGTAACAAAGACAACTTGGTGAAACATTGATCTTCCTCTGAAGGAGGTTTCAAGCTACTGGAGCATAGGGAAGCAGATGGCAATTATAAGAGAGTGGAAGAATGTCCAATCAGGCTAAGTGTAGGGTGCTAAGCAGTCAATGTTTGGAAGAGAGTTAATAGGGAAATATTTCAGGCTTCCTTGACATCTAAGTTGAGGCTTGAAGGAAGGAGAAGGGATGATCTGGGTGAGGGAGGCACTGGCTGCACAGGACAGGGTTTGGTGCATGGTTCATCTTCCATTTTACATCTACTATGCAGATGGAAATGGGGCGCCAGTGAAAGATTGTAAACCAAGGATTGACAAGATTAAGTTTGCATCTGATAGGGATGACTCTGGCTCTAGAGTGGACCATGGATTGGAGCGAGGCAAACTGAACACCGGGAGTATAGTTAGAAAACTATGGTGGGTGGTAATATGCAATGGATGGGACAACCCCAGGTTTTGAACATGGAGATTTATGAAAGTTTATGAATTAATTGATGAGATGGAAAGGAGACAGAATTAGCAGACATTGGTAAATCTTGAGGAAGGGTAAGGGCACGGATGACTACCAAGTTTTGGGTTTTGGCCACTTCGTAGATGGTCGAGCATGTCCCAATAAAGAAAGAGTTCAAGTTTCAGGATGGGAGGGGAGGGGTGGTGGTGAATAAGAGAGGACGAGATGACAAGTTTAACTTTGGTTTTCTTAATTTTGAGATTCTTGTGGGTCATCCAAATAGAAATGTCTCAAAGGAAGGCAGTGATGAAGAAATGATAATGCTATGGACTTACAAAATAGGAGGCATGGATTTGAGGACTATGAAAAAATACAGGAAGATTTTGAAGAAAGATAGAGTCAAATTATGGATCCAGGGATGTTATTGATGCCAATGTAAGGTGTCAGGAATGGTAGAGAGGACAGAGGGATATTTTCAGCGTGTTGCTTTATATTAATTCCCAAGATTCAGAGCTTTTATGATGCTTAAAGAAAAATTTGGAAAGTGCTCATTAGGCTTAAAGCAGGGGTGTCCAAACTTTTTTCAACATTTTTTACCAAGGGCTATATGCGGTAAAATACACAAACAGCTGGGCCACTCACTTGAGGTGAAGTACGTATTGCCTCACCTGGTTTATTTAAGTAAACTAAATATATTTTTGGAATTTGCTGCGGGCCAATTAACCATGGATTGCGGACCGCAGTTGGCCTGTGGGCCGCAGTTTTGACACCACAGGCTTAAAGCTACAAACTAGAAAAAATGAAGATTCTCATTTTGGAGCCATCGTTAATCTCACTTCAATCATTAGCTTTGAGATAACTTCAAACTTTCATCTGTAAATGGAAATAAGAATATCTTATTTTCAACCTGATCTATAGCAGTATTTGAAATTGATCAAATGTATCTAAAACTAACACGAGTCTTGATAATTCAGGGGCTCTTCCCTACATTTGATATGGGATTTCTAAAGGCAGTGTTTCGTTTGTCTAACAATGAGCATTCATATTTGAAAGGTACTTCACTTTGTACAAACACTTTCAAAGACATTACATCATTTGGCTCTCACAGTAACCTTGTGAAACAGGTGGAGAGTCATCATTATTCTTTCATTTTTACAGATGAGAAAACTGAAGCCGGGAGGTGAAAGGACTTGTTCAAGATAAGTCACAATCTAGTAAGTGGCAGATTTGGAAATTTATTTCAGGTGTCTGGGCCCCAGATATAATAACAGTTTTTACAACTATTCCCTAACAGTCCATTGCTCTACCTTCGTATTCCGATTAAATGATTTAAACTCAATCAGTTAAACTATTCAGATTAGCTAATATAATCCGTGTCAGCCATATGCAAGGCACTGCATAAGGCAGTGGACAGACACAAAGACAAATATATAGCATCTCAGGGAAATGATAATCTACGTGAGGCATATAAAATTGAAATGCCTAGTCAGGTAGGGAATAGTAATAATCACTCAAAATGATAGCAATAATCCAAGAGATTTTACAATGTATGGGATGCATAATCAGTACCACAGGGGTTCAGAGAGTCATTGGCAAAAACTTCATGAAGGAAGCATGACTTAATTTAGCTTAGGAGATGAGCAGAGAGGAAAGTGAAAGCACTTCAGCCCTGGACACAGGGCGGACAAAGGCAAAGAGAAGACATGCCTGGCAGTCAGTCGACTAGGTTGGCTGGAATATATTGTTCATGCAACGACGCCATGTTGAAAATCCTGTAAAGGTCAGGTGGGTCAGATGTCGAACAGCTTTGAAATATCAACCTCAGGGACTCTGTAAAGTTGTGGGTTTTCTTTTTCTGAATTATCTTATCAGATTAATTTAAAAATTCTATGATTAATTCAGTGGAAGATTTCTGAAATTCCACTGCACTGATTAAGTTGGTCAAATTGATCAATTTTGTTCATTTTCCTAATCACAGTTTGGGAAAACCTTCAGGCTCTGGCAGGAATCAACTGAATTTAAATAATCAGAATTTTATGCAGCATGTGTGTGCTATTTTCTATTAAGTTGCTAAGTTTTCAAAAAGGAATTTAATGAGGATCTTTGGGAACTATTTCATCTGCTAATGGAGGCACACCGTTCAGACATTTCTTGGGACTTTCTCGAGAATTTCCTTGAGGTTAGCTCTCGTCATGTTTACTGGTATCAAGACTAACACACTGAAAACAGTACATTTTACAGCAAGAGAAAGCAGTTGTCAAAGCTGACCATAAAGTCAGAGAGTTTAGCAACTCTTTGGCATATAGTGACAAAGATTAGCACATGTGGTATTTTAAATCACTTGTTGCAAACAAACAAATAAACAAAGACACACACACATACACACACACACACACACACACATACACACACACTAGTATTTAAGGAAGCTAAACCTGAGGCTACTCTTAAATCTTATCAAAACCCCTATCAGGAAAAGATGACAAAAATACCGTATGTTTACTGCTACCGTAGCTCCCATCTCCATTAATGTCTGACAAATTATATAGCCAGTAGACACCTTTGGGTTATCTCTTGGAAATATCACTGATATTACAACATTGAGGATGGCTTAGCATGAGCGGCAACAAGAAGCTAAAATCTTCTGTACTGACATATGATTGTGTAATGTTCAAGATGTGCCAAACGAATGAGATCCAGACGAATGAGTTCTGAGCAGTACAAAGGAAAAGGCGTTACCTCCAGGAGAACAGGCATCAGGAAACACATTTCATGGGCTCACACAAGCTCTGTGGTTGGTAGTACTTCTCTGAAAAGAGAATACTTCCCAGCTAGACAAAGGCTTAGCTATCTTTTGATGAAACTGAGTCAGGTGCTATATTACAAGTCAACTGAGTCAAAAAGGCTTCCGTATGTATAAATGGCCAGTCATTTTGATGCCACCGTCATTTCCATTTCTGGGGCACATGTGGGCTCTTAAGATGGATGGACTTCATTCTACTCAAACATGAGGTAAAAGAAAAACCTGTACAATAGCCAATTTGGGGAATGTCTCCTTAAGACAGTACCCTATGTTTTTCCATTAACAGATCTGGGTCATATAATACAAGGTAATAAAAAGAGTTTTGAGTTACATAAGCAATCTTGAGGCTATAACTTGCAAGCAGTAATTCTGAGTCAAGGCATTTATTTCTTGGTATGTTGATAACGTGATGGATTTTTATTGGCTCTGGGGATAACTTGTAAGCATATTTTTATTTTATGTGACCCTGAACCTTTGGTATCTGAGCCCTAGACTTTTGGTGATTGGTTGTGTTTGCTCTCAGAAGTTCTGTCACTATGCTCCCAACAGCAGGGTTATCTCAGGTAGTTAGGCCTTATTTAGGTGCTGGCAAAAATAAATTTAAAAAATAAAAATAAAATAAAATCACATCCAGGGCCAGATCTATGGGATGCCAATTTACAACCTCCAATTTAGTTCTATTCTTAAGTGACTAACCCATGGACACATAATAGGTTAGGGGAGAAGTGGGTCAAAAACAGAGGCCCTCTACTGTCTAGCCTTCTATTTTTCCCACCGTTGTCATGCTCTCAATTTTATTCTATGTATTTCTTCTTTATCAAATGGATCTACTACATTAAATTTCTTTTCCCTTTTAGGAAAATAAAACCTGTCTGTGTTCCAAATTGATTTCTCTTGATAAAACTTAGTTTTATAGGAACTCCCATCACCTTTCTTAGGTTTCATATAAAAAGTTGGAAGATTTTGGTGCTTGGTTTTAAGTTAAAATGATGGGGTCGTAAGAGAAATTTTAAAAAATTGATGGGAAAATCCCTTCACAATTTTTATTCCAGTAATCACTGGAAATCAATGTTTTAAGGCGAGTGCAGGTAGATTAAAAGGGGAATGCCATTTTAATAATCAATAGTGAATTATTACGCCGCGGAGTGGATACTGTTCGTTACCCACCCAACACCTGTTCCCCTCTATTCCTTCATAAAAATCCTAATTATTTCTGTGTTCAGCCCGCTCTCTAGTGACAAAGGAGCAGGTGACTTCAATCTCCACTGTAGGATCCACTGTGTCACCTGAAGTAATGAAGTGCAGGCATTTCTGCCTCTGCTTATTGGCCCAGTGGATAACCTATGATTGGCACAGCCCTAGCAGATTGAGGGAAGGACAGATACTCAATGCTGGGGGGAGGACCAACTGCATATGAACAAGAGAGCTGGTAGCTCTAATTTCGACCAACACCCATCTGATGACCATAAGGGCTACCCCCCTTCAGACGAAACCAATGCTGAGGATGACAGAGAGGACAGAGAAAGAATGTCTGTTAACATTCCTGTGTTACTGAGCATACTGCACCTCGAACCCTCCTGTCGCTCTCTGGACTTCCAATTATGTGACACAACACAAATTCTTGTTATTGAAGCCACTTTGTGATGGGGCTTTCTATCACCTTCTTCTGAAGACATCATAACAGATCTTCTAATGGTGCTGGAAGATGATGAAAAAAAAATGTGTTTACTTGTATTCCCTTCTCCCCGATGTTTCTCACTGAAATATGCAGCTCAGGGATGACCTTAAGCATAGTAACAAAAAATTAGAGTGGAAACATTGGTCTCCGAGGCAGATGCCTCAGTGCCAGTCCCCATCCTGATATATTTATGGGTTGAGTGGTGTTGGATGAACCGCTTAACATTTCTAACTTGTTTCTTTCTTTTTCTTTTAAAGGGGCATAAAAACACCTGCCCTCCCTGCCTTACCATGTTTCTGTGAGAATAAAGTAGGATAACGTATGTGAAACTACTTTGAAGACCACAGGCACAAGATAAGATACTTTAAGTGTTAATCACTCATTCCCAAGAATCAGGCTCTTTAATTAAATATGTTGTCTAACGAAATCCCCATCACAAAATCTTGCAGGTCAAAACATAAACAGACTCATAGATACAGAGAACAAACTCATGGTTGCCAGATGGCAGAGGAGTTGGGGGCGGGCAGGGTGAAAAAGGTAAAGGGATTAAGAAGTACAAATTGGCAGTTACAAAATAGTCACAGGGATGTAAAGTAGAGCATAAGGAAGGAATATAGTCAATAATATTGTAATAACTATGTATCGTGCCAGATGGATACTAGACTACTCAGGGGATCACTTCATAAGGTATATAAATGTCTAACTCCTACGCTGAACACCTGAAACTAATATAAAATAATATTGAATGTCAATTGTTATTGAAAAAGAAAAAAAAAAGAAAAGCTTGTTGGTAAGTGGTAGTGTCCTCAACATGCAGATGGGGGGAGCCGAGTCTCAGAAAGCCTAAATAATGTGCCAAGGTCACATTGGTGGTAGATGATGGAATGGGAATTCCAACCTAAGCCTGACTGACTCCAAACCTATGCTTCACCCATTGCACATCCTATGTGATGTGATGAACTATGATTGGGGAAGACCCGTTAAGAATTTAGATGCCATTACAATGGCATCAGGAATGCCAATCCATCTGCAGTGCGCCCTCCATGCCAGGCACTGTGCTCTGCCCCCACAATCTCACTCTCTTTAACAGCCTTGGGAAGTGAGGCACTATTATTCACGTTTTGTGGAGGAGACAATCATGTGCAGAAGAGTGAAAATGTTTTGCTCTGAGTGGCCTAGCTGGCAAGTGGCAGAGGCATGATGGAAACCTTGTTTGAGGTCTGCTTGAGTCCTAGTTCCTGAACCTGTCACTGTCTAAGCTGAAAAGGAGCCAGGGGATGTGAGGCCAACGGAAAAAGTCAGTACTATTGAGGTGTAGAAGCAAATGGGGCAGGGGTTTGAAGGCAGGCTTACCCAGAAGGCATTGCTGTTGTCAGTGCTGGTTACCTGGCCTCACAGTCTCTCACCCTATGTCCACATCCCCACGGGGAGACAAGAAAAGTTGTGGACACCTTCCTGTGTGTTTAGCACTGTGCTAGTGATGCTATCGCAGGAGAGATAAAAGCGGGCCCGCAAATTAAACAATAACCAGTGATATTTTCCCATAAGGAAAATTGTCAGAAAATTGATAATCCCCCAGCCCATATTAAAGCTAAGAATTTTTGATAGAAATTGTCCTAGAATTAGAAGCTACCTTGAGCAGTTTACTAAATGTAATTCAAAGATTTTTGATGACGTGATGTCATGGCGGGGCCCACGCACTGCATTCTGTGATCACAGTTGTTCATTTTACCATCTTAATGTCAGGCTGTTTGCAGTCACTCTTGCTTACAACGTGATTTTCTTCCAACAATCCTTCTCCTTTCTAATTTGAGCCGTGAATTTGCTGTAGTCTGAGAAATCGGATAAACACCGTTGTTACAGTTGCATGGAAAATGGGAATCAGTGAGGCCTGTGGGACCAACCAGCAGCACGGTGGGTGAGCTTTGGTAAATAAGATCGAGCAGGGCTCCATGTGGCCACAGAGATTTTGGGAGGTTGGGCTATGGGCTCCATCCATATGGCAGTTTTCTAGAAGACTGAAAGAATTCATGAGGTCACCTACTCTGACCCTCTCCTGGTCTGCGTGAGGACACTGTGACTCGGAGCTAATAACAAAGGCTAGTATATACTGAGGATTTTTGATGGTCCCAACAATATTTTACACTTCTTATCTCATCTGCCCTTCACCACAGCCCTATGAACTAGAAACTACTATTATCCTCCTATTACAGATAAGAATATGGAAGTACAAGCGGTTGAGTAACTTGCCAAAGTTTACGCAGCTATGAGTGGTTGAGAAAGGATTCAGATCAACACAACTTGGCTAAGAGAGGCCCTTGCGACCTGAAATGACTTGCCTGAGGTGAATTAGGAAATCAGTGCAGGGTAGAGATTAGAATTTAGGTCTTCTGATTATCAGCCCAGGCCTTGTAAACTGTGCCCTGATATCTAAGCGCAGTGTAATATCACACACACACTCATTATAAACTTTTCCAAAATTATCTTTCAAATCCCATGTTCTCTGTTCCCTCCTCCCCTTGTCATACAAACCACAATAATTTTCAGTACAAGTGGAGAGCTGGGCTCTTTTGCAAAATTATCCCAAAGATAGTGATCAGTAAACATTTTAGAAGAAAACTATCTAGAGAAACCATCCTGAGTATTAGTTTTATAATGAAACACCAAAATCGGCGTGTAAGTTTTCATCAAGCTAGTTAACTCAAATATAGTCTTTTTAAGAAGATATCTCTAGCCAAAAGTTAATCAGCAGTTAATTAAGCCATTCCCATCTTTCTGAAAGCTTCTTGATTGGACGTCTCTCAAGGTGTCACCTTATTTCTTTAATCACATTTGAAAACGTAAAGGCAGTATGTGTATCAGAATGTCTTTCTCTTCTGAGATTGTCAGCAGTTGTCCTAGGTATCTTCAGGCTTATTGTGTCAAGTTAAAGCTTCATTGTAAAAGTAACTGGCAGTTAACCACCATTCACATTCTCCAGTACCTTTTATCAATTGCTCAGATCTCTACTTCACAGGATAATAGTAGCTCTTCATGAAAATTGCATCTAAGTTAGCAACTCTGCAAGGTTTAATTCTGTCAAATCAGTATTTTGCATTAACCTTATGCGTATTTCTTTACTCCTCATTAATAGTGTTATAATTTTGCAGGGAGTTCCAATAAACTATTTTTTTGGCCAAGTTTAAGATGTATACAGGATTCATGTGTTTGGTATTTCTGATCTCAAATATCATTGTTTATATTGTTGCCATTAAGAAATGCTAATGTGATTAAAGCAATGATGCCAGCTTTGGAGAAAGGAACAAAGTCAATGAAACCTCTAGTAGTCACCTAGTAAATTACTGAACACAGTTCTTCTCTTGGGCTTATGGGCTGTCATATATTATGTGTTATAGGAGGGAGATGAAAAGATTTCCTTCTGTCCTTGAAGACTGTCTTTCTCATGTGGGAACTCCTGTGGCCCCAGTGATCACTTCAAAATTGTGCAGGAAAGTGGTCAATTCAGCATGGCCTATAGTAGCATCACCAGGCATCACCAGGAAAGCATCAGAGAACAGGTCCTTGGTTCTTCCAATTCTCATTCATTCTTCTTTCCCCTTTTTCTTCTTTTCCCTTCTTGTCTACCTTGCTCAGGCCACATTTATATCCACACACAGTTCAAATGTGTATTAAGGGCTGGTCCCTAAACAGAATCATTGTCCTCTAGATTGAATTGGCATTGGTTCCTGCATAACTCCTAAGCATGCCCCCACAGACAGGCATACACATTCAAACACACACAGGTATGCACACACACAAGCGCACAAACATACAGATACAAACAGAGACACATTGTACAGAAGCACACAAACACATACAGACACAACTTACAAATGCACATACACATATAGACAGACACACCCTCAGGCACACACAGACACAGATGGACACACATATATTTGGACATACCCATATATAGACACATACAAGTTCAGACACAGAAATATACAAATAAAGACCAAGACACACATGTATGCTTGTATAGGCCCTCCCTATTAAACCTATGGGGGTCACAGCTACTTAAATGAAACTTTTATGTCTCTCAGTGTGGGAAATGGTAGTGGCAGCCAGAAATTAGGATGTATGAAGTAGGTTAGGTGTAACCTTTTACCGTTTGCACTGTAATTAACTTTATATGTCACGGTATGAGAAACACCCTCTAGGATTGCTCCTAGAACCCAGTGGCCTCTGTGACCACTGAAAGCAGGACTCCAACTGTGTTTCAGAAGCACAGCAGTGAAGCCATGGCCAGAGCAACAGGACAAACACCTGCAAAGGTGTGCAGCTGGCCCTGCCATGCCTCCTTCTGCAAAATCTGGGAGCTGGGCCCTTTCACATGTTTGGACGGCCTGCTCTCCTCCGAAGGGAAGAGAGAGGCAGAGATGATCAGACTGAGGAGAAGAATACACAGTAGACATAGGCTCGGGTGGTTCCCAAAACATGTGGAGTTGAGTTTCTGAATCATAAATGTGTTTGGAGGCACCTTATCTAATTACAACTACGTCGCTGTAACTTGCTTCTTTCAGTCGGCATGTCTATCCAAGTTTCCATCTCCATATCTGCTCTAGCAGATCTTTCTAAAACAACTTTCACCGTCACATAGGAGTGCTTCCTTTCAAAGCTGATTGCTAAGTCCAGTGTGTTCACTATTTCCTAATTGGCGTTCTGTTCAAGATATCATTTCACAGCATTGTGGTTTGTTTTGATGGGTGAGTGGGGACATTCATTTACTTCCTGAAGTGAGAGTCGATACCTAAGTACAAGATAATGAGGAAGATGAGGGAAATCCAGTAATAGTTGGATATAAAGGGTAGCTACAACTTATCGACCATCCATCATAGATTGGCGTCTATTCCGGGGTTTTGCATACATTATCTTAATCCTTACAACAACCCTACAAGGCTGGAGAGTGTTATTTCCATTACACAGATGAGGAAACTGGGGCTCAGTGCTTCTTGGATAGGAGATATATTTGTTCACATGAGTCTTTAGATGTAGAAAATTTGACACATGGATTCAGATTCTCAGTATTTAAGGATGGATTTGGGAAATCATTCCTCAACCCCATGTGCCATTTTTTCCATCACTCTTATATTTAGAGTTGTTTTTTTTTAAAACCTGGATTAGATTTTTACAAATGTGCAGACTGCAATAGAACTTTACTATGTGATGTTCCTGCATTATTTTCAGTGGATCAACAGTAGTTAAGAGTGTTTATGTGGAGACAAGCCACCTGGATTTTAATTCTGATGGCACCACTCACCTGCTGTGTGACCTTGGGCAAATCATTTAACGTTTCTGTGCCCTAATGTTCTGGTCTCTAAAATGGGGGTAGTTAGTTATAGCACCCACCTCAGTGAATTGTGACGAGGATTTAGGGAGTCTGTCTGGGCAAGACTCTCTGAGCTGTGCTTGGGATATGGTAAGTGACATGTTAGTGTCAGTTATTATTATTATTTTTATCACAGTTTTGGTTCCTTATTCCCCTATAAATTACTGGAATTCTCCTTCTCCAAATGTAAATGCAAAGAAGAAAAAAAAGTGTTTTAGAATACCTGTCTCAATGGATTGAATACTGTGTTGAGAACATATCCCAAGCAGCAAAGGAAGGACTAAAGAAAAAGAGCTTGTGGTCCTAAAGGACCCCTCAATCTCAGACATAGCCGATTATCTAGATGATCTGGTTGAGCTCATGCCAGTAGTGGAAGCAACAGGAGCGTTCAGGGCCATTTCATTGCTTTTGTTAAATGGGATGAAGGTTGACTAACTAGTTGCCCACGGCAATAAGTTAGTCAAACTGAGACTTGACTAAGAGGCTGGTCATAATAATGTAACAAGAAAAACGAGCAAGACATTTGACTGGCAAACTTGTGTGGGTGGGAGGCTTGTTGTTGAAGTAACTGATGTTATAATTTTATTGCACTATTATTTCATTCAAGAGAAATATCTCTGTGACAAGCCAAGACAGAGCTCTAAAATAATATATGCTTACTGTTCTCTTTCTCTATTTCTTCCTCCCCACCCCCAACTTTCTCTTCCTTTCCTTCCCTCCCTTTTTCCTTCCTTGCCTTTTTTTTTCTTTTTCCTTGTGGGAAGTCCGCTCTTCTACGTTTGCGACAGCCATGGAAATGACCTTGGTAACCCATGCATTGTAGGCCCAACAAGAGTGTAGTTTTCTATCTGGCACAGGGTTAAAGAGACAATCCTGTCAGCACTGAATTGTGAAAAATGTACGGTGGGAAAATTGTATGAACATATCAAATCAATGTGAGTAATAAGTATAGAATTGTGGAGAAAGTTTGGGCTAAAAGAGCTAGACATAACAAAGAAACTTGAAAAAAATGACAAGTTGAATGTAGTCTTCACTTCTTCATTAACTTTGTTTTGGTGAATCTGCACTGACTTGTTAGAACTACCATTACTGTAATATTGGAATGGTATACAAAGGAAAACAGAGCATAATTATTCAATGTGCTCAGAGATTTCTTAAACACCCCTGCCTCATCCTTAGGACAGAAGTCAGCAAATTCAACACCAATCATTTTTACAGGGAAGGAATACATCAAATCAAACAAATTAAAGACCTAACAAAAAGAAAAATACCTTGTAACATTTGTTTCTCTGCCACTTGCTCTATGATGATGATCTCATCTCTCAGCTTTTCATTGGTTAGAGAGTATTTTAAATGAATTAAAGAGAATCAGAAACAATGAGATGTCAGGGTAAATTCTAAACATCAGAAATAATTATTGTCCTACTTCCAAACTCTCTCAGATCTTCAACTGCTCACCATCTATGATTTATTTCTTTCCCAGCCATCTCAGGAGCCCGTGATCTTATTTTTCTCAGAAATCCTGTAGGATGTATTTGTTGCTATAATTATGCTAAAATTGCATACGTCTCATGTGGCACTTTTTTGGCAAAGACATTCTCATGTTTCAGTCTTGTCTACTCATGGAGATTATGAACGCTTGAAGGCCACACCACAGCTTGTACTGATTTTGTCCACATGGCAGTCTCTTACATATAAAAACAGGTCCTCAATAGACATTTGATGTCTGAGAGATAGTGGATAGTTAGACCTTCTTTTCCACCTAACAGCAGGATGGATTTCTCCTTTCCAGGAGCTGTGTGGTTGCCGATTAGGGGACTTTTCTGCTGTCCACGAAAGGAGAATGAGATGTTGGGTCTCCTGTTTGATTCAACCTTTCCCTGTCCTAGACATGGGATGTCCCTCCACACAGAACTATTCATAATTGGAGCACTTCCAGGTTTGTTTCACTTGGGAGTCCAGGAAAAATTTCATTTTTGCCTATGAATTCTCAGGGGCTGGACACCTCTGCCTTGTTCACTCTGGTGGCCTGGTAGCGATGCGGACAGGAGATGAGACTGAATGAAGAATAAGCTCGTTGGTCTGGTCTCCTTCCCACTCTCCTGCAGCCAAACCCAGGGAGGTAGATAGAGACAGACACAGCTGGAGGGTTAAACCTTATTTTCACAACGGATGAGACTCTCTGAAAGTCTCAAAGTGTTTTCTCTGTCTAGAGGAAAAGAAAAAAAAAAAGGAAAGGCAGCTACATCTCCTTTTTATCTCCATTTGGAAATAGAATGAAAGTATTATCATTGACTTAAACCTATGAATATCATCTGAACAATTTTCCAGACTCTTGCTTTTTAATTTGAAAGCCAATCTTTGAGTGGGAATGTTCCATCACAACATACAGGTAACAAATAAGCAAACAGACAAGGTTGAATTTATCACTGAGTGTTCAGGTCATCTGCTAACTGTTCCAGGTATCTGATTCCAAAGCAAACATATCATATAGCTATTAGGATCCCCTAGAGGCATTTCAGCAAAATAAAAGGGCAAGCAATGATCTATGGCACAGATTGCAATTGCTGTCAAAGTCACTAAAATTTCTGGAGGTGGAAATTTCGTTTTGTTACTTTTGCATTAAATTATTCATTATGGTTTTTCCTTTATGAAGTTTTATGGAAGTGACAATTGTTTAATTGGATATACAGACGAAACTAATAATTACAGTAATTGCTGTTCTCTCCCTGATTGCCACTAGGTCTTGGTCTTTCTGGAACAGTGACCAGTCTCACTGATCTGAAATGAAAACCCCTTCCGGCTCCTATGAGTATGGGCAAGTCAGCCAACTGTGCCTCAGTTTCTTTGTTTGGACTAAGGTGATAGGAAGCTGTTGATTTATTAAATATTAATATCTTTTAGATATAAAAACAAGAGTATTAGTATGATTAGTGGTGGTAGCCATTTATTCAGAAGAATGCTCTGGGAAAAATATATCTAGAATGTTAATTGGATGATGAGATAAAAGCTTGTTCATCTACACCCCACTACTTCAACTTAATGTGTATTTGGTGGTGATGGGGAGTGGAAAGGGATATTTGACCTATAAGAGCTATTATATTGGAGGAGCTTGTATTACGTGGTTTGTATGAACTGGTCCAACTGAACCCATTTGTGTTTTTACTTGTTTGTTATGTAAACTAATACATAAGCAGCCTGGATAATTTCATATATTCAACACAAAAAAATAAATTTTTAATCATTGTGGTGTGTGGTGTGGTTGGGTACAGTTTTCTTAGTCAAAAGGTGAAACAAAAATCATTTTCTTATGCTACATTTGTTGCCATTTCTTGGCTTTATAAAGAATATTATTTTCAATATCGAAGTAATAATCCAGAAAAAAAGCACTATATTTTTATGACTGCACTATTCCATTTCACTCAAAGCAACTTTTATCTTTGGAAGTCATGCTCTTGGATGTCCCCATGAATTTCTATACACACTTTGCTTAGCCTCTCATCTATATGACATATTAAATTCACTACCCCAGGATCTATTCTAATGAAATGTCAAGTAGATACTGGATAATTAGATATAATTATGTGATTGAATAATTTTTCTCTTTCATTTAACAAATTTTTGACCACTATGTTTGAGATTCTCTAGTTACAGTTTTTAAGCTGTTATTTCCCTAAAGCTTTTTTTAAAAATAAAGTTTATTGGGGTGACGATGGTTAGTAAAGCTACATAGATTTCAGGTGTACAATTCTGTATTACATCATCTATATTATCACATTGTGTGTTTACCACCCAAAGTCAATTCTCTTTCCATCACCATAAATTTGATCCCCTTTGAAACAGCTTTTTGAAATGTTTGTGTATGTGTGTTTGTGTGTGTTTAAACTGGCCACCAACTACTGGTTATTGTGCTATCTCTAAATCTGTACAACAGACCTCAGAAAGTCTCTAAGGAAAGAGATGACTATACTTCTCGGGGCTACATAGTAAAGATTCCTCTCTCTATACTTCTGGGGCATTTTGGTTTTTTTTCAACATCAAATCAATTCCAATTAAGCTGGATTTCCCAAACTTGCTTGATCATAAGCACAATCTGGGATACTTAAAAAAACTGCTTATGTTCAGGGCTCTTCTTTACAGATTTTGGTCCCTTAGGTCTTGGACAGTACTCAGGAAGTACATCTTTAACAAGCATTCTGGAAGATTCTTAGACATCAGCGCAGTGTAAAAACAGTGCTACTGAATAAAGAGTAAAGTCACTACAGTCTCAGAATTGAGGTATACTCATGCCAAATTTAGCTGATTGAGTTCGCCTAAAATAAATTTTTAAATAAAAAATTAAACATTCTACACATGTCATAAGATGGGGGGAAAATATTTCCCTTTGGCCATTGCAAAACCATAACATCTTGGAGGGATACCTATCGACGGCATCAGGAACGCTAAGACCACGCAACGCTGATTCTTCTTACAGTTACCAGAGATGAAACAACCCCACATTGCTTGTCAAAAATGACCAAATTTGCTCAGGCACCTGCCTCATGGTCCCGAAATCAGGCAGAAATAGACTCAATGACCATTTTCCACTTCATCATACTTAGTTTAGCCTTGAGAGCTTGGGCACGATCTGGGAGATTAGTTTGCAGAACTTTCAATCACCTGTGAAAATCTAGAATTATGATAGCGAACGACAGAAATGCCTCTCTGCCTTCATGGGCGACCTCGTGAATATTGAGCTGCTGTTCTTCAGTCTCCTTAACACTCTTGTGAAATCATGGCCAAGCTTGTTTTTCTTGCCCGAGTTTACCACAGCCAAGCCCACGTGGACAGAGACTAAACCGACTTCCTTAAAGCGCACAAAAAAAGTTTACTGGATGTTTTTTCCTCAATTTTCACAATTTTATTACTCTTTAATAAGCATTTGCTCAGAGCTTGGCGATTTCTGAATGTTTTAAAATCATTTTTACTAGCGACTTCCAAACACACCTGTGTGGCACGTCTGTGCTTTTTACAGGACACTTGTCACCAAAAATACAAGGAAGAGAGACAGAATTTCCCTTTTGAGCTCTTTCCCTGGCTCTAAACCACATGGAGAAAAACGGAGGACTTGATTGTTATTCATGTTTAGCATTATATGAACGGCACAAGTGATGTGGTTTCCATAGGCAGGTGCTTTAGTTTCATTTTGTTTCCATAAAGAAAGCCTCCTCATAAATGTGATTCACGGTAAGTTTGGGAGAGTAAGTTCTCCAACTTGGAGAATGGCTTAAAAACAAAACAAAACAACAACAATACTCTTTTTAAAAACTACTATGTAATAATTCTAGTTGTTGAGAATAAATTCGGCAATGGGATTTTTCAGTTCAGGCATATGACAAATTAGTATAATGATATAATGACTTGTGTATATTTTTTCTTTACACGGAGGGTGTTTAATTGACTGAAATGGAAGCTTACGATTAAGATCTAAGAAGTTTCATTAATAACTTTCTGATTCTTCAGCCCACTCCTAGAAGCAATCCTGTCCCTTGGGCCTCTTGGAACTCTCGCAAAGACTGTCGATCACAACGTCAAATGAGTTTTGAATATTTCATTTTTTTAACCCTTCTCTAACTCAATACCTTCTTTAATCACTTAATCGTGTCATTTACTGATGCTTGAAAACTTGGGTTTAAAGACCTAATAACTCCCTTTATTCCTTTTTCTCTTTTACCATACTTCAGATACATTAACTGTGAGGAAGTAAAGCTATTAACACTGAATTAATAAAGAATATACTCATATAAAGTAGCCTCTCCAGTAAAATTTATAAGCTTATAAAAAGCATAGACTC
Source organism: Rhinolophus sinicus (assembly GCF_036562045.2). Classification (NCBI taxonomy): domain Eukaryota; kingdom Metazoa; phylum Chordata; class Mammalia; order Chiroptera; family Rhinolophidae; genus Rhinolophus; species Rhinolophus sinicus. Next base: position 102,154,285 of record NC_133752.1, on the reverse strand, counting down.
TGTTCTCACTCCAATCAATATTTAAATTAATTGGTAGCAGTTCCTCGCTCATTAAAAAAATGTTTTCAATAAGAAGCAATATTTTGGTAAGTGGAGGGGAAGACTCAAGTTAGAAAAAGATTTGTTAAATTATTTTTATTTTCATACATATATACTTTTACTTTATTTTTATGTCTATGATATGTTTTAATAAAATTATAATGTAATCTTTGTGACATTAATGGTTAAATTTATTTCTGTCTTAATTGCAGTGAACTTAAAGTTGTTTCTGATAGTTTGCCTTTTTTGTACCTGGTTATAAAACACCCAGTCTAGCCAATGGGAGCCCAAGTCAATGAAAAATCTCTAATATAGGGAATTAATAAAAACAGAAAACATCTGCTTAGTTAATACCTTGTTAATTGAGGGAATTTATTTCCTTTATCAGAGCAAAAATAAAAATTTATATTTAGAGAAATGTATTTCCTCTTTTCTTATTCACTGAATCCATAGATCAAAAGTAAGCAAAACATATTTTGAGAAATATAAATAATTGCATATAAAAGTATATAAAAATTATATATAAAAATATATAGCTATACTTTTATATAAAGGTAAACATGACAAAATAGGTTAATTTCTAAAAATTTTTCAGCACATCTATTCATACTACCATGTATATTAGTATATTTTTATTTACTTTGTGCTGATAATATTTTTATTTCACACATTATAACCATGTTTTATATTTATGTCAAATTATGAATTGCAAAACAATACAATTAAAAAGTCAATCTATATTTTAGTAATTATTCTATTGAACAACTCTTGTGGTGATAGTGTGAGATAAGATCATTTCATCCAAAGGAACATGAATAAACTAAAATTTCTTAAGTGGAGTTTGATGAGACTTTAATAAATTAAATAGGGGCAGAATCATTCTATGATAACTTTTAGATCAAGTGTACTGCACCGAGATTAATTGTTCTTTTTTATCTGTCTCTCTATTTTAATTACTATTGATCGTCATCATTATTATTAAAAAATTGACATTCTTAATGCATTGGCTTTTGATAGAACTTCCCTTGTTCATCAGTGGACGGGCCTACGTACTGGTGACCTGTTTTGCTGCTAAAACCTCTTCATAGGCAGAGTGGACTGGACTCTGACAGTTTTTGACTCATGGCTTAGGTCTTACTACTTTGTAACTTCTTCTGTGGCAGAACATTCCAACCTATCATTTAACAGTAAACTCTCAAATAAGGGGAATGTTCTTTTCTGTGCAATTGGATGGGAAAAAGAATGAGGGAAAGAAAATGGAAGCAAACTACCCTGTAGAAAATTGATTTCACTGGAACTGCGATTACCTTTCATAGAATTCTTTTAAACTCTTCATTGTACAGTGAGGGGGAAGATTTTAGATGTAAAATAGTGATTTCTCCCAGGAGATGGATGGGATCTAATAGTTCAAAAATGACAGTGATAAAGATACAATTAGCCATCATTGTAGTCAAGTTTATGACACTTCCTAGTAGTAAACATGTTTATGTTTTTCAGTATCTTTGTAACTCAGGTCCAGTCTGTGAGAGGCAATTGCTCAGGCAGATCTTTAGAATGAGTGATCATTTCCTAGGGCAAGAGGGTCGGTCTTGGAGAGTTAATTTACTGGCAGTAATAAGCCTGACGGAACGAATCCAAAATGCTAACCACATATCCAAGGCACACAGAATGGAAAGTGTCACTGAGACCAATCTGGTAGCAGTGATTCAACACATATACATATCAAGGCATTAACCCAAATAGAAACACACAGAACCCTTCCAAAAATTCGCTCTCAAGGCATGCACATGCAAACAAAGAGAAATCCAAGACTCACAGTTCATTTGAATTCACAGGGGAAAATTTTCGGGATGAATGTTGCTTTGACGTTGTCTTACTGATGCAGAGGGAAGCCAAACCTGTTTTTAATTGCAAAGCCAAATGGTTTATGCATGGGCTCTGCCATGCTTGTGAGAACATGTTGCTTTTATAGCCCCCTCCCCCTCCACAAACACGAGACTAGGCTTGCCAACAACTGTGTTTGAGCATGGTCACATTTAAAATGAGAAGTCTTGCAGGTATTTTTAAAGGGGGAGGTGTCAATCTGTCAGAGATGTCACTATAAGTGGATCTATCTGCCTATCTGTTACCACTTGCTAATTAAGGATTTGGATGATAATTGTCATAAATCTTGCCACAAAATGTTCAATAAAATGCATTTTCTGGGGGTAGAGGGTGATGTGTGGCGAGGGATGAAGCGAGAATCTAAGAGCTTGTGATCCACAGATCACAAAGCCTGTGCTGTAGAACTGTTTTGCTGTTAAATATTTCAATGAATACACATATTGTTGCATGTGTCAGGTTGCTTCGGGCAACATAGCTGGCATTCCATTATAGGAATGGTGAGTGTACACGGAACAGAGTCTGCAGAGAACTTTCTCTTCATATGGTCAAAAAGGGCCTTCAGGAATAGTCTGCACTGTTAGAGCTGACCTGGAGCGGACAAAGAAAGAAAACCAAATGCATGACTAAGGTAGTAAGTGTTTGGAAGGAGCAGACTAATCACAGCAAAGTTAGATTCTGGAAAAAAATTCTGAGATAGGTCTTAAATATTTGTTGTTCCAAGATTACTTACAGATAAGGAAAGTCAGAAAAAAAGGCCCATAATATGTCAAGAAAATCTATGCTCTTCTGCAAAAGGGTTGGCAACAAAAGAAGGTATAACCTGAAAAGAGTTTCTGTTTCTGTGTCCAGTTTTTGAAGTGCTTACCACCACCAGCTGCTGACTCATTAACTGCCACTGTCACCTTATCTCCTCCTCATCTCTGCTCACTCTTCCCTCAGCTCTCATACACAGACACACACACACACACACACACACACACACACACACACACACAGAGTCCATGGCTTTAAATATTAATTTAATTTTATACAGTTTGCAACAGGAGTCCAAATGTTAAGTGTAAAAACTCCACTCTATCCTTGGTAAAATGAGTTGGTACCTTATACATTCTATGAAAGGTGAGTTTTCTTCAGGTCAGAGAGACTGGCTTATTTTCCTCAAAGGAGCTGCTCACTAAATATCAAAGAATAAAATGTTCTTCCTAAAAATGCTTTCCTCTGAGAAGCAGAAGTTGAGGAAGTGAATCTCTGGCCATCAGGACCAGGGTGTCACTGGACATGGATGCTTACAGCTCTTGATGTCATCAAGCGAGCCGCTCGTGGCCTGCCAGGAGAAGGGAAATGTAGAATAACGGTCCCTACTTCTAAGTATCCCATATTGAGATTCAGACCAAAGCGTCTAAACAAATACAAACCAAGTTCTCTACGGACACATACGCACATCGAGCAAGACTCCTTGGTCAAGACTTCGTAGTGACTGGTTCATACAAGTCCAAACTACTAGGAGCCTAGACATTGTAGCCCAGCGTTCATACTAAATGTCCTTGGGTTACGCACCCTTTGCCCAGTGCCCACTCTGTGCACATAGATTGGTATGGCCACGAAAACAGCAGTCATGTGCATACTTGGCTGACATTTCCCTCCAAACCTGGGGAGCCTACCCTTTCTGTCTCATCACAGACTAGAACTATTTATTTCAGGCTCCAGCTCACCCATGAAATTTTCCTCACTGAAAGAAGCACCTATTGACCATTCCAGGGAACAGATGCCTTATAGCCTTTGATGACCTTTGTCTTCACTAAACAGTCAGAGGATGGAACATCAATTGAGAATCTAATAATATAAACTCCTTGGAGACAGGAACCATGATAAAATCAGTTACGTATTATGGATTTACAAAATATACGGCACATGTTACAGAAACAACTTGCTTATGTCACAACTACGCTATCCGGGCATACTATTATCACACCGATTTACTGAAATGAAGAAGCTGAGGTTCAGAAAACTTGAGTGGTTTGGCTAGAGGCATGTGCTGAAAGCCAGTCTGGGAATCAAATTCTGGTCTGTAAAACTCATTACTGTTGTCTATCTCTTCCATTTCCCTCTGATATACAAGATCGGACAATTAAGTTCATGAACTCATCCTAGAAAACGTGCTGCATACCATATTGCTGAATATCACTATGGTCACCTTCGAAGTATGCCCCTTGGGAAGCTTTGCACCAATGCCAGTGCCTAGTCCACCCTTCAAAAAGCAATTTTGAAACTCTTTCTCTGGAATGGCCATCAGAGCTGTCATCATATTACCCTTTATGTCCTGAATGTCATCCAAATGTCTTCCTTTCCATATTTCATTTATCTTCAGGTGAAAAAAGAAGTCATTGGGGCCAGACCAGGTGAGTAGGGCAGGTGTTCCAATATAGTTATTTGTTTACTGGCTAAAAACTCCCTCAGTGTCACATGAACTGGTGCATTGTCATGATAAAAGAGCCATGAATTGTTGGTGAAAAGTTCCTGTTATTTTCGTTTAACTTTTTCACACAGCCTTTTCAGCACTTCCAAATAGTAAACTTGGTTAACTGTCTAGTTGGTACAAATTCATAATGAATAATCACTCTGATATCAAAAAAGGTCAGCAACATCATTGCAACAAGTTTGCGAATGTAATTGTCAGACCTGGTAGGTGGTGTGATTGACTGAAAGGTGCCATGAGATGGAAGAAGGGTTTCCTTTTTTGTTGGTTGCTATGGAGTGTTTCTTAGAATCAGACTATTTGCTTTTGTACTTAGTTCAATGGGACAATGAAAAAACAAGAAAACAGTTCTCTTCTCTACCATTAGGGACTAGGAAAGAAAAGGTTTTATTATATACTCGTGTGAGTGAGGAGGTGTATGAAGGGGAATGAGGAAGTGGACATTGGGAGGACGAGGTGTAATTCAGTTTAACAATGTTTGTGAACGACCGCCACCTGCAAGGCCCCAGGTTCAGGGTCTGGACATGACAAGATGAAAGACTCAGGTTGCTTTTCTTCATCTTCCAAGAGCTACTTAATGGCGTGGTAAGGAAGAAAATCACAGGAACCACGCCAACACAGAATAAGAAGTGTTCTAGTAAAAAGCTTACAGAGGACTCTGGGAACACAGAGTAAAGTGGTTCAGTCCAGCCAAGGTGAGGGAGGTGTAGAGGATGAAGGAACAGGAACGAGGGATCCAGTTTCTCCAAAGCGGTGGCAGTCTAACTGGTCTTGCCCAAACACACCAGGAGTTCCCTGGGCTAACAAGTGACTCAGGACATGTGGGAATGAACTCAAACATGAAAGGGGTGCCTCGGAAAGACTCTTGCTCCCAGGCATGCAGAATCTGTCAACTAGTGCTGGCTACATAATTTGCAGACCCAGTGCAAAATAAAAATGTAGGGCCTCTTGTTCAAAAAAATAGAAAAAAAAAGTACCATTAAATGCACTGAAATGTAAAGCTTCTCTTTATCTCTATCTTTATCTCTATATCTCTCGCCGTTATTTGTTATTTGTCATTCTAGGTAAAGAAAACTTCAAAATGTAAAAAACTAGCATAAATTTTACCATTTATCTTTATATCATGCAATGTCAGGTTTCAGTGCAAATGTAAGAGCATTTAACTAGTATGCATTGAAATGACACAATGCATATTTTGTTGCTTGTATGTGCGTATGTAGTTTACTCTTACCAGAACAGGTAAAATGCTGCACAAAATTAACTCAACTATTTAACTTCACTTCTTGATACATGCACACTCTAGCAACAGAATATGCTTATCTTATGTTCTTGAGTCTCTCTGAATCTATATGTCAGCGGTCACGGGGCATCAGAAATGCTATATGTGAAGGGGGTGACAGGGAATGGAGGAACATGTCGTGTGTAATGCCTCTGCTCACACATCTCCATTGTCTCACTGGATGTTACAAAACAATGAAACAAGATTTCATTGAACAAGATTTTTATCTTGTTCAAAGATAAAAAGTATTAAGAATTTTGAGAAGTGACAGCAGAGCATTAAATCAAGCCCAGGGAGTCCAGGGTGATCGCACAGGTTGCAAGGCTGGGAAGCTGACCTTGCTGTCAACACAATTTCATCTCAGACAAGAAAGCAAGGTCAAAAGATCAAACAGGAATTCTCTGCTCTTCGACTCTTAGGCTGAGAGATCAACCATCCTTCGCCTTGCAAAAGTCCAAACCAGGAATACAAATGGATTATTCAAAAGGAAGGATAAATCATTGCCCACAATGTATTAGTGCGAACTTGAGCAGAAGACTCAAGATCTGACCCTGCTGCCCACCCCGTAGGTTTCCTGCACTGGCTGGCTCAAATTTTTCTCATTGCTAATATTAGGGTAAGGAAAGAATGAGGGTCCCTGGTTATTTCTCTCTTTTCTGCACACTCAGAGGACAAGGAGCTTAGAGGACAGTGGGGAGGAGAGTTCTAGAAATATGTTACACTGCTTTCTTTTTCGTTCACAAACAACATGCTGGCATAAATTGATTTTCCTGTTTTGTGTGCTAGATGTCCAATTACGGGCTCTGTCCCAGGCAACTTTTGGTCCAGTTTCCTCCTGGCCAAGCATTCCCTTTAATTTCATGTCCCAGTATAGGGTATGCACTTCCCCTGTGCATTAAAACTGCCTGGTGCTCAAATCTAAGTTGAGTTAACCTTGAAAAATCCCACCATTTTGTATATGTCACCTATTCTCTTTCAATGAAATTTTCTTAGAACATTGATCATGCCGGGTTTATATTTTCACCGGCTTTGTATTCTCCATTTCGAGAAGAGGCCTCTTTACTATAATCTCATTAGTAATAATAAAATTAGTATTCGTTAAACGTTTACTATGTTCCAGACACAATCCTAAGCATTTTACATATGTCAACTGTTTTGATACTCAAAACAACCCTGTGAGGTTGGCATTATTGTCAAAACTATTTTAAGGGCAAGGGTTCTTCAGTCAGGGTTTGAACCCTGGTTCAGTCATGTGTTAGCTGGGAGCTTGTGGGCAACTCAGTCACTCTGTGCCTCAGTTTCCTCATTGGTAAAACAGTGGCTGCCTCATAGAGTTGTGGCACTAAATAAGGCAGTACATGTAAAACGCTTAGAACAATGTTGGCATATAATGTCAATAAATGCTAGCTATGCTAATTTTTCTTTTTTTCTATTCCTTTTCCTCCAGTGAAAGCTTTCTGTTGAGTGGCTAGTGGCTGTATGTCTTTGAGTTAGCTATTTGATCTCTCTGGGCCTCTTTTACCTCATCCTCAAAGCTGTAAAAATGTGGGATTCTGGTGAAGATTCATTGAGTTAATGCATGGAGAAGGCTCAACACAGAGCTGGACATGGAGGAAATTTTTGTTGATAATTATGAGTGTTTTATTAGGGAATTCCTGGTTCTTGATGAAATTATGATGTTTCCTCTTTTTAAAATTGAGATAGAATTGACATATACAATGTGTAAGTTTACGGTGTGCAGTGTTGTTTTGATCCAATTTATGTATTGTAATATGATTACCAACGTAGCATTAACTAGCATCTCTATCACATCGCCTATCATTTCCTTTTCTTGTGGTGAGAATAATTTAGATCGTCTCTTAGCAACGTTGAAGTTTATAATACAGTATTATATTGTTTTGCATTAGCTCTCCGGGACTTATTTATCTGCTAGTTGCAAGTTTGTACACTTAATGTTTATTCTTCTTTAATCATTAAAACATCAATAGCATCCTGCATGCAGACTCATGCTTACCATTTTTTCCCCTTTTCTGTGCAGACCCTGAGCTCTATTCAGTTTTTCCTTTCCCTGCTTTTTTTCCTTTTCCTGCTTCTCATCAGTAAATTCTACTTGTATTTTTATAGCACATTCCTCTGGCACCTCCCACCATACCAGTGCTTTTTTCTGTTTGGGTCCAAACAGTGACCTGAGTTTGTAATTAATACGTGTGTCTGAGCTTCACCAGCGTGACTGGCCGGCATTCTAAGAAAGCATTAGGGAGGCTGTCAGGGATGGGAGTGGGACACGGGAGAAGAGATGTAAAATATCAAAGTGTGTTCACAGAGGGTAGGTTTTAAACTTCCTGCTTTCACCTGAGATTTCCTGGTCACTTTGGGATGTATGAAATGCCATGGTGATCACCAACATTGGTTACCATCTCCTTCCTTCATCTTAGCTATTATTTCCTGTTTCTCCCGCAAGCTAAGTTTTCCTCCTCTTCTATAAAACCAAGAAAGAGAAACCTCATTGGATAGTTCCTTTTGTTATAGTTAAGATTGAAATTGCTTTGTGTACTTAACTGAGGTTTAAGCCAAGAGTTAAATTTACTTCTGTCTCTTGAACACTGTTCCTGATCAATAATTCATAATTAATCAGTTTTAAAGTGGAACCCTTTACATTCTACTTTAGGCTATTTACCTTTTTTTTTTTTTTTAAATTCAGTTTCCCTTGGAGTTAAATGGTACAATAACACTTTATTGTGGAATGTGATTAAAATGAATTAATTTAGGTCTATAAAGTGAATAAAATTCAAGTGTAGTACTTAAAAGCTACTTTGAGTAAAACCATCACCATATTTTACAACTTGAAATGTCATTCTCTCTCCAAAGCACGTTAATTCATGGCTAGTAATTCCAGATCACTGGCTTTATTTATATAACTGCTCAGACTCTGTCCCTGACTCATCTCGTCACCATCCCAAGGCCTCATTTGCTCAGCCTGCACCAGCCACAGTCTCGTTGAGTCATCTAATTGAATGACACAGAGCCACATTTTCCACACCCTCAAATTTATATTTTTTAGGAGCCTATAAATATCAAATTCATTACAAATGAACATTTAGAATTTACAAGCTGTTTCATGAGAGTGATATTTACAACCTTTGCTGAGAACGTATATTCACAATATATCAACAACTATAAAAAATTCTGTGATTTAGTAGAGTTCTCTCTTAGGAAGGAAAGATCTCAGTTTAGTTACAGTTCAACTAACACTCAAAATTCTGTGATCTTGTATTAATTACCTATTCCAGTCTCCTCACCCATGAAATGGGAAGAATAATACTATTTCCGGTAACTTTACAGAGATAGGGTGGCGATGCAAAAATATAGAGTATGTGGGGGACACTTTGCTACCCAGAAATCGTTAAGCCTATGACAAGTGTCAGCAGCATCACCTAGTCGTCTACTGCAAAGCCAACTGAGGAGCTGAGTGAATGAGCTCCCTGCCCCCTTTGTTTGCCGTTCTACCATCTGAAATATTGATCAGATGTGTAGGAAAAAGTGTTTTTAAAATATTTTTTGACTTGTACTCTCTCATTAAAACGTCAATTTTTTTTATTCCACTTCATACGTTCTATCACTACTTGAGATATTTAGTGCTAGTCGAGCTTAATTGTTTCTATGAAGGAGAGGCCTATAAATGAATTCCAAAGTTATCTTAAACAAAATCTAACTTGCTCTTCTTTACATAATACAAATTCCATTTAGTTGTTAGTTTGTTCTTTCCAGAAGGGACGTTTAATCTAATTGGCCATTTTAGAGTTACGATTCTTTCCCCAGAGAGCAGAGCAGACCTCCCCTTATCTCTACTAGTCCATGAGTTTGCATAAAAATAGCAGCAGTACAGCTGCTGGAAGGCTTTCACTCACCCCTAAAGACAAGTTATCTCTTTCTGAATGTTGGTGAACAGTCTCTCATCCAGACAGAAAGGCCACCACAGGACAAGATGTGGAAACTGGCCACTCAGGAAATCTGTTAATATCCAAGATTTTGGAAATCGACAATCCCAGGCCGTCTTGTACCAAGACAGCAGGATCTTATCTACGTTCCTTCTTAAGTTTTTAAAAACTAATTCTTATGAGGGATACTTTTTCCTGTTTTATTGAAAAATACTTGACATATATCCCTGTATAAGTTTAAGGAGTACAGCCTGATGGATTGGTTTTTATATTGTGAAATGATCACCATATTAGGTTTAGTTAACATCCACCATGTCATATAAATACAATAAAAAGAAAAAACAATTCTCCTTGTAATGAGGACTCTTAGGATCTACTCTCTTAACTTTCCTATGTATTATACAGCAGTGTTAACCATAATCATCATGTTGTATACTACGTTACATTATCGTTTCTTTATCCCTTCATCCATCAATGGACACAGGTTGTTTCCATGCCTTAGCTATTGTAAATGATGCTGCTATAGACATGGGTGTATAGATATCTTTTCAAGTCAGTGTTTTCATTTCCTTTGGATATATTTCTGGAAGAGGAATTGCTGGATTGTATGGTAGTTCTAGTTTTAATTTTGGGGAGAACTTCTATTCTGTTTTCCATACTGGTTGCACAAATTTCAATTTGCATACCCACCAACAGTGCACAAGGGTTCCCTTTTCTCTACATTCATGCCAGCGTTTATCTCTTGTCTTTCTGATGATGGTTGATTCTTGTATGAATCTCACAACCCGACTCCTAACATGATTCTGTTTTCTGCTCATCCTTTTCAACTGTCCACTCCATCAAGGCTACTCTCTCATCCATCACTTTCCAGGACCCACCTCCAAGCCTACTGAACCTGTCCTTAAAAAAATATATTCTAGATGACCCTGATGATTACCTCATTTCTAAATGTTGCTCCTGAACTTCTTGCTTACCTTGAGTTTCCAGTAACACTATCTCACTCTTCTGCACTGTCTGGATATTCAGCAAGGGAAGAAAACATGGATAAGAATAGGTGGTCACATGTTATGCGTGAAGGCAGATGTTATGAGACAGAACAAGAAGAGAGAAGGTTGAGCTGAAGTGATCATTTCTACAGCTGAGGAAGCTGGGAAACAAATAGTGGAAGATGGAACTGGCAGTCCATGGCAACACAGAACAAACAGATGATAGAAGCAGAAGTCAGGGTATTGATTAGCAGAAATTTTACTCAGGAAAACAGTATAGGATCTGGTGTCGGTGTTGGTGGGGTTATAACCCTTCTGGGTTACTCTTATGGACCTGGGACTGTAATTTGTATGGAAAGTAATCTCTTTAGCGTAAAGATTTGTCACTCACAAGGTATTTATTTGCTTGGTGATCATTTGTTTTATGTCAAGTAATCTTAATGCAGAAATACTCTTTTGACTCCAATTTTATTTGCAGCAGTTTCTGTGTAAACATATCCTTTATTAGAGGTATGCCTATATTTATAATTTTACTTTTTTGTTACCTTAAAATATTTCAAATAATCCTATGCCCCACAGCAAGGCTATTGCCAGTACTGTTCTCGGGGTTAATGTTAAGCCACTGACGACTCCCTTCCAGATGCCTCTGTCCGGTCAGCTGTGCACCCACTGAATAGTTGTGCGGTTTAGATTAGATCTCCCCAGTTTGTTGATGAGAATGTCAGGTAGGACAGAATCAAAGGCTTACAGAAGTCTAGAGAGATTACATCTATTGCATCCTTTTTATCTACAAGACCTGTCACTCTATCATAGAAGGAAATTAAATTGGTCTGGCATGATTTGTTCCTCTAAAAGCCATGCTGGTTGCTACCCAGTTCGTTATGTTCTTCTAGGTGATTGCAAATTGATCATTTTGATGATTTATCTTAGTAACTTCCCTGGCACTGTGTTTTAGGTTGACCAATCTTACTTTTCCTTTCTTTGAAAGATGGACATTTCATTTACTTTTTTCTCTTCTTTAAGGATTTTCCTTGATAAGTATAATTTCTTTTATCATAGCATATTGACATCTGACAACATATTTTAAAACATTTTTTCACACATTCTTACAATTTCTGCAATTTTCAACACATTACTATTTATTCAGCCTATATTCATTCATTCCTTGTATCCCTTCACCGAGTCAATTATTTAACATTTATTGAGAATCTAGAATGTGAGAAAGCAATAACTATGTAAACAATGAATTCATAAGCCTCTTGTGAAATATGTAGTTAGTGCAGGAGACACACGAATAAAGAGGTGATTATAATACAGCGCTGAAAGGACTGTAATAAGGATAAATAAGACAGAAAACCTACAGTAAGCACTTACTCCAATAAACCAGGGAAGCTTCCCAGAGGAAGTGATATCTAAACTGATTTCTCATGGCTGAGCAGGACTTAGTAGGTGTTAGATAGGGAAAGTGGTGGGAAAATAGTGAGTAGGACAGAGAGGAAGGGATTCCAGGCAAAGGAAATAGAATTTACAAAGATGCAACTGTGAGAATACAGTGAGTTTGGAGACTCATGGCATGGCAGGTCAGTAGAATTAGAGCATAGACTTTCTGTGTCCAGGCATTGGAGAAGCAGGATTGTAATAGAGCTGGAGAGCATGGCAGTGACAGACCATGAAGATTTTGAATGGCATCAAAAAGCTTGGAATTCTTCTTGGGTGCAATGGAGGGTATTCAAATCTCAATCAGCTAACTTTGTATTGAGTAGCTGTCATTTTAATAAAATGGATGGTCTTAAGTAGCAGAAGTAGATAGAAAAAATTGTAGGACATAATCTCACTCCTAAAGTACTTTGCAAACTAGTCAAGGAATGAGGACTTATAGACACAAAACAATTAAATTATAATATAAATAGTTTAGGTAAGGGCCAAATAAGTGTCTCAGAGAAGAGTTACTGAGCTCAGAGAAAGCAAGCTTGATGTTTGATTTAACTATGTTATTTAAATTAAAGATGAAATAAGAAGTATCTCTAGCTTCAATTATTTGGGAAGATTCCAAACAGCATGCACTCAAATTATAAATGGTATGTATATGCCTACAATTGTTTATTTACTAATGCTCTTAGTCTTTATTGCCACAGTAATAATAGAAAAAACAAAACAAAACAAGGGCAAGTGGGAAAAGGGTTTTTTTTTCCCCCCTGATAATAATAAATTAAATAGTTCAAACCAACTCCCTGCTGAGAAAAATTAGAATAGTTGGAAAAAATAGTTTTAAAAGTTTGCTTGAATGCATTGGAAAGATGACAAGTAGGAGATGAGTTACTGAGCCAGGATCTAGTTGAGGACAGAGGGTTAGGGTAATAACCCCAGTATTTGGGACAGTTTTTAACTCTACTGTTTTTACTTCTTTCTCTCCTAATTGTGGAAAGAGTAAGTGGCACTTCTGACAGTCTTGCAGGCCAAAGAACAAGTCATATGAAAAATGTTCTCTGACTACAATGAAACTAAATTAGAAATCAACAGAAAGATTTTTGGAAAATTCTCAAGTATTTGGAAATGAAACAATATAATAATCCATAATAACAATATAATAACCCAAACAACCCATGGGTCAAACAAGAAATCAAAGAGAAAATTGAAAATATTCCAAATTGAATCAAGACGAAAACATTTTAAATTATAAAAATGTTTTGTAATGTTTAATTATAAAAATTTGTGGGATGCAGCCAAAGTAGAACTTAAGAGGAAAACTTATAGCATTGAGCAACAAATTAGAAAAGAGGAAAGGTCACAAGTCAATTACCTCAGCTTCTAAATTAGGAAACAAGGAAAGGAAGAGCAAAGTAAACTCAAAGCAGAACTATTTGAAGAACTAGAGGAAAGGATTTGCTGTAATAAATATTAAGACATATTCATACAACACAGTGATTAAGACAATCTAGTGCTGTCACAAGGGCATATGAATAGAATTAAATAGAGAGCTCAGAAATAGATGTCTGATTATTTGAACACTTGTTTCTGACAATGTTACATTGAAGAGCTAAATGTGGCCTTTTCAATCAATGGTACTAGGGCAATTGGTTAGCCATATGAGAAAAAAATCACATTTGACCCTTATCTCTCACCACACATAAAAAGCTATTCCAGGTGGACTGTACTGAACTATAGCATCTGAAAGATCATATAGGAAAATATGTTCATGATATATAAAGATTTCTTAAGTTAAAATACATATAAAAATTACTAGCCATAAAAAAAGATGAACAATTTAGATTACATAAAATTAAAGAAATTCTATTTATCAAAAGACACAAGAAAGTAAAAATGCTACAGAGCAGTGAAATATTTTTTGGCATGTATAACTAACGAATATCCAATATATGATTAGCTCCAACAAATCAAGTATGTAAAATAGTGAAATGGGCAAAAGACTTTAACTGGCACTTTTTAAAAGAGGATATCCAATTGGCCAGTAAACTTATAAGATGTGTTTAACCTCATTAGTAATCAGGGAAATGCTAATTAAACCACAATTATGTAACACTACTCATTCATCAGAAAGGCTAAAATTAAAGACTGACATTACCAAATGTTGACAAAGATAGAAACACTGAAACTCTTATCCATTGCTTGTGGGAGTGAAAATTCATACAATCACATTGGAAACTATGTTGGCATTATCGATTATGATTAAGCATTTACATTTATTATGACCTGCCAGTCTACTTATTGATATATATACTCAATGAAAAGTGTGAATATCATAAACAAGAATTTCAGGATTATTTTTGCTTGTTAAACACTGAAAACAACTTAAGAACCATTGACACTATCATAGATAAATATGTACGGTGGAATTTATATAGCAATGAAGAGAACTGAAACTCTGCTCAAAAACATAGTTGACTGTCACAAACATAATGTTAAGCAAAAAGAAGTAGACTCTAAAAAATGCTTATGTATGATCGTATTTATATAAAATTTAACAAGTAGGCAAAGCATTAATAAAGAATTTAGGAATATACACATAGGTAATAAAACTATAAAGAAGATCAAGTTATAAAAATATGTAGTTATAAAAATATTGTTTCCACTGGAGGACCAGCAAGAGTTTTGAGTAGGAGAAGGTAGAAGGGAGCTTCCCAAAGGGCCGGCAATGTCTTATTTCTTGAACATTGAGGGGTTTACATGGGTTTTGAATTTATGGTGATTTATTGAATGGTATATTTATATTGTGCACTTTTCTTTGTGTGTGTTATGTTTCTGCTTTTTTTTTTTTTTTTTAATGTAGAGGAAGAAAAGAAGGTATGGAAATCAGGAGTGTATTAAGTAGACGTGACCTCAGTGGTAGATTTCTCTGCAGGCCCTAAACTCTCTCCTTCCCACACTGGCTGTTTGCTTTCCACTTCCTTCTGAAATATTACATGTACTTTCTCCAATTATAGCTTTGTTCTGGCATACCAAGTACCTTTTGTAAAAATGCAAATACCTCTGGTAGTTTGAAGGGCTGTCATCACAAGTTTCTTGTTTCCAGGTCCCAGAATTCTGTCTAACAAGTCTACAATGATTCATTTCATTTTACAGGTTAAATTGTCTTTCCTGAACCAGACAGAAACTTAACTGCCATTTACAACATTGTTTCTGTAGAGATTAAATTCAGATTTAAATTCCAAAACAAAGTATTGTAATATGATTTATTTGTCATTTGGGGAATGCCTGTACAGTGACAAGCGTGACATAAGGGAGAACTGATAGGATTTAGTTTTGGGTTAACTGGGCTCAAGTTTTGGTTCTACTAATTATTAGTTACTTTACTGTGATAAAATTATTATGCCTTTATGAGACTTAGTTCACTCATTTGTAAAATGTGAAAAAAAGAAACCTATCCCCAAATGATGTTATGAGGCTTAAATGAGATAAAACACTATATAAATTTAAGAATTAAAGATTCAAATTCACAACGCTAGGAAGAAAATTGGATGCAAGAGATAAAACAGACTAATAAAAATGTCACGTAGGACTTAATCATTGTTCCATTGAGCTGGTATTCCATCCCTCACACTGTCAGCATTTTGAGCAACTAACTGCCTCGTAATTGAATTCCTCTTTGTCATTTTCAGAGTCTCAGAAAATACCCATGGAATGCTGCTCATTTAACTTTGGAAAACCTTTGCGAATCCATCATCCATATTTGCATCTCAACTCCTAATCTGTAATTTCTACAAAGGAAGAGATAGTGCTAAAACTCTTCTTGAACCTCTGTATGTTGACAACCTGAATCACATCTTGAGAGAGAATGATCTGTATATGCCCTACTTGAGGCTAACTTGTGTACTTACATTTATCGATGATGATATCACACGGATTTAGAATATTCTCCTTAAATTTAGGAAATAAGAAAGGGGACCCACATCATGTGAAGCCATAGTGGACACTCAGGAAGGTTTTGATAATTTTTTTTTGACATCCTCAAGCATGAGGCAACATACATCTAATGAGTAATTTACATATAGTGTTTGGTATTTTTAAAAATGGAGATGATACTACTGACCTACAAGTATCATAAGCTTTACAAAGTCCTAAGCCTCTATGACATGATACAAAATCATGTCAATTTTTGGATTCTCTTTGCCCATATTCACTGACATCCCTGTGACATGGAGAGATGCCTCGCCATGAGGAGGGGGTACATTGTGTGGTGACAGTCATTTCACCTCAGTCAACATTGTCTGGCCCATGGGGCAAACAGTTCCACCACCTCATCCTTGTTAGTGCCATGCCAAGCAAGCCAGCTGGCCATGCCACCCACAGTTAAAACCTGGTATGTAAATAAAACCTATCCTTTCCAGCAAGAGCGGTAGCTGTAGAACTATGCATAACAACATAAAAATAGCTTTTTCCCTTCCTCTGACACTTGTTTCAAAGTTTCTGGTGCAAATCATCTTGAACCCATACATACGTCTCTGAGATCGCTTAAACACTCTTCTTCTAGCGGTGACTGTGAGGAAGACTGGTGACCGAATTGTGGCTCAGAATCTCTGAAGAAGAGATAATATCAGGGATTGAAGTAGATATGCAGGCTATTGGGCTTTGGTCCAGAGAACCATGTGGACAAATGGAAGAATCGATAGGACCTGCCCATCCTCCTGGGAATTTTCCAGCTGTGTTTGTACAGCTCTTCCTAGAGATCCTTCAATAAGCTATTTAATTTGCTACTGAAATTTAAGTCGGAGGGGTACTTAACTCTTGGATGCTGGCTTTGAGTACTACAAAGCAAAAACATATTACATTATTTGGATTTTTTAAATTCACAAAGGCATATCTTTTCTAACACACAATTCTATTCTTTATATGAGAGAAGAATCTCAACAGATTTGTTACTCTCTCCACTAATGGATGGTTTACCTTTTAGCTAAAGAGTGAGAGGGAGCTGAGAGAGCTGCCTTTTGGATGCTTATAGTTTTTGGTCCAAAAGGTCAGACAGAAGCATAGTTGATTTCATGGTGACCCCAAATTATCCTGGACTTCAAAGAACTTCCTCTTCTCTCTGCATGAAGAACTCTTTAAAGAAGTCCTTTTTCCTTTTACAAGGTGAATGCTTCAAAGCACGTGGGAGGAGCATTTCCTTCTCAGTGTTTACCTTTCAGAGGTGAGGAGTTCAGAGACGTTTCCCTGTTTGTACAGTAGAATCTAATCGGTGGCTTTGTGGGGAAGGCTCTCCTCACTGCTGTTCTACTGTCAGGAGTGTCCCGGGCTCATTTTTCACTTACTGATGCACGAAAGAAGCTGTGCCAGGAACCCGAAAAAAGCTGCACTAAATTCCTCTGGAGTATATTTCTGTCAACGTTGTGTATCACTAAAAAAAAGAACTTGGTTCTGTTTTCAAAGCCTTGCTTTCTTTCACAGGTTACAAAATATTCGCCGAGTGGCCAGAAATGACAGGCAAGGTGGATGAGTGGGAAAGCGCACATATTTTCTCACTAGGCATGAGTGAAGAAAGACCATAAAATAATGTAACAGGTTTTTAATGTATCCACATGGGCTTACACATTCAACTGAGTATGAGCCCCTCAGTTAGGAAAACCTGGGGGGTGCTGTCTGTAAGATACTTGACAATGTGCAACAGGGTGCAAAAACACCTTTGGAAGCACACTGGAATGGCACTCCGATCCCATGGTGTAATGCATCATTTTATACCACGTGTGACCTGGTTTCATTTGCCCTTGGGAGCTCCTTGAGTGTGAGGGTAGGGATTGCATCTTATTTGTCTAAAAACGTCCTTTGAGGAATAGAACAATGACTTGTACTTTGTTAGAATCTGAAAAAAAAATTTTTTTTTTTTGCATTAATCTTGAAAGTCTCCAACTTTTGAGTGAAATTTTACTTTTGGAAACATCTAAAACCAATTGAAATGGAATTTGGTAAAGTACATTATCAATCTTTGCAATAACATTATTTAGCAAAAGGAACAGATAAATAATAATTAATGGCAAAATATATACATCTCTACTATGATAATGGTGAATAAAAGAATGTCTCACCCAGGGAAAACCAGATGGAAGACAACACATTAAAATGTTAATATTAGAGCAGTTGAATTATGAAGATTTTTTTTGTACATTTATAGTAGGAAAAAAATCAATGCATGTTTGGAAAAAATAACGAAGCAGATTTTCTTTTGCAATGATACAACCTCTGGTTGAGGGAAATGATAAGCAAGAAGATCAAAACTATTTTAAGCAATGGAACCATGGTTGCAACAAATGCATTCAAACAGAGATAAGATTGCTGCTGTTTATTGAAAAGCTGCTGTATGCCAACCACATTTGTTCTATGCTGCATTCAAATGGTCTCTCATCCAAATGTTCACCCTGCAAAGTGAACATTTTAATTTTAATTTCCCTTTTTCAGAAACGGAAGTGTAGAAAGATGAAATGGTTTGCCCAAGGTCATACATGCTGTATAGGGTTGAGTTTGGCCCTTTGACCCTGAAGCCTGCGTGGTCTTTCAGTGACATCAGAGAGTCTCTTTCTGTGTCTGATCAGTCTTCCCACTGGCCAAAGGCACATGCCCTGACATGAGAGGCCTTTTATCACTTGACGCCAGCTAGCCGCCTTACTTTATGCCTCTTCCTCTCCAGTAAAACCGTGACTGTGTGTCCCCAGACTCACCACGTACATTCCCACACTTAGCCCTCTCCCCACATTTCCTGCACAGTCCTCCATGCTCTGCTATCCTTGTACAGCCAATTCAAGATGTCCAAAACCATAAAAATTCCTGCGCCTCTCCCGTTTGCTGGATTCGTGCCTACCTTTGAATTTTTACTGACTCTACTATTCATTGGGCATCTGCTTTTTGGCAGCTGTTCCATTTTTTTCATATCGTGATTGAATATTTTATGTATATATGGCTTTCTCCACAGCTGGAATTTTCTCTTCTTGAGGTCAGGCATGTGTATTTTATTTATTTGTGTATTTATTGTGGCATAGAATAATGGTTAAGAGAACAGAACCTGGAGTCAGGAAGTCAGTGGCTCCACCACTTTTGGACTATGTGGCCTTGAACAAGTTATTTAATTTCTCAACATCATAGTTTTCACATCTGTAAACTGTGGCTAATAATATGAACAACTGCATAGATTTCTTGGGATAATTAAATGACATAATAAATGTAAAGCAAGCAGTGGTACATTCCTGAGACATTGAAAACACCCGATAAATATTATTATTACTACTATTATTATTGTCATCAGTAGTAGTACCCTTATTAAAAAAAAGAAACTATATAATAACAAGAGAGTAACCAAACTTAAGAAAACAAAAACACACACATATTTTCATATCTCTTTAGATCTTTCCAACATGCATATGTGTCTTTGTTTTATTCAAAATATAATTTATACTTGTTACATCCATATTACTTAACAGAGTGTTAAATGTTTAAAAAGCACTTGGCACATATTTGCAAAATGCATATAAATAAATGTGAGCACTTTCACATAGTAACCAAAGGAAGAAGAAAAAGAAGAAAAAAGAAAAAAAAAGAAAAGAAAAGAAAAGAAGAACAGACAATAACAAACAACCCAGAAAATGAGAACTTTCAAAATAACATTATGGTTGGTATAGAAGTACTGATGAATTTAAAAATTGAGGCTGACCTGTGCAAATAATCTTAATAATAAAAAGCGAAGTTTTTTTTTTTTTCCCCCTTGAGGGCTGTGGTCTTTTCAAACTAAGCAGTTCCTTCACTGTGGTTTGACTCAAGGAAACAGGTGGGATTCAGTTGATTTTCTTACTTCTCTGTTGCTCAGTAACCCACATATAGCTATCCCTTATGGTGATTATTATTTGTGACTGATGCTTCCAAGCTAATAAGTGATCCTGAAATAGTTCCCAAAGACTCGAGATGCTCAGTGAGGCACGTCCATGTCTTATAAACGTTAATGGAGAAAATGAGTGACCTTACCACACTTTTCCCCTGTGTGTACTCTAAACAATGCCCTGGTAGATGGAATTCAATTTCAGCCTCAAAATTTTAAAAATTTACAGGCAAAAGTGATTCGGTTTTACTAGTACTAAGGCAAAGCATCCCAAGAAGACAAGAAAATAGCTCTGGAATTTCTGGGCTCTCAGCATCCATCCGCAGTTGGGTCTGTGTGGGTTTGTTCTACTTGAGGCTTGTGCCTGAGGTTTGATTCTGTCGAAGAATGGCTGAAGGAAGGTGACAACTTTACGTTACAATCATGAGTAATGAGGGTGATCAATCAACTGCTCTGGCTGTTACTAAAAACAGTCAAGTATTTAAAATACCAATCTGAGTTGCGGGGGTCTTACAATGATAGACTCCCAAGGAAGCAGAAGCCACTGTGCATTCCATACTGGGTGTGTTTTGAACATCAATAGTCGTGGAGCTGTCTTTCATGTGTGAATTGTTGTCATGTGTTGAATTGCTGCCACTATTCCTAGTGATGAGTCAAATGCCAATAATATAATTTATGATATAAGAAACATACACAGTGCCTCAGTACAGAAAAACTCACATGAAAAATAACCCCTAAGCAGAACACATAGGTTATTCCGATTAATAAAATGCACATGCATACATATGCTGCCTAGAAGACACCCACTTCAGATTGAAAGACACACACAGACTGAACGTAAAGGGATGAAAAAGTTATTACATGCAAATGGAAACAACAGCAACAACAAAACGCTGGGGGTAGCAATACTTATATCAGACAAAGTAGACTTGAAAACAAAGGCTATAACAAGAGACAAAGAAGGACCCAGTAATCCCACTTCTGGGTATTTATCTGAAGGAACTCAAAATACTAATTCAAAAAGATATATGCACCCCTATGTTCATTGCAGAATTATTTACAATAGCCAAGATATGGAAGCAACCTAAGTATCCATGGATAGTAGACAACTGGATACAGGAGAGATGGTAAATATATACAGTGGAATATTACTCGGCCATAAAAAATAATAAAATCTTGCCACTTGCAACAACAAGGATGGACCTAGAGAGTATTATAATATGCTAAGTGAAATAAGTCATACAGAGAAAGACAAATACCTCATAATTTCACTTACATGTGGAATCTAAAAAACAAAGTAAAAGAACAAGAAAAACAGACAAACTCATAGATTCAGAGAACATTTTAATGGTTGACAAATGAGAGGGGGCTTGGGGGAATGGATGAAAAAAGGGAAGGGATGAAGAAGCACAAATTGTCAGTAATAAAAACAGTCACAGGTATGTAAAGCACAGCATAGGGAATATAGTCAATAATATTATAATAATTATGTGTGGTGTCAGATGGGTACTAGACTTATCAAGGGTACCACTTCATAAGTTATATAAATGTCTAATCACTATGTTGTACACCTGAAACTAATATAATACTATATGTCAATTGCAATTGAAAAATAACAAATGTTAAAAAATAAAGAGTATAAAAAGCTAAAAAAAGATGCAAATGATTTAATAAATAATACCAGATATCACTTATTGGTACCTGCTAAGTGCCAGATACTTTACAGGACAACTCATCTTATCCTCCCTTTAACTACAGTGATCTTCCTAGACTGACACCATGACACCATCCCATGGCTTGTGGCTTCTCATTGTCTCAGGACACACACCCAACAGCCTGGCACAGGAAGTGCCCTCCTGGGTCTAACTGCTTCTTACTTGTCCACCATCTGGACTTTAATCTCTTCCCATCCACCTGTTCCTCTGGCTTCACTCTGGGTATCCTCTGTGCGTAGGCAAGCTCTTCCTCCTGCCCATCCCTCTTTCCTAGCACTGACTTCTCCTTGAGGTATCCTCGTGGATGCCATCACTTCTGCAAAGCCTTCCGTGAGCATTCCTTCCTCCCAAGAATAGTTTAGATATTTCTCCTGGATGTTCCTGTAGTTATTATTATTTTTTTTAAATTGACATCGGACATTGTATTCAGTTCAGGTTTTCAATATAAGATTTGGTATTTGTATATATCGTGAAATGATTACCAGAGTAAGTTTAATTAACATCCATCCATCGTCACACACAATTCCATTTTTTTTCTTGTGATGAGAAAAGACTCTCTCAGAAACTTTGAAACATACAATACAGTATTATGAGCTATATTCATCATGCTGTACATTACATCCCCAGGACTTTTCTGTATCTTATAACTGCAAGTTTGTACCTTTTGGTCACGTTCACCCATCCCTCATCCCCCTCGTCATCTCCTGTAGCTCTTTATTCCCACCCCAGCCCCCATCAGAGCTCTTGGCATATGGTAATGACACTGCTTGTTTGCCGGTGGGTCTTCCCCAACATGCACGGCCTACGTAGAAGAGCTCAATAAATACTTATTAATTAAATCCTCACAAGAATCCATTCCAGATATATACTATCATCCTCATTTTATAGATGCAGACGCTTAAGCTTGGTGAGTCTACATAACTTGTCCCAAATCATACGGTTAGTATGTTACGGACCTTTATTTAAATGAAGGTTTCTTTGCCTCCAACACCCACTGACTTCTACGATTACAGACAGTGGAACACATAAACATCGGTCATGATAAGACAGTTGTATTATTCAGAAAATTGATATTAATTTCACAAATGTAATCTAAATGAGGGAATGAGTAAATGGTGGCTCCAGTTCAGGCTAACAAAAGAAGTTAAAAGTTGTGTAGTATCCTATCAGTGACACTCTACTAATGGAATTCTAGAATCTTGCCGAGTGGTTGCCGTTGGAAAAGGCTCAGAGAACCTTTTGTGACAGCAGGCCACTTCCACCTGGTAGAAGGCTCTCTGTCCTCTCCTCCGTTGCCACTCTCCACAGAGCATTGAGTTGGAAGGTCTCCAAATTCTTCCAAGTCATCTTGCCAGCTGAAGCGTGGAGTGTGGTGATGGTGTGATATGATGAGCAAGGAACTGAGGGCTGGGATTATGGTGCAAGCATTGGGGGTGGAGGCAAGGAGCCTCTTCCCAACAGAAGCCCTGATGGCAGTGTTGGTCTGTCTTGGATTCTCCGGCCACCGCTTTATCCTGAGTGGCACAAGAATTGGGTTTTTTTCTTGTTTGTCCTCTATTTTATGTCCTGTTGCTTCCAAACTGTCTTGTTCCTGCCCTTGGGAATTTGACTATCACCTGCATGGGGAAACAGGAAGGCATTTTAAAAAGATTCATTTCCAGAAGGCTGCCTCTTTCCTTTTTCTTTCCCCACTTAGATTTTTTAGGCAAAAGGTATATGGAAGACAGATGAGTGGGTCTTTGGACATAAAAAGTTCCTTTTGTTTCAGTGTCTTTCATCCGGGTGTTTCAACACTGGGGATGGGAAGAAGCGAGAGTGCGAGAGTGAGGATGGGGTGATGGGACAGGAAGTCTCATTAACTGGGAGTAGCAACAGCGAGATTAGGGAATAAAGAGCTCTCCCCCCCTTGCCTTTCACTGGCACCCCTCAGTTGTACTCTTCCCCCACAGAAACCATTCTGGGCGGTGAGGAGGGTCAGGAATGGGGTGACTGTGGGAGCTCCCTAATAGTAAAGGGGTTTTTACTGTTGAGAAGGAAGGAGAAGGAAGAAATAAGGGTATGAATGAATAGTTCTCATAGTTTGGTAAGTTTATGACCCAGGAGGTTGTTTAAATGCAGATTTCCAGACTTTACCCTTATGTTTTTGATTCAACAGCTCCGTGGGGCTTCAGAATCTGAATTTTTAAAAATATTCCAGGTAGTTCAAACATAGGTGGTTTATGTTACAAACTTCGAAACACATTGGCTGTCCCTGTTTTTGAGATTCAGAAGTAATTTTGTGGTCTAAAATAGTCCAATGACCTAGGCTTTTCTTTAATGCATGAAGTTACAGTCTATTAATTAAACAATAGCATTTTATTTAAACTATGTACTGAGAACAAAGGCCTATTTTTGCACATCTAAGGCAGATATCATTTATCTTATTGTTGAAAGTTTTATGGAAATGTTGTGCTTTTTGTCCAAATAATTGGCATTGTGACATTCTTCTATCTTCATTCTTCAATGGTTTAATATGATTTTTCTTCCTGTTTCAGCTTCCTATTTAATCTGCAACTGCCTGTTAAATCAGCCTCCCTTCATGGCAAGACTCAGGCTGCTCTTGTTAGATTAAACATTCTTTTTCTATCTGACCCGGCTTTCAGCTTCATCTACTTAGTTATATCATCGGTTGGGTAGCAGAAATTGCCAGGATGTCACCCAGTGGGAAAATCAATTCACGAGAGAAGGGCGAGAGCTGTGTGTTTGACTAGAGAGCATCTCCTTTTCTTTCTGCGAGCCTATCTGTCTCAGCACACCTGGGTATTCTTCCCCAGGGCTAAGAAGAAGTTTGAATTGCCCTGCTCTTAATTAGCAACATCCTTTCCTCTTATATTGCAGGTGAACATGATTCATTCTCTTGTATGTATTCCTGAGAGAGACACACTGAAAAAAGACACATCATTGCAAAATGAAGAGGAGGCCAGCAGTGAGGTGCGTGAAAGATAATCCCTCACCATTGTTTTCCGAGGTTTTTAAAATAAATGATATAATCCAACGCCCACTAGGACTGAGGAATGTTTTTGTTCCACGAATTGAGTGTCTCCTGGCCTCGCCTTTGCTTTAACTCAGTTGGTCTTCATTTGTGCATCTGGTATCTGACAGAGAATAGAGCACATACATAGGCTGCGCTGGGTTCATAAAATTCCTGAAATGTGTGTATCTATATATATGTCTTTGTGTGAGGAGCTTTCTTAAATTGCATGAGGTTTCTCTGTGAAGTATATGATAAAAAGATTACGAACCATTGACATAATGGCCCGACACGTAGGCTTCTAAGAAATTAAAAAATGAATCCCATGTTTGCATCGTAATATTTTTCAGGGGGACTCAGAGTTAATTTCCATAGGAAGCCAAACTTAAAAGGGAAGGTTCTTCTGCCTCAGACCTCCTATTGTAGAAGGAATTGCAACATGTTCCTTGCCCCGCCAGCCTAAGGGGCCATCTATCTCTGAATTAGATTCTGTGAAGTGGTCTGTGATCAAACACACGGACCAATTGCAGGGAGTTTAATTGTAATTAACTCTCACACTCAATTTTAAAGTCGGACTTTTTAAGTGCATTCTGACTATTGATCAATTTTTAAGGATGGGGAAAGGGAAAAGTGGATAGTAGAAAGGTAAAAACACATAAAAATTTCCCCTGTGCCCCTTTCCTATACTATCAAGCTTTCTGATACAACGATTCTTTATTTTAAAAAATCATGCTATATAGTCAAATGGACGGGTTATTGGCTCTTGTGTGCAGGCATCAAATTTCAGATGGATGTTAATGAGAAATGGAGGATTTTAATCATCCCTTAAGTTTTTTTTTTAAATTATCATTTACTAGTTGAGTCTACTACGTTCAACCTTAAGAAAGTCATTTTGCATACCTTATAGGGTTTAGATCATGATAAAACCAAGTCCTTTGGTTTTTCTCATTGGTAAAATGGGAATAATAATACTATCTTCTGCATAGGATCTATGTGAAGATGCAATAAACTAATCCAACCACAATGTCTAGAAATGAGCCTGGTCCACATATGTTCAAAATATATTTGCTCTGATTCTATCACAATATCCTCTGAACAAAACAAAACAAACAAAAAAAAGAGAAATACAATAATCGGATACTTGAATGAAAAGTTATCTTTCACTTTTTGTTTAATCTTCACTGGGTTTGAGTTTTTACGGCTTTGCTGGATTTGGAACAGAATAAACTTTTGGCTAAATATATAGGGTCATATCTTAGTCTTTGCTTTGCTTTTTTCCTTATGTTTTTTCATCCCTGAGATGTCGATTTCGTGTTTTTCTGGATCCCTTCTCCTGACCTAAGAAAGTTAATCTGTCCTGAACTCAGTTTCCTCAAGATTCAATTCCTCATAGCTCAGCAGTTTTTAAAAATTGTTTTCCATCAACGCTGCTGTACATTTTGTGCTACTATGGAAGCTGTGATAGGTGTGATGCCTTTCTGATAATATTTGCACTTAATTTGGGCTTCTTGGAAATGATGTTTCTTGGAAGGAGAGA
Organism: Rhinolophus sinicus; assembly: GCF_036562045.2. NCBI lineage: Eukaryota > Metazoa > Chordata > Mammalia > Chiroptera > Rhinolophidae > Rhinolophus > Rhinolophus sinicus. The sequence continues at coordinate 102,128,105 of NC_133752.1, read as the reverse complement.
CACGACTAATAGAAATTTGGGACACTTTGAGGAAGTTATTTTAAAGACCAATAGTACTTTTAGCCTAGGACTTTGTAGACACTCTATTCTGACTACACACCGGCATGATGGCCACACATGATAGATAGCTGAGGGTCCCCGTTTCGTTCCAGTCTGCCTTGATTTTGCATCCCAGCACCAATGTACAAGCTGAGTGACCTAGAACAAGTTATTTAACCTCTCTGTGCCTGCACATGCTTATCTCTAAAAGAAGAAGGGAAAAAGAGAATATCTACATCAGAGAGGGTTGTTGTAAGAATTAAAGCTAATATAATGCAAAGCACTTAGAATAATAAAAGGTACCTGATTCATGTGCTTATGTAAGTGTTTGCTCTTCTTATTTCTAGAACAATCTTATTTTCAGTTCTGTTTTCACAATATACATTTGTATTCAGAAACCAGTCCTTTGTCAAACCAAGTATCTTGACTCTGAGTTCAGATTTATCAGGACATTTTTCTACATGAAAGTCAGTTTTTGTTTTCTCTTCATCCCTCGTACTAAGATGAAAAGGAGCAAAGCCTTAGATATAAGTAAACTCACCTAAAGCTTTACCCCTGCATTAGGCACTGCACTTATTACTCAAGGAAGTATAGACACATTGTGATCATTTTTTGAATGTAACAAAAATACTGACACCCTGCTTCTCCGTTTTATCAGAATGGGCAGTAGACAGCTGTATTGCCATTTAAGGAAACAGACATGAGCTGAGTAGCTCTTAGGCCTTTTTCTAAAGCAGTGCAAGTACAAAAAGAAACAGGAACAAACAAGATTCTGCTGTGTCATTCTATTAGCTCTCAACATGGGTTAAACCAATTAACTCACAAGTTTCTCTTCCAGTTTATTTCTCGTATGCCTCTTTCTCTTGTCTTTCTTAGAAGTTTTGTGAGATCAGACGAGTGGAGATAAATCACTTGCCTAACACTTTAACTCACATCAGATAAAACTACCACTTATATTAAAACTGTACCACACCCCAAATTTACGTCTAGTTACAACCGCTCAGATACTTCTATTCCTAAATTTTCCATTTTCTCCTTACTCAGGAGTGCGGGAAACAGGTTTTCTTGATAGTGTCTTATATCTACGACCTAATAAACTGGGCGACTGTGGTCCCTTCTTTTTAGCAATTTGTAATTAACCTGTGAAACCCACAGTGTTAAAGCGTTACTCGTTCACGTAGCATAGCACGTTTCTAACAGGGATTAAACAGTCATATGTGAAAAAGAAGAACATTTGTGGTTGCTACACTTTGGTAAAATTACAGGCCTATCAGTTTTTTTTTCTTTTTCTGTTAAAATCTCTTTATTTTCCAAGCTTTATGAAAGCACATGTCCATCAGAATATACTGTTAGGGTTGCTCAATGCGCCTAGGACAGGGCACGTACAAGTGAAGCCTAACCTTTCCTTGACTAGAGGTTCTAAGTGACCATAAGAAGATCCATTTCAAAACAAATGCACTACCCTCAAAAACCAACTATCATTTTGAAGGATGACAGGCCTATCAGTCTTGATGCTGCAGAGCATGAGATCAGGAAGTCTTTTTTCCCTGCCAAGAATACTGCACTGTACCATTAGGTGTATTTCGGGAGCAATGCTTCTGCATAGGAGGAAAGGATGGAAAGTGGAAGACACAAACTATAATGAATTCAGTTAACCTTCCAATTATGATTTCTGTGTTAGCACATATCATGGGTTTTCAATCTCTGCCCTTGGGCGCTGAGACTGATGAATCACGCCCAACACTTTCCCATTTTTCCTATGTGACTATCACTTAAGCTACTGACATGTATCTTCATGACAATATATCAATATGGAAATACCCAGGCCCTGGTTACAATATAACTCAGACAGACTTTTTTTTTTTCTTTTTTTTCTGTTGTTGCTACTGTTTGCCTACTTGAGAGAGAAGTAAAGGATGAAATTAGTGATTTGTTGGTTATCCTTTCAGCCAAGTATTTTTGCTAGCATAGAAGATTAAATCTTATGACTGGAACCAAACTGAGAGACTAGATTTCTTTTTGGTTTGTTATTGAAATTGTTGACTGCTTGGCTTATAGCTGGGCATCTTTTTGAGAAGAAGAATGTTGGTACATTAGATACAAAAAGAATCCTGATACGAGAATGATTTTGGTGACTGCTACATAGAGAAGCTCTAGATTTGAGCTATCTGATACCGTGGAGGTGGCTTGAAATGTAGCTCGTTAAAATTGACGTGTGTTGTAAGTATATACACCACACACACGATTTCAAAGACTTAGTATAAAAGATATCTCAATTTTATACATATAACATGTTGAAATGATTACATATTGTGTGAAATAAAATGTATTGTTAAAACTAATGTCATATTTCCTTTTTACATTTTAAATGTGACTACCTGGAAAATGGAAACTTACCCATGTGGCTCACGTTTGTAACTTGCATTAAACTTCTACTGGACAGTACTGCTATAGACCAAATCATCTAATTGAGCAGCTCCAAGTTCCAAGTTAACCATCTTAGCTGGAACAAGTACCAAAGAACACTCTCAACGTAAGTATAAGTCAGAACATTATCTGTGTTCTTGGAGTTGGAAAGGAACACAATGACTCACTCTAAAAGACTTCCTTGGTGAAAGGGCCTCACATTTTCCAAATGTCACCTGTTGAATATGCACAGAATCAGAAAAGGCTACGTTTTGAAATTAAAATTCTGGAGGCAGCATAGCTCTGTTTTGTGAAGACGTGAGCTCTACCTGACACACAATGCCATCAGCTCATGGAAAGAGCTGCTTGGAGGCAATCATTAGAAAAAGATGAATTGAGGTGTGTGTGTGTGTGTGTGTGTGTGTGTGTGTGTACACAGGTGTCTTACATTTCTTGTACATCTTCCACAGATCAAAAAATCAGGGGATTTCTCCATTAAGTCTGGATGCTGAAAAGAATTTTTAAAAGTAACACAAAATGGGATAACTAAGGATCCATACGAAAGTTAAGATTCAATGATCAGGTAACATAAATTAATCACCTGTGTAGGCTACATTATCTTAAAATAATTTTTAAATTAACGTTTAATTGTCAATGTTCATCTGAAGCTGAAAAACTAAATGGAACCATCCTTTTAACATTAATGCATTTATTACATATTACCTAGATTCGGTATACCAATCAAATAGTATTTGACTAATACTATGGGCAAGAATGTGTCAGATATGATGACAATTTTAGATTATTATAGACTTCACTGTTCAAGGTCCTTTGCATTTTCCAAAGCAGAAAATAAACTAGTCAAGACCTTATGTTCTGCATCACTTGAAATGTCCCTGAGTAAATTCTGATGCAGCTCAATTATATTATAGAATTTCAGAAAGTTTAATAATCAACATTCCAATGTGACTTTTAACTTGTACCTATTTTAGAGATTTAATAGTAAACTTTTTTCATAAACTCCCCTGCATTTCTTAAATGCAAGTTTTAATCACTGTTTGGGAGGAGATTATGATCTTAACATAACACACTGATAATAATAAAAATAAATAAAAAAATATACGGCACAAAAGCATAAAAAACTGAGCAATGGAGAAGGCTTTGGGAGTGTGAGTTCTAATTGTAGTTTGATGGTAGAAAATAAAAGGTTGATAAAGTTTGTTTTCTAGTTCATGAGGCTTTTGTGAAAGAGAAGTAGTAAAGCCCAAAAGCATTAAAGCATTTGGCACAATTGAAAGTTCTATATAAACCAACAGAGAATCAGTGACTGATGAAATGAAAGGTTTTCACCTCTGATTTATGCTCCAGTGAGATGTAAGATATTGTCAGAAGATGCCAGGCAGAGCAGTTTATTAAAGAAAGTCAAGAACCATCTGATTCTGGAATTGGTAAAATTGTGGGTGAACTCAAAATAGATAAGTCTATTTTAATTGTCACTATAATTAATTGACAGAATACCATTATCCCCCCCCCCAATTATATATAATAAGGACCAATATATGGTTCTTGATTTTCAAATGTAAATATATAAATAATAATAAGTAGTTGTATGTTTCAAGGCCCCAGATCCCAATATATATATAGTAATACAAGAAACTAGTATATTGTAATATGGCAAGAATAGAAACTGTAAAAATGCTCTGACATAAGATGCTATATAGTATTTGTGCTTTATAGGGAACTCTTCTGGATAAAGGCTAAAAGACGGCTATGGGAAGAATCCAGCCACCAGCCAAGCAATAATAATTGAATTCCTACCATCGCCTGGCATTGTGCAAAAATCGTGGGCAGTCCTCATCTAGATGAGAAATCACCACATAAGACCATTTAAAAGTGCAAAATAGTGTATGATGAAACATAAATGTGTGTGCTAAAGTCAAATGATGCAGTAATGAAGAAAATGGAGAGAGTGTAATGGTGCATGGAATGAGAATAGCAGTTAAAGGATCCAAGGTAACTAAGAGGGAATGCGATGAGATTCAGGCAGTGAAGGCAAAGCTCAGTCTTGGTTCTGTGCTTAGCATGGAGACAGGTATGGGGCAGAACGAAGTGTCTCAGACTCAGAGTACCCGGATATGAGCTCCGGCTTCTTGCCTTAGATTTTGTAGGACTTTGGGCAGCTCTCTTCACCAAGCGTGAGTGCCATCAATAGAGTCTGCCCTGCCCACTTCAAGTGCTGTGATCAAATTTGGTGATAAGTAAATATGTACTGAAGCCTGTGGTTTGAGGTAGCAGAGGTAGTTAGGGGGATGGAAAGGAGCTCAGTGTTGTAGGAGCAGAGGTTGTAAAAGGAAAGACAGACATTGGGGAGCTGGGTGTGGCCAGATCCTGAAGGGCTCTGGATGCTCTACTATAGAATTTAGATAGTTTCCTGTCAGTTCTGGGACACATTTAAAAAAAAAAAAAGAGAGAAGGTGGGGGAGGATATAATTGGATTTGCATTTTGCCATTTATAAAGACCTCATGCCCAGTAAGTTGGCTGGTGGTTGGCAGACAGATGAGAACAAAGGCAGGGCAATCAGTAAACTGGCCATTTCAATGATTTATGTGAGAATGTAAATTGAGGCAATCACATTTGTGACACACAGTGGAAGATGACTTTGTGAGCTCTTCACAGGGAAGTGAAGGTTAAAAGTGGGGGCATGAGCGAGATTGGGGCACCTAGGGTGACTCCCAGATTTCTGCGGTTTCTGTATGGGCAAGTTGGTGAATACAAGAGAAGCACATTTATAGGAAGGGAGAGATACGGTTCTTATTTGGGACTTACTGGGTTTGAGGTGTCTGTCAAACATCCAAAGAGAATGCTCTGCTTCAAGAGTGGACAGAGGTGTCAGAAAGCGCAGTGCTCTGCACCTCAAGACTCTAGAATGCACTGCATTTCAGCATGTGCAGAACAGCCTGGAACCTTCGCACACTGCTGGTGGGAATGTAACAGGGTGCAACCAGTTTGAAAAAGTTTGTCGGTTCCTGAAAACGTTAAACATAGAGTTGCCAATGACCCAGAAATTCCACTCCTATGTGTATCCCCAAGAGAAATGAAAACATATACCCACAGAAAACCTTATACACAAATGCTTATAGCAGCATTGTTAACTATAGTTAAATAATGAAAACAATCCAAATGTCCGTCAACTTGGATAAGCAAAATGTGGTATATATGTCCAAAGGGATATTACTCAGCAATAAAAAACAATGAAGTACTCACACATGCTACTTACTATATGGATGGGCCCTGGAAACATTATGTCAAGTGAAAGAAACCAGTCATACGAGACCACATATCATATGATTACATTTATAGGAAATGTCCAGAACAGGCAAATCCATAGAGACAGAAAGTAGATTTCTGGTTGCCAGGGGCTGAGAGGCTGGAGAAAATGAGGAGGGACTGGTAATGGGCGTGAGTGTTTTTGCGATGATGAAAACACTCTAAAATTGACCATGGTAATGGTTGCACTACACTGTGAATATACTAAAACTCACTAAATCGTATACTTTAAAGTGCAAGTTTTAAGGTATGAACTATATCTCAATAGAGCTGTTAAAAAAAAAGGCTGCTGCTAAGCAGGTAGATGAATGATTCCTTTTCCACCCGATTTAGCTCAGGCACTAAGAACACATGATTCAGGTGAGAGGACTTTAGCTTTTGGCAACACAATGATCTAAGCTAACACACAAGCATTCCAGCTACAATATCAAGTGCTGAATAAAATATAACAAACCATTTTTAAGATGTCCATGAGCTTGCAGGAAAGGCAGGGGTTCTGTAGGGGCCAGATGGTAGAATTACAAGTGTTCCTTAAACACGTGATCACCCTGGAAAGGGAGAAGGCTGGTTCTGATCATAGCACGGGGATGGGACTTCCTGCCCTTGCAGAAGTGGCATGTAAGGCCTGGTGAGGAGGGAGCTATATCGGACCCCCAGCCCAGAGCCAGATTTCTGAAGGACTACACACAGAGCAAAAGGAGACTAGAAAAAAATCTGCTCATCCACATAAGGAGACCAAAGATAAATTTAGTTCTTGTTGCTTTCTAAGCAAAGCAAAGTTCTCTCATACCATGTCTCCTCGAAAATAAGACCTAGCTGGAGAACAAAAATTAATATAAGACCCGGTCTTATTTTACTATAATATAAGAATGGGTCTTTAATATAATATAATATAATATAATATAATATAATATAATATAATATAATAATATAATATAATACCAGGTCTTATATTAATTTTTGCTCCAAAAGACGCATTAGAGCTGATTGTCCAGCTAGGTCTTATTTTCGGGGAACACAGGGTATGAAAGCAGAAGGCTGGTTTTGTTCCATAAAGTAGGATTGGAGTTTAAATTTCTTACTGAGAAATTAACACAAAAGTGGTCCAACGTCAGTGCTGTTCCTGGGACATCTGGAAGAATCCAACCCAAAATAGCTCTTGAGGGAACCTCCCCAATCCAGGCAGTTGGGACTTACCACAGAAAAAAATCCTACTGAAGATGAGCTAGCAAACAAACACTGAAACACACACCAAGAACAAATCCCTGACAATCAAGAGTCTATACATTCAACAAACAAGGATATTACTCTTTTACCCCAGAAATGGACATAGTAAAATCAAATCTGAAAGAGACTATAACATACACGTTTTTAAAGAGATGAGCTATTAGGCAGACTGAAGACTAAAGTAGAGGCATGTGTATTAACATGGATAGGTCTTAAATAGTGTTGAATTTGAGAAAATAGTAAGAATGTGACTTCTCTAGAACAATACAATCTATGTACACAAGAGAAGAATAGGAGTGGGGATTAGGGTAGAAAAATAATGAAATAAAGTAGCAACAGGCTGTTGTATGGACTGAAGATGCTGGCAGGCCATGACCTGAGGCACCCATAGCATAACAGGAAGTACACAGGTGTTGAAGCCAGATGACCTCCATTTAGATTTCAATGCTGCCACCTAATTGACTGGGTCTAGTTGGTTAGACAAGGTACTTAATCACTCTGTGCCTCAGTTTCCTCATTTCTGACAGCTTACCACAGTACCTGCTTCACAGGAATGTGGAGAAAGTACATAATGCTGCCACATACTTTTAGTTGTTGCAGGGGCTGCCCATAAGGGGCTGCCGAGACTCTCTTCAGGACTCAAGGATTTAACCCTTTAACTGCCAGGAGCATGGCAGACAAGGAGAAGACCTCAGCGGGCAGCTCCTTTAGGAAACGGCCTCATCCAAAGTTACCACCCTCTTTCTGGGGTGGCTTGCACCCAATTCATGAGATTGCAAAGGGCTGATGTCTGTCCCGCTGGAGTCACCTGTGAAGGGGCAGCAGCTTCACTCTGCTTTCCACAGGGAGGCACCACGACTCAGTTTCTCTCCCTGCCCCATCCTGCTTCATCCTCTTCCCTTCCACACATGTGGAACCCAAGAACCATCCCTAATAAAGTCCCTACAGTCTAATCTCTGCCTCAGGTTTGCTTTCTAGGGAGCCCAACGTGTGGCAGCTGTCATTATTAATGTCTGAGACACACGGTTAATTCCATTCTCTGAACCTGAGTCCAAATTAAAAAAAAAATACATAAAGTGAAGGAGGAGAGATAAAAGAAGTCAAAGCACAAGGAAAGAACAAGTCACTAAGAAAAGAAGCAGATTTGAAAAAGAACCAAATAGAATTTTTGCAATGAGAAATATGTATATATATAAAATTAGGGAAAATAATACCTAATAGGCAAAATAAATAGTGGCTTATATGCAGCTGAAGAAATAAATTAACTGGAATAGAATAAATTATAAATAAATTACCCAGAATGTAACACAGAGAGTTATAAAATCTTAAGACGTCAAGAGACATGAGAATAGAAAAAACTCTGACATATATCCATAGGAAAAGGAGTTTAAAAGGAAAGAATGGAGAATGCAAAGGAGATATATTAGAAAAGATAACGGCTGATAATTTTTCAAAGGTGATGAGAGGTACAAATCTTTAGAATGAAGAAACACATCAAGTCCCAGAATGATACATAAAGTGCCTGTAGCCACGTAATGGTTAAGCTGCAGCACACCAAAAAATAAATCTTAAAAGCAATTTGAAAGAAAAGACTTATCTAAAAAAGGAACAATTATACCGACAGCAGACATCTCAAAAGGAACAATCCAGAAAACAGCAGAGTGACCTCTTCTTTGAGTTCAGGGAACATTACTGTTAGTTGAAAATTCTATATCCAGTTGTTCTGTTATTCAGGAGTAAGGGAAAAGAAAGACTTTCTCAGACTGAGAGACAACTCACAGGCCCCACCTGAAGACTTATTAAGAATTATTTGGGGAAGAAATTTATCTGAGAAAATAGTTGTCAGTTGACACACAATAAGTAATTTTGATCAAAGAAATTGGTGGTCATATGGGTAAATTTAAATAAGCATTCACTATAAAACCAATACTGATAATAACAATACCATAAGATAACAACGACAGTAGCAGCAACAATAACAATAATCATGGCTGATATCAGAGGGTTAAAAGTAAGAACAAGCCAAATAGACCAATGTAAAAAGAAGAGAGAAACTAGAAACTATGTATATATAAATATATATATTATATATTGCTTATATATAAATGTATATGTACTATTTGCATATTATATGTACTACTACTATATATAAACATGTAAGTATATATACATATATGTGTGTGTGTGTATACCTATAAATTATATAATTGTTTAGTATACGACCCAGAGGCCATGACAAATCATTGAGTAATGGATAGACTATTTAATAAGTGGTTCTGGGATAATCAACTCTCCAAATAGAGAAACATCTCTACCTTGTATACAGAGTCTTAACTATGAAAAACAAAGCTTTTTAAAAAATTTAGGTAAGAACATGTTTATGATATTGTATGAAGGAAAAATTTCTCAAGTAAGACCCAAAAATAAAAAAGGTATTTAAAAAAACATTGAAATGTTTGAACCATTCTACATTCTACAAACTTAAAAATATAAGCAACACTTTAAAGAAGAGGGCAGCTGAATGGCCAGGAGAACTGACTCTGGGTGGTGAGCACAGAATGTGATACATAGATGATGTGTTATAAATTGTACACCTGAAATCTACGTGATTTTATTAACCATGGTAACCCCAATAAATTTAATTAAAAAATAAAATATATAAAAAAAGAAAACATATACAGTGATGCTGAATCTCTACATTAACCAGGAAAATGTAAACTAAAACACCATGCTCTTTCATACACACCACACTGAAAACCTGGTAGAAACCTGAGGACTCCAAGTACTGTTGAGTATGCGGTAAAAAGAGATTTTCATTTAATGTTGAAAGGGCTGTACATGAACAAACCAGCCATGGAGATCAATTCTGTAATATATTGTTAAGTGGAAGATGTACATAATTTTTTTTTTTACCTCAAATTCCACTGCTAGTTATCTCCCAAAGAAAAATTTGAGGAAATATGCAGGAGCTATGTAAAATCTTGTATTTCGAGAATTTTAAGCAATAGTTAAAAAAAAAAAGACTTAATTGTACGTCAATGTTGGAAGCTTTGTTTTGCAATACTATAAAGGTTTAAAATAAATACCCTAGTCTTCCATGAATTAATAGTGATAATTGTCAAAAACATGATGTCAAGTGGAAAAAAATAAAGTTTTAAAAATTATATGTATGATATGCTGTTCTCAAGTTTTTTAACCTAGAAAGCCATTTACTGTGCTGTTTGTGAATTTATTCCTTGATAAAAATAAAAAAGAATGGAACAGATAGCCCTCTGTGCTGGTTATCTCTACCTAGAGAGGGAGGAAAATGGATGGGATGTGGGTGTGGGACTTGGCTATTGTTTGTAAATCTCTTTATCCAGAAGAAGAAGAAGAGGAGGAGGGAGAGGAAAAGGCAAACTTAATATTGTGAGTGATAGGTAAAAGGGTTTATTTTACATACTTACATATGTTTCAAATATCTATAATTAAAAATTAAATTAAGAAAGCATGATGCATGGCCTTCATTTGTCTAAGCTGCCTATATAATTCTCCCACAATGATAGTATTTCTATAATTTTTAATCCTAATCTCAACGGTCTTCACTGTGCATCCACTTTCTAGACCGTGGATTTTCACACAAGTATGCAACCTTCATCATGTACAAACTCGCAATGTTTCTAGTAGATGCGTTTTCTTTTAAACAAATGATAACATTTAGTTTCTACTTTAAAAACGTAAAACCCATATTTGTTTTGTTTCGCAGATTCTACATGTAATATTCATATATGAGGTCTAACAATTAAGTTTGTGAATTGTTGCAATGCTGTTGCTAACCTTTATTTGATATCAGAGGGATTGTTCATTATAAATTTGTTCTAACTAGACAAACAGCCAAGTTTACTATTTGGAAGTGCTGAAAAGGCTGTGTGAAAAAGTTAGACGAAAATGACCTGAACTTTTCACCAACAATTCATGGTTTTTGCATCACGACAATGCACCAGCTCACACGACACTGTTTGTGAGGGAGTTTTTAGCCAGTAAACAAATAACTGTATTGGAACACCCTCCCCACTCACCTGATCTGCCCCCCAATGTCTTCTTTCTTTACCTGAAGATAAAGGAAATATTGAAAGGAAGACATTTTGATGACATCCAGGACACACAGGGCAATACAACGACAGCTCTGGTGGCCATTCCAGAAACAGAGTTCCGAAATTGCTTTGAAGGGTGGACTAGGCACTGGTGTTGGTGCATAGCTTCCCAAGGGGAGTACTTCGAAGGTGACAGTAGTGATATTCAGCAATGCGGTATGTAGCACTTTTTCTAGGATGAGTTCGCAACTTATTTGTCAGATCTCATATTGTTCTTGATAAAGTTCCTATGATAATCACTATCCACCCTTAGAAACTGTCTACTCCACTTTGTTTCTCTTTATCCAAAATGAATTATATTGTCCATAAAATCTGTTTTTAGTTCTGTTTTTTTTTTCTGGGTTTCTTACTGTCTCTCATCACATTTACTTTAAGTCTGTTTTGGGATGGCTTCTCTGAGTCTGTGGCAAGGTACTTCCCACCTGTCTTTTGTAAAATAAACTCCTGCCAGTCAGTATGCTCTCATTAAATCATAACTTTAATATGCGGAAGGACCCTCTTACTATCTACACTGGAATTTTTTTCAGTACGTATCAGTTAGAAGAGCTTAATTTTAGAAAACAAAATGTCAGTTATACTCTACCACTGACTTAACTAATTGTCAAAAACTCCATCTTTTCTGAAGTCAGGCTCTATGTTGAAAGAGAAATGAAGATACTACCTGTGCCCTCAGGTCTGTTTCCTGAGCTGAACTTCAAAGTCTCCAGTGTTGTACTGTAGAGCTTTAATGACTGTATCATTTGTTCCTACATGAGTCAGCACAAGTGGGCAGTGATCACTGCCTGATTATTTCTGGCAGGTTTTCAATCATAGCTTGCATACATGCTTGGGAAGATGGCGTCCCTCCTATTTGCTGCATCAGAACCATACATATTCATCTCCCTATCCCCCCAGTAGAGTGTTATCACCTGTGGTGTTGCTTTTTCTCTCTGGGATACTAACATCCCGTTTTATAATTGCTAACCCCGATAGAAATGGGCATTCAAAGGAACAAAGATGGGTATTTCTTCAGAGTGTCACAGTTAGCCATAAAAGAGGCAGTGTGATAAATTAGAAAGACCATTGGGCAAAGAATCAGAAAACAAGTGTTTGGTTCATTATTTCATTATAGAGAAATAATGAATCGATATCATTTTAAGATAAAATCCCAAGTCTTAGAAGAAATTGCAAGCTTTCTGGGGTCTACTATAGGCTGTCCTTCCCTGCTACTCTTTGCATGTGCCCCCAAACACACACAGGGCTCACGTGTTAACTTTCCTTTGTCCTGGCCACATGTTAGTGGGAGATTGATAAGCTTTGGTATATGTAAAAGTAATGATAAAATCCCAAGTCGTGTGTATATAAATTTATACTGATCACAGGAAATCATCTTTTCTTTCTTGTTGCTGTGTTATTTTCATCTTTATGCTTTTCTGTACCTTCTACCAATGGGCACTCAACCCCTTAAAAATGTGTTCTAACTTTTTCCGAGGATTTCGCCCCCTTCTTGTTTAAAAAGCCTTCATTGTATTTTATAACTTGGAGTGATGAAAGGCATTATTTGGGGCCTCTTACCTTCCCTGTTAGCAGGAAGAAGCTTTCCTTGTAACAAATAGAACTGTGATCACTTCAGGAGGAAGACACAGGTCATTTGCTATCTCTGCTGGTCACTGCGTCCATTCCCTGTGTCTCTTTGTTTGTGTCACTAGCTGGGCTCCCAATTTATAAGATTCCCCCACTGGACATCCCTAGAAATTTGTCATCACATGTGTAGCAAGGTCTCCCCATAGCAATGAAACTCTGGGGAGAAGTTTCAGGTTGATGGGAGAAAACATAGTTTGAAACCTGGAGGCCTCAGAGTATTTCCACCAACACCAGACGGGTGATGCTGGCCAATCTGATTCATACAAACATGCTCTCCATTATAATAACTCAAATAAGAACCAGGTAAACTTTTACTCTGAACAAAGAAATGATTCCTGTCTATCAGATAGCAGTGTATACATTCATGAATGGTTGGTCCATGATCTAGTCAATACTGTATTTAAAACAAACCAAGAAAAGGATTTTTTTTCTGTTTTAAAAGTAATTTCTATTCATTGTAGAAATTTTAGAAGGTACAGAAAAGCATAAAGATGAAAATAAAAATCTGCAACCCCCCACATCACCCCTCCCAAGGGCAACAGAACTTTTAGTGATAAGAGAACAATAATAGGTAATAGAAATTGTCAACCTAATGCCAGATATTGTGTGGTCATTTCAGTGACCCGAGCAGTCTGGCCGCACAACTGTGCCCTTAATCCTTTGCTACTGACAATACTCTCTGATATATAGAGGGTGCCAAAAAAAGTATACATATTTTAAGAAAGGTAAAACTGTATTAAAATTGTAATAATATATACCGATAACAAAAGATAAATACAAATCATGTTTGACCTCTGCAATTACAAGAGGTGCTCATCAGCGTCCAGACACTTCTGATTACGGTGATCTACTGCTTGAGCAACGTTGACCAAAGTGTTAACATCTCTTAAAATGTGTACATATATTTTTTGGCATCCCCGGTATGCGCTCTAGGATCCTAGAATAATTGTAATGCTAACGACACAATTATAATGATGGTTTAGATTTATTAGCTCTTACTCTGTGCCAGGCAGGTATCCTACATGCATCATCTTAGTTACTGTGCTCCTCCAAAGTAAGACCTAGCCAGACAATCAGCTCTAATATGTCTTTTGGAGCAAAAATTAATATAAGACCCAGTATTATATTATATTATATTATATTATATTATATTATATTATATTATATTATATTACATTATATTACAAAGACCTGGTCTTATATTATAGTAAAATAGTAATATAAGACTGGGCCTTATATTAATTTTTGCTCCAAAAGACTCATTAGAGCTGATGGTCCGGCTAGGTCTTATTTTCAGGGAAACACGGTAATTCCCATCGTAACTCTTTTAGGTAGATACTATTATCATCCCCATTTTTTGGATGAGGAGACTGGGGCTTAAAGAGGTGAGACACTTGCTCAAGACCAAGTTTACAGTCAGTGCGCAGGGAAGCTGGGATGAACACAGGCCTCTTGAGAAAATCTTTACTCTTGGGTGCCTTGATGAACATTCCCGCTCTTCTGAACTATTTGTGCTGGAAGGGATATCAGCAGTCATGTTCTCCAAATGGCTTATTTTATAGAAGGACAATGGAGAATCAGACATGGAGAAGTTTGCTGGAAGGAATGGAATCAGCGGCCATGATCAGTGCTCTGGCATCTGGGTTCCAGGTGGGAAAAGTGCAAAGGGTGTTTCTGACCACTGGGCCACTTTTATACCAGTCCCTAAACATCATTGTCTCTGGTCACCCTGTGTCACACACACACACACACACATTCTCACATTTCATTTATTTCTTTCCTTTGGTTAGAATTCACCCAGGAAAGGCACACTTCAGCCTTTAGAATGTTAAACTCTGTAATTCTGACAGTGTCTGAAAGCCAAACTTCCAATCCCACACAAGTCATGAGACGGACTTTTGACTCTCCAGTTCCAAACGTTTGTATGCTGCTTATGTGCAGAGGTCGATCAAAAACAAGAGAAAAGCGCCTAAAAACTACATCCCTAGGCACGGGGAGGAAACCTTTCTTTAGTGCTAATCAGATGAAAGATAACAAACACGCCAACCTTAGGACTGGTGGGGGAGACCTGGGTGAAGCGTCTTCGTTCAGAATTCTTCTATTTTCTATTCCCTTCTCAATCAACAGAAGCTTTCTGTTTGGAGAGCAGAGCAAGCCACAAAGGCAGTGAGGGAAATATTTAAGGTCACAAGGTGAGCAAGTCTCAGGAGCCAAGAAAAGAGTTCCAAAGGAATCACGAGCAAGAAAGCATGAATTATGATTTCTCCAAAGAATGTTCCAAATGGACAGGACAATGCTGGGCAACCTCACGCTTTCTTCTTAAACTCCTCGTTCTCTGTCTCTCACCCTTTTACCTCTTACACACGTATTTTTTTAACTCATGCTTGCATTGAAGAGTAGGGGAAAGGCCCACCGGATCTGTGGCTCACTGCAGTGCTTGCCAATAGAATATCAGAAGGGCAGCCAAACATTCTCACTGGCTGGGCGACCCACCCAGTGTGCATTGCCCAATGCAGCTATTGCATTTCCTGAGTGCACCACCTAGGCACGGCCTTCAGCTTATACGTGAGCAGGCCTAGAAAACAAAATCTCCCCAGCCTTCCCTGGGTCCTGGAATTTCTTGTCTCACTTTCCCCTGTAATTGACACAGCACCTACTCTTTTACTGTCTGTATGCTTGATTTCAATTAGGCATGTGTTTTTGGAGGCATTTCAGGAGCCGTTAAACGTTTTTTACCTGTAGGAAAAAAATCTCCAATTACTTCACTTTTTGTATCAGGCTTTATTCTTGAAGGTTAGAAATGTTTTGTAGAGGGAAGAGACTGTATCAGCCACATGTGTAGTAATGTTACCAGTAGTGTGAGTTCCATGATTTTAACAAAGAAAAACCATCTGGGGCTGATAAATACACTTGCCAAAAATTAAAATAATATGGGCTTTATAGACCAAATTTATTTGACGTATTAGAATATTTGATAGGTGAAGAGAAAACCTCTAATATTACAAGCAAACTTCAGCATCACGTAAAGAAAGTGCCAGAAGATTCGCTGGTTTATGGTGTTTTTCTTTTCCAGTGCTCAGGTCACCCTTACAAGTTCGGCACAAGGCAAGACATGAAACCTGTAACGTCCTTAGGGTACTAAATGCTTCCTCGCCATTTTGAGTAGTTGATGGTGGTTTGGTTGTCAAAAATCTACCACACATGTGTTTTCTCCCATGATAGTTTATCAATTTCATTATCATTCAACTAAGTAGAGGGGCCTAGAATTGCCTAAGCTTCCTGAGGAATTAAAGATAACCATCACCAATAAATATTTATTGAGCACCCTGTTTATGGTTAAGAGGCTGTGCCAGGCACTGTACAAAATTGAATTACAACTACACAGCTACTGCCCATAGGGGCTTGCAATCTAATTAGAGACACCAGATGAGATAAACACAGATGACAAGCTCTGGCCAGGGTATGACATATTGTTCATCTGAGAGGGAGAGATAAAAAAGAGAGTGCACTTTATTGGGTTAAAAAAATTACTCCCTATCCTCTATGTGTATTTCAATCTGGGTTTAGGAAAATAATTTTGATCTGGGTAAATGCTGATATCAATGAGGTCTTATCCAGGAATGATAACATCAGAGGCACACTTCATAATCTTTCTCCCTCCTTAGGCACCCCCAGGGCTCAGGCATCAATGCCATGGAAGGCAGGAATAATTTGTCTCGAGGAGTAGCCTCTAAAAGCAACAAGGGTCAAGGCCTTCCATATGTTGTGAGTCACCAAGGAGGTAGAGAGGGTCAGCTGAGAAACAGAATGATGAAGAGGGGTTAACAAATGTCCCTGAGGTTTTACATCAATAGGTCTCAGAGAGGTTCCTGGATCAGCAGCATCACCATCCCAGAGCTATGGAATGAGAACCTCCAATGGGACCCAACAGCCTGGGCTGAAACCGGCCCAGCAGGTGACTGAGGTGCGTGCCCTTGGAGAACCTGTGCTGAATATGCTCAGACAATCAATGGTTTTCAGAAATCTCTGTTGCTACCACTATTTATTGCCAACTGGTATAAAACCCCAAAGGAGAGATATCTTTAGATGGTTGTTTGATTGAATGGAAAAGGCTTCTCATAATTTCAAGATAAACAGACTTCAGACTTTCACAAGAAAGGACTGGAAGAATTTGGGGTGGGGAACAGAGGCCAAATGGGCTTCCTGAAGGAACTTGCTCCTTATGTGGGTTCCAGTTTGCTTTGGAAGAGTCTGAGGGTGCACACAGGGGCAGAAGCCTTGGGTAGTTGCTGCAGTGTCTTTCTGGGTCCTCAGGGACGTCATAAGGTAGAGTACCCTTTACAGGTGTATTACCTGCAGTGACTGACTGTATTGATCCATCAATGATGACATTATGAGTGGAAATGATCCTGAATGGAGGAGAGGATGGCCTGCCCATATATGCTGCCAGGAACTGCAAAGTTTGAGGTCTTAGCCTTAGAAAAAGAGGAAATGACCAAGGCAGCACACAAGACCAACCAGGAGGAATAGGAAGAATGTAATATTCCTCCAGAGAAATGGAAATGCAATTATGTGATTACGTGTGGTCCTTACACAACTATAGGTTTATGACTTGGTTATCCAAGGAAAGAATGAAAGGGAAGAGGGAAGAAAGAAAAGTTCAAGGGCCAATACGATATTTGGGGGACAGGTCAAGAGAGTGTTAACAACTTTACATACATTATCTCATTTAATCTTCCCACCCTTGGAGACGTTAAGTGACTGGGTCATGTAAACATGAGAGGCAGGACTTGAACTCAGGTCTGCTTACTGCACACCCTGTAGAATACTAGCAAGTATAAAAAGTTTCTTTCCATGTGAAGCACCGAGCTAAGAATCATAAATGCTTATTGACTGAATTTCACAACGACCCTCTGTTTTTGGTAGTGATGATCACCCCCCGTGTAGGAAACACTGAGAGAGAGGAAGTAGTTTCCTAAGCAGTAGTGGGGTTACTAGAACTAGTGTTGCAGCTTCCATCTTCCACTATGACTTGTTGGAGGAGTCAGATGTCTAGTAAGTGTCCAGGCAATGATGGATGTCAGTAAAGCCTAAGCCACACGGATGTGAGTGAAGACTATGGTAAAAGTATTAGGCTGTGCTCTGATTTCTTTGTGGGGATAGAATGTACAAATAATAACAAATAATTACCTTATTCGGTTTCCGACACATGCCTTTAATGTGTCGTGGGATGATGGACGAGAATACACGGAAAGTGAACTCCTGCATTCAAGGCAGGGTATTTATGAAAGCCAGTCCTGCTCACTCCAGAATTACCATATTTTGCCATGTATAATATATACTTTTTTTCCCAAATTTGTGAGGGAGAAATAAGGATGCGCATTATACATGGGTAGTGCTATTCCATATCTATATAAATGTTTTTAATTCTTTTATTTATGCTTATGAGTCAAAAGTGTAACTCTAGAAATCAATAATGACATCCGTATGCAAAATGAAACTCTGGAATACGATCATCAGTTTTGTTGATCTTAGGACGAACTTGCAACGACGAAGAGTTCTTGGCCCTCTTTGATGCTTAAATATCGTAAATGTTTGTTATCGGTACGTAAAATGTCTTGTACCTTGTATCTGTTCTTCTGTTTTGTAGTTACCTGTTACATAAAATTTCTTGTACCATCATATGTTCAAAAATAAATGCTAAAAATCTTTTACAATATATAAAACAAATACCTAAATGTAAACAAATAAAAATTTGAATTAAAAAATTAAAACAAAAGATTTTTTCCCTGAAACTTTGGGCCAAAAACATGGGTGGGCATTATACATGGAAGCACATTATGCATGGCAAAATATGGTATTTAAGTGGCTACTTCTACTAAAGAAAAGACTGGTGGGTGGGCAACAATGACACCAGGACTGAGGATGGAGAAGCTTTATGATTTAGGGGTTTGCTTCAACCGAGCAGCATCCTCAGAGATCTCATAAGGACTCAAAAATTACTAAGCCAATCGGGAGTTCTGACGTTTTTGCTTCTCAAATTATTTTTTAAGGATAATTCCTTAGCAGTAGGTAAGCACTTCTGTAAATACAGGACTTGAGGGTAAATAGGGCATTCTATTAAGAATTAACTAAAATAAAAAGAATAGGTATAGTTAATTTTAATTTAGATTAATAGGGGGGCATATGATTATACATTTGTGTTCTAGGATGTGCAACCAGAGTACTTAATTTACAAATGCACATAAAATCTTCTCCCTCCTAATGTTTTACATAATGCAGTTTTAAAAAACTAGTTCATTTAGCCACAATGTGTACCTATATATTCTTTAACATAATTATGTATATATGCCGCACAGCTATCCATTTATAAACTTAATTATGTATAATTTTACAGATTTAAGTGTACAAAAATATAATATTTATTGACTTATTAATATTAAACACTCACATACATCTATGTATAGTGGTAATATTAAAATGTTTTCAGTTTATATTTTTGTTATACACCAAGAAGGAACATTTTAAGGATTTCTTTGCTTTAAAATACCTCAGTAAATTTATCTATTAATACAGTGCATTGGTTTCTTGGATAAAGAATGATGCCATTTAAAGAAATACTGGGTCATTATGTCCTAATGACAAGCATAATTAGGAATGTCTGTCTCCAAATTTCACAAGAATAGAGAAAAAGTTGTTCAGTGGAGCCAAATTACGCTCTCTACCCCATGGAGTAATTTAAGCCCAGGCTGAACTGGGACAGGGACAGGTGTAATTGGCCTAGAGTCTGCTCCTTCCAGCCCTGCAATTACCATAATAAGATAGACTCTAGAGAGGTCAGAAGCTAACGGCCAGTTTGGCTGTAGCCTTCTAAGACTGTCATCGGTGGGAGAACAAGGAGTCCATTCGGTCAGAAGGAAAAGCTAAAAAGATGCTGGTAATTGGCCTAGTGACAGGAGTGTCTGCCGGAAGACAACAGAAATAGGCAGAAGCATTGAAAGATGAGGTAGCAAAAAGGAGGTCATGTGGGATGAATGACCTCAGTGAACTTATAATTATATCACAAATAGGCTGGGGCATAAGAGGGTGGTAAATTATTTGAAAAATACTGTGTATCGACTATGAATTCATTGAGAGATACAAACACGGACCCATTACCAGTCCTCTTGATTTATGCAAAGGGTCCAGGTCATCACACAAGTTTCCAGGGACGTGGCAGTTCTACCAGTCAATTTTGCAAAGTGTCTACAGATGATGAAATTTCAGAATAGACCACTATGAGTAAGTATACTTTAGAATGGGATTCACAAAGGGGGCTCTCTTTAAGCACAGATTGCTTTACTTTTCTGAAAGTGAATGCTGGTGACACCAGGGCCTGTGGGTGATCAATCCTCCCCGTGCATTATGCCCAAGGATGGGGAGACTGTGACCTTTGTTTTCATTCTATGTGCTTTTGGCTTGAAGGAATCTTTCTAGAGTCTGAACCAAGAGCTCACCAATAACCCCGGCTTCCTCCACCCTTTTCAGTGCAGGTCTGTGTCTGTATCTTGGGCTCAGTCCCTTGTGTGAATTAAAGCTTGAAGAACTCTAACACTTCACAATCAGCCTTTCTCATTAGGTGTAATTTCTAGTTCAACAAGAACTTTCATCATGGTGCTCCATTTGGATAACTCTCTACTGGTGAGCAGCAGCTGCTGTAATAAAATTCAGTTCAGGTACAATCTTCTACTAGTGTACCAGGGAGGTATTTTTAGGAGTAACTCCTCTAAAGCAAAAAGGGGAAAAAGGGAAATTGGGTAGAGAAGAGGAATTGGCTACTCTGACTATTGATTGGCCTGTTGACCATGGAAATGGCTTCATCACGGCTACAGGAGTCACACTCTGTCTCCCTCCACATTTTATATAATACATTACTTTACTAGCCACTGAATAAATGATACTTGACTGGATGAATGAATAATACAAAGAGATCTCTAAGTGCACAGGGACTCTTGTCCATTAACAGAGGTGACCATCTGTTGAATGTTGCTAAAATCTTTCCTGGAAAATTTCTATTATCATTAGATACATATATCCATATATATAATTATGTTTTTGGTGGGTAACTGGTATGCGGCAGATTCAGAAAAAAACAACAACAAAAAAACCCACAAGCCCAGTTACTGAATTTTAGGTAACAAGGAATAATATTTTGGCATGAAATGTATCTATTCTAAAATATTATTTGTTGTTTACCTGAAAGTCAAATTTAACTGGGCTTCCTGCTTTTTATCTGGTGACCCCTTTCTGTAGATGGTGGGTTTTTATCTGGTGACCCCATAGTGTAGATGGTGGGTTTGGGGATGCTTAGACATGAGGCATGGAAACCAATGGCTGGGCAATGAGCAAGGGACATGAGAATACAAAAGGACACTGAGACTCAGCTGGATGAAGGGACTTCTCAAAGCAACCCAGCTAGGTAGAACCAGGTTTGATCCCAGGTTTCTGTGATGTGAAAACCCATGCTTCTATCCCTAGTGGTCCACTTCTCCTATGATTGTCTTATTCTCCCCTGTTTTCTCATTAAAATCATAGAATTCTATTGGTCAAAGAATACATCATTATGATTATGCAAAACCATTCCAGTGGACACCAACCAACCTCAAGGACTGGCTGTCCTTAAATAAGATTATTACTTTTGGATCAATTAACGGCCATCCCTTGCTCAAGGTCAAACTAGGGTTACTTCTCTCAGCAGGTGCTGCAAGCATCGCAGCTTCTGCAAGGGACTTAATTTAAGAATAAAAATGGAAGAAGTTGAAGAATTTCAGGATGACTGTTTACTATGGTTTGCTCTTTGTTGGTAATGGAGAAAATCCTTATTGATTTATTATGTTCCTGACATAAGTAATCCCATTTAATAAATCTGCCATTGGAGGTAGGTTTTATTATCTGCAATCTACAGAAGAGGAACCTGAAACACAGACAGATTAGGTCATTTCCCCAAGTAAGCAGGTTGGGGAGTTAGTGGAGGGGGAGTGGTTTAATGAAACCTCTAATGACTGTTTATCACCGAAGTGTATGCATGTGTAAAGATGAAAATGAGAAATGTTTAGGATTAGAAGTTATCCCCCAAATTAAAAGTAATTATAGGACCATATCTCAAAAGTATAGACACACAGATACAACTTGGTGAAGGCTTTCTTATTAGCCCTGTGAATTTGAGAAGCTTATTTAAACACAAGGGTTATAAAACAGGAAAAATCCTTTGCCTCACAGTCTTTTTATGAGGAGAACACTTTTTTCTTTTCTTTTCTACAATAAATCAAAAGATTCTTCATAAAATCTGTTATAGCATAGTTTTGGGATGATATTTTTTAACTCAGTGGTAATTTCATATGAGCCAAATAGCATAATCACAACTTGAAATATTTAGTTCTATGAATTATTCAATTATTACAAGGTAATTAAGATAATTTGTGATTACTATTAAGTGATTCAGTAGAAATACTTTATTATACAACATCTATTAATAACAATTTTAGCCTTAGTTTTTTTCCTCGTATACTTGTTCTTACACTTTTACAAAAGTGAAACTTGTTTTAAAGGTTATCTGCCTTGAACCTCAACTAAGGGGATTTAGTTCTTATGTACAAAAATGATGTCATTAAATGTACTTGTCACTACCTAAGGTATCCCCTGTCATGTACCCTGGACAGGATAGTATAAAGGCTCCAGTGTATGTAGCTTTGACCCCACTCTCCTGTAATAAGAGATAATAAATAGATCAATGTAGTGGATTCAACAAAATAATCAGATTAAAGACACAGCTCTATGGAGTGACCAAATTAGTCAAGTTATGTTTATTTTGTATGTTGATTAACACAATGATGCAATTCAGTTACACTATTGATACAGCAACGTCTTGAGTGACGCAGTAATATAAGCAGAGAATAAAACTATTTATGGTGAAAGTATAGAATCCTTAGCTCTCATTTCAAGTATCTGCACCTCTCCACACCTCTTTTGCATTTTAAAATGCTAATGATTCAACGTTTGCTAAATAAATACATGCTTAGATTTTTATTTTTAATAACTAAGAATTATTCTGTGAGTTAGTAGGACCTATTCAAATACTGCTTCTAAAAAGAAAATCTTTACTTTTCGTTTGCTGGCAAGTACACATTGGCTTTAAAACAAGATTTTATAGTCCTTTTATCTGTTTTTTTTCTGGAAGTTCATGAAGACTCAAAGACATAAATAAGACAAAATCGACAGTGTTGTTTTATTATATCTGAAAGTAAGCTGCAGACCTGAGCTCTGAAGGCTGGCAGATCTGTGTTATTTTAAGCTTGGTTGCAAATATGGGTAATTTAATAAGACAGTTTGTTTCTAGTTTTTCTGGACTATATAACCCCTGTCCTTTCCCTTCCCTGCACAAATTCAGAGGCCAAGCCGAGGTCAAATTTGGAGGACAAGTCCCGGTAATATAAATATGTGTTGCTGGGCGATGTTAACAGTGGAAGTGTGAGATCCACAGTCCTGCCCGCTGGCTTTTTATTCTCTTCGTTTTTGGAGAGAACGTTGATTGAAGTCTTTAAAAGCATTTTAGGTTGGCATGCTATCAATTTCTCAGCCCAAGTGGCAATTATCTGGAGAAGAGTAGCTGATTGCATCAATATGAGAGTTTTCACCTGGGTTTGCCAAGGCATTTTTTTTTTTTATTAAAATAAATTAACTAAATTTACTAAAGTTAAATATAGACTAGCATTTTTTTTTTGGTATGCTTCATGGAGGGATTACGGTATGCAATGGGGAAGATAGATGACCTAAGTCACGATGTGGTCTTAGGGTCATCAACAGTAGTGTTCCCAGAGTCCAGACTGGATGCTCCTGTCACCAGCGTGAAGGTTTGAAGACCAGTTAAAGACAACGTCATCCTGAAAGCAGTCACATAAATAATTTAATTACTATCAACTTCTCTCTCCCCATATCTGTGAATCAAACATATCTGTGCAAATTTGCCCCCTCCATCTTTAGATGCAGATGTGGAACCCACGATAAATCTATGTTGGCAAAATCTGGCCTCGACCTTCAATGTTTTCCCAAACTGCCATAATTTGTGAGACTTAACGAGCTTGTTCTGAGTATTCTGATGTGTCAATCAATTCGTCAATAGTTATGCCTATTGATGAGATATCTTTGTGTACAATCAAAAAAGAAAGAATTTCCACTTAGATTTTAAATGTATTATGAGGATTTTAGTAACTCATTTCCCTTTCATAATTAGGCACATATCAAAAAATGAGCTTGTAGTTTTGAACAGACATAACTGATAGAAGAAAAACTGGCATGGTAAGAGACAAGGTGAGACTTAAAACCTAGCTTTTCGGTAATTGATTTATGTCCGCAGGGGAGTGGTTGCTGACTATGTTTTTCTTTCCTCGCACACCAAGGTGTTAAAGGAAAGTGGTTCATTTCAGCCGACTGATGTGTGGGTTGCTATACATTGCAGAACCTCTGTTGCTGATGCACTTTTCTTAGCTTTAATTTCTGAAAATGAGATAATAATGCCAAGTTTTAAAAAAGAATATGGGAAACATGATACATTTATTATTTGGGAAAGTAATTTATAAATAGGAAATATATGAAATTCTTCAGATGTTTAATAACAAAATCCAGTATTCCTCCTGGAAAGTTAAATACATTTACTAACACATTCATTTTGAGGAAATACATTTGATGTATTACTGGTGATATAGGGTTTCTTGATCAGAAGTCAGTGGTCGTTAGGAATCTAAAGGAGGGTTTGCATAGGGGCATTCTATTTCCCTTAAAGAGCCTTTGAAAATTCCCATCACTCGAGGGACGAGTTATAAGTTGCCTTAAGAAGACCACAAACTGATCAGTTTCCCTCCCAGCCTTTTCCCTCATGGCCTGCAGACGAAGATTTTGTCACTTGGTTTGATAATTTTTTGTTTTTTTTTTTTTTTTGATTAATAGTTCAGTGGGTCATTTTTCCTGGTTTCAATTTTAATAACATATTTTTTGTTGTTGTTTGTGGTTCATAAATTTCTTTTTAAAATTTAGTTCAGTTCCTAGACCAGGCTAGCAATTAGACAGTTTGTTCACTTATTTACAAACTTCCCCAAAATAAATATCAAGTGGTATATTGAGTGAAGACAGTTTTTGGTCTTGTTGGCACACTGACATGGGTGTAATACAGTTAAGTAACTGTGGGAGAGTAATCAGTGTGGTCCAGAGGAAAAAGAGCTGCCCTGCGTTAAAAAATCCTGGATGGCTGAATGCCTGGCTCTGACAGTGATTGACTGAGCGACCTCAGAACAGTCATTACATCTACTGTGGGCTTCATCTGTTTGTAAAATGGGGCTGCACTAGTGCCTCATCCAGAATACGTACTGAATAAATGAATGTTGAATGCCGTTTCCTTGTGTCTCTGAAATACCCTAATTCTGTTTATTATTATTACAGAGACATTGTCTCAAGGATTGAAAGAGTTTTTGGGTCCACTCATTCAATGCTGACCAATGTTTCCTCCAATTGCTAAGTCCAGGGGAAAGAAACAAGGAAAAGAAAATCAAGTGTGTAAATCACAAAGACAACTCATTCTCGTTCTTTTATGATATAATCAACAAATATTTTCCCATGCTGCACTCAGATGACATATAAACGTGGCTCAACTCTGCCTGGTTGACTTTCATACCGGCTGTATCTGAAACTGAGTTCAATTACCTTAAGCAATTTATATTCACTTTTTAAAACTGTGCATAAAATCTGGCAAGGACAGCAACTTTGGTTAGTTGGCTGTTACTTTCTGGTTTTATCGATCTGGAATTAGCCCAAGACCCTCCTGGTGTGTAGCACATTTGATTTCTGAATTAAAACAGGAAATACTGAAGCAGATGAAAATGGAAACAGCCACCAAGTGGTATTTTCCAAACATGAATAAAATGTTGGTAAAGTGGAGGGGATTTCCATCACCAAAAACTTTTTTCATTTCCCTAACTCCATAAGAACTGTTTTTCCAATCTGGGATTGTGCTATCCCACTGACAGGCACTGATGAGAGATGAGCTGGAGATAAAGAGATGTCTCGGGAAGGCATGAAGCCAGAAGCTCACACCCAGGGGAAGGGCGAGTTACACCTGAAGATTGCCCAGGTGCCATGGGCCTGACGTTCACAGTGCTTTTGTTTTGCTTTTAAAGAATACCTCAAATGTAATGCATGTCCGTGGTTTCATGACTGTGCTCAGTGCAGGGGGTGGACTAATAATGTTCCCACTACATGAGACCTGAAACCTGGGCCCAACATCTGGGGGCCGATTTTGCAATCCTGTCTTTGCATCACCAGTGAAGAACTGCTCTCTGCAAACATGCAGGAAGCCAAACAGTGTTCTTTCACAGCATAAATAGTTGGCCTGCACATTCTTTATGGCCCGTCTTTCTACGGTACTTTCCATTCAAGATGGAATTGCAACAAGTACTTTCTGGAAAAGATATTGTCATCAGGACACACCTCCCAAAGTCTCAGAATTTAGCAGGTTAAAAAAATCTAAATGATTTCATGTTTTTTTGAACTATATGGTTAGATGCTTTGGTGAAAAATAAAGATATTTATTTGAAGACCCATGGCAGCTTAGTTTCTTGAAGGTTAGTATCGTCTCTGAGATCTATTATGTTAACTATATAAACATGACCTAATAAAGATTTTTAAAAAATCAGTGTTAAACCCATTGGTGGAGTTGAGAGTCCAAGAGGAATAGTTTCA
Source organism: Rhinolophus sinicus (assembly GCF_036562045.2). Taxonomy (NCBI): domain Eukaryota; kingdom Metazoa; phylum Chordata; class Mammalia; order Chiroptera; family Rhinolophidae; genus Rhinolophus; species Rhinolophus sinicus. The sequence continues at coordinate 102,101,582 of NC_133752.1, read as the reverse complement.
ATATTCTCTATTTCAGACACCTTGTAGTCAAGAAAAATGATACACTTATTTATCAATAAGTTATTTCTTTATCCCAAGGGAATAATTGGGTTGAATGGCCTACTTGTGGTATTTTGTGTAATAACTGAGGAAAATGATGTCTTCAAGGAGAAAGTGGCATGAGGTTGACCTCGTGTGTTTCACTTGCCAGTTCACTTCCCTTTTTGGGCGGACAAGGCTCATGAAAGCTATTTCAAGTTCATATGCAGAACGTGAAGGCTGTGAGGTGCGCATAGCCAGAGGGTTATTTGGATTCCATTTGGCCTTTTGATGAATTAATGGAATGAAATCGTTTATGTGAAAACCCTCTGATAAGTATGCATTCTAAATAAATGCATGGCATTAATTATTATTATAATCTCTCCACTAGAAAATACAGCATGTCCCCAATGTCAGCCCCCTTAGCTGATCTTTTTCATGATATTAACTATCTAGGAAAGCATCGTCTTCTTCTTTTCTCTCTTCTTTAGTCGTGCATTGAGTAGATTGTCTTTGTAGCAAATTTAATGCAATCACCGGCCCAAGTCTAGACAAGGAAAGGTACTTTAGCAGAACTAAAGAGGTAATTACTGTGCATAGCTTGTTATTAAATTAATATTAAAATAAGCCATTCCATTTGAGATGGTATAATTCTAAGAGAATTCACCTGCCTTATACTTATGAATGAGAAATGCCTTAGGTTAGACCTATTCCTGACAATCAAATAACACTTTCTCCGAATATCATGAGGTATGATAGTACTAGATGATACACATACTGGGCAAAACCAAGAAGCTCAACATTGCCTCATAAGAATCTACTTAGCTCTGTTTCCACACCTTTGGAAAGAAGGTCAGCAAAATACATATTATTCAGGAGAAAAATGTGTATGATGAAAAGCCTACTGCTGTTACATAGCTCATGATACCATTAACATTTAAGGACATTTACCACCAAGGAATAATATTATTTATGTGTTGGAATAAGGAGAGTTGAAATAAATAAGATCAGTACCTGCAAGTATTAACGTCAAAACATGTATAAATTCCTCCTAGTGAAAAGCAGATATACTTTATCTTTTTGTTTTCCTCTTGATTATCAAGTAGCAAATATTTATTTAGAACTCACAGGGGCATATGTCCTATGAGTAAGAAAATACCCCTGTCAAATAATTTGGTTTGGAGAGAGGAAGAAATAAGACATATGCAACAAAATACAGTAAGGGTTAAAATCAGTTTCTTGCTGGGTGCTAATCTGCGTGCCATTCTTGGGACCTCTGGGAAATTAGGTCCCGCCACTTGAGACTGTATGCATGAACTCTCCATAGGTCTCCCGGAAGATAATATTTGTCAGTTTTTTTCTCTCTAGGCCACAGGGTAAAAGAGGCTCAAAATAAAAGGGGTGGAAAAGTCTGACTTAGCCTTTTTGGGAAGTGCACCAAGAAGGGAGGGGATTTACCCTGAACGGAGAGACTTCTGGCTTAGTGCTGGACCACTGGTTCACAGGGAGCTGCGAATGACAATTTTGAGGGTGATACAGGACAGAACGATTCCCATGTCTTTCCATTCATTCCCTGGGGAATTCGATCTTAAGTTCTGGGAGGAGAACAGAGAGATACTTCATACATTGAATGAACAGTTCCTTTCTTGGGGTCGCCAAAAAGCTACATTCTCCAATTGGGGAACATCTTAGTCAGCTGGGGCTGCTACAAAGTACCATAGTGTGGGTGTCTTAAACAACACACATTTGTTTCTCACAGTTCTGGAGGCTGAAAGTCCAAGGTCAGGGTGCCAGCATGGTGGGGTTCTGGTGAGGACCCTCTTCTGGGCTGCAGACTGCCACCTTCTCCTTTTATCCTGTTTTCTACTAAGGAGCGAATATTTCTGTTTTTCTGTTTGATCACTTCTTCATTTTTCTCCATACATATTTCTTTAAGAAAAAATATTCTTCTCATTCTGATAGCTTCCCAATACTGTTTATTTGTGGTTTGTATATAAACTCTTCAAATACTCTCTGAGTAAGAGTGAAGCTCTTCAAATTATTCTCTGAGTAAGAATGAAGCTGTACAACCTGATTTCTTTCAAAGGGGCCATATTCCTTTTTCACTGACTGTTGTCCTTTCTTAATGCCCCTTTGAGTAGGTTTATATAGCAGATATTACACTGCAGGAACTCTTATTATTAAGGAGAAAGTATCAATTACATTTTTTTGGTTAAAAGTTATAAAATATTACATTTAAATCCAGCAATTCCATTTAAGTAAAATAATCAGAGGTATGTATGTTCAAGGATATTCAATTTAGAACTATTTAAAAGTTGGGAATAATTTGAAATTCCAAGAATAAACTAAGTTCACCAAATGATGGCAAATTGTGTTATGAAATATAATATACCCATTAAAGCCATATTGCGGAATTGTAACATGCATGCTAAAATGTTTACAATATTTTGCGAAGTAAACAAAGCAATGTGATTCCATTTTCATAAAGATAAAATTGTATCTAGCATGGATGACCCAAAATTTTATCAGTCATTATTTCTGAATGCAAATATTACTGTTGATTTTTCTTTTTATTTGTCTAGGGTCTCTAAGTTTTGTGCACTGAAAAATGTATTACTTTGTATTTATAAAAAAGTAAATAAAATATGAAACCAATTGATCTGGTTCACGAACTTTGGTTACAAATTTTTCACTTTAAAATTTTTTTCCCAATTATTCTTTTGAAATGCTACTTGACCTTATTAACAGAAGGTTCATTATCTGAGACTCTTCTCTAACTCCTAAATCTTCCAAGGCTACTACTACTTGATCCAAATAGGCTGGCATTACTTCCAGATGGCTGGTGGAGGTGACAAGTCAAAATTCTAGTTGGTCCACTGGGGCCATTTTTGAATGCTGATTTGAGACCCCATTCAGTGTCCTCAGGTAGGTGCTTTTCAACTGCTCAGGTGATGCCTCCATGTTCTTGATTCCTCCCAATACTGCAGAAAATGCTCTTGTAGCACTTTCTCATGATGGTTAGTATGCACAAGAGCACACAGTGAGCCAGGATGAACAGATCCAGTGAGACTTGTCTCCACTGCTTGCCATGACAGTTATGACAATACCAGCCCCACCCACTGACTTATACTCCATGTTGAGCCGTGATTGACAACCCAGATTCTCCCTCCCTCTGGGACCTTGGTGTCCTTTTCTGCCAGAAGAACTTAGGTGAAGGTCTCTTCAAGGTCTACTCAACCAAGTTGCTGAGTAGACCATGCTTATAACTTTAAAATCTGCATTATTGAAATGTGTGCATTGTTTTTCTTCCCTTTCCAGAAACCTCTTTATGCAAATTGATCCAACCGAAATTTTCCTCTCCCTTTGCTCTGATTGGTCAACATTGGCTAGTGAAATAAAATATTCTATGATATACTTTTTCCTGAATAATGAGAATTTGTTTCCATTATGTTTGCATCCCTAAGAGAAACAATTTAGATTACCCTTTAAGAAAGTTCACCACCAAGCTTTCTGCCTATAGAAAGAAAAAACTACCAAGTTTACTCAATTAAAAAAAATCCTCTATATAAAGAAACAAGAAATGTTTTGAGGCTAGAGTTGAATTTAAAGACAGCTTGGTACAAGGCCCTACTTTGGCAAAGGATAAGTATGAGTTTCCAGAGGTAAGTAACATGTGTCACAAAGCAAATTAGCAGAAGAATCAGTGACAGAATCTGGGCCTGCTGCTGCCTGGACACGTGTTCAACTATTTTTTGTTTTTTTGTTTTGTTTTTGCTGCATGGTCAAATATGGCCATACAGAATGTCTTCCTAAGTTGCTGGCAATAGCCACTACTAACTATCACCAGCTTTAGCCACGGCAGGGACATTCTGTTCTATAGTTATATACATACAAAAATGTAAGATTGGGCAAGCAGGTAAGCCTTTTGTGTGCATAATTAATAAATACATTCCTAAAACATTTCCTCCATATTGTTTTCATCACTTACAAGTAAAGATTTCTCTCTAATATGTTCTAGTACTTTAACATAAAAATCAGAAAATTCTGTCAGACGGTTAGGCATTTCTTACGCTCAGCTACCGTGTTTCCCCGAAAATAAGACCGGGTCTTATATTGTATTTCCCTGAAAATAAGACTGGGTCTTATAATAATTTTTGCTCCAAAAGATGAATTAGGGCGTACTTTCAGGGGATGTCTTAGTTTTTCTTGTACAACAATCTACATTTATTCAAATGCAGTCATGTCATCTTCTTCTGGAACATCGTCATAACGTACGAAATGCGTCCATCTGGCTGACAATCTTAACTGGGGCTTATTTTCGGGGTAGATCTTATTTTCAGGGAAACACGGTAGATGTCTTCCTTAGGTAATTTTAAGGACCTCAACCCCTTACCTAATGGTTAAGGAAAGAGAAGCAACTTGGCTTGCTTCTGATTTGTTTGTAGACACCTCTGCAACCAACTTGTGTGAATGACACCTCCATTGGGGATATTTAGGTTATCAAACCCAATAGTACAGGGTATTCCTGCACAAGAATCCTAGACCTTAGATGCGAAGTGCATGAGATATTAGCAACTTTGTGAACACATCTTATATTTTGCTTTTTTTGCCCCAGCTTATTCCTTGCTTCGGGCGTAAAAAGGATTTGATAAGCATTTGGGGTTTGAGTTTCTCTTTGGGAGGGGCTTCTGTTGGGTTACTGCTTAGTAACATATGAAATAGGCACAGGTAACATGGTGGGAGTGTAATAACTTCAGTGCAGAAAAAAAAAATCCCAATCAAGAGAACAGCTTTGCTATTAATATAATCATGAGAAACTACAAATAAACTACAAGCGTTCACAGTAGTAGAATGACTCAACTGTTGTGAAGTTTGAATTTCTCTCATTGTTTATATCTAAATATGAAACATACCTGGCAACGGCATGAGATAGAACATGCCTTCTCATTTTTCCATATAATTTACACCATGTGTTTGGCCAAAAGTGCTGATTACAAAATAGGACTGCAATTGGAGAGCACAGCGATATGGATTTCCACACCTATGGCACAAGGCTTGGTTTGTTTTGATTAAATAAATAATTGTGATCTAATTTCATAATGTTGATCACAGTTTCATCTACTGTGCCTGGAAGGAGAGGAAAATATAGGAGGGGTATAGAAAAGTGCAAACTCATTAAAAATTGTCTGTAATAAATTATAGATCATTACATTTAAAGAAAAGTGTGGTATTATGTTTAATTAAACAAAGCTTGCAAAGTGTTTTGTGAACTTTGCTTGGACAAGCACTTTATTAAAATGTATGTTTCATGGAGTATTTTGAGAACATGTAACTTGGGGACCAGATAGATAAATTATCATGAAAAATTACTTGCATGGTATTTTGTTTAGCAAAATATCTTATGCTAAGAAGGTGAGGTACAGAATGCCTTTTCAATTCTTGAATGTCAAAATCAACACATTTGTTCATAAGATGTTTACAAGGAAAATAAAAAAACAACAAACAAACAAACAAACAAAAAACAATGTGACATAGTTTTCCTTGGCTACAAAATAGGTTCCTGGAAGATAATGAGTATTTCAGCAGCAAGTTCTTGCTTTTTCGTGATGTTATCACATCTAGGCCTATTCTCAGGGAGTTTTTTTAAGCTAATAAATGAAGATGAGTCCTAGGAAAACATGGTCAAACTTCAGTAAATCGGTGTGCTTCCTGATCTCTTTACTTAGGGGAGCTCCAGATGATGCCCACGATCGGGCAGAGCAAACCAGATACCTTTTCACTGTCAATCAAAATATTTGGCCTGAAATATATTCCCAAGTACCCGGGGGGCTGAGGGGCGGGGGTAGATGAACTTCATTTGTCGACAAGCATTGTTTTAAGCAGAATCTACATCCAAATTTGGATTGAGATTCATCATTCAAATCGTACCTGTAAGTATTTTTAGACCGATAATTCAGTTAACCAGTTATATGGCAAACTGTTTTCTGTTCACTGGCTAGAGGGAGGTATTAATTTTGAGTAGATATAGACAAAGTCTGGGACATAAAAACAAAATTTTAACTTAAAAAAAAATCTAAAGTGAAAATTTTAACATAAATATTTTAATATAAGCTTTAAACTAAAAAACTTAAATTACTGAAGTCATTTTTCATGATTTCATGTACCACAAGGAAGCACCTCATGCCGAGAGGCTTGGAGAGAAAGAGAACAAAGAAAATTATCAGCAGCAGTGTAAAAGGCGAGGATATGTGAGATGAAAATACAACATGTTATGTACCTCACACAGGTGTGCTAGAGCCATGTGAGGTGTTATTAGAGATGCAATACACAGATGAGCGTGCAGTTTACTACATGGAATTCACTGTGAGGTTGGTGGGGCGGGGGTGTGATAAACTATGCCTCTGGGTAAAGTATTTTACAAGGTAGAACCTCGTGATTAATCTGAAATGGATGAATACAATGAGTACGTTATAGAAGGTCAGAGGCAGAAGTTCCAAGTTGGAAGATCCAGCTAAGGGGTCAGAGATTTCTGGGAGAAAGTTGAGTCCAGGTTGGTCCTTAGAGATGAGTCAACAGGTTGGGGAGAGCATCTTTATGGAGAAAGATGCAATTCCAGGAAAGGGGAAACATAAGTAGATTAGCTGGGTATAATTCTACTTCAAAACTTTAGAACACATTGTGGCTTATGGAACATTTTCATGGACGGTATTTCATACAATTCTTACCACAACCTGGTGAGATACTTGGGACAGTTGTTACCACACAAGTTTATAGAGGTGCAACATGCAGTTTGTTATAAGCACTACTGTTGGATCTCAAACACATGTACTTGACCTTCTCTGGCTTACTACAATGGTTAAGTGATAGTGTGTGGAATGCCATAGTGGATTGGCTTAAAGGGAAAGAGCGCTGCCAGCAGAATGGCAGAAGGAACCCAAATTCTTTAAAAAAAAGAAAAAAAAAAGAAAAAAGAAATCATTAAAAAAAAACAAAACTAAGCATAACCTGAAATACTTCACAAATTTATTATAATAACTAATAAAGAGATAAACTTTTAACAATCATTTTCAACCTAAATCTGAGATGAAGATGCACAAGAAAGATTTTAAAAAGTAAGATGAACATGGCAAAAACAAAACAAACAAAAAATAAAGACAAGAACAGTGAAACATCAAAGCATAGCGGGGAGTTCCATGCGATTTGTATTTTCTAGCCTTTATGATCCTGGTGGATTTGTATCTCACCTATTATAATTCAGCGATCTCCACTCATTATGAAGCAGAATATTACATATGTACATTTCCCCATGGACCTATGTGACCTTGACAACTGAAAATGTGCCACCAAGCGTAAGGCCATCTTTCCAATATGTCAACAGAAATAGATCACTTAAGCAGAGTGGCATATATTTTTGAGGCCAATTTGTCTACCAACATGAGTTCACCTATCTCAGAACAACATACAGAGAGGCAAGAGTTTAAAATGAATGAAAATATATTCAATCCATAATCAAATGAAAATGTTTTGGGACTGGTGCCAGAAAGTGGTCTTGAATTAGACTTTCTTTAGCACCTAAAATTAGCCATCTGGAATTCTATTTTAAGAACCATTCAAATTTTTTAAATGAAGGATTTGCTTTTTGATGAGGAAACTATAATTTCATTGTAAATATGGAACATGTTGTCCTTGACTCTGAATGTACAACTGACTCTGAAATTCCAGGTGATGAAAGAGGTAACATCGTTAGCCACCTGTTTTACTGCCAGTAGTGAGGAGAGAAACTGTCAACCAAAAAAGAGTATTGTTCTAGAATATTGGTAATTGTTACAATGAAACTTATTGGTAAAAAAGAAAAAGTTCAATCTTTTTATTAAGTGCTAAAGAATCACAAATAGAAGCAGTGCACCACAGGAAGTTTCGTAAACTATTGATTATTGTGGGAAGAGGTCTGAAATTTTGTTAAAGGACATAGTATTCTTACATTTTATTTCCATGAAGATTACAAAATGTACTTGTAGTGGCATTTGCTATTAATTAAAGAATGTGATGTTATTACAAATATTTAATATTAACACCATTTTAAAAGCTAGGATATTTTAAATTCATTTTAACACTACAACTAATATTTCTTCAGGAATATCACTATGTGACATACAGCCCTCATTTGTTTAACAGATATTATTATTTGACTATTATAATGTCAGATATTATTCTAGGTGTTGAGGCTAGAATTATGAACAGGGGGAACATAATACCTGCTTCCTGAATTGTATTAAAAAGAAATAAATGAGCAGTAATACAATATGGTGATGAGGTTCTGGCATAGCATGCTAGGAAGGTGAGCCCATAAAAATATATGCTTCAGATTAAATTGTTTTTAAATAAACTGCTAAGAACTGTTCTAATTTTCTGTGTGGATTAAAGTTTTATTGTATTAATTATAATAGTATCTGCTCTTTGTCTAGCCTTAGTATGGCTTTTACACTCATTCATCCACTTAACTCACACCACCGGCTGTTTGAAGTAGGTGGTATTAGTCATCGTTTGAAGAACTAAAGCTCAACAGAGCAAAAGAGTCCTCCCTCATCACACTTTGGCAGCTATCTGACAGAATCTGTGATCTTCACACCATGTCACATAAGCTCCCTGAGTTGAGTCAGTTGTAGCACGTTGTGGAATAGGTATGCTCTACTGACTGATCAAAAGTCTTGATTACAAAGAGTTTTTGCTGTAAAGATTTTGTATAAAAAATAATTTGGTTAAAAAAATAAGCTTTAAGCCAAGTGCATTTAGTTATCTATTGCTACATAACACATTATCCCAAAACACAGTGGTTTAAACACAGATTTTTATTATCTCAGTTTCTGAGGCCAAGAATCTGTGAGTCACTTAGCGGACTGGCTCTGAATCTGGGTTTCTCAAGCGGCTGCAATCAGGATGTCAGTCAGGGCTGTGGTCTCATCTGAAGGCCTGACTGGACTGGAGCATCTACTTCCTAGCTCCCTCACGTGGCTGTTGGCTAGGGGCTTCAGCTCCTCAGTACATGGACCCCTCTAAATGCTGTTCAGGTCATGGCCATGAGCTTTCCCCAAAGCACATGATCAGAGAACGAATGACAAGACAGAAGCTACAGCGTCTTTTATAACCAAATCCAGAAATGACTGGGTCTGGGTCCAATCTGGAGAGTGGAACCAAATGGCAAGTTGAATAGGGTAAATTTACTATAAAGAATCATTAACTGTACCAAGAGGCTGGAATAAGGAGAGATTAACTAGTAAGTAAAAAGAACCCTAAAGAACATAGGAATAGAAGAAATAAGAAAAACTATTTTAGTATATGTGCTGACAAAGCGAGCACAAGAAAAACTATTACCTCTAGGAACTCAAAGATCTCAAGGAAGAGATCCTTCCCTAGGACTGAGATCCTTACCTTGTTATAGGAGGTGCGGCCATGACTCACTGAATGTCGGGGACGTCACCACAGCACTGTACTTATAGAACTTACTAGAAATCTGCCCAGAACGGTTCTGGGGAAAACTCTTCCTGGGCCAAGTCTCACTAGGGACACTCAGAAGCCATCTGCTCTTCGAGAGCCTGGTGATGAAGAAGCTGGCCTTACAGCAGGAATGGGGTCTGGAGAACCACAGGTCCTTCAGGAGCCTGCCCATTGAGCCCACTGGAACCAAGAAGTGAAAACCTTTTCCTCCTGCAAAATCTCTACAGTGCCCTTTATTAACAAAGTTTAATGTAGTACCTGGTGGCAAAGGAAGACCACTTAAAGGGCCCAGATCCATTTTCACTGAACAGGTAAACAAGGTGAATTTGCAGTTGTGAGGCAATAACGTATCATCACTTCTACCACAAATTATTGGTCACACAGATTATCTCTGGTACACTCCAGGAAGAGATTACACAAAGGTGTCACTCCCAGGAGGCAGCAATCATTGTGTAAGTTCTTGTCACACTTTGAACGCTTCCTGCAAGTGTTTGTGTTCAAGGAGACAGAGGATGCTGGCTGCCATACCAAGTCTTGGAAAAAAAATATTTTCCTGGTTATTGTTCTTTAAGAAACTGTGAATATTCATCTAAGCAAACAGCAATCACAAAATTGCAGTTGAAATGAGTTTGCCTCTGACTTTGAAAAATAAATAGCTTGGTATGTGTGTGTGCTGTATTCATTCCATGATTTATGATGGGATTTTCTTCACTACCCGATAAATGTAATGATACACTTGGCACAAAAAAGACATATTGTGATGTTAGGAGTTACAAACACATTATGAAATAAAACTTTCACAAAAAACTATTAATGAATTTTAGATATTAGTTTACTTAATCTGACTCGTTTAGGAAGAAAACATATTGGATACCTCCTAATTTATTGGCCTATGAGTTTCAAAAGTTTGCTCTCACATACTTTTTAGTTTTATCGTAAAACGCTTTCCTGCCAGAAACAACTTTATTTGTATTCTCCCATCATTCACAAATTACTCCCAGTTCAAACAGCAAAGAGTCTGTAGTTACACAATATTTTTCATTTCCATATTCCCTTTCAATTATTTCACCCAGCAGATAGCAACCATCATTTTGTGTGTTTTAAAAAGCACCGTACATTACATTTAGTTGAATAATAATGGATTCTATGTGATGATGAATAATAGAATGATGAATGAGTATGGGAAATTAATATAGAGGGAAAACTGTAGACAATCATGTAGAGATAATAAAAAAAGAAAAGCTAGTATCATCTTTAATAATTTAAATGATCATGTTACATCTATATTTTCAGTATCTTCCAACATATCAGTTAACCTATAGCACCAGTTATTATTATTTTCGGGAGTCAGTCTCCATTGAGAATATCACGAAAGCTATGACCATTCTTCCCTCTCCCCACCAAATGCACATATATGCAATTCATGTACTTCATGGATCTCCTGAAGCCATAAGTAGAGTATATTACACTTCAATGTACCATGGACTTTAGGTTTAAAATTATAAATTGAGTGTGAAGGGGGTCATTTGTGGTAACACCTGTTTCTTAGTCATATTACTGGTTGAGAGAGATTTGTTTTTCAAGGCCAAAGTGTGCCATAACACAAGAAGAAACTTCACAATAAAATGTAGCATTCACACGAAATACATAACATTAAACTGAGCCTATTATAGGACACCAAATATTTTGTTTTGTTGGCCAGACAGCTCAGATTTCTTATTTTACGTGCATACTCTGTATGCGACACCCCAAACAGTCCTCCTACACCATCATCCACACATATTTACTAATTTTCCAGTGTATTCAACTCATGTAGAAACTAGGTTGGACAGATTAAGTCAAACTTCTTTAGAGGTTGTGTGTCATAGCTGAATCAGAACTTTCCAGAACGCCAGTTTACGTTCCTCTAGCTCAGGGGTGTCCAAACTTTTTTCAACGTTTTTCACCAAGGGCCATATGCGGTGAAATACACAAACAGCCGGGCCACTCACTCGAGGTGAAGTACGTATTGCCTCACCTGGTTTATTTAAGTAAATTAAATATATTTTTGGAATTTGCTGTGGGTCAATAAAAAATGGATCACGGGCAGCAGTTGGCCCACAGGCCGCAGTTTGGACACCCCTGCTCTAGCTTGTCTGATGGGCAGCATGGAAAACCAAAAAAAGGATGGAATAAAATACAAAAAAGTTACTGATACAATTGTAATGATGTTAGCTTTTGAGAGAAATTTAGCCCTGGAAAGAAAATACAACATAAAGCAAGACAAGCCAGGGCAGAATTTTGCACATTCCAGTGAAAGTTTCCATGCAATCCTGCCCATGGATAGACCCTTAAAGGATATGACCCAGGTGAGACTTACCTGCTGAAGGCAACTCATCTACAATGAGCAAATTATCTTCCCCTGAGGGGCATGCTATAATGTCAGCCACATGCTTCGGGGGGAAAAAAAAATCATGTGTTCCTAGAAGAGGAAGAAACTAGGGGCTAGCAGAGGCTTGCCTAGAAATGGAATTGAAATATAAGCTGAGAACTTTTAGTTGATTTAAATTGAGAGGGTGTTCCAATTAGGTTACTAAATGTTTCTGACAAGCAACAGATTCTAATAAGGGAGCGACAGTGGCTTCACACAGAAAGGAATTTAACAAATTTTGGCACTGTAATATGCCCTAAGGAGATGAGTGATGAACATGAACTTCTAAAGTTGGGGCGACTTTGGTTCCAGTAAGATGTGGAGTAGCTTAACACATAATTAGTATTTGAGCATCTAATAGAAAATATTTCTGTTTTATTCCCCCAACCACCTTTCTCTTTCCACAAATGTGTGCATGCATAATGTTGCCCCCACAAGTGCTATACATTTATAGAGGTTGGACAGTGCTGAGGTATTGGGAATGGTGCCTAAAAATGTCAAACAAAAAAATTAACTTCTGCTTATTGAATCCAAAAGATAGATCCAACACTTCCATGTAATACATGTATTTATGGATAGCAAGAATAGAAAAGAACTACCTTATAATATAATTTAATGTGTGTGACTATATATTTGGGAGAAAGCGATGGAGGTACACCTGTACCTTGGAAACTTCAAATGCTGTTTTGTAACTGTAATGATGAGATTATGTGAAGGAAAGTGTCAAACGATTAGAAATGCCATTTTTTTTATTAGACACAGTCACTGAAATCTTTGATTTATTTATTTCTTAGTAAAGCTGAAGATAGTATTTAAAACCAGTGTGCCTATGTCAAATGGATGACAGATAGGAGATCGTGTTATAGGCATAACATTCCAGCTGTGTTTTGACACTGTTGAGTACAAACCACAAATGGCTCTACAGGTAATGTGCACAATGGCTGACCTTTATATCAACTTTTTACTTTCTGTTTACTTGATATGAATATATGCCCTTCTAAATGATGATTTGTCTCCTATAGAGCAAGTTACGGCAGTCAGAGAGGAAAACAGGACAATGACGTTAACTTGTTAGTGCGGGATTACCAAATCAGTTACTTTGGATAAATAAATCATTTTAACCAGGTCAGTTACCTTCCTTACCATCATCAAAGTTCTGGCAGTTTCGTGAGGAGAAACCATTGGGCAACTCAAATATAGATAGATATAGATATGATAGGTACAGATATGATAGATATAGATACAGATATAGATAGGTTCAGATGAAAATATAGATACACATAGATATGTGTATAGAGCTGTTAAACATGCATAGATTGTTCATGTTAAATTTAATTACTTATATGAGCCAGAAGATATTCATTACAAACTTAAACGTAAGGAAATATAGATTCATAATATACTGCCACATTTAACCATGTGATTTTATCTATTGTCTATGATAATTGGTAAATTAAATGTTTACACATAAAATTTTAAATTCTCTTATAGTCTTCTTTAATTGAACCTTGGAGTTATCTAGTTTATCAGGTAAAATTTCCTTTAAAATATTGTGGATTTCCTATGTATCAGATTATAGTCAGATACATTAGAGAAAAGCCATACTCACAAACCTCTTCAAGACAGGTCCTTTTCTACTTTGGCCTGTGAGTGGGATGGTATGAGACATTATCCTTCGGATTCTTAGAAACCTTTTTTCCGGATGACAGAATCTGAGTCACTAACTTCTGTCATTCTAAGGTCTTTACCAAAAAACTTTCAGCTACATCCTTGAATTAGTCTTGACGCTGAGGCCAAGTTCCCTTGTATCTGTTTTTTTTTTTTTTTAAAGCCATTTTTTTACTTTGAGGATCACTTGCTGACTGGAGAGACTTACTTGGACACTCTATATTTCCATTAAATTCTGATTAAACTCTGAACAGCCCCTTCTTTAGCTTATTTATCTCTAATCTTGTCTACAAATAAAAGAAGACAGCTCACACTTCAACATTCCTTCCTGGAATCTCCCCCAACGAAATCCACAAGTTTTGAGGTACTTTTTCCATTTTCTGAGTTACTATAGGTGGCACTTTCATTTTCTTTGTTTTTGCAAATACATAATGCTGGCTTCCATTTTTTCCAGCCTTCGAAGCAATTTCCCCACTACCAGGCTCCACTAAACAGTCTTCTTGCTGTTTTCCCAGTCTCTCTATGAGCGCCACTCCGAAACACAAATGCGCATGTCTTGGGTTTGTCATGGGATATATCTAGATATGCCAAGTTCTGCATTACTTGTTTATTGTTGTGTGCAAAGGCTCCAAAACAACTGGCTTAAAATGATATTCTATTTGCTAATGATTTTGTGGGTTAAGCTTTAAATTAAATGTTCGTGTCCCTCCTGCCCAAACTCATACATTAAAGACTTAACCCTCAGTGTGATGATATTTTGAATGCGGCCTTTTTGAGATAATCATGCTTAGTGGAGTTCTTGAGGGCGAGGCTTTCATGATGGGATTAGTGCCCTAGTAACAAGAGACATTGGAAAGCTCTCTCTCTCTCTCTCTCTCTCTCTCTCTCTCTCTCTTTTCCCAGCCATGTGAGGACACAGCAGAAGATGGCTGTCTGCAAGCCAGGAAGAGAGCCCACACCAGAAACCAACCGTACTGGTACCTTGGTTTTGGGCCACTAACTTTCATAAATGTGATAATGAAAATTTCTGTTGTGTAAGCCACCCAGTTTTTGGTATTTTGTTATGGCAGCACAACCTGAGTAATACAGATGTCCTCCCAAAACCTTGTGCACAAATGTTTATAGCAGTTATTCATAATACTCAAAATATCCATCGATGGATAAAAGGATAAACAAAATGTGGTATATCTAAAAATGAAATAGTATTCATCAATACATTGGAAAGAAGGACTGCCGCATGCATGAACCTTGAAAATATTATGTTGAGAAGTCAGACACAAAAGGCCACCTATTGTATGATTCTATTTATACGAAACATCTTGGAATAGACAAATCCATAGAGACAGGTAGTAGATTAGTTGGCAGAGGACAGAAAGGAATGGGATGTGACTGCTAATGAATACAGGATTTCTTTTTGGGGTAATGAACATGTTCTAAAATTAGATAGTGGTGATGGTTGCACAAATTTGTGAATATACTAAAAACCACTGACTTGTACTCTTTAATAGGTTGAATTTTACAGCATGCTAGCTATATCTTAATAATGCTATTATAAAAATTAATTTTATATGTTTTTAAAATACTTTCTAAACATGGCTACTAGAAATTTGAAATTACCTTTGTGTCCTGGCATTATATTTCTATTGTTCTAAAGCAAGCATTTATGGGGTGAGGGAGTAGGATATTTAAATTCAGTGTTAACTGTACTGTGAGAAAAGAGAACAGCTGTTTAAAAAGGATAATATGTTAGAAATCCTAAAGATATCGTATGGCTGAAACAAAAGATTATGTTTAGAAGAGGATTTGTAGGAGATGAAACTCGTTTTGGAAACTATCCTTATGTAATGGAGTATCTTGAAAACCATAGAAAAAACTTCTACTTGATTATCAAATTTTTATGTTTCTTTCTTTTCTGTTTTACTAGCTGTTACAGAAAATATTCCCACTGAGAATATATTTCTTCAGTTAATTATTTTATATGAATGTGGAGACAGTTGGTAGAGTATGTTGATAGGATTTTCAAATATTTAGGTGTCACAAAACACTACAAAGAGTATCCAAAAATAAAATATTAAAAGAAAGCACTTGGTATAAAACCAGTCCTTTAAATCAAAGAAAACTTTAGCAACGATTTTTTTAATATTGCTAAGTGATTTTGCCTTCCAATTGTTAATTAAGCTTTTATTATCTTTGGCCTATATATTCTTTTTTTAAAAAATACATCCAAATAACTCTAAATACCACACCCCCCCCAGAATGCATACAGTTAAGTTTGAAAGAGTGCTCCATATAATTTGAGTGATCCATCACTTTTAGGTAACTGATGCAGAAAAACATGTTAAACTCTGCTGTTATAATGGAGTTTTTTTTTTAAATGGATATATTATGTGAAATCACGTTGCCATCTTGGGGATCTAGAGAGGCAATAAAATTATCACTTGGCCTGTCTGAATTCACAAGGTGAGAAAGGTGTGTTCAAACTGGTAGTAAAAAGCTATTCTGTGTTTTGAAACATTTCCCCACGTGTATTTTGGTGAATGGAACCTGGAAATTTTTGGTGGGTTTGTGAAGGTGGTTGGGGTCGTCTGGTTTCAAAGACCTTGTCATTCAATAACTATTACTGATTAGTTCTTTAACATGAACTTGTGTCTGTTTATGTTAAAAATAAGATTAAGAATTGTCACATATTGTTTAGTCAGGAATGTCTTTTTTTTTTTTTTTTTTTGCTTTAACGAAAAGCATTCAATGGAAAATGATTTGTGTGGAAGTTAGAGCTGTTTCCTTAATTCCTCATGTCTCCATTTTACTCTCCTGTGCTTCCAGTTGCATCAACACAGAGCACATGAAGAAGTGTCAACATTTAAGGGCTGCACAATCTTTGTACTTGTAATGCTTTACTCAAGTCTGGATTTGTCCATTGTACCAAACAGTTCTCTCAATGATCTGAGAAGACAAATTATTTCAAAGAATTAAGGACTATACTAATCATTAAAGTTCAAGTTATTTGTCTTTAAAAAATAACCTACAGAGTAGTCCCCCTTATTGGTGTTATCCAAGACCCTAAGTGGATGCCTAAAATTGCAGACAGTACCAAACCATATATGTACCATGTTTTTTTCCTATACACACCTATGAGAAATTTTAATTTATAAATCAGGCACATTAACAACAATAACTCATAATAAAACAGAACAATTATAACAATATACTGTAATAAAAATTATGTGAATGTGGTCTCTCCCTCTCCCAAAATATCTTTTTCTACTGTACTCACCTTTTCACATAAAGGAAGTACTTTATGGCTTTTTTTTGGCATATCTGAATTGCCAGCATCACTATTCTTGTGCTTAGGGGCCATTATTAAGTGAAATAAGGGTTACTTGAACACAACCACTGCGATATCATGACAGTTGATCAGAAAACAAAGAGGGCTACTCAGTGACTAACAGGTTGGGAAGGTTTATAGCCAGGATATCCAGGATAAAAGGGATGATTCACTTTTGGGCAGGATTGAAGGGATGGCATGAGATTTCACCATGCTACTCAGAATGGTGTACCATTTAAACTTAAGAATTATTAATTTCTGGAATTTTCCACTGGATATTTTTGAACCACAGGTGACTGTTGGTAACTGAAACTGTAAAAAGCAAAGCCATGGACAAAAGGAGATTACTGTATAATTTTCTCTATTTTACTTGGTTTTGAAGCATTAGTATTATAGTTTTTATGTATATAAAAGTACATTTATCTATAGCTACTAAAAAGAATATATCTGAAGTGAAATTCAACGACAAAGTGAAATGAGCTATTACATAGTTTTCCATGAATATTCATGTCTGATAAAGTGATCTGCTTTAAAAAACAGTATACAGAAAATATCTTTACAACAATATAACTGATAATAATTAATATTACAGTTGTATATTTCATAATAGTACATTAATTGTTTAAACAATGGTAATCCAGAATATATTATGCAGCAATATTACTCATCAGAATTTCATTTTGAGTCAGAATGCCCCAATTTTTTATGTTAATTTGGGAAATGAGAACAGATTTCATTGCCTATAATGTTGTTAATAGTTTATATTTAAATATTAACAGAATATTTCAATATATTATCTCATTTAATATATGTATATACCCATTTCAATTGGCCCACTTTCATAATTTTCTAGTCAATTGCTGATATTCTTACTAAGAACTATAAAGACTTTTACAGAATACTGTGAATAACAAATGGGTATTTTCCTGGTATATTTAGATCATTACCTTAGTTAATCAATCAAATAGAGAAAAGTCCAAAACTTTAACATATGCCAAGCTGCTACAAAACTCCCTGGCTTTATTTCATCAAAATTAATTGAAACTCCCTCTCCAATCTCATTCATGTCTAGTGTCCTCTATCAGCACTTGTATCACAACTCATCTGAAAACTACCAAATCTTTCCTTTCACTGTGAATCACCTCCAGTCAAGGAGAAAAAGTGCAGAATAGTCTCTTTACTCTATGGCTGCACTTAGAAATCTTTCTGAAAGCTGAGAATCAAAATGTGCTATACAAAGCATGTGTTATGGTGGAAAACAGTGATAATTTTGTAAAGGTCCTAGTTAAGTCAAGTTTCTCCTTTCCCATCTTACCACTATTTTTCCTACATAATTCTATGCTCAATGCCCTCCAAAATATACAAGGAAAGCCAAAGTATGACATAGTGAAAGAATAATTGGTTGGGGATCAGGAGACAGGTTACTATTTTCAATTTTATTATTGTAGCACACTTTATTTTTAATGAGTCCATTTTATGTTTCTGCTATTTTTTTCTGTGTCCTACCTATTACCTATAGGAAAGTTTGCCAAATAGAAAAATCAAAGAATACAAAATCAAATTATTGTATTTTGAGTTTCAAAATGGAGATCTAGCCAAAAAAATAAAAACAATAGGAAGAATCATTTTTTCTTCTTTTAACTGGTTAAAGATTTGTCACATAGGGAAGAAGGGGGGACTATCCAGAGGAAAAAAGAACTGAGATAGACGCCCAACTTTCAAGAAGGGTTTTTATGCCCATCCCTCTCCACTTAGCCAAATTTGTGATGGGCAAAGGGGTACATAATAGAATCCCATGTGTATCAGTCTGGTTTCTCCAGAGAAACAGAACCAATAGGATACATAGAGATATATAAGAGGAGATTTATTATGGGAATTGATTATAGAGATTGAGTTATGCCAAGATACCATCTGCAAGCTGGAGAATCAGGAAAGCAAGCGGTATAATTCAGTCTGAGTATGGAGGTCCGAGAACAAGGAGCTGCAGTGTCTGAAGTCAGGAGAAGATTGATGTCCCAGCTCAAGAAGAGTGAGAGTGAGTAAATGCTTTGACATTGGTCTTAGTAATATCTTTTTGGCTATGTCTCCTTGAACAAGGGAAACAAAAGCAAAAACAAACAAAAGGGACTATATCACACTAAAAAGCTTCTGCACAGTGAAGGAAACCATCAACAAAACAAAAGACAACCTACTGAAAGGAGAAGATATTTGAGGGGTTAATATCCAAAATATATAAAAACTTATACAACTCAATATCGAAATAACAAAGAATCTGACCAAAAAAAAAAAAAAAAGGGCAGAGAACATGATTAGACATTTCTCCGGAGAAGTCATACAGATAGCCAACAGACATATGAAAAGACACTCAACACCACTAATCATCAGGGAAATGGAAATCAAAACCAAAATGAGATACCACTTCTCACCTGTCATAATGGCTCTTATCAAAAAATCAACAAACAAGTGTTGGTGAATATGTGGAGAAAAGAAAACCCTTGTGCACCCTTGGTGGGATTGTAAACTGGTACAACCACTATGGAAAACAGTATAGCTATCACTCAAAACATTAAAAGTAGAATTACCATCTGACCTAGCAATTCTACTTCTGCGTATTTCTCTGATAAAAAACAAAAACACTAATTTGAAAAGATATATGCACCTCCATTTTCATTGCAGCACTATTTACAATAGGCAAGACATGGAAGCAACCTAGGTATCCACCAACCGATGCATGGATACAGAAGAAGTGATATACATACACAATGGGATATTATTTAGCAAAAAAGCAAAGAAAATATTGCCATTTGTGACAACATGGATGGACCTAGAGGGTTTTATGCTAAGTGAAAAAGTCAGAGAAAGATAAATACTATATGATCTCACTTACATGTGGAATCGAAAAAAAAATAAAAAAACAAACAAAACAAAATTAAAACAGACTCATAGAAACAGAGAACAGACTGATGGTTGCCAGAGGGGTGAGGGATGGAGGGATGGGTGAAAACAGTGAAGGGGAACATAATCAATAATATTGTGATAATTTTACATGTTGACAGTTACTAGATTTAGTATGGTGATCACATTTAAGGTATATAAATGTTAAATGACTGTGTTGTATACCTGAAACTAATATAATATTGGCTGTCAACTATACTTTAATTAAACAAATATTTTTTAAAAGAAGAGAGTAAATTCTCTCTTCCTCTGCCTTTTTATTCTAGTAGGGCCTTCGATGGATTGGATGATTCCTGCCCCAATTGGTGAGTGCGGATCTTCATTTCTGAGTCTACTGATTCAAATGCTCATCCCTTCTGAAAACACCTTACAGAGATACCCCGAGATGATGTTTTACCAGCAACCTGGGCATACCTTATCACAGTCAACATAAAATTAACCATTACACCATGATAGATTTGAGAGTCGAAGAGCGGAAGGGGTCTTTGTAACCTTGGTGAACAGGGACCAGGAGATCAAGACTGCAGAGTGAAACAGAAACGTTTTCAGTGCATTGTAGGTAGAGGGGTAGCCTGTGTAATAAGTCCTCCAGGCCACTGCAGTGCAAGCTCAAGTTTGAGAACCCCTGGTCTAAGATGAGCATGACCACGCCAAACTTCCTGTCCATGACTGGGCTACGATGCACATCTGACACAATTCTGGTTCACATAATTTGAAAGAGAAGTTTGTAGAGGCCTGTTCTGAAAATATCTTCACTCTTAAAAAAGGAATCTTGGAAGGGATATGCCCTCTTTTATCCCCTTCTAGAATGTGAAATTGTTTGACCACATACTTGCTGCAGCATTTTGTTTGTTGATGAGTGGACGAGCCCCAGGATGAAGAGGGACATACTGAGGGTGACAGAACAAATGGATGGAGGGAATTTTGTTCTTGATTGATGCTGCTCAGCTATCAGTCTTACTGACTCTGGAACTTCCCTCTCTCTGGATGCCTTGTCGTGTGAGCTGAGACATTTTCATTTTTGTTTAATCTAGCTGAGTCATGCTGTCTGTTAATTGCAGCCCAAAGCGTGACAACTGTTACACGTGGTCAGAGGAAGGATCTATTAGGCCATTCAGTCTTCAGTGTGATTTTAGGGCAATTATTACCTCTCTCAGGAGCATTTGTATTATAGATCCTCCACTTATGAATGAAATGCATGTGCTTTGGTATAAGAATTTGAATAGGAGTAGAGGGGATTGCATTGTAGTGATGGAATGTGTGCCTGTGTGTGGGAGGGTGGGGATGGGAAACGTGCAGATGGTCACTCAGGCAGTTCTAGAGATATTACCCAGCTCTAAGCATTTTCAAAAATGAATTCTACATCGAGGGCTCAAGCAGAAGCTTATATTCCCAATGCACAAAACTGCTTAAAATGTTTCACAAAGAAAATAAAAAAATAATTCCAGTTGTTTGAAAATGATCTTCCCTGTTATTTTGGCAGAAAGAGAGAAGAACGAAACACCCATACGTTGAAGATGAACACCCTTCCAGGAAGAAAGCATTTAAAGAAATATCTTGAAATATCATGAGAGTCAAACTGGGTGTCCCATTATACTGATCCAAGACAGACTGAGAGGGACCACCCACTGATGGGAAGATAAACATGACCCCCCACAGGAGTCAGGATGTGTGAGCAAGACAAGACTGGTGGCAGTGGGTGTGTTTCCCTCAGCCCCAGGCAGGGGAGGAATGAGAATGCTTAGAAGTGCCTGACTCCCAGAAGGGGTCTGTGACAGCACAACATAATTTATAAAATAATTAGGCATACGCTGTGACTGGTATTTCGGGGTATATAAAGTCTGTCAACTGTCAAAAAAAGGAACATTCTTCTCATTAGTTTAACGAGAGAACAACATAATTTTCTAGGGAGTACATGGGCAAAAGTACAGCCAGAAGGTCCCACCTTCCTAGCAGTCCGGAGGGATACACAAGTGCTGACAGGAGATGCATTGACTTGCAGTTGCTTTTAATACCTAATCATCAATAGTGAGCACACTTTTGGGGGACTTGTTTTGTGAGCACATCATCCCCTTCCCTAACTTCATTCAATTCTTGGATTCTCTTAAGCGTTGATCCAAACCATCCCGGACAGATTGAAAACTCTATAATCACCCTTATAGGAGCACATGCCTCCAGGGAACTTGCAGATGACCTGAAATAAGGCTTATTTCCCCCTTGATACTTTTATCATCTGCTTTGCAGCAGCACTGACAGTCCCTCTTTACCCTTTGCTCCAAGACCATGATTATGTCCCCCGGGAAGTAGAGGGCAACATGCCAAGGAGTTTGCAAAGCTTCAGGGAGCTTTCGATTTTGTTCCAATTTGGGCTAAAAATAACTTTATGATGAACATAGATATTTTATAGAATAGTATGTAAATCTGAATGATTAAATATGATATTCCAAGAAATAACTTGGTTTTAGGTGGCTGAAGTACTTTTGTATCTGGGAATAGGATTTATTTTTCTCTTCTATTAGGAGTAGGAGACATTGAAAATAGTACTTGGGAGAACTGCATTCCGTTAGCTAAGCAGAGCCACAGGTGGGCCTGTGAGGATGACTGCCATAATGCTCCACCATCATTTTATAAATTATTTTCTGAACTTCTCCACACTATTTTCTGCAGTTGTCTTCCTCCCGAGACCCATAACCACTCTGACCTTTGCCACTATGGTTTGCAAGCAGCACCACCATCTCCAAAAACACCCACAGCCTAAGTTACCTTCTCTTGTCACGTGTGTGATATTCAAGCAATTTTATTTTTTCTTGGTCACTTGGTCCTACCATGTACTGGGTGTGGTGCTCGAGGCTCTGCATCTCATTTAATGCTCATACTAAGGAGACGTGTTCAGAAAAGAGAGCTCGTGAGTGGTAAATGAGTAAGTTTTTCCAAAGCTGATGCCTGTGCTTGGTTCTACCAGTTGGTGGGGGGCCGAGGGGAGGGGTGCAAAAGAAAACTGGTTAGTTTATTTACTGTGGTGAAGAAAAAGAAACACGTCAAATTGATTGACATTCTATAAATTCAACAAACTAATTGAATTTATCACTTTTAACAAGATGTCTGACAGACTAAGAAACTCGACAATGTAAAGTTGACTGGTTTTTGCCATGATGATAAAATGAAAAGATGCTTGTAGCCAAAGTGCAAATGTCAAGGGAAAGTTACAACTGGGCTCTTTTGTTCCGTGCAAAATTCCATTCCATATGATTTCATGGTGATTTCAGAATAAATGACCTTGAGCTAAGTCAACTGGATACAATGTCAGAGAAATCTAAATAATACGCATATCAGAATATTTGAAAAAAATAAGTTGTGGCTTCCATTGCTCAGGAACAATAGCGACAGGGGTGGAGGGCATTTGGTCATTTTCTAGGCAATTTAAGGAAGAAAAGTTATTGCTTATAACACATATTCTTTAATATTCTAAATATTTTGTATAGATTTATGTCTTAGGTTTGAATGTCTAGATCTTGTAGTGACTAAAAGACTAATGGACTACTAGAGTTGCTCTAATGTTATCAGACCAAAACTTAATATTTCTCAAGCTTCTAGTGGATGCAATGCACTCTAAGGGATATAAATGTTACAAGACATCATCCTTGTGTCCCCAGATTATGAAAATTAGTTAAAGGTATACATATGAGGTCCGACAATTAAGTTTGTGAACTCATCCTAGAAAAAGTGCTACATACCTCATCGCTGAATATCACTATGGTCACCTTCAAAGTACTCCTCTTGGGAAGCTATGTACCAACACCAGCGCTTAGTCCACCTTTCAAAGCAATTTTGGAACTCTTTCTGGAATGGCCATCAGAGCTGTAGTCGTATTACCCTTGATGTCCTGAATGTCACCAAAATGTCTTCCTTTCAATATTTCCTTTATCTTTGGGTAAAGAAAGAAGTCATTGGGGGCCAGATCAGGTGAGTAGGGAGAGTGTTCTAATACAATTATGGGTTTACTGGCTAAAAACTCCCTCACAGGCAGTGCCCTGTGAGCTGGTGCATTGTTGTGATGCAAGAGCCAGGAATTGTTGGCGAAAAGTTCAGGTCATCTTAACTTTTTCATGAAGCCTTTTCAGCACTTCCAAATAGTGAACTTGGCTAATTGTTTTTCCAGTTGGTTTCAAATTCATAATGAATAATTGCTCTGATATCGAAAAAGGTTAGCAACATCCTTGCAACAAGTTCGTACACTTACTTGTCAGACCTCGTAAGGGTTTACGTGTCTCCAATAGAATAGTGCTCTAACTTATGGAAGTATGAGTGGCATTCCCAGCACTTGAATTGGTAGATGGAAGACACAGCAATCTATTTATATCTGTGGGCTATTCACAAGTAGGATGTTCATAGTCAGAGGGTTAGCTATGTCATCATGTGTTAAGTTGTATAATGCGGTCACTAAGTTCACTGAAAATAGTCAACACTATCATGAGTTTGATGGAAGTATGCATTGTACTAGACTTCACAGGATGGGCAAACCTGAATTGTTATTTGGCATAATAATAATCACAGTAATAATGAGAGTCAAACAGCTGTTTGTTTTTTTGTCTGTTTGTTTTTTGAGACCTGCAGTGTACCAGGGCGCTTCTAAGTATTTAACATGTGCGAACTCATTTACTCTTCCCAAAAGTCCTCTTTGACATACAAAACAGAGTTTTAGTAACTCGTCACAGAGATAATAACACCAGCCCATTCTCTGGATCTGATTTTTATTTAAGTTACATGAAAATTCCCTGTACCCATAAAATAGTTTCGTTTGTTTGTTTTTTTTAATCTAAAAATCAACTCTGTATCTACACATTTTTTAATGGTTAGATAAGAGAAACTGTTCATAAATTTCTTTTGATCAACTCAGCCTGGGAAGTATTTTGTTTTACAGTGAAAAATTTTGAGATTGATTGAAAATATTTATGATGCACAGACTATTTTAAATACCCCACACCAAAATATCCCAAGATTATTTGTAGTATATTTTAGGAATAATAAAAATATGGATACTCCCCCACCCCCATGCTTTTTCTTCCACCATTGCCAGTGTTCCTGTAATTTCTACACTGTGGAAATACAAATAAACCCACAATTGATTTCCACTGGGGTTTCTCTCTCTTCACTTCCCTCCTCCCAGAGCAAGAGACTAATTCTGACTCTGGCTCCTTTATCTGACCCCAGCGATAAAGTAAACAGTGGAAAAAGTTTTAAAATATAATGAAATCCTGCTCTAATATAAGAAAGCTTGTATGTTTTAAGAAGAGCAGACTCTTAAACTCTAAACTTCGTATTGCAAAAGGAACAATTTTGCAGTAGTATCATATTGAATAACAGGCAATAAGCCTAATTGAATTACAATCATAATGGGTTGAAAGAGGAACAGTGACTAACTTGTTTTATCAAATGCTATGCAATTTACTTGGTGTCCATTTAGACTTGATGTATAGACCCAGGTCAATTACTATGATTCTTTAGGAACTTACAGCCTCTTTCTTGAGGAAATGGGGACTTGTTCTAGTTAAGCAACCACTGAACCAGTGTAAAAGTTAACATATCTTAACTTTTATAGTTAACAAAATAGTTAACTTTTATCAATAGCCATTAACCTGACGTGTGAAACAAGGTATACATTCATTTCCTATGAAGAATTCTCTTTAGTAGGGGTTTTGCAGGGGATTACAAACACATTTCACGGCACTGTCCTTTATTTTGATAGATACATGCTAAGTGAAATGGGAATAATTAATGAGACCCCTGGGTGTGCACGCACCTTTCTGTCAGAAATTTAAATATATATATAAAATTTATGAAACCTAGCAAAGTACAATGCCCCAAAAGAGAATGAAGTCAGAATTTTACCGAATGAAAATACAAATGTACCAAAGAAAAAAAATTCAAAAACATTTCCACAGCATCATTTAAATAACATACAGTTCACACATTCTGTTAAAAAGAAATGATATGTTCCATTAAAAAGGAGAAGAAGGAGGGGAAGAGGAGGGGGAGGGCAAACTTTAAAACTCACTGGAATCAAGAGGGGTTTTCATTTAGGGAACTCAAGAGACGTAACTGAATCTCCCAAAGAGGGTTGGCAGGGCAAGGATTTAAATCGGTGCTTCTGAGGTGTCTTTAATGCAATTCATTTCTAAAACAAAATTATGCTCTGAGCAGAGGTAGCCCATGTTTCGCGTAGAATTAGACATGACCAACAGCCTTGGCCATGCCTTTTGAGTGTGACCTGGAAATGTCAGTCCCCACGGTGTGAGTTGTTTAAAACTCATGGTGAGAAATAAAGAACTAGTAGATATTTACCATCTCCAATTGTGCCTGCACAGATTAAGCCACAGGGACAAAAAAGAAAAAAAGTTTTTTTATTTTATTTAATGTTATGCTTCTCATAATCAGCAAAACATATTTAATAAGTTACAATTGTGTGATGCAAGATTTGAAGTGTTTTAACAAATGAGTAGTATCCTGTGTCTCCTGGTGAACCCCAAATCATAGAGATAGGCACCTATCTGATGAAAACGTAACATCTCAGTGATTGGCTTAAAAACCAACCAATCCACTAAAAGCCTACTGTATGTGGAGTGAGAGAAACAAAAATGGAATGTATTTATGACATCTAGTAGACAAACACGTAGTGACTACAAGTCTTGGACATTTTTTGAAAGAGTCCAATTTTCAAATGTAATGTTCCATTGTCTATAGTTACTTCTGTCAGACCAAATGGGCACATTAATATGTCCCAAATAAGGTCATATTGGCAATGCTAGCATTACCTATATGCATATTTGGAGGTGTTCTAAGAAGGATACTCTGCCTCTCAAAATAGCTTCTCCCATATCTCCATCTCTAAAATGGGCAAAATGGCAGTGCTTTCATCTCAGGATTGTTATGAGAAGTGAACTGATGCGTAACTGTGGCAGAGTCAGTGTTCACCCACTCTCCTGTGCTAGAGGCCAAATGCTTCCGAGACTGAGAAGATCAGAAGCCTACTTAGTCTTGGATAGAAATGACCTGCCAAAGAAACTAAGCCTGACAACAAAACAAAACAAAACAAAACAAAACAAAACAAAACAAAACAAAACAAAACAAAACAAAACAAAACAAAACAGAAAAACACCTTTGATGAAATTTAAAATACTTTTTGTGTCATCAAAATCCCCAAAGTTGGAAGTGGGCTGAAACACTGGATGTGTGTCTGCCAATGCTTACTTCATATATGGCTACGTAGGAAAATGCATAAGGAGGACCCCGCCGGAGGGTGGCTGGGATGCAGCAAGGGTCTCTCCGGATGCATGTGTCAGACCTCAGGGTGGAGGCCTTCCCATGTCTGCCAGGCAGCATTTCAGAGTTGCTACGGACCAGGGCTGCTTTCTGTCTTATGTTCTTCTTCTTTCTGAAAGAGAGTGACCACTGGGGCCATCCTGTCACAGTGTCACTGGCTTTTTGGGTGTGAGTGTGTAGGGAAAATGTGTCTGTTTTAGTGCAGACATTTCCAGATGAAGAAGAGCAGTATCTCGTCTTGATGAGGACAAAACTGAGCATTGTCTAAATGTGACTGGTGCTGGCCAAGGGACTGGGAAGAGAAGGGATGCATTTGGAGGCAATTAAGAGCCAGTGTGACTTCTCTCCATCTCTTTTTCTTTGTGTCATTGAACTTAGACGCTCCATGGTCCACCTTGTGTAGTTACAAGGTATGTGACTTTACGTGAGTGAGAACAACTCTTTAAAATTCTTTAAGTACACGTTCTTTTATTTCAAGAGTAGAGATAAAGTTTAAAAGACAAATAACTTGGTCAGAGGGAATGCACAGACCTAAATTCAAATTGTTCTATCAGTGACAAAGACAGATTATTTCCTGATACCAGGTTTCCCCTCCCCGCCCCGGAAGGGCAGTGGATATTTAAAAATGAGGAAAATGAATAGAGGAAAAACCAGGGAAGAAAAAAAATAAAAAGGAAGTTGAAAGGGTGGATGGGGCATTAGGACCTGTTTTGATAGCTTTGGACTGGCCCAGAATGTGGGAGTGAGAGTGAGGAGGAAAAAGTCGTAATTGGACTTCTTATAATTGGAAAGAACAGCTTTAGTATACATAAATGTCCTAAATCTAAGTAGGATTATTTTTAAAGGAGGACCTCAAATAGCTTTGTAAATTGCATACCGTACTAAAGATCAGAATGTTTGCTGCATTCAATATGTAGAGGAACCTTCTAACATTTTATGGAAAAAGCAAAAGAAGTAAATATTCATCCAAAATTAGAACAATTCAGGTGTATGTAGGAAAGCAAAGAAATTACCTTGTTTAGAGAACAGAATTTAAGTTTCATAGGTCTATAAAAACAAACCTGACAAATGTATAAGTTCTGAGTCACTTAGGATACTTACAGTTATTTTAGTATTGCACATAATAAGAGTTTAGTTGTATAAAATTGAATATAGTGAAGTGTTAAGATATTTCACCAGGATTAAGCTAATCCTTCTCTAACACAAGGGAAAATAGTTGCCAATAAACTCTATTTTTAACAGCCACTTGAGAGAGACAAGATGAGACTTATAAAAATCCCTTTCAAGAAGTTTTCCAGTACAATAACAGTTTACACCCAACACATACATAAATACATTTCAAAAACTTTGCCTCTGCCAAGTTACAAAGTCTGACTTGTCAGAGTTACATCATGTTTTGAAAGCACGTTTGAAATGAAGCTTGTCACACATCAGACTTGAGTGAATCTAGAAAGGATTGTCCTTTTTTTAGAAACTTAATGAGCTGTATTCTCTTTGAGTTTTTCAAAGAATTATTTTAGTATCAAAATTCTACACATGGATTGAAATGCAATGATTTTTGTTGCATTTTCTGGAATATGCAACAAAACTGTGTTGACTCATTTCCCATGTACAATGGGGCCCACTCCCCTTGCCTTTATAATGTTGACACCATTATGTACTACAGAGAAAACACTATGAATCCGATCCATTCAGTGTGGACTTTCTGTATCATCGTGTTATGTCTGACTCATGAACTGCCATGGCCATAGCAGAGGGTCTGAACCTGGGTTTCAGGATTTGTTTGTAGAAAAGAAAATTTAAATGGTGAAGGTGAAGACCAGAGACGAGGCAACTGTATCAGAGCTGGCCTGTTGGCAAGACCTACCTTGAAAATCAAAGTCCTATCAAAAAACACGTTCAAGTCACATTCTCTGCATGTTTGCCGACACATATGTGGCATACAAAGGTGGGTTCTGGAGACAGAATGCTGGAGATACCTCTCAGCCCATCAATTGAGAAGAGTGTGACCTTGGGGCATGTGTCCAAACCTCCCTAAGCCCATTTCCTAATATTCTTATCATCGTCTAACCATTTCCATCAAAGAACTTATCACTGCCATCATATACCAGCTGTGAACATTCAGTTATTGCTTATCATTCCTGCAGAGCGGAAGCTTCATGAATGTGGGTTCTGTCTGTTTGGCTCACCATCATGTGATCAGCTTTTTGCCCCGTACCAGCGTTCTGTTGGCACTCAGTTAGAAGCTTGTGAAATAAATGAATGAGTAAATGAATGAATAAGATTTTCTGATAGACCCATCTTTCTAGGAGAGATATACCTGATATGTCTCTATATATGGTCTTTACTGGTTATGGCCTTGGGTTACCCAAGTGATTTTTTTTTTTTTTTAATGAAATCCTTCCTGGAATTAAATCATATCTTTTCTTTGCTTAAAACTATCTTGTTGCTTGTGGGATCCCTTAGTCCTTTGTTTCAGGAGCTGGGCAACACTGTTCTGTCCACACATTTTCTCTATGGGCATATTCATATGTACAATCCATTTACTTGCCAATTTGCTGGGCTGGCATTCATTTTATCTTTTTAAGGTGACTTTGCATGTTTTGGTTGGATTCATTAAATTTTAAAGCTTGTTTCTCCAATGACATTTCCAATTACTTAAGAGGTAAAAGTGTTTCAATGTATCCCCTACACGCAAACGACACTAGTGCATGTTTATTATGGCCACAGATCTATTTGTAGTGATCAATAAACTAATTGACTCTAGAATCAATAATGTTTACTATTGTGCTAGGGCTTTGTGAGTGGTGGAGAATGATGAGGAAGAATTTAGAGGTAGGTTTGTTTCACAAAAAGGACAGAATTTTATATACGGGGTCATATTTCTGATAAAGTAAATAGCAAATTGCTAGATGTTATAATCTTACATTAGGTACTATCATAACTGAAAGAAGGCTCAGATGAGAGTTCTCAAAGTCTTCTAAACTAGCAACAAAAAGATGGCCTGACCAATATTTTTAGTTGCTTCTTCCTCTTTCATCTACTTCTCAACATTTACCCTCTAATTCTTAATTTCAAGCTCAGGTATGACAATCTTAGATTACAAATTATTTGATGTAAATGTGTATAACCACATTTCATTATTTCAAGACCTCCTTTATTGATGGATATTTTTGTATGGCCAATTTCTTAACTGGTAAGCGGATTAGGAAAATAGATGGTCGAAACTCCCTGAATTCTGGTTTATCGTCACAAGATGTTTGTAACAGATGTGGTTTAGAAGTCTTTTGTGATGCCCACATTAGCCATAGTGATTACCACCCAAAGTTAGTAGTGATTCGGTTTTAAAACAAATCAGTCTGAGATTAAAAAACTATTCTCTCGTTTTTGAAGTTCTGTGAACAACGTCACATGGAAATTCTTTGTAGTAGACAAAAATTTTCCATTTTCAGTAAAAAACAAAAAAGATATTTAGGGAGTCTTCACTTTGATAGTCTTGAAGTACTTACAAAATGACATTAATAGTGATAATTTGACTTTATGACCTTCAAGTATGGAGTTCTGCTTTTGTTTACAGCCAAATAAGTTCCAAGGGGCTTAACCCTCTTGCAGATAACTACACACTCTGCATAAAAGATAAAATATAACTCTATGAGAGCATTGGAAGGAAGCCAAAAGAAGGCAGATACAGTAGGTAAGCTGATGCTGGGAGAGGGGAACTGCATGGTATGACTTTTCTTTTTTCTTACAGCTTTCCAACTGTTGGCAGGCCTCCTGCTCAATGGTTAAAACTCAATAGAAACCCAGCAGATGGTCTGGCTTGAGGAACCAGAGTTGAGAGTTTGGGGCGACTGCAGCTGGTTGGAAGTAAGAAGGTAAAGGAGTGAGCCAGATTTTTGTGTACAACCTTATAGTTTGTTCATGTGACTGACAGCTGACTCTTCTACAACTATTCCCGGTGTGATTTCTATCTAGAGAAATGTGGAACATGAAAACAGAGCTATAGCTTATAAATCAGTATAATCCACTATATATGCCTCGCTGATAACTGTCCAGTAGTTAGTACATATAATACTTCATCTGCTGAGAGAAATACAATCCCTCTTCTCAAAATATGAAGGATGCATGTACATTTAAGATTTTAGGAACAGATTTCTGGTTCTGTACCTTTAATTAATCCTTGTGTACCTGCTGAGCTATTTAGAAACATCCATTCGATGTGTAGATTTTTAGAGTATAGTCTTGCCAGTTTATTGACTAGTAAATCAGTGTTGCATAAGACTTTAAGGAGATATTTCTTTTCTTCACTTTTTTTTTTTTTTTTTTTTTGCATTTCCAGTATCAATGCACTGATTCTGATTTAAAAACTCTGTTTTGAATTTCTAACATGATTCTCCTCACGGATCTTAAATTTTTCATCCACTACCTAAATTGTCCAAAGGATTTGTCAGAGGGCACTCATCTCTCTAGTTGCTTTCTAACTTAATTTAATTACACTATGCCCTTAGTAAATACACAAGTCAACCCCACCCATTAGATTGCATTCACATGGAGCCTAGCCCAGCATTGAGGGCATAACAGATGCTTAATAATTGTTGAATGAATGAACAGACGCATAATTAAATTTCCCAGAAAAAAGCCAAACAGTGTTAAAAAGACTAGAGAGGAATTTATTTCACTGGTCAGAATTAGGCTTGCTATTATTAGGTCCAGGCATCAGATTTAGCTTTAACAGTCTATCAGAACAGCCAGAGAATAGAGAGTTCCTTTCCTTCTTTTCTTTGGAATACCACATCCTTTGGCCTTCAGGGAAGCAGTGACAAAACTTGAGTCCTATCTTGCTGAGTCGGAGACAACAGACTCTGAAGGCAAACACACTGGAGTTTCAATTTGTTTCTGTCTCTTGCTAACCAGATGGTCTTCCACAAGGTATGACTCCTTGTTGAGTCTGTTTCCTTCATGTGTGTAGTGAAAGGGTTGCTCTTGGGATGACATGAGCCAAAAACAAAACATTTCTAGTAAAATACTTCCTAGTACATAGTCATAATTATAACTTAGTCTTATTGAGTTTTTCTATATGGTGGGCACTTTACATACATTACTGGAAGCAGGCTCATTTATAGATGAATAAAAAAAGTGGTTATTCATCAGCTCTGAGTAGCTGAGATTTCCACCCAGATGTGTGTAACTGGATTGTAAAGTCTATACTCGTCACCAGTTCCCTGTGCTGCCTCCTGGAAGGAAGCAAAGAGTTGGAAGCAGCTATCACCTTGATTATATTATTTAAGTATCTTACTTATGAAACAGGAGAGCACCTTTTATTCTTATTTTAAAAGGCAACTATAACCAACTTCATAGGATTTGGGGGGCTGGGGTTTGGGGTTTGTGACCACACCTCCTTCACTGAGTCCACAAAAAACTGCGTTTTCACAACACACAAATCAGAAGATTGTTTGTTTTTCCCCAGAGGACTGTGTTTCAAACTGTCCTGCTAACTCCATAATCTAAGAATTCATGTCTCTGTGTCATAAAGATCTTTAGAATATGCCTAAATCAACAAGAATAAATTTTCCTTGGAGTAGCCATATTCAGAACATGGCGTGTGTTTTTTTTGTTTTTTTTTTATGGTCTCATCCAAAAAAAGAAATACCCACAGTGTTAACTACAGGGCAATGTCAACTTGGAAACCTTAGGGGTTGGGTCAATCATACTAATATTTGAGATCCCGGTTCCAGGAAGTCTAGTTTTATCTGACAGACTGGCCGCTCCAATAAAGGGTTGCCCTCCCACTTCACCCCAGCTTGACAAATGCATATAAAAAGGGATATCCTGAAAAGTGACATTTTTTAGAGACATTACTGTTCAATGGCTTTAAGGACTGTTTAGTAGAAGACAAGCTGAAGCCCTTTAACTCCACCTCCATGCTCCGAGGCGGGATCCATCAATTTTCTCTTTCCATAAAGATGTCTTAGCTGTCTCTTGAACTAATTTATGCTTCTGTTCTTATTTGGCAATTTACTTTCCTGGTTTAACAACCCAAACAAACAAAAGTAGCTTTTCTGGAAATTCTTCACTGTCCTCATTTTATACTATTTCTTAAAGTTTACATCACAGAACTCAGTATTTTGTACTTTATCAAATGATCAAATGTTTTCTTAATTTTGAACATGCTGTGGTGGGAGTATTTCCTGTTATCATTAAAAGCTCAGTGAATTCTGTTTTAGTGTTTTTTGAGTGAGTGTTAAATATGAAAATTGAAAATACTAAAGTAAGGCAGAAAGACTTCAATAGCTTTGGGTTTCTAAAAATAAGTGTTATTAACCAAACATGATTGAAAGGTCAAGATTATGGTATGGTTTTTAAGTACAGAAAGAAGTTTTTGACTGGTTTCTAAGAGGTGAAGTTCCATTTTCATTATATTTAAGATGATCCCTCCCTCACCCCTATTTATAATACTAACTTTACAGTATTATTTATCTATTTATGTGTAGGCCCAGTTAGGCCAGAGAGGTGAAAAATATTGTAAAAAATGTCTGAATTTTAGTCTTGCAATTTGCATCTGACGTGTTTAAAAAAGTGAGGAAATGAAGCAATGTTTTATAATTCCAGTTTTTACCTCTGCAGTACGAATTGATTGCAGGATGGATATGTCTTAATAGGTTGGTAAAGAGACAGTGAATACATATTGTTAAATTATTGCAAATATTAGAACAGATACACCTTGAGATTTATCTCCAAGGTATTTTATTTTATCTAGCTATGGAAGAATTGTGTCAGACATTATTTGTTAGACTTAAAATGTTTACCTCCATATCCTCAGGCTAAAGACAGTGATGCATCTGTCCGTCTTTGGGGATAAAAGGACATTTCTTTATTTCTTCCCTCAGTCTGATTGACATTGTAAAGAAGGCCAGACTTCTAAGCCCAAAAGACATACAAAGCAAAATAATGGGTCAGGTTTTCTAAAATACTGGAAACCTGGCTTGGGATAACTAGGATTGGGGAACCTGGACTCTTATCCCCGCATTTCTTGGGATCCCCCTTTTTCTCCACTTGTCTTCCTGGATAACTGAGGAGCTGTTCATCCTTGGCTGCAGTTGACTGGTCCAGTGATGGACCCCTGACTTTAGATAGACCAATGAGAGTCTTTCCCTAAGATTTTTCAAACTGGTACCAATGGAAAAAAAAAATCCTTTCTTTTCCAGAAGTAGAACCTAAACGGTGTACAATCCATAGTCTGTTAGTGGCTGTGGTGGATGCATTTTCAGGTGGCCCCACATCCCTGGATCTGGTGTTCGCGTGCTTGCATAAGCTCCTCCCTTGAAGTGTGGGTGGGTCTTGTGACTGACTACTGACCCATAGAGTATGAAAAAGGCTACAGATGGCATTCTTGTGATTACATTAATTATATTAGGTTCCATCTTGGGCTGACTTTATAAAGGAAGCTGCCATGGATCTTATTACCACAAGGAAATATATTCTAGCAACAACCTGAGAGAGCATGGAAGCAGACCTTACCCAGCTGAGCCTCTGATGAGACCCAAGGCCTGGATGACAGCTTCACTGCAGTTTTACAAAGCCCTAAGCAGAGGACCCAGGTAAGCTGGATTTCTGACCCAAAGGACTGTGAGATAATACTCGCATGTTGTTTTATGCTGCTAAGTTTACAGGAATTTGTTACTCTCACATTTTGAAAAGCCTAACCATGGAATCATATAGCCAAAACTGCTAGATGTTTCCAGGTATCTGCATATGTGTATATCCTCTCTCTCTCTCTCTCTCTCTCTCTATATATATATATATATATATATATATATATATATATATATCTGTGTGTATATATTCAATTATTTATATGTATATACATGTACAATGTTTAGAAGACATATACAATGCTTTACCTTTTAAACTCATGTTTTAATGTTGGGTATATACTAAATTTAAAAGTAACCATATCCAAAACACTGGCTGTACATTTTTTATTTAATTTTATGGCATTTGATTTCATTACTTTTGGTAACTGACTTGTAAAAACCTCATGGAAAGCCATATAGCCAAAGATCTTTTCCCCCCAGATCTTTCCTCTGTTTTCTACAACTTTAGTTGGAACACAGTTCACCTCAATTTCAAAATTAATGCATTCTTCCCATTGAGAAAATAGTAATATTTCTTTCGTTAAAAAAATTCCTAAATGTGTTTCCCAGCCTCCTCCTACATAGTGGATAATAGAAATATTGTGAAACACAAAGTCATAATACCCGTATAAACCGTGAGAATGTAGTTTGATTCTCCGAAATTACTTAATAATATTATAGGCGTGTGGTTAATTTCATGCTTGTTATTCTTTTTACTCTTGGACGTAATAGCATCTGCTCATCTAGCCCTTTCTTCTATCTCTTCTCAGAATGCTAGAAGTTGGCCACTCACAGTGGTTGAGTGGGCCTAGTATCAATGTTATTCTAGAAAGGCAAATCAGGGGGACAACAAAGAAACAAAGAAGCAAAATCTCATCCTTAACTGGATTTCGTTAGGTGCAGGGGGCATATGACAGGACAGAGGCAGAGCATGGAAAGCTGCCCAGGACATTCTTCATTTGCTCACATTTCTGCTCTGAGGTTTGGCCTTAAAGCCAATGAGAATGAGAGAAATTGTTGAAGATAATCATCACTTATTCATTTATCGATTCATTCGAAGATTGTTCACTTACAATAAACACAGATACATAAACCACATGTTTAATAAACACTATTTGGTGATAAACACATGGGAGTCTGGAAATTTGTAGAACTGAAATTCAGGAATACATGTAGATGTTTCTCTGTGATTCTTTTCCTTTCTTCATACACTGCCTCCCCTCTGGGTGGTGTCAGACAAGTCCTTATCATGGATCAATGAGATCAAGAGATGTTTTGAGTCTTAATAACCTATTTATTATTCCTACCAGATCATTGCAGATAATTTTTATTCCCATTTTATAGATATAGAGACAAAAATATAACATTACAGAAAGGTTTAGCAAAGTCAGATCTTCTCGAATTATGTTCTCTGAGCCTCATTCATCTGATCTTAGTGGACACTCTCAGAATAAAAGGTTCCTTGAGCAGATAAGCTTGGAAAATGCCCCTCATGGGATTAAATAATAAACATTAGCATATGTTAAAAGCCCTGAAAAGCTCTAATAAATAAAATTAGACAAAGGAAGATTAGAGAGAGGAGAGGAGGTGAAAGAAACAAACCTGATTAAAGATTACATGACCAAACTTAAATTGCAAGGTAGACTTGTTTCCAGCACACTTGCTGATATTCTTTGGCTCCTGCCTGCACACTTGCCCTTCCCATGCCATCCCCAAAGTTTTTCTCTGGACAGCAGTATGAGAAGCCAGGCCTAGGTTCATTCATTCACAAAAGAAATATCTAATGGGCTCATACTCTGTGCCGGTCACTGTGGTAGGTACTAGAAATTTGATGTTCACCTGGAACAATGGCACCTATCTGCCCTCCAGGAGAAGAGATTAGTAGAGAAGTAAACAAGTAGTTGCAATGAAATATGATACAGGTGACAATCAGGGAAAAGCACAGGATATTAATAGAGTCCATCAATGGCGA
This sequence comes from Rhinolophus sinicus, assembly GCF_036562045.2. Taxonomy (NCBI): domain Eukaryota; kingdom Metazoa; phylum Chordata; class Mammalia; order Chiroptera; family Rhinolophidae; genus Rhinolophus; species Rhinolophus sinicus. Next base: position 102,064,785 of record NC_133752.1, on the reverse strand, counting down.
GTGACAGAAGACAGGGAGGCAGCATGGAAGACTTCTTGGAGGAGGAGGTATTTAAACTAAAACCTGAGTAGTAGGGTTTCTGTTTAGCAGGTGAATAAACAGAGGAGAGATGTCTGTTACAAGAGTGATTTCACTGCAAGACAGAGAGCCAAGAGGGAGATTCCTTGAGTATAGGTGGAGCTGGCCCTGAAAATGTTGTTGGGTAGGCCTGAGAGATTGGTCAGGGCCATATTCTGAAGGGCCTTGAAAAATCTTTTTTTTCTTTTTCTTTTTAATGAGAATTATTTTTCTTTGTGTTAGCCATTTAATTTTTTCCTGTACACTAGATTATGCACATGCATCATTAATAGGCTTGTTAACTTCAGATAGTTAAGACAGCATCAGTGGCATTCAATACTTCCAAGTATATATAAGCCCCCAGAAGACTTACACTGACTGATTCTACTGAGTGGGATTACATCAAGTGATTTTTCAGTGTTCCAGTTCATGCTAAAATTTTACAAAACTTCCATTTAGTATCTTTTCATTTAAGCTGGTAGGTTCCAGTGTTATCAAATATCAAAGCCAGAGATGCCCCAATTTTTGTCCAGCTTTTGCTTGACTTGAGAGTACTGTATGATTGTTCATTTAACAGCAGTCTCTAAATAAGAAAATATTACAACACTGCTTGAGTTTTTTAAATTTCAATTAAATTTTAAATGAATGCAGAAATCTGGGTGCTTACTCCCTTTAAATGGTTTATATTTTAACAATACATTTTGCATTGTGCAATAAAGAACTAGCTGCAGACCCAATGAATATTTGTTTATGATGTCTTAGTGGTAATTGGGTTTAGCAAGGCATGCAAAGACCAGTTTTCTTCAAATGACTTATTGGAAATGTGAAAGGAGGACAAGTTTCCTTTCTATACGCAAGCTTCCTTTCTCCAACACCAGCAACGGCATTATAAATAAATTGCAGTACAGATTTAATACCGAGCATAAAAGACCCTTGTCCCAGATGCATGGACATAACTTATAATCACTATACTATGTAAAGTATGCTATTACTATTTGACTTACATTTGCTATAATTACTGAGTATTCTTTTTCAAGTAGCTAGGAATAAATGATCATTAACAGATGATGTCCTGTGTAATTCTGATATATGATAACCAGCACAAATTTATTCTTCCCTCTGGAAGTAAAATGCTTGGCTTATAATAACAATTTAAGAGTGGGGGGGGGGGCGCGCAGCACTTTAGGGGGAGTTGGAACCTGCTTCCTGAAGGATCCTTGAAAATGTTTTGCTGCTTCTATAAAATTCCCCTAGTTTATTTGTTTTCCTTTCACATGTTTGTTTATAACCAGTCTGTGTTTTTCTAGTTAAGAATCATGATCCATCAGAACCTCCTGTGCTCCAACTGTAGTTCAACTGCTTTTTTTTTAATTGCTGAAGGACGACAATCACAGAACGACACACAATTGTCTATAAGGTTAGAGATTTCATCCATGACAACTGGGATGCCTTTTTTCCAGTGACTGAATTTTCACCTTCAAATCCCAGAGGTCATACAGAGGTAATGTTTTCCTTAAAACATACCTACTAAAGTGACCTAAGCCTTAACATAAACAAAATCTTTTAAAATGCAGACACCCGAAAAATCCAGGATTTCAATCCTGGCTCCAATGTTTGAATATGAAAAGGAGAACAAGGCATAACAAGATTCCTTTTAAAGCAAGACTTTTAGCTCTAATTTTAAAGAAGTAACCTGATTTAATCACGCCCTCCCTACCCCACAATGCATCCTCAGTTTAAGTTTTCTTTTATTGCAAAAAATATCACTCATCGATTATAAATACGAACTCTAATCAATTATCAGCTCTTTCCATATAGTCCCACATGATGTATTTCTATTGTGTTGACTATAAGGTCATTAAAAAGGAAAAATATCCCAACATTTTGTGGCCTAACCTTTCCCCAACAATATTATCACAGTGGTAATGCAAACATTCCTTCTACTTTTCTGACAATTTGATTCAGTTATAAAAGTTTATAGATACATGTTGTTTTAAGATATGATTAAGTAAATAAGGAGGGGGAATAGAAACTCCTGTTTATTAAATACCTACTATGTGTTGAGCATGTTTACAGAAATACCTTAGCTATTAGTCACTTTGTTCTTGAGAAGAGGGTTTCAAAAGCCTGCACTATTTTCTCAGTCCTATTTCTTCTGTGACTTGTGGTTTCCTGAACTTTGCAAGGTTCTCACAATCCACTTTGCAAATTTGCTGAAGGGCTATTTGCCTCTCCAACTGGAACTGCCCAGATATGATGGACATGGAACCATAAAATGTGGATGGCCTGATTCACTGCAGGTTATCTCAGAGGTAGAACCTGTGCTTCCAGTTCCTGGATAGGAGGCCAACTGAACAAGAAACAGAAGTAATGAATCTTATCCTCTAAAATAATTCTGCTATCTCGTTATAATGTGGGCTTTAATTCCACAAACACGAACTGAAATTCTGAAGATACTTGGGAGAGATTCCCAATGCAAGGAAATATCACAATTACTTATTCTGATACTACTGGAAATATGGGCAGCAAATGATGGGGAGGGGAGTAGTAGTAGGTCCCTTAATTCTTGCTCTTACTGTATTTCAAAAACTTTTTTTTTCTAAAACATGTACACTTTAGAAAACATAAAGACACATAAATAAGAAAATAAAAATTGAACATACTTCTTCCATCAGGAAATAACCACACTAATTTAAGAATTGCTATAAATATATATTTAAAATTGGACTACTATCATATATATATATATATATATATATATATATATATATATATATATTTCAAAAATTGGGATCATGATGTAAGCAGGACCACTGAAAATTTTATTTTGCCTGAATCTTTCTCAGATTTTTATTCTCATTGCAATTAGAGAGCTGAAAATTGGACCTGGAAAGCCATATACTGTGAACATTTCCCAGTGCCCTTGAAAATACTTGAAAATGTGACTTTTCATGGCCACTTAGTGTTTAGTCCTATGGACATACTACAGTTTCTTTAAACATTTATTTAAATATTCCCTGATTGTTAGACATTTAGTTTGAAACCCATTTGTTACTGTTGTTGTTGTTTCATTCTTCAATGAAAACCTCTTGGCAACTCTAAGAACTTCCTGGTCTGATTCACTGCTATGTCATAGGGTCTAGCCAATGGCCAGCACACAGTGAGTACTCAGTAAAAATGTTTTGAATTAATTACTAGTTTTTTTTCTCTATCTGTTTTTATTTCCTTGGGAAAGATTTCTAGAAATGGAATTACAGGGTCAAAGTCAATGAACTTTAATAAGGCTCCACATAGGGAACTGTGTTTCCCATGGAAAACTGACTTATTCTTTCTTCTTCTTCTTTTTTTTTCTTTTAAGGAAGGTGCAGCTCACAGTAGCCCATGCGGGGATCAAACCAGAAATTTTGTTGTTATTAGCACCACGCTTTAACCAACTGAGCTAACTGGCCACCTGAAAACAGACTTATTCTTATTGACACAGCTTACCAATGGAAGTACATATACATTGTATACTATAGACATGGCCTCAAGATGCTTTAAACAACACTGGCAAACATTCTGACCTTTTAATTGTACCTGCCACACAAAAACCAGCTTAATTTCATATCCCTTTTTAAAAATGTATTTCAATGATTTTCAAAAATTTTCTCTTCTTGAACTTTTCAAAATTCTTAGTAATGGTAATATAAGCCAATATATCATTCAGTTTTTCCATTTTTTCCTCTGTGTGTTTGTGTGTGTGTGCTTGCCAGCATTTCACATGGCAATGTCTTATTTCTTCAGTTAGATTATAGACTTATTGAAGACAGAAAATTGTAGTGATTAACACAAGTGATGTGGCTGTAATATGTAATGGCTATGTGACTCTGGGCAAGTAACTTAACTGTCAGTTTTCTCATCTGTCAAAGGGAATCAATGATACCTCCATCTCATGGGTCTTGTAAACATTAAGTGAAGAAATGTATATAAAATGCTTAGCACAGAGCCTGGCATATATTAAGTGCTCAGTAAATTTTGGTTCTGTTATAATCATGATTGTCTGGAAGTACGCAGACATAATTTTGGAGATTATTGCTCCACTAACGAGATGGAAATACAACCTGTGGGATCAGCATTTTCTGTCCCGTCAGGGACAAATGAACAGGAAGAAGAAGATGTTTCCGGGTATTTATATTCTTACCTCTATGATGTGCACTGCTACCATGGATACACTAATCTATGGTTCTTTGAAGTGCCTCAATAGTAATCTGTAGTCAGAAAAATGGGAAGCTAGGCTAGTGCTTTAAATTAATTCTCAGAGCATCTCTGAATGCACACCTGAACTCAGAGCTCCTACCTGGGGGCAAAGCTGGATGCAGCCTTGAGATGACTCCTTCACTGGGGAAAAACATCTATTGACATTTCTCCTGGCATTAAAAAAAAAATTGGTAATAATATGTTTACTCGCTGGTGATATTTATTGCTTAAACCTGTTTGCCAAGATCTCTTTTGATTAAATGTTTGGGAAAGATTTATTAGACATAAAAATCCTGTTTTCCACTCTGCATTTGCTGTAATGTGCACTACCACTCAAGAAGCAGGTCCACTTTACAAGCTCACTTAATCGGGTCCCTGTCAGACTTTTATTCCCACCCTAACCACAGAAAACCCAAAATGTGACCTGGAAGCCAGTTGCCTTCTAGGGAAAGAACTCCAGTTCTCCTGGTCCCCTTCATTTCTCACTGATGTTTGGGAGGTAAAATGGTTTTAATGTCAAAATTAAACAAAGGGTACTTTGGAGTCTTCAAAATTGTATTTTAATAATTAAAAAAACTAATTTTCATCAAAAGCTCCAAAAAAGCTCTGACACCAAAAATGATAAAAACGGGGGTTTAAAAATGACAAAAGTATCTAAAGGTAAGTTTTAAAAATTGTGCTCCACATAATAATAAATATTTAGAGGTAAAGCTTGGATTTCACATTTTTATATTTTGCTTTATAGTAAGAATAAAAAGCTTAAACTGGAAAAAAGATTCCAACAGCCTTGATTTTTCCTATTAGTTCCCAGTAACAATTTTTCAGAAAATTTGTGAATGAACAGAAGCTGTGTGTGTGTGTGTCCAATTTTCATATAATGGAGCAACTGCTAAAATCTTTAAGACTTACTGAGAGATTTAGGGGGTCACTGAACATCCTCTAGAGAAAACCCAAGTGGATCTTTGAGGTATAAGCAGTGATAACATCCCTCTAAAAATACCCCTACTTTCCCCATTATACTTCTTTTTATTTCTCATCACAAAGGCAAACACAAATTTGCTAGGAATACAGGGGACACTGTGTTGAGAACAACTTTAGCCTAAGGGGATAGAATGCAGAATGCCAGGGAAAATTTTAAGCTTGAGACATATATATATATATATATCTTATAGATCATATATAACATTTATATTTAATATTTATATATAAATAATATACTATCTCTCTCTATATATGTATATATGTGTGTGTATATATAATATATATTACATATAATATATATTGTGTATATATATTTTATACATATGAATATATATATATATATATATATATATATATATACACACACACACACACACACACACACATATACATACACACACATTGTTAGGCTGGTGATTGTTGACAAAGGCTGTTTTCCTGAAGGAGAAATCTCTACAGAAAAATAAAACATCAAGTTGATATGACAGCTCAACCAGTGTTGAAAATTTTGCTTACATTGTTGGGTCAAAAAGGGAACTGTGCTAGGAGAACTAAGACCAGTGGGGAGAAAACTTGGAAAGACATGTATGCTGAAATTATCAGAGACCTTTTCATATTTGTTGACTTGGTCATCAAGGGCCGTTTGTAAACAGCAATGGTAGCAGGCATTGCTATCCTTACTCTATAGTTAGTCTCATTTCATAAACATGCAAATGATATCAGAACATACTGTATGGTCTGACTGAGCCTTGCATTCATTCATAAGATATAGCCTCTATCTTTTAGTTCAAGATCTATCTATCTATCTATCTATCTATCTATCTATCTATCTATCTATCTATCAATCATCTATCCACCTACCTACCTTCATACTTGTACGTCCAAAATTCTAGCTATTAGAAGGTTAAAAGAAGCAGTGACAATTATTGCCGATTAGTGTTTAGCACCACTTAGCAGAAAAGCTTGAGTACCGATTCTTTCCCGTCATCTATTTCTCAGGTGATAAAACTTGGGCCACAAGAGGCCAGAGACTGATATCAAAAACAGGTGTTAGTGGTGATGTTGATGTAATCTGAACTTCAAAAACCTGCTTCAGAATTTGATGGGTCTAGGGTTGAACCTCTTCTCTGCTACTTCTCTCTGCGAACTTTGGCAAGTCACTCAATGCTTCAAATATGTTCCCTTCTCTGTAAAAGGAAGATAGTAATGCTTCCCTGCTTCCCTTAAAGGCTTGTTTTAAGGACCAAATGAAATGTACTTCAGGTATATGTGAAGAGCCTACGTAAGTGCCAAGTACATAATGGACACCCAAGAAGATGGTAGCAATTATTATCATCTCCCTAACAGTAGCCTTTTCTCAATATAAATAAACCCTTGCAGGTCTGAGAACACATGTTGTGGTTCCTTTACTATGCACCAAGTTTTTAGAAAATTGGATGTTTTGTTTTAGAATATTAAGAGAATCCCATCATGACCATCAGAATTTGCTGCCATTTTTCTACATTTTGAACATGACGAATTTACTCACATAGGAACTGAAACTATGCCTTGGTGTTGTTTGTTGGCTTGTGGTGACATCCTTAGGGAATGGATGGACAATGGATGATAATGCCACAACTACTGTTGTGGTTTGAACCCACTTGAAGAGTATTTATCAAAAGGACTTCTACAGATTCAGCATGCATGATCAGAAGCGCTGAGAATCAAAAATTATACTTATTGGGGAGTACTCAGTTTGCAACTAATGCACAAGGGGCTAACCACTGTTAAAACCAAAATGCTTTGGAAATATCAGGGGTCTTGTCTCATACAATTGTCACATGGGAACGCTGCAGAGCCTTTGGTGAGAAAGCAGAAAGAGAGAACCCTTGGTAGATAAATACCATTTGGCTCTGGCTCAGCAACATTAACTAATAGTCTGACTCTCGCTTGTTTGTAATACACTTCCTAACTTTTTATTTCTTTTGTAAAATGTAATAAAAACACAAGTATCTTGTAGTTATGGACTTTGTTATTATTATTATTATTATTTAAATAGAATTTATTCATACTTGGTAAGACACTGAATTAATTTACTATTCTATATCACTTTCCTCTTAGGTTTGTTAATCCTTTTGACTTTGATTATTATAAACATTCACAAAATTAACATTTTTAAGTGGCCATTTTTAATAAGTATCTGTTTAGTTTATACTGCAAGCAAAGCTTAGGCAAACTCTTCCTAATAACCACTATTACTTTTTTACAGGGTAGAAACAATGTTGCTTGCACTTTAATGACATCAAGACAATATTATTTATTTTCTCTGGACCACAGGTCAGAGCAAAAGGAAGTTGTCCTTTCTGGGTTGGAGCCTCACCATTGATTTGGGATTAAGTTCAAACTCTTTGAAAGAGAAGCTTTGCTCCATCGAATTTACCATGCCATCCTTTGTAACCACATGGAAGCCTGAAAAGATGTTTATATCGCACCTATACAGTTTTATTATACTTTTCTGAACATACGCGTACCTATATCTATCTGTGATACCTCTCGCTCTCTCTTTCCCTCCCTCTCCCTCTCTCCATATCTATCTGTTCAGCCACTCTCACAGAGGACTACACAGTCCTTAAAGGCAGTTCTGTATCCTAAATGTTTTCATATCCTTGGAAACAAGCACAATGTCTGGTTCTCGATCTAGGTGGAAATCACCATGTGCCTAGTAAACAAATTCTCTGGCCCTGACTAAACTGTGAGTCTATTGGCGATGGAGGCTGGAGAGTATTCCTTTACATTCCCAGTGTCTAGCATAGCATCTGATGAGTAGTAGCTTCAGAATGTGCATGTGGGTAAAATAAATAAGTGAAAATATTAACAAATAATAGAAATGAAGCACTGGACTTTATTGTCATAATTTCTTTTGGATACTATTTGCTTTCTCAATTTTGTTACATTTTGGCTTTTAATAAGATAGGGAATAAAATATACCTATTTTTCCCTTTTCTGATGACAACCCACAAGGGTTATTCTGAGTGTGTCTGATGCCATGTTGGGGTTGATGGGCACCTCCATGCATGAGTTGGTTGCTGTGATGAACGTTTGTTGCTGTTATCTGGATAAAAGCAAGGAGATTCTGCACTGGCATTTGGGGACAACATAAAAATAATACTTTTAAAATGGGATATGATACTACCTGGTCCCTTGTACATTTCCTTTTCAAAAGCGAATTGAGCATTAATGTAAGGGTTTATGTCTGGACTCTCAACTCTATTCCACTGATCTATATGCCGAGCCAGTATGACACTGTCTTGATAATTGCAGTTTTGTTGTAAATTTTGAAGTAGGAAAGTGTTCATTCCCTACTGTGTTCTTTTAAAATTTTTGTTTTTTGGCTCCTGGGTTCCTTGAATTTTTATATGCATTTTAGAATCAGCCTTTTAATTTTTACAAAAAAGGCAGTTTGAATTTTGACATGGATTCCCATCAGTTTGGGGGAGAATTAGCATCTTAACAATATTAGAGTTTTAAATCCAGGAGCTCAGGACAGCTTTGCATTTATTTAGTTCTCCTTTAATTTCTTTCAGCAATACTTTGTAGTTTTCAATACTCAAATCTTGCACTTCTTTTGTTAAATTTATTTCCAAGTATTTTATTCTTTTTGATGCTAGTGTAAATTGGATTGTTTTCTTCATTTTCAGATTTTTCATTACTAAAGTATAGAAATGCAACTAATTTTTGTATATTGATCTTTCATTCTGCAACCTTGCTGAATTTACTAGCTCTAATAGTTTTGGGTATATTTCTTACAGTTTTCTATGTACATAAATCTGCAAATAGTTTTACTTATTCCTTTCTAATCTGCATTCCCTTAATTGTATCATTTTAATTGTTAGAAATAATTTGAAAAGCATGTTGAAGGTTGAAAAGTATTCATTCTTTGTTCTCTGGAAACAGTAAACAATTTATTTATTTAGAAAGGTAAGAAATGTTATCTTAATTTAAACATCTTCAAGTTTTGAAGAATAATATTTTTATGTGTTTACTTGACATTTGTATTTCTTCCTTTATTTAGTTTTTTTTTTTTTTGAATCACTTTTATTCCTCCAAGCCTTTCTGAAGAAATACCATTATATTGTTAGCCACTTTGGCTTTTTTTTTGAAAAAATGAAAAATATTTTTCAATTACAATTGCCATACAATATTATATTAGTTTCAGGTGTGCATATTGATTAGACATTTATGTACCTTACAAAGTGATCCATTTGTACTTCTTTAAGGAATTCCTTGGATATCATTTATCCACATGTGCCATTTGTATTTTTTGTATTAATTTGTTGGAATTTATATATTAAGAATAATAACCCTTTGGCAATGATATAAATTACACATGTATTTCTTTAGTTTGTTGCAATTTCATTTATACTGTTTTTTGATATGTAGATATTTATGTTTCTATGTAATCATATTTGGTAGTCATTTTATCTTTAGGTTCTGTTTTACATGTCATACATAGAAAGGCCTCCCCCACCTATAAAATTATAGAACGATTCACCCATTTTTTTTATTGTCCTTTTGGAACACTCTATTTCTGAGAACAAGCATTTGATTACTAATAAAATATTGCAGATATTCGAGTATGTGAGTCTTTATGATAAATGTAATGGACTTCCACTGTTTGTGAGAAGTAAGTTATCAGGTGACTTCCCAGGCTGTATTTTTTGAGGCCATATTTCCCTGTGGCAAGAGCTGAAAAAAAAAAAGAAAAAGAAAACACACACAAAAAAACCGGTTCCCGCATGGAGTCTCAGCAGTTTGCCTCGCAGTCAATTTCCTCTGAGAGAATGCCACCTTTGCTGACTCTAATCACAAATACAATCCAATTAAAAGCTATTATGTTAATGTGAATAGAGAGGGAGATAAAACAAGACAGTGAAATGTTTCATTTAGGCCCAAATGAGTTGATTTCTCAGGGCATAAAGAATCCCCATTAGGTTGGTTGCTGCAGTGACACAAGAAACATGCAAACCAAGCTACTGATTAAAATCTGGGAAAGAGAGATAAAAGGTTTATCAGCGTGACAAGGGCTGGTTGATGGACTATTAGATGACATTTGTATGTTTGCTTTAAAACCTTTTGGCTTCTGTCATGCATTGTCATTGAAAAAAATGCTCTTTTCCATTAAGTTCATATAGCGCTTATCTGGAAAACAAAATTGATGTACAGTGCTGTGAAAATGACAGCATCATTTCTCTGTGCACATAACATTTTGTATATTTGATGAAGGTGGCCTAAAGGAAGGAGTTATAATCGTAAAAGAAGTTGGTTACTTTCTCAGGATTATTGAACTCAGTGATGTAATATTACTTGTGGAGAATATATATCTGCATTGAAAAATAGAAAAAAATTGACTTTAGAAGTTTATATATTTTCTTCTAAATTTAAAATCACATAGCTATTGGTTTGGAAGAAACATTCAGGATTTTTCACAACCAAGGTCAAAGGGAATAAATGAAAATGGATTATATTTATTCTTAAATAATTTGATTTTGGGTCTGTATCTCATCCTAATTTCATATAAGATTAAAATTTCCCATAGGTTAATGAAATAGGTTTGTCATGTGAAATTTATTTTATATGTATCATTTAAAAGTATTTTCTGTTTGTTTTTATCTGCTCCTCAGAGTAAGATACTACAAGTATTAAAAAATGACATAAGCATGGCAGCTGTGGTGGGAACTAAGTTGTCTACCAAAATCTATTTGGCCCTTCTTTCCATGTAACATGGCAGTACCAGACATATATCTGGAAGGCTAGAATGTTTGCCAGCCTCCCTTGCTTCACATGAGGCCACATGACTAAATTGTAGACAGTCAAGTGATAGAGGGAATATGTGCCTTTTCCAGATCAGACCCATGCATGTGTCCTATGTGTCTCCTCCATAATGATTTGCTGAAGATCTAAAGACAGGATTGATAATGATTTCTGGCCAGAGACAAAGGGAAAAATAGGAAACATGGTGAAGAGAGACAAGAGTAGATTAAAACTTTAACAACAAAAAGGAGAAGCAACACAATGCCAATTTCCTGAAAGATCTACCCGACAAACATACTCATTCAAAAATATTCTGCATCCAAACTTATTTTGTAATTTGTTCCTGAATCCCAGACTGAGTGAGATTGAGAAATGCTTCCTGTTGATTGACAGATGGATAGATAAAAGGGTTTTTTAATAGTCATCTTAAAAGGCACACTCATTGTGTGTACAAATGTCACAGAGTATGTTTAAGAGGGAAAAATAAAACACTCAAGTCTTACCATATTATCTGAGGAGTTCACTGCTCCTGAATTTCTTGCTAGGCTTGTGCTTTAATTAATTTTGAGCAGTAAAACCAAATTTACAAGCAACATTTCCACTGCAAGCATCAAACGGCACCAGAGAACAGAGCCCTTTTATTTCTCATTTCCAGATTTTAACCAAAACTTTAGGTCCTCTGTTGGAGCAAAGATGTCATTATTCTTCTGGCCTGGAATAAAAATTTCATTTTTTTAAAGAAAACCTGTGATTGCTAGTTTCCTTCAAGAATCTTAGACATTGCAGTTTATTGGGACCCATGGGCCTCTCCAGTGAAACTATGTTTGCTGTTTTCTCTACCTAGCATGTCTGTTACGCAGAAGGCACTCAACGGATCCCTTGACCAAGTGTCACACACACACATGCACACACACACACACACACACACACACACACGTGCAAGTTCAGACAATTAAGTTTGTCAAATTTCCACCATGTGTGTATATAAAATATATAATATACAATATATTATATATCTAATATACAATATATTAATATATATTATATATATCAAAAAATCACTGTGTGATCTTGACTTTCTCTGTTTACACAGGGGTATAAGCCAAATATTGAGGAGAAGAACCAGGAAGAAGCAACCTTAAATTTGAAGAGGATGAATGGGACTTGGACTCAAGTCACAGCCTATTGCTGAAAATGAGCCGCTCGCTAGCGTTTGCTGGGAAAAGCATGTAGCAGAATCAAGGGTGCTGCTTCCTCTCCGAACGTGCCACCCAACTTCTGCTTTTGACTTAAGTTTGATAGCTACTCACTTCCGCTAAAATTTTAACCACGCACCTTATAACTTGTTTTACTAGCACATTGATGATGCAACACATCTATTCTTCCCTGCTGAAAAAGGTCATGGGTATAAAATGCAGAATAATGAAGAGGTGGGCCTAGCATGCATGCAACCTACTGGATTGTCCTCAGCTTCCCTGGTGCATTTGCTATCAGTGATTGACATGAGGCGGTCAGGTATGGCAGCTGGCCAAAGACACTTTTAATGACGAATAGTGACACCCAGCATAAAGCTCTTTGTGTAGTTCTGGTTTACACTTAAGTTCATTAATTCACTCATTCACTCATTCAAAACTATTTATTGAGCAAGAAATATATACAATTAATTTTGCTAGACACTGCATAGCAATACATTCAATAAATTATGGTAGGTATACTATCATGGACCTTAAGTTGCTTCAAACCAGGTAGAGGAACTTTCTCTACTACTAAATGGAATTTCTAAGGGCCCTAAATGCTGTATACTAAAGAGCTAAAGAGGTTTGGGGAAAAGAGGTCATATCTAGTTAAGGGTAGTAGTTGGTATATGTGGAAATAAATGTTCACTAATATATATACTAAAGATGTTCTCAACAGAATATTAAAGGACAAATGAGGTACTATCAATATACATACTTCTTCGCTCCATCCCCACTGCACGGCCCAAATATGGGAAAGCATCTCTCTAAAGCTTTTCTCAAACTCATTAAACACGCACCACCTGAGTGTAGTCCAAAACAGCACAGCATTTTAGTCTGTACATGCAAAGAAAAACATAGCCAGAGAAATACCTAATTTTGCATATTTTTATACTTCCTTACTGTAACATATACTGTCGTTAATGTTTATCATTCGTAATGTCAACATACAGAGGATGCCAAAAATGTATACACCTTTTAAGAAAGGAAAAAATGGTATTAAAATTGTAATACTCAATATAAACCAATAACAAAAGATGAATACAAGTCATGTTTGACTTCTGCAATTATAAGAGGTGCTCAAAGTGGTTACCATCAGTGTAATTTTAATTCAGTTTTCTCCTTTCTTAAAATGTGTATACATTTTTTTTTTTTGCACCCTCGGTATATTGCATATGCCACATCCGAGAGTGCTGCTGGACACTGGATGTACTTCTCATGGTGGGATGCTTTATGTGAGCCCTATGGCACTGCCACATTGGGTTGGCCACTAATTGATAGATCTTGAACTGTTACTATTTCAGAACCCCGTGCAAATCCCAGTTTGTGATGTCCTAAAAGAATGCGAGCTACTAAAAAATACAGCTGTTGTTGACACTACTAATCACATAATAACAAGACATATTAAATTTTACTGGTGGAATGTGAAACTTGCAAATTGCTTCACAAAAGGCCAGTTGTGTCCCTTGGGATTTGAGCCACTGTTTTAACAAGTGTGAGTCAATCTGCATTCCTAGTTCCCTGTCACAGAGTGCTAATCCCACTCCACCATGGAAAGAATATGCAGTTTGGGGATTTGTATCAAAATGGGAGGGCACCACATGCCTGTAGGTCTCCTCTCTGTAGCTCTGGGCACTCTGGGAAATTCAAAATGATAGGGATTGGTGGATTTCCTAGAAGAAGCTGGGAATGGGAAGAAGCGAAGGCCCCAAACTGCCAACTAAAGAGTGTCATCATATATTGGATGACAATGCAAAGAAAACTAAAACACAGGGCCTGCGGAGAAAGAAACCTGTACTGTCTCAAATTTCCACCTCACGTTAGGGCAGGGAATGAACTGTTAACAGCCATGATATGTGCCACCTAACTGATGAGGATGAGCTCATTTTGTCCCAATCACCCAACTTTAACGTTTGGTTTCACTCCTACACCTTGCTGAGGGTACGTTATGGACTCATGGGATATTAGATCTGGAAGAGGCATTGGGATCACTTGGTGATAAAGTATTAGTAGGTTTTTTGTATGCAACCAGGCCCATGTCTTCCTTTGTGCGTGACAAACTTTGGAAGCTGTCCAGCACCAACCTGGAGCTCCTCTCAGGTCTTTGTATGCTCACGGACTCCATTCTTGTTTCAGTTCTGCTGCCACACTGTAGAGATGGGGACAGTCTCAGTGAGACATTTTTCCCTAAAGGTCTTCCTAGGAACTGAAGCACAGCTGGGTTCCAGCTGCTGCCAAGCCCTGTGGGAAGCCTACTGCTTCTCTTGGGTTGAGACCTTGTGGGAGAGGAACTTTCTCCGGCATTTTATCAGAATGCTCCCTGCTGACTCTCTATCTCCTCTAATCATGGTATAATTATCATGGCTAGGATGGAAAACTGCCCTTCTATCATCAAATCTCATTCCCACATCTATTATTCATGGCATAAACTTCAGCTTTTACAGTAAAACTCAGGAGTTTTTGATTCAAGATCCTCTCAAATTATTGTTTTTGACATAAGTTTTTGCAGACCTGGTTTGACATTTAAGAGCTGAGCAAGGACTCTTCTTCTGCATTTTAACTCCGTACTTGTCTTCTTCCCCTCAACATGCACCTTGCCCAGGGCTCCGCAGAAGCAGCTGGATACGAAAACTCCTTGGAGGACACCTGCGTTGGGAGGTGATTCTTTTCTTGGTCATGTATATTCCCTATTGTAGAGGAGAGTTGTGACAAAAAAGAAAGTGTTTCATGGCCCTTAGGAACACTTGTTCTTGAGAATAGAGGAGAGACCATATTTAGCTAAATGCCTGACCTACATTCAAAAGGAAAGAAGGGGCTATAGCTTACTGGCCTCGAGGCACACCCAAGGATAAAATAATCTTGCATAAGATCTCATTTTATTTCACATGGGTGACTGCACTGAGCTCAGTTGTCATTAAAATATACCTTTATTTGTTCATTTTCAGTTGCATAGTGACTAAGCAAATGAGAACACTGTTAGAATGTCAACTTGGTCACCGCATTCAGAGGTCAAGCTCTTGACATGACTCAAAGTTCATGACCGATTCACAGCCAGTTTCGCAGTAGAAACCTTCTGAACTCATGAAACTAATTCTTGAGAAATGTAAATGTTTTGTAAAATAGTTTTGGATTGTGTCATGGCTGTCAGTGGCTCATGAAATTCATCCAGTCTGGCTATTTTATAACATTCTCTGCTTCACCTGTTTCTCACTAAAATGGTTTGGGATGGTGTCACAGAGAGACCTGATACCTCTTAAAGCTGGGAAAACAATACATTCTCTTAGAACGGAGTATATGGTTAGGTGAGATTAACTTTAAATTCTTCTGAGACCTAACATTTTACCTAGAGTTATGCCCTTGCAGATATAAAAGTGTTTGTATCCTGAAAGAAATTATGGTTGTGTCATGATGCTAAGCCATCTCATGTGAGAAAACAAAACAAAATCAGACAATTGTCTGTTGAATATTCTATTTACTTAGCATCAAGTGCCTAACTAAATATTGAAAGATATCTTTATCAACATCCCCAACTAAAGCTGTATTTATCAATCAATATATGTCTTATAGACAAAGCATCACTTGGGTTGCCATTTGGATGGCAACTAGCAGTTTCTTTGGGGCCAAGAAGATTTCAAGAAAAATAATGGCTCCTAATGCTTGCATTGCTCTCGCAAACATATTTTTTCCTTTATCAGCTCAGTACACAATCACTGCCAGAAAAAGTGTTCTTTGCTGCCAAGGTAAGTTCAACAAATGTAACTGCTCTGCTCGTTCTTTCCTTTGAGACTACACTGGTGGTGAAATATATGAAGGCTACATCTATTAATTCTCCAGCCTTAAAATAGTCAATTATCTACTTCCAAGATTAATGTTTCTTTTTTTCATTGAAAAAGAACTTGGGTTTTGTGACTGCGTGTGGCCGACATGGAAACAAAATAAATTATCAACAAAAATCCAGCCCTATGAATGAGATGTGTTTGTTAATAGACAGGTGGCCTTGACAATACCTAAAACCTGGACTAGTGACTAGATATGTCTCTCTCTGGCCAAGCACAGTTTGCAAAATTCTCACCATTCAAATGCTTAACTATTCACTTTGAATTTTAAAAATTTCTAAATTTCCCTCCTGTAGTCCAAAGGGTACTGGAACAATATTTTTCAAAATATTATATTTCATTTATCTATATCCTTAGATTCATGAAGAGTTTTATTATCAGAGCAATATGTGCTCAAGACAAAATTTTTGAAGAGTAAGTTGTAAAATAAAAATAATGTTCCCTGTCTTTCAGATCCCTCTGTGCCGTTACCCAGAGGCAGCCATGGTTAACACATTTTTTTTTTTTTTTAAGAAATAGTTCTCCCTCTCTCTGTCTTACACACACACACACACACACACACACACGAGATTGTAGTTTTACAAGTTAAAACTCATCAGGTAAGTTGTCCCTATTTATAATTCTTTTGAGTGTTTCACAAAATTAGATGCTACAAAATCCTAGGACTTCTCAATTTCATTCTATCCTTGTATAGAATACATATTTGCTCAATACAACAAGTTGAGGTATTACAAAACACAATTGTAAACCTTTAAAAGTAAATAAAGTATACAGTTTAACTCTTAATACTTAATCCCATCTTCCTGCTTATAAATATTGTTATCAATAATTGCAGTTTGCTCAAATCTTCATACAACTAATAATTTTGTTGCTCTATTGCTTAAAGATTTCCAATTGATTTTTAAC
Source organism: Rhinolophus sinicus (assembly GCF_036562045.2). NCBI lineage: Eukaryota > Metazoa > Chordata > Mammalia > Chiroptera > Rhinolophidae > Rhinolophus > Rhinolophus sinicus. The sequence goes on along the minus strand of NC_133752.1, from coordinate 102,047,744 downwards.
AAAATTCAGTAAACATTCAGATGACTCACAAAAAGTTCATTACAATTGTAGAACACTTATGTTGATTTATAAAGTGGTTCTTCAAAGGCAGTGGGGAGGTTCCTCAAAAAATGAAGAATAGAATAACCACATGACCCAGCAATCCCTCTCCTGGGTATATACCCCAAAAATCTGAAAACATTTATCCATAGAGACATGTGTGCTTCAAAGTTCACTGCAGCTTTATTTACGGTGGCCAAGACATGGAAACAACCAAAATGTCCTTCAATAGATGAATGGATGAAGAAGTTGTGGTATATATACACAATGGATTACTATTCAGCAGTAAGAAAAGATGAAATAGTACCATTTGTGACAACATGAATGGATCTTGCGATTATAATGCTAAGCGAAATAAGTCAAACAGAAAAAGTAGAGAACCATATGATTTCACTGATATGTGGTATATAAAACTGAAAACAACTAAAAGAACAAGACAAACAAACAAATGAAGGAACAAAAACTTATAGACATAGGCAATAGTTTAGGGGTTACCAGAGGGTAAGGGGGGAGGGGGCTGTAGAAGAGGGTTAATGGGGTCTAATATATGGTGATGGAAAGAGAACTGACTCTGGGTGGTGAACACACAACGTGAGATATAGATAATGTATTACAGAATTGTACATCTGAAATCTATGTAACTTTACTAACAATTGTCACCCCAATACACTTTAATTAAAAACAAACAAATAAAAACAAACAAACAAACAGAAAAATAAAGTGGTTCTTCAGACTCAAACATTTTGAGAATCCTATGAGGATAAAGTAAAATTATAAAGACTTTAGGGCCATGTTAAATTGTGTGTTTGTGTGTGGTTGTCTGTAGGTGTTCAACATCAGCTTCATCAGAAAAAATAAAATGTATGATAAAAGTATTTGTAGATTTTAAGGAATTTGTCTTACATTTCATTTGGCAAAATATCACTGCTCTATAGATTTCTTAATTTAGTGAGGATATTACTTTTACCATGATTCTATATTTCACTAGAATTTGCATTTGTATCATCATTTTAAAAACAAACAACTTGATCTTTAGTGTTGAACTTTTCAGCTAAATATTGTATAACATTTATAAGACTATCTCATGTTTTGTCATAAATACACTTCCACCTATAGGTGGGAGAAAAAAATTGAACTAATTTTGGTAGTAACTGGTTTTTATTTGAAACAGCTGATGCCATTGATATAAAAATTTTATCATTTAACTTGTTTCCATTTTCTCATTAACAAGGTTGCAAGCAGAACCAAAATATTAAGTTATCACTTTTGCACGTGTACAGAAAACTTGGAATTCAAAAAAGTAAAATGAATTTAGAAAAATAATTATTTGATCTAAAGGAAAGTCATGCTTCTCTGAGGGTTATATCACATACTTTTTACAACAGTACATGTTAACCTTTTCTCTTTTAGACACATTCTTTTTCACATAACTATCCAATTTTGAAGTAACTGTTGGTGATTATTCACAGACTGATGTCTTGTATTTTTCTTATGAGACAAAAGGAACTATTTTTTCATGTGATAGTACTATGGTCTCCACAGAGATCGGTAAATGCTTTGAAACATTTTGTGGCGGTTACACATTCATCATCAAATTGTTTTGAGGAACAGAAATTCAATCCTTAATTTTTAATTAAATATGTCCTTTGTTTTTTGAGCTTATTACTGCCCAAAGGGTTTATTGTAAAGTATACAAGTATAACCAAACAATAAAGTGAATAAATTACAGTAGATTTACACACACTATTATATTATGGCAGAAGTTGGAATTATAGAGTAGACGTCTATCCAATCTATCCTGACATTTGATTTTGACTATTAATACTTGTACATTAAAAATAAAAACACCGAGACCATTCTAAATACTAAACCATTTTGGACACTAAGGCAACAGGCATGAGCCAGGACTGTCCTGGGCAAATTGAGAGCTACGGTCAACATACCTACCGTGGACATCTGTTAGTTTGCCTCCCCAGTATTCCTTGCCTTTTAATAATAATGTTTTCATTTCTTCCTCAGCAAATCATAGTCTTCTACTCTCAGTCCATGTCATTTAGGGGGTGGTAACCCTATTCAATGGCTTCCGAGACAGGTACATCCAGGAGATGTTCAGTCACAATACTGAATCCCTTAACCACAAGATCAGTACAGAAATAGGAATGTGATTAAGAGATGGCAATTAATCAATACCCTCTTCTGGTGGGGGCGTGGTTGGCTGGAACTTCTAGGAAAGGAATGCTCCCTTCTTTTAGACATGAGAACCTCGACTTTCTGGTCTCTGTATTTGTTGCTCAATGGGAAAAGCCTGTCTCAGAATAAAGCCAAAGCAGAGAAAAGTAGGGGCTGAGAGACAGTGGACTAAAAGACGAAGTCCTGATAACGCTAGTTCAGTCCCCAAATTCAACAGTGGCTAAATTCCACTGCCACTTCTTTTAAGTTGTATTTTCACAATTAAATACAATTTAAATTGTATTTTTATCAATTGAAGTCCACAGAATCCTGTCTAATATAAAGCTAAAGGCAACTATTTTGATGTAGTTCAGATTAAAATAATCAGACTATTTAGTTTGCATTTATGACAATACTACCAGACCTTCTTCTAGGTAGGAGGGGGGAAAAGGGGAAGACTGTGTGTATTTGAGGAGGAGTAGATGGTAGAGACAGGAATTCAATTACAGGAATCCTGTCTCTACCGTGTACATGTATATGTAATACCATGTACATGGTAGAGACAGGAGCCACAGGAAGGGTAAGTTACAAAACTTTCATTAGGGTGATTTTTATCCTATAAGAATGGCTTAACAATGTGGTACCATTTGTTTAAATTGAGAATGGGATATTTTTGAAACATAAATTAAAGAAAAATAGCTAAAAGGGAAGGAATGTAATTAGTATCAATGAGAAGAAATGGAAGCGCTATTAGTGGTTTTCAGTAGAGATGCACCTAGGTTTCACCATAGGTGGGAACATAGTTGCGAGTTCCTTTCCACCTGAACCACAGGGACAGTAAAGCAGTGGGTTCTCTTCTGGAGAAGATTCTTTTAGAGAATGAAGAAGACAAAAACTTATGGAAAGTATGTTGTAACAGACAGATATTTTAAAAACTGTGTCACTATATTTCTGTGATATTTTAAATAAGGAAATTTTAGAACATAAATGTTTAATGAAAAGAAACCATTCAATAAATTATAGTTACCTCCATAGACCAGAATATGAAATCCTATTTTGGGGAAAAAAAAGTGAATGAAACAGAAAACATATGTAATACAATGTTAAGTGAAAAGGATTACCATAGTTTGCCATTTATACTGTGCACTCATGTTTTTGACCCAAACTTTCAAGGAAAAAAATCTTTCATTTTAATTTTTTAATTCAAATTTTTATTTGTTTACATTTAGGTACTTTTTTGTATTATAAAGGAATTTTAGCATTTATTTTTTAACATCTTATGGTACAAGAAATTTTATGTAACAAATAATTACAAAACACAAGAACAGATACAAGATACAAGAAATTTTATGTACCGATAACAAATTTACGATATTTATTCATCATAAAAGGCTAAGATCTCTTTGTTGTTGCTAGTTCGTCATAAGGTCAACAAAATTAATTATCGTATTCTAGGGTATTATTTTGCATACAGGTATCATTATTGATTTCTAGTTACACTTTTAACTCATAAGCATAAATAAAAGAATAAAAACCACTTATATAGATACAGAATTAGTACTACCAATGTATAATGTGCATCCTTATTTTTCCCTCACAGATTTGGGCCAAAAAAGTGCACATTATATACAGCAAAATATGGTAAGTCCAAAATGTGTGAGTATCTTTGATTCTAATGAGAAATATACATCAATATGTTAATAGTCCATCTCTGAAAGATGAGTTAATGGGTGATTTTTGTTTTCCTGATTACCATTTTTATATATTCCAAATTTTCAACAATAATAAGGAAACTGAATCTTTATAAATTATCTCTTGATAAATTATTTCGTGAAGTCTTATTTGCAAATGTCTCTAAGGAAGAGTACTTAATTATCTTCTTCAGAGCTCATTCCAAATGCCATATTAAGAGGCAACATGAAATTCCAGAATTTAAAGGCAAAATAAAGTGACACACTGAGACCAGGCTGAGGCTAAAAATGGCTACTATCTGAGTTATCTATCCCCTTGTTACTCCAAGCGTGGTTCAGGGACCATCGGCATTGACCTTACTAGAAGCCTGTTAGAAATGCTGTTAGAAATGCCGAAGCTCTGGTGGCATGTTAGAACTACCAAATGAGAATGTGCATTTTAACAAGATCCCCAGGTGATCTGTGAAACATTACAGGTTGAGACCATTGATGTAGAACTCTGGGTTATGGGAATTTGGTTGGCCTGTTTTATGCTGCCCTTGGGGTTGTACTGTTGGGGCAGTCACCGTAAGTCAAAGCTTTTCGTTTTCCTGTATCCATTAGTGAAGATTTAAAAAAACAACCACCGGGATCATTACTCAATGGTTGTCTATGTTAAGAGCTATTCCCAAACCAGTGTTCATAATATTGGACTATAGAGTTTGGTATGTTACTGGAGAAGAATCTTGTTTGTCATGTATAGTCTTCATTTCAAACATGTCTTTTCTCTTTTTAGTGCTACTGTACTAAATTCAACACTTAATTTAAAGCAAAGCAAAGCAACACATCTGATTGCAAAATTCATTTGCTTCCAAGCTGCTACTGTGTTGGCCAATCTCAGAAGCTGGAATTCCTGCTGTGCTGTCTTCATGATTTTATTTGCACAGAGGCATGCCTTTTTTTGTTTTTTTGTTTTGTTTTGTTTTGTTTTGCTTTGTCTGTGCCCCAACCTGAACACAAGGTCAGGTTATATTGGCAGTTGGCATAATAGCTAATTACACCCCTATTTGGCCAAGGATGTGGGTTGAGGAATAAATCAGGGTCTTGATGGTTCAGTTCATGCCACTCCTGGTTATTAGATGTGTGTCAGTGAGCAAAGTTCTGATCAAAGCCGGTGGAGAGGTAGCGAGAGGTCACGGAGCATGCCCACACCTAATTGCTGGGCTGCGTACTAAAGGAAGTTTGTAATAAAAGGCCATTAACTACTGGCCTTTCCGATCAGTGAAGCAAAAATACAGAGAAATTACGTTTATCAACTGACAATTTGAAGGAAAAGCCTCAATGTAAACATCTTTTTCCTCTCTCCACTCCTCACCTCAAAAAAGAAAAAGAAAATCCCAAGATATGCAGTCAATCTAATCTTAAACTAGATTATAGAATTCACAAAACTTACTTTTTAAAGGGTAGGGAAAGGGTAGTGTTTTTTTCCTGAATCAGTAAAATTTTTATCCCTAAAAGATCTTACATAACTCATCTAATTTTTACAAAATAGGAATTTGTGAAGGAAAAATTGTCTCTGTATAAATATATATTTATTACAGAAGAAATTCTTTCTATAAATTGACTCACAAACCATTTATAACATTTAAGATCTCTTCAGAACAGCTCTCCCCTGCTTTCTCATCTACAGTGTTTCCTCTATCGAAACCTTTTCCATTCTGACACCTTCAAACTATGGGGAGAAGAAGGAGATAGAATCTTAGTTTTAGACCATATTATATCTATTATCACAGTTTTTAAATGCGAGGTCACTTGATATCACAGCTCTAAACTCAGCCACAGATGGAGAAATGCCAGCTCCTGTAACAACTTGATTAAATGTTGGCGATCATTTTGCCCTTTGACATAAGTGAATAATGGTTCAAGTTATAACTGACTCATTGGTTACCCTTATTAAATAAATTACCCAAATTATACTTGTTATTTGCCTTTTAATGTTTATCAGCAAATTATAATGGGGTTTGGGCAATGGATTAAAATAATAGGTCCTCTTCTTAAAAAAGAAAAAATTCAAAAGCATGTACATACCAAGTTTTAGTTTCCATTTTAGGGCTTCATAGTCTGACCTCCTAAAGCTTTTCTGTGAACTTCTGCGAAGTAAGGGCTCATGAACCACAGGTACACTACCTTTCAATTAGAGGGAAGGGGAACTCGGAGTGAGGATCCTGGAACAAATACCTACAGACATAGTTTCCTGTTCACATAGCTTCATTTTTAATGACTTACTTTTTGAAAATTATTGCCACTTAAAAATAAGCAATCAATTTATACTGATTTTTATCCAGCTTAACACCTAGTCCCCATCACCAGAATATCACAGGATTTTGACAAATATCAGCATCTAACAAATTTGACCATTTTGCATTAACTGCAATCCTAGTTTGATTTCACAGAGACAATTTATTACAGGACATTTAACCAACGACATCCATGTCCTAAAAGTGAAAGCATTGTTCAGTCGTGAAAGCAGTTTGACACAGGTAAATACACAATCTGTTGTATAACTGAAAAAAACAATTAAACATTTGTATAAATGAATGAATCTCTCACTTTGATTCAGAAATAATTTCTGGTGACTGTTGATAGATATACATGCCTTGAAGAAAGTCACTATGTATTTCAATTGAAGAGAATTATCATGAATACATGTCGAATAATATTTTAAAACTATTTCTTTTCTTTTTTTAATTAAAGTTTATTGGGGTGACAATTGTTAGTAAAGTTACATAGGTTTCAGGTATACAATTCTGTATTACATCATCTATATTTCACATTGTGTGTTCACCACCCAGAGTCAGTTCTCCTCCCATCACCGTATATTAGACACCGTTTATCCTCTTCTAGAGCCCCCCTCCCCTCTTACCCTCTGGTAACCCCTAAACTATGTCTACGGGTTTTTGTTCCTTCATTTGTTTGTCTTATTCTTTAGTTGTTTTTAGTTTTATATATCACATATCAGTAAAATAACACGGTTCTCTGCTTTTTCTGTCTGACTTATTTTGCTTAGCATTATAATCTCAAGATCCATCCATATTGTCACAAATGTTCCTATATCATCTTTTCTTACTGCCGAATAGTATTCCATTGTGTATATATACCACAACTTCTTTATCCATTCATCTATCGAAGGACATTTTGGTAGTTTCCATGTCTTGGCCACCGTAAATAAAGCTGCAATGAACATTGAATTAAAACTATTTCTCTCTATAAAAATAATAACAAACACTTAGAGAGAGCCCTTACTTAGAACCACACACTCTTCTAAATACTTTATGCATATAGTACAACACATGCAAAATTGTGAACCGGCCCATTAAATATGGAGTGCTAAGGTAGAAAGAGAGGTTTTAGGGTGGGAGGACCAGATCTTGCAGGGTTTCGTGAATCAACCCAAAGACTCTGAACTTTATCTTGAAAATTCTGGAAGTATTTCAGGGAAATGACTAGACAGTATAGGTTTGGAGGTAGGGAGAAGACTGTGGGGAAGAAAACTAAAATAATTCATGTGCAGAAGCTGAGGTTTGAACGTGGTAAAGAGATATGCATTATTGTAGATTAGATGTATGTGTATGTGTAAAAAAAGGAGGAAAATTCAGGCCAGATCTCAAGTTTCTGGTAAGAATAACTGGTCATGGGTGGAAAACTAAAAAGACTTGCAGGGATAAGATGGATGTTGAAATGATGGAGAATGACAGAGTAGGGCTCTGGTAATCTGGAGAATGCTGGGGGTTGGCAGTGTTCTAAACCTTTTAACGTGGGAAATTTGGGGTCCAGCATGACCAGATATTTGAGTTTTCAAAAGGACTAGACTATGGATTTTTATGTAAGATGGTTTCTTTTCTTTTTTCTTTTTTTTACTATTGGCAGCAAGTTTAAAACTGTATACAACATTGGGTTAGCCAAATAAAATACAGAGATAGCCTGAATATGGCTGGAGTGTCACTGTTTGTTGTTGCTTTTTAATCTCTGGGATAGGTGGGAGTGTTACTAAGGAAGAAAACAGGGACAGAAATAACTACATGTGTATATTTTCATTTTCTTTCTTACTATGGTCTATTTTCCAGTCTTTAAGGCTTTAGCATATATGTAATTTAGTGCCAGGTTTGTGCCAGGTGTGTGATCATCATTTCCATTGGATCACCAAAGCGCGAGAAGAACCACCTTTCCACAGAGCAACACTCAATAATTATGTATTGGTTCTGCTAGGGATAGAAAACCTAGACAAAAAAATTTCCCATATCATCTTCCTTATTTTTATGTCTACATGATTTTGGGGGCAGAACATAGTATGTGGATATGCATTTGAGTGTGTTAAAGATTGGAAAGATCTTAAGCAAGATTTTTATTGAGCAGGAGCTAAATTTAGCAAGAATCTCTACCTACCTGGAAGGTTTAGGGGGGATCACCAAGGTGGGGGCCACAGACCGTTCAGGAATTTAGTGCCTGTCCTACTTCTTAGCTCTTCATGGAAATGTGTTTACTGTACTTTACTTAAAGGAACATAGCTTTGCTCTCATTTCCCTGAGTTGTCTGCCTAATACTTGCAGCAAAATAAATTTACTACTCAAAATTGAAAGCTTCTCTTATGGCTTGGATGAGGGCATTGAGTATTCCCTTGAGAGAAGTAGAACTTGTGATAGAACATAAATTCCAAAAGAGTCAGAGGTTGTGACATCTGTATCTAATTGACATGAAGACTCTGTCGACCAATGATTCAAAAAGAAATTTAAATTCCAAGTCACGAGGCAAGTTTTGATTAATTTAAAAGATGTCAAAAAATGACCCCTTTTTACATTTTGTTCTTTTCAAATATAGAGCTTTGAGATGCCTAAAGGGATAAAGTAATCAATTATAGTTTAGGTATTTTATTAACTGACCATGTGATAAACTCACTACACACACACACACACACACACACACACACGGTGCCAAAAAAATGTATATACATTTTAAGAAAGGAAAATACTGTATTAAAATTGTAATACTCAATATATACCAATAACAAAAAATGAATACAAATAATGTGTATAATACTTTGGCACCCCTATTATATCACTTCTGCTATTAAACAACATAGTTTTTGAAATAGGGGGTGAAAGAGAAACTAAAATGGTGACAACCAAATGCACAAGCTAGCGATGTGATTTTTCACTTTTTTGCCAGCTTGTTGACTCGCAGATAATCATTACTGATCTATGCCCACTAGGAACACATTGCCTGTGGACCACCGGAAGCAATATGGAATGTGGAAAGAGGATGGGGGTTCAGACCAGGGCTTTGCCCTCTACTAGCTCTATGGCCTTGAGCAAGACGTTTAAATTTGGTTCTTTCATCTGGAAAATGGAGATGAAACATACTATTTCACAGGGTGATAGTGATGACCAGAAATAGTGAGTCTGTATGGCAGAAAACATTACTCATGATCAATCAGTGATAGTCATCCCTTATATTGTTACGTTTAGGATTTAGGAAATGTCCCTTCGTAGATCCATTAAACACCTTTTTCGAAATTGATATATTGGATCTGACCAGTGCTCCTGTGAATAGCTGTAAATTTTTTTATATCTTTAAGAATGATATTTAAAAATAAGAGATATGACTTTTGTCTTCTTTTATTTATTTTTATTTTGTTGGTGTGTTCATTTTTGTTGTTGTTGTTTTACTTGTGTTTGACTTTCGTATCTTAGGTTATATATATATTACTTTTATTTTATTTTTTTAATGAAATAACTACACAAGTTGTAAGAGCAGAAGAACTACTCCCTGTTTTTGGACATGTGAGTCGGATTGTAAACAAGCTTGGGAGTGGCATAGAGATAAAAATCTCCATTTTACTATTTCACAGATGACTCACAAGAAGGTTATATTACTGAGGAAATCACCTGGGTGAAAAATAGCCTCCTGACGCTCTTGCAAAAGTGAATAAAAAACTTGCTTTCCATTTCATTGGGAGATATTTAAATTGTAATCCCAAATCTGTACTATGTTTATTTTCTACACATTTGTGGGTATTTCAAGAACTTTCTCTGTAACATAATTTCTGTCCAATCATGTCAAATATTTAGGTTTATATTTAAGACTGTTCCAAGGAGGGATAGTCATGTACTGAAAGATTAATTCTAGTTTAAAAATGTACTTATTTTTGATGTAAATTGTAAGCAGAACAATAAGGTTCATATGTGCCAAAGTACAAAGTCAATTTCAGTTTCAGAACCATCTTTTAAATAAAGAGTAATTAGAGATACTTTTTAAAAAATTTATTGGGGTGACAATTCTTAGTAAAATTACATAGATTTCAGGTGTACAATTCTGTATTACATCATCTATAAATCCCATTGTGTGTTCACCACCCAGAGTCAGTTCTCCTTCCATCACCATATATTTGATCCCCCTTACCCTCATCTCCCACCCCCCCACCCCCTTACCCTCTGGTAACCACTAAACTATTGTCTGTGTCTATGAGTTTTTGTTTCTCATTTGTTTGTCTTGTTCTCTTGTTGTTTTGGTTTATATACCACATATCAGTGAAATCATATGGTTCTCTGCTTTTTCTGTCTGACTTATTTCGCTTAGCATTACACTCTCAAGATCCATCCATGTTGTTGCAAATGTTCCTATATCATCTTTTCTTACCGCCGAATAGTATTCCATTGTGTATATATACCACAACTTCTTTATCCATTCATTTATCGAAGGACATTTTGGTTGTTTCCATGTCTTGGCCACCGTAAATAATGCTGCAGTGAACATAAAGGTACATATGTCTTTATGGATAAATGTTTTCAGATTTTTGGGGTAGATACCCAGGAGAGGGATTGCTGGGTCATATGATAATTCTATTTGTAATTTTTTGAGGAACCTCCACACTGTCTTCCATAACGGCTGCACCAGTCTGCATTCCCACCAACAGTGTATGAGGGTTCCTTTTTCTCCACAGACTCTCCAACACTTGTTACTATTTGTCTTGTTGATGATAGCCATTCTGACTGGGGTGAGGTGATATCTCATTGTGGTTTTGATTTGCATTTCTCTGATGATTAGTGATGTTGAGCATTTTTTCATATGTCTATTTGCCATTTGTATGTCCTCTTTGGAAAATGTCTCTTCAGGTCCTCTGCCCATTTTTCAATTGGGTTGTTTGTTTTTTGTTGTTGAGTTGCATGAGTTCCTTGTATATTTTGGATATTAGCCCCTTGTCGGAGGCACTGTTTGCAAAAATCTTCTCCCATTCAGTTGGTGGCCTCTTTATTTTGTTGATCGCTTCTTTTGCTGTGCAGAAGCTTTTAAGTTTGATATAGTTCCATTTGTTTATTTTAGCTTTTACTTCCATTGCCTTTGGAGTCAAATTCATAAAATGCTCTTTGAACCCAAGATCCATAAGTTTAGTACCTATGTTTTTTTCTATGCAGTTTATTGTGTCAGGTCTTATGCTTACGTCTTTGATCCATTTTGAATTAATTTTGGTATGTGGTCACAGATAGCAGTCCAGTTTCATTCTTTTGCACATGGCTATCCAATTCTCCCAGCACCATTTATTGAAGAGGCTGTCTTTCCTCCATTGTACGTTTTTAGCTTCTTTGTCAAAAATTATCTGTCCATATTTATGTGGTTTTATTTCTGGGTTCTCAATTCTATTCCATTGGTCTATGTGTCTGTTTTTCTGCCAATATCATGCTGTTTTGATTATTGTAGCACTGTAGTACAAGCTAAAGTAAGGGAGTGTGATGCTTCCAGTATTGTTTTTTATTCTTAAGATTGCTTTGGCTATTTGGGGTCTTCTGTGGTTCCAAACAAATCTGATGATTTTTTGTTCTATTTCTTTAAAAAATGTCATTGGGATTTTGATGGGGATTGCATTAAATTTGTATATTGCTTTGGGTAATAAGGCCATTTTAACTATGTTGACTCTTCCAATCCATGAGCACGGAATGTCTTTCCATTTCTTTGTGTCTTCTTCAATTTCTTTCAAAAATGTCATAGTTTTCATCATATAGGTCCTTCACATCCTTGGTTAAGTTTATTCCTAGGTATTTTATTATTTTTGCTGCAATTGCAAAAGGAATTGTTTTTTGTATTTCTTTTTCTGAGATTTCATTGTTAGTATATAGGAAGGCAATGGACTTTTGCACATTGACTTTGTAGCCGGCAACTTTACTGTGTTTGTTGATTGTTTCTAATAGCTTTTTGGTGGAGTCTTCAGGGTTTTCTATATATAGCATCATGTCATCTGCAAAGAGTGATAATTTAACTTCTTCATTCCCAATTTGGATGCCTTTTATTTCTTTCTCTTGCCTGATTGCTCTGGCAAGGACTTCCAACACTATGTTGAAGAGCAGAGGTGTTGGGGACATCCCTGTCGTGTTCCTGAATGTAGAGCAAAGGTCTTCAGTTTTTCACCATTAATTATGAGATTAGCTGAGGGCTTGTCATATATGGCCTGTATTATGTTAAGGTATTTTCCTTCTATACCTATTTTATTAAGTGTTTTAATAATAAATGGATGCTGTATCTTTTCAATCTTTTTCTGCATCAATTGATATAATCGTGTGATTTTTTCCTTTAGTTTGTTTATGCGATGTATCACATTGATGGATTTGCGGAGGTTGAACGATCCTTGTGCTCCGGGGATGAGCCCCACTTGGTCATGAAAAATAATCTTTTTAATGCATTGTTGTATTCGATTTGCTAGAATTTTGTTTAGGATTATTCCATCTGTATTCATCAGAGATATTGGTCTGTAGTTTTCTTTTTTTGTGTTGTCCTTACCAGGTTTTGTTATCAGGGTAATGTTGGCCTCATAAAATGAGTTAGGGAGTACTGTCTCTTCTTCAATTTTTTGGAAGAGTTTGAGCAGGATTGGTATTAGATCCTCTTTGAAGGTTTGGTAGAATTCACTAGTGAAGCCATCTGGTCCCGGACTTTTGCTTTTGGGAAGGTTTTGGATGACTGATTCAATTTTGTTACTGGTGATCGGTCTGTTTAGATTTTCCAGTTCTTCATGGTTCAGCCTTGGAAGGCTATATGTTTCTAAGAACTTGTCCATTTCTTCTAGGTTATTGAATTTGGTGGCATATAGTCCTTCATAGTATTCTTGGATGATCCTTTGTATTTCTGTGGTGTCCGTGATAACTTCCCCTTTTTCATTTCTGATTCTGTTAATTAGTGTCTTCTCTCTTTTTATCTTAGGGAGTCTAGCCAAGGGTTTGTCAATTTTGTTAATCTTTTCAAAGAACCAGCTCTTTGTCACATTAATTTTTTCTATTGTCTTTTTGTTCTCTATTTCATTTAGTTCTGCTCTGATTTTTGTTATTTCCTTTCTTCTGCTGACCTTGGGTTTCACTTGTTCTTCTTTTTCTAGTTCTTTAAGGTGTAACATGAGGTTATTTATTTGGGATTTTTCTTGTTTCTTGAGATAGGCCTGTAATGATATAAATTTCCCTCTTAAAACTGCTTTCGCTGCATCCCCAAAATTTTGGTAGGATGTATTTACATTGCCATTTGTTTCTATGTATCTTTTGATCTCTCCTCTAATTTCTTCTTTGACCTCGTCATTCTTTAAAAGTATGTTTTTTAATCTCCATGTATTTGTGTTTTTTCCTGCTTTCTTTTTGCAGTCGATATCCAATTCCAAAATCTTGTGATCAGAGAATATGCTTGGTATAATTTCAATCTTCTAAAATTTGCTGAGGCTGATTTTATGTCCCAATATATGGTCTATCCTTGACAATGTTCCATGTACACTAGAAAAGAATATATAGTCTGATGTTTTAGGATGAAGTGCTCTATATATGTCAATTATGTCCATTTCATCTAATGTGTCATTTAGGGCTGCTATTTCGTTATTTATTTTCTGTTTGCATGATCTATCCATCGCTGTCAACGATATATTTAAGTCCCCTAGTATAATTGTGTTTTGGTCAATTTCTCCCTTTAGTTCTGTTAGTAGTTGCTTGGTATAGTTCGGTGCTCCCTGATTGGGGGCATAAACATTGATGACTGTTATGTCTTCTTGTTGTACAGTCCCCTTCACCATTATGAAATGTCCATCTTTGTCTCTTATTACCTTTTTCACCCTGAAGTCTGTTTCATCTGATATCAGTATGGCTACACCTGATTTTCTCTGGGTACCATTTGCTTGGAATGTCAATTTCTACCCTTTCACTTTGAGTCTATGCTTGTCCTTGTAGCTGAGATGTGTCTCTTGGAGACAGCATATGGTTGGGTTTAGTTTTTTGATCCAATCTGCTACTCTGTGCCTTTTTATTGGTGAGTTCAGTCCATTTACATTTAGGGTGATTATTGATATGTGAGGATTTCCTGTCATTCTATCTTTAGTTTTCTGGTAAGGCTGTGTCTCCATTGTTTCTTTGCCTTTTTGTTGTTGTCTATTATTTCTGTGTGGTGGTATTCTATGATGTTCCCTCTGTTTCTTCTTTTATTACATTATATATTTCAGTTCTGGATTTTTTTTGAGTGGTTACCCTTAAGTTTATGTAAAAGAAAGTTTGATATTTAGAGTATTCCATTTTCTTCAGCACGCTTACATTCTCCATTCCCGTATTCTGGTTTAGGCCTTTACTCTCCCCCTTTTTATGTTTTGGTTGTCAAAAATTGTCCCCGTTGATGGTGGTCAAAAAACCTCCTTTAGTATTTCTCCTAGTGCAGGTCGTGTATTAGAAAATTTCCTCAGCTTCTGTATGTCTGGAAATGTCTCTATTCCTCCTTCATATCTAAAGTGTATCTTTGCTGGATATATTATTATTGGCTCATAATTTCTCTCTTTCAATAGTTTGAATATTTCTTTCCCCTGACTCCTGTCTTGTAGAGTTTCTGCTGAAAAATCTGACGATAATCTAACGGGTTTTCCTTTGTAGGTTACCGTCGTCTTTTCCCTGGCTGCCTTGAGGAATTCTTTCTTTGTCGTTGATTTTAGACAGCTTCCATACAATATGCCTTGAAGAAGGCCTGTTGGGATTGAGGTAATTAGGTGTTCTATTTGCTTCTTAGATTCGGGGATCCAGTTCTGTCCACAAGTTTGTGAAGTTCTCATCGACAATTTGTTTGAATACATTCTCTGTTGCGTTCTCTTTGTTTGCATTCTGGTATGCCCATTATTCTTATATTGCTCTTTCTGATGGAGTCAGAAAGTTGTTGTAGAGTTCTTTCATTTCTTTTAAGTCTCAAGTCTCTTTCTTCTTCCATCTGTGTAATTTCCAGGTTTCTATCTTCAATGTCACTGATTCTTTCCTTCATCTGGTCAACTCTACTACATAAGCTGGTTATTTCATTCTTGATTTCTTTTATTGAGTTCATAATCTCCAGAAATTCTATTTGGTTCTTTTTTAAAATTTCAATCTCTTTTGTAAAATGCTCATGTTGTTCTTTGATTGTGTTTCTGAGTTCATTAAACTGCCTTTCTGTGTTTTCTTGCATCTCGTTGAGTTTTTTCAGAACAGCAATCTTGAATTCTCTGTCATTTAAGTCACATATTTCCATATCTTTAAGTGCCTTTTCTGGAGACTTTTCACTTTCTTTCTGAGCTTCTTGTTGCCTTGCTTATTCATGGCAATGTCTGATTTATTATTTCTCTTCCTAGACATCTACAGGAGAGGCTTCTGCAGCAGGTTGATAGGAAGAGGTCTTTCTTTTGTTTTCCAGTACTTGTTGGTAGAATGTTTTATTTTCTCTCCGACTGCAGTCTCTTTTCTCTCTCATATGGTAGCGCTATGTTTTCTCTGCACTATTCCAGCTTCTCACACAATGGGGGGATTCCCTGGGAGACAGGGTTCTCCTCTATTAATAGTTCGCCTGGGTCACAAGGCGCAGTGTCCGTGTGGGTATGTGGAGAGCTTTTGGAGTTCCAAAGCTCTTTCTGCACCAGATTCAGAGCCCGTATGTTTCAGCAGTTCTGTTTACTCCTGCAGGGTTACGCCCAGATAGGTGAGGTCAGGGGCCGGGTGAGTTGTGAGAGGTGGTGCAGAGCAATGGCGGTGACCACCACCACAGCCGGTCCTGCTTCCACAGCTCCCTCCCCTTTGCTGGAACTAGTTGGGCTGAGAATCTATGTCAGCAGTCCACAGTTCTCAGAACAGCAAATATTCTGTTCTTTTGATCGGATACTGCAACTGTTCCGCTTCTAGCACTGGGCAGGTTGGGGCGGGGCGACCTCTGGTCGGGTAGGGAGGGGGCGGCTAGTCTCAGTGCCTAAGGTTCCGTTCTCTGCTCGGCAGTGAGGGCTTAAACCACCGTTTTCAGCCTTCTTCCCTCAGTCTTTGCTCCAAGGTCTCTGCTGTGAGCGTTGGGTTCAGCCATGTTATATGCTGCCCCCTCAGCCCTGTGGGCCACAAGCGGAGCCCTAGCAGTCCGAGTTCTTCCCTCTCCCGCAGCTGCAGTAGTTCAGGGATGCAGCGAGCTCGGAGCACTGAGCTAGGTCTGCGTCCTGTGCCCGCGCGGCTCCGTCTCTGCACTTCTCCCTTCCCTCCTATCCCACTGGTGCGGTTCGCCCATCTTTAGGTGAATTCAGTAGTGGGCCTCTTTGTCTTGCCTGTCTGCTGTGCAGGGAGTCCATTGTGGAGTTATTGTTGTTCAATTCGTAGTAAATTCCAGGGAAGCTTTACAGAGGTTTACCTCACGCCATCATTTTGATCAGCTCAATTGATACTTTTCTATTTCTACAACTTGCATACACGTATTGAATTTCTCACACATCTAATTGACATTTCTAGATATGCTACTGATGTTTTATGTTCATATTTAATGTGTGACAAATTACATTTTTGTTGTTGTGATTTGTAACTTTGGAGTCAAAATTTGACCTCAGTTTATAGCTGGATATAAAATTGTTTAATTGGGAATAATAGATGAATTCTGACTGTAATTCAAAACCTTCTCTGTTACAGAACATCATCTTATTCTGGATTTCACAATTTTTAAAAGAAGAAAAAGAAACAGCTTAGAAGTAAACTCAGTCTATTGATAATGTTCATGGTTGTCTGTTTATTTGGAAATTACATATGATTGAAAAAGTTTTGAACATTATTCAGCATGAACGTATACAGAAAACAAGAGTGATTTTAATAAATTAAAAATGGAGTTTGGAAATATTTTTGAAAAATAATTTAAAAAAAATTGTTTAGGACCATAAAGTTAAGATACTTATTACAACTGAAAACTTGACTTCATTCAAACTTTCCTAGTGCCCAAAGAGAAAAGTACACTAAGGGACCAAGTCTTCCAAAAAATAATTAAACATTATGGTTATTTTGTGAAGCAGCAGTTAGAGAACTTCTCTTTGAAATATTTCACCATGGCATTTAGATCTGACAACAAACTTTATTCTGCTCTCCTTTCTCTAACAATGTCAAATAGCTTCCAGGAAAGATGTCTGTAGTTTCAATCTGCACAGAGTCTAAAATGCAATGCTGGATTAGATGATGTTCACCTGTTATTAAGAAAACTGACTGCAAGAATGAGAACCCACCATCATACTCTTCCTGTTTTAACTTCCTGCCATCAGCTAAGAAGACACGAGAGTATGGCACCCAGCTTCACTTCTCTGCATAGCAGCTACTTACAGTTACTTGGTACAGGACTTTACAGATAAAATGACTTAAAAAAAAATTGTTGGACTGAATTGAAAATGTGAGAAAATGTTTGAGGAAATAGCTTAATGCTGCTTAAAATATTTATATTGATGTGGCCTCAGAAATTGCAAGTTCTCATAGTGGCGGTACCAGAATTTTCCCTTTGATAGCTCAGACGCTGGAGTAGTTGAAGCAAGTTCGAGTTTTGCCTCTGCTGAAATTCAAGCTCTGTGACCTGGGGCAAGTTCCTTAAACTGGCTAAATGCAGTTTCCTCATCTATAAAACTTGAAAAACAATGTCACCAATTGTATAGAGTTACTGTTGGGATTAAACATGATAATTTACATAAAATGTTTAACATAGCACTGAGCACCTAGTAAGCAGTCAATAAATATTATTTCTAATAAGGCTAATTGGATGTTTGTTAAGTAAATAATCAAGTCTGTCACCGAAGTCATCTTTACTGTAATGGACTGATGGTTTCAGAATTTAAACCAAATAAATATTACAAAAATGCACAATGTAAAATGCTATAATCAAATAAAACTTCATATTGAAGCAGACTCACTTTATTAAGATCCTGGCTTGCAATGCATGATTGAGGGTTTCAGCATCCTCAATTGTGAAGAAAGAGAGGGTTTTGGATTCAAGAATCTCCAAGGAGCTAACGTTTAAATTCTAGAGTGTTAATTTTTTACTTAAGAAATTTATATTTACATTCAAATTAGATTTTTAATTCATTACTCAGATTTATTACTTACATTGATGCAAAAATTCAAGCCAGAGGTATCTTAATCTAATATAAAACCAACTTATCTGGATAGAACACAGGGCATGGGGAAATTTTAAAATAAATTTTAATTAACATTGCAAAACCCTTTTGAAGTGTGTTCCCATAGCACCGGTGAGCTTTTTTTCTTTTAGAGGAAAACAAGGAAGCACAAATAGTAAGAGACTGTGAGGAAGACTGGAACAGGGAGACACTGGGAATCTTGACAGAGGAATTACTAGGGTGCAATTACAATCTGATTTCTAGACTTGGATTGTTCAGTTCAGTCAGATGAACTTCAGAGAAACATCTGTACATTAGAGCGTTTATGTGAAATGCTAACAATTCTGGCAGTTCTCCCCTCCCTCTCTCAAGTTTTCTCCAAAGCAAGTATATGAGGATTGTGCTCCTCAGCACGACTTTAACCATTCTGAAGTTCAACTGCACAGTTTCAAAAAACATAGACCATGGGATTCTGTGCAAGTTAAACTGAATGACAGACATTTGGCTCTTTGCATTTATTTGTTTACTTGTTTATTATCTACAATATCCCCCCTACACCATATCCTCTCTTCCTGAGACCATCCCTCAATCACCCAACCAATGCCCAAATGCCATATTTGGTTCTTCCTAACACCCTCTTACTCACGCACCCTGTTGTTCTCCATAGTCAACATAATCTGATAATTAAGCTCATGAACTTGTGGTAATGATGTTGCTAAACTTTTTTGATATCAGAGGGATCATTCATTATGAATTTGTACCAATTGGACAGTTAACCAAGTTTACTATTTGGAAGTGCTGAAAGGGCTGCGTGAAAAAGTTAGGTGATCTGAACTTTTCACCAACAATTCATGGCTCCCGCATCACAACAATGCACCAGCTCACACGGCACTGTCTGTGAGGGAGTGTTTAGCCAGTAAACAAATAACTGTATTGGAACACCCTCCCTACTCACCTGATCTGGCCCCCAATGACTTCTTTCTTTACCTGAAGATAAAGGAAATATTGAAAGGAAGACAGTTTGATGACATTCAAGACATCAAGGGTAATACAACAACAGCTGCGATGGCCATTCCAGAAAAAGAGTTCCAACATTGCTTTGAAGGTTGGACTAGGCGCTGGTGTTGGTGCATAGCTTCCCAATGGTAGTCCTTCGAAGGTAGCTGTAGTGACTGTAGTGATATTCAGCAATAAGGCATGTAGCACTTTTTCTAGGAAAAGTTCGTGAACTTAATTCCCAAACCTTAATGTGTAGCCACAGCAAACTGACGTGTTGTTCCCAGTGGTCTGTGTCTGAAGGATACTGACAATATTGTTTTTGGTTTGGAGGTGAAAATTCATTGATTTTCCTTACACAACACAGCTGGAGAGTGGCAGAGTTGGGCTTTCAACCCAGCCTGAATTCACAGTTTCCACCCTCAGATACATATGGTGGGTGGTATAATGGGAAAAAATTGAAATCGTCCCGGCATGAAGGGCATATTGTGAGGAGATGGGGCTCAGAAGGAAACACTAGGAAACCTACAAATTTAAGACAAGCTTACTGGAAGAGAAGCCAACAGAAGAACAACCTGAGAACAAATAGTAAAAGATGTGGGATAAATAAGGTAAGGTGAAAGCAGTGTCAGGAAACCAAAAAAGTGAGTGTTAAAGATTGCAGAAAGGATAGTAAAATAAGGAATGAAAAAAAAAAATGTCCAGTGGATTTAACAACCATTGATTATCGCGGAATTCTGGGAGAGGAGCTGAGGCAGAGGTCAGCATTTGCGGAGGTTAAGGAGTGTGTGGGGTGAGTGTGTGGAGGAAGATTGCTTTCAACTCTATGGAAAGACACACAGATGAGCTAGAGACAGCAGGTGCTGAGGTCAGTCTGAAGAGGCGATGACCCAGGACGCAGGTAATTTGGTTTCAGCGCCAGAAGGAGACTGCTGAGGAGTGAGTCATTCCCACCTGATGGGGTCTCCTCCATCTGACACCGAAAAGGAAGTTGCCCATTGACACTCATGGGGAACTGTGGGGGATTAGGGGCTGTAGAAGACCGGGGAAGACTCTTTAGGAAAGATTTATGCACTTTTTTCTGTCTAAGTGAGTGTCCTCCACTGCTCCTTTTTTTTTTTTTTTTTTTTTTTTTTAAATACATTCCACTTAGAAGGTAGAAGATTGAAGCTCTTGGAATGAAATTTAATGACAATTTAATCCTTTCACTGCATTAACTGATTTCAAGTTTTTTCTCCAAAATGTGTCAAAAATCCACAAAAAATAATTACAGTATTTATGTTTGTAAGTAAATACAGTTAAGGTGCTACATTTTATTAAAATTAATGATTACTTTAAAGAATAAAAAATTCCTATTGTTATTCATTCTTGAAAAACACAAAAATATAGGAAAAAGGTACATCTGGTTTCCTGTTTCCTTTCTGGAACATTGAGCTAATGGTGTAGAGTCAAACGCCACAGTCAATGGCATGGAAATATCATTTGACTACAGTCAAACGTCACAGCGAAAGTTAATGTACACTCAGATAGTGATGAAAAGAGCATCAGTAAATCATTCAATTTTACTCACTTAAACCTGAATTTAAGCCTGACATTATGGGAATTATGCAACTTTTCTATAAT
Source organism: Rhinolophus sinicus (assembly GCF_036562045.2). Lineage (NCBI taxonomy): Eukaryota > Metazoa > Chordata > Mammalia > Chiroptera > Rhinolophidae > Rhinolophus > Rhinolophus sinicus. The sequence continues at coordinate 102,026,831 of NC_133752.1, read as the reverse complement.
TTTCAGGCACCACCTCCTTGTTAGGAAATAATTATTTAAAATGATGGGCCACAGGCCGTGTTCACACACAGTTACAAACCTAGAGGAATTTGTTGGCTGCCTGTTATTTTTGGTAACAAGATGATGTGAAAAGGAGTCATAGGAACAAAATTTGTCACCATATTTCAATTTAATCCATTCTTGAGAGTAGGCTAAAATGATTCATATTTCTGCTGAGAACTACCTAAGGTTGGTTGCCAGATTAAAATCAAGACACTCAGTTAAATTTGAATTTCAGATAAACAAAAAATAATTTGGTGGGTTTTTTTTTAGTGTAACTATGCCCCAAATATTGCTTGGGACATACTTATACTAAAACCATATTTGTTCTTCAACTTAAATTCAAATTCAAATGGGCATTCTGTATCGTGACTTCCTAAATATGGTTACCCTAAAATCATCATTGCTCACAACCTGAGTTTCCTGAATATGGATGTGCCGTTGAGAAGTTCGGCCAAAGCACCAGTACTGGTACCTAACTGAATATCCTCCTGAAAGAAAACTTTAATCAGCTTCCTAATATACAGACCCATCACAGTGATTTTCCCTTTCAAAAAGTTGCACTATGAGTAGAACATCTAATGGAGATATTTTGGACCCCTCTTTTGTTTCTGAGATTATCAAGCTTTGTTTGGACTCCAAGACACTCGAGGAAATAGATTTGATATCAAAGAGAGAGTTCACAGCATCCGCAGCAAAATGACTGTCTATTCAGATATGATGCTGTGCTGCAATTCAGCCACATATTAAAGGAAGACTCAGTCCTTCTATTCTCATGCCTTTCTGCTCAGTGGCCTGCTTGTTTTAAAGTGAGATTGTTCTAGGAGTTGGTGTTCTGTTTTCCCTGCCTTGCTTCCCTCCCCATCCCTCTGCACACACACAGTCATAGAGCTGGGGAAATTTGACTTATTGGAATATATATACGTTAACTTATTGGAGTATATACAGAGGGTGCCAAAAAAGTGTATAAACATTTTAAGAAAGAAAAACTGTATTAAAATTGTAATCCTCAATATACACCAACTACAAAAGATGAATACAAGTCACGTTTGACTTCTGCAATTACAAGAGGTGCTCAAAGTGGTTACCATCAGCATCCAGACCCTTCTGATTACGGCAGACCACTGCTTGAGCAATGTTGACCAAAGTGTCCACTTGTATACATTTGTTTGGCACCCCTGGTATATATGCTTTCAGTACACTGTCTAGACCTGAAAGGAGGTTACAAATATAGAGTTCTGTTTACAATCACAGGTCTCCAAGGCCAGGCTATATCTGCTCTTTGCTGGTATCCTGTGGGCAGGCAGGTCTTTCCCTTTCCTAAATGTGAGCCTAATTAGAGAATTCCTAAATGATGACATGTGAAGTTTGTTCTGCATTCTCCAATCTCATCATTCACATTCTCTTTCTTTCTTCTGGTTCAATGGAAATCATATGCCTTTCCTTAACATATACCCACAGTTCCCTAAACCAAATCTTCACCTTCCTTCCCATCTCAACACACGCTCTCAGTAAAAGATACAACATTCCCTTCACTCAAAGGTAGAAGTACTTGATAAAGCTTGCAGTGGCCATTTATTTTCATACTTTTCATAACAGGCCTATTAAGAGATTGAAAATGTAATTTGGAGAAGGCCTCTGTTAGAGGTGGAGGGTAGGGAGGGATGACAGGAAGGAAACGTCTTCCCAGGACTCAGTAGACATTATTTAGGTGACACTACATAGTCTCTCTCCATAGAACACTGGTTCAAACCAAAGAGATGTTTTAGGAAAGACGTGTTCAGCTGCTTATATTTCTGACCTTTTCTATTGCTATTTAACTGGAATGAAACGCCTGACGACCACGTAGCTACTTCTGATATTCAAGCTCTGTATAAACCTGATGATGACAGAAGGTACTAGAGGGGCTTAGGCAGTCAAGCGCCCATGCATACAAGACATGCTGAGATGCACACAATTACTCTTAGGGTCACAGAGCTGGAAGAAGCCCCTTTAATTTACAAAGAAGGAAACCAAGATCCAGAAACAATAAGTGACTTGTCCAAAGTCAAGCAGCTAGTTAGCAACTGAAATAAAAATAAAATGTAGATTTCTTAAGTGCCATGGTCAGTTCTCACGTTAAAGGCTAACTTATCTCACATGTACCTAAACGTTTATTAAAAAGCACAGCTAGCTAAAAGTGACTTTTTAAATAGTAAAGACATGTAAAACTAAAATGTTTTTTCAAGGAAATAAAATGAAACTCTTTTGAATATTATTTTAGGTCGGTCGGATAAAACTATTTTAACCACTGCCTTTAATTACAGATAATTTTACAATGAAAACTTATCTTTGCTTTGAATAAATAATGGACAAACTTTGCTAATACAGATTAGGGCCCAGGCAATTGGACTTGCATTTAAAGAAATGTCCAGATTTGTCATTAATTAAGTTGAAATTATTACAAACATTTTTTTCTTTAATTTAATAATGATTAAGAATAGCGAGTTGCTCAGAGCTAAGGAATGAAAAGCAGGTATGCTGTCTTATGATTAGAGAGTCCGACTCAGAACACGTGAGCCTAATTAGAGAATTTTGTAAAGCACTTTGAAGATGAAAAGAGCTATAAAATCCCAAAGAATATTGATATTGCCAGGCTCCCTCCTAGTTCTATCACTAACGTGTTGTGTGGTCTTAAGAAAAAACAAAACAAAACCAAACAATCACTAATCATTAACTTTGAACATAAGGATGCGTATTTTACTTCGTTTTGCCTGTTTGTTTCCTGTTTCATTTTCAACATAAATTTAACGGGCATACCAAATAGAGCTAGAACAACTTTGGCACCTCAAAAGAAAATGTATTATAGTAGGCTTTTATTACATATATATTTATCTGAAAAACCCCAGCTAAATGTCACCACTTCCACTTCTTAATTTTTTCTTTTCATATAAGCAGGCCTCACTTTTTGCCATCAGATGCTTCTTGAGCTGACCCTTAAAGTTTAATACTGCATAACCATTACTTGATTACTGATTAAAAGTACAGATTTCAGAGCTCCTAATTCAAAGTTTCTGATTTGGCAGCTCTGAGAAATAGCCTGGTAACCTGCACAGAAAACAAAACATCTTGAGGATTCTAATATAAGTATTCCAAGTGCATCAGTTTGAGAAATAATGTGCTAGAGACACATCTGAAAAGCCAATTGCCCAGGCAACCACGTGGCCTTGGTTGCAATCTAAATGCACTTGTCATCTGGTTGAAGGGCATTTGAGGTTTTAATGTTTAAACAAAGGCATTGGGACAATTACTACTGGTTTTTAGTCAACTGGTGAAATAAAGTGGTTTTAAAAATGGGAATTGTTCCAGAAAAAAAAAGGCCTTTTTCCTTAAAACTTCTAAGCACTTAAAAATAATTTAAATTCCTTTAAGCTGTATAAATACCTCGAACACGTGAAGGGATCTTGATATTTTCTTATATTACTTAGTTACTCTTGATGTATTTTCTAATGATCCTAAGTTAACAGATCTGGGTGGCCATAGGCAACAGAGAAAACTCACCTTCAGACTCTGGCTAACTCTTTCGCAGATGGCTTCCATTGTATTCTAAGAGGCAGTACAGAAATCAACGTGAAGGAAACAATTTAAGTAGATGCTTTCTTTTGCAAATAAGACTAAGTGTTTCAAAGGTCAGCCCCTACTGGTGGTGGGTGAATCACGTCAATGTATAAAGATACTAACTTCTCAGTAAGTTGGCACCAGTATGCAAGGCATTGGCAAGGCATTGGTCCTCCAGGTCTGAAAACTGGCTTCCAAACTACAAGTGAAGCTCTACACTGCAGACACCACACTCCTCAGTTTATAGCGCAGCTAACATGGGAATTGAGAGTTGTGGCATTCCGAAGCTGCACAGAGCGCGATTTTGCTTTCATACTTGGTGTTCTTGTATACCCTGACTAGAGGAATCCAAGTGTACAAGTTGTCATCTTCTCAAGAGCAGTGGGCATATATCAGAGAGTCCTTAGTGAAGCAGGGAATTGTGGCAGGACTTTAATGCATGGGACTGAAATTAACTCTCACATACAGGCCGAAGGAATGCCCTGCTTAGTTGCTGCAGGCTTTGCTTGTGCTTCAGAAGTGACTGAATCTAAAGCACAGAGCATACAGAGATGGTAACCTGCCAGGCTGTGGAGAGAGTGTGCAGGGAGAAGAGCTATGGAATGGGTGATAACATGTATGCTTTGCAATAGCTTTGGAAATATTTTGTACAATGTGATAAACCAGGGAGTTTGTTTCCCAATTCTACTGACAGACATCAAAGAGTTAAAAAACAAACAAACAACAACAAAACAAACAAACAAAAAAATAAAAAACCTCCTGGTGTGTGTGTGTGTGTGTGTGTGCGCATGTGTGTGTGCGCAGTATGTGGGGGGGGGGGAGAGAGAGAGAGAGAAAAGAGGAGAGTGTTTTGGTTACAGGTGATTCTGTTATGGGTGGGTAGCAAGACGTCAATAAACATTATCCAGTACAGAACTCTGTTAGTCTCCATAGGACAAAGTAGAAATAGTGGCAAAATTTTAGGGGACTGCAGAGCAGTAAGATATATGAGAATTTAAGCTAAGAAAAATATTGTCTAATAGGAAATGTATTCCTTCATTTCTCACCTTCTTAGGGACAGATAACAACAACTAAAAATAGTGTTATTCTTCCATGAAGAGAGTCTAGTTTGATAAAGAGAGCTTTCCCCAAACTCATGGCAGGGACTGAACCTATTCAGAAAGCAAAGTTGATTACATATAATCAACTCAAATTACCGTCTTTCTTAGTAACAAATTAGAAAAGCAACTCAGTAGGGATAGACTACTCTGTAATCTCCCTCTCTCTCTCACCATTTGTAGTTTTCTCCCATAACAAACTCATCCAGTTCTCTGCAGCTGTCTCGTGTTCTCTTGTCTTCTGGTGTCTGGCCAGCAGTGGAAGGTAACGAAGGGGTAAAAGCTTTGACGGTGTTCTATCCTTGTGCCAAGAATGTAGCAATGGTTTTCATCATTTTCTGAGTCTAGGCTTGTTTCTGGTCTTAGTTGGAAATCTCAGGTAAGGACATTCTGTATGTGAGTATGTGCCTGTCAATCTGCATATATAGTTGAGAGCAAATCACTCTGTATAGTCATTCTGCTAACATATTCAAGCAAGTGAAAACAAAAATAATCCAATGTAGAAGGGGGAAAAAGAACTGTCACCAAAAAGTCATCTTTCATTCTGAATAGTGTGATGGAATAGTGAGCATGTTTTTCAAACAAATAAGTGGTCACATGGACAGTTGGAATAGATTACATGACTCTAGCATAGCATATTTTATGTTTTGAATATTTTTAAAATTTAGAATTTATGATTATGGGATGTGTAAAAAAGGATAACATTTCCTAGTGCCTCGTTTATGGTTTTCCTAATTCAAATTTATGGGATATTTTTATGAGAACCTTTTAATACCAAAGCTGGCAAAACTGCCTCTTTTTTTTTTTTTTTTTTTTTACTGTCTGTTGGCTGCTTTTTGTAGTTCCAGCAAACTGGCATTTGAAGCACCTATCTTCCCACAGAACCCATTCTGCCTTCTATCTCAAGTTCATCATGAGACTGATTTCTGTTCCCTAGGGAGGGTATTCTGACCTTAACTGTGTCAGTTAGGATTAGGCTTGACTACATAGTAACAGAGACTCAAGGATAGTGGATTAAATAACAAAAGTTTATTTCTCATTCAAGAGAATTCCAGAAGGGATATGGTGTAAATCCTTGTAACGGAGTAACTATACTATAGATAGCAACTTAAATCTCCTATAAAAAAACTACAAAAAAAAAACACAACCCACAAAAAACAAAAAACCCAATTATTTGATGGTCATGGAAAGAGACCAAACGCAGGCGGAAACTGAAGAGGATTCAACCCTTAAAGAGGGAAACCACCTTAGGATAGATTCATGTTTATGGAGCTTTTCCCTTGAAGGCACTTCTCTGGTCCTTAAGTTACACAGTATCTAGAACTGAACGAGAAAGTGCAGTTGATTTGAGAAGTCTAGAGGATAGAGTTCAGGATATCTATAATATCTGGGAAGGAAGGGAGGGGCTCTTAAGTTGGAAAGGAGAGGAGCACCAAAATCTGCATTAAAATACTCAGCAAATCTTTGGCTGGCACTGTGCATTCAGGAGGAGCATATAAGACCTATGGAGACTAACTGGAAGACTGAAAGAACTGAGCAGAGATTTCAGCTCTTACCCACTATAGGGGAGATTGAGTTTGGAATTTGAGTCTTGCCAAGTTTGAATGGCTTGGTAAATATTTGTGGAACTCATTGAAAATCCAGAAGGATTATGCCTTCTGGAGTGAAGACTTTGACTCAGGACTAAGGGATTCATGTTAGAAGATGGACAAAACCAATAGAGAGCCACAGGAGCAAAGTTAAAACCATCTTTCCACATGCCCATAGTGATTAGCCAGAAGTTGACTTGCCTGCTAGATCAAAAATCAACATTCTTCTGAGAAATCTACTGTCTCTACAATTGAGTTCCTAAAAAATATCATATACAATTTCCAGTATAAAATTAAAATTATTAGACATGTGAAGAAACAAACAAAAAACACGATCAATATTCAAGGGGAAAATCAAGTCAAAAGAAATAGACTTAAGACCAAGATGTAGGGTTCAGCAGACAGCACTTTCAAGGAATTAAAGGAAAAATGGTGATAATGAGTGAACAGATGGGGCTTCTCTTAGAAATACAAACACTCTGAAAAATGAAATGAAAATTCTAAAAGTGAAAAGTACAGAATTTGGGATGACAAATTCACTGGATGGGTTTAACAGCCCTAGGAAACTAATATAAGCACTTGCACAATTGCTTCCAGAGTCAAGATTCTAGGACCAAATAAGAGTCTTTGACCTGGACTCCACGGCCTTTCTACAAGGTCAAACAATTAAGTTTGCAAACTTGTTGCAATGATGTTGCTAACCTTTTTGGACATCAGAGGGATTATTCATTATGAATTTGTACCAACTGGACAAACAGTTCACCAAGTTTACTATTTGGAAGAGCTGAAAAAGCTGCGTGAAAAAGACGAAAACAACCTGAACTTTTCGCCAACAATTCATGGCTCTTGCATCACGACAATGCACCAGCTCAAAGAGAACTGTCTGTGAGGGAGTTTTTAGCCAGTAAACAAATAACTTATTGGAACATTGTCCCTACTCACCTGATCTGGCCCCCAATGACTTCTTTCTTTACCTGAAGATAAAGGAAATCTTGAAAGGAAGACATTTTGATGACATTCAGGATATCAAGGGTAATACGATGATAGCTCTGATGGCCATTCTGATGGCCATTCCAGAAAAAGAGCTCCCAAATTGCTTTGACTAGGTGCTGGCATCAGTGAATAGCTTCCCAAGGGGAGTACTTCAAAGGTGACTGTAGTGATATTCAACAATGAGGTATGTAGCACTTTTTCTAGGATGAGTTCACGAATTTAATTGTCTGAACTTTGAATTACTAAAATGATTTAGTTTTTAGTGCTAGACAACCTGACTTTTTATTCATTGTGTCTAAATTGTTCCATGCAGCTTTACTCACTAGACATATTTCTGAATGATTGCATACAAGATAAAATTGTATATTAAACTATATTTAAAATAAGCTTTCTTGACTTTCCATAACATTTAAGAAACATAGTTGAGTAGAAGAAAACTAACATAACAGCTGTGGTTATCACGATGTGACCACTGTACTTGTCAGCATACATTTAAATTTTGCAAATTTTTCTAATCATCATTCTCAAGGGAATTTAAGGATACACTCATATTTGGTAGTTCCATGTATTATATTAAAAAACAGTGTAAAATCAACCAAGATGCTAGTATTATGTTTTGACAGGACAATTAAAACTTCAGTACAAGCAGAATCTAAGAATATGGGAATTTGCTCATTTGAGTCAAAGATTAAAAGTCAGGCAGGACAGACATGATGGGAAGTGGAAAGCTTCTTGCAAGCATTTTTACAGTATGGTTTGGGTATTTTGATGTCATGTTTGTAAGCAGAAGTAGCATTGCTTTGCTTTTTTTTCTGGGATGTGCAAACTGAAACTGAACTGAACTCTGATCATGAAGCAGTAGAGTGCTCCTCAGTTTTGAAATGTTGTAAATGTACCTCGGCCTGCAGATCATGGTAACAGAGTAGATTTTTAAAAAAGTGAAAGAGAACAGTTTGAAACCTTAATCAGAACACTAATGACATCTGGGTACTGGAAATAAAAAATCAGGGCAATTGTCATAGCATTTGAGCTGGAATTAAAACACAGCACACTGATGAATGATTGGAGGTGGTGTAAAAATCACATGACTTAATGTCTATATTGTTTCTGAAAACATAAGAATTAATAACAGTGGCCAGAAAGCCAGGCAATTTGAATTTTAATTCCAGTCCTGTTAATAACTAACTGTGTGACCCTGGGCCAGAACCTTAACCTTTTGTGCTTTTGTCTTCTCTTCTATAAAATGAAGCAAGTCGATTGATTCATCAGATTAGCTAAAGGTCCTTTCAACATTCTGTGATTCCATGAATTTTCACAAAAATAGTAATTTTCCAAGTATGGTTTCTGGATAAGGGTGAATGCACTCTTTCTGTTTGGTTTATGTAGAAATGTAGTCAAAGAAGTTTCTACTTACCATTCACAGCAATGAGGGTAGATCGGGTTCATTTTCCCCTCATGCCACTTGCTGCTTATAAATACTGTAGTGAGATTTTTCAGCACAAATGTAGAGTAAATATTTGAGGTGAATGCTGAAAGTCTTCAGGCTGTACAGAATTCAGGTTAAGTTTAATGCAAAAGAGCTCTGATAGTCATGCCTCACTTTTAGGCTCATACTTTCTCTGTGGGAAAATCTTTGATCATTAGCACAGGTGAACCTGACACTTGGTAGGTTTAAGTGATGTGATTTTGAATAGATGATGATATGACACAGTTTATGAAATAGAGAGTGCTGAGTCAAAAAAAAAATCTTAGATTCTGATCCAGCCATTACAAACTTTGCAACCTTGGACTTTCATGTATTAATCTGTAGAATGAAGGGCCTGAATACACTAATCCTTATGTTCCTTCATATCTAACACTATGAAAGTTGTGTTCCATTTCAATTAAAGTTGTTAAGTTTGGCACTATTTGCTGTGTTGCCATTTGAAGTAAAAAAATTGGATCCAAATATTTAGTATTTTGTGAGCACCAAGTAAAAGCACTGAATCATAAAGATGACAAAAGCAGGACTGCATTCTGAAGGGCTTGGGACAGTCTCCCCCAGTTACAAATTTAGCAAGCAAAATGAGCTCAGTGTAGGTCTTACACATTAGTAAATGCAACTAAAATATTAGCACGAATGTCTCATGGAAAGTACCTGATTCCTACTCCTTTGAGATAATTTTTTTTATCACGGCCATGAAATTTCTTTTTGAGGTGTGTACATTACAACCAACTAACCTGATTAATCTGGGAAACAAGAGTACTTACGGAGGTGCAGTACATTTTATGTTTCAGTTACATGAGTTACAACAGTAAAATTATTCAAATTACATTTTATACATTATTGCTTTTGCTATGTTTACATTTTTATGAAATGTTATACAAAAAAAGAGCTCATTAGAAGTTAATAAGCTATATTTGGATAATTTTGCAGTATCTTCTTTGGTAAGTATTGGTTACGAAGTGCCATCTCAAGTGACTTTCCTTGGTATAGATACACAGATAGAAAAGAAACCTCATTTACTTTAAAGACCTTGGAGCAGGATCTCTAGGGTGAATAATTAGATTCCTGAGCTGTTGTTGGTCATGGTGTTGTAACTTCAAACCTTTGGCCTACCTTAGGCAGAGGTGACTCACTTGGATGCAATGCAGGAATGAATCATGCCATTGCAAAATTAGGTTGTGGGAGTTTGTTCACGGGAGATCATTATGCAAGTTGAGAAAACGTAATTTGCAGGTGAACAGTTGTTTCTCGTTGGATGGATATGAGTGTGTCTGGAGGTTACACCGGGATTTTCCATCTTACTACTTTGGCTTTTTCCAACATGCTCTTTTTATTCAACTTTAAAAAAATAACTTGTCCTTTTTAAGCCCCATGGTTCGATCTTTAGTTAAGAAACTCTTTTAGTATGGCACTGGGGCAGATACCATTGAAAGCTAGGACAGATTAAAAAATAAAAACACACCCAGATACATCAAAGTGAAACTCCAGACACCAAAGACAAAAAAAAAAAAAAAAAAAAAAAGAAAAGAAAAACACCCCCAACATACAAAAATCTTAAAAGCAGCCAGAGACAGAAGATAGATTAGCTTTAGAGAAGTGACAACTGCAGTAACAACTGAGTTCTCAAAAGAAATAGAGAAAGAAGAAAGCAGACTCAATGCCCAATGTTCTGAGAGTAAATAACTGAAAATTGGTAATGCATTTCAAAAAAGGAATTTTTTGAAAACAAACTTAAAATAAAAACTGAGAGAGATTGCTACAAACCAACCTCACTAGAAAAAATTTGTTTATTTCTAGCAGAAAAAAAAAAGAAGATCCCAAATGGAAATGGAAAGTCTGTGAAGCAAAAAGGAATAAAAAGCAAATAAAGTGAGAAATATACAAGTAAGTCTAGATAAACGTTGTCTTCATAACACAATACTAATAGCATGAGGAGTAGAAATAATATCATTTTTTCCTGAAAATAAGACCTAGCCGGACAATCAGCTGTAATGCGTCTTTTGGAGCAAAAATTAATATAAGACCCAATCTATATTATATTATATTATATTATATTATATTATATTATATTATATTATATTATATTATATTACATTACATTACATTACATTACATTACATTACATTACATTATATTATTATAGACCTGGTCTTATATTATAGTAAAATAAGACCGGGTCTTATATTAATTTTTGCTCCAAAAGATGCATTAGACCTGATTGTCCAGCTAGGTCTTATTTTCGGGGAAACGCGGTACATAGATAGCACTAAAACACTCAATAGCACTCTCCTAGGCACAAGGAATATTTGAACTTGGAGAGAATGTGGGTATTTACAATTTTGGAAGGAAGGTAAAGATGTTGATCAAATTTCTACTTGGACACATTACGCGCAGAAGAACGCAAATAAAAATGACTACAGCTTTCTTGTCTGAAATTCACGAGTAAGAAAGCAATGGAACAACATCTTTAAGATGCCGAAATGGAGCAAAAGGAACTGTTAACCAAGATTTACTGATGAAAAAAAAGTTTTATATTAAGATGCAATAAACACATTTTCAGAAAAACTGAAGTTGAGAGAATTTGACACTAGTAGTTCTGTGCTGTCAGAAGTGTTAAAATAAGCTTTCAGGCAGAAGAAAAAGGATATTAGATGATAACACGGACTTATCTATATAAAGGAATAAATAGCATGGTAAATAAATAGCATATATGTAGATGCATATGAAGTACATTTTTTTCTCATTTTGAAAGTTTCTTTAGAAGATAATCAATTGTTTAAAACAATAATCCTAACAGTTATTATGAGATTTATAACATTTAGAAGTAAAATGTAATACTAAAAGTAAAATGTAATAGCACAAAGCAGGAGGAAGGGAAGTATACTGTTTTGAGGTTCTTATAATATTTGATATGAATCGACAATATACGATTTGAACATACGTATTGTAAACCTGACAACCACCATTAAAAAGGTAAAACAAAGAATTATAGTTAACCCAGTAGAGTAGAAGCATTCATTTATTATAGTTGCTGCTATAACAAATTGTGTTATTTAGTCTTTAAGAGCCACCCTATAGCTCCCAAAGTTTCACATCCATCCTACAAGCAAGATACGTGGCCCTAAAATTCTCAACCCACTGCAGTATTAACTCAATGCCAAATATCTCATCTAGGTCTCATTAGCTCAAAAGTCCCAAATCTCATCATCTAAATAATCTAGATTAGTAGTGGTAAGACTATAATCCATTCAGGGACAAAGATTTTTATTTTTATTTTTTTCATCTGTGGACATGTGACCTGGAAAATAAGTTGGCTGCTCCCAGAATGGAATACTGGGCCAGATACAGAACAACAATTATAAACATTCTCATTCAAAAAAGGGGGAAATTGAAGGAAAGAAGGAGTCATGGGTCTCGACACATTTGAAATCCAACTGGGAAAAAAAACCAAAAAACATAGTCTGGGAATTATTTTCTGTGTTCTGAGGCTCTGCTCTCTGGGCTCTAGTGCCACCCTTGGAGTCATCTTTGCTTTCTCATGAAAGGTAGAGCATGCTTGAAGCTGAGTAGTTTTCTTAGCCTGGTTCCTGCCTATAGTGTTTTGGGAGTGTGACAGACCCCCTCACCCCCTTTTTTTTTTGTCTTTGTTTCTTCCAGTGTGTGCTGGGGGTTGTCCTCTCATATACATTGTCCAACCCTTGTGGATCTCCTGTGACTGTCAGAGGGATTCACTCTGTCAGATAAGAGGCTCCCCACAGGTCTTTCCTGGATAACACCACCTCCGTTTTTGCTTCTGCTAGGATGGCTGAAGGAATCCATCAGACCCACACCTAATGTCTTAAAGAGACTTTGTGTGACTGACTATTCTGACCTGTAGATCCTGTCAAGGTATTAGCAAAGGTTGTCCAGCCAGGCTCTTGGCTTTCTCTCTAGAGCATGCATTTAGCTGATAGGAAATCTCCTAATTATGCATCTTTTATAAGCTAGAAGCCTGAGAATTTCCCAAATCATCCAGTCTTGGGTTCTTTATGCTTAAAGGTTCTTCCCTCAATTTTTCTCTTTCCTCTCACATTTTACTCCAGGCCGCCAGAAGAAACCAGTATGTACCTTCAGCACTGTGCTTGGAAATATCCTCAGCTCAATATCCAAGTTCATTGCTTACTAGAAGTGAGCTTTCCACATAACTATAGGACCCAATTCAACTAAGCCTCCTGAAACTACAGGACAAGGGTTCCCTTCCCCCCGCTCGCCATTTCCATGTTCCTCATTTCTTTCTGAGCCTTCACGAGCAGCACTTTCACACATACACGTCTCCCAACAGGCGGTGATGGTTTAGGGATTCTCTAAGATGGAGTGATTTTTCTCCCCTATGCTCCTCACTTCCTTCTGAGACTTCACAAACACAGCCTCTGACATCCATATTTCTGCTAACAGTCTGCTCAAGTCAATCTAGGCTTTTTCTATCACGTGCCTCAAAACTCTTCCAGCCTTTGTCCCTTATCCCATCATCAAGTCACTTCCCAATTTTTCCGTGTTTGTTAGGGGAATGTCCCATTTCCAAGTACCAAAATCTATGTTCATTTCATATTGCCTCTGCCACACATTACTACAAACATGTGGTTGAAAACAACACAAATTTATTCATTTCTAGTTCTGGGAGTCAGAAGCCCGAAATAAGTATCACTGGAAAAATGAACAAGGTTCTGGCAGAACTGGTGTCTTTGAGAGGGTCTGTGGGAGAATTTTTTCCCTTGCCTTTTCCTCTTCTGATGACTGACTGCATTCCTTGGCTTGTAGTCCCCTCCTCACATCACTACAACATCTCGCTTCCATCATCATATTGCCTTCTACTGACTGTAACCCTCCTGCCTCCCTCTTATATGAAACCTAGTGATTACAGTGGGTTCATCTGGACAATGCAGGAATATCTTTCCACCTTAATTCCCATAAGTGAGTCACATCTGCAAACTCCATTTTACTATGTAATGGAACATACTAATGGGTTCTGGTGGTTAGGATGTGGATATCTTTGGCGTGCCAGTATTCAAACTACCATAGTAGATAAAACTAAATTCTAAAAAGCATTCAATTTGAAAGAAGGCAGGGAAAGAGAGAAGAAGAGATGGGACAAACAGAAAACAAATAGAAAATTATGCCTTCAAGTCAAACATATCCATAACCACATTACCAGAAGGTGGTCTGAAATCTCCAAATTTAGGGTAGAAAACATGAGGCTAGATTAAAAAATAGCAAGAATCAACTATGTTCTGTCAACAGGAAACAAACTTTAAATATAAGTCAATGATGCGCTAAGAGTTAAAGGATGGAAAAAAGATATACCCTGCAAAAACAAATCATAAGAAATCTGGAATCACTATATTAATAGTAGACAGTGTAGTCTTCAGTACAAAATATCTCTTTATGTCCAGTAATATACACCTTTTCCTGAATCAAAAAGACATAATAATCCTAAGTATGTATATTTTTATAATGTTTTTGAGCTTTACAATACGTACTAAAAACAAAACACAAAGAGAAAAATCTTAAAAATATAAGGAGAACACAAAGAAAAATCTTAAAAGCATAAAGAGGAAAAAGACCTATTATATTCCGAGAACTACTTATACTGACATGGAATGAATACTTAAAATGATGAAATTAACAACTGCTGATTTAGGATTCTATACTCAGTGTAAATACTCTTCAAAATGGAGAGGACAATAAAAACATATATATATATATATATATATATATATATATATATATATATATATATATTTCCAGTAAGCCTCCACTCTATATTTTTTCAGAAAAGGAAAAAAAAAAGATTCCAGATTGAAACATGAAAATCCAGGAGGCTGAGAGTAAATATATGAATAAAAAAACCCCTGAATATTGACCATACAAACAATAACTGTAAAGTCTTATTGAGTTTAGGAAACTTTTGACCAATCTCTGCTTTGTACAACAATGCACAAAAATCTTACAAAATTGTTAGCTAATCAAATCTAGATTAGTATTTAAAACATAATATATCTAGTTGGGTATACTTATCAATAAAAAATTGGTTGAAAATTTGAAAATCAATTAAGATGGTTCAGCTCATATAGCAGGGTGGTGAGTTTCTCATTGAGTTTAAGCTTACTTCTTCTTGAGAACCAAACTAGAGAATATTTCCTATGCAGATGAATTTTACCCAAGAGAATGTAAGAGAATTCCAAGCCTGGCCCACAACCCCTCCCACCTGTGCTTCTCCATGCTCCTTACCTCTTTCTGTGGGAGGCAATGGGGATCATTTTCACCAGATGGACCCTTGGAAGCCATATATTGAAGATTAAAGGGTCACTGTCAGATTGTCTCTAACTGGCTCTGTGGAGGAGAGAAAAGCTTCCTGCAACCTAATTACCAGCCTTGACTGTAACTTTTATTGTGTTTGAACTATTATATGTTTGGCTAATTAGGAATTAATATAGCATAATTCACCACATTTGCAGATTAAATCAAATTACAGAAAAAAAGAATTAAACACATGCACGGAATTACATGAAGTTCAACATCTAGTATGATAAAAACAAAGACAAAAACATTGATTGACAAATACAAAAAGGAAAGTTGTTTTCCTACTTTTATGAATGGCATAAATACTACCTCCCCAAACCAAACCAAAACAAACAAAAACCCCCCTAGAACAAACATCATAATTCATTAATAATATTCATCTACAGAGTATAGTAAGAAAAGGAAATAAGTAATATAAGGTCTTAAAAGGATGCAATAAAAATGAAGTTATTTTCCAAATTGTAAAAAAATTAATCGTTTATTGAAATTTATAAAAGACTTTATTGTGACTAGATAAAAATTAATATACAAAATTCATTTGCATTTCTATGCATCAAAAAAAGCCCAAACAGAAAACACAGAGGGTGTCAAAAAAATGCACAGATATTTTAAGAAAGGAAAAAACTA
Source organism: Rhinolophus sinicus (assembly GCF_036562045.2). Classification (NCBI taxonomy): domain Eukaryota; kingdom Metazoa; phylum Chordata; class Mammalia; order Chiroptera; family Rhinolophidae; genus Rhinolophus; species Rhinolophus sinicus. The sequence goes on along the minus strand of NC_133752.1, from coordinate 102,011,064 downwards.
TTAAAATTGTAATACTTAATATATACCAATAACAGATGATGAATACAAGTCACAATTGACTTCTGCAATTACAAGAGGTGCTCAAAGTGGTTACCATCAGCGTCCAGACAATGCGGCGAACTACTGCCATCTTTTTGGCATACCTTTTCTAAACTTAGATATTAAACTAATTTAGAAATAAATATATAAAATATTTTAAAATACTGCATTTAAAAGATTTTATTGAACTATACTATAAAAAAGAAAGTCTTAGAAACATGGCAATTTTCCACCAAAGATAACATAAACACTGAATGCAAACTTAATCCGTATCCCAAGAGGTATGTGCATGCCTGTATGGTGTGTGTGTGTGTGTGTGTGTGTGTGTGTGTGTGTGTGAATTTGACAAACTGATTCCAAAGTTTACAGGGCAGAGCACAAGGCTAAGAGGAGCGCAGCCTTGAAGAACTAAAAGGTTGGGGTAATTTACCCTCTGGATATCAAGACTAATTAAGCCATAGTAATTAAGACAGTGTGAAATTAATTAAGGGATAGACCAATAGGACAAAATATAGAGCCCAGATACAGATCCGTTTAATGTGGAAACTTGATTTGTGACAGAGCTGTTATTATAGATCAGTGAGACCAATAGCCCTTTCATGAAATGTGGCTGGCAGACTTGGTTATTAACACACACACAAAAACTGGACCCTAACCCACATTTCAAAAACATTAATTCCAGGTAATAAAAGATCAACATGTGAAACCAAAGTATAAACTTTTACAAGAAAATATATTTGGATACATTTTTGACCTTGAGGTAGGAAAGGATTTTTTTAAACAACATGCAAAAAGTACAATAAAAAAAAAATCACGATACATTTTAACACTTAAAAAGAACATTAGTATTAAAAGTTACTACACTTGAATTAAAAGGCAAGCCACCCCACTGAAGACAACATTTAAAAATATAAAACTCACTAATTAGAATTTAACATATATATGTATGTATATATATATATATATATATATATATATACACACACACACACATAGTATACACACACATATACACACACACACATATATATATTATGCAAATTAACTAGGCAGAAGTCAGACAATTTAGAATCCTGGTGGACATGTGGATCACTAGAATACTTTTGAACTGTTGGTGGACAAATTAATTGACAATTATTTTGGAAAATCTTTTGACATTATTAATAAACTTGAATATAATTACACTGTATGACCTAGTGACTCCATTCAAAGGTGTGCATCAAAAAAGAATTTTTTTCATAACTGCACCAAAAGACACAAAAAGGTTTATAGCAGAATATTTTCATAGAAGAAAACTGGAAACAAATCAAATCCACAGCAGTGGAATGGAAAAATAAATTGGAGTATATTCACATACTGGATACTATTAATATATAGAATGAAATTAGGAAAGTTATAGCTACACATAACAACATGGGTGAATCTCAAAAACATAATAAAAGCATGAAAGAGAAGAATGCCAAAAAGCCTGGTAAGAGGAATACTTCTGCTTTAACTAGTGTTAGAAAATGTGCAAAACCTATAACATGGCTTTGGGGGTTGCTGTTTCAAATGGTCTCCAAAATGATTGACAATACCAGAGCCCTCTGGACCAACGGCATTTTGCCTCCATACTTGCTCTTTTAATATCCTACTTCTTCCTGGAAAACAGATGTATTTCAATTTATTCTACCTCACTGAGCCCTGTCTACAGCCAATTATGACCACAGAAGAAATCTTTAAAAAATTTACTGCAAAGCTCAGATGTGGGAGAATGTACAATCCTGAGGAGGAATCCGAGCAGCGACTTCAGTATTGAAGTTCATGGTTCTGTGCTCTTGGGACACAGTTTCTCAACCTCAGCACGACTGACATTTGTGTTGGGATAATTCTTTGTTTGGGCTACTCTGTGCAAGTAGGATATCAGGAGCAGTCGTTCTGGCCTCTACCCATTAGCTACTGTCTTTCCCCAAAAAGAAGGCCTAACTGGACAATCAGCTCTAATGCATCTTTTGGAGCAAAAATTAATATAAGACCCAGTATTATATTATATTATACCCAGAATTTTATATTACATTATATTATAAAATATTACATTATATATTATATTATATTACATTATATTATATTAATTATATTATATTGTAAGACCGGGTCTTATATTATAGTAAAATAAGACCGGGTCTTATATTAATTTTTGCTCCAAAAGACTCATTAGAGCTGATTGTCTGGCTCGGTCTTTTTTTCGGAGAAACACGGTACTAGTCTTCTTGTTAAATGTCCTCAGGTGGGGGGGGAATGGCAAAAACTGCCCACGGTTAAGAATCACTGTTTCAGATGATTCCTCTCACCGCTACCCATGGTGGAATATTATAGAAAAAAAGAGCATCCTTTGGAGTTGCAATAAGCAGTTTTGGTGCCACAAAGATAGGTTTGGGAAAGACTGAGTTAGCCAAGGTGTAGTGTCTGCATTATCTCGGCCTTGGAGAACTTCCAAGAAGATGGACAGTCTTTGAAGTACGGTGCCGACTTTTGCTTTGGTAAAGCCCGATTACCTGCAAAGGAAACAATCACTCTGTGTACCTTGAAGACATCAGAGCGCACTTGTATTCCTAAGATGTCAGGGCACCAAAACTGCGTGGGACAATATTATGAACTCTTCATCTATTCTCTGACTGAGTATCTCTCACCTCATGAAGCCCTCAGAACTGAAGCGTCCTGATCCCAAACTCAAACTTCTCATTAACATTAATGGTCTAGGATAGTGTCTGTTAGCGTCCCTCCCTCCCCCTTCTCCTCCCCTTGCCCCTCCATTATTGTTGCCTTCTCCTCCTTCCCTTTCCCTCCTCCCCCTACTCTCTCTCTTCCTTTCCACCAAATACCTTTGTAAAATTGATACAGTATGTATAAATCTCAATCTATTGAAGAAAAGTTGGAGTGTCCCAAGTCTCCCCTGGCCAGCTCCCCACAACTGATCTTCCACAATGGTCCCTGAAGTACCTTTGAAAACCATATAGGGCTCCATGGTGCCCATTTGGAAAACACCGATATATAATAGCAAGAAGTGAAACCACAGGAGAAATGAATATATACATAAGGTAGACACACATATTGAGAAATCTCAAGAATATTAAAAGTAAATGAGAGATAGAGGGTTGTGCTCAGTCAGGAAAATGGAGAATAGACAGGGAGAGGTACTTTAATTTATTACAAACACAGGATGAGTGGAAAGAGAAATTTCAATATTCTAGTATTTGATTTCCATAACCTCTTGCTCTTGGAATTAATCAGGGTGGACCACACAGTAGAGAAAGTCACCGTTGTGTTACGGAAGAACTTAGTACCCAAATGTCTGGTTTGGCTTGAACTAACTTCTGTTCTGTGGTTCTAGGAGAATCAACCACTTGGCTCAGCTTCCTTGTCTCCAAACTGGGACTAAGAGCCATGCCCACCTCTGAGAACACTTCAGAAAATTACGTGAGGCGACCTATTTGAAAGTCATTTGTAACGTACTGTGCCAGAGAGTGCAGAGTAGATTTTTGTCTAATTCTCACTTTATCCACTCTAGAAACTTGCAAGGGAGGCAGTGGTTGAGTCTCTTTTTCCTGACTATGTATTAAAAATGAAACTTTAAAGTTGTCTTTACATTTTATGAACTCCTCTTCCCAAATAGGACATCAAACTAAAGGTAGAGAGGGAAGTGAATTTGCCATGACAGTGGCTCAGTTGTGAACCTAGCTCTTTTCTATTTTTGCTATGGCACTAATCTACAGTACTGTGACATGTCCAAGGTTCCTCTTCAGCTGGTGGAAAACAGCAGGGTTCTCTGAAAATGATTTATAAACAAATTGGGGCTGCTCTGAAACTAGGGCAACTGATATCTTGGGCTCATCTGTTTAGAACTTGAGACCTGGTCCCGCTGAACTGTTCACGTAGTCAAGATTGGCTTTGGGCCTTCTAAATGTACGCGGATGGATGGATGGCCTTGGGTTCTTAACCATAAATGTTAATGCTAAAAGTGATGGTATTTTCTTTGTGACTAGATACACTGAAATTGAAAACAGCAGGGAGGTATAAACAAGATACGTTTACTTTTTTTTCTTCTACCCTTTGAGACTGAGAAGTTTTGAAATGCAAATGAAAACGATTAGGGCAATGTTACAGGTTGAAATGCTGGAAACTTACTTTCCTAAGTCTAGGAATAGTTCCTCTTGGGTAAGGTGAATCTGATCTTTGCTTAAAATAAGGCTCAAGGGAATTTAGAACTATATAAATATGCTTCAAAGAAAATAGCTTCTTAGATGGCAACTTTGATTTTCAAATGGTTTCAGATGAAGTTGTTGAAAGATCATATTCTTTTTTTTCAAAATGTGAAATTCAATGAATATTTCATTAAAGATTAGTAACTCAAATGTTGAATAGTTTTCTACTGAATTCTAGTGTTGTCTGTACTGTTAGTCTAAATGCGTGAGAAAGTTGCTGAGAAATTTATAAACCTCCAGATCCAATAATGTTATTATACGTAAGACATTTCTTTCATTTTCTATATACCAGATACATCAAATAATAGCTGCCTTTGTGTTACCCATATTCTGACAAACTGTTGATGGTTAAAAATTACATTACCATAACACTTCTTATAAAATAAAATGAAAAAAAATGTATATTTTCTATTTTCACTTGATTTTTTTCCACAATTTTAAATAACACCCTAACATATGAGGATAGAAGAAAGAATTCTCTTACAATATGATGTTTAACTGGCAACACTCATTTAGAAGAAGAAAAAAGTCAATTTATAATCTTTTTTAAACTGTGGATCTATCTTCATAAATTAATTTTGTTACACTTTAAATTGTGAAAAATAGCATACCAAAAAGGATGGAAACTGAAAAGAGTTATCTATTTTTTTGCAATGTAACATTTCAAAGTATTGCAATTGCCCCTTAATATAATATCTGTTTTTTATTATATTAATCCAAGCTAACAAATAAGTTAATAAGTAAAGTAGGAATGGTACCATAAACATGTAAGATCTAAGTTCCTTTTAGTTAGCTTTAACCATTTAATTATGAGGTCATCTAGGGGCAAAGTCAGGACATTTCTAGCTACACTCCTAAGTGCCTGCACAAAATGCCTCATTTGATACAATTTTGAAGCTATTTTCTCAACATTCACAGAAGATGACTTATATTGCTTTTAAAAGAAGTATATCCTATCACTCATCTTCCGCATTTGTTATAAAATGAACATGAATAATTTTGTTTTGCTGTTTTCCATTATATTATTGACTTATTTAAGTTTCTGTTCATAATGAGTTGTTCAATGAAAGGGAATTTTTCTGAAATGAGATTCAGTGTATTGTAAACTGCGGTAGAATAACTTGTTTATCTCCTTAGAGGTTGAAATCCATCATCATTATAATTTTTCCCTTTATTGACAGCACTGGTTTTTGGACTAAGCCTACGGTACAGGTGTGTTTTCCCTGTAAGTCAGATATATTTGCTGACATTTGCAAATGTGCTCTTTTTCAAATTAATGAATACATTCACCAGCATAGAAAGTCTAACTTTTTTAGCAATTATATATTAACAAAATTTCCTAAATTTATATAGTTTCTTTTATTTAATTGAATAAAGAGTTCTTTGCTTTCCCAATATTGGGAATGAATTTTTAAAATGTTTTAAGTTCATGTTCTCAGTCTACATAGAAGCTTTTTCTGAAATAATTATGTTGGATAAGATTCCAGCTTGGAAATTAACTTGATGAAAGAAAGATTTTGGAGTGTCAAGGTTGGAGAGGTCCTGAAATATCACATGGCTCAGAGACAGTAAACCCCACGGTAGACTAGTGGTACCGTGTTTCCCCGAAAATAAGACTTAACCAGAAAATAAGCCCTAGCATGATTTTTTAGGATGACATCCCCTGAACATAAGCCCTAATGCATCTTTTGGAGCAAAAATTAATAAAAGACCTGGTGTTATTTTCAGGGAAACATGGTACCTGTATGTGTGTTGGCAGCTGGAAGTAAGACAATAGGAAGCGCTCAAGGAGAGTTGACCTTTCAAATTCAACCAAATAAGACATCTTTGTTGGCTAGTTCAGTTCACCAAACCACCAATCTGACACGTGGGATTGCCATGCAGTGTGATCATTTGGAATGTGAAAAAATTGGGGCCAGAGGAGAAAAATGACACCCCTAATGTCATACTATTACTTAGCACCAAAACTCAGATGCATCTTTCTGCTCATAGCTGATCTTTGTAAGGCAGAGTGAGGTACTTTAAGTCTATTGTCACATGCACTCATTGAATATTCATTCATTCTTGTGGCGCTGTGTGGGTGCTGGAGGAGATGGATCATCTAATCATCTTAAATGTAAAAATGAATGAGGTAGAATGTATTGAGTCAATAAATGAAGTAGTCCTTAATGTCTAGTGGGATTTCTCTTTTGAAGGATGGAGACATATTCTGAGTTTGCTCATTTTCAAGTGTAGTCACAAATGTTATTCATTTAAATGGAAGTGATAAATAATTACTGAAATACAAAATGTTCCCAAAATGGCTTAAGAGAAAATAAGCCTATTCTTTTACATAAATCAGATACGAGTTGCTGTATAAGGTACCATTTAGGAAATTTGAATTAGTATATTATTACCAGCATGAAAATTTCAAGTACTTTTAGAGAAAGTCACAGAAATATGTAAAATATGCATTAAATTGTCTATTGATTTTTTTTTTTTTTGCAGTGAATATAATATCTGGGGTCATTCGGTCTTATATAGACCATGTCTCAAGGATTTTGCTAAAATCTAAAGTGTTAACAAAGTAATACTTACATATAATTTTATATTATGAAATTCACCCTCAAGGTACATATTCATATAAATAATTTAGCTAAGGGCACTGCTCCACTTAAAAAAAAACTCCCAAATTATTAACTTAGGAAAATAAAATATCTGAAGGAAATGTCACAATTATTAAATTTCTACGGAGGTTAAAAAGCAACAACAACAAAAAAAAACAAGCTGTGATCACCTGGCAAGAAACTACATAGAACACTCACTTTGATGAAACTTTATGAACCTGAAAGACTGGCTTCCTTACCTCAGTTTGCTTGTAAGCAAATCTCCGGGAAAAAGAAAAGAAAAGAGGCTTTAATGCGAGGCTCTGATAAGTGATGAAACACAATCTGTAATCTGCACACATTCAAATTTGCATAGTATAAAAGAAAGAACACCATATTGTAGGTGATGCTGTCCTTTGCACATTTGCATAGGCCAAAATGTGAATTATTCATAATTTCCAGTTTCATAATTAAATTATATTAAATTAAAAATTCATAATTTCCAGAATACACATTGCAAAATGTAGGTAAAGTAATGCAGTATGTAAATGTCAAACCAAACTTGTTCTGGATGTACTTCTATCCCTTATGCTGTCACATAATTGTATATCCTAACACTGGCTCAACAAACAAACAAAAACCAACCCATTTCAATAATGGAAGCACTTTAGTGTAAAGCTGATTTATAGGAGCTGGTAATTCAAATGTAAATGGAAGAGTCCCAAATTGAAGAAGAACATCTAAGAGGCTGGATGTCAGCATGGTAAAAATGTGACCAACCAACAGCTACCGTGTTTCCACAAAAGTAAGACCTAGCCAGACCATCAGCTCTAATGCGTCTTTTGGAGAAAAAGTTAATATAAGACCCGGTCTTATTTTAGTGTAAGACCTGGTATAATATAATATAATATGATATGATATGATATGATATGATATGATATGATATGATATGATATGATATAATATAAATAATATAATACCGGGTCTTATATTAATTTTTGCCCTAAAAGATGCATTAGAGCTGATTGTCCGGCGAGGTCTTATTTTCAAGGAAACATGGTCCTATTAACTGGTGCTTTGCATTCCTAGCTCATTCTATCAGGTGCCTTTTTCTCAGCGATGTGAATAAGCTTGGACAAGCCTTGTGGTTGCTTCTCATTACTCCTAAAACTTTTAAACCAAATCATGTGTGTGGATGAGAGGTAGTGACTTCACTTTTGAAATAGGAGATACGTTTAAAGCATCTAGCATAGTGCCTAGCTGATAGCCTGGGCTCACTATGGAACAGTTAACAATACTAATGCTAATATTTCCCTATTGTCTTATTTTTAACAGTGTAGATGGTAGAAAAGAGAGGCACAGAGAGAGCTTACAGTTAAAGTAAAACTTGTGGAGATACTATTTCTCTTACACAGTTTCCCTTTCATAGAGCTTTTATTAAAAAGTATTTTGTCTTATTTTATTAAATTACCTAGCACGTATAATACAATAATAGCTCATGTTCATATTTCTAAAACTTCTAAACTAACTTTACAAAGTAGTACAGTCTCATCATTTCAGAACTGAAATGAGCTTTCATAAATTGAAATGAAATTACGTTGTGCACAAATACAAAGTGGTATTCAATATTCTCACCTTGTATTTTGCCACTAAATTCTCCTATTGCTAGTAGGGTAGGTTTGATAAGTGTGATGTCAACTGGTAAACAAATCTACAATTGTCAACTTTTTTTTGTTTACCTCTCAGTAAACTACACTTACTTACTTTGTAACAGGTATGTCAAAAAAGCCCCAAAACATAACACATATAATCCAGTTATTTCAGATATAGATGTTGATGTACCTTAGCAAAATAATTTATGCAGTTGTTATTTTCTGTTTCACATTTGTGCATTTTAGTATTATGCTACATTTCTAAATTAAACCACATTTTCAGTGATGTTGCTACCAATAGCCACAAACTTATTAAAAATGTTTTTAATTTAAGAATACAACATGTATATTTTTTAAAATTATTTTTGTCCTTGTTTTATTAGAGCTTGACCGAAATATATGCTCAGAGCTAAATCTAAGAGTGGTAAAATAAATCTCTTATTTTTTAGAAATAGAAAATTGGACTTTGCAAAATAGCAAATATATCACCTAAAAAGTGATACAATTTGATTTAACCTTAGAAATTGTAAGGTGTATATACTACTTATCCTTATTATATCAAATGTGCTAAATAAATAAGCATGTATTTTGACCCCAAATATCTGGCAGTACGTGTCTGTAAATAAATGTGTTTTTACATCAGAGTATTTACAAAGTTGTTCCTTTTTTGCTTATCTGTCAGGAATCAAATTTAATGTTCTCCTTGCTCCACTGGATAACATCCAAAGCAACAAAACCCCTGAAAGGAATTTAACTTCCTTTGCTGCTTGAGGTGCTAGTGACCTCATCAACTCCAGCACAGGAAACTGAATAGCTCTAAAATCAGCTGTTTTCAGTAGGGAAAAAAAAAACCAAATTTCAGTCACTGCATAGTAATTTCTTTTTTACATATTTCTCATTTGTGCTTTTTGAAAATTATAGATCTGAAAAAGGCTATAGGATTTTGTAGTGAGAAGCATGTCTATTTTACAAGAAAGTGTAAGTCACAGGAAAACATAATGATTAATATTTATGAATAAGAATTGTGCTTGCCATTTCCAGTTTTTATGTTGCAACAAAAAGTATATACCATGGAAAGTAGGTCTTCTTTTATGTATAAAATTCTCTATGTTGGTCTTAACATACTCAGAATTTCCCATAATCTGAGTAAAAAAAAAGACTATCTATTCAAAGGAAAAGAATTTGTGATTTTTGTATATATCCACTATATTCCAGATGGGAACATTATGTTGGATGAATAGCAGGGAACAGACACCCGCATGCACAAACAGATGAGACAGCACTTTCCTAACATCGAAATGTTCCTTCCACCAGCCACCTTCCACGATAATCACTTAGCAGAAACTCTTTTCAAAATACTAATTTAATATCTAACATTGAACAAATAACATTACATATTTGCTTATGGAAATTTCTTTATTGTTAAATTAGAAGATGAAATAAGAAATTATGTCCTGCTGGGTTCTTTGCTAATGAAATCAATGATGGATTTTTAATACTTTCACCATCTGATCAGTTCAGGGCCCAAGTTTTATGAATAAAACTCGAGTTTTATACAGCCTATGTCTTCGTCAGCATACAGGGAGAGCAACTAAAGCAATAACACTAAATTTCATTTCTCTAGTAACGGTAAGTAATTGAGGAGTTGATTCCCACACCTTGAAAACAGACCCGTGTTTCCTTCAGCTGTCCTTGAAATGTCAGTCATTCTGATGGAGGGAAGCAGGCCATTTCTCAGACTTGGAAAACATCCCAGGCCCATTTGTGCCTCAACAGTCACTGTGTAGCAGGGTTCTCGCTCTCCACCCAACTCCTGATAGAAGAGATTGTTGAGAACTTCTTTGCTCAAGTGAATTTTTATTTCTAAGACCATGTGCTTTCTGCAACAAGCAAACAGCTTAGAGATGACAAAAGGCATCCTGTGGGGACAGAGCCAGGAGTGCAATTTCCAGGCTCTCGGCCTCACATGGAAAGGTGCTGACTCAGGTAGTAAATGGCCATCAACTGTGATTGGATGGCCATCAGCTGTGGCTAGTTGGCCGTCAGCTGTAACCAGTGAGCCATTGGCACTAATATAACTGCCGTGGCTAGGCTAGCAGAGAATGGGGGGCTAGCAAGAAGATGGTGGCTGAGCTACCAAGCACTGATTGCAGCTAGCAAATGAGGTTGGTTGGCAGAGAGAAGTGGATGGCAGGTTGCGGACAGTGTGGCTCCTTTTTCCTGTGTCTCCAACCCAGCCACCAGAGAGACTATAGTGGTATGACTCCCCTATCTATAGCTCCGTGCGTGTTCCTTTTTGGTCTCTTCATGTCCTGCATTCTTATGTGGGGAGCAGGACAAGACACCCCACATGACACCCCGCATGACACATCCTCAATAAGGTAGAGATCTAGAGGAGCCAGAGGACAGCACCTGAAGTTAAAGTGGAGGGTGAAAAAGTGGAGAATGATTCTGAATGATTCTGGATCCCTGCCTGGGAAAAATCATATTGATTTGCTTCTCAGAGGGTCTCAGATAGAAGGAAACACTTGGGTTCGCACTACTGGGCAAAAGATGAGTTAGCGTTTCTATGTTCTCTGGGTAGCTTCATGAAGTATGCAACTTAGGGAAAGTATCTTCTGTTTATTTTCATGTGTAGGTGTCATTTAGTGTATATGTGGAATTGGGATAAAAACCTTGTTTGAATATCACTTTGAAAACTCGTATATGAGGTGGAATTGCATTAGTATGATGTAGGTTTTGGCAAATATGCAGGAAACTATTGTAAATAAGTGATCCTGTGCAGATACTCTGCTTCCACAGGAAAGCACTCTATTCATTTCTTTGGTTTTTGCCTCCATCCCCCACCCCAACCCCCCTGGTTTTTAAGCCATTGCTTCTCAGTTTAGTTGTAGGGCGCAGCTCTCTGGCCCATGCTGGTATTATGAGCCTTGCACTCCCCCGGCTGAGGCAGTCCGTCGCCAGTCGTTGGTTGGCCACTCACAGCAGCTCTCGTTGGCTGCCGGCTGCTCATGCAGGCTACTCATGCTGGCTGCTGGCCAGCGCGGCCACTGGCCGCTCAAGGTAGCACACAGCAGCCCACCTGGCAGCTCACACCGACCTCTGGCTGCTCACGGCAGCCCAGCTCCAGGGAGAGCTGTCGTTCACAGTCTTAGCTATAGAGGGCGTAGCTCACTATAGAGGGCGTAGGCCCATGCGGGAATCCAACCGGCGACCTTCGCGTTAGGAGCATGGTGCTTCAACCACCTGAGCCACCAGCCGCCCCTCTATTCATTTCTTAACATGCAATCCCCTATTATATTAAATCTCATATTGGGAAGCTCTTCTTTTAACTTTGGAACTTTGTTAGATCTGTGGTCTTTTGCTTTTGAGAAGGCCACTCTTATTTATGTGAATGTCTTGCTTATGAAAAACATCACAGATGTAAAAATGAATTCTACGTACTAGATGTGAAGCAGTAATTGTAATTTAGAAATCAAAAACAAAGAGACTAAAAAGATGTTAATCTTTCAAACTATTATTAGTTTTTTCATGTAAAGGAGGTGATCATGTTTATTAGATTTGGTCTACAATTTTTGTACAAGAATTTCATAATTAAACAGAAAGTAAATAGATAAATTAAATTTCTGTATAGTGGCATTTAGATATTTAAAGCAATTGCTCACATTTAAATGGTGAAAATAAAAGCTATATTGTATGAACTGTATTATGAATTTGTGGTTTATAGACTTTATTAAATATTAATTAAAATATGATATGACACATATTTCATGTATACTAATGTTTGAGAAAAACTAATTGAGTGCATATTTAAATTCTTTACATGATTTCAGCCTAGAGCTCAACCTTATAACTGGACAATTATTTCTTTTTATTTATTTCCATCTATTTTTCTTAGATTGCATTGTATTATTTTCACTACTTATTAGAGATATTGAAGAAGATGTTTATATTTCTTGATTAAACGTTGGGTTTTATATTTCATGAATAATAGGGATTCAGACATTTTTATCTTGAGCGGTTTGACTGTTTTTCTCTTCCTCCAATGAGGTCATTTCATCAAAGGTAAAACATATGTGAAGCTGATCTTAGGTAAGATTTTTAATTTTCCTCCAAGCCAATACTTCTCAGTGGGCATCAATGCTTGATCTATCATTATTGCTTACTGTGGGAAAACAGCTGCTTTTTTTTTTTTCCATTTGAATGATTTTTTCCAAGCAAAATCCTATCTTCCAAAGTTAATAACAGCTAAGGTCTACTTATCGGGTATCACTAAGTGGGAGGTACTGTGCTGAGTATCTTACCTAGGCTATCTCATTGAACCCTTACACAGACTCTATTAGGCTTTTGTTATATTCATTTTCGTGATAAAGAAATTAAGGCATTGAGATCTTAAATAATTTGCCTGAGGCGCTACAGTTAATGCATAGAAAAACAGATTTTAACTCATTTGTCTGACTGTGTAATATAAAATGAAATAAACAGAATGACATGAGTGTGCTTCTGAGTGCAGTTCCATGAGGAATTACTCTAACTACCTTAACTACTCATAAAAACACCTTAAAAAGAGATAAGTTGACATTTGTAGAACATCTGAAGGCAGAACAATGCATATTCCTTACCATGGAAGAAAAATGTGCAAATTAACCTTGCCAAAATGAATATTTTAATGAAGATAAAGTATTTTTTCTTTCAGTTATTAGTTCCTAGAGTGAAGTGATGATTATTTAAATTTCCCCAAACGTGTTTTAAATGAATATATTTTGTAATTTATATTAGTAGAGACACGAGGATAGCCAAGTTCTTGGGGTAGTTGCACACATAGTCAACCCATACCTATTTACTCAAGCTAGTAAACAGCTTAAGTTGAACCTGGGTCATGGATTTGCTAGGCTTTCTTGTAGGTATTATAGACCACTGAAAATGAATAATTAAAAGCTATACAATTCTTCTGAGGATCACATCACAGAGTGACTCATTCTATTTAGTCTCTTGCCCCAGTGTAGCTCCTCTTTAATTCATCCTCCATACTGCTTTCAGCCAAAATTTCCAATAAATGTTTATACATTTGTTTTAAATCTTTTATCTGTTCCTAATTGATTTTAGCATAAAGTTTAGACTTACCAGGAGTCCTTCATATTCTGTTTTCAGCACACCTTTTTAACCAAATCTCTCATTACATTCCACAAACTATCTAGTTCAACCCTCTGTGTCTTGTTTTGAATGCAATGTTCTCTGAGATTTGTCCAGGATAAACTTCTCTCTCATTGTGATTCCTTTAAGATCTATTTCCAGAATCACTTTTTTTTTTGAAAGTTCTTCAACTAAATTAAGTGTCCTCTTCTGAGCATTTCCTCTGAACTTCCTTAATATTTTAGGCATATTTGTAATAGAAATGTATCACATAGTATCATGATTATTGTTTTACTTCTGTGTCTCTTCTAGAATGTTCTGATATTTTTGAGGGCTAAGACTCTGTTCTGATATTGATTGAATTATAAAAATGAACTCAACTCCTTTATTTCTCAAATACTTTACATATACCATAAAAGTCCAGTAGCCACAAGAATAGACTCTACTGAATTTAGTGCATCCTTTAAAGCATCTCTCATAATTTTATTTTTTTGCCCACCACATATAATTCATTCCTTTTTTTCAGTGTTGTCACCTATGCTCACCATGGTATACATTAGTTCCTCAGACCTTATTCATCTTATAACTAAAAGTTTGTACCCTTTTACCAACCTTTTCTTATTTCTCTCAACTTTAATATATAGCAATTGCTCACTAAATATTTGATGACTGTATAATAAATGTTTTCAAAAAGATAGACAAAACATGTAAAAAATAAAATGACTCTCTAAAGGGACATAATTAAAATCTCTAAATTATTTATGAGGTGCTCTTTTTCAAATATTTTTAACATGTCCAAAATAATTTGAACAGTATATCCGTATGGAAGTCTACATGATTCTAAATTGTATTAACCTAAAATAAACATATAAACAGGAATAATTTTATTCAATCTGAATTTTACCTATAGTCACTTATTCTCTTTTCCTTTTATAGGTAATAACTCATTAATTTAAAGGCATGGTTCACACATTTAGTCTGCGTCTTCTTCACGCAAAAGGTTGTTCCAGAAGCTGCTGCAAATGGCCTTCATATAAAATGAAGTGTTCCACATTTGATTATGAATTGAGGGCCGTTCTGCTCTTTCAGTAAATGCTGTATTTGGGGGATACCTCAAAAACTTTAGTGGTTAATGTCTAATCTATTAATTCCTCAGCATGACAGCAGCAAACAAGTTTTCAAGGGCTTCCTGAGTAGAAAATCTGGACCCAAATCTCTAGCTATATAATTTCATCAGCAGGAAGTGCCTTTTTGCAGACCTGACTGCTGGTCTGATAAAACCACTGATTCTGCTGCCGTTGATAAACTGCCTACATTAAAGTCTTCAACCTTCGACAATTTTCAATTCCAAGCAAAACCTAACAATTTTATTTTCTGTGTGCTTCTCATTTACCCAGAGTAATATGCTGTCCTTTCCCACAGTGTATCAGGTTAGCTCAGCTCACGATGGTAAAAAAGTTTCCTAGGTTCATTTTCCAGAACACTAGTCGCCTGACATTGACTGGATTGAAACTCTTCTTCCCCCAAACTAATAATGAAGATGACTTTACAGTTTCATCCTTGGTGGTAAGAAAAAACTCAGACCTGATGTCTAGCAGAGTTGAAATTTCTCTCTAGTCTATGGTTTTTCAGAAAAAGCTACTCTACAAAACTCTCAGGATTTTGAGAACAGAAGGCTGAAAAATAACAGAGGGAAGCACCCTAAGCTTTTATTATTCAGTGTGTTTTTTTCATAACAGAAGATCTAGAAGATAGATTCAAGGTTTGGTTAAAAAATAATGTTCAATAATTTTTGGGCTAGCTACTCCTCCCCCACCCCTCCAAGAGTAGAAGCTGTAGCCAAATTGTTTTTGCAAAGAAAAATGTAAGCCAATCAATGGTTTCCAGGGCAATTCTGCAAACTTTGCTAGAAACCATAGTTTGCCCATAGGTAATCTAAACAGGCCAGTTAATTAAGCAATAAATAATCGCAGGAGAGTTATGGGAAGGTGGGTGCTAATAGCAAGTGACATCTGAACGGAGATGGAGTGGAAAGTTTTGAGTTTGACCTCTGGAATCAGATTTAGCTGCCAGCAGACATCCAGAGCAAGGAAGGATAAAATGCCATGATACACTGAGGCCAAGGTGATGCATTTCAGATTCACCGGAAATCCAGTACAATTTTAATGGGGATGGGGAAGATATCTGTGTAGATTTGCTTCTATTTATTAATAGACATTTCTGTAGAGTTAGGCATTACAAAAATACTTCTAGACATGTTGGGACAGCAGTTCATTTAGCTTATTGGGGCCAGAATAAAAATTTTGGCATGGAAGAGCATTTTGGAGATAGTGGTGGTGGTGGTGAAATGTCCATGACTTTTGCCTGACTGTCAATGTCAAAGGCTCATAGACACCCTGCATCACATTCAGGGAACTGTGCTCTAGCCTATAAAATGGGTCTGGAGTGGGCACAAATGCATATGTGGTATCAGCTGTTTTCCTCTACCTCCAAACTGAAGGCTTATTTTGGAGTGAAGAATGTGGGAGAGGACATTGGGAACGAGCAGTGTGCTAACCTTTTTTCTTGTGTTTCAAGATGCATGTTTTCAATACCAGAGACATGTTGGGTCCCCGTATTACATCAGATTGGAAAAGGCTCATCAACGTAGTCATTTACTCAGATACCTGTCCCAGCATATTTGAATTTGAAGCATATTTGAGTAGACTTTCTGACAGTATTTATATGTCAAAGTCCCTTCACAGGAAGTTTGGTTCTTCCAGTGAAGACTGAGGTGGGTCCTGTGAAGTCAATAATTAACTTGGTGAAGTTGTCAACAATCTCTGACCTTTTTCTGCGTCATCTTGGTTACTAACACAGAACTCTACAATGGCCTTTAGCACGCAGAAGTCACTTAGTCTAGAGCCGAAGCAATTTACTAGAACTTCCTCAGAGTTGCAGTCATTCTTCTTCCCCCTCCCCCTCCCATTTCACAATTCCTTTAAACACTCAAACCTTCTCCAGGAGCCAAGAAGAAGGAACATGAAAGGACAGAAAACAGTATTTAGTAAATTATATAGTGAGAAATGACTTTATAATGACTAGCATTGAAGAACTAAAACTTTAGGGATCCATGTTTTATCCCAAAAGGCAAAACCTTTATGTGTGAAGTCTTAGAGAAGAAAGAAATCAGCTGCTGAATAACGTGGGTCCAAGCAACCTCTCACATATTCACTCACATGACTGAAAATCTCCTTAAGTTTAATTTCTTTATTTGTTAAGTGGGGCTAATAATTGCCAATCCATCCCCAATTTTTCCGAGTAAAAAGAGAAAATAATGCAAACTTTTTGTCTTCAGAAAAAAAAATCTTTAAATTTAAATGCATTCTGTCTGTTAATTTATTGTATAAATCTAGCAATAAAGAAAAAATATAGAAGAAACAAAAATTATTCTTTCACTATTCCAGCACATAAACTATTTTTCTTATTTTCCTATTCCTTTCTAGTTCAATGCCAATATATAAATTTACTACAATGACTTTTACATAAGCTCATGCCCTTCCTATGGCATACTTTCCCATCATCTCTACTGAAATTTGTCTTTGCAGAGCTAGCTAAAACTTCACTCTTCTCCACCTCAATTCCTGTAACTTCCATCGCATTGACTCAATGGCTCCTTCTTCCACAATTTACCACATAATCTCTTGATTTGCTTTATTTGTTTATCCATCTTCCATTACTATTAGACAATACATAAAGACCAGAAAGCCGGGTAATTTAGGTATGTGTGGTCCCTTATAGGAATGTAAGACACCATTTTATTTTATTTTTCATGGTAGAATGAAAAAAAAAAAGACAAAATTATAACGCTATATTTTTAAAAGTTACAGACTGAAATGTACCATAAGTTTCCATTTTAGGGACTAAATTCCAAAATGTATTAAAGAACCTATATTTCTTTTTGAAAAATCTACCGTTATTGCCTAAAGACAAATGGTGTTTTCACAAAAGTTCAGCTACATGTCGTAACAAAATGGGATCAATCACAAACTCATAGTACAAGTTTGCTGTATCCCAAAGGAAAAGAACTGTAACAAAACTCACCAGACAGAAAAATAAGAAGTGCAGTTCTCATTAGACAGCCCCAGCAATAGTGCTGCCTGGTACTTTTCTAGACAAGGGGGTGCGGCAGTGAATGAGCCCCAAAAGGTTTGTTCTCTTGTGGACAATAAGCAAGTAGGCAGAGAAACAAATTCCTCTTCATTCCACAAATGAAGAAATTGAAACTAGAGGGTTGGGTGACTTCTCTGAAATAACACTCCTGATATGTGGTAGAGTGAAAAAGGGAAGTCAAATACTGTGATCATACATCACTGTTGTTGTGTTTGTTTTTTCTAAACAATTCTCCTTGACATATGGGCACATGATTTCTTAATGATTGGGACTCTAAAAACAGTGAAAATATATATATATATATATATATATATATATATATATATATGCATATATACATATACATATATATATACATACATATATATGTACATATATATGGCTGTGTTAATTTTAAATAGCCTAAGAATAGATTTAAAACTTGGATTACTCTCTTTAAGAAAAAACTTCGGTATAAAAATGGCAGGCAGGATTCAAATTAGACGTAAGGAAGATGATTTGGAGGAGAATTGTACTGCTACTCAGAGAAGAGGCTGAATTCTTTAAAGAGAAGATGATTTTAAAATATTTTTTGGAATTAGTTTAAATATCTGTATAGAAAAGATGACAAATGCAGAAGATGACTTTTCAAGGCTCTTTCTGGGCAGATATATTTAATCATGAATATTCATATCAAGTCATTTTATTGAAATACAGATAACAGCTGTATGTCTACTTCTTCATCCAAAGCCTGTTATGTCATTGAAATAAGTATGAAACAATAATTATTCAGAAATATTTATGACAAAAAGATGAGCACTTAAATTCCATGGTATAGCGTGCAAACAGAAATGATGCATTTTTCTTGTTTAAGGTCGGGGCAAAACAAATAATTCAGAGCAATTATTTCAAAATATAAGAAATATAAGTATAAGAGGCCTTACTAGCACCATCGAAGGGTTTTACAATTCATCGAATGAAAATCATAATTTGACTTTTAGACAGTCAGTTGCCCTTGCATTTTTTTTTCCAAGTTCAGTTATTGTTGAGCTTACTCAGTTATCTCCTTTTGCCAAGTACAGACAGCAAAATTTAAAGCCACAGCATATAGAAAAACAGATTTGAAGCTTAGCCAGGGCCACTTTGGATATTTCCAGAAAAATAAATACAAACTTTATTTTAGTTGGTGGGCCAGGGGAGGCATGCATAAAAGATAAGTAAATGCATTTTCATGACAACTATAATAGGCTGGCATAGAAATAGTCTTTTGGATTTCAGAAGTTAGAAAGAGATGTAACTATGCCCCTTCTTTAAAAAGGAAGGGAAAAATAAAGGAAGAATACATTTCTTTAGAGTTCAAAAGGATGAGCATCGAGAAAAATTAATGTAACTGTGATGTTTTCTCTAGGAATCACTTTGAGGCTACAGTGGCAGTTTTAACAAAGTTTGGCTGAAATTAAAATGGTCTTGGTGCATTTAGGATCCTCTTAACACAGGACACATTTTTCTACACTACCTTAGTTTTCACTTAAGGTTTTTGAGAAAGAACGGAAGAGCACGCAAACAAACAAACTTGGAACACCTTTCCAATTTTTGGATAAAATTTCACTAAATGCAGTTGTGGTGCCAGTTCTGTGGATAGGACAGTACAGTTCAAAATGTGTTTATATAACATGGCAGCATGCCTTTGAGATCTTTTAAATTCTTTCCTGAGAACTTCAGTCACTCAAAACCCTTTACATCCTCAAATGTCTCAGCTAGTTTCACCGTAAAAGCCAACCATTGAAATGAAGGAGAAAATAAAATAGATGTAGATATTTGAAAATTCATTATTTCCCCCTTGACTCCTAAAAACTAAAGTGAAGAGATACTTAATAATCCTGATGTCCAAAGTATATAGCTTTCAATATCACTTTCTTACACAAAACCATAGAGTTTGTTTGTCTTGTTCTTTTGTTGTTTTTAGGTTTATATACCACACATCAGTGAAATCATATGGTTCTCTGCTTTTTCTGTCTGACTTGTTTCACTTAGCATTATACTCTCATGATCCATCCATGTGTTCATGTATTTGTCTAGTGCCTTGGAAATACAATATCTTTTCCGTTTTTTTTTTTTTTTTGCATTAGTCAAGACTTTGACTTCATCTGTATTTTGCCATTGAAGAAATTAAGACTCAGCCCTCGGCTTATTTAATTTAACCACAATCAGGTAGAACAAGAATCTAGTCATTGTTATTTCAAGTTCAATGCTCTTTGCACTATATAATGCTACCTGTCTGTTCAACTAGAAGTTCAGATCTGGTCCAGAGTCATAAATATGAACATCTTGTTACTGAGATGTTCAACAAGCAATGTAAAATGAGTTATAGTCATTCTAGGTATTGGTTGCATTCTGAAAATCATTCAATTGATAACAATTAGCAGTTTTAGATGAGTGGATGAGTATCATAGAGTGAGGATTGAAGCTAATTAATGAGGAATTCTGGGAAGTCGTGTTCTTCCTTTCCCGTTGGATGGTTAGACATTAAACCTTGAGGTTGTCAAATGAATAACACCCTTGCATCAGTATTAAATTCACACACAAAGAAAATTAATTACAGGAAAGCTGTCTCAAACCTACTTTGTCAACTCTTTCGACAGGAAATTCTCACTTAGACAGGAAAAGTCAAGTACTGCTGTCTTAAAATATCCTGTTTTTATAAGTCTGTTCTGTTTTTTTCTTTTGCTTCTTAAGGAAAGATGATGGTACAGATTATTTATTTATTTATTTATTTATTTATTTATTTATGGATTACAGAGAGAAATACACATTTGTCTAACAGATTAAGGTTTAGTGAAACAACAAACCCGGACTAGAGCAAATTCCCATTAGACTGTCATCAAGTAGTGTCCCCACTAAAGCAAATCAAAAGAACCTAAAATGTTTGGTTCAAAACTGAATTCATGCTCGTATGATCACCAGACCTGAAAAGTGTCATGTGTTTCTTTAAAACAAAAATGGCTAGCAAGGCAGCACCTATGTCCCATGTAAGAGCTGTAAGCATTGATTAGATAAGTCACCCTCGCCCATGTAATTTTTGTTTGAAAGCTTCTATTATAACATAATTCCATTTAGCATTTTTTTTTCAGATAAATACATTGAAACATTTTATTCTTAACCTCTAATTACTTGAAAAAAGTTTCCTAATTTGAGTAACTATAGATTGTGAGGGTTGAGTTAAGACATCCTAAATTTGGGAGCTTTTATAACCTCACAAAGTGTATCTGTCGTAATAATTCCAAAGTCCCTTGCTTAGTAACTTCATAATTTCCCTGGAATAATGACCTCAGGAATTTCTGTGGTGACTCAATAATGTTTTCTATATTATGCAACTTACCCAACTTCCCAAGGTGGGCATTCTGTTTTTCCTCACTTACTACTGGAAGTAAAGGCATCAGTCATGGTTCCTTAAGGTTTCTGAGTGAAAGGGTATGCTATTATATATTATTATCACATTTCAAAAACCTACCACCCACTCAGAATTTTGTCTGAGATGTTTCATATTTGGGGAGATACCTTATTGAAAAATCTTCACACATCTTAGCAAAATAACAGTGTCAATGCATGGACTTCATTCAGCATAAATTACATGTTTGTTAATATTTGAAAGCTATTTCAGATAGTGAGTTTTGTTTTTGACTTGAGATTAATAGTGTTAAGTCAATAGATCACACTGAATTTTCAACTGTTCATCCAAAAACAAACAAACAAAAAAAACCCCACAGATTTTGGAAGCAGCTCTTGCTTAAATCCACAATATTATCTAATAACTTCCGTTGATAAAGGAAACATGAGTAAGATTATAATAAAATAAGAAAGCTAGCTGTATACTTACAAATTTTGTAAGTTAAATTTTAAGGTTATACATGACTTCATGTTAACAAAATAATAGATGTTGTATAACTCATTAAACAAATGATTTATTTGCTAGTTTTGCAATGAACAAAATATATAAAATTAAAAATTATAAACTGGTCAAAGAAGGTATTTTTCATATAATAATCTTTTGCTGATAAAGAACTATCCATTTGGGGGAAAATTCACATTTTTAAAATTATTGTTCAGTAGAAATTTACTTCATTAAACATTTACCGAGTATGACATCCATGGAAGCATTATAAATGGGATATAAAACTGAGCCTTGACAAGGATCAGGGGGAGTAAAAGAAGGTAATTAGGCAGGAAGGTTTTAAAGGGTATGATGAGTTCCATTTTCCAGAATATGTCTCACTGATGTGTAGAGAAATACCTTCCAGCATAGCACATATAAAAATGAAAGATAAAACATATGAAACATTTTTTCATAGCATGAATGAAGAAGAAGGAAGAAATAATCAGAGATAAGAAGAGAAAGTGGAATTCTTCAAAGGTAGTTGTTAGAGTTGGCTTTGGCTTTGAAAGATGTGCCAATTTCTGGTGAGCTTGGGGCTGAATTTTAATGGGTCATGTGTGTGGAGGACAGGAGATTTAGTCATTTTGGGTTGGAAACATCCCAAAGGTCCTAGAATAAGGAAATACAAAGTCTCTCCAGTAAAATACATTTTAAACTAGGCCTCAAATTACTTCTGGTGATAAAATTCCAAGGAAATTAGCTCCCATTGGAAAAATTATTAACTATACATGAAAATAAGATTTCATGAGTGTCAGCAGGAATAATCTTAGCTATCAGATCTGTAAATATTTCAGATCTTGAAATAACATAGAATATAAGAGAATTGTGTTTAGCTTATTAAATAAATAAAAGTACTGAAAATGAAACATCATAAACAAGAGATAAAAAAATTTTCCAACCAGATTTGAAAAAGTATCAAATTGAACATATAGATATAAAAAATACAGTAAATGAAAAATTTTAAATTGATGAATGGATTTCTGTTTCCTACAACAGGGCAGACTAGATTATTTGGACCAACCCTTCCACAGAAAATTACTTCAAATGATCAATACAAATATTTTTAAAATCTTAATATCCATGTAGTAAGAAATTACTGGGTCAAAAGCTAGGGGAATCTAGAGAGGTAAACAGGACACTCAAGGTGCCTCACTCCTTAAATCATTTGATAATTTGGGAAAAGACGGACTTGAATTTCAAATGGACCTTATGGGTGATGAATAAATAAGTTAAAACCCAGAACTAATAGGAGATTCTTGTCATACTAAGCTGAAACCCAATAAAACTACACATTTAGAGAAAGGATGAATTAGAAATAAGTCTTGCAACCTCAGGTGTCTGAAAAAATGTCACTTTTGCATTGAACATAACAGTACAAAGAAATAATGCTTCTTAACCTTTGTGTGCATTTTCAGTTCAAATTTCCATTACCTGAAAAGTCCAAAAAATTCCAATTATAAATTTAGTTTAAATTGTTCTTTGACAGGTAAACTTCCTTGGTGCCTGACCAAAGGAAATGCAAGTCATCTATGGAAGATGGCATTCACTTTCATTGTAGGTCTCATATAGACACCACAAATAATTTTCAAAAACAGTGAGAGCACACAGTCAATAAATAATAATCATACAAGAAAATTTTAAACCATGGCAATGATTCATTAAGGAAAGAAAACAAAACATATCAGAGAGCCTAAATGGACCTATAAAGATGTCAAATGCTGGAAACATCAAATAAGGATTGTAAAACAACTATGCTTGCTATGTCTAAAAAAACTAAGACAACACTGAAAACATCCTTGTGTAACAGGAACTATAAAGTGACTTAGTGTATTTGAAAAACAACCAAATAGATTTTCTAGAGATGAAAATATAAATACTGAAATTAAGAACTCAATGGATGGGATTAGTGCCCTATTAAACATAGCCAAAGATAGAATGAATTTGAATATATGTAAAAAAGTATTATTCAAATGTAGCATGAAGAGACAAAAAGTAGTGAGAGATTATGAGCTATGAAGAGTAAGGAGAACATTTCTATAATATAATTGAAGTCTTCAAAGGAGAGCAGAAAAAGACTAATGAAGATTCTTTTTCAGAGATAATGGCTAAGAATTTTTCATAAATGATGTGAGGAACAATTCACAGATTAAAGAAGTCAAACAAATCTATATGTATATAATATATATATATATATCCCAATTATAGATATATATATATGATATATAATTGGGATATAATATACATATATAATATATACATATAGATTTGTTTGACTTCTTTAATCTGTGAATATATATATATCATATATATATCATATATATCCCAATTATATACATATTTAAATAAATAAAATAAATTCTCGCCTAGCTATAGTAAAATTGCATCCAGTGTTGAGGGTAGGAAAGGGATTGCCTTCAAGGAGTGGAAGTCAGAGGAACAGCTTACTTTTCAAAGCAACAATAAGGGCAAAAGATAGTGGAATACTATCCTCTAAGTCCTGAAACAAAAATAAATTTAGCTTAGATTTCTATACCCAGCTAAGCTTTCTTTCAAGAATAAGTAAAATAAGTCAAGAGGGAGGGTGGAAGTTGCCAGTCCTCATAAAATCTAGACTGGGACAGGCACAGTATTATTTTATTTCCACTGCATGCTATTCATCAAAACAAGTCACAAGGCAAGCCCAGGTTCTAGAATGAAAACAGACTCCACTGATTCATGAGGCAGCATCATTTGAAAACAAGTAAGGACAGCATTGGTGGTGACCATTTTTGGAGGCTATCTACCACAATACAACAAACTCCTCAGGGTCATTATGACAATTACAAATAACCCATGAAAAAAATGAGCAGAAAACATGAATATAAAAAATTAGACCTAAACCAAATATCAATTAATAATACAGTGATTAAATATTGTTTATATTCCATAAATGAAATACTGTAAGTAGTAAAAATAAATAACCTAAAGCTATAGTCAACAATATGAATGACAGTGTTGAGCAAAAAAAACCAGATATAAAAGAATGGAAACTATTATGTGCCATTTACATGCAGTTCAAAAACAACCTAATTCAATAATATAGTCTCTATTTGTATGTAAATATATGAAAAAGCTGTATAAAAGGCAAGAGAATGATTAATCCAAATTACAGAATACTGTAGCAGGGAGAAATGTAAATATTCTATTTATTAATTTGTGTTGTGGGCACATAAATGTTTATTTCATATTATAGTTATTCAAATTACATGTGTTTTATGTACTCTATTATATATATCATATATTTTACAATACAGGAAAAAGATAAAAGTAAGTTATGAATGTACCAAGCTTGGGGTGGACTTGGGGAATAGAGACACTCATCCAGTTCTAGTGACAGTAGAAGTTGGCATCGTCACATTTCAGAACAATTTGTCAATAGTGTAATTGACCCAGTAAATTGACTCTCACCCTGAAATTTAGCAGAGAATATCTCACTCAGGTACAAAAAGAGACATGTACAATGCTGTTTATTGCAGTACTGTTTATAATATAACACTAAAATCTCAATTAGAAGGAAAATGGATTTTGAAAATTAGCATAACCATACCACTGTGTAGCATAGTTAAAATTACTGGACTAGAGTTCAATATAGATAAACCTGGGGAAACCAAATTTAAGTAGCAGAAAATTCCAGAATATATGGAGTGTATGATATCAATTAAGTAATTTTTAAAACATATAAAACAGTTCTATATAATGCCTATAGATAGGTATGAATTAAACATTTAAAAGAACACACATCAGCTTTATAATAAAGGTTAGGTCTTTGAAAATCCACCTCAGCGAGTTCAAATTATGTTCTTTAGTTTTAACAGAATTTTTATTTCAATGCCAGGGATCTTTAAGTAGAAGAGCTGTGATATTGGGAGCTGAAGTATTATGAGGACACAGGTAATAGAGGAATGGAGAAGAAGTGGTTAAGGAATGTGGGAGATGGTTCAGAAAGGGCAGATCTTTATTCCAGAGTTGTCCCTGTCTTCCTGTTATGCAGGAAGATGAAACTTAAGAGGAAAAGCAGAGAAAATCTATGTCCACCTAGAGTCTTTAATAAGGTTACTAAAACACTACAAAGCTTACTATATTTTTGTATGTTTTATTCTTTTCAAAACACTTTAACATATATTATTTACTATTCATGAAGTATTTTTCTAATATTAACATTAGGAACCTGAAGACCCCAAAAGTTAATGACTTATCCAAGGTAATACAACTAGCTAGTGATATAGTTCAGGGTAGAATTCTTTTCGCTCTTAGAATTGCAGTGTTTTTCATTTGGCAACCCTCACTCCCCGACTCTGTTGACCTATCTCCCAATTCAAAGAGACAACATTTTTATCTAACACGGTTTATTTTTATGTTCGGGAAAACTTTGAGTAGAAAGAAAATAGGGTCAGACATGCAATTGATATCAGAATGTAGCAAAGGAAGTTCATAAATCAAGTTGACAGTAAATCTTCAGCAGTATATAAACTTGGGAATGAGTAAAATACAGCTTACTTTACTAGGATGACGAGATATGTAAAGAATGCTGCAGAGTGGTGTGGGCAAAATTATGGCACACCTGCAAAGTACCAGATAAAAAAGCAGGAGCTGTTTGATCTTCATTATTCCAGGGAAAAGCCCACACTACACACCCTCGCTTGAAGCCTAGGTGACCTGAGAAAATGAACCTCTCTTAAAATGCAATGCCTGTCAATCTCTCTTCCACAGATGAAACATTTGGGTTTATGTGGTGAGAGTTTTATGTTTTAATTTTATCCATTGTGATTTAATTAATTGTATATTGGTACATAAGGTCATGTACAAAAACAAGGGTTTTGACAACCATATTCAGTTTAAGGCTAGTCTGGGAAGTACACAGGTTATATGGTTTTCAACTTTGTGAGATATGTGTTCCCTACTCAGTTGTATCCTTGAAGATGCCAAAGGGACTATTTTCTAGAAGGCTTTGTAGAACAGATACCAGTATAGAAGTAACTAGAAGTGAAGAGCATGACCACCCTAATATCAGCAATCTTAAAAAAAAAATCTACTGTAGACGACCTTTTTTATTAGACATTGATAGAGCTTGAATTTGCAGAGAGCTATCTCTGGTCTCTGTAACTCAAGAAAGATCCCCTTGCACTTCAAGGATTCCTTTGTACTCACCTCTGGAGTCTAGTTGTACTCTTTTTTTTATCATCTCCCTCTATCAAGAAGTGTTTTAAGGATGAGAGAAAGGAATGAAACCATGGATGGGCACAGTGAGGAAGTAATTCAGGGAGGTTTGGGGAGTCTCCGTTGGTCTAAGATTAGAAACAAAGCTTTCTAGTTAACAGTTGCATTCTAAAATTCAACATACTGGATTCAGATCTCAGCTCTTCTCTATATGTGTTACGTGACACATCACAACTTGATCTTCTTAGGTCTTAATTTATCTGTAAAATGGGAATAGTAAGAATATTTCCCTTATAGAGATGTTGCAAAAATTTAAGAGTATGATGCTGGTAGCAAATTGCAAAGTGCCTGGTACATAGAAAGCATCAAATAATCATTTGACTTTCATTCCTTTTTTAATGCACATTGTGCTAGTGTGAGCCTGTTTTTAAGAGGGTGCCCCTCAGTTCATCACAAAATGACATCTTTCTCTTCTTCCTGTCCATTTGTAGGATACTCATCACCTATGGAGAGACACCACCTGGCAATGGGAATGAATTATATTGAGGGAGAAAATAATTTCAATCTTAACCAAGACTATAAAACATCAGTTAATGTTGAAAACAATATTTTGGAAGCTCATAATCATTGTTTTAAATCCTCTTGTCACTAAGAAATGTTTTATGATTGAGTGAAGAGAGGGGTGTGAACCAGTGGCAGCCCTATAACTCTGAAGCTCAACACTTTGAGACCCAGCCTTATTCTCACAATGCCTGACTACACCCATACACCCTCACTGTACCACACCTGTAGTTCCCAAATGGAAAATTTCCATTACTAAGTGTTCACATTGCTTCCACTTAAGGGCTTCCTTCTTGAGAAACTCACACACTTAATTGTATCTTGTCCACCACCAATTTTGAGAAAATGATCTAAATGCATTTTCCTTTTCCTTTAGGTTCTCTTTATCATATATTCCTAATGAGCACTTCTCCAGACAGTTCATCATAGTTAAGAAAGCTTGATAAGAGCATTTGACTAATCAAAAGTGTTGCTGTTTGAAGAAAAAAAAAAGATGAATCTATAAATAGGTACTAACTATGCTTGACTCCTCTGGACATGGATCGGAGGATTCTCTGAAATTCTGAGAGACCACTGAACAGGAATTTTGAGGGAGTTGCTCTGCTTGTGCTAGAGATATGTTCTCCTATTTTTAAAATTGGGGTATTACTATTCTTTCAATAAAGGCTATTCATTTACTCAAGAGTGACTGCCTGGACAGCAGATTAAAGATGGCCACAAATTCTTTGATATTCCTCCCATTATGAGGTGGATTTAATTTCCACCCTCCTTTAATCTGCAATATCTGTGGTGATTCATTGCTATCAATAGAATAAGGCTGAAGTGAAGCTGTGTGACTTCAGAGACTAGGTGAGAAGATGTCTGATGGCTTCTGCCTTGGCCTCATGGGCTAGTCCCCCTCAGAAACTGGCCAGCATGCTTGGAGAAGCTCAAGCCACATGGAGGGTGCACATGTAAATTCAGAGCTCCAGGTGAGCTCCAGGTCAACCACCAGTATCGCCTGCCATCCAGGTGGGTATTTCGTTTTGGTTCTCTGTTCCATTTGAGCAACTGTATGGGAGACCCCAAGCATTAACCACCTACTAAATTATGAGCAAATACAAAGTTTTCTTTTAAGACACTTAAAGAACAACTTATATGTCATATTCACCCACTGAAAATATACAATTCAACACATTTTTGTAAATTTATAGAGCTGTGCAACCATTGCCAAAATCCTATTTCAGAACATTTCTATCACTTCAAAGAGATCCCTCATGCCATCTGCGTTACAACCATGCTCCCATCCTCAACCAAGGGCCACCAAACATCTATTTTTTGTCTCTATAGTTTTGCATTCTCTGAACTTTGCATACTAATGAAATCACATTATATGCAGTCTTTTGCCTATGGCTTATTTTACTTGGAATGATGTTTCTGAGATTTATCAATGTTGTAGCAGGTAATACTGGCTCCATCGTCATCTGATCTTAGGATTTAACAACCCAAACTAATGTTGTCCAAAGAATGAATTCTTCCTCAAAACTAACAGAAATCTTGCGTAAGTTCCTAGCCGCTGGCCTGCCCTACAGATTTTTCATTTGCCAATTGTATCAACCAATTCCTTAAAATGAATCTGTGTGTGTGCACGTGCATGCATCCTATTGGTTCTGTTTTTCTAGAAAACTGTGACTGATACACTGTTAAATTGATTTAGATTTGCTACAGACTTTTCATATATTTCCTTTAGGAGATTGAAGAAATTCATTTATGTCCCAATTAAAAAAAATTTAGGAACTGGTGTTGGAATTTGTCCAATAATCTTTCTTTGTTGAGATAATAGTGTGATTTTTGTGATATAGTGTGATAATAGTGTGACTTTGATTCTATTAATGTGCATTACATTCATTGAATTTTTGTATATTAAATCAATTTTGCATTCCTGGGATAAATCCTACATGACCATAAAATATAATGCTATATATATGTTCAGTTTGCTAATATTTTGTTGATTTTTTACATCTATATTCATGAGGGATTGTTCCATAATTTTCACTTTTTGTTTTGTCTTTATCTAGCTTTGGTATCAGGACACAGTTGCTACATAAAATGAGTTGGAAATGCTCTATTTCATATGATAGTCTATTTTTATGAAAGAGTTTCAGAAGTATTGGTATTGTTCTTTAAATTGGTAGAATTCACCAATGAACTCATCTGGGCATGGGTTTTTCTTTCTAGGTAGGTTTTTAATTACTAATTTATTTATTTTTTACTCCTTCTAGGTCTATTCAGATTACCTGTTTCTTCTTCAGTCAGTTTTATCTTTGTAGGAATTTATTCATTTCACTTAAATTGATACATTAATTGACATACTATTATTAATTGTTCATATAATTACATTACCAACCTTTTAATTTCTGTAATTTCAGTCCCAATATCTTCTCTCTCATTCCTGATTTTGGTCATCAGAATCTTCTCCCTTTTTTTCTTGTCAGTCTAACTGAACCTTTGCCAATTTTGCTCATCTTAAAAAAAATCGCCTTTTGATTTCACTGGTCTTCTCAATTGTTTATCTTCTTCTATTTCATTTATTTTTCACTTTAATCTTCATCATTTCCTTTTTCCCATCTGCTTTGTGAGGCTATCTAGGATTGTCTCTATTCCTTCCTCTATTGCTTATAACCATATGCACATGTGCAGGCTTCCATCAAAGCCTTCTACTGTCTTATTACTCAGCTTCAAGGTTAAATTCTTGGGTATCCTGTCAATCTGATATTTTTCCCAACCAGGTCACAACTTCACACTTGACCTTCCTCATTCATTTGCCACCAACATTGGTTCACTTCCTGTGGCAATGGCTAGGGCCACTGTATCTGTCCACATCTTGCTCCAGAACAAGTCAGTCCCCTCTGGTAGCAAAGCTGCTGTTTTTCATAACTTGTCTCATCCCAGTAGAACAAACGTGTTGACTGCACTGAGGGAGAGGATGGGAGCAGTCTTACAGATTCACACTAGTTTTACCACCCCAAATCAATTATATAAAAATCTATTAAATGTCAAACCCTGTGGCAGGCACTGGGGATTTAAGACATAGTTTCTATTTTCAAAGGATTTGCATCATTTTTATGTTCAAGAGTATAAGATGACTGAATTAAAAAAATATAAAATAGAATTAATGATATCTATTTTTATTAGTTTAATACTTTTGTGACTCACCATATTTTACATCAGGATTTCTCAAATGTATTCTGAAAAGCACTAGTTGTTATGCTAGTAGTAAATGTCTCAAAAAATAGGTTTTATAATTAGATATATTAAAAAGGAGGCTCGGTTACATACAGTTAAACAAGTAGTCTTACAACATCATTTCTCAGTCTTTGTTATGCAATTGTGCCCCATAATATCTGAGAACTATGTAGAATTCAGAGTTTTCTGAAATCACTTGAACACAGAAATCATTTGCTAAGAAGCACCTCTTGGGTCTAGCATTCTGAGTAACATGATTATCAAGATGTGGCAGATATCTTTCCCATATTAAGAAAAAAATCATGTAATTATAAGGTAATTTAAACTGATGGAAAATCCCCAATATATAAGGGATGTGAATAAAAGGGTTTAATCTCTTAATTCAGATTTTCTGTTTATGTGAAAATAAGAGTTATTCATTTTTATTTTTGTGCATCTCAATTGTTTTCAAATTTATTTTTAAAGGTTTTAAATTCTAATCTTCAGGGATTGAAAGATAGACCTGAAATATGAGACATAACCTACCTGTAGAAATAAGAAACGTGATGATGGGAATTGTTCTCCTTTTATATGATTCTCAACAATATTGCCATCATATTAGCCAAAGTGCTAAGTTGTTAAGAGTTGCTTTTTTTGTCTACAATTGCTATGTATATATTTTTAAGTTTTGGTTTATACAGGAGTAGTCTACCATTGTTTCCTAATTTTCAAAATCATAACCATTTGTGACAACATAGATGGATCTTGAGAGTATAATGCTAAGCGAAATAAGTCAGACAGAAAAAGCAGAGAACCATATGATTTCACTGGTATGTGGTATATAAAACAAAAACAACAAAAGAACAAGACAAACAAAAGAGAAACAGAAACTTATAGAAACAGACAATAGTTTAGTGGTTACCAGAGGGTAAGCGGGGTGGGGGGTGGGAGATGAGGGTAAGGGGGATCAAATATATGGTGATGGAAGGAGATCTGACTCTGGGTGGTGAACACACAATGAGATTTATAGATGATGTCATACAGAATTGTACACCTGGAATCTATGTAATTTTACTAACAATTGTCACCCCAATAAACTTTAATTAGAAAAAAAAATCACTGTGTGCTGATCTCAACTCCAACATCTTGTAAAAAACATCCACGGATTTGAAAGCAATGAGCAGAATTTTCAACATTAGAAGAGCAAGTTTACTTGCTAATGTTTAGTAAACTTTCAAAATAGATAGTACTATATTTATACTGTGTAGATTTTCCATTTGGTAAAGTGCAATATTTAAATTTAAAATTTTCCAATATTTAATGCATTTTTCTATTTGATACATTAAGCTTTTTCCTGCCCACAGTTTCCTTGGTATTGGGAAGTGGCAAAGGAGTTGAAACAAATAAATGTATTTCTTCAGGTAAGATTCAGCACATACAGCCTGATGGACCGAGATATGCTAAATTTTATATAAAATTACAAATTTTTTGCTTTCCCCCACAATGATTGCAATGAGTATTATGGATTTCAGTAAAGAGATAGACGTAGTATATTGAAGAGAGAGGAATGGATAAAGATGCAGTGACATGTGTTATCGTACTGCATTGTGTTGTCTTTTTATGTAAGATTATAAGACAAAAACACCTTCAACTCAAAATGCTCAGGAAAAGTGGCCCCTGATCCTAGACCTGACCTTATCAGCATCTTGCTATTCAAGTTTTGTCTAGGTCATTTGGATTAGAGTCTTTTACAGCCAAAAAAAAAAAAAAAGGTGGTAGTGAAGGAAGCATATATTTCAGGAGGCAAATTGCTTGCTGATTATAAAAAGCTTTCAAATGGCAAGTGCTTCTCCATAAATGTGCATCTTCATTCATTTTTATGTAAAACAGATCACATCAAAAGAA
The DNA here is from genome assembly GCF_036562045.2 of Rhinolophus sinicus. NCBI lineage: Eukaryota > Metazoa > Chordata > Mammalia > Chiroptera > Rhinolophidae > Rhinolophus > Rhinolophus sinicus. The sequence continues at coordinate 101,978,483 of NC_133752.1, read as the reverse complement.
ACAATTATTCCTGGAAACTAGATGCTACTTTCTTGATCACCTCTAAATTGAAATCCTTGTGGGAGTGGACAGTAGACAGTGGAGGGAAGATGAAAGAATGAGACTTCTATTGGGGCACTAATTCGATCAGAAGGAGATTCATCACTGAATTTGCTGCTTCAAAACCATTCCTGGGGATCAAAAACACATCCAGCAGACCTGATGAAACAATAAATCTGCATTTTGGTCACCCCGCATATGACAGTTTAATTTTGTCAGCTATTGATTGGTGTGAACAGCTCTGATGCAGCCCATGATTACAACATCACTGGAAAAGAGTGGTGAGATCTGCAAAAGATCACAAGGATGGGAAACCCCTTAATGGTGCCTCATCTTCTTCACCGTGCAGATCTCATCAACAATGTAAAGTGACCTTTAATGAAGCAAGCGTAGGATGGAATTCTAGTCTCAAATGATCTTCGCGGATCTCTAAGTGGTGATCGGTACAATTGTTCAGCCTCTGGAGCCCATTCACAAAGCACTGTGTAAACAGACACTACTAAATCAGAGCTCTAATTGGTTTCAAGTGAAACCTGCAGAACCTCAGGTAAAAGCAACATTTTAGGGTAATTTCAAACTGGTGACATAAAAGTCGACACGCTGTTTTTTCTGATAATTCATTGAGTTTTAGTTCCTTCATTGCAAATAAGCTGATACCTTGGGGAAACATTCATTCTTCTTAGTTGCTATGTTTTGCATGCTTTTGGACCTTTTTTGAAAGTTTTGTTTTGAAAACTTGTTACTGAAGTGTGACATGCATTTAGAAAAGTGGACAAACCACAAGGGCTCAGTTCAATAAATTTTCATAAAGTGAACATGCCTATGTGACCTGTAGTCAGATAAAGAAATAGAACATTACAGGAATTCCAGAAGTCTTTGTCTGCTCCTTCCCAGTCATTTCCCTTCAGGGGATAATTATCATCTGACTTCTGATACTGTGTAGCAGTGTTTTAACTTTATAAATGAGTTATGTAGTATGTATGTCTGGCTTCTTTTGCTTAATATTGTGTTTTATTCATTCTCACTGCATAATATTCCATTGGATGGGCATACCACAATTTATTCATTCTACTGATAATGGACATTGGGTTGTTTCTAATTTGGGGCTATTACTAATAATACCACTACAAATATTCTTGTACATGTCTTTTGGTGAATATATACATATCCTGTTTAGGTACATACCTAGGATCAGAATTCCTGGGATATAGGTTAAGTGAACGTTCCAGTTTAGTAGATACTGACACATAGCTGAGTGATTTTCCTCCTGGGTATCTAGGGGGATTAAAAGTGCATTTCATATTGACTCAAATGCAGGCACTAAACACAGATAAAAAGTGAAGATCAGGGTTCGCTTTCTAGCAGGATTGCAAGTTTATGCTTTACACTTGTGCGACACTGATGAATACAGAGTTGTTCCCACCATCAAGTCCCAGTGTTTCTTACACTATTCTAAACACCAGTTGCTCTTCTGAAGTCACTGAGTGTTTTGCCAAACAGTGAAGTTAAATGCTGCTGGTACACAGCTTTCTGATGTATACCGAAATTTGGTGTTTTGTAGTTGCAAGCTGCATTACTGCTATTTATATATTTTCCATGTTGAAACTTAACCTCAACAAATATCAATTAGTCTCAAACTGGGAAAGCTTTCCTAGCTCTGGGGACAGCAAGCGAGGATGAGGTGGCCCTCAGAGGGCCCAGATTTGTTAAAATTTTCCAAAAGATTCATGATATGGTTGTAGTCAAAACAAATCGAAAGACAATCCCTCATTTCATATCAGAAAAAGAAAAAGGATTGCAATTTACAGGAGAAAAAAGGAAGCGCTAAGGGTAAATTTCTACCATCAAATAGGTAGTGAAGTCTAGGGCTTGATCAGAAAAAGATACAAAGAAAAAGGGTTTCCATATGCTGGCCCTTTCCAAAATGAAGAGTAAATGCTGGTGGAAGACTGGTTTTTGATACAACTGAATTTGGTCCAACCTAAAACCTATCTATTTGAATGCAAATTAAGTTGCCAGATTACATAAAAGTTTGAAAATCCCCTGGAAGGATGTCAAAACATGTCAATAAATGAAACCACTTTTTCTGCATGAGGAATATAGCACATGCACGGTCTTTTTACAAACCCCACGTCTGTAACGTATACGCTGCATAATTTATTATATACTATTTAGGGACTGCAAAGCTCTGATGCACAACTTCAGGAAATGAATAATTTATCAACCTTTGAAAGATATTCTGGAGAATTTCTAAAGGCAGATGGTAAAATTTGCAGTGTACTCTACACAATTTTTTTTAACAATCGTAGTATAAAATTAAATGATCGTTGAGGAAAATATACACATGAGATTTAAAAAGTTTACACTATGATGGAAGGATTCTCTTTTCTAGTTGATAAAATGGATTTTTATTGGCTATAAAAATATCCACTGCACTTAGAGAGATTTCCTTTAGTAGATGAGTATAACAGTTATATTTGTACTACCCTTTTAATAATATTGAATTTAACTGACTTAAATTTATTTGATTTATATTCCTACCTAACTCTTTCAAGGGCAAATGCTGCAACTTGACTTATATTGATTTTTAAAATTTATTGCCTTGTTTAAATTGCCTGGAAAAAAGAAAAAGATCATTTTTTATATTTCAAAATTTTACAGAAGAAAATGCTAAGTAGGGGTAGATTTATCACTTGATGTACTCATGGTTAAGAATGAATGAATGGTCATATTTAATCCAACCATATGAGAGAAAACATTTCTTAGAATAAAAACTTTAATTTTTTTTTCATCAGAGGCAGGAAAGATTATGTATGCAGAGTGGTAAAACTAGAAGCACATGGATATTGTTGTACAGAGATTTTAAAATGTGAACCCATTTAATTTATAATTAGGTATTTTATTATTCACTGTTATTATTCCTTATGTCTTTTAAATACAACACATAACTTTGTTTCTATAAGATGCCATATTTATTACAAACAGGTTAAATCTCCCAAAATTTTGGAAATGGAATCTGTTAAAAAATTAGATATTTTGTTAGGAACTTAAAACTCTCATTTGATTCCATAAGAATTAAACGGAAATGACAAGCTACTATTTTTTGTGCTTTAAAAAAATGACAAAAAGTAAAACTACAATCATGAGCATATTAAAATGGTTAAAATATCATTATTCTTGAGAATAAAAATGTGGTAAATGTTCAGTTAATGGTAGCACTTAGTTTTTTTTTTTTGTTAACCCATAAAATTTGCACTGGTAATATTTATATTTACTGTCATAATGTGAATATTTCCTAAATTCATCTTAAGAAATGATAGTAATAACTGTTTATTAATTTACTAAATTCCAAATGCTGTATATATATATATATGTATATGTGTGTGTGTGTGTGTGTGTGTGTGTGTGTGTGTGTACACATATATCTATGAAAATATTGTTGGTTTTCATTTACACTTGGTCAAATTTATTTTAAATCTTAGATATGGGTTTAAAAATAAGAATTTGAGAGTTATATTAATTCTTACTCTCAGAACATATAGAAGTAAAAATGAAAATATAAGCATGTTCTAAGATATTATTTTGCTTTTATCTTTAATTTCACATATAATAATAATAAAGTTACTATTATTGAACACCTATTATGTTAAGCACTATACTTGGCATTTTATATACTTTCAAATAATACTCACAACTTCCCTTTTCTAATGTTGCTTCAATCAGGGAGCCTATTCTTTGCCAAGATCTTTGTTATTTTGATTATAGCTGTGAATGAGTCCGATAAAGACTCCTTCTCTCTGGGGGATTGCATTCCCATCAGAGAGATGAAAAATAAACTCTAACCAAACAAGTAACACATAACAAAGATAGTTAGAAGTACCATAAATGAAAAGAAATAATAAAATAAATAAGTAACAAAACAGGACAAGGAGAAAAAAGTGGTGGGCAGGGTAGCTAATGTAGGGAGAGTGGTCAGGGAAGTCTTCTCTGAGGAGGTGACAACAGAACAGAGACCTAGACAAATCAAGGCAACAAGTTGTGTGAAGACCTGGGGTAAGTCTTTCCATGTAAAGCTTAGCAGTGGAAGAGAGCTTGACATTTTCAAACCAACATGCAGAAGGCTAGGATAGAGGGTGGCAGAGACAAAGAAAGATAGAATGGCATGGGCCATGACCCTCTCAGGGCAGTGGAGCCATGGAAAGGCATTGGAAATTTATTCCGAGTATGATGGTGGCACATTAAAGAGTTTTAATCAGAAAAATGACATGTTCTGATCAGCATTTTAAAGATCCCTCTGCGTGGCTCGGTGTAGAACTGGATGTCGGGAGATCAAAGAGTGGCAATTTGGACGAGGGAGGCTATTCCTGATGGAGGGGGAAGATGACTGACTTCTGCATGTACATGTATGCGTGCATCAGAGTCTCCATAGCAAACAGATGGTCCACCCAAATCTGGAAAACGTAAGAAGAATCTATTAACAAGAAGATTACTTACAGAAGTATACATAAGGGGCACTTGCGTTTTCCTTCCACTTTGCTCACACTGTGGTAAATTACTATGTATATTAAATTCTCCCCCTGCTATCCAATTTGAGTTTACCTTCTGTTTCCTGCCAGGCCCTGATGGATGCAACACTGAACTCCCCAGCAAAAGCCTGGTACATTACAAGTTCTCAATAACTATTTGATGAATGAATGAATGAATGATGAATATGCAGAAAAGCTTATGGTAAGAATAAAACAAATACAATTTGCCACAGTACTTGTCACATAGTCTCTCAAAGTGTTTTATCTATGTGTTGTCAAAATTACTCATGCTCGCCTTCTCATTCATCCTCTCAAGACACTTATCAAACAGGAGGCACAATGTGAGTTGATGGAAAGATAAACACGCAATCCTTCCCTCAGATAGCTTATACTACATGAGACATGCTTACTATGTCTACTACGATAAGGTGATGTGCAGAAGTCTGTGGGTGTAGCAGGGTAGCAGGATAATTTCCCACAGCCTGGGGTGCCATAAGGCATTATCATAGGAGAACATCAATGGTGGGTCTTGAAAGGTATGTAGGCCTTAACCTCTCAGTCAAGGGAACATGTGGCCAGGAGGAAGAGAGATATGTGAGAACCTAGACAGAGAATTTTTTAGTAAAGAAAATAGCAAGTACAGAAGAAAGGAGTGAGATGACAGGAGCTATTCTGGGGATTCTAGGGAGTTGGGTTTTGGCTGGAGCATTGGCTAGACTGGCGAGAGGTGAGCTGAAAGAGGTAGTCAGTCGTCTGATTAGTAAGGGTTTTACAGTCTTCATTAAATATCTACACTTTATCCATTTGTATTAGGCAGTTCTTCTTAAAAGATTTCAAACAGATAAACATCATAATATACCATTAGGACAAAATAAGATCAGGGTGAGGTGAGACTTCAGGAAACTGTAGTAATGCAGACGAGAAATGATGAAGACCTAAACTAGAACATTTATAGTGGGAATGGAGCCAAAAAACAAGAAAAAAAAGAATTCAAGAAGGGGGATCAACAGGGCTTCACTATTGAGTAGGTGAGGGAATTGGGGATACCTCTGAAACCTAATGAAAATAATTCATAGTAAGCCCTGAGTTATTTTCCAGCCCTTAACACTTTCAGCAAATACCTCACCTTTAAAATAGACATCATACTAGTTAATTAACATGGTTTTCCAATTGGTGGAATTATAGGAAATTATATGAATAGCTTGTTTAGAATTTGTTAAGAATGGTCGGTGCTATTTGATGGCTCTTAAGTCCCACCAAGAATCACTAACTTCTCTGGAGATTAGCCTTGGGGAAGGTCTAGGATACGTTAAAACAATGACTCAGTACAGATGGTGTAGAACAATACCTTTGTTTTATGGCTGAGAAGGTTTAGGCTTCATTTTCACTTGGTGCTTTTAAAAAATAACTTTCATTTAGTTATTGAAATGAATGATTTTGTTTGCTTGTTTGCCATCTCTACCAAGCAACCTTCATGTGGAAACAATGGGATGTATAGAGTATATTAGACAAATATTAATAGGTTCTCATAGTGAGAATCCAGTGATTACTGATAATTCCTCTGTTGGATTATATGTCCCCTTGGCTATTCTTATGTGAGAGCTGCATTTCTCTCACCAATTTATTATTTTAGGTTGAAGTATGCAAAACATCAGTTTTTCATTTTCTGGGGTGGTGGTGGGGAAACTGGACAGTCATCATTGTTTCCTAAAACCCCCCTAAAGTCCCTGAGGTGTAAAATATCTTTCCAATTCACAGAATATGTTTGATCAAATCTGCCATTCTAGGAACGTTTTTTTCAGATGACTCCACGGGGTTTCTTTTTATTCCTCCAGAAGATGAGTGACTCGACAACTCCACTGAGACATGACGTTCCATATTTCACCCTGGCTCTGTATTGGTTATCGTTCTTGGGTTGGTACAGGCAGCTAGATAATACTTCCCTAGATCTTCATTTTGTGGTTTGGTTACTACATGTATGTGAAGTAGAGATAAAAATGTTAGACCAAATTTTAAGGATGCTTGTGAACAATAATTACCCACTTCCTTGTGCTTAAAAAAAAAAACCTGAATGCTTTTGCAAGATACAAGTTTTCTGTATCATCATTTTGACATGCTATTGAAAGGACCTTGTATGCAGTGACTTTTAAACAAATTATGAATAACTATAAATATGTATTTACAACTTGTGAATGCACATTTATATTTTAATCCTTCAGAGTTGATTAAATCCACCAGTTAGCTAGGAGGTGGCAGTAATCTTCTAAAAAATATATAACAACTATCACTGCTTATGTTGTATGTTGTACTTCTGATTCTATTGTTCAGGATAAATCGGTGTGATTTTCAGAGTTTTTAGTGGATATTTTCCACATTTCACCTCTGGTTTCTTCCAGTGCCTCATTCCACTCTTATATGCTAACCCCCCCTCCCCCCAATTTATAGACACATCCTATCAAAGGTTAGCAAGAGAGAACTTTCTGAGAGTTTTGATTTACACTCAGAGGTGGGATGGAGAGGGCACAGAGCTGAATGCACATTTTGTGGCCTGTTCCACTCGAGACATAATTATTTTTGCACCATATTTTATTTTTCAAGTACAAATTATTGGTCAAAACCCTGCTGTTTTCTACTGATATTCCTTAATTCATCTGTATTAGTTGTTGGGCTCTGTAGTTTTTTTAGTATATGGTCCATGAGTTTATAAATACTGAGTGCCTAAAACTTTCACTGGATACCATAATGAGATAACAGGACTCGAATTTTCCCTCATGCACTAAACAAGCAGAAAACCAGGAATATGGCAAACAATGGGTTTCAGATATTGGAAAACAAGCAGCACAGAACAGTGATCCCCAGAAGAAGGATGATGAACAAGATGAGTCCTACAAATGCTTCTGCTCACCGTCAGGTGAGAGTTTCCAGCATGACAATACAGAAGGGAAACCCCAGAGTCTCTGGTGGGCTCAATGATTTGAAAATACAGAGCTCAGAATTCTGGAGAGAACACGCAGGGCAGAGTCCCAAGGAGACCACACTCTAGAAACCTGCAGAGGGGTCCCTTGAGTCCTTAGCTTTGGAATCATCTACACATGTGTGTAAGAGACTGGGGGGCAGGGACTGAACTGCTCAGAAGAAGTGAGTGAGGCAAACACTGGAGCACACACAGGGCTGACGATGTTTTGTGTTCCTGCCAGACAGAGCGAGAAGATCTAATACATGGGAGAATCTGCACTATCTGCAGAAGGGTATTGCCTCAGAAGTGGTACCAAATTAACTCCAGATGAAAGGCTGTGCTGGACCAGTCTTAGCACAGTTCAAAAGCAATCCTGGAAAAATATCAAACTAACTCCAAGTAACATAACTGCATCATAGCAAAGAACCCAAAAATAATTTTTAAAAATCCAGCATTCAGCAATGTAAAATTTATGATTTCTTATATCATGGAAATGACCGGGAATGCAAAACAAAACAAAACAAAAAACAAACAGGAAAACATAACTTATAACTGAGAAAAAAAATCAATTAATAGAAATAGAGACAAAAATAAAATAGATGATAATTAGGAGACCCGGATGTTAACACAGCAATTATAAATGTACAACATATGTTCAGGAAGATAGAAGAAAGACCTAATACAATGAAGAGACTAGAAGATATAACAAAGATGTATGTTAAACATATAAAGATGGCAAATAAAATATCTGAAAATAAAATAAGTCCGGATGGATTACTAAATTTAAAGTCAACTGATTAGTAAGCTTACGTATATCTACAAAAATCCCTTTAGCCATATTATGGGAGTGACCTGTCTCTTCATAGTCACAGTCCTGGAGATTAAGGCAGAAAACCTTGGTGAATCTTAGAGTTATAAACAGTAAAACATAAAGATTGTTAGGTGACAAAATGTGTGATAGATGCTGTGAACACCGTCACATGCATACAATGGGACAGACAATAGGACCACCATTTTAAATCAGACACACCCAGAAGCTAAAATAGGCCCTGGGTAGCAGGACACTTACAGGGAAGTAACATGTGGTTTGGCAGATGACAGAAGCTTCAGGTAGTGGCAGAAAATGATAACTGAAGAAATGGCCAAACAGAAGTTTACATCAGGGTTTCCAGAACCACCAGATGAAAAATTCCACGAGGACTATCCATTCCTTTTCCTGGTTCAGAAAAACCCTGTGCATAAAAGACATGTAATAAATATATCTGTAATTTAAAAATAATGAGTAATGGAGGTGGGATTGAAAGATGGCACGTGCAAACGGAGGATCCACGAGAGAAGGGTATTGATAAATCCAAGGAGGATTTATCTGAAATAAAAAAGGACTGTCATCTGAAAGTCCATTGTCTAGGGCAAGACAGCTTTCTTGGAGGACCATCTCAAGGGGAGATGGTAGAGAAGGAACCAAAGCAATATCTAATTGGATACCATGCTAGGTAGTATTTTATCCATTAACTACTTTGATTCTCCCATCAACTGTGTGATAGAAACATTCTTTTACTCCCATTTTGTAGTAGAGGAAACTGTTTTGAAAGCCTCAGTAAGTACATTGCCCAAGAGCTCATGTTTATTACTTAGAAGACCTAGGATCCATGCTGCCTGCATTCCTAATGGCATTTCCCCCATTACCCTCCCCACCCCGCTGCTGGCTTCCAGCACAGGCACCCCCAGATGTAGGCATCAGCTGGTGAGTGGCTATCCTACATACATGCTATCAGCCTGATCATTTGGTCCAAAATATTTTACTGCACACTTGTGTCAAGCACTATTCTGGGTGCAGTGAGTTAACATTTTCCCCATCAAGTACAAATCAAATAATGGTTTAGAGTCATCAAAATGGCGGCGTGAGGTGAGCCTCTGTAAATCTCCCCTGGAATTTACAACTAATCGAACAACTATAACTCCACAAAGGACTTCCTGCAGAGCAGACAGGCAAGACGAAGAGGCCCACTACTGAATTCACATAAAGGTGGGCGAATTGCACCAGTGGGGGAGGAGGGAAGGGAGAAGTACGCGGAGACGGAGCCGTGCGGGCGCAGGACGCAGACCTAGCTCAGTGCTCCGAGCTCACTGCATCCTGGAACTACCACAGCTGCGGGAGAGGGAAGAACTCGGACTGGTAGGGCTCCGCTTATGGCCCACAGGGCTGAGGGGACAGCATATAACATGGCTGAACCCAACATTCAGAGCAGAGACCTCAGAGAAAAGACTGAGGGAAGAAGGCTGAAAATGGTGGTTTAAGCCCTCACTGCTGCAGAGAACAGAAGCCTTAGGCACTGAGACTAGCCGCCCCCTTCCTACCCTCCCAGAGCTCACTTTGCCCCCAGCTGCCCAGTGATAGAAGCGGAACAGTAGCAGTGTCAGATAAAAAGAACAGAATATTTGCTGTCTGAGAACTGTGGCCCACAGACACAGATTCACAGCCCAACTAGTTCTGGCAAGGGGAGGGAGCTGTGGAAGCAGGACCGGCTGTGGTGGTGGTCACCGCCATTACTCTGGGCCACCTCTCACAACTCACCCCTCCCCTGGCCCCACCTATCTGGGCGGATCCCTGCAGGAGTAAACAGAACTGCTGAAACATACAGGCTCTGAATCTGGTGCACGAAGAACTTTGGAACTTCAAAAGCTCTCCGCATACCCACACAGACACAGCGCCCTGTGTCCCAGGAGAACTATTACCAGAGGAGAAGCCTGTCTCCCAGGGAATCCCCCCATTATGTGAGAAACTGGAATAGTGCAGAAAAAAACACAGCACTACCGTGTGACAGAGAGAAAAAGGCTGCAGTCAGAGAGAAAATAAAACATTCTACCAACAAGTACTGGAAAACAAAAGAAAGACCTCTTCCTATCAACCTGTTGCAGAAGCCACTCCTGTAGATGTCTAGGAAGAGAAATAATAAATCAGTAATTGCCATGAGGAACCAAGGCAACAAGACAGCTTAGAAAGAAAGTGAAAAGTCGCCAGAAAAGGAACTCAAAGATATGGAAATACGTGACTTAAATGACAGAGAATTCAAAATTGCAGTTCCGAAAAAACTCAACGAGATGCAAGAAAACACAGAAAGGCAGTTTAATGAACTCAGAAATACAACCAAAGAACAACATGAGCATTTTACGAAAGAGATTGAAATTTTAAAAAAGAACCAAATGTTGACCAGATGGAAGAAAGAATCAATGACATCAAAGATAGAAACCCAGAAAAGACACAGATTGAAGAAGAAAGACACTTGAGACTTAAAAGAAATGAAAGAACTCTACAAGAACTTTCTCACTCCATCAGAAAGAGCAACATAAGAATAATGGGCATACCAGAAGGAGAAGAAAGAGAGAAGGGGACAGAGAATATATTCAAACAAATTGTCAATGAGAAGTTCCCAAACTTGTGGACAGAACTGGATCCTCGAATCCAAGAAGCAAATAGAACACCTAATTACCTCAATCCCAACAGGCCTTCTCCAAGGCACATTGTATTGAAGCTGTCTAAAATCAACGACAAAGAAAGAATCCGCAAGGCAGCCAGGGAAAAGAAGACGGTAACCTACAAAGGAAAGCCCATTAGATTATCATCAGATTTTTCAGCAGAAACTCTACAAGCCAGGAAGCAGTGGAACCAAATATTCAAACTATTGAAAGAGAGAAATTATGAGCCAAGAATAATATATCCAGCAAAGATATCCTTTAGATATGAAGGAGGAATGAAGACCTTTCCAGACATACAGAAGCTGAGGGAATTTTCTAATACACGACCTGCACTACAAGAAATACTAAAGGAGGTTATTCGACCGCCATCAACAGGGACAATTTGTGGCAACCAAAACATGAAAAGGGGGAGAGTAAAGGCCTGAACTGGAATATGGGAATGGAGAAAGTAAGCGTGCTAAAGAAAATGGAATACTCTAAATATCAAACTTTATTTTACATAAACTTCAGGGTAACCACTCAAAAAAAAATCCAGAACTGAAATATATACTCTAATAAAAGAAGAAACAGAGGGAAACATCATAGAATACCACCACACAGAAATACTAGACAACAACAAAAAGTCAAAGAAACAATGGAAACACAGCCTTACCAGAAAACTAAAGATAGAATGACAGGAAATCCTCACATATCAGTAATCACCCTAAATGTAAATGGACTGAACTCACCCATAAAAAGGCACAGAGTAGCAGATTGGATCAAAAAACTAAACCCAACCATATGCTGTCTCCAAGAGACACATCTCAGCTACAAGGACAAGCATAGACTCAAAGTGAAAAGGTGGAAATTGACACTCCAAGCAAATAGTATCCAGAGAAAATCAGGTGTACCCATACTGATACCAGATGAAACAGACTTCAGGGTGAAAAAGGTAACAAGAGAAAAAGATGGACATTTCATAATGGTAAGGGGGACTATACAACAAGAAGACGTAACAGTCATCAATATTTATGCCCCCAATCAGGGAGCACCGAAATATACCAAGCAACTACTAACAGAACTAAAGGGAGAAATTGACCAAAACATAGTTATACTGGGGAACTTAAATACATAATTGACAGCTATGGATAGATCATGCAAACAGAAAATAAATAATGAAATAGCAGCCCTAAATGACACATTAGATGAAATAGACATAATTGACATACATAGAGCACTTCATCCTAAAACATCAGACTATACATTTTTTTTCTAGTGTACATGGAACATTCTCAAGGACAGACCATATATTGGGACATAAAATCAGCCTCAGCAGATTTAAGAAGATTGATATCATACCAAGCATATTCTCTGATCACAAGGCTTTGAAATTGGATATCAACTGCAAAAAGAAAGCAGGAAAAAACACAAATACATGGAGATTAAACAACATACTTTTAAAGAACGATGGTCAAAGAAGAAATTAGAGGAGAGATCAAAGGATACATAGAAACAAATGACAATGAAAATATATCCTACCAAACTTTTTGGGATGCAGCAAAAGCAGTTTTTTTGTGTTTTTTTTTTTTTTAAATTAGTTTCAGGTACACAAGACAAAGTAATACTTAGACGTTTATCATTTATATGCCTCACACTGTGTGAACCCCCCTCCCCGCATCCACTATTCCTTTGACATCGCACAGAGCCATTACATTTCCACTGTCTCTATTCCTAATGCTGTATTCCTCTTCTTGTAAGTATATACATACATATAGATACATGTATATATATAAAATTATAGTTGGCATTCATTATGTTCAGCTTCAGGTGTACAGTGCAGAGATCAGGCATCTACATCATCCCTGAGGTGGTTTCCGAAATGGGACCTGTGTCCATAGGATAACCTACAAAATCTTTACATTATTGATTACGTTCCCCAAATTAATTTTCAAAACCCCGTGTCATCTTGTGGTTATTGACTATTTTCTAATCTCCTCACCTTCCCCTTTATCCCCACCCTGCCTCCCATCTAGCAACCCTCAGTTTTTCCTCTATGTCTCCAAAACTGTTTCTGATTAGTTCATATACTTATTCTTTTCTTTAGATTCCGCATATAAGTGAGATCATATGGTATTTGTCTTTCTCTGTCTGACTCATTTCACTTAACATAATGTTCTCTAGGTCCGTCCATGTTGTTGCAAATGGTAAGATTTCTTCTTCTTTATGGCTGCATAATACTCCATTGTATAAATGTACCACAGTTTCTTAACCCAGTCATTTATCGATGGACATTTCGGTTGTTTCCATGTCTTGGCTATTGAGTATAGTGCTGCAATAAACATAGGAGTGCATAAAGATTTTTGAATTGGAGTTTTGGATTTCTCCGGATAGATACCTAGGAGTGGAATTGCTGGGTCATAAGGTAGTTCCATTTTCAGATTTTTGAGATACGTCCATACTGTTTTCCATAGTGGCTGCACCAATCTGCAATCCCACCAGCAGTGCACAAGCGTTCCCTTTTCTCCACATCCGCGCCAGCACTTGTTGTTTGTTGATTTATTGATGGTAGCCATTTTGACTGGGGTGAGGTGGTATCTCATTGTGGTTTTTATTTGCATTTCTCTGATGGTTAGTGAGGTTGAGCATTTCTTCATATGTCTGTTTGCCATCTATATGTCCTTTTTAGAAAAATGTCTCTTCATGTCCTCTGCCCATTTTTGAATTGGGTTGTTTGTTTTTTTGAAGTTGAGTTGAGTGAGTTTTTTATAAATTTGTGATATTAACCCCTTATCAGATATATCATTGGCAAATATCTTTTCCCATTCAGTAGGATCCCTTTTTGTTTTATTGATGGTTTCCTTTGCTGTGAAAAAACTTTTTAGTTTGATGTAATACCACATGTTTATTTTTTCTCTTACTTCCCTTGCACAAGGGGATATATCAGTAAAAATCTTACTCTGTATAATGTCTGTGAAGTTTCTTCCTATATTTTCTTCTAGGAATTTTATGGTTTCAGATCTTACATTTAAGTCTTTAAGCCATTTTGAATTTATTTTTGTATATGGTGTAAGGAGGTGGTCCAGCTTCATTTTTCTGCATGTGTCTGTCCAGGTTTCCCAGCACCATTTATTGAATAGACTGTCTTTACCCCACCGTAGATTCTTGCTTCCATTGTCATAGATTAAATGGCCATATAGGCATGGATTTATTTCTGGACTCTCTATTCTGTTCCATTGATCTATGTGTCTGTTTTTATGCCAGTACCATTCTGTTTTGATTACTGTAGCCTTGTAGTATAATTTGATGTCAGGTATTGTTATACCTCCCACTTTGTTTTTATTTCTCAAGATTGCTGAGGCTATCCGGGGTCTTTTATGGTCCCATATAAATTTTAGGATTATATGTTCTATTTCTGTGAAAAACGTCATTGGTAGTTTGATAGGAATTGTGTTGAATATGTATATTGCCTTAAGCAGTATGGACATTTTAATTATATTAATTCATCATATCCGTGAACATGGTATGTGTTTCCATCTATTTGTATCTTCTTTCATTTCTTTCTTCAGTGTCTTATAATTTTCTGAGTCCAGATCTTTTACTTCTTTGGTTAAATTTATTCCCAGGTATTTTATAGTCTTTGGAGCAATTGTAAATGGGATTGCTTTTTAAATTTCTTCTTCTGATGTTTTATTATCGGTATATACAAATGCAACTGATTTCTGAATATTAATTTTGTATCCTGCTACTTTACTAAATTCATCTATCAGCTCTAATAGTTTCTTGGTGGAGTCTTTAGAGTTCTCTATATCTAGTATCATATCATCTGCATATAACGACAATTTTACTTCCTCCTTATCGATTTGGATGCCTTTTATTTCTTTTTCTTGTCTGATTGCTGTGGCTAGAACTTCCAACACTCTGTTGAATAGAAGTGGAGAAAGTGGGCAACCTTGCCTTGTTCCTGATCTTAAGGGGAATGGTTTTAGCTTTTCCCCATTGAGTATGATGTTAGCTGTGGGCTTATCATAGGTGGCCTTTATTTTATGTTGAGATATGATCCCTCTATTCCCACTTTCTTAAGGGTTTTTATCATAAATGGCTGCTGGATTTTATCAAATGCTTTTTCTGCATCTATTGATATGATCATGTGATTTTTATTTTTCATTTTGTTAATATGGTGTATCACATTAATTGATTTGTGGATGTTGAACCACCATTGCATACCAGGGATGAATGCCACTTGATCATGGTGTATGATCTTTTTAATGTATTGCTGAATTCTCTTCGCTAATATTTTGTTGAGGATTTTTGCATCTATGTTCATTAGTGATATCGGCCTGTAGTTTTCTTTTTAGTGGTGTCTTTGTCTGATTTTGGGATCAGGGTGATAGTGGCTTTGTAAAAAGTGTTTGGGAGTCTTCCTCCTTCTGGATTTTTGGAAGAGCTTGAGGAGAATAGGTGATAATTCTTTTTGAACGTTTTGTAAAATTCACCTGTAAAGCCATCTGGTCCAGGGCTTTTGTTTGTTGGGAGATTGTTGATTACTGATTCAACTATCCTAGTGGTAATCAGTCTAGTCAGGTTTTCTGTTTCTTCTTGAGTTAGCCTTGCAAGGTTGTATGCCTCTAGAAAATTGTCCATTTCTTCCAGATTGTCAAATTTGTTGGTGTATAGTTGCTCATAGTAATTTCTTAAAATTTTTGTATTTCTGTGTCTGTTGTCACTTCTCCTCTTTCATTTCTGATTTTATTAATTTGGGTCCTCTCTCTCTTTTTTTAATGAGTCTGGCTAAAGGTTTGTCAATTTTGTTTATCTTCTCTAAGAACCAACTCTTGGATTCATTGATCTTTTGTATTGTTTTTCTGGTTTCTATTTCATTTATTTCCGCTCTGATCTTTATTATCTCCTTCCTTGTACTCCTTTGGGCTTATTTTGCTGTTCTTTTCCAGATCCCTTAAGTGTGAAGATAAACTGTTGATTAGTGATGTTTCTTGTTTCTTTAGGTAGGCCTGCAATGCTATGAATTTCCCTCTTAGGACTGCTTTTGGCATCCCATAGATTTTGGGTCGTCGTGTTTTCATTTTCATTTGTCTCGAGATATCTTTTGATTTCTTCCTTGATCTCCTGCTTGACCCATTCATTATTTAGTAACATGTTATTCAGCCTCCATGAATTGGTGTGTCTTCCAGTTTTCTTCCTGTAGTTCATTTCTAATTTCATAGCACTGTGGTCAGAGACAATTGGTATGATTTCAATTTTCTTAAATTTATCAAGACTTGTTTTGTAGCCTAACATATGCTCTATCTTGTAAAATGTTCCATGTGCGCTTGAGAAGAACATGTATTCTGCAGCTTTGGGGTGAAATGCTCTGAAAATATCGATTAAATCCAAGTGGTCCAATGTATCATTTAAGGCTGTTGTTTCCATATTGATTTTCTGTCTGGAAGACCTGTCCCTTGTTGTCAGAGGTGTGTTGAAGTCCCCTACTATGATAGTGTTACTGTTGATCTCTGTCTTTATGTCAGTCAATATCTGTTTTATATATTTAGGTGCTCCTATGTTGGGTGCATAGATGTTTACTAGGGTTATGTCCTCTTGTCGGATCGATCCCTTTATTATTATATAGTGCCCATCTTTGTCTTTTAATATGTTCTTCATTTTAAAGTCTATTTTGTCAGATATAAGTATTGCAACTCCAGCTTTTTTCTCATTCCCATTTGCATGAAATATCTTACTCCAACCCTTCACTTTCAGCCTGTGTGTGTCTTTTGATCTGAGGTGAGTCTCTTGTATACAGCATATACAAGGGTCTTGCTTTCTTATCCACTCAGCCACCCTATGTCTCTTGATTGGAGCATTTAATCCATTTACATTTAAAGTGATTATTGATAGGTACATAGTTATTGCCATTTTCAAATTTGTAGTTAGATTGTTTTCATCTTTCTTCTATTTACAGAAGTCCTTTTAGTATTTCTTGCAATGCTGGCTTGGTGGTAATAAATTCCTTTAGCTTATTCTTTTCTGGGAAGCTCTTTATCTCTCCATCAACTTTAAATGATAGCCTTGCTGGATAAAGCAATCTAGGTTGTAGGCCTTTGTTTTCCATCACTTTGAGTATCTCCTGCCACTCCCTCCTGGCCTTCAATGTTTCTGTAGAAAAGTCATTTGATAGTCTTATGGGAGTTCCCTTGTATGTAACCCTCTGTCTTTCTCTTGCTGCTTTTAGGATTCTCTCTTTGTCTTTAACCTTTGCCATTTTAACTATAATGTGTCTTGGTGTGGACCTGTTTGGGTTTATCCTGGTTGGAACTCTCTGCACTTCCTGGGCTTGTATGTTGGTTTCCTTCATCAGGTTAGGGAAGTTTTGGACATTATTACTTCAAATATGTTCTCAATCCCTTGCTTCCTCTCTTCACCTTCTGGTATTCCTATGATGCATGTTGTTGCATTTGATGTTATCCCAGAGGTCTCTTAAACCATCTTCATTGTTTTTATTCTTTTTCTTTCTGTTGTTCTGTTTGGGTGATCTCTGCTAACTTGTCTTCTAAGTCGCTGATTCGATCCTCTGCTTCATCTAACCTGCTGTTAATTCCTTCAAGTGAGTTCTTTATTTCGGTAATTGTGTTCTTTAGTTCTAACTGGTTGTTCGTTATGATTTCTACATCCTTCTTGATGTCGTCTCTAAGCTCCTTAAACATTCTTATCATCAGTGTTCTGAACTCTGTCTCTGATAGGTTGGTTACCTCTGTTTCATTTGGTTCCATTTCTGGAGGTTTCTTCTGTTCTTTTATTTGGGACATGTTTCTTTGTTTCCCCATTCTGGCTGACTCTCTGTGTTTGCTTCGATGTATTAGGTAGACCCCTAGAGTTCTTAGTTTTTTGCTGGGTTATCTTATGTAGTATGTGTCCTTTATATTTGACTTGAAACACTTCCTTCTTCTCCTCTGCGTGTGCTCCAAAGGTGACTCTTGTGTTGTGTATATTGTCCTGTTAAAGAAAATCTTTAATTGCTTTTCACTTGTGAGTAGGTGGGGTTAACTCCTAGGCTGACTAGTTGTGAGACTTGGCTCTGCCTACCGCAGGGTGTTCTGCTGCGTGAGGGTTGACCGCTTAAATATGGTTTGGCCTCTATGGGCTCTTGTGCCTGTAGAGAATTCCCTCTGGGTGTGTCATTTGTAGGTCAAACACAGTAGTACTCTGGTTTGGTCTGGAGTTGGCCTCTGGGTATGTTGAATTTTGTGCCTCTTAAGCTGGGCCCTCCTGGCTTTTGTGTTCTCTGTTCCGTCCTGGGATCCCCTGCATCTCTGCAGCTGTGGATGCCGCGCCGCGTTTCCACCGCCCGCGAAAGCAGTTTTAAGAGGGAAATTTATATCATTACAGGCCTATCTCAAGAAAAAGAAGAACAAGTGAAACCCAAGGTCAGCAGAAGAAAGGAAATAACAAAAATCAGAGCAAAACTAAATGAAATAGAGAACAAAAAGACAATAGAAAAAATTAATGTGACAAAGAGCTGGTTCTTTGAAAAGATTAACAAAATTGACAAACCCTTGGCTAGACTCACTAAGATAAAAAGAGAGAAGACACTAATTAACAAAATCAGAAAGGAAAAAGGGGAAGTTATCACAGACACCACAGAAATACAAAGGATCATCCAAGAATACTATGAAGGATTATATGCCACCAAATTCAATAACCTAGAAGAAATGGACACGTTCTTAGAAACATATAGCCTTCCTAGGCTGAACCATGAAGAACTGGAAAATCTAAACAGACTGATCACCAGTAACGAAATTGAATCAGTCATCCAAAACCTTCCCAAAAACAAAAGTCCGGGACCAGATGGCTTCACTAGTGAATTCTACCAAACATTCAAAGAGGATCTAATACCAATCCTGCTCAAACGCTTCCAAAAATATTGAAGATGAGACAGTACTCCCTAACTCATTTTATGAGGCCAACATTACCCTGATAACAAAACCTGGTAAGGACAACACAAAAAAAGAAAACTACAGACCGATATCTGATGAATACAGATGCAAAAATCCTAAACAAAATTCTAGCAAATCGAATACAACAATGCATTAAAAAGATTATTCATCACGCGCAAGTGGGGTTCATTCCCGGGGCACAAGGATGGTTCAACATCCACAAATCCATCAATGTGATACATCACATAAACCAAATAAAGGACAAAAATCATATGATTATATCAATTGATGCAGAAAAAGCATTTGACAAGATACAACATCCATTTATGATGAAAACACTTAATAAAATAGGTATAGAAGGAAAATACCTTAACATAATAAAGGCCATATATGACAAACCCTCAGCTAATCTCATAATTAATGGTGAAAAACTGAAGCCCTTTGCTCTACGTTCAGGAACACGACAGCGCTGTCCCCTATCACCTCTGCTTTTCAACATAGTGTTGGAAGTCCTTGCCAGAGCAATCAGGCAAGAGAAATAAATAAAAGGCATCTAAATTGGGAATGAAGAAGTTAAATTATCACTCTTTGCAGATGACATGATGCTATATATAGAAAACCCTAAAGACTCCACCAAAAAACTATTAGAAACAATCAACGAATACAATAAAGTTGCTGGCTACAAAATCAACGTACAAAAGTCCATTGCCTTCCTATATACTAACAATGAAATCTCAGAAAAAGAAATACAAAAAACAATTCCTTTTGCAATTGCAGCAAAAAGAATAAAATACCTAGGAATAAACTTAACCAAGTATGTGAAAGACCTATATGCTGAAAACTATAAGACATTTTTGAAAGAAATTGAAGAAGACACAAAAAAATGGAAAGACATTCCATGCTCGTGGATTGGAAGAATCAACATAGTTAAAATGGCCATATTACCCAAAGCAATATACAGATTTAATGCAATCCCCATCAAAATCCAAATGGCATTTTTTAAAGAAATAGAAAAACAACAACAACAAAAATGATGCTAAAGTATGAGGTCTGACAATTAAGTTCGTGAACTCATCCTAGAAAAAGTCCTGCATACCTCATTGCTGAATATCACTTTGGTCACCTTCGAAGTACTCCCCTTGGGAAGCTATGCACTTATGTCAGTGCCTAGTCCAGGCTTCAAGCAATTTTGGAACTTTTTTTTTTCTTGGAATGGCCATTAGAGCTGTGATCATATTACCCTCGATGTCCTGAATATCATCAAAATGTCTTCCTTTCAATATTTCCTTTATCTTCAGGTAAAGAAAGAAGTCATTGGGGGCCAGATCAGGTGAGTAGGGAGGGTGTTCCAATACAGTTATTTGTTTACTAGCTAAAATCTCCCTCACAAGCAGTGTCGTGAACTGGTACATTGTATGATGCAAGAGCCATGAATTGTTGGTGAAAAGTTCAGGTCTTTTAATTTTTTCACACAGCCTTTCAGCACTTCCAAATAGTAAACTTGGTTAATTGTTTGTTCAGTTGGTACAAATTCGTAATGAATAATCCCTCTGATATCCAAAATAGTTAGCAACATCGTTGCAACAAATTCGTGAACCTAATTGTCATATGTCCTCTTTCCTACTTATTATATTCAGGTTGCATTCTGTTACCGAGAGACTTCTTTTGCCCGGTTTCTTCTGGATAACGTGGTGCTGGGAACACTGGGTCCTAGTTAGAGACACCCCTCATTACATTAGGTGCAATAGCCTATACTGCAGACATGCTGCTCTCCAAAAGTGCCCTGAGGTAGAAGGACCTTGAGGGGAGAACACTGGCAGGACACGGTGGACCTGGGGCTACGGAGAAACTCATGCTGCCTTTTCAACTCAGTGGGGGCAGGTAGATATCCTCTCATCCAATGAGCAGAGAACCCGCTTTACCACATCGACCCAGATCTTCAGTGTTCACATTTGCTGGAACAATTATGATGTCAGCAACGAGGGCAAGATGGAGAGCTTTATGGCCCCATGGAATTGGTAGGGTGCAAGGGAAAGACCATAGCTACTGGGTCTTTGGAATTTTATAAAAATGTCTAGATTTTGGTAGCTGTGGGAGCAAAAGTTCCATAAAGAGGAAGCTTGTCATGTTTAGGAGTCTTAAAATGGTGGCTTTGTTGGGGTGTTGGGGCAATGTGGGGAGAGTGAGAGAAGAGGATGGTTCAGTTGTGACGTAAAGGACATTTGTTGTAGGACTTCATGAAAGATCTGAAAGACCCTTCCAATGTAGTTCTCCTATTTGTGCTTTCACATAAATCTTTTCCTGGTGACTGGAAACACTTTAAAAAATGAATGAGTTTGTCTTGCTCCTTTCTTGTTTTCAGTTTTATATACCACATATCAGTGCAAAGGAACAAGACATACAAATGAAGAAACACAAACTCTTAGACACAGACAATAGTTTAGTGGTTACCAGAGGGTAAGGGGGGGGGTGATGGATAAAGTTAAAGGGGGTCAAATATATGGTGATGGAAGGAGAACTGACTCTGGGTGATGAACACACATGTGATATATAGATGATGTATTACAGAATTGTACACTTGAAACCTATGTAATTTTACTAACCATTGTCACCTCAATAAACTTTAATTTAAAAAAAAGTGTAAAAAAAAAAAAAAAAGAATGAGAATCTCAGTACATATTACTACATAGTGGATCACTATTACCACCACTGGGAATTTATGTCCCACACATATTCGTGGAAGAGTGGAATAAACATGCAACCACTATGCAGGTTTGTGAATAAATCAGTTCACTTACTAAGTGTTTACTGAGGTGAGGCACCAAAATTAGCCTTGTCTTTGACCAGACCAAGCCACACATTAGAGTCTGAGATTTGAGGGATGTTGGTGTACTTCTCTGTCAGCAAGCCCATCTCTAACAACATGCAGCAACACTAGGACCAACGAATACAAAGTAAATAAAAGAGATGAGAAACCATTGTCGTCAGAATTGACTTACGGTCTAGAATAGCCCTTTAGCTGTTTTTACTGTTGACTCATGATGGATGGTAACAGACGGGTAGGGTTCTGGATGGGACAAGTAGATGCCTGTGTAGTGAGCCTGCATCCATTACACACATATTAATTGATTCATTAAAATGAGTGACAATCTTTTTTCCTTCTTCTTGCCATGTTTAGACTTGTCACCAACAGAAATAAAAATGCCTTGTTTTAAAAAGCTGGGTAGACATAGTCTTAAGCACAAGCAAATGGTCAGGAAAATTTTAAGCAAATATTGACCCCACTTTTACATTTTTAAAGTAAGTGCAACGTTTCTTCCCTCTTCTTCCAAAGGTAATAAAAAACATGATATACAAAATCAGGAGTATTACAGATTTACATCGTTTTCTGTAGCAGTGTTTCTAAGTAAAACGGGACTTTGTGCTTGATACCTTTGAAATGAAGTAATAAACATGCTATTTTGCTTGTGGAATTACCTCCTCAGACAATAAATACTCTGTGTATAGTGTATATAGGTGTATGGTTTGGGTTTAGCATGGATTAGACCATCTGAGTGATAGAGAAGACAGGGTCCCTATCCCCAAATTTTTAAGACATAGTTGGAGAGATAAGAGAAAGACATGAAGCAATCTCAAAAACTGTAAAAGAATAGAATGATAAATGATCCTGTGTGTAAGGGATGAAATAGGGCAATTATATAGCAGCGCTGGTCAACAGGAGAGGACATTCTGAGGTAAGAGATTCAACATGAGGAAAAACACAGAAATCAGCTTGAGACAATCATATCGTGGGAATAACGAGACTCGCGAATCTGAGCTAAATACTGGAGTAACTGAGCTGTGAAAAAGTTCAATGCAAGGCAAAAAAACCCTTTTACTTTGTGAAAAAGACATATGTAGCATCTTATGGATGGAACAGAACACAAAAAAAATAGAGCAAATAAACTTTCTTTGTGAAAACCAAAATCCCTTCACTTTTCAGGGTAGTTTTATCCTAGTCATATTACAAGTTAAAGTCTAGATATTTGAAGAAATGTTCAGTTTAATCTAAATGTTGTGCGTGTTGTAAGTAGTTTTTAAAATTTTATTAAACAAGAAACAAAAACAAAACAAAACATTAAACTCCAGACTGTCTAAAATCATCAAAACTTGTAAACATTTCCCTTTGCTGGGATTTTTTATTTGCCTTACGTGTCTACATTTATGACTATTCTCTAATACTGCTAGCATTTTTAACAATATAAAATAAAAATCCCAGAACTCATTCTATATTTTGCGTATCAACCCCCAATTTATGTGTCCCTCCTTTCACTCACTCACAGCCATTGTGTTAACACTGAGGACACTCGCACTGACTGAATTCTGATAAGTTGGTTAAATGCTTTGGTTTAAGTTGGAACTAGTGCAGTGAAGCACGGTGGAAGTCAGGCTGTTACTCTATTGTTTGAGAAGTTCCCTGTAAAAGGGGCCACTGATTTCAGATGTATCTCTTACACACGTCACATAATAAGTGTACTTTGATGTGAATGGATAGAAGACATCTTCCATTCCATTAGAATTGGAGGAATAAATTAAACATGTTTCCTAACTTTCGTGTAAATGTGACAATATATATCCCATTAATCTATAGAAGAGAGACTCATTAGAAATGGGTTAGTAGAATTTTTTTGTTGTTGTTCAAATTGGAAATTTGATTAGTATATCAGACAAGTAAAATTTATAGCCAAACAAAAAAACAAGAAGAATCTCAATGTGATCTCTACCCCACAAAAACTGGCAAACAGGAAAAACTCCCTTCCTTCTAAATGAGGTTGAACCTGGGTACATATGTCAAACCTGAATACAGTTTACCTTAAGAAAGTCCTTTTAAGCTTAGAAATTATTGCAGGGATGTCTGAGTAGGACTTAGATATATTGCAATTCAATTAAAAAATGGGGGTAATAATATTAGATGCTGAACAGCATCTGACTTGTCAAAATACACTAGCTTAAGGTTATTTTAATAATTACCTTCATGTTTTTAAATAATTATTATGAGGAGAAGGCTATTTATTTTATTTTATTTTTAATAACTTATTTTTTAAATTTATTGGGGTGACAATTGTTAGTAAAATTAGATAGATTTCAGGTGTAAAATTCTGTATTACATCATCTATAAATCCCATTGTGTGTTCACCACCCAGAGTCAGTTCTCCTTCCATCACCATATATTTGATCCCCCTTACCCTCATTTCCCACTCCCCACCCCCCTTACCCTCTGGTAACCACTAAACTATTGTCTGTGTCTATGAGTTTCTGTGAGAAGGCTATTTAGATGTTTTAGACAGTCAAGCAGAACTTGGATCGGGGCAAAGACAAAATAAAAGGAATTGTTTGTTAGGCTCAAGGTATGCCTACTTGGCTTCGATAATACCGTGCTTCCCCAAAAA
The DNA here is from genome assembly GCF_036562045.2 of Rhinolophus sinicus. Lineage (NCBI taxonomy): Eukaryota > Metazoa > Chordata > Mammalia > Chiroptera > Rhinolophidae > Rhinolophus > Rhinolophus sinicus. The sequence continues at coordinate 101,954,149 of NC_133752.1, read as the reverse complement.
TAAGACCTAACTGGAAAAGAAGCCCTAGCATGATTTTTCAGGATGCTCGTAATATAAAATAAGCCCTACAGTGTTTCCCCGAAAATAAGACTGGGTCTTACCTTAATTTTTGCTCCAAAAGATGCATTAGGGCTTATGTTCAGGGGATGTCATCCTGAAAAATCATGCTAGGGCTTCTTTTTCCGGTTAGGTCTTATTTTTGGGGAAACACGGTAAGAGGCATGGGTAATTAGGAACAACTGTGAGAAAACATTGTCTAATTCATCTCTAAAACTGTCTTTAAATAATTTGCTTATGGACCAAATGCATATTCAACTCTTTTCAATATCTATTTATGTAAAAAAATAAATTGTGTGCAGTTATTAAACCATGTGGGAAACAAGAGTGGATGCCATCGCTGTAATCTAATCTGAAAATGTTGAAAAGAGTTTCCTAAAATGTTCTGCCTAAACATCATGCTTGGGGTTAATCACAGTCTCTGGACTTCAAGAATTTAAATCATTCCAAGGACATGACAGTAAAAGGTTCATCATGAGTGTGAGTGCTTTGCTTTTCAGAGGCAATTATTCATCCTGTTTGCTGTGGATTATTATGGAAAGATACATCAGTCCTGGGGAGGAGGGGGGGTGGAACCTTGCCTATTGGGGAGTCTGAGTCATTACAATTTATAGTGAAATTCACAACAATTTTTATTTCCTTGACAAAACGGAACAGACGTTTTATGTCACTTCTTGACTATATCATTCTCATCTTAAAAAAAATGTACGTCAAATCCAATTTTAGATTACCCTTTATAGGGTAAAAAACTTTGTCAAAAGGAAAGCATCACACAAATATCAAGCAGATGTGTTATAAACCTAAGTATGGTTCCTTGTCTTTGAGGGACTTACTGTACGTTTAAGTAAAGAAAATCTGTTTCACATTGTCTGTTTATATATATCCATCCGTCCATCTACCTATTTACTTATCAATTCACATATCATTCATAGTATGTGTACAAATAGGTCCCAAATGAAGTCCAACAGGAGTTGGGGGAAAGAGGTTGCTGTGTGCTGGAAGAGCAGCTCCCTTACTCTGCAAGGTTTCAGAGCAGAGGGAATTTGACTTTTGGGTGTGAGTGCTATAATGAGAACTGAAATAAATGTAAAGGGTGGGATTCTTGGATTCTTGACTTCATGCTGCTTGTTCTGGTCCACCATTTAGTTGTATGATCTTATACAAGTCACCTCAATTTTCTAAATTTAACTTCTTTATTCATAAAATGGAACCAATTACAATTTCTATTTCCTGAATACTGCTGGCTCTAGCAGCTCTACAAGGTGAACATTATTCAGTTACAGTTTAAATATTAAAATACAGAGATTTACAAAGGTTAAGTAATTTCCCCAAACTTACAAAGACAATACACGGATTCAAACCCAGGTCTTATGGATTTCATCTCTAACCTGTTCTTTCCATTACAACTTGCTTCCTTGCTTATTCTTCTCCCAGCACCATTATGATTCAAGAAAATAAACTGCAAAATGCTACAGAAATGTGATGTGTGTATGAAGATGGTTATGATGATGATTATTTTGTGGCAGCATGGGGGTTGAGGGAAAGGGTATTCCAACCAGTGTAACTCAAATTGCAGAGGCCTAACTTAACTCATCATATGTTCATTGTAATTATAGTGTTCTACCAGTAAAACAATGAAATAATCAAAGTATTTTTAATTTCTATCTTGTTGGTTATGGATATTATTTAGCAAATTGTTGACTGTCAACTTGTAATTACAAGAGTGTTGTGTTGCCGAATTTCTGGGAATGTTCCTCTTGTTTATCAACAGTGTTCACGCATCTCCTTGGAAGATCCTATTTTATAGACTCTGGCTCTCACCACAGATGCTTTTGAGTTAGTTATTTCTTCAGCTAATGAGGTTCCCCGTTAACATTTAAAGATGTTGAATTTGGGAGCTGTGCAGAGGCTGGTGTATGTCCGAAGGCACACCCAGCCTGCTAATAGCACAGTGTTTACCTACTGCTGAATCTCAGATTAATCACTAATGAGTCCAAAAGGAAGGTCAATTGTAAACATCTCTGAAAGGTACTGGTTGCTACCATTTGTTTTGGATAAATATATTCAAAATTTTAATTTATCGTCTGTTGGAGTTTGGGAGAAAAATACTGATTTATTGTTTAGGGTATTGTATATTGTATTCTTAAATATAAATGTCTTCTTGAGCTGTAAGATTTCAAAAATGCCAGAAATGCAATTTTTATTTTTCCATAACTTTCCCAGGATTTCTTTGCATTGATTCTAAATGGCTCATTGAAAACGAGTAAAATAATTACTAGTGACAGCCTTTCAGTCAGTGGCCTAAATATAGAATGCTCTTTTGTAAATGTAGATTGCATTGCTGGAAGAAAAAAAAGAAAACCTTCATTTAGTGATATTTCCTTAAGAATGGAAAAGAGCTTTTGTCACTTTAAGTGAATTCCATCAATGATCTTGTCATGGTGGGTTGGTCGAACACAGGAATAATGTTATGTGCAAGCTCAGGTCTTCTCCATCAATTGTAGGTACAGGAATGATGAGACACATGCAGGAACTATCAAATCAGAGAACTGAATAATAGATTCTCTAATCTTGCATTTCATACCTGGTCCACATTTGGACTCCCCTTGAATTACAACAGAGATACATCATATTCCCATGATGGAAATTTGATTTATTTAACATAATTACCTAAAGACCCCTTTCTCTAAACATTCCTTTTAAAATTAACTCCTGGGTGAGTCTACCTGTTGGTCAAAGCCCATAGTCCACCTTGGAAGTTCTTACACTAGGACCTGACTGGAAATGCAGAGTAATGGGGACTCTGCGTATTTTTCAGTAACACAAATAGCATGTAGTGTGTTCACAGCAAAATCATGTTTCTGTCATCAGAAAAACAATTGCTTTCAAATGATGAAATATTGCTATCTCCTTAAAGCAATTTGAAAACCTGCATTGAAGTCGTTTTTGTTCTTTTTAACCCTATGGTTGTAGACAGTAGTTATAGTAAAAAAAATTCTGTTTCTGGAAGATGGGTCATAAAAAACGGCCTTTGCTAAAGAGATGATCAGTTTTTCATATGTTTCTTACTCTCTATATTATAAATTCATCCAGAAATTACATAAAATAGTGATACTTAAAGAGAGTCAGTGTCTTGGATTTCTTCTCCTCTAGTATCTCTCTCTCTCTCTCTCTCTCTCTCTCTCTCCCCCCTTCCCTCCCTCCCTCTCCCTGAATCTCCATCTCAGTCTCTGTGTGTCTCCCCCATCTCTCTCTCTCGCTCTCATTTTCAAGACCATAGATTATAAATAAAATTAAGGCCAAGTGTAAATAAATTGGATTATTTGCAGGTTTTTTTAATGGAAAAAATATTAGCAACTAGCTGCATTCTTTGTAAAGGGTAGATGAACAAAATGGTTAATGAAAAATAATTTCTTTTATTCTGTAATTTTTTAAAAGGTAGTTTTACTCTTCATAGAATTCACTATTGTTTATTGTCCGACCCTGGTAATATACAGAATGATAATTTTAATGATTTAAGGGTATTAGAGATCATCTAACCTAGCCCCTTAATTTTGTAGACTAGAGAAGCAGACTCTAAAGTTGTTTTCCCAAGGTGACCTGGACACTTTATAACAGCAGATATGAAGGCTTATTACTCCCAACATCCTATTTATAATTGTTGGGTATGTTATTAGTCTGCCTACTTTTATATGCAAAGAATTTTACAGTTTTGTATATTGTTTAAAATTCATACGAAGTACATCATAAGAGTACTACATCCTTTGCCCCTTTCTTGTCAATTATTTTAATTAAAAATAGGCTCACCATTTAGCTATGCTGATGCAACTGTTACTCATAAATGCATGTCCCTGGAGAATTATGGTGTGTAACAGCTCGCTTTAGAGATGATAGGTTGACTCTCTGCCATAATTTGCATAATCTTTTCTAGCCTTTTACTATTAATATTTTTTTAATTTTTTTACTATTAAGTTTAAATTATTGAATTTGCTGGGGAAAAATATTACATTCAAATAGAAAAATCTGATTTCTGTCTGGATTTCATATAAATTTTCTCTTTTCCAGGAGTTCTTGAAACACAATATTTCTGATTAAGTTTTTAAATTTTTAGGCAGTAAATTTATCACTGGGCAATTTATAACATTATTACTTCTTCAGGTGACTGAACTTTAGGACACAGATGCACCATTGTTGTAGCCAAGGTAATTGTTTGAAAAGCTGGGGAAAACATTTGCAGATGAATACATTTCAGGAAACTTTGTGTAACATGCAAGTATAAATAAATTCCCTATGCATGACTCACTACCGTATCTTTGCAGACAGACCGAGGAGAGGATATAAAAACTTTGCATTTTGGTAATTCTTTTCTTGCAGAACAACTTGTTAACACACAGAAAGGCATTTCAAGTTTTGACTTAAATAGGAATAGGTTAAATCAGATGGATAATTGGAGTGCCATGTATTTGATACTTTACCAAATGGTTCCTAACATTTAAGCTGGTGAAGCCAACATTATTCATCTGTCACACAGGTAAGTGCTATTAAGTTGAACTGACTAGAACATAAACCCAGGTTTAGAAGGTTTAAGATTTGATTGACAGACACATTTATCATGATGCTGGTTAAAGATAATGAATCAATCTACTCTAGTTCATGAAATCACACCCATGTCTTACTTCCTGTGCAAATGAAGTGCTTTTTTTGTAGTCACCCTTCAATTTTTACACACAGATGTTTATTCATGTCACTCATAGACTTAGTCTGAAAAATTTTTAGTGTTCTCTTTTTTCCTGGATCTCACATCGATATTTTCAAAATATTGGAGGGCTTAAAGAAACATGTTCCGTCCTCAATCATTTAGTTGCTAGACGATTCTATAGATTATAAACTACATATTTAGTGCTTTTCACTTTAGTTGTTTTCCTTGTAGGTATAAATTCATATATAGTTCAGACAAAATTTCACCAAAGGATATGAAAAACATTTCAATACTCAAGGCCCATTTGTTTAAGGCAATAGTTAATTCACCCTATTTAGAAAATTGCATAATATCTTCTAATTATAGAACAATTTACATAATTAAATGCAAGGTAATTAAAAAAGAAGAGTAAACATAAGAAACATACGTTTCCTACTGCCACACGTCCACATGTGTTAAAACCAATACACTGAAAGTGGCAATATTTCTCCATCTATTGAACATTGTTGTGGGAAAATGTTCTTTCCTTTCTCTTCAAAGTGGAAGACACAATTTAAAGAGATGCCAATCCAGAAGATCACATTCTTTCTTTGAAGAAAAGGTTGATGAGGCTCTTCTTGCTTCCACAATTCAAAGAACTGAATGTGTAGAGAAGGAATGAGAAGGAGGTTGCTTATGTAGGAACACAACAACTGCCTGTCTAGGTTAATGGAGTTGAAGTTTCGTAATATCAAAATATTTTTCAAATATTTGTTTCACAGAAGTGTCTTACTCAGTCATTACAAAATGTCTTCAAATTATTACACTGGGATTCTGTTCCCAGATTGACTTGGTTGAAACTCGCAGGTGGATAGCTCAGCAGAGATCATACTCTCTCCCCTTCTTTCCTCCATTCTTGTCATTTGAGTCCCCAATTTGAAATGCACCATTACCACCAAATAACTATTTAGTGGTATACAATCACACAATTGTGTGAAGAGACAAACATAATGAAGGACACTAGGGAAATAGGATCCTGTATTCAGGGCACCTATCCCACACTTAAATGATTGAGAGTTCTGTAGCTTTTGTAACAGAGAATCCTCTCAACAATTACCTTCAACTAATGGTATGCTAAACTGAACAGGAAATCAGGTCTGGGGATGAATAGATCCATTGGTCCAAGTGACAGAGAGCCCAGCACAGTTTTCAAATTGTTTCAAAAGAGCCAATGTTCTCAATATATAATTATAGCTCCACTAAATTAAAGAATATTGATACCCTCTCTGATTTTTTTATTATTGCTTTTCTAATTCAGTATTAATGATGTATCTTATTGCTTGCACATATAAAGTTAGCTAGTATTTATTTTCTCATTTTAACATCCTTCTGTGTCCTAGATTACATTGTGTTTGTGAGCTAATAATTGAGGTGACCATTCATGAAACATTGCTGTTGCTGTATACAAAATATTTAAAAAATTTGTAATCATTTTCAGTGTACACTACAAGAAGCAATAATTTAGGTGCATCTTACAAAGGGACTCAAGAAAAAGGTACTGTTAACTCATGAGGATCAAAGTCTCATGGAATTCATATCTAAGACATTATTATTCAGTTAATCAGTGTTTAACCACATTTAACCTTCAGAAGGATGTTTTGTTATTGAGTGTTCAAGTGAGATAATTTCCCCTTTCTTTAGATCAGTAGTTGAAATCTACTGCTGTTCCTGCCTCCAGAGCATGTATTGCTATGTTTTGTGAAGTGAAATAGGGAAGTTAGACTACATGACCAAAAGAACCCTTCTAGCATCTGCCCAATAATGTTAAGATGGTCAAATTTGACAAGGCATGAAAAAGAATAATCCCTAGAAAACTCCCCTGTGTTGAAACACAATTCATAATACAACTGAAAAAGAATTCTTTCAGAATTAGAATTCAGAAAGCATCTTCAATTCTAGGTAGAAAGATTTTGAGAAAAATTCATAAATTGTTTTGAGGCATGTTGCTTTAATATTTTTCCCCAGTCACTTCATCTCTCATGTAGGAATGAGACTAATTCAAGAGCAGACACATGAGGTGAGTTATGCACTATAATGAATAATAAAAATGGCATGAAATCTGAAAAGAGAACAATTGAGAATCAAGTTACAGGCAATGAGTTGGCTACATAGATTTTCTTGGAAGATTTTAATAATACTAAATATAATTTCCCAACACCTTATAAAATCCCACCTATCAATTAATAGATAATAAAATTTTATATGTCCAGTATATGGAATGCTATGCAGCTATTACAAAAGAAGTGAGTTAGATCAATGTGCCCCAAAGGATATTCATAATGTATTGAGAAAAATCATTTTAATACATTATATAAATCACAAGCCATTAAAAAAATTAAGCAGTATATATGTTTGTTTGTATATGTTTACTCAAGCTTAGGAAAAGGTTTAGGAGGATAGAAACAGACTTGTGATTTGGCATTTCACTGGCTGTGTCAAGCCAGAGTTTCAGCATTTTGAAAAGTAATTTAAAAAAAAAAAAGAATTTTTAAAACTGTCAAATTTTAAAATTTTCTTTCAAACATTGATGTAAAAAGAATTGCTTGAGTGACTGATGAATTAAGTAATTACGTCTGATTGGCAGTTTTCTTAACTTCTGCAGGTCTGCTTCTCCATCTATCCAATGGAATAACAACATCTAACTCAGATGGTTGATGGTTGATGTACTTATTACTAATATTATCTTGGATACCCAGCCAATACCCTGGGTAAATCTGTGATTTGATGTGCCTTGCTACACTCTAAATATCTAGTGATTGTAGTAAAATATTTTTAAAAAGGAAATAATAAATGTCGACATAACACAGTGACTATATTTTTCGATATGTCCCCAGAATATAAACGCAACTGAAATACAAGATAATCAGTGGGGCTGAAGCCAAGGGCTTCCCCAATTGGTTTCTTGGTCTGGTATACTGCACTACTTTTCTTTCTTTTTTTTAATAGTTTTAACTTTTTTTTAAAATTAAAGTTTATTGGGGGTGATAATGGTTAGTAAAGTTACATAGGTTTCAAGTGTACAATTCTGTATTACATCATTTATATATCATATTGTGTGTTCACCACCCAGAGTCAGTTCTCCTTCCATCACCATATATTTGATCCCTTTTACCCTCTTCTACCATCCCCTTCCCCCATGCACTACTTTTAAGCACCATTCTCCCGGGACGATGAAAATGAAGTCTCTTAGGCGAAAGGGGACAGGAGCTCGTTTCTTGGTTTAAAGTGAGGTGCTGAGGTACTGCTTCTTGCTTAAAGGAGCCTGAAAAATACTGCTGCTAGCATGTGCAGATTATGTGAGGTTTCTGGTCTAAGAAGACAGAGGGATGCCTACATATAGTCCACAACAAGAAACGGAATCTAGTGACCTGATTATAATGAAAATAAATTTGAAATGAACAATTAAAAGAGAAGAAAACCCCATATATTTGGGAGCTAAACCACACGTTACTACACAACTCATGACTTTAAAGGAAATCTCAATGGAACTGATAAAACAGTTTTCACTAAATGGACAAGAAAGTACTGTATAACAAAACTCACTGGATACAGTTAAAGTTATCCTTAGAGGTAATTATATAACATTAAATATATTTCAAAAATTGAAAATAAATTCGTCCAACTAGAAAAATCCACCAGATAAATATAAAGAAAGTAGACTGCAAGAAATAAAAGATTAGAATTAATGAAGTAGAAAATAAAGAAATGTTTGAATACATCAGGTAAATCAAACTGTTTTTTTTTTAATTAAATATATTTTGGAAATAAATAATTCTATATCATGTCCAAAATGAGAAAACTTAAAATCACAAGGATAGGTATTCCAATTCAATTCAACTGTAGTTTCAATAACAATATTGACAGGATATTTCATGATATTTAATGAGGTATCTAATATTCATACAGTGAATGGCTAAGGAAAATTTAAAAAGAATAAAAATTAAAGATGTCTTCTCCTCCTGAATATCAAGACTTGCTGTAATTCTGTAACAAATAAAATGAGATGATGTTGGAATAGGGATAGGCAAACAAACATGAATACCTAGAAATAAACCTAAGAATATGTGGAAAATCCATATATAAAAGGTGTGCAATTACTGATGGAAATTGATTTCTGCTTATGCTCTTGGTTGTTTTGAGGATAATTAAGTGAGGTAGGAATGCTCATGGAATATTACCCATGCTACCTACCTATATATTTTTAACATTTTTATTAAAATATAGCTAACATACAATATTACATTAGTTTCAGGTGTACACCACAGTTATTCCACATTTACATACCTAAAGAAGTGGTCACCATGATAAGTCCAGCAACCATCTGACACCGTGCCATGCTATCACAATATGATTGACTATATTCCCCATGCTGTACATTACATCTCCAAGGCTTATTTGTTTTATACCTGGAAGTTTGAACCTCTTAATTCCCCTTCACATTCTCCCCCCTTTTAATTTTTCAATTACAGTTGATATTCAATATTATTTTATATTAATTTCAGGTGTACAATATAGTGATTAGACATTTATGTAATTTAAGAAGTGATCCCCCTGACTAGTCTAGTACCCATCTGGTACGATACATAGATATTACCATATCATTGACTATATTCCCTATACTTTATATCCCCATGACTATTTTTTAACTACCAATTTGTACTTCTTAATCCATTCACCTTTTTCACCCTGCCCCCCAACCCCCTGCCATCTAGCACCCTGATAAATCTAGTACCCATCTGACACCATACATAGTTATTACAATATTGTTGACTATATTCCTTATGCTATACCCTATATCCTTGTGACTACTGTGTAACAACCAATTTGTACTTCTTAATCCCTTCCCCCTTTACACCCAACCCCCTGACCCCCACCCCTCGCATCTGGCAACCATCAAAATGTTCTCTGTATCTATCAGTTTGTTTCTGCTTTGTTTCTTTGTTTGTTTTGTTTTGTTCTTTAGATTCCACACATAAGCAAAATCACATTGCATCTATCTTTATCTGACATACTCCACTCAGCATAATACCTCCAAGTCTATCCCTGCTGCCACAGATGGAGAAAACCCATTCCCTTCCATGGCCGAGCAATATTCCACTTTATATATGTACCACCTTCTCTTTCTCCATTCATCCATTGATGGACAACAAGGCTACCCCCACATCTTGGCCAATTACCTCCCCATATTTTGTAAAGATCTGATTGATCTAAGACCATAGAGAGAATGACAGTGATGGATATTTCCTTTGTACAAAGAAAAAAATCTTGTAGTAGCTTAACTTGATTTCTTCTATCTGAGCAGCCTAGTTCTTATTTATAAATAGCATTCTGTAGAAGAAAGGCAAGTGAGCCAAGTGCAGAACCTTCCTCTTTCTTTCCCTCTTCATTGAAACTTGTGGTCCTACATCTTTCTCAGGGTGAATCGACTGTCAAGTGAGAAAAATTAGGTAGCAAGACCAATAGCAATGAGTGAGTAACTTCCTCCTTCTGAGTGTTCTTTCTTCTGAATTGGAGATTCTGGGACATGTTAGAAGTGAAGAGACAGAGAAATGCAACAGCCTAGCTCATTCTAATTCCATGTTGAAACTTGCATATGTTAGCTTACATGATTGATAAATTAACTGCAAATTGCATGTGGTTAGAAATTAATCTTGAGTTGTTTTAGAAATCAAAATACAGAGGGTGCCAAAAAATGTATGCATATTTTAAGGAAGGAAAAAATATTAAAATTGTAATACTCAATATATACCAATAACAAAAGATGAATACAAGTCACGTTTGACTTCTGCAACTACAAGAGGTGCTCAAAGTGGTTCCCATCAGCGTCCAGACACTTCTGATTACAGCAAACTACTGCTTGAGCAACGTTGACAAAACTATCCACTTGTGTACATTTTTTGGCACCCTGTATAAGAAAACTTCTTTCTTAAACTAAGTAATGTTTAATTAATAATTAATTAAGGAACTGTCAGTCTATGTGACTAATCTTCAGTAAATTCTATATATTCCTGCGCTCATAGGTTTTCCTTGCTTACACTAGAGTTCACGTTTTCAAGGAACTTTTTTTTGACGCTCCTAAAAAAATGTAGCTTAGTGACTAAGTTGTTTCTTAGTGCTGCTGTGAAAAGAGGCAGCTCCTTTAGGACTAAGTGAGGCTCAAGACTGTTAAGCCTGGGAACTGATGGATTAGATCATTAGGTAAAATGCCTCTATAAGTAAGATTTGCCAAGTTTCTAATGTTACTAATCTTTAGCGTACCGTAAAAATTGCTGTGGATTTACATTTAGCAATTATTTTGAGTACAAGGAAGAAAACCTCATTACTCAGAGTTATTACTAATAATCACCATCATTAACATTACTGGCAAGAGGGCAGTTATATGGTAAGTAACACTAGGTTAGTACCAGAGACAGAAAACAGAAAAACCCTCCCTGAGGGCCCATAGTCTGTGTGCAATTTGCATAGACAGTCTGTTCTAATGAGCTGTCTGCTAAGAAGGTCTGGAGCTCTGTTATGAGTTTCTTCAAAGAGGTGAATCTTCCATGAATTACACAGTTGCTGTCTTCAAGCATCTCTGAAGTTTTAGTGAACTGTAAATGCAATTGCTGCCTTTATTGTTGTTGTTTTAAAGTTAAGTGAAATTTTAACCTCACATCAATAGGGGGAATCTTTGTTAGTTCCTGAAGGGAAACGCATTGTCAAGAGAGCAAATGCAACACACTCACAAGCATATGAACCAGACTCTTTTCCAGAAAACTGTGTTCTAAGGAAATGTTATCGCTTATAGACATGTTCGCCCAAAATTCTTCGTGAGAAAACTCAATAACCAAGAAATCTGTATTTGAAGTATGGGTTGTACTATGAATTGACAGAAAATCTATAATGAAATCCCCGTCTCTTCCCTCCCTTTCAGTAGATCATACATTCAATTCTGACCATAATAAAAAAAGTAATTTTGCTGTAGATTCAACTATGAGTTTCACTTATTGAAATTTGATATGCTGTTTTTATCGTTATGATGAATTTTTTAATTTTGTTGTTTAAACTGAATTTTAAACTTTAAAGGATTTGACACATTGGCTAGAACCTATGACTGATATGTCAGAAGATTTTGGTTTTGACATCTTAGCATGTACATGATCAGATGAAAGAAAAGAAATGTACTAAACACAAAGATGTTAAACTAGATTAAAACCACCAAAGGCTAGAGTGTACTCTGTGTGTGATAGCTATCTTTGAAAGAATCCCAAGAAAAGAAATGCCTACGTCAGAAAGATGGGTTTGATAAAATATAAATATGAGGTAAAACCAATTTGTGGGTTAATTTCAAAGAATTGTACTGTGAACTGAAAATTATCTAAAATCTCTTACTTATTTGGTAATTCATTTAGAAATACTGATGACATAGAGTTTCTTATTAAATTCATATGCAAGTCAAGCTTTATACACATATTTAATTTTTTTTTTTTTTGCTTTTGCTAAGAGGCTGGGGTACATATATTCTCTTCTTTTTAGACTGACATTTCTAGAAGACTACACAGATAACTATACCAATAAAAATGTCTGCCATGTAAAAGCCTGTTCCCCAAAAGGCATTTAAATAACAATTCTAGTATCAGAGAATTTGAGATGAGAAACACTTATTACATTTTCTTCCTCTGAGAAAATACTCATAGATTTTCACTGACTGTTTTTTTTTGTTGTTTTTTTTAACCCATGGAGGTTCATTAGTCTGATACATTTCCCAAGGTTTAAATATTGGTTTATCAGATTATTTACAGACTTGCTCTATTTATGAGTATATTATTATTATTATTATTATTATTATTATTTTAAATCAAAGTTTATTGGGGTGACAATTGTTAGTAAAGTTACATAGATTTCAGGTGTACAATTCTGTAATACATCATCTATAAATCCCATTGTGTGTTTACCATCCAGAGTCAGTTCTCGTTCCATCACCATATATTTGATCCCCCTTACCCTCATTTCCCACTCCCCACCCCCCTTACCCTCTGGTAACCAGTAAACTATTGTCTGTGTCTCTGAGTTTTTGTTTCTCATTTGTTTGTCTTATTCTTTTGTTGTTTTTGGTTCATATACTACATATCAGTGAAAGCATATGTTGTCCGCTTTTTCTATCTGACTTATTTTTCTTAGCATTATAATCTCAAGATCCATCCATGTTGTCACAAATGGTCCTATTTCATCTTACTGCCGAATAGTATGAGTTTTTGTTTGTTTGTTTCAGTTTTATATCCCACATATGAGGGACATCAGATGGTTCTCGACTTTTTCTGACTTATTTTGCTTAGCATGATCTCAAGATCCATCCATGTTGTCACAAATGGCAATATTTCATCTTTTCTTATGGCTGAGTAATAGTCCACTGTGTATATGTATCACATCTTTATCCAGTCATCTACTGAAGGACACTTCGGTTATTTTCGTGTCTCAGCCACTGTGAATAATGCTGCAATGAACATAGGGATGCATATATCTTTACAGATAAATGTTTTTAAATTTTTCAGGTAGATATCCTGAAGAGGGATTGCTGGGTCATATGGTAATTCTATTATTAATTTTTTGAGGAACCTCCACACTGCCTTCCATAGCGGCTGCACCAGTCTGCATTCCCACCAACAGTGTATGAGGGTTCCTTTTTCTCCACAGCCTCTCCAACACTTGTCTTGCTGATGATAGCCATTCCAACTGGGGAGAGCTGATAGCTCATTGTGGTTTTGATTTGCATTTCCCTAATAGCTAGTGAAGTTAAGCATTTTTTCATATATCTGTTGGCCATTTGTCTTCTTACATGAAGTGTCCTTTCAGGTCCTCTGCCCATTTTTTTTTTTTAAATTTATTGGGGTGACAATTGTTAGTAAAATTACATAGATTTCAGGTGTACAATTCTGTATTACATCATCTATAAATCCCACTGTGTGTTCACCACCCAAAGTCAGAGTATATTATTTTTAAAAATTCATTTAGATTTCTATCTCAAAAGATATAGTAAAACATAGTGTTTTAGAAGCTTCACTATTAGAAACCTGTGGTTGAATTCCAGTTCTAGTCAAAAATTGGTTTAATAATACCACTAATCTCCTAAGTTTGGTTAAAGGATGGGTTGAGATCATGCACATAAGGTACTTGATAGGTAATAAACAGAATTATTTCAAGCAATCATTATTATCAATAAGGGAATGACTTTCTTTACTAAGATAGTCCAAGGTTGTGGTAGTGGTGGTGGGTCTTTTCAAGTCTGTGCTAGGACTTATTTGCAGGTATGCCACGATACTGATCCACTCAGTCACCTCTGTGTGTGGATTGGGGCAACTGGAGCCCTGGATGACCACCTCTTTCCACAAGCTGTCTTGTCACTTACCCTAAATATTATAATTTTTATCTTTTTGTCTTTATATGAAAGATTGGAAATTACTGGCTAAGGAACCACAGGTGTTAAACTCTTATGTTGAAAAGTTGAGGTTACCACTAAACTGTTGTCTGTGTCTACGAGTTTTTGTTTCTTTATTACGAGAGGGTAAGGGGGTAAAGGGGTAGAACAGGGTAAAGGGGGTCAAATATATGGTGATGAAAGGAGAACTGACTCTGGGTGGTGAACACACATGTGATATATAGATGATGTAATACAGAATTGTACACCTGAAACCTATGTAACTTTACTAACCACTGTCACCCCAATAAATTTTAATTAAAAAATAAATAAATTTGATCTTGAAAAAGAAAAAGAAGTCAAATGGCTTGATTACATCAATAAAAAACTGCAAAGAAAATAAAAAGAAAAGTTGAGGTAGAAAATAGGTAAAGAAATTATCACTACTTGAGAATTACCATATGTAGAGATAAATGTTTATCATGAACTTCTAGGTGTCCTGATTTCCCCAGCTATATTAGTCAGCATCTAGTTTTTTGTCTTAATAGTCACCCCTCAGAGAACTTGATTAACGTAAGGACTTATTTGGGTAAATCTCTGTTCATTGCCTCACTTCTTTCTGTCATATTTTATTTTGTATGGTGACTCTGAAATCTTAAAAGCGAATTGCAACCTGAGATTTTGAGTATTTTGGAGTTAAAATGGAAGCATTATTTAAAATAAATCTAATTTTGCTTAGATCTATATACTTTTTTTCCATCAAGAATCTCAGAAATACTGTGAAATATTTTCCTTTTAGTATTTCAAAAATTTCACTAAATCATTTCGACCTGAAATGCAAAATGCTAGGAAAAGAGCTGAATGCCTGCTCTGCATTTCACACGAAGCATATCACCTAGACCTAAGTGCTACGGGAGAGGAAAATGAAATATTGACACAATTAACTTAAAATAAATGTATAACTTGCGTTAAGCCAGAATAACTTAACTAGAGTCTAGTGTATATACATTACTAAAGGTTGATGAAAAACTTATGAGGAAAAAATCTGAAAGTTAAAACATTGCATTCATTATCTTTGTTTTTTTTTAAACAAAGATTGGAGGGTGCTGTCACTATTGGCAGATTGTCTCGGTTCAATGGATGGAACACAGATGTTCCTATGAAGCAGAGATAGAAAACACTTGAAACAGAAAATTTATTAGAAGACATGGAATGTAAAACCAACTGTCTCTTTTTTTAATGGAAATAATGTTCGAGTTTGAAAAATGAATCACTTACATAATTTTCCCAATTATCATTATTTCAGTTGGGAGGCTTAACCACAGTCTCAATATATTCTCTTTCTTCAGCCCCCATGTACTGTTTTGGTTTGATTTTGTCTGTGTGTGTGAGTGTATGTGTGTGTGACATACACACAAAAAAGAGGTAATAGAAGTTTTCTGCAAAAACAGTACCAGGACCAGCACTCAGGGTTCTACAACAGTATGTTTCTTAAGTTCTTCTTATCGATGAGCAACTATTTCCCTAAGAATTTTCACCCATATTAGATCACTATTGGGTAAACACAAACCACATAAATTAGAAGTTGAAATCATAATACTGTGGGAACTTTCAGTTATACAAAAACATAATTTTAGAAATCTCAAATGCTAGAAAGTAAAGAAACTTGCACTATTTTGTCCCCCTTCACCACAGTAAAACTTCACCATGGAACAGGTTATATCATTTATTTCCCTTCAAGTCAATGTACGTTTATATTCTGAGAATTTTAAGGATAAAGAATCTTTTTTCTTCACGTGGTCAAACTACTGCATTACTTTAGTGTTCTTTATGTATGGCCAATGTAAATTACTTTAAGACAACCAAAGCATTTTAAAAGGTGAGAATGAAAAATTGCCAGCCTATTCTTGCAATTCACCTGGATTGATTTGGAGACTTTCTCGGTCACCATTACTTTCTTATCATTTGCCAAAGTAGCTCTAATTATGACCCTTCCCTCATTGTCCTTTTCTTCTAACCCTTCATTTTTCACTTCAGTGACTCTTTAGGTCTTCTCAAGTTTCACTATATCTAGAGAATCCCTCCCCGTGAAAAAGGGCTGAATGTATTATCTTGCAACTCCCATAATTATTGTTTACCTTTATATTTTATTATTTGATTGCTTTAAAAATAATTATCTCATCTACAAATCCAGAGAAGTATAAATCCCTCTGCTCTTGCCTTAATAGTCCTTAAATGCCTGAATAGCCCTTAAATCACATTGGATTCATTTCTAGTTCTTAATGGTTTTTCTGCCCACATTTTCATTTAAATATCCAATGGCATTTCTGAAAGCTCACAGGAAGAATAAGAGAGAGAAGTAAACCTGGGTATTTTTCCCCTTCATCATTTCCTCTTATTAAGAGCGACTCAAGTGAAGTATAAGCTGACCACGACCATGCTCAGAATGAATGGTAGCTACTGGAAGTTTTTTGTGCTATAGTTGACATAGACACGTGCTTTAGTTTCTCATTTGGAGATTATGTAAGATTGTTTATCTTGTACCTAGAGTTTTAAAATAATGTCACTCAGTGATTAAATTGTGCAATAGCACAAGGATTAAGGCTCTAGTAGCTTTTTCAAGTCATGATGGATGCTTCGCTATTGTTTACTTGCTTAATACAGGCTAGTTTATAATTTTCTAAACTGCTCATGCTTTTGAACTGTGCATCTTGTAATGGACTTCTAACCAGTTTCTGTCTGTCCATTAATATCTTAAGTTAACAGCTTCCGTAACATTTTGTCTGTTTCTTCACTGGAAAGTTATTTAAACTCCTGGAAGCCAACTTTCTACATCTACAACCCTGAATGCAATGATACAGATCTCATAGTTGTGGAGCTTAAATTAAGTGGGGATATTTGTAAAATTCCCAGAAGATGAAAGGTAGACATAAGCAACAGACTAGCTTGTAATAAAGCTTTGCTCTTGATGTTGCTAAAGGAGATGAGAGAGGAGAACACAGAGAAGAGAAAAACAGATGCAAATGGTTAGCTGCGTTTGGTGCATTTGGTTTTCCTTTTTCAGGTTTTCTTTTTCAGAGGAACCCCTCAACCCCACCCAATTCAGGCACCATTCCTTTTCCCTACCCTGTGCTTTCTCAAACCTCATTATCTGTCTTTGGAGGAGAGAGAATGATCTTGGGTTAGTGGAGGATTTATAGCAGAGATCAAATCAGAATGAGCATATTTCAAAAGAGACTTGGTAGTGATATAATGTTTATAAGATGTGATGAGAGAGGCAGAACTGAGCAAGTGCCCAGGGCAGGACAATAGAGACAGGTATGGTGAATAAGGTATGGGAAAAGCAGGTATCTCGTACTATGAACTTGGTCATTGAAGTTCTTTTTAGTTTGTTTTCTTCCATACTGTGGATCAACACCTATTAGTGGGACATGAAGTCATGCTTTCCAATAGAGTAAAATAGAACTGAAAACATCACAAGTTTACATTTTTGTTCTAGGTGTGTGTGTGTGTGTGTGTGTGTGTGTACTACTTCACTTACTATAGTTGTGGTAAAAAAAAAAAATCAAACGAAAAAATTTGAGAACATTCTTGGCTTAATTCCTCTTGGTAATTCCAGGCCTTAAAATTACAGAAATATGGAACATTATGGGTGAAACATGACTCTTGATGCTTTGAAATATTTTAAATATTTCAGTTTATATAAACCAGTCCATTGCTGACCAATATTTGTTTAAATGTCTCTTGTGTGCTTCTATTAATGTTCCCACTGACCACTTCTAAAAGCAGAAATGCTACATTCTTTACCAAAGATGGACCTTTAATAATTCAATCAAGTGTGAAATAAAATACTGTGATTCTACCCCCAAAATTAAAAAGCTGTTTGCTTCACTATGACAGATAGAATGAGGGAAGTTGCTAGGTAGACTGGGGAAACTGACAGTTAAAGTCTGCAATGAGCACCTTGGATAGCTCCAAAATAAACTCCTGGGTTTGGCCAAACTGAAACTAAGGCTATTTTATCCGAAGTCTGCTTAGAATCACAAGGTCTCGTACATTCTCACAGTAGACTTGCTCCATCCTGAAGTGATAGAATGCATGTATATCAGAGGTTTGTCTTCATTTCTGGAAATCTCCTTAGAGTTATCCTCTGTGGGTGGTAATCTGTATTTTCAGTGGGGAGTAATCCACATTTCCAAGGAGATATTTAGACCCGCAGAGTTGGGTCAATGGAGCTGTTGGTGTCATTCACTGAGTTCCTTGAGTTTATCTTCGGGAGTTCTCTCTCTCTCTTTCTTCTGGAGTACAATTAGGAATCAAAGTCTGTGCCTGCATACCTCCTTCCCTCCATAACAGAGACTGTCTACTTCTTGCCGTGGGTCCTGTAGTAAGTCAGTGAGGTGTAGCATGAAAGGTGCTAGACTTAAAGAATGTGGGGAGAGGTGTTTGGTCTCAGTTCCATCAACTACTAGCTGTGTAACCTTGGGGTAATTACTGAAACTGTCTGAAATCTTAGCATTCTCATCTATAAACTAGAGCTATTAATATCTGTCCTAGTTCATCTGTAGATCCTTGGAGAAAGTGAGATGATATATGGAAAAGCATTTAGTAAAAGCTAAAGATACTCAGAAACCTAAAGTAGTATCATCTCATCCACATGTATTCAAATTTAACTTTTTGTATCTAATTATGAAGATAAGGTATTTTCTACAAGTTGATTTAGATTTAGGATTATCAGGTAAGACAGGGCAATATTTTGAAATGGGACTTTCTTCTTCTTATTATTTCTCCATGGGATCACCTTCCTAGAAACTTCATTATATTTCCAAGTGGAAAACAAGCTACTGTGTTTCCTCAAAAATAAGACCTAGATGGACCATCAGCTCTAATGTGTCTTTTGGAGAAAAAAATTAATATAAGACCCGGACTTATTTTAATATAAGACCGGGTCTGCATCATATACCATAATGTAATATCATAACATAACATAACATAATGTAATATAATACTGGGTCTTTATAATATAATATAATATAATATAATATAATATAATATAATTAATATAATATAATATAATATAATATAATATAACATAATATAATATAATATAATAATATAATACTGGATCTTATATTAATTTTTGCTCCAAAAGACGCATTAGAGATGATGGTCCGGCTAGGTCTTATTTGCGGGGAAACATGGTATGAGATGATCTCATTTTTACCTTTGGAAATTATTTTTGCAAGATTCTGGGATTAATGGTGAATGGAGACTAGGTCCAGGCATTGCCTGTTCCTTCTAGCCACACGTCTGGTTCTGGAATCCTGTCTGATTTGCTTTTAGGTTCCTCCCTTAGACTTTTCACTTGATTCTTGAATCCTTCTTCTGTCCCTGAGCTCACATGTGGTCTTTAAAAAATTATCCTCCACTTTCCAAAGGACCTTATGCCTGGGATCCAGATCTGATTCTTTTTATTCCCTTCCCATCATTTTCTATTACCTTGGGACAGCTTTGCCCTAATTATCCTACAGTATGCTGCTGGTGTCTACTGTCGAACAGTGTGACTTCAGACTTGCATTAATAGCGAGAACTCTGAAGCCCTGGGGCAGGTGCTATTTCCATACTTCTTCCCAGGGATTTTTCCTTTAGATTACTAGGTAGTTTCTCTAATGTGGTTGTTTTTTTTCTATGACATACGTGATATCCTCAATAGTATTGGGTTTCTTTTCTTTCTTTTTTTTTGGTCTATTTGGTTTAAATTCTTTTAATCAAATCAGGCAGTAGCTGTGTGATTTAATATCAAACAAACCCATGCCCACCTAGAGATGATAAATTGCAGTTTGTAGATATTGAGATGCCTATCTGAGTCCTCAGCATTCCTGGTGTTTACAAAGACTATTTTATTAAGTTTATTTTGGTCCTGGACCTTATCCCCCATCTGAAGGAATAGGTTTTAGAGATCACTGTTTATCCACATCTGTTCCAGAAATAGTTTCTGGCACTTTCTGATTATTATTATTATTTTTAAACAGGAGACTTTTAAAATATTTTTATTTGCTTCTTTTCAAAACATAAGGAAGAGGATGCTGAATAATGTTTTGACAACTGTAATTCCCCATAAAGAAGAAGGTGGGGCTCATGCTCATACAGCTCGTAGCAAAGGGCTGGAGAAAGTAGCAAGTAGGTCGTTTCCTACACCGGTAAACGCTAATTTATGGTGGATGAGAGAGGAGGTAGGGAGCATAACAGCATGAGTCGGGAGAGCCATTGTTACAAGTAAAATTGTGCAACAGGGAAAACATTAGTGAAAACAGTAAGAATTTCGATAAGAATGAAAGACATAAATTTGGTTTGTTTTTTGTTTGTTTGTTTTTTTGCTTTTTTAAAAACATGAGTAAACATGGTTTCAGGCCACAGACATTTCCCCTTCCAGAACTTCATTTCCACTCAGAAACAGAAACATGTCCTTTTCATGGTAGTAATTCAGTCACCTCCAATTTAAATATTTACTCCTATTAGTAATTAATCAAATGAGGATTCTTCCTCCCTCTTAATTTCTGACTCCTCTTGGTTATCTCCAGAAGGGAAGAGAAGAGGGTCTTTTCCTGGCATCAGCAGTTGAGTGATGGTTCTGTTTGACGCTCAGGCCTTGGGTTTTCCCATCTGCTCTTACCACACCCAGTTCCGCTGTCTGGTTGTTCATACTGTATGATTTGATTTGTGCTGCGTACACTAGTTAGATTCCTTTTTTCTAATCTCGAAGCCTCTTCCAATTGGATGGTGTGCCTGGTCACATCTTAGACTTGCACATGAAACTTTCAGATGCTCACTTGCTCACAGCAGAAGAGAAAGCTGTTCTGTACTAGCCTCTAGCTCTTTTTTCTCCCGTCAGATTTCTGCAGTCTCCTTCCCACAGGCCAGATAATGTTATATCCTCTCTGTATTAAAAATTCCATCGTACATTCCCTTTACATTTTGGTTTATGATATAGATGCTATAATCTGAGTTTTCAGCATTTAATATTTCAAATAAAAAGCAAGCTTTTGGAATTCAAAAGTGTCTTTTTATCCCCTCTTCGTTGACTGCCTGATCTAGAACCTCACCCACTGTGTAAACTTGGACTTGTTATGAAGAATTATAACCTTCTGGAAACAGGGACAACAAGAATACCTAATATACTGGGTTACTTTGTGGATTAAACAAAGATAAAGCTCTTACAACAGCTCCTGACTACAGTAAACTTTCAATAAAGATTAGTCATTGATTTTGATACATTTAGCATTCCCAAGGGGTGTCCACAAGCAATCATACAATTGGATTAGTTTGGAAACAGGTTTAAAGTAAAAATTTACACCTGAGAAAAATACAGTACGTTCTTAGCATTTTAGATTTTCAAATTTTGAAAAGTGAGCCTGGCATGTAATTTTGCATAGCTAAGAATTGGAATGTACCCGTTATGTGACTGTGCAAAAGGGAGTCACTTAGTCAATAAAACTTCCACTGAGAGATGTTCAACATATCAGCACCTCTATACAGATTTTGTTTTTGTTTTTTTGTTTTTTTAAATGCATTGGGCAGGTATTCTGTGGACTCACTAGAGCTCTCAGAGTATATACTTCCTGCTACAGGTCTCCTTGTAGTTACTTAAGTTATTTCTGTTTTAACTACTGTTCTACTGTATGAAATAGGTAGGTAATTTTCTCCCCTTTGACACAATTTAGTAAGATAATAATAGAAATAAAGGGAAATACTTGCTTTATTATGGAGCTAATTGGCAATAGAAAAATGCATTAAGATCTGTGGATATAATGTTTAAAAATAATTAAAAAGAAATTATCATATTAATATATTTCTATAACAATGTTCTCTGATTATCCTTAAGTTAATTACTACTTTTGATGGTGTCTTAAATATACGTTCATAACACATGATTATATTCTCCCCAAGTTTGTTTCCATTATCTTCTTATCCACTGCATTCTTGCTAATTCAACTTTCGATTCCATTTTCATTAGCTAGACATCAAAATACTTTCAGATTTTTATATGAAATATTCAATTATAATATAAGGATTCTTGAATTATGATATATTTAAAATATCTCTGCAGCTGTCTTTCTAACCTGTAATTACTTAATCCCACCCATAACTATAAGCTGATTTCAATACATAAGCCATAAATTATAATTGCTTCATTCTCCAAAATTTCATTTTCCTCCATATTCCATGCAATTAAATCAAAAGGAAGAAATGCTGCATATACTCTTGATTTTAGTCACCATATTGGAACTTTACGTATTTCATATTAGTGTATCATCATACAGCTGATCGCTAAAAAATAAATTGCTCAATATTTTAAGAAAACTAAGGTGGCATGACTGAAGGGTAAGAATTAAATTTGAGTATGTGAAGTAATCTGATTTTCTGTGACCTACCATTCTTGGAAACTGTCTAATCATTTGGGATTGTGGAAATTTTCCCAACTTGTTTCGTTTAGGGGATCTGGTCTTTCGATTATATTCCTTGAATTACATTAAAAAAAATATTAATGAAGAAAGAAAAGACAGAAAAGCATATACCAGTTATGTGTAGAGTTTCAAGGAGATTATGAAACAAACTATGCATGTACCATTCAGATTGAGAATCAGAACACTGACAGTACCCTAGGAATTTCTCTGCTTTCCCACAATTGTGTGCTCTTCGCAATATCAAGAGTACCACTTGCTTCTATGGTGTGTGATCATCCCCCTGCTTTTCTTTAAATCTTTACTACCTATTTACATAGACCCAAACAATATATGTTTAATTTTTTTTTTTAAATATGAGTAGCAAGCACAAACCTAGCTGCATAAAGAAAAGATAATATTAACTTTGATAGATGAAGACTCCGAGAAGAAAGTTTAGTATAATTTGGATTCAGCTTCTCTTTGTGGTGGGCAAGGTTATGTGTGAGTCTCGCGGGGATGGAGGACAGAAGTCATGAGGGTTGTGTTTCATTCTTAAAATGACTTAACATTGGGAACCAAATTAACACAATACATATAATCTCCAGATATTAATTTGCAACCGATAGCATTACAGAGTTGGAGACAGTCTTTAACTTCATCTAGTCGATCCCTGATGATGGAGAGCCTGGCTAGAAGAGCCCAGCAATTCTGATGCTCAGATGTCTGGAATGATGAATAAACTGACTACCATCAATGACAGCCCATTACAGTTTTGAACAGTGATAACTGCCAGAAAGTGCTTCCTATTAATAATCTAAGATCTGTTATTCATTTGTTCTAGTATTATTTTTCTGGAGCCACTCTAATTAATTCCTTATAAAAACAATAACTTTTTAGATCTTTGGAAACATCTATCACATATTTTCTGAGTTTTCTTTTATTCAGATTAATCCCATCCTCCCTTAGTAATTATATTTAAAAAGTCTTAAAATACAGAACATTTATGAAAATCACTGTTGAAGATGCTGCTTTTATCTTCTATTTGGTTTTGTACTCAGCATGTTATCCAGACCTATCAAGTTTGTAACAAACAAAATGCCAAAAGCACACTTTATGACTTTATGTATTTACATTGACAAATACAACACAAATGATGAAAAGGCAGAGATGCATGCAATGCTCTATATGACACCATGGATATTACTGTTTGACCATCTTGGGTACAGTTAGTAAAAAATAAACTATGTTAATTTTACTTTTATCTTTCTAATGGATTTCAAATTGCATTTTATTTGTTTGCTTATTTTTTATTACTTTATCTATTTTTTTATTAGTTTCCTGTGTACAAAATGATATCATGATTAGACATTTACACCCCTCACAAAGTGATAACCCTAACTAGTCTACTACCCATCTGACATCGTACATAGCTATTACCGTACCATTGACTATATTCCCTATGCTGTTCTTTATATCCTATGACTATGCTTATTTTTATTTTTGAAGAACCTCTCTTTAAGTGAAATCCACAACAAAATCCCACTAATGAAGATTGAGAGTGGAACTTCTGTCAGAGACGCAGAGGGAAGACCATGGTCCTATGTCCTAACTCTCCTGTTTCCTGAAGTACTCAAGGAAATTATAACACTCCACAGCTCTGGATAAAACTGCTTCAAGGTCACTGGTCTAGCCTATTTTTCTCCCTCTCATCATCAGAAAAGAGGATATATATATGAAAGGGACTTTAGCAGAACTTCCTAATTGTGTATGTGAGAAAACAAGTTTAGATGGTGTTCTCCAGAGAAACAGAACTAACAGGATATCTATAGATACATAAAAGGAGATTTATTACGAGAATTGGCTCATGTGATCATGGAGGCTGAAAAGCCCCACGATATACCTTCTGAAGCTGGAGTCCCAGAAAAGCTGCCGGTGTAACTAAGTCTGAGTCTGAAGGCCGAGAACCAGGAGCTCTGATGTCTCAGAACAGAAGATGGAACCCTGCTTGGAGATATTCTGAATTCCTGTTTGTGATAAACAAACAGTGAGTTGCTGGATCCCAGATTTATGAATGGCATTCAGTACCCTATCTCATGCTGAACCTATGGCTATGGTTACAGAACCTTCAGCCCTATGGTCTCAGGCCCACTATGGGCCACAAAAATTGATCTCCTATTTACTGATATGTAATATTTCCTTTCTATTTCTGACTCTTGGAAATTGTCTTTCTTTCAAACCAAATTATCTGTCTGAAATATATCCGTGTGTATTTATATTTACATGAATTCATAAAACCTAGGCACTGGCTGAAATTTTGCTAAAACTGAAGTGCAAGAGGTATGGCATGCCCCTGATAAACCATTCTAGTAATATCATCAAAAAATGAGATTTGTGTAATTTGTTTTCAGTGACTTTATGCAGGTCCCTAGTGGTCACAGTTTGGGGCTGGCTTTTGGTATTTAATTCTCCCTTGAGAACTTTTAGATGAACTTGGATATCATGTCTACATTGGCAAAGCAGAGTTATCTAATAAATTCAGTACAAAATGTGGTTGTAGAATTGTCTAAATTGACTTTCTAGGCTGTTCAGATGATTGCTCAAGCCTCTGAATTATTGACAGTTTAGATGTGAGTTTATGATAATAGCATATTTTATTGCCTATTTCTGAGAGATTAAAGCACCACAGACTTCACTGCACAGATATGCATCAGATATTATCTCTTTTGATGACCTTAGGAGCCAGTTCTGACCAACCTGAATTGATCACAAGTTACAAGGAATAAAGGAAAGATTCTGCAAAGAGAATATGTTCTACTATTTCCTGAAATCATGCAGAAATGGTGATGAACACTATTTTCTCATATGTGTTTTTCCAAGGGATTCACAAATTGCAATATCAATTTCTTTTATACTGTGAACTATTGGGAAACTTCTAATATTTACACTACACTTACACCTAAAAAAATATACTTTATCGTATGGGTTATGTCATCCCCAGTCAATAATCATTGTTCCTAGGTCCAGTATCTCTTTCTTTACACACCATTTTAAAAGTCTGGGAGAAACAGAGGACTCAAAAATAGTGGAAATGACTGGTGCATGTTATTCGTATTTCTAATATTCAGATATACATAATAGCCCTTAGACTTTTGTAGATACAGTCAATGTCACTTCAACGAGGGCAGAAATACACAAGCTCTTCTCTTTCTCCCACACCTCCATATAAATCTCCTCCTACACTCTAGTTTCCTGGGTAATCAATTAGCATTATCAACCTTGTCAGTCTCTTTCCACCAATATTTAATACTGCAAGTTCCTGCAAAATGACTTCCAGTCCAAATCCCTGAATATATTGCTAAAGGGTACATTTTAAATGCTCTGTGGTTTTGATTTCTAAACGACATTTGCCAAAACAAAATCTGTTTTGATCTTCAATCAAGCAGTGCAGGAGCCAGGTTCCACCTCTAGTTCATCACCACCAGGTGGGGGCCAGCCCTTCCCAGATCCCCAGGGGAGGTCCCTGGAGAGAACCTGCCTGTGCTGCTGTGCACCATGGGTACCCACCGGCCTGCAGGATTCCAGGAAGGGAGACAGCAACCACCCTTCCAGCTCTCCCCTAACAGAGGTTCAGTGCTACCTACATAGCAGACACGCACTTCTGCTTACCAGCTGTATTTCTACTTCTATGAATTTCAAAAGTCATCTCGCTTTAAAAGACTTCGTAATGTGTATCTGAATGTAGGAATTCTTCAAGTCGGTTCCTTTTCAGAGGGATTTCAAAATTTTAAGTTTGGTTGAACTCAAGCAAGGTAAAGGGAAGGATGCAAATTAACTTCCATTTCTTTTGTGTCCAAACACCATAAGAAATTGATTCTGTCCATTTC
Source organism: Rhinolophus sinicus (assembly GCF_036562045.2). Classification (NCBI taxonomy): domain Eukaryota; kingdom Metazoa; phylum Chordata; class Mammalia; order Chiroptera; family Rhinolophidae; genus Rhinolophus; species Rhinolophus sinicus. The sequence goes on along the minus strand of NC_133752.1, from coordinate 101,927,632 downwards.
AACTCTGGTAATGGGTCAACTTTGTTTTCTAAGAAGCTAAAATAAGTATTCTTCCCAGAAGATTTTTTTCTATTCACTTTATTGTGGAAAACATCGATTTCTATTTTGGCTAATGAATTATGGAACATAAAAAAAAATCACGTTACAATTCAAAAGGATTTTTGCCTTTTTACCATATAGCTCCAGCAGAAGCTAATTTGTTTAAGTCTTGTGGTCTTTGGCAGAATGAAGGTGCGCAATATGTGTCCCTACTCCTGACATGTTTACTACTGTGCGGACCTGCTTGCTATCCACTATTCTCTTCTCTGGAGAGACCAGCACCAAACTGGTTTGGCTTGGGAATATTATCATGTGCTAATAATGTGTTTAAGTTTTTCTCACATGATTTAAGAAGGTAATTATAACATATCATCTCAGGGTAATAAAAATGTACAATACACATTAAGTAAAGTTTTATTCAAGCCTTTAGCAACCTTGAATTCCTTCCAGGTCTTTTTAGGGGAAATTTTCACCCCCGGGGTTGGGGAACTTGGCATGGAACACCCATTAAATGTAGCGAGGGCTTGATTCCCAGTATACAGCAACGAGAGTTTGCCCTTCAAAAGCTCCCTTTGATTTCACTTCAACAGATTGGAAAAAAAAACACACACAAAAAAACCCAAAAACATTTCTGCTTTGTGTTTATGTCCTTAGCTTATGTTGGACAAGAAACAGAATTCATGTCTTATAAGGTACCTAGTATTAATTAATGACTTTGTCCTTATACCGTAATATTTTCTCCCACAATTTGTGTTCCAATATAGGTGAAACCCACTAGTGTGTAAAGATATGCGTATACCATGAATTAAACAAAAATGTGACAGGTGTCTTTCTGGAAACTTCTGAATGAATCTCCAGGGTCCTCAGTGCCTCCTGCCCCCTAACCAGGTTGTGTTAGTTTCCCTCCTCAGAGTTAATTAAAGGGATGCCGTGATGGAAGTGGAAGAATACAGCAAGGCAGTTCCTGGTGTTCTACCAAAGCACATATACACTCATTTCAGACAGAAACATTATTCTGTCAGCCACACTGTTAGCATTTTTACAACAAACATGCATGCTTGTGAAATCATACTTCTAATACGAATATTTTCATCTACTTTTATACAAAACTATGTTGAAATGGTTGTTGGAAACCATGATAGTAATGAAATCTAGAAGGGGCTTTATCCAAAGGAAAAGGTCAGGAAGTGACCTTCCATGGTAGTCTTATGTTGAGCCCAGAGACACTTGATATCCCTACCTGAGATTATGTTCCTATAGTTTTAATTTCTCTGCTTGAGCTGTTAAATGAAACTAACTGACCCCAGATTGGGGGTACAATATAACTGAGGAACTGGAACATTGATTATGAGCCATATAGATATATATATACATTATTTAATTACAAAGCATAATAGTCTTTCTTGACTGGCATGATTTGAGAGTTTGCCAACATTTCTACATATATCTGGAAATGTAAGAGCTAGAAGGTAGAAGCAAAATAATAATAATAATAATAATAATAATAATAATAATAATAAAAGCCAAACAGTCTTTACCTTTTCCTTCTCTTGATATCCTTTCCTATCAAGCTTATATTTTTTGGAGGAAAAAATACCTCGATAGCCAGTGGAGGGCTCAAGAAAATGAATTTAAATAGTAATAGTTAAACTTTTTAAAATACTCAGGGGCACACAAGAACTCTTTTGGAGTTGATGGATACGTTGATCACCTTACTTGTGGTATGTACCTGATACCACAGGTACGTACATATGTCCAACCTCATCAAAACTTATGTGTGAAATATGTGTGACTTTCTGTCTATTAAATATACTTTAATAAAGTTGAAAGAAAAATGTATACCTATATGAGAAAATTTAAAGGGGTTGCAAAGGTACCATATTGAAAATGTTCTCTTTATATTGTTAATGCCTGAAATTATACCATCCAATATACATATCTCTTTTGGCTCAAAGGATTTGTTTTAAGTTAAAATATAAATACAACAGCTATAGAAAAAAATGTTATACACAATGACAATTTTGCCATAAGGGAATTTACCCCTTCTATAGTTGAATAATGTGTTAAAACTCCCTAAAATATGAGATCCAAGTTGTTGGTACTGAAAAGAGGGAATGGCACATTTGAAGCCCAGAATTATGGTACTGCCCTGAGAACAGATCTAGGAGGGACTTCTGGTCCCTCCTACAGTGGCCAGAGGCACTGTAATCTGTCAACTAAAAATGAGATATAGAAGGGGAGGTATCTGGAAAATGCCATGTTTCTCTGAAAATAGACCTAGCCATACAATCAGCTCTAATGCATCTTTTGGAGCAAAAATCAATATAAGACCGACTCTTATTTTACTGTAAGACCCGGTCTTATAATATAATATAATATAATATAATATAATATAATATAATATAATATAATATAATACCGGGTCTTATATTAATTTTTGCTTCAAAAGATACATTAGAGCTGATTGTCCAGCTAGGTCTTATTTTCAGGGAAACACGGTGGTATATGAGAGATTAGGACCCTGGTGACAAAATTAGCTTCCCGTACCATTTTGCCTACAGTTCATCTTAGGCAGTGTTTCAAATTCAGCTAGAAGAATAAGTTCTGTGCTCAACACGATGTTAGGCATTATGTACTTGGGGTTTCACAACAAAACCAAATGATATTGATGTGAGTATCCTTGTTTTACGTAGGATTCAGAGGCCAATTGCAGTTGTCTGCTGTCAGACAGCCCGATGTTGTTAAACTGCTTGTTTGAGACTCTACTTGACTGTAAGCTTTTGGCTGTCCCTGACTTTTCATCTACCTTGTGGCCTATTGTTTCAGAAGAGAGTTAAAGGAATGGCTAGCTAGTCAAATAAACTGAGTTCAAGTTCTTGTGCTGGAATTTTGCTTAGTTCGATATCTCTGAAAGGTGAAATTTCAGTTTTAAACTTGTTTTCCACTCTAAGTTATATGAGAAATTGAAGTGCCAAATGGAAATGAATTAGGGGGCGTTGGGCCTATACTAATAGAACAAAGTTGGCTCGTTCTCTAGAGAACTATCCATTCTTCCACGTTCGTGAACAAATCCTGACTTTGGCAAACCCTGGCAAACTATGTTTCTCAGTCTCCCTTGCAACAAGATGACTACATTCTGCTAACAAGATACAAGCAGAAATGTGCAGGACACCCAGGCATGTCTCCTGAAAGGGGCAAGAGAGGGGAGGGGCATGTGTTTGAAATACACCCCTTTCTCCATCCTACTGCTAGGACTCAAAGGAGTCTGGAGTAAGAAACTCAGGGAACTTTAAGCCATTTTTCTTTTAGGTTTTCTGTGGTATGAAACCAAACCTAATTCTAATTGGAGAGCGATACTGGGAGCTCTCAGTGTTTGTCCCCATGAGCCTCCTTAAGAATGAAGTGGCCGGAGTGACTGGATGTGCACTATGGTCAGGTGACGTGGCAGCCTTTATCTGTCCAGAGACTGGCCTCTGTCCCCAAAGCAGCCTTCTTTAATCCGGCCATCAGCCTGGTACGCGAACGCTGATTGAAGCGCAGTCTTTCCATCTGAGTATACTACAGAGAGTAACTGGGTTATTGACGCAGGTAGAGAGAGAAGGTGTAATGGAGAACGGAGACATATACAGTCTGCTAACATCATTGTTATATGCTGATCAATGCTCCAGCCCGTGTGAGGCCTGGCTGTGCAAACTGCTCTGCACTGTCCTTGCACTTCCTGTCTCTCTCTCTGCATTCTCCTGAGGACGGCCGGGGCACTTGACCTAAGGCCAGCCTATGACCCCAGGTAACTTACCTGTGTGTCTCAGTTGTAAATTCAGAGAACCCATCTAAAACAGGTATGTTCCCTGGAGTCCTTCCAAATCTTTCCTGAAGGTATCTATCTATTCTAACTATTTATAATGTAGGCTGAGGCGGGAATATAAGGAATGACTCTACAGTAGCTATTTTGCACAGAAGACCACGGAAGAAACAACATCTGAATATTTACTCTTGTTTTTGATGTGAGAACAAAAGAAGCATATTTTGGTTTAAGATATTTTAAATATTATATAATAAATTATGTGTAATAAATTATATACATGTAATATATTACATGTAATATAATAAATAATACATATGCAATGCATATTACATGCAATATAATATGTAATGAATTATTTTATTTGTTTTGTTTTCCTTTAGTTTCAGAGCATTAGATTCGGCATATGAGTTCTCCACAGAGACCAATAAGTCTGTTGTCATGCCCTGTGTAGAAGCAGTGAGCTAGGGATCAAAAGCACAGAATTCTCCTGTGGGTCTGTAAGTAAACTTAGTCACACTTATTGGTCCTGTACCCTAAAACTAGTTGTTTGTAAAACTTTTGTAAAATGGAAAATGTATTTAACAGGGTCATTATAAGGCGATGGCTATGAAAGTGCCTTATAAAAGGGTAAATCTAAACACAAATATATCAGTTAATGCCTAAGTACTCATTGGCTGTACAACACAAGAGTTCAGAGAATCACTAAATGTACTTCAAATCACTTAAGTTACGGACATAGAAATGGTGGCACCAAGAGATGAGTGTCCTGCCTAAATTCACACAATGAGGCAGAGACAGATGCCATATTATATATTTCAGCCATATTATATTTCATTTTCATAACATGGTGAGGTAAATTAAATAAAGTCCCACCATTACAAAAGGTAAATGAGGGTAAAGGGGATCAAACATATGGTGATGGAAGGAGAACTGACTCTGGGTGATAAACACACAATGGGATTTATAGATGATGCAATACAGAATTGTTCACCTGAAATCTATGTAACTGTACTAACAATTGTCACCCCAATAAACTTTAATTAAAAAAAACAAACACACAAAAAAACAAACAAAATATAAAAAACAACAAAAGGCAGAACTGACATTCCAACTCAGGATAATTTGAATCCAAACTGCTACCTACTGCTTTAAGCTCTCTTCCATTGAGGGCATTATAGATGGGTAAGCAGGAAATAGCAAGAGGGTTAAGGTTGGAAGGGCCTTCTAGGCAGAGGCAATCACTTCAGTGAAGGCATGGAGCATAATACACGCAAGTGTTCAATTCATTAGTAGAGTGTGTGAGAAGGGATTGTCACAAGATTAGACCAGAGAAGAATGTGGGGTCAAATTTTATGCTTAAGGATTTGAGAGACTTGGGAAGATGTTAAGAAGGGAACGCCGTAGGTCCCCTTGGTGACACTAAGGAGGATGGTTTTAAGGGTGACTAGGATGAAGTTAGGGAGACCAGTGAGGAGTCTATCATTATAATTCAGGCAATAGGTTACGGGACCCTGACTTGCATCTTTAGTTGTCCAAATGGAGCGGATGAAATAGCTTTGAAAACTATTTAGAAAGTAAAAACATTAGTATAAGTATGACTAATTTCATGGAGGTGACAAGGGAAAGGACACCAAGATATTCATATTTCTAGATGGGAAAGGGGGTGTATAAGGATAAAATAAAATGGAATATAGTAGGGAAAAGAAATTTAGGCAGAAAGGTATGTCTTTGGGGAATGTGGTCTGTGAGATTCTGGTGACACCCAAGTGAAGTTGGATATTGACAGGGACCCCCACGTGACGTTGCCCACGTGGCAGTTGTATATGAATCTGGAGGAACTGAGTCAGAGATCTAGAATGAAAGGATAAATTTGGAAATCACCAACACATCCACAGGCAGCTGAAGCCAGCAAGAGTGGGTGAGACTGCTCTTTGAGAGTCCATATGGATGAAGGAGTCCTGGAAACACTGTTAGGCAGTCTCCTTCCTCAGAGAAGTAGGAGACAGCCTGCAAGGAGGGGCTGAGGGGATGCTCTGCAGAGCCTTCCAGGGGCTCTGTTTCACTGAACGAAAGAAGCCCAACTCAGGGGACACCTGTTTAAAATGCTGATTTGCAGTTAACAAATGGGCATCTCTGAGAGAGTGGTGATGGTCTCTGAATTTTAAACACCTGCTGCAGGGGAGACCAGTGCTCGGGTGGTTGTAAACCTGGTTTTTATTTCTTAATGGAAACACTTCAGCTGTCTCTAGGTACAGAACTTCTAGACATGGGTAAGAGGAGATTCCTACAGAGTTGTAGACACTGAGGGATCCTTTTCTAGGACCGAGGAACCTCAGTCGACTCACACAAGCCACTACAAGTAGCCTCTGTTCTGTTTTCGACCAACAGCTCAGCTACCACCCTCGGTCTGAGTGCGCTCTACTGATTTTTCCTCTGGTCAGCATGAGGTAGAATTCATTTCTGACAAAACAGGGTGTTAGAGTGTGGAGTTGGGACCACGTTAGTAAAAGGGATAGACAGGCAGGATATCTGATAGTGCTGTGGCATCCAGTTGCCTCAGTCAATATCCTGTCCTTGCTGTGTGACTTGGGGCAGTCACTTAATGTCTCTGAGCCTTACTTTCCTTATCTGTAAATGGGAATAATAGGAACCATCTCATTGTTTTGCTGTGATGACTAAATGAGATCACATGTCTAAGGTGTACAGACCATGGAAAGCTCTTAATAACGAGATTAGCTATCATCAATGCTTGTACCAAGAAACTTAGTGGGACCGGAGGCTCATAAACTCTGAGTGGGTAGTTTACTGAGGAGTGCTGAAGACTCTGAAATCTTTCCAGATCCTCAGACTCCCAGGAAGGGTATGACCTGGGCAGAGATGATTACATTATTTTCTTTTCTTAGACTTATTTTCCTAGAAGATATTTATTTAGGAAGATGAGAAGCCTTTGTAATTTTCACCCTCTAAAAATCAATTATTCCTGAGTTATACTTGCACCTATGAAAAGCACCAAATTAATTTCTACTGAGTATTCTTTTCTATGATCAATGAGGAGGTCAGCTGGTAGAGAAAGTGATAGTCTAACAACACCACGTGTTGGCCCTCAGAGCTCTAATTGCCTTAATTCTCTATAATTCTGTTCTGAGAACCAGCATCTTTTCATGCCATCTTAAAAATCTCAGCTCCTTAATATATGCATGGGTGACAATACGCTAATATGTAATTCATGTCGCAGGGTTTACACGCTATATAATTCTGCACAGAGAAAAGCCTCAAAATCCAGAAGCCCTGGTCCCCGATGTTCTCATTCCCACAACACAGAAAGAGACAAAACCTCAGAACAGAGGTGGCATCGTGATATCCCTCTCTCATTCATTATACACAGTATCTCTGCCTGGCCTTTCCAGTTTCCTGCGCACCTTAGGAAAACGTGGGAGATAGATTTGAGCCAGTGTCTAGAGGTAAATGATGCCACATTCCATTACCTGAGACGCTATCTGCCCAAGAGTCTTTTTTTTTTCCTTCTCCTTTTTTTTCTTCCCCCAAAAGAGTACATCTTGGGAAATTGAGAATATTCAGTGAACAGAACTCATAAATCAAATCATTATCATTAATAATCAAAGTGAGACGTTGTAAGAAATAGCAAATTAATCACAACTGGCAGGTGAAGCCACTTCGAGCATGTGCTCTCTGCATACTAAAGGGAGCAGAATTTTCCATGGTGGGTTTTTATTTTTTTTTATTGCTTTCTTTAGTGAATCCTGAACTTTTCGGCTGACTGAGAACTACATCTGAACCCAAGTTTTCATACTACAAATATGACTGATTCTGTTTAATGAAACTTTATTTTCAGAACTTTCGATCCATAATAAGATACCTTATCATTTAACATACTTCGTTAATACCAACATTGTATGTTTAAAACTGAAGGCATTTTTCTTTTTTTTTTCTTTTTTTTTTAAATTAAATTTATTGAGGTGACAATTGTTAGTAAAATTACATAGATTTCAGGTGTACAATTCTGTATTACATCATCTATAAATCCCATTGTGTGTTCATCACCCAGAGTCAGTTCTCCTTCCATCACCATATATTCGATCCCCCTTACCCTCATCTCCCACCCCCCAACCCCCTTTCTAGAGGAGAAAAACAACCAATCACTTCACAAATCTGGATGTAGACATTACCTGCATTTTGGATTATAATTATTTGACAGCCTATAATCTTAGTTTAAATGTCTTTTTGATAAAAATTGAAGAAAAGTCTACACATAATATTTCCTACAATCATTATAGTTTCCACAAGCATGAATAATAATGATGCTTTGAATATGACACCTTATTTCTCCAAGAAAAAATAAAAACAAATCGCTTCTATCATTGTGCTTGCGTTTTAGGCTTTCCTGTGAAGTAAGAGCTACTTTCTGTAATAGGGAGAAAGTGAGTCAAAAATAATTAAGATTTTGCTCACACCACACACTAATTCTGGGTTCGAATTTGGAGTAGACCTCAGATTTCCTGACCCAGCCCAAGACCATATCAGAATTAGCAGTTTTGATTGACATTCGAAAAGCTGTGTAAATTTAAAGAAAGTTGTAGAAAATAAGTACTAGTTTCTGCATTACATTTTTACCTCTATATTTAATTAAAATTCACTGAGTATAAAATGTATTAGAGATTTCAGAAGGTAGACAAAGACACTAAGCTCCATATTTAGGGAGAAAAGGAAACAAAATATGTGGAGATTAGAAGAAAACATAAATAAAAAGCAAACTGTACTTGAGGATTGAGAAACATGGTATTTCAGTGAGGCCCATGTGGTTCCAAGTATGTGCTTTCACTGGGCGTAACTTACCCAAGAAATGAAGGGGAAACACTGAGACTGTCACTTTTTTTTACCCAGCATCAGTTTTCCCTTCCGTGACTGTTACCAATTACCTTCACTCAATTCAATAATCCTCATCAGTACTCTAGGAGTTCAGCTGGAAAGCAACCATTAAGGTTCTAAATATTGAGGTTTTGTGAAAGTAGCATTTTAAAAATCTTTTCAGCAGATCCCTGAATTATTCAAGAGTGTCAATTTCTATTCTCTTCATATTTCTTATATATGGGTCTTTTCTTCCATATGAAAGCATCTCTATTTGGTAAAAAAGCAAACTTAAAATGATTCTGTGATGTGGGAGACAGACTAAGAAAGTGGTTTAAAAATAGAGAAATTCATTTTCTTTCTTTAACGTTACATGTGTTGGTTACTAATTCCTGGCAATTTTCTAAACTTTTTTTTCCTTTTTTTTTCTCAGATTCTGTTTGTGGAAAGATTTGTCATTCTCCTTGAATTTCTCTCTGTATTCATCTTTTGCAGGGAGAGTTAGTCATCGGACATAATGAGGCTGTTTTCTGGGTCTGATGAGCTCTTAACTAGGGGATCCAGTCCTGCTCTTGAGTGTAGATTCTCCTACAATCTTGCAGGTGGTTTGAAAGTATGAAATCTCAGCTCTCTCTAATGATGTGGAGAATAGGTTTCTTGGAAAATGTGCTAGTTTTCTATTTGAATGGCTTATTCTGTTACCATGTTTCCCTGAAAATAAGACCTAACTGGAAAATAAGCCCTAGCATGATTTTTCCGGATAACATTCCCTGAACATAAGCCTTAATGCGTCTTTTGGAGCAAAAATTAATATAAGACATGGTCTTATTTTGGGGGAACCACAGTAGTTAGTGAAGAGAGATTTGCTCCTTTTGGGAGGGCATGTATAAGTTCAATAATTCAATACTCAATTTTAAGGGGAAAAAAGGCACAGAGGAAGTGAGGTATAAATTGTTTTGTAACACTTGAGACAACTTTAGAAGAAATAATGTCCCCTCTTTCTCACTGGGTCCAGAATATAATTGAGAGACAAATGCAGTTTCCATAATGTCTCCCTTTTGGATCCTGCAAGTGTCATGTTTGTACTTGCTTGAACCTGGAGAATTGCTTACGTGGCTTGAAACCCAAGAAAAACCATATCCTGGTAATTGACACAGGGGCCAATCGACTGTAACTTCTAGGGGTCCAGCTTTCTTGTTTGTTACTGTGTTTATTTTTATCATTTCTGACTTGCAGGTCATTAAGTAATCACTAAATATGGCTGAAAACCATGGGTAAGCAAGGAGCAAAACATTCTCTGACATGATCGATCAATCAGCTGATACAAATGTCCTTCCTCCTTTTTTTGTTTTCTTTTCATCCGGTTCCTTTTCCTCCCTCTCCCATTCATGCAGATCTTTGAGTTTTTTATTCTCTAACTCACACAGTGCTTCAGCATAAAGTTGGGCTTCTCTGGCTTATTGCTTGCAATTTAACTGCATGGATGCAAAAAGTGCTGGAGCAAAATGCACGTTAGGTTATTCAATAACACAAGGAATGTAAAGCGATTTCCTATCTCTTTGAATCAGGAACGTTAATTAATCATATGATGAGAATGCAACGTTCTATTTACCAGTGCAAGAGGCTGCCAAGATCTTTTTGACTTTAATAATTGCACATGCTGTAGTGGGAAGAAAAATTAATTTAGTTATTAAATCGGAGGGTGCTTTTTTTCTATCCTGGAGAAGCTGGAAAGTAGCCAGGCCATAACATTAATATTATGAGGGCTGGGATTTGGATTACATTTGTGAAAAGCTTTCTCCACCTTTATTTAAAGAAGAGTATAGAAAGAAGTGTTGGAATGGTACACAAAAGTTGCTTCTCACAAATGCTGATCACTAAACAAAGTTAGTAGTTTTTTTTTCCCTTTCAGTCACAAATTGATTGCAAAGGAATGGTGCAAGCAAAGATGACCCTCTCTGAAGGTGCAGATGTTGGCTTGAGGAAGTGCTTTATGCTGTGTCAACGATAGTCCTTCCATGGAATTGAGCAAGTCATCACAAAGAATAAAATTGCAGGTGAATGCAGGTCTCAGCATGGAGGCCATGGGTAAAGGAAAATAGGGGCCTTGCCATTGGACTTACTTGCGTCCCCAACTTTACACAAGTTTTCTCTCCAGCAGAAGTGTTTTTCTGATCCTTTCCCTTCTCTACTCTCAGCTTTCAAATTCCCACTTTCAAGAATTATCTCAAGGGCCTCTACTTGGCTCACCCTGCAATGATCCTTCTTCTTATTTCTCCCTCGTCCTTCTTCTTCCTCTTTCTCTTCCTTCCCTTCTCCTCCCGTTAGTGGAACTCAGTCTAATTTGTGGCCCTTGTTCAGACCCCAAACACCATACCATATATGCTCTATATTTATGTGTACAACACCTTTTAACTCCTAACTTCCTGAGGGAAATAGAGTCTTACTAATCCTTGCAATCCTACGTGTTACATACAGTCCTTTTGACACCTTGGTTTTTAACAATTACTCATTGTCTTCATTTGCAAAGGTGACAAAATTTGGTGTGGAAGTGGGGCTACCAGACCCAGCAATTTATTAGCAATATGTGTCCTTTATGAAGTCATTTAATGATCCTGGTCCTTACTGCTTTCATTGTTAAGAGTATCATTCCACAATCTCTTTGCGTTACAAATATTGCATGATCTAATACTGTATGCTTATTTTTATTTGGTCCATTCAAAGTACAGTGTTTTCCCCAAGACACCTAGACATTTTATTAGAACTAGTTTAATAGAAATAGAAAAATAGTTTAATAGAAATAGCTGAACAGAAAAGACAAGAACTGGAATTTAGGGGGAAGAGGGATTATGCAATTTGGTATATCATTTGTTACAAAATTTCGAATTTATATTTAGTGTTGAACATAACTTTTCTAGATTTTCTTTGTGTTTAATCATTCCTGAATTAACAAATTTGAGAATGACTAAGCATATACGCTAGAGAAAGGAGGAGCATCGGACTTTTTGAGGGGCGCCCTGAGTGCCGGCAACATAAAGCACTTAATAAATAAACAACCTTCACAAATGCATGCTAAATTAATAGATATAAGCTGTAATATATACACATATTAATGTTCATAAAAACATTATGTATGGAATATAATTGGCTTTTCTTTAGAAAATACAATGGTCAGAACTTTACTGTGAATGATATTCCAAAGGCAACACATCTTTAAACATGATTTGAGACCCTAACATTCTGCCATGGTCTGGTACGTGGTAAACAATGTTATCCCAAATCTCCTTCCAGCTCCTCAACCGCTCTTAAGCAGCCATCTTCACCTCCCACTGAACTTTGAAGGGATTGAAAGAACATAAGCATTTACCTGTAGCTAAAATTCCCACACTTCCTTCTCACAACACAAGTTTCCATACTTGTGCCCAGAGGAGAGATGGAAAGAAAGGAGGCACATCGGACTTTTTGAGGGAAGCCCTGAGTGCCAGCAACGTAAAGCACTTAATATATAAACAACCTTTACAAATCCAGACCCTGGGGCCAATAATTAAAGGTAGTGCTTCCAAACAAGTTTATTGGGATTACCTGTGAGAAGAGAATCACTGCTTTGAGCTTGTGAGATACTGTTGCATTCATTAAAAACTGACTGGCACAATCCAGACATAGGTAAGAAATAGGCTCATCCATATAAAGACAACTGATCTCTCACAACTGTGCAAAGTCAATTCAGTGAAGAAAGAAGAGGTTTTCAGTACGCGGTACTGGAAAAATTGGGTATCCATGTGCAAAAAAGATTAACTTTGAGCCATACCTTGTACCATATATAACATATCAATAGTTCTATAATCTATAAATCCCTCCCCAAAACATACAAAAACCCATTCCATCAGCCCTTACGGACTGACCATACAAGGGTGGAGTTGAGGAAATGTTTAAGCTGACAGCAACCATCCTACCAACATGCAGTGAAACAAGAAGGTAGGTAGGGCTTATTGGATGAAGGAGACTGAGAAGTTGGAGTGTTTGGGAAAAGTTGAAGATAAGTGTGTTATCAGAAATTGGGCAGCATCGATAGGGTGATTTTGTAAAGGTAATAACTGTTTGAGCTGGTGAATTGTTGGTATTACTTGCAATCAACCAAGACCCATGAGAATACACCCACACTCATTAGTGCATCTCTATTAGCTAATATAGCCAATCAGAATACAGCATACGGAGTGACTTTTAGACTACAGTAGAAACAGATATTTTATCAGGTAGGCAGGATGTATTTAAGTGAAAACACTGGGGATCCGACAGATTTATAGTTCAGTTATCCTGAAAGTTGATAATCCATCAACCTCTTATATCTGGAACATAGATAAGAGTGATAAATCTAGTTAAAACTGGTCACCTAGTAGACAAATTCAACTCACAAAGTCCAGGAATTAAAATTCGTTTACTACTTAAAAGAAAAGCCCTCAGGTTTCAGGGCTTATTTTTATACACTCTACACACAATTCTAACAAGCCTGGTAAAGTAACTGGGTCTTAGAATCAAGAAATGAAAGAGAGGAGATATACTTCTAAGAATAATTACATTGACAACAGCAAATGACAGCTAACATCTTAGTTCAAGAAAAGAATTATGAAATACAGAAATAATCACTAAAAATGAACTTTTCTAGACCTTTGAGTAAGAATGCTAAGTTCCATTTAGAATTCCTCTGTTTTAGAATATCAAGCAATGTACGATGTGTTTTAAATATTTTAATTCAAATAAATTTCTGAAATGTTGCTTATAAGGAGTAAACTATTATTTAGAAAGCTGTTAGGCTAAAAGATTATTCTCTGAGAGTTCTAGATAGCCAGTATTTTAGTTTATATCATTCACTTTTTTTGCAACCCATTGTTTCCTATCATAAAGATAAATGTTAATAAAAAATACTCAGAAATATAAATAATTACAAAATGATTTATAATCACATGGGATAATATTTTTGCAAATTACTTTGTTAAGCAAAATCACTTCTGATTTTTTTTAATTCCTTATTCTCACTTTAGTATTTTTAAAGGGTACTAAATCTAAATATTTTGATAATCGAATATCTTGTTCTAAATTCAGTATCATGTGTAAAGACTTTTTATCAACTTCTTAATCAATAAACCTATTTTAGGCGTTTTTATGCACAAAGTATCAGTCCCTGGGAGTAATTTGAGTAGATTTAATATGCTGTGTGTAGACTTAAAGACTCACCTTATACTTTGAAAGTCAGGACACAGCCATAAAAAGACAACTAAGGAAAAAATAGGGGGTTCATGAATGAAATAGACAATATATATGCTGGAGGAATCAGAAAGAAGTCACTGTATTTAGAGACATGGAACTCAAAAAACATCAAACCCACCCACCTCTATCCACATTGCTGCAAATCCCATTTCAATTTATACGTGGAGTAAGTAAGGAAAAAGCAACCAGTGGAAATCAAGAGACCTTAGTTTTATTTCTTATTCTATATAATTTTGGACATGCTATTTAACACATAGGATTTCAATTCCGAAAATCCAGAGTTAAAGCAAATGCTCCTCTCATGCTAAAAATATACATTTCTATTGACTTCCACTAAAACTAATAGTTTTCTGACATTAACACCTCTCTATTCATATAAATAAGTTAGTTGGAAGAGAGTAATTTGGGGAACTTGTAAAAGCCACTTACATGCATGATTATTTAGTTATGTTATCTCTAATATGGACATGGTATCACCTTCTTTGCCTAAAGACAGGAGATGTGCATGGTTTCAAGGTCACTTTCAGGTCAAGGACCTGTGGGTCTATGAAATCCTGAACTTCATGATCATGAACAAGGTTCTTGTTCAGATGTATGGTATGGAAAAATATATTCTTAAAATGATGTTTAAGAAGACTACTGCTTCAATGGTGATAATAGCTCCTGATTTTCTTAGTTGAAATAAAACTAAAATATTGGCAAATTGCTTGAAAGAAATTTGCCGTATAATACATTAAGGGACAATATACCAAGCACACCTAAAAGCAATATCCTATGCCTTAAAATTTTTCGCTCCTCTCTTCTTCTTTCCTCGCCTCCATTGTAGGGAGTCAGTATACTTGCATATCTCTTAAATTACATTAAAAGGATCTAGGTGCCAACAGAGAGAATGCAGTGGAACATTAACCCAAATTTGTAACCATAGTATAAGATAAACATTTTTTTTTTAACTTAAAGTTGATTGGGGTGACAATTGTTAGTAAAGTTACATAGGTTTCAAGTGTACAATTCTGTAATACATCATCCATGTATCACTTTGTGTGCTCACCACCCAGAGTCAGTTTTCCTTCCATCACCATATATTTGATCCCATTTACCCTCATCTATCACCCCCCTCCCCCCTTATTGTCATGAAATACAGTTGTATTTCACTGTATGCAAAGACACCCAAAATGAAAAATTGAAGTTTTGTAGATCAAATTCCATTGCAAATTTACATTTCAAAATTAGTATTCTGGAAAGGTAAATAAGTGATATTGGAAATGCTATTTAAAAACTGCTTAAAACTAAGCAATAATTGCCTTCTTTGTTTTTTAGGAAAATTTGGATTTAAAAATATCTGATTTATTTAGAGTTAGAACCATTTAATAAAAAAATGTCAGAGCCTATTATTAGCCCCATACATCAAACCGCAAAATGTCTGAAACATGTAGTTTGAGTCAACAGGCCTCAAGAAAAGAAGTAGGGGTGAAAAAAGTCCCCAGCCACACCATTTCAATTGTCACAGGACTGGAGGGTTCCCCTACCTGTAGCCTGTATTCTAATAACAAATTCATATGATGAAGCCACATCTGAATGGTGTGGATGAAAGGGAAAGATGACGGGTACAAGGAACATTTTACAGTTGAGCAGGGTATTAATATAGCTCTCTGATTTTAATTAAGGAAATAGATAATTAACTCAAAATAAAGTTATTTAAAATATTTATAACATCATACTTAAAATAAAACTCAAAGAGCACCCTCAGAGGGGATCTTATATAGGTGCATGCTGGTTTAGTAAAACAGATGTGAAATTGTATGAATTTAGATATGCAGCTCTCTCTCCACTAAATTCTAATTGAGTGACCGGTGCCATGATACTTACACTTTCTGATTCACTTTCCTCATCTGTAAAATGGGGCATCTATACAGGATTGTTGGGAGCAGTCGCTGTGACGAGATTTGAACCTTAGACACTTCCTTCAGATTTCTTTACCACCTAAGTAAAAAACTCCCATTGAAGCCGCAGTCCTCCAATCTGACACTAAATTCTATCATCTCAGAGATAATGCTGGATAAATGGTCTCCCATATTTCCATGCATAAGTTATACTTTTCTAATCAACCAGTGAATTAAAGAAAAAATTCAATATACCCTCGCATTTTCTAGCTTGCCTTCTATTTTTCTCCCTTCCTTCCCCTTCCCTTGAGAAATAGTGTCTGGAAGGAATATTCAAGTCTTAATATTGTAGACAGAAACCTGTGTTCTAGTGATACTTTGTTTCCGTTGGTTTGTTTGTTTTGTTTCTGGTAATATTTTCTTGACTAGCCATAAAATATTCTGAGTTCTATGAATCTAAAATATCAATGTGATATCTTGACAAATGACCCCTAGGTTATAAACTCGTGTGTGTGACATAAGCTAATGATAAAACAATTTGATGGTGGTCAGAAAAATTGCGTTCTAGCCTTGGTTCTGTCATTAACATTCTGTGAGACCCTGAGCAAGTCTCAGTGATTCTGGTGACAATTTCCTCAACAGAAAATCCTATTTGGACTAGTAACTGAATGGCCTTTAAAGTGTCTCCAGTTTTAAAAGTCTAGGAGTATATGAGAAATACCATAGAAAGGCACTTATTCAGTTAATAAAACTACAAAGTATTTGAAAAGTTATGCCTTGTTCAAATCACGTGTAGGAATCCTGAACTTTCCGTTTGACACTAAGGTTGATGACGAGATTGACATTTCAGTGAGACTGACATCTTTATGACATCGAACAAATATTCTAGTAGAGACCAACTCTCTGCAAGTAGTTAATGCGTCTCAACTGTTCTTACATCAGAAACGTTGTATGGTCTTTTTCCCCCCAATGTTTTAATTCCTGTATATTTTCAATTTATTATTTTAATAAAATTATTGAAAAGTTAAAAGTTCCAAAGGATTTTCCAGCTTTATTGAGGCATAATTGGTCTACCAAAAACTGCACATAATTCATGTATATAATCTGGTGAGTTTGTGTACATGTACACACCTGGGCGAGCATCACCACAATCTAGGTAATAAACATATCTGGTATCCTCTTAAGAGGGAGAAAGAGAACATCGACCCAGCCAGAGAGAGACACTTGGGATGAACCATCCTTCAGGGAAGGTTGTTGGTCTCCATGCTCCTGGCAGTAGAGTCACGGGGAATTTGTCATCCTGAATGTGACCTTGCCACGAGAGAGTTAGTTGACTGTGTGTTACTTGATCCCTAGTGTGAGGGCCCCTGAAGATCCAGTTGACCAAATGTTCTTATAAAAGGAAAATCATTTAGATTTGCTGTTATCTACGGCCATGATGTTTATTCTCTTCAATTGACGTAGTAGAAATAGGAGCTAGAAGGTCTCATTTCAATCCCTGGCCTTTCAAATACTGTATTGATGATCTTAGGAAAAAGTTAACGTCTGATCCTCAGTCATAAAATTTGTAAAAGAATGATAACAACTATAACATAAAGTATATTTGAGAATCAAAAGCTATCGTAGACATATGGATATATTGTGAATACTCTGAAGACAACACAAAAATCAGAAGTATTATTACCGTGTTTACCTGAAAATAAGACTGGGTCTTGTATTAGGGTTGTTCCAAAAGATTCATTAGGGCGTATGTTCAGGGGGTGTCATCCCCGAAAAATCATGCTAGGGCTTATTTTCCGGTTAGGTCTTATTCTCAGGGAAACATGGTATTTTCCTGGGCTGGCTTCCTTCCCACAGTTAAATAAAAGCATTAGTTGAAATCATTGCCCAGCTATGATTTGCTCATTTATTATTTCATGAATATAATACGAGGTAAATTACCCTGTGCACATTAATTTTGTAATAATCTGTACTTTGGGGAGCAGACATTGCTTGTGTCCGTTTACACAAAATATGTGAACAGACCATAACGTGAACTTAGGAAGTTGAGGAAGGTAGAGAGCTAGTGAAACGATAGTGCTTATCTTTGTCCTACCATCGTTGTCACTAAAAATAAACAAAGAAACCAAAAAACAAAATGAGGAGACTATATACTAGGCAGCCAACAGGCATAAGAGGGAGCGCTGTCTTGATAAGTTGTAGAGAAACAGCTTTATAGCCCGCGGCTCCAAATTCTCGCTCTAAGAAAAGAAACATCACTACCTTATAGGGCTGACGGAATGGTTGGGTTTGTGCTGCCTAGACATTTAGTTTTGGGTCAAGAGTCCCACTGCTTTCCTGAGGTTCTGCGTGAACAAGAGCCACACTGCACATCGGAGATGCTCTGAAAAATGGCTGAGCCTTGAAGAAACTCTCCGTCTGGAAGGCAGATTGTACAAAGCAGCCTGTTACGCAGCTGCTGTGATTAACAGCATAAACTGACAAAAATAATCATTGACATTTTGGAAACATAGTCTAAAAGATCCCATTTTCAGTGTGATGTTGAAAAGCACTTTTTGTTATCTCAACATTATTTTGGAAAACTTTAGGAAGATGGCTTTGGTATTTTTTATCCCCAGGTTGTTTGTTTTTCACATAGGAAAACACATTGTCCCTTCTGGTTTGTCCTGAGAACAAATTACTCTAAAATGGCTTAGAGAATGTGGGAGATTGCTTATCTTGCTGTATTTAATAGAATAATACAAAACTGTAAGCTTTGACTACTTAATAAGGAAAAGATCTTCTGCCATCATGTGGAATGTTGGAGAATCTTCCCTTGTTTGATGTTTTTGTTCCTTTGCTGGCTTCTGTGTGAAACACACTGAATTTCCTGAGAGAGGAGTAATTATTGTTACCACAAATAAAATGTTTAAAAATCTTGATAACTTAGATTCTGTCTTTTCCATGAGGCAGATTTAAGGAAAAAAGAAGAGAAGCCTTGCAACTAAGCAAAAAAAATCACACAAATTAGAGGTACAAAATACCTTTTATGTAGTCTCTCTTTATTCCACTGGAGAATTTTTTTTTTTAACTGGGAAAATATTTGCCAGTCTGTCTCACTGACTGACTGCCTACACTTTATTGTGCTTTTTTCTTGGGATATTATTTCGTAGCTATACGTAGTTTTTTGCAGTATCATTCAGTGCTACCAGCACTCATTTTTCTCTTGGCATCCATCTCAGCATAGTTATTAAATACATCTCTCCATTTCTCTCTCCCAGATCTCTCGCTACATCTCTTCAGTTATATTCAGGGGTGTGGCAAGAATGACCCACTTTTCTCTAATAAAGGTTAGAGACATCATCAGCTAGCTTGGAAAAGCCTCCTGCTGATAAAATGATAACATTTGACTCTACCTGCCACCCAGGGGCTAGTTTCAAAGGAAAATTTTGACCAAGCTGTCATTCATGCTTAATTTATATGCTAGAAAGAGCCTTAACCAGATGCCACAAATTTCTTGTTGAAGTGATTCAACATATTCCACAAGTAATGTAATCACCTCTCATATGGGAAGAGCAGTGCGAGGAATGCAATAAGGAAAGGAACAGCATTAAATGAAAAGGAGAATGGGTCCAAATTACCCCTTATTATTGGGGTGAAAAACATAGGATATCTGCAGCAGGAAAGACATTGTTAAGAACTAGTGCTGATTTTGCAAGTACCATTTTAAAAAGAAATTTCCAGTTTTTCATGGAGGAATATATCTGTATGTGGTAGGACTTACGTGGCAGATGCAATTTTTCACTCCTTCATCTAATTTTCCACATAGATTCATCTCTCTTTCCTCCTTTAAATACCTTATGGGAAACTCACTTTTCCCCTGAATTATAGAGTTCTAGGAATGAAGGAGTTAACCCTATTTCTTTAAGTGAGGGGAAAGTTGTTTGCTGCAAATACATCTCAGTAGCCGAGGAGAAATGTTCTGCTAGATTAGGTTGATGGAAAAACTCCACTGATAAAGAAGGAAATGAAGGAGAAGTACCTGGAACCATTTCCCTCATCCTCTCTAGAAGTCTGTGGTCAATCCATCATTTTCAACTACTGCACACAACTCACATTTTCAATGGGGTCTTCTCCAGATAAATTCCACATGATTCACATTATAAATACCCAATTCCCTTCCTTCTTTAAACACATACAATATATTTTTAAATACACCTGTGAACATGGTGTGTGTGTGTGTATGTGTGTACATGTTTTCCTCTAGAAGTGACTGCACCGAATTTATGACAACTGACATGATTGGAATAAAGCATGGTTATTCAAATTTCGTTCAGTCTATCAAGTTCTCCCTCCAGCCCTATGTACACCTTCTATGTCTTCAGGACACTGTCAGCCACTGGCACACAGAAATACTTGTGATGCTAGTTCCCAAGGATTTATCAGGTGGGACTAATAAATGTGAAGCAATTGGTTGACAAGTTTATGGAGGGCTTTCTTCTTGGCATATTTTACAGAATCAAGTTCAATGTCTGTTACTATAATAGGTGCAGGAGAATAACAATTTATCAAGCAGAGGGGACTTTCTCCATTGAGAGTTCTTACAATTATTTGTCCATCATGGAGTTCTGACCACCAGGCATGAAGCTGATCTGTATTTGGAATATATCCTGTTGCTTCAGCTCTTACTAATGCTTTCTATCTGGAATCTTTAGTTATAAGCTAAGTTTCTCAGAGTCAAGGGTGAAATCCTCTCGACTTTGAGTTATGTGTGTATAGTGTGCAGTACAGTGTTACGGTCACTGGAGATCCTCAGTGTGTGTTTATCGCAGTGACTGTGTGATAAAGAGCCAAGAAAAAGTGCACGGGTGCTGCAGAATTGCTTGGGCAAAGGGGAGGAAGAGCAAAGAAGGGAACTATAAAACACACAAAGAAATGATATAGGAAAGGGCAAGTTGTTGATATGTGTTGTCATTGCTATCACAATGAGACCCATTTAAATAGAAGTTTATAGATAGGAATTTGGTATCAAGTCAATTTACTCTGTGCTCCAGAGTCATTCTTGGGTAGTGAAATATTTGAAGACACCCTCTATTTTTGACATATAGCTTTCTGACTTGGACTGATAAAGCCAGAGGACAGAGATCTTTCCATTCTCTTTCTTTAGTTCACAATGAACATAATAATTGTGCCCACGAATAATTAGTACTCATTGAGATGATGCCCACTTGTCCTGGGTTCTTTATTGTTTGCTGGTGTGGTACCAGGATAGTTTTAAGTTTTCTTAGTTCACACACTGACAAGTTGTCAATGGACATCCCTAAGAGTAAAAACAATAATTTTGCTTTTCTGCGTCATAAATCAGAACATAAACCCTGGGATACTCAGGATGTACAATTATCATTTCTGGAAACTGTAAGAATCACACAGCACTCAGGAAGATAGGGACTTCCTCATTTATAACGTCATTAACTTAAAATTGTAGATTTCTACAAGTTTTTTCCTGATGTCAACACAAATAAATCAGTGTTATTATATTAAAAAAATCCAGACCAAAACATTAACCTGAGTTATTTGTACACATTCATAGATGAAAAATAAAGCATAGAAACCAAGTGAGTCTCCATGAAACAATTGTTACTTTGACATGTTTAAGTGAAAATGACAGCATTTTTTATGGTATGTTAGGATGCGTTTAACTAAATAAAATTGCAAATTATTTTGAAAGACAAGAGAGCAAAATTTAACTGTAAAATGTAACACAATCTTCATGGATGGCCTTTTGAGGTACTCAGTGCTTACTATTTTTTAGATATTTTTTTCTTTTAAGAGCTGCTAGGGCAATTACAGTAACGTAGAGATTTTCAGATGTGACATTGATGACAAAGAGTGATCTGGCCAACTTTTCTTAGATAAGCTCTGTAAGAAATATAGTCTGCTGGATTTTTTACTTTTTGGAATACAGCACAGAAAATACCTATTGATTTCTATGTGGCTGTTTCCTTACCTCAGAGAATTTGTAAAAGTGTCTAAATTCAGCATGGGTGTGTGTGTGTGTGTGTGTGTGTGTGTGTGTGTGTGTGTGTGTGTGTGTGTGTAAGCGTGCGCGCGCCCACACGGGAAGAATTGGGCCTGATTAAAAGAGAACTGGAAATAAAGTATGAAAGGAATACATACATTGCTGTTGTTTTCTTTTTCAATGCTACGCAGGCCATGAAGTAAAGACTTAGATTTTCCTCATTATTAGTCCTGAAGACGGGGCATAGAAAGGCAAATTAATTATAAATAACATTTTCTTCTTAGTGTTCTTTAGACGTTAATTTGACAAGTGAGATGGCCTATGCTGTATATCAAAGGTTTTCTAGTTTAAGTCAATAAACAAGCTGGAATATTTCAACTGCGATTATACTATGGAGCACACACATTTACAGACCGACAGTCACAGCTCCAGCAGCAACTGCCATTGTGTCTTATCTGCCATCTCCCAAAGATAAATAACAAGGCCAATAAGAAGCATTTTATTTAGTAGTACAAAATGCCTCTGGGCTATTCCCAGTTTTCACAACTACTGTCTAAATGATTTTGAAGACTTCAGATTGCATTGTTGTGGCAAAGTTCAAAGGCAAAGTTTACCATTAGGAAAGTAAGAATCACACAGTGACCTGGAATCAGTACAGGAATGTTCTAGAATTTATGTTGAAGCAAGCCCTTGGCAATGTGTGGGGTTGTGTGTACTTTTGGAGTGGATGCTAACACAGTTGTTTTCAGAACACTGTGTGCTTCAGCTCAGAATTGTTAAGGAATGATAGCCAAGTAACAGGTAATTGGAATTTTGAGTGATGTTTTTAAATTTAGTTTATGATTGTCACAAAACGGAACAAATAATTATCTTGGAGCCTGTGTACAAAGATAGCTGTATTTGCAAAAAAATGAAAGTTAAATCTCTGGTGACAGAGAAGATAGTGATGTGCTGAGTCACTTATTTAATAGTTAAATTTGAGTTAATTAATTTTCAGTGAGAAATTTTAGATGCTGGGAGAGTAAGGATGAAAGATTAAAAAGCTCACAACTAAATAGGGAGAAGGAATATGTAAATGAACAACTGCTATAACAGAATATGTGTAAGGAATCTGGAGAGACAAAGCGAGCCGTTGATTCTGCCTAGAAATAGTTATGGGATGGCTGGTCATGGAAAGCTGTGTTGTGAATGAATTATTTTATTTATGGTTCTATCTATCTATCTATCTATCTATCTATCTATCTATCATCTATCTATCTATCATCTATAAGGTTTCAATCAGAGAAGAACAGCCAGTAGGAGGTACATATTCAGAGATATTACATTATGAAGGTGAAATAAGCCAGACACCAAAGGACAAATATTGTTTGATTACACTGATAGGCACCACCTAGAAGAGCCCCATTCATTGAGGTAGAATGTAGAATAGAGGTCAGCAGGGGCTGTGGGTAGGGAACGGAGAATTAGTGTTCAGTGGGTATAGAGTTTTTGTTTGGGAAGATGAGAAAGTTCTGGAAAGGGATGGTGGAGATAGTAGACCAACAAAGTGAAAGTGCTTAATGCCAGTGTACTGTACACTTTAACAGAGTTAAAACGGTAAATTTTTTATTATTGTGCATATTTAACCACAATAAAAACAAACAAACATGTTTTGTCTTCTTTAATAAAAAAGACTTATTGCAAGGCATTGGTTTATGATATTGTGAGGGTTGGCTAGGCACATCCAAAGGCCATAGGGCGGGCAGGAAGGAGGGGATGAGCTGGAGCTCCGGGCATGGGCTCAGGGAGGGTCCACAGGTAGGATCTGTTCTTCGTCAAGGAAGTCTCAGTACAGCTCTCATGGCTCTCAAATGATTTAGTCAGGCCCACCCAGATAGCTAGGATAATCTGCCTCATTTAAAGTCTATTGATCATACACATTAATTGCATTTACAAAATTCTTCAGGATGACACCCAGTGTTCAATTTATTAGATAGGGACTGTAGCCTAGTCAGGTTGACCGCCACATCATACTTCGAAAAATATCTTGGTGTTACCTAAGGAACAGGAGATACAAGTAGACAGACGCTAGTGTATGCTGTCTGTGTCTCTTTATTTGAATGTTAGCGTATTCACATAAAAAAATTTTACATCAATTATTCATATGTTTTATATGAGTCGTGTTGTTTTCCAACGGCCATGAAATCTAGTTGATAGTGTGTCTTTCTCTAAGCTTTGCTTGTTTGTGTTTGACAGTCTGTGTTTACACACATATTATGGCCTTTCTCTAAGTTATGAAATATTTGGAACCAGTGATTGCCTTTTTTTTCTTTTGTAACCACACATGGCGTATTTAAATGCTCTTCACATTGTTATTTACAAAAAGTAGTTTTCTATATGGCACTAAGTTCAGGAGATGATTTTCCCCAACTAAACCCATAAGAGATTAACAACTGTCAATGCATAATCAAGCTTACATGATATTACTTTTATAAAGTCCTTATAATTTGTTATTTTAAAATATATTTTTAAAATTAACAGCTTTACTTAAATATACTTGGCAACAAGAAACTGCACATTTAAAATATCCCATTAAGCTTTGACATATGTATGCACCCATGAAACCATGACCACAGTTGAGAGTAGATATACCTGTTACCTCCAAAAGCTGGCTCATGCCTCTTTGTAATTCCCCTTCACCACTTTCTCCCCATCCCCCTGACAACTACTGGTCTCACTTCTAGCGTATTTTATTAATCTTTCAACACCTATGCCTAGCCCAATGCCTGACATACAATAAGCCCTTAATGTGTGTTTTTTGAACTGAGCTGAATTATTCTGGGTCCTGAGTGAGTACATGAGGCTAGTGTACTCCTCCTTTCAAATGTGAATGCTTCACCTTTTACATAAAGAATAAAAACTCATTTCAAAAATTGTCTATTTGGTTATGCAACAGAGTGGATTTTTTCCAAAATATACATCTCTAGTTATATCCTTTGACATTAAAACCCTACTTTTCTGTGGTTTTTCTCTTCTATTTTGGCTTATAATTGGTATTCACTTGATTTATAAATCCCGTTGGCATTATTCTTCTTAAATAAAGGCATTTTGTCTATCTAAATTAAATCTCATTCACTTGATTTTCTTTTACATCTCAAACTCTCAAGATCCATCTGTAATTTTTCTGTTTTTAACTTTCTAGTCTTGAGTATGTAATCTCCTCATTTGCAATCATCTCTAGGGTTTACTGAGGGTTTTTTTTTTTTCCATCTTCTTCTTCCCTTCAACATATTAAAAGGATATTGACCATAGGATTAGTTACCTTTTGAAATCTCTGCTTAATTTTTTGGTTATTGTCTTTTTTTGTTAGTTTCAGCAGTACAAAACAATATCATTGGTAGACATTTACATTCTTCACAAAGTGATAACCTCCCTCCCTCATCTACTACCCCTCTGACATCATATATAGCTGTTACGATTCCATTGACTCTATTCCCTGTGCTGTACTCTACATCCCGTGACTACATATATATTAAATTATAGTCGTCAGTATGTAGGTATCTCAAAAAATTGAAAATGGAACTACCTTGTGACCTAGCAATTCCACTCTTAGGTATCTATTCAGAGAAATGTTTTGGTTATTCTTGACTATTATCATCAGGATTCACTATTTTCATTACCGAAGCATGGTTATGCTTCATGAGTATAATAAAGTAAAAAGGTCCTTACTTGTTTGTATTTCAGAAAGAAGGTGATTAATTCAGCCGAAGTTGGCCTGGACCTAGGATACCACCAGAGATGACCCTCCCCTCCAGAGAAGCACTGTCTTCAACCTTCAAGACTGACTGACTATGACTACTGAGTTACTAGATTGAAAAGAAAATGTCAGTGCCCTTTAGCACCAATTGTTCATTTTAAGGAGGATGTGACTTTCTCCAGCAACACTAAGGGCAATTAGTGTTTCTAATTCATAATTTACAATTGCTACAAAACATATTTTCATGCTAGCTTTGTATGTATTTATTCACATTATGGATTATCAAATTTGCTCATGTATGGTGCTTTTTACTCCCTAGAAAACCAAGAGATACATAATCCCTACAGGGAATATCATGTCCCATCAACATTCTCACCAAAGCAATAACAACTTTTTATCAAAATTCTATTAGTTCAATTGTAATTTTAAATTCAAGCATTTTAAAATGATAGCTGTAATTATACATATTATTTCTAATGTTTGGAGGAACCATTTTTGTGGGACTAACAATGCTCCCTGTTATAACAAGAATTCCCTATGTGCTATGAAATCACATGACTCCAGTGCAGGTTCAATGTTTTAATCTATTTCTTTCCATGTGGCAATAGAGGCTGAAACTTATAGAGGAAAAGAAGTATATCAGCTAATAAAACATGCTTATGAGAGAGAAAAAGCAAATGGTTCCTGTGGGAACTGAATGGGATAATGCATCTGAAATTATTCACAAAATATCAAATAATAGGCAAATGTAAAAAATTATTACTAGTCATTCTCACTCTTAGTTTCCAGTCTGGAGGCAAGTACCCCGAGCTCCTCTTTCTCATGAGGGCGCCTCAGCAAATTAAAATTATATTAATCATATATTAATGTAAAAAGTTAATAATAATAACAATGCACTAAGTAATAATGAAAAGTATACATGCTATCGAGAAGCTTGTTTTCATATATATATTTATCAATATTTCTAATACAGTCACAATTCAGTTAATAAACAAGATATTTATTAAGTCGTATCAGACACTCTGATTGACACTGACTTAAGTATGCAAATACATGGTCCCGATATTTGGGGAAATTACAGTCTGTTGGGAGTAGATAGATTAATTCATGATGGTTGTAAATAGACGATAACATGATGTGGTAACACATTTTTCTCATTTACCAGATGTGCTCAGTAGTGCCAAAATAAATACTGAACACTACCAAAATGCCCGTTTCCCTAATAGGCTCTGTGGGGATGTAATATTGAACAAAAATCCAGGATCTTCAGGCAAAAGGAAATGATTTTGGTAAGAAACTTAGATCTACATAAATGCAGAAGTACATCGGAAAATGGATAAATGAGCACAAAACAAAATCATCTAGTGTTCTCATTCTTACTTGAACTAAAAGGTAACTATTTAGTTACAAGTAGCAATATATAGTGGGATTATATTACATGGATAAGTGAAATGCGTGTCAAAATGGATGGGAATGAGGAGTTTGGAATAGTCTCTTAAAAGACACGGGCACTAGCTGTAAATCAGTATAGTGTAATTTGAAGGTGGAGTTAGATTACATAGTAAAACCCTGAATTGTAAACTCTAGAGCAATCACTACAGTTTTTAAAGAAGTATATTTGATAACATAAGAAAGGAAACAAAATGGAATCATATACAATGCTCAATTAAACCAGAGACATAGAGAAAAAGGGAAAAAAGAAACAAAGAACAAATGCAACACATAGAAAATAGGTACAAACATGATAGATGTATTACTAATGACTTTAAATGTGAATGGTCTAAACATACAAAGATTGTCAGAATGGATTGAAAACAAAACAAAACCCATTGACTTTAAATGAAAAAAGACTTAGGTTAAATATAAAGGGAATGAGAACAATATACCATGCCGACACAAACCAAAAAGAAACTGGAGTAACTATATTAATTGCAGATAATGCAGACTTCAGAACAAAGAAGATGATCAGGTATAAAGAGTGAGATTATAAAGTAATAAAAGTATCGATTTTTAAAGAAGATATAGCCATCTTAGACTTGTATGCATCTAACCAGAACTGCAAGGAAAAATAAACAAATCTATTACATCCCGAGGCAGAAAATCAGGAACGATGTGGATGGCCGGGCTTATCAATCACTTATCTGACTGACTTTTATGCAAGACTATCTAAGAAGTAGCAAACACATTCTTCTCAAGCTCGCATGGAACATTCACCAAGATAGACCATATTCTGGGGCACAGCACTCCTCAATAAAGTGAATAAAACAGATGATTATACAAATTATATTCTCCTACTACAATGGAATTAAACTAGAAATCAATAACAGAAAGACAGGTGGAAAACCCTAACACCTAAACATTTAAAGAGCACATTTCTAAATAACCCATGGATCAAAAAAGGAGTCTCAAGAGAAATTTAACAATATTTTGAACTAAATGAAGATGAAAAACATCAAAATTCGTGGAATGCAGAGAAAGTAATGCTTAGAGGGAAATTTATGGCATTAAATATTTACAGAAGAAAAGAAAAAAGATTAAAAAAATCAATCACCTTAGCTTCCACCTGAGGAAACTAGAGCAAGACGAGTCATTTAAGCCTAAAGCAAGGAGAAGATATAATAAAATAACAGCAGAAACCAATGGAATTGACAAAAAGAATAATAGAGAAAACATAAAAAAGCAAATTGATTCTTTCAAAAGATTTTTTTAAATGTGATTTTAAAAAGGTTTTGATATGTCCATATCTGTCCCTGATATGCCTCTAGCCAAGCTAACCAAGCTAACGATATCTTTCATGAATATAGACGTAAATTTTCAATAAAATATTGACAAATTTAATCCAATAATGTAATATATATATGTATATACATATATACATATATATATACATATATATGTATGTATATATATATATATATATATATATATATATATATATATATATATACCAATTAGAATTTATTCCAGATATACAAGATTGGTTCAACATTGAAAATCAATCAATGTAAACTACCATATCAATAGGCTAAAGAAGAAATATCATTTGATCCCATTGATTACTGCTGAAAAAGCATTTGACAGAATGCAATACATTCATGATTAAAATCTCAGCAAAAAAAGTGGCACTTTCTCAGCTTGAAAAAACCTACAGCTATCATCATACTTCATTCATGGTGAGATGCTTTCCCCTTAAGATAGAGAAAAAGGCAAGGATGTTTTCTCTCCTCAGTCCTATACAACATTATACTGAAAGTCCAATCTAGTGAAGTAAGACAAAGAAAAAGCAATAAAAGGTTTACAAAGTGGAAAGGAAGAAATAAAAATTCTTTATTCACAGATGACATGATTATCTACATAAAAAATCCCAAAGCATCTACAAAATATTCCTCGAATTAATAATTGAGTACAGAATGGTCACAGGATAAAAAGTTAGTATACCTAGTCAAGTGATTTCCTACATACCAGCAACAAACTGTTGGAATTTAAATATTTTTAAAATATACCATTCACAGTAGCACACCCAAAATAGAATGCTTAGGTATAAACCTAACAAAATATGTATAGGATCTATATGCAGGAAACTGCAAAACACTGATGACAGAAGTAAAAATAACAAGATCTCGATAAATGGAAAGATATTCCATGTTCATGAATTGAAAAACTCAATATTGCTGAGATGTCAATTCTTCCCAATTCATCCATATAGTCAATGAAATGCCAGTATAAATCCCAGCAAGCTATTTAGATATTAACAAGCTGACTCTAAAGTTTACATCAAAAGGCAAAAGACCCACAATAGCCAACACAATCTAAAGAAGAATAAAGTTGGAGGACTCACACTACCCAATATCACGACTTACTATAAATCCACATTAATCAAGACAGTGTGGTATTGGTGAAAGAATAGACACTCAGATAATGCAACCAAGAAGAAAACCCATAAATAGAATTATACAAACATTGTCAAATGATCTCTGAGCAAAGGAGTAAAAGCATTTCACTAGAGAAAGGATTATATTTTCAGGAAATGATGCTGGAACAATAAGATGTTCATATATAAATAAGGGAAACTAGATACAGACCTTACACTTTTCAAAACTTAAATAAATGATATATCATAGGCTTAAATATAAAAGGCAAATTGATCAAACTTCTAGAAGAAAACATAGGAGAAAAATCTGTTACCTTGGGTTTTGGAGATGAGTTTTTAGATATGACACAAAAAGTACAATCCTTGAGAGAACAAAGTGGTAAATTGGACTTTTAAAATTATAAACTTCTTTAAAACTCTTACCTGATGAAGGATTTGTATTCAAAATCAACAAATAACTCTTAAAACTCACGAGTAGAAAACAAACAAAAAAGATCCGAATAGGTGCCTCATCAACAGAAGACAGACAGATTGCAAATAAGCATATGAAATGATATTCAACAACATTTGCCATTAGAGAAATGCATATTATAACAAGAGACCACTACTCACCTATTAGAGTGCCTAACTCCCTATTTTAAAACATCAATACCTATTGCTGGCAAGGATGCAGAGCATAGGAAGTTTCATTCATTGCTGGTGGGCATACAAAGGGGTAAAACCATGTTGGAAGAGATCTGACAATTTTTAACAAAGCTAAACATAGTCTTACCATATGATCCAGCAATCCTGCTCCAAACTGAAGTACTCTGGATGAATTGTAAATGCATGTTTCTAAGTGAAAGGAGCCAGTCTGAAAAGGCTGTGTAATTCTATTTATATGCTATTCTGAAAAAGGCAAAACTATAGATATGGTACAAATCAATGGTTTCCAGGAGCGCTTGGGGAGGTAGGTGGGATGAGTGATGCACAGGAGATATTTTAGAATGGTGAAACTATTTTGCATGATACTGTAATGGCCAATACGTGACACTATACATTTGTCAAAACTCACAGAACTTTACAATAAAAAGAGAGAACCTTAATATGTGCCAATTTAAAAAATCATTCAGGAGGTCAGATCTTAGGATTAAATGCAGAATGGCATGAAAGCCTCTAGCTGTATTATATGGAAATGTGTGAAACAACCTCACTGAAGGGGAGAAGGGGAAAAGGGGAAGGAACTGAGTGAAGGAACTTTGGGAATAAGTGGCCTCTGCAAAACTAGGCAAAAGGAACTGTATGTACTTACTGTACTTTAGTTGATAAAGTTCTTTACCAAGATTAACAATTCTGAAAACACGGTATATGTACACTGCAACTGAACAATTAAGTAAAGGGATGGTGTGTGATAGAAGTCAAATGTCTCATTCTTGGAGTGAGAGATTAAAAATTACCAAGGGAAGAAGTCCAGAATAATTCACATGGTGATGGATTAGAATTGTGGACATCAGTATAAACTTATGTTTAGCTTAATGTAGATACAGATGGTTACATATAAAAATATTTGTATGTGTATATGAGATATATGTGTATATACAGGTTAGCATACACACATATATTTCCTTGCTCTGACAACTTAGAGGACCTAGAAACAATGATACCCCAGAAGCAATAAGCATACTTAGTGCCTAGATCTTGGTTTCTTTTTCTTTTTAATTTTTTAATTTATTTTTTTAATTAAAGTTTATTGGGGCAACAATTGTTAGTAAAGTCACATAGGTTTCAGGTGTACAATTCTTTCATACATCAACTATATATCACACTGTGTGTTCACCACCCAGAGTCAGTTCTCTTTCCATCACCATATATTTGATCCCCTTTACCTGCATCTATCACCCCCCCACCCCCATTACCCTCTGGTAACCACTAAACTGTTGTCTGTGTCTATGAGTTTTTGTTTTTTCATTTGTTTGTCTTGTTTTTTGGTTGTTTTCAGTTTTATATACCACATATCAGTGAAATCATCTGGTTTTTGACTTTTTCTGTCTGACTTATTTTGCTTAGCATAATAATCTTAAGATCCATCCACATTGTTGCAAATGGCACTATTTCATCTTTTCTTATGGCAGAATAGTATTCCATTGTGTATATTCATCTGAAAGATATATGCTTTCCAATGTTCATTGCAGCTTTATTTACAGTGGCCAAAACATGGAAACAACCGAAGTGTCCTTCAATAGATGATTGGATAAAGATGTGGTATATAGATCTTGGTTTCTAACGCTGTACTCCAATGTAAGAAATTAGGGCCTGTTGAAGAAATGGCTGATGCTATTTCACTGGGGCATGAAATACACAAGATTAGTCTAGAACATCTTGTATGTATTGACAGAAAGTAAAAAAGTCTCAAAAAATCCCAGTCTTGAGGAAGCTTGGGAACCTGTCACAACTAAAGGAGGTAATGGAGAAATAATAACCAAGTCTTATATGGCATCTTGCATGGAATTATAGAACACAGAAAATAGCATTAGATAAAAAAAAGGAAATCTGAATAAACTATTTTAATTAATGATAATGTATCAATATTGCTTCATTAAATATGAGAAATGTACATACTAATGTAATGTATTAATAATAGAGGAAATTTGGTGTGGACTACATGAGAACGCTCTGTAATATCTTCCTAATTTTTCCGTAAATCTAAAATTTTTCAAAAATAAAAGTTTATTAAAACCAAAAAAAAAAAAAAATTATAGGAGGGAGAAGGCATATGTAATGAAACAAGAATCCAAAGGAAACAGAATGGGGTGGAATAAAAAGTAAAGATGGAAGCGCTGATCTTGTACAGGAAGAAAAACACCTTGGACACATAGGAGGTAAAGAGGAAAATGTAAACAACATGGTGATGGCTGGAATAACGGAGTTCATTTTCTTTCTTTTTTAGTGGCCTCGATTTTCTTGATGAATTATCATGCAAATAACTTCCAAGAGCAAAAGAAGTGGGGATTGAATTGAGGATTTGAGAGGAGTGTTGTCGTCCTGGAATTGTAACAGAGTCTGAGGAAAGAGAGTTAAACAAAGTATTAAGGAAAAAAATAAAAGCGTGGTTATATAGTATTGCGTGTTCAGTTGAGATTGGAGAACATTAATTCGTGGCTTCATCCACTGAGTTTCATGCTTTAATCTAGGGGTGTTTGTCCCACTGTACAAGTAAAAAGACACATGGTACAACTGATCCAGAAGGCAAAGTTTCGTGCAGACCGTTGGCAAAGCATGGGCATGATATAGTTACAGATGTTGGTGAAATGTGCTCAGGTGCTCAACCACTGCGTCTGGGGCCAGTGAATAAGAAAACTGCAGAATTAGAGAATGTCAGATTACAGAAAATCAGAAAGGTAATGGGGCTATGAGGTAAAATTCAAGTGCATTGCAAGTAAGGATGAGAGAAATGATGCAGTAGGGAGAAATACATTATCACTCAATGGAAAAAGCCATAGGATAACATGGAAGGGAGCATTGGAAAGAGTTGTGCCTTATTAAACATAACAGAATTGTTGTATGCTGGATTGACAAAAAAGAAAAGAAAAAAACGAACTAGAATTCCCCCTGTGCTTATAAAGATCAGACAAACTGTAAAATTTCCCACATCATACTTGCCAAGTCCCCATTACATCTCCTGAAGGCTTTCAAGCAAAATATGTATCTTTACTGCAGTAAAAAGATCTGTGTTTTAAGAAACACCCAGAAGAAAAGAGTCAGCAGCTGTTTCCTGGCTTTACTATTAATTTGTAAAATTCTTCACCTGGGTGCATTCCTTGTTTTCTGTTTCAGATTATTCATAGATAGTTCATAGAGGACCTAGAAGCAATGGCACTCCAGAAGCAATGAGCATAGTTAGTGCCTAGATCTTGGTTTCTTTTCTTTTTTTTTTTTTTATAAATTAAAGTTTATGGGGGTGACAACTGTTAGTAAAGTTATATAAGTAACTTTGATTTTAGGAATATTGGCAGAATTAGGGATATGATTTGTGCAATGGGTTTTTAACTCAATATTCGTTGAATACCCCTTACTTGAACTAGGATGGTCTGGCACTTTCGTCATTCTGGGTCTACTCCTTACTGATGTGGTGCCCTTTGAGTGAAATACATGCTCTAAGCCTCAGTTTCCTTATCTTTCAAATGGGGATAATAGCAATAATGCTTCTTTGCATTGTGAGGAGGATTGCATGAGATAATGCATGGAAAGCCTTTGCTCTTTGCTTGGTATGTGAAAAGCATTCAGGAAATATTAGTTGTGGTCATATTGACAGTGATGATAGTGATCAAGCTGATGGTTTTGTTGCTAAATCTTTCACATCTTCTGTTTTCAAAGATATTTACAACCAGTGGGAAGGGGCTCGCAGCCTTGTGAGTCTGCATTTAGTCATTCTCTTCTGTGTTCACTTCCTTTCTATATAAAGTCTAAACTCTTCATCCCAGTAGTCAAGGGTCAAGCAGCCGTCTTCTCCTACAATTCCTGTTTCCTGGTATGTTTCAAACCACGTCCCAAACAACTTTCAGATTCCTGTCGCTTTTCTTAGTCCATGTACTCAGTCTGCTGTCTAATAACAGTTACTTTAATAGTTTATACTCATGCACATGATTCAGGATCCAATTTCTACTCAGCATTATGTTGGGGGCTTGAATATATATACTTTTTCCCCAATATCCATGCATGGCTGATATTATTATGCCTGTTTTATAAATGGAAAAACTGAAGTTTTCAAATAACAATGTGGCAAAGTAACATAGCTGACTAGTATGTGAAGAGCTGAGACTTGAAATCAAACCCAGTGCTTTTTCAATCAGGTTATAGGATCACTCACATATAAGATTAAAAAGGATTTCCCCTACTAACATATTAATGCTATTAATAATTACATTAGCATATCTCCATTTTAAAACTATTTGAGTAGCTTTATATTATTTTCTCCCCAGTAGATTTTAATTTCTTTGTGTTAAGATTTATTTGTCTCCAACGATTCTACTATCCCACTAATTTTAACCAACATCCAATACGCATGCTGTTGCTAGAACCCATGAATTGTTCTCCGCACTCATCAAACTTTAGCTCTCAAATGACATTTTTTCTTATAATACATTTTTTTAAAATACAAATAATCTCCTAATTTCACTGTTATCTCTCTGGCTTCTTTAAGGGGCCCTATTCCTCTGTTCATATTTTATGTGTAAAATTTTTTAGATTGTATCTTAGGCCATTTTTTCCCCTTGTATTGTACACTCTCCCTAGGACATCAAATTCTCCTATATGATTTCAATTATTTTCCACAAGTTAGGGATTATCTTTTAGATCCATGTATCCAGCTGAACATTGCATATCTCCACTCAGCTGTTCCACAGGTATACAGACTAATAAATAAATGCAAAACTGAATTCATCACTTTCCTTCCTGCTAACTATGCAATCTGCTTTTCTCATTTCCCCCCCATTTCAATGAATAGGACTACTGTTCACCCAATTCGAAATCTAAGTGTCATCCTTGCACCCTTGTTTCCCTCCCTCATACACTTATCTAATTCTGCTCATTCCACCTCCTGAATGTTAGACAACCCAGTTATTTCTAACCCGCACAGATTACTAAAACAGCTGTGTAACTAATTATCCTGCCTCCATTCTTGTCTAACTTCTCAGTGACAGACAGTTGGCTAGATGCTAAAAGTGGAAGCATTCCCTAGTTTGGGGAAACATCTTCACTTCCTTTTATAGCTATCAACTATATTCTGAAGGTGTGCTCATTTTTCTCTAGGCTTTTTCACATGTAAACTCCATGATAAACAATACTATGTGTCTTATTCACGATTTTATTCCTACACAGCCTAGTACAGTGCATTGAATACTTGATAAAAGCTGGTTATATAAATGGATGAATGTGTTCAATAATTGCACAGAAATTAGCTTGATGCAAGTTTTCCTAAGTATACTTCTTAAGAATGTATACAGATTTTTGACTCAAAAAGTTTTTAATCAAGGTAGAGTGTCAAAAATGAAAACCACTTCCAGGTTTAAGATTTATAGATATGCATTCCCACCAATGGTGTATGAAGGCTCCTTTTTCTCCACAGCCTCTCCAACACTTGTTATTATTTGTCTTGTTTATGACAGCCATTCTAACTAGTGTGAGGTGATATCTCACGGTGGTTTTTATTTGCATTTCTCTGATGGTCAGTGATGTTGAGCATCTTTTCATAAGTTATGGAAGGCAGTGTGGAGGTTCTTCAAAAAAATTAAAAATAGAATTACCATATGACCCAGCAGTCCCTCTCCTGGGTATATACCCAACAAATCTGAAGACATTTATCTGTATAGATACATGTGCTCTGATGTTCATTGAAGCTTTATTTATGGTGGCCAAAACATGTAAACAACTAAAGAGCCCTTGGCTAGATGACTGGATAAAAAAGATGTAGTATATATACACAGTGGAATATTACTCTGCGATAAGAAAAGATGAAATAGTGCCATTTGCAACAAGATGGATGGATCTTGCAATTATTATGCTAAACAAAATAAGTGAGACAGAAAAAGTCAAGAGCCATATGATTTCACTGATATGTGGGTTATAAAGACAAAATCAACAAAGGAACAAGACAAACAAATAAAGAAACAAAAACTCATAGACACAGACAATAGTTTAGTGGTTACCAGAGGGTAAGGGGGGAAGGGGTTGGTAGATGAGGGTGAAGGGGATCAAATATATGGTGATGGAAGGAGAACTGACTCTGGGTGGAGAACACACAATGTGATATATAGATGATGTATAGAATTTACACTCGAAACCTATGTAATTTTACTAACTATTGTCACCCCAATAAACTAATAAACAACAACAACAACAGCAACAACAACAAAAACGATTTATAGATATGCATTTACCAAAGGGAAAATTGAACGGTGCAGGGGAGATTGCACTTATCTTCTGTACTACTGTTGGTAGTACTGAAGATCTTATATCTAATAAAATATGAGATTATATTCATTGATTGAACATGTATACATTCTATATTCTGGGTATTGGGCTCGGTGTGTGTCCTCCAAGGGTACAAGAGGATGCATATTTTCATCGAACAATTTCATTTCAATTTATTATGGAGTTTCTATGATACCTTAGGCTAATTTAAAATTTGGCTTTCTGCCATCATTCATTAATTCACTCAAAAAGATTTAAATGAGCCCCATTGGTACCTTCGGAGTTTACAGTCAAAGTAGTAAGTAATTACTACACATTGTCAGTGGTGCAATGACAGTACTGTGACAGAAGATAAACTTCTATACTGTCTGCTAAAAGAAGTTTTCCCTGAGGAGATGTTTTGAGGAAATTTTCAAGAACTAATAGGAATTAATAAAATAGAGGGAAAGCAGAAAGAAAGCAGAGTTAATGGCACAGAAGAGAAAGTAGGGCATATCTGGGAACGAGAATATGATGCTTAGAGAGCTGAAGCTGAGAGGATACGAGAGGGAAGGGAAGAAGATGGAAGCTAGAAACATAGGCGGGTATCAGATCCTGCTGATCCTTGAATGCCATGGTCATTATCAGTCCTTGTCGACAGTGTTTAAATGCCGATTCAAGGCATTGTGGTGTCATTTGTATCAGAGAGGTAACTATTGATTTTCACCATTATGTATTAGAGTCAGAGCTGGTCACAAGTTCCAGGGACAAGCATAACGTCATGAAAAGTGGTCAGCAGAATCTTACAAAATGAAGGTGATTGTTGTAATATTTTTGAATTCGGTTCAGTGTTTGAGTATTTTACATCAGCGGATTCACTTTAGAGTTGGTTCTGGGAACAAATTGACTGGTTTATAGAATTTCCATAGTTGAATAACTTATTGCCAAAATGGAAATGAGTAAATTTTGAAGGATGACTTATTGCATTTAGTGTGTTGTTAACTTCCAAACTGGAGAAAAATATAGATTAAAAAAAAAAAGCAACTCGATGTTACCTATCCATAAATAAGTGGTGTCTGGAACTAAAGCATATATAATTTTCTTTGCACAACAACCATTTTGCATTTGCACTATCTTTCTTCCAAGTAAGTAGACTGAAAACCTGATATTTAGCAGTTTATCAATTCCACATTATTATTTGTTGAAATGTTCTCCATTCATTTTATAGAATAGGGAAGCAAATGACTTTAAATTCTAAAGCCCTGGTTGTATAATATAAGATTAAAGGGTTTTGTGTAATACACGTTCTTCAGGAAATTTCTGTATCACTTTTTCACTTTCAAGACAAGCTATGTGCAATATTATTAATAGCATTAATTGAAATATTCGGGCCTGAATTCAGTATTGTGTTATCCAAACTTGGGGCCTATTTTGCTTGGGTGTATTTCCACTTGTTGACCACTTTCAGCACTCTGCTGGCAGGGCCATTTGGAGGCTACATTTTAAAGGAAGAATTCACCTTTACTCTTAGTCACTCTCTTCACTGGTGGTGCATTACTTGAGTGTCCTTCCTTCTGAGATTCACCCTCTTTGTACCTTGAAGGAGAGCAGAATTTGCCACACTGAAATATCTCTTTCCTGAAAGGATTAATTTTAGGCTGATAATTTTTAAACAGCAGCAGACATAGGAAAACTTTGAAAACCAAATAGGAGTTGTCCTTTTGTAAGAGACATTTATATTTATAAGGGAAATCTCATTTTGTAAGGGTGGGTCCCTCTCTGTACCAGGAAGAGAAGGGTGACTAAATCTCTCGAAAGAGAGAAGGCAAAGACTTAAATCTGCAGAACAACCTTTCCCTTGCTTACTGTGCTTTTCCTGGTCACCTCCCCGATATCTGACTCCCCTGCCCCCAACATCTTCTTTTGTCTTTAGCTGGAGATGGTACGTAAAGTGGTGGCTTGAGCCATTTTGGGGAGTTACTCAGTTTTCCTGGTATCTCTGATGTATACAGGAGGTACATATGTTACTAAACTCCTGCTTGTTTTTCCCCTGTCAATCTGTTTTTTATTAAAGGAGATCCCAGTCAAGAACCTAGGAGGATAAAAGAAAAATTATTTTTCCCCCTCTACAACTGGATGCTTCTTGGATAGAGAGAGACACCAATGGAGCTGTCCATTGAAAACTGCCCCATGATTTCACTAACTTAGAGGACATTTTTTGTCATGGCTACCCACTTCTTCACAAGACCTCTTTCCCGTGAACTGCAGTCAAGTTTTCCTGTGATCCTCAGGTCCTTCACCAACCCTCCATCTCTTTGTCAACACACTGTTCCCTGCATGTTTTGCATCTAAAGAGGTCACACCAGAACTGATGAAACAGAAGTTATGGTGCTCATTTCAACTTTACTATTGATCAGTGGTATGAAATTTGGCTACTTGACCTCTTTGGACCTCAATGTCCTGAGCAATTAATACAGATTGGAAATTTCAGTCTGTGTTCAGGACTGTTCCACCTAGGACTTCTCACTAGTGTCCCTGTGAGTTTCATAGAAGTGTAAATATATAGATGTTTTGAAACTCACCGAAACCTACAATGATCTTAAAGATATTTAAATGGGGCAGAAGGCTGTGCAGAAATGTACGGTGTGTAAGTAATTTGGAAGCCACATCAATAGCTTGCTTTAGTGGGCATCTTTGGGTCATCACTCAATCTCTTAGGCTCAGTTTTCATTCCTTTTAAATAAAGGAAATGAACTGGAGGTTCTCCAAATCTTCAGAACTTAGATGCTTTGAGATACAATATAAACTTAAGTTGCTGAAATTGACATGACAGGATACCAACTCCTGCCTGAACTGGTCACTTCTTTCTGTGTAAAAGAGATAACAGTGACTTTTCATAAAAAAATCATTTTTTTCCTTAAATTTTGAGACAATTAGGTGAGAATTTAGCTGGGATATGGCATATAAAGTAAACATTTTTTGCTGTTGTTTTCTGAATTAATCTCATGATTTTCCTGAACTTCATCTAAATAGGTAAAGCCTACCAATTTTAAGCAAATCATATATTTATTTATTATTATCTTTTAATGACTTAGTGGTAAACTTTATTTTGCCTAAAATCAGTATTTAATTTACCCTCACTCTTTCTGCAAATCATATATTTAAAGCATATCGTATATTTAAGCAAATCTGAACTGTACAAATCCAGATTGAACAAATAGATGATTATGGAAATAATTTTTCTCAATTAAAAAGCATTTTCTTCAATTCTGTTGTTATAATGTTTTCTTGGTTTGTCAGAGTTTTGGGAAGCAGCGCAATGTCAAATGAAGGCTGAAAAATTACTATGATTTTCT
Source organism: Rhinolophus sinicus (assembly GCF_036562045.2). NCBI lineage: Eukaryota > Metazoa > Chordata > Mammalia > Chiroptera > Rhinolophidae > Rhinolophus > Rhinolophus sinicus. The sequence continues at coordinate 101,887,889 of NC_133752.1, read as the reverse complement.
TTAAAAACCATGCTAAGGTCGATTTAGTGTCTTGTGGATGTTTTATCACCAATTTCAACCAACACAAGACTAAATCTTTCAAAAGAAAGCATTTTTCTCAAACTCGAAAGTCCCTGGAGAATGTGTTCATGAGTTCTACTCGACCTACCCTTGTTACACATTTGCAGGGATGTATACACACTGAGTTCTGCAACACCTCAACACAAAGGACATAAATTAGTAAGGGAAGCACTTTCCCTAGTAGCAATATCAACTCTCCCATCCAGAGAAGATACCATGTTACCTGGAAAATAAGACCCAACTGGGAAATAAGCCTTAGCATGATTTTTCAAGATGACATCCCCTGAATATAAGCCCTCATACATCTTTTGGAGCAAAAATTAATATAAGACCCGGTCTTATTTTCGGGGAAACATGATAGTCTTTGTGTATGCTCCTTGTTGTATTTTGCATTCTTTTTTTATTCACCTTTCTCATCCTTCCCCAGTCTCTATTCATTAAGTTTGTACTGTTCCACCCATTTCCAGGGTCTAGTGACCTCATACTCTCTCCTTGTCCAAATCTGCTTTAAAGAAACTCTCTGAAATTCATTTTTTTTTTTCTGAGATGCAGTAGCAACTCTGAGTATTGTCATGCCCAGGAGATTTGCATTTAAACAGGAATCAAATGCTTGGGGCTAAGAAATGAAACTCTTACTATGTAATTTCAGGCATCAGTAAGCGGATGGGACATTTATTTGGGTAGCCTGAGGGATTTTCCTGAGCTTTTGGAACTATGTGGGTCTTCTCCAATTTAGTTTATGTAGAAAGTTATTCCAGATATCACTTTTATTACCATCATCTGCATCATGTTTCCGATTGTAATACATCACTAACTTTGGCAAATGCACTCTCCAGTATCATCTCTGAAGACACGAAATGTCTTCGAAAATATAAGTTAAGTTCCTGTATTGCCTATTCTACATCTCTCCTCACCAGAGGTCAGGTGCTTCAGTGCTGACTGCCTATTTTCATCTAATTCCTCTACCTATCCTTGCATGGAAGAATCAAGGTTGGGCAGAGAGAATCGAACTTGAGAGGGAGAGGAAGAAGAACAGGAATAATTTACAAAAAATGTGACCAAGAAATATAGAGTATGGAGACCACAATTTTGCTCCTTCAGGCTGATTTACAGGTAACATTCAGTTATGTTTAGGCGATGTCACTTATGGTTGTGAGTTCTCTGAATCAGATAATAGTCTCAATCTGTCATTTCCCTGTTTCTTGTATAGATAACAACTTTAACAGTCATGCTCCCTAGAGCATAGTTAAATTGATAACACCTAAGTTGTTTTCAGGAGCACTTCCACTGCATGCCAAGATACAGAGCTCCTGAGGACACACCAGTGAAGTACCCCCCCCCCCCAAAAAAAAAAAAAAAAAAGGCAACAAAAAGGCAGCAAACTCAAAAGGAAAGGAGAAGCTTAACTGGTTGCATGACTGGTATTACTAACCTCCTCACTGGGACTATCTTCATGATTATGTGACCATAATCGTTCTATTGTAAATAGATCAGAATCAATCTGCTTATAATTGCTGCAATGAACAAATGGTCCCTTAATCCACTTAATTATAGAGACAGTCTTTGAATTACTGTAGTTGATTCCCTGTGACCTTTCTAAGTTAAAAATCTTATTTCTGGGTTATATTCTAAATTGCTATGGCCTTTATATCTTCTGAGTCCCCCAATGAAATAGGTTCTATACAACAGTTACAGTTTAATCTTCTGAAAGGCTATGTTCATGGTGTGATATTGTTCCCCCAAAATCTTTTATAGACGTTTAATTCCTAAAAGATAAAGACAAAATTCTTTAGTTTACCATGCAGCACTCTGCAGTCTCACTCCATCTGCCTTTCAACCTCATTTCCATAAATCACGGGTAATAATCCTCCATTCTATGCTTGGTTTTGACCTATTCTTCTCCAAATTCCTCTAGATTTTCTCACTCCACTATCCCTTTGTTCACTCAATCACCAGTTCTGAGATTTCCTCCTACCCATACCTTTTAATTATTCAATAGGTAACTCAAGTTACACCTGTTCTAAGAAGGCTTCTCAGACTATCTAACTCAAATATTTCCTCTTCTTTGGAACTTTTATTACTCAAATGGTAATTAGTCAAGCACTGCCTCGTGATAGCACAGCAAATTTCTTTTGTCTAATATTTGCCTTTCCTTATAATTATGCCTTGTATAATAATTTATGCATCTTGTCCTCATAGGACACAGAGCAGGGATTCACATATAAGAGATGTTCAATACATATTTTTGAAACAGAAATAATTCATTGAATGTGGCCAGATTAAATGTATTTATTTTTGGGAAGTAGAGAATACTTTACTAGAATGTGCCGAATTTTTTATGCTAACACTTTCACAGATCCATAGTTTGTTCTTTTCCAATTTAATGCTGTTGTCTATTAACTAACTGTGTCTTCAAAAATCTTTTGTTATAGAGAAAATTTGTAGGAAACTTTGAACTTGCATAGAAGTATAACTTGAGCTTTTGCTTTAGTCCCATTAGCATACAGACATTTAATTAGTGTAGCAAAAATAATTGGGCACCTGTGGTAAGTTGAGTTTTTTCCTTTAAATCTGTGAAATACAGGATCATTAAGAGTATCTTCCTTAGAAGTTTATGCAATTTAACATATTAGGTTGGTGCAAAAGTAATTAAGATGTTTGCAATTATTTTTAACCTTTTAAACTGCAATTACTTTTGCACCAACCTAATAGATTAGTGGCTCTCAACCAGGGCGGGTATTTTATCCCACAAGAGGTGTTTGTAATGTCTGGAGACATTTTTGTTTGTCACACCTTGATGAAGGGAGATTGCTACTGGCATCTAGTAGATAGAAGACAGATATTGTTACACATTTCATAATACATAGGATAGTCCCTCTAAAACAAAGAATTATCTAACCCCAAATGTCTATAGTGCCAAGGTTGAGAAAGCTTGATATAGATAATAGATTTGGAGGTAGATGTAGATAATTTATTGAATGAATTATGGCTTATACTTGTGAATTAAGACAAACATCTCTTGTGAATTAAAATTCCATGTCATCCAGTTGTGATTGATCTCTTTGGTCTACCTCTCATAACTGTGGTAAGAAACAGATAGTGAATGGGGCCAGGTTGGAAAGATCTGACTTGATAAACCCCTCATTACTTTGTATGTGATAGATAAGATTTATTACACAACTACTAACCAATAATGTATGAGTTACATACCCACTATTATCATGGTAGGAGTTTTGAGGGATGGAGACTCCAATAACCTACAAGTATTTATAATATTTTTTTTTCCCTAGAGACGGTCAGTCCTGATTGTTATGAGAGAGTCAATTGTAGATTCAGAGCCAACTGAGATGACTGAAACATGGCATATTCCAGCCAGAAACAATAAATTGTCAATAAACATTTATTTAACTAATATGCCAAGAGCACTCAAGAAATACTATTCAAAAATAAGCATTCCACAAATAATAACTTTCATATACAATATGAATGACATTTTAAATTAATCTATTGAATATCTAAAAGCCATCCTGCAATCTTGGATCTTGGCATAGTTAAGAGCTTCCCTATCTAATTCCAGCATGTCTTGGAATTTCTCTTTTCACTCTTAATTGGATTGTATTTACAATTGTAATCTAACTCAATTATATTTAATTGTTACTATTTACTTTGTGTCTTCCTCCCCATCCCCCTCCAGCTCCTTACCTCCTACCACAACAAGACCCCAAACTCGTCTAGGCAGGGTCTCAGACTGGTTCATAATTGTAGCTTTAGCACTTATATGTGGATTTTTAAAAAAATAAATACAATAAACATATTTTCTCCAGAAATTTTTAATAACATTTTCTTTTTCTAGCTTACTTTATTATAAAAATACATTATATAATACATAAACAATATATGTGTTATTCAACTGTTTATGCTATTGGGAAGGCTTCTGGTCAAGAGTAGGCTGCTAGTAGTTAAGTTTGGGGGAAGTCAAAAGTTGTACATGGAGTTTCAACTGTGTTGGGGTCTGCGCCCCTAATCTCCATGTTGTCCCAAAGGTCAATTGAATTTATTTCTCAAGAACTCAAAGAGGGTTTGGCATCTGGGTATCATTCAAATTTCTTATGTGCATAAGACTTTATTGTTTCAACTTGAAAATAAAACTTATACAGTAGCAAAGCCTGCCAAAGGCACTGAGTTTTCTAGAAAATTTCCCTAGTTGCTTTAGTTGTTCACTTCATTGCCAGCCCTCGAAGGAAGGATGGAACTCTAGAATTTCCCAGTGATTGCTGCATGACAAACTGACAGGACAGCTGGAGGCAAAAAGATAAGCCGTAAGGTATAAGTGGACCTCTGGTATCTTCTCTTTTTGATTAGAATGGATGAAAACAGTCTTGTTAAAATGTAACAGCATAAAATGACCATGAACTGACAATAAAAGTTGGCAAAAAACCCTGAAGCATTTATCAGTAATGATTCCAAAGGAAGAAAGTAGTATTCCAGATGACAAAACAGAAAGGTATTTCTGACAAAATCATCAGGTATATGATGAATGATTACGCAATATTATGTACAGCATATGATGTCCAAGGACGTAGTACGTCCAATCTAAACTGAGTGCTTCTTGTCCCCCTCTTCACCTTTTTTTCTGAATAATTTCTCTATGTAGAGGAAATCCAGCTCTTTATACCTCTTACTTAGTCTTTGTACTTCTCCTTAGCTGTGGAATTAGATAACTTGACAGTCCAATTATTAGAAAGTTATTCTCCATCTTCCACTTAATTCCCTTAGTCATTCATGTGCTCTTTAGCTTTTCTGTTTTCACATCTTCATAATGTTTTGGAAATAGAAAACCAAAGGGTGGCTCCCATGGATTAGGTGGGATAAGACAAGAAAAGGAAGTGTACTGTTTCAAACAGTACTATTTACTTTCTTCATACATATGGTGTCTTTGTAGGACATTTTTCTCCTTTGCCTTTCTCCACTATCTGGCTAACATAACTGAGTGTTGCAAAGCTGTTATATCTGTCATTTCCTTTTACCCCACTCTTTCTATTTTGTTCCCTGAAATACTACTTTCTTCCTTTGGAATTGTCAACTGTATGAATTTCTTTCTAAAATTCAAGGTTAAAGGCAGTTGCTTTTATAAGACCTGTCTGCGATTATCACTCCCTGCACTTTACTTTCAGTCTGTTAAAAAAAAAAAAATAGGGGGGAAAGGAAAGCAAAATTTAAGAGGGAAAGAGGGAGGGAAGTGAAGGGAGGGACGGGAGAGAAAGTGAGGAAGGAAGGAGAAAGAGAGAGAGAGAGACAGGGGTGGGAAGATAAACTATCTCTGATGAGACTGTGAAACAGAAATCAAGATTGATTGCCTGACTCAGTAGTGAGTCAAGGTGAGTAAAATTCTACTGGTAGCCAGGTGTTTCTTCACAGAAGGCAGTTAACTCTTTTCAGGTTAGCAGCGTGATCGTTGTGCTTACCACTTTCTAGGAAGGATTCAAGAATTAAGAATCTATTATGATTCAGAATCCAGAGTTCCATCAGTCTGCAAGTGTTTGTTTAATGTAAGCTGAATTCTGCATGAAGGCGTTAAAGAGATAAAAGGATGTGTAAGACAATCTTAAATACTTGAAAGCACTATGCTTAAGTAACTTGAAAGCATACTGGTCAGGGAACATTACTATTTAATAATTAAAGAATGAGATGCTATAATAAAGGATGCTATATTATGTGGCATATATAGTAAATACTTTAGAAGATCAAAATGAGAAGAGTGAGGTTACTGTGTGTCAGCATCATCAAGGATTAACACACTGAAAGTTTGCAACACTGTTTTCATCCAGTCATTAGGCAAATATTTATTGAACATCTACTATATATGCAAGGCACTGTGTCACATGCTTCATTAATGACATAAGGCATATGACGTGCTTAGCACAACGTTTGGAACCTGGCTTCTAATAAATGCTAGTGATGCTGACAATGATGACATCATCATTATCATCCTAAGAAGTACCATTCTGTAATGATTGGAGAATAAAATTGGGACGTGGAATGTCGGGGTCAACTTCTGATTCTACTACTTTCTAGCTATGACCTGGGGGGGTTATTAACTTCTCCATACCTCACATTATACATCTGTGAAAGGAAAGTAGTTATGCCACATGCTTCCTGGAATTTTTATGAAGATTACAATTTTGAACTTGATAAAGATTTAAAACAGTGATTAGTTCATAGTAACTACTTTAAATGTATTTATTGACTAAAAAAATAGGCAGCAATTATTTCACTGAATTCTAAGTCCCATAAGAATGACAGACTTTATATATTTTGTATCTGCCCTGCATTTAGGAAAGTTCATGGCACTTATGAGACACTCAATGAGTCTTTGTTGAATGATAATAATAATGATTATTATTACGCATATAATTTTTGACACTAGTTGTTCTAAATCTTTTGTCAGAGGCATATGTCAATGTTGCAAGTGTGGCCAGAATAATATTCTATCTAAATTGTTTACATTTACAATAATTGTTCTGAATGTTTTATAGGAAAAATCAGTGTAAAAATCATGTGGCTTCTCACATGACACCCATGCAATTTCTTACCTTATTGACATTTCGTGTAACCATGACACATGTACATATACACGTGTGTATACTTAGTTAATTTAAATGGATACAGAATACTGAATAGACAATTTTAAAATAATGATAATATCAAGTTCATGTATTTGCTTGTTACAAAATAAAGTTTTATGTCTTGTCAACTTGTAACAAATGATCTTTGATTGATCAGACAGTTTCAGAATTGGGGCTCTGAATAAAAGCCACTTATGACCAAGGCAGTGTGTGAACTTTACAGAAAATATTGTCTACAATATATCCTTTATTTGTGGTAGAAAATGATCTTTTTTTCAATTCTTTTTTGAATTACCCAGAAATCACTGCTATAAATTACTTCAGATTATGTACAGAGTTGAGCCAGTGGAAGAAGGAGCATATAAATTTTTATGGTCCTGTCCTCTGCTTGAGTACAACATCCTCTCAAGATTGAAAACAAGATAGAAACCACGGCCAAGCAGCACTTACAAACTTTCACAATCAAACTAATCCTTCTTAGTGAGGGGAGAAAATATAAAACACGAACTGTTACTTGACAGAGAGAGCCTGGGTCAAGAGATGAACAGGCCATAAAGTAAAGACATCTGTGTGTGCTATTGATTCGGTGACTTGTTTACTTTTGGAATTTGAGAAATAAGGGTAGTGGCTTCAAGAACAAGAGGCCTGGTCTCTGGCGTGCATTACATTTTAGTTTACGTGGAGACCGCCATATGAAGGCTCTCCTTTGGAAAACAGGTAAACATTTTCGGACACCAAGAGTAGCTCTGTATGTTTGCTCAGCAATATGTGCCCTGTACTTAGAACAGTTTCTGACGTGTAATAAGGAGTTATTTGTACAATGTCTCAAGTCTTATGACGATTTCCTAGACCTGACATATTCAACAAATAAATCCCTAGGTTGACCACTTATTTACATGTTGCTCCATTTGCCCTGCTGTCCTCTTTCTCTGTCTCTTCTTTATTTACGTGACTCATTTAAAAGATGAAGGTGATGTCATGCCCTTTTATGCCTAAAGACTTTAGAATGGATTCCTTAAAAATAAGAGCACCTCTATTCTAAGGTAATCACTACATGATTAAAATTTAAAAAATGACATTAATACAATTTATTATCAAATGTATAGCCTATATTTAAATGCTTCAGTTGCCCCAGTGAAATTCTTTATAGCATCCAATCCAGGATCACCTGTGACATTCGGCTTCACAAGACATTGGCCTCATTTAATCTAGAACAGTCCCTTAGTCCTTCTTTGTCTTTCCTGACTTTGGCATTTTTGAAGAGTGAAGGTCAGTTATTTTATGTTCCTTCATTTATCTGAGATTTCCTTATGATTAAAGGCTCAACTGCTTTTTTGGGGGGAGAGAGGACATGAATACCATATATGTGATATGATGTCCTTCTCAGTGCATCACGTCAAGGGCTTGGTGTTAGTTTGTTCTACCACCGGTAAGTTTAAGTTTAGTCATTTGATTAAGGGGGTATCCACCAGGTTACTCCATTTTATCATCACTATTTTTCCCTCTGTAGTTAATTTGTGAGGAGATACTTTGAGATTACGTAAATAGTCTCACCAAACTTTAACCTACTGGTTTTAGCATACATTGGTGATTTTTTTTTTTAACTCCATCATATTTTTAAATAAATCACTGGTTGACTATAAGTGGAATTTTAAAGAGATGTTTTCAAGTGGAGAGCTATAGTTATGTATACTAAATAAAATAACAAATCACATTGAGGACAAATGAACGCGTAGATTATATTCACAGACATTAGAAAGTGGGGCACGATTTTAACTCTGGGGCACTATTTCTTTTTCAGAATTGACATCCTTCCTCTGTAACTACAGCACCAAACTGTAAACCCATGGCTCTGGTTAGCCCTTGATTTATTGCATAAGCGTGAGTAGATTTCTAAATCTCTTGGATTTGATTTCTCCTTTAAAACTGGTATAATAATAATGGACCTTCCTTTTCTTCATAAGGATGGTGTGAGTAAAAAAGAGAGATGATTATTACAATAGATGTTTGAGCTCTTTGATGAAAGGTAATTTATAAAGCCTACATCAAATTATTAATCCTATCACAGCTACACGAGTAAATATTCTTCCTGTTACTAAGGGCATTGGATCCCCAAAACCTCATTCTATATCAGACACCACTGCCAACTCCCATGACCTGATTTCGGAAAAAGTAACAGCCCTTGCCAAAAGAGTCTTGACACAAATGAAGCCTCCTCCAGCCTCCAGTCTTCCTCATTCACACCTTCTCTTTAAAAACATTTCTGACTGATGCTCAAGGCATCTCTTTCACAATCTTAATTTTAATTTGCCTCACCCTTAGGTGGGACTCTCTCCTGCTGATTTTGCAGAAGTCCAACTTTTCCTATTTGCAACTAGATTGGAAAGGGTATTGAGGCTGCAACAGTACAAGGGACTATGTGACTGCCTACTGGGATGAACTCAGCTCAGCCTCTAAGTACTAAGAAAGCTTGCTATAAACTCAGGCAGCAGAAACACCGTCTGCTTGAGGATTTTCTCAGCTGATTTCTCTGCAGAGAAGATACACAGAGGATATAGGTACAGAACACTTAGAGCAGTTCTGGAGTGTCCTTTGAATTTAATGGCAGAAGTAGCCATGCTGTAAAGTCTCTTAAAAAACACTTCCTTAGCCCCGCAGATTTAACTTGTGAAATCAGCTTGTTTCTGATCATCCTTTGTAAAACATGCAAGAGGACTGAGAGACTGTCATTTTCTCATCTAAATATAGATGCACATCCCTTAATCAAGCTTGATTAATCCTCTTAACACCTCTGAAATGGGGATTGCCTGCACTCAGTTGCAGGACCATTCTTGCAATGGGTTCTTGTCTCAGCAGGAAGCATGTAAGAAACTTCCTGGCTAAGCCAGAAATTGTCTTATATGCTCCGGCAACCCATTTGTGTTATGTAACTAGATCGCCTGGTTTTACTCCTGTTTGCCTGCATTCACCTGGCTCCTTGACACCCTCCTGGCTCCAGCCCCAATCAGTTCTATAACTACAGACAGACTCTGCCTGCACTCTGTAGTCTCAACCTTCCTTTGATAACCCGAGCTCTGGTTTCTCACGTCTATTTGGTGTGGCTCACAGTCCTAGTGCAACACTGAGATGCTCTGCATGGGGAAAAAAATACAAGCAAACCAACAAACAAAAACTCCAAAAACCAGAAATGGGACCATTCCGATTCGTACTTGGCTGACTGCTATCAGCTCCTTCCGCCCAAGAGTTCTTCCAGCATCTCTGGGATATTCAGCCACGCCTGTAAAAACAGGAATGACTCTTCTTTGTTTTCATTTTTATATACATAATGAACAAATTCTACATATTTTCTATTTTGGCACAGTGAATACTAATGGTCTACAAAAAGAAATAATGACTTAAATGATCAAATTCCTTCAGTTTCTAATTAAATTCTGTGGAGAACCCAAACGGAGGTGATGGTAACATATCTTGGCCTAAGTAGTGATTTTTCACATTAGAAAAAAAAAAAAAAAAGCCATACATGAGAATTGGATAATTCCAATAAAAATAATACAGACCATCCAGACTTAAAGTTTGTTCTCCCACCCCAGCGCCCAGTTTTAGCTCTTAATGCCTTTAAATCCTAAAGAAGAAGTTCTTGAGGAAAAGAAAATGAAGCTGGCTTTACTGCCTTTGCTATCCACACTGCCACCGCAATTCACTACAGATACTGTGTTTGTGTGATATGTGTGAGTGTAAGACTCACCCTCATTTGTCCTTAACTCAAAAGAATTGGAGCACATCGTGAAATGCCTTTAGTGTTTTTCTAAAACGAATTCACATTCTTTTTATTTGGGGATGTTTAAATTTCTTAGCTGTATCCCTGAATTTGACCACATGCATAGAGACGAAGGGCTTATGTTAAGTGTGTGGAAGCTACACATTAGGCTATCAATGTATCATAAAATTAGAAGTGGCAAAATACTGCTCTAAGTTATAGGCCCAAGGACTTCAGCCAGAAAATGACACCAATGCAGACTCACGATGAGTCTCTTTTTCAGTGCATTTCATATACTTAATGTATTTCTTGAATTACAATCACTGTGGAAAGTCTCTGATATTCTCAATTAGTTGTTTTTAATTATAAGAAGACCCATTTGATCCTTTAGTTTGCCAGATGAAAGGTTTCAAAGTATTCCTCATAATGAATGTAGTTTTTAACGAGCATTCTGTAAGTAAAGGTTAATGGCATTTTTCATGCCAATAAATGCACTTTCACTGCCAAAGCTAAAGCTCAAGAGTACGCTATAAAGTCATGAGCAATTTCAGGAAGATTCAAGACCTTCTTAGGAGTTGAGGACAAATTGCCCAATTTGAATGACATTGTATATTACATGGTTGTGTAACACTGGCGACTCTTCAGGAAGAGATGGGTTTTGAACTTTAACTGTAATCTCTTTTCTGCTTCCTTAATTCATCAGACAACACACACACACATACACTATGCATTCAAGAAGAGATTGTTTTTCCACAATGTGATTATTTTTGACATTTTGAAAAATTTCTGAACCAAACACAACGCAGCTGAATGCTTGAAGTAGAGGGATCCAAAGGAATATATACCAGTTTTTCCAACACAGTTTAAGGGGTGCGGTGAGAGATCACCCAAAGATTATTTCCAGGCTAAGGACTTAAGAGATGAAAACTGAAAATAAAAACTAAACAAAAATGTTAGGCCTTTTACATGTTAGATCTTTGCATATCAGCGATTTAGCATGGCATGTAGTTACTTATAAAAGAATGGTAGGATATTTACCTATATCTATGTATCTATATATGTAGGTAATTCATTATTTTTCCATTTATAAAATACCTTGTATAGAATCTGCCAGGAATACTATATGCTTCACTTTCCTCCAGTCAATGTTTAAAAAAATATACCGGAAGTGCCAAACAAATGTATACAAGCGGACACTTTGGTCACCGTTGCTCCAGCAGTCGTTCACCATAATCAGAAGCGTCTGGATGCTGATGGTAACCACTTTGAGCACCTCTTATAATTGCAGAAGTCAAATGTGACTTGTGTTCATCTTTTGTCATCGATATATATTGAGTATTACAATTTTAATATAGTTTTCCTTTCTTAAAATGTGTCTACATTGTTTTGGCACCCTGTGTATGTTTTGTATTTTGCCAAATGCCATCTGCTAAAGTATGAAGGGAAAGTGGACATAAACAAATAAGCCAAAGTACAAAATGAAGATGATACGCCTGTATGGGCTGAAAAACGCAGTCATTTCATTGTAATGAGCGATCTAGTTACACAATCTCTCCCCATTTAATTTGCTTTGAAAAATATATACTATGTGCATTCTCCAGAAGGCAATTGCTTCTCCCCAAAACATGTTCTACTTCTTTTAAAGCCTCTGGTAAAATTTTTATCTAAGCCATCAGATTTAGCAATTTGTAACTGATCTAATCTCTCCCCCAAATCCTTGCTTGCTGAAACTGCATCCAATACTTCCTCACTATAAACCTTTCAGTTCACATAAAACCAAATGACAACTTACGACTGTCCTTTTTATGTTCATCTCTTGCAACTTTTCTTTTACCCCCGCAACCAAAAATTACATAAGCTTACTCAGAAATCCTGATCATTTCAGCAATTGCCAATGATTACATTACAAAATAATCATTTAGAGTTAACATCATAAAAAATAAAGAACCACAACATTAACAATCATCAGATGGAATTTAAATAATTAAGTGTTCTTTTTTATATGCCCCCCCAATAGAATGTTACAGTTTTTAAAGGATTATAGGCAAGTGCCATTGTCTGAAGAAAATTTTCCTCTTATTCATTTATTTTTTAATTCATTCTCTCATTTTCCACATATTGATTATTTTCTATGCACTGAATAGTATTGCAGCTATAGAGGATATTGCAATGAACAAAAATAGGCACATACTAAATATCTGCTTGGATTAAAAACAATATTGTTTCAATTGTTAACTATGAGATAGAGTGACACAAACAGTGATTATATAGTTTATTTGGAATAGGCTATTCTATTTGGGAAAAATGCTTTCCCTTGTCTTCTTCTGTACTAATTACTGGTTATCTAGCAATGTATCTGACACAGATTAGATGCTGAACTAATATGTATTTAATGACAAAATCTCTGTTGATATTCATATGAAATCATTGATCTTTAGGTTTCTAAATTCCACCTATTACAGTTTCTTGAATCCTATATATTAAGCATGTAACAAAGGTTTTAATTTCACTTTTAAGTCCAAATTTTGGCCAGTACTTAAGCCACTTCCTGTTAGGTGACTTGAGTTCTATGAATTTTATAACTCTATCTGGATTTTTCATCAGATCCTATAAATGTCTAACCTAATGTGCAGAAATTTTGTGAGATTAGGGTCTGAGTACCCCGGTGATTCCTAATATTTAATAAGGTAGATTGCATTAAATTAGAAAAATTGTAATCTCTCTCTGTAGCAAGGGAAGGAAATCCGTGCTTAATGTATAAATTGTTTAAATCCTGCCATACCTTGAACAATCGGGTTTAACTGCTGAAAAATGAGATATCATCTTGAGAGTAAGAGCAGGAATTGCCCCCTTTTTTTGTGTGACCCATAGCTCTTTGCAAGAAGAGGGTATTTCATGGTTATCTATGAAGCAAGTGGTTGACTGAGTGATTGAATTAATTATTTTTCCTTAGAGAGTACATAGGAGTACTGAAAAGGGTGCATGTTAAACCCTGCTTTGAGATTTCCAAACATGATTTGCAGTGCTGTAACCTAGCATGTGTGACACCAAAAGATGAGTCTACTTTCTTTAGAGTGAGTATACCATGCTCCTACTTCCCTACCCTTTCCTCTCCTTTCCTCCTACCTTACTCAGCTCAAGAAAACTTGTAGGTGTCCAGGTATAAGGAGGGTGGCCTACTTCTGCTTTACATTTTTTTGTCTCCTGAAGCTGAAGCTTTTTCCAGAGCCAGCTAAATGGAGGGATGAATGCCTTCTGCTAATATTTACATATGCTACTATTTTTCAGAGTTAATATGCTAATATTTATAGTTATTAGCATATGTAGATTATGCTAAATATTCTGCTGTAACATTAACAAAATTTTGATTTCTTTGCTTGATTCCTAGTATCTTGCCTTCTCTGTACTGCACTAAAGAGTTTTAAACAAGTTAATTCCACAACAACTAAATTTTGAGTGTTCAGAGTCAAATTTTCTTTAAATGGTTCCTTCCTCATTCTTTCCATAATGCATTATAACACCATTTTCCATTCTGAATTAGCAACTTCTTTGAGTTAGCAGCTTTAGCAGCATCTTTGCATTTTTCCCAAAGTCATCGTGTTATACTGATACCATTATCCAGATAAAGTACAATGTCAATTAATCCCTCTCCTCCAGGATAAGTGTCATTTGATTGCATGCATTTATTCAACACATATTTACTGGAGGCCTAATATGCATTAAGGTGCAATGATAGTCATTGAGATGTAGACTAGACACAGAAAACTTGTTGCACAATTATACTACTTCAACTGTCTCCATGAAAGAGTATCTTCTTTATTATTTTTGAGAAAACTCTGCAGTGGATTGGCTAATGTGTTACCTTCAACATGATTTCCCTTTCATATGACACTCCTTAATAATTTCCCAATAATGATAAAATGAGGACAGATGAGTCAATTGCCTTTGAATTCACTACTAAATGATTCATGGAGATAAAAATCTAAACAGGAAACTATGGGATAGGTTATATTTCATTTCTTCATATCAGAGGTTCTTTAAGAACACTTCTATTTAAAGGAAATCAACCAGTGTTCATGTTTTTTGGGGCAGCTTTAATCAAACAACCATTGAGTTGACTTACCTTTCACATTCATAAAATGTAATGTTCATCAGCCTGAAATTTTTTATTTCAATGTGTCATGTGTATCAGTTGAGATAAAAATAGAGATATTTCTATATACAATATTTAGAACATTAGGAATAAGATCCATTGTTTCTGTACATGTTGAAAAGACTGAGTTGAAAAACAACAAATTGGGTTGAATAAACAAGGAAATAGTAGAGACTTGAATATGGTTGCACTCCTATATCTCACATTATTCTATAAGTCTGAAAAATGTATGATGCACGAAGTATATGAGTGTTCCTTAACCAAGTGTGTTCTTTCAAATGTACTTGAATAGATTTTTTTCTACTTGAAAAGTCAGGCAAGATGGTACATAAAAAGTATGTAACTTGAAAGATTATGCTTGTTTCTACAAGAAATGTTTCCTTATTTTTTTAATAATGAATAAATTATTTTACACTACTATAGAAATGGAATGTGCAAAATTTTAGATGTAATAATCATTCTTCAGATTTCCTATGTAAAACCAAATTTAAAACTAAGAAACATAAACTTTTATAAATCATCCTGGTAGGAAATCCCTCTGTAAATTACATTCTGGATCGCATTTGATCATACGAGCATTAAATTTGAAACTTAACAATTCTACATCATTTCTCATATTGGAAACACCTTGCAAAAGTATTAACTAATTAATCAAATTAGATAACAATTCTGTTATGAACCGAACATTACATCGAATCATTTGCTGCAGAACATCAAGATGGTATATGTATATATGTCACTTTTGAGGTAATAATTATAGCTATGTGCAGTAAAGTATTTATTACCTTATCTAATTAATACACATTTTGGCATGTCAGGGTTTGCGGGTAATTATAGTTTTCTATTGAGGTAATAATTTGTATGATTTATGAAGCCTATGAAACAACACCATGAGCCAAAAAGCTGTCTGGAATAATTACAGTTAAGCAGGGTGATCAACAGGTATGCCCAGCCAAGAGAACGCCGCCCCGAGGATAAGAGCCTCAAAGAAACAGGAGCAATCTGAGGTGTTCACTTCTCAGCCTGCTTTTTCTTACCTGAAAAAAAAAGAAAAAAGAAAAAAATGGCCCACCCACTGTTTTCAGCTGTATTAACAAAGATCTGATTGCTTAAGTATTTGTGGTTATTTTCCAAAAGTTCATGTGCTGAAGTGGAGGACTTTATAAAATAATAAATATAACTATAATGGATCATACAAATTTGCAATTGTTTCAGGAAAGACTGAGTGTAGACACATTTAATTTGTTTTAAGAATGCCCGTGCATTTTGTGGCTTTTGAAAACTCAGCTAGAATATGAACCCACCTTACAGCAGTTAGAAATACGACACTCTAAACCCCTCAAATCTTGCCACCCCCAGTAGGCTCGGAGTCTCATTTCCTTCTGGAGCCAAGACATCTGGACAAATTGTCCCAGTAGGAACAGAGAACGTAGTTTGTTTCCTAAGAAACTTTGCTTATATTCAAGAATTGACTCTCAGAGAGTTGACGTTGAAAAAGAGCTCAACCATCATCATCCGTATTTATACAATAACTTTCAGGAAGTTGGGGGTTGTTCCAGAAGATAATGCAGGTTATTCTTTATCAGACATTACTTTTCTTTTGCTAAGTTTATTTTGACCTTCCAATCAGTCATTCTCTTTTGATTCACATTAATGCCCTGGAGGTATGTAATGTTTTAATTGGCATTCAGCTCCTACACCGAATCACAAGATCCTATCTTACGTAAAGAAGCAGCTGGTAAATTTCTGCGAACTGTTCTCAATACGTGGGAAGTTCTTAAATTAGTTTCGTCTTTCTCAGGGAGACTAATACATTTATATCCTGTAGGAGTATATTGAATTTTTAGTTATTAACTCCAGATAGAGCCAAGTTGTCACTATTGTTTTTTAAATGGGAGGAGGAAAAGATAATGTCAGATAATATAGACTGTTAAAAGCAGTGTATTCCACTTTAAAATCAATGCTAAATTGTAGAGTCAGTAGTCCATAGCATAATAGATACTTTTGCGTAAATTGGAAAGTTATACTGGGAGGGAATGGCAAGAGTTCTAGGAACGGTGTAGGATGGAAATCGTAAGCTTCTCCTGACACAGTTCACTCAGCAGCCACCTTCACTGACTTCAACTTTATCAAGCATTTGTTTTATGGTGAGTCATGGTCAAGAACAGAAACAGATGAGATAAATGAAGGACGCAGATGGAGGCCTGAGAAACCCCAAACACATAGGGTATCTCCCAACCCTTGCTACGTAACTGATTGTGAACTGGCCAACCTCCTTTCACAGTACGATAAAAGTCATCTAAAATGAATATTCCCTCCTTTTGACTTCCAAAATATATTATTTTTTGGGGGTGGAAGTGGAAGTGGAATAAACAAACAAAAATCATAGTAAAGAAAATTTCATTTGAAACAGTGTTTTTTAGTAGAAAATGTGATTTTTAGGAGGACTATCTTAAAGAATACACTTCGTATTTGAGTTCTGAAGCTACATTTAGGCGCATTCTATTGTACCAGGCAAACAGAGAGTTCACGTCCAATGGTAACTCTAGAAAATGTCTGAGCTTTTAAGCATTTTTATGCAGAATCTGATAGGTAGATATTTGAGTAATTATGTCCGGTCTGTCACAGGGATTGGTATATGGGAGTTCCCTCCTCTCCTCCTCTCTGCCCTCACAATTTACACACGTGCGCGCGCGCGCACACACATGGAAAGACAATGGTCCTTAGTAGGTTGAAACCCTTCCAGAAAAGCAAACAAAAAAGGTACAGTCATGTCTATAAATCCAAAGATTTATCAGGTGCAACCAAAAGTTATGTCAGGATATAAGGGGAGGTAAGTGCAGAGTGAAAACACATCATTAATCCTCATAATTATAACATTATCTACCTGCTCATCATGTATTAGGTGTGATAAAAGCTAGGAATTACTATGTGTGATGTGGATGGCTATATGCCTATATGCACATACAAACAAATTTACTGTTATATATACTTAATCTTATGTGAGCTATTACATATAGAGTTCTTAGTAAAGAGTATATCTTAACAATAGTTTTATGATTTCAAAGGCTTTTGTTGTCATTTCGAGTCATCATTCCTTTATATATATATATATATATATTTTTTGCAACCATCAGCTTACTGGTTTGATTCGATTTCTTTAATATTTGTCACTTACCAACAGTTGATGTTTTTATTCAAAGGTTTTATGAGTATTTTAAATAAGTGGATGTGTCACTTTCTGTTCAAAATTCTGGGTATACTTGGAAAACTGATTTACTAACCACAACACTTTGAAAATATAAAAATGACTGCTATTAAGATTACTGACCCTATTGACGTTATCTTCCAGAACACTTTAAATATGGACGAGTCTCATCCGCCTTGTTCATTTTTTCTATTACTTTCTTGTTTAATTACATTACTAGGTAATTATATGCATTTGCTCTTGCCAAAGGGAATAAAACAGAGCTGAGTCTGAGCACAGTGTGTTCTTGCGTCTCTAGACTACAGGACTCTGTTACTTGGCATTAAGCAGTGGTCCACACACAGAATTTCATTGCCTGTACTTTCCAGGAACAGTCTTCTTTCACCTCAGGAGTAAAAAGGCCCTATTTCTTTTGTTTTGCCCTCAGTAAGCTTCTTTCACAGGCAGTAGAAACATATACTGTGTTCCCCCCAAAATAAGACCTAACCAGAAAATAAGCAGTAGCATGATTTTTCAGGAGGACATCCCCTGAACATAAGCCCTCATGCGTTTTTTTGGAGCAAAACTTAATATAAGACCCAGTCTTATTTTTGGGGAAACACTGTACAAAAATCTTGGTGGATCTTTTGAGATTTTTCTTCACCTTCCAAGGGAAGTATTCTCTGTAGTGTAACTTCCTTGCTTTGAAAATGCAACATCTTTGGACATTAATTGTTATTATTGCTCACTTTTTGGCAGTGACTCCAAAAGAAGAAAAACAACAACAACAACAAAACAAACAACAAACAACCTGAACTGGACTCCTGACAAGTCAACAAGCCTGTTTTGCAAGTGAGATGACTCATCACCACAGTGTTATAGTCCAGTTCACCTTGGAGTTTCTGAATTTCATATTTTCTATCAATTGACCAGAGATTGGGGTTTGTGGTGGGGCCCAATTGAAGTCTCCCCTAATTTCAACAGACCTTTTATCATTAGCATCTATTATCATGGTATGTTGTACAGGTTTGCTTTGAAATTCTTCCTGAGTTACGTTCTCTACCTCCTGACCTCAGACGTGAAACAGCAAGATGAGAAGGCATTAACTATAACCAATCACTTGTTCCTTTAAAACTCTTACTCAGTTTACCCCTTTGTGCTACAGTTAAAATTTGATAATCCTCATGTACTGTTAAATTGCCAAGTTAAGTAATTCAATTCTGATCTGCTGTGTTTGAGTGACTTTCCCCAAAATTCACTCATAGAGTGCTTCTATGTAATTTAATATTGGAGGATGCCTAAACATGCAGTGTAAATTGGATAAATATGGTGATTGGACAATTCAAAGAGCTCAAAACACCTATTTCCCCCAATAATTTGGATGTATTCCATCAAACTTTTGTTTGGGAATTTTTTAAAAATTAATTATATGGTTAATTGAAATATATTTTTATCTTCTTTTGTTGCCTGACAGATGAAGCAACATTAGAAGTTGGACACAGTAAATTTTGGAAAAACACTTTTTAAAATATGTGGTTTTAAATGTTAAGATTTAAAAAATGGTACAACTACCTTGGAAAACTGTTTGGCAATTTCTTTAAAAATGTAAACATAGAATTATGATATGACCCAGTCATTCCAGTCATAGGTATTTACCCAAAAGACATGGAAGCATATGTTCATAAAAAGAGAGGCTTGTACATGAATATTTCTTGCAGCTTCATTTGTAATAGCCGTAACTTGAAACAATGCAAATGTCCCTCAACAGGTGATATAGCTATACAGTTGAATACTACTTAGCAATAAAAAGGAATGAACTATTGATATATAAAACAACATGGAGGAGTCTCAAAATAATTATACTACATGAAAGAAAATGCAAATTAATCTGTAAGGACAGAAAGCAAATCAGTGGCTGCCTAGGGATGGGAGAGGGAGTGCAAGGAGGAATTACAAACAGGAATGCGTGAGGAAACTTTTAAGGGAATGGATATACACATAATTCACTGTCTGGATTTTGATGGTTTCTTTGGTGTACACATATGTTAGGACACTGTATGCTTTAAACATGGGAAGTTTATTGTATAGCAATTACACTACCACAAAGCTTTTTAAAAAATGGTAACCAGAAAGAAGAATATATATCACATATATCCTTTTATCAATCAGTAAGTTTTTAAGAAATTGAGTTTAGAATGCCCATGATTACTATGACCTGGGGAAGTTTTATGCTTTCATCAGTGCTAAAATTATCTGGAGAGTTCCCCTTCTCACTTCTTCCTCCATTGCATGGTGACAGCCAAAACTAATAGTACAAGTCAATAATATATGAGCAATTATATTATTGACTTGTATTATTAGTTTTGGCTGTCACCATGCAATATTGCTCAAATCTGTTATCCTACATATGGAAAGAGGCCTTTTCAGGGGACATTCATAAGAGTAATATGATTTCCAGGCTACCATGAATTTCTGAGACTATGTCATCAACCCACATATTTATGAACGAAAGGAACTAAGTGCAGTATTGATAGGATAGAGGAAAATAAGAAATTTACCTTTTATTTAAGCTATGATGCATTATTTCTCACCGTGGCCTAGGATAACATTTTCTAATAGTGGCAATATTTTCATATGTCTCACGTTCACTCATTTACCAAGTATGGCAAGTGGCTATTATGCACCTATTTCAGAAGCTGAGATACATGGAGCTGATCATGTAGTAG
Organism: Rhinolophus sinicus; assembly: GCF_036562045.2. Taxonomy (NCBI): domain Eukaryota; kingdom Metazoa; phylum Chordata; class Mammalia; order Chiroptera; family Rhinolophidae; genus Rhinolophus; species Rhinolophus sinicus. The sequence goes on along the minus strand of NC_133752.1, from coordinate 101,867,380 downwards.
CTATTGCATAATTAGCAGTCCTGCCTATGTTCTAATATGGACTCTGGAGACTAGACTGGGTCATCATTCAATTTTAAGTTTACATAAAAATTTATTCAACCCCTACTCTCTTCCAGGGACTACATTGAGGATGCAAAAAAAAAAAAAAAAAAAAGAACTAAATTTTCTCTAGCTTCATGGATATAATTCAGCAAGAAGGATCCATTCACATTAGACAAGCAATTACAAGTGTGATAAATGTTACAGAGTTGCAAGTACAAGACCGTGTTGGGATACACAGCAAGGGGATTTCCCTGATCTTTGAGGGAAAAAATATGTCCTCCCTAATAAATGGAATTTAGTCTGAGAGATGGCTTGAAGGAAGAAGTCAGTACTTGCATAATGGTTAGTTCCATAATTATCCACATTTAACGCATACCTATTTTGTACCTGTAAAATTTGTGAACATTTCTTCTACAGCCAAGGGGTCCCTGGTTCCTTTTAATGGTGAGGACATGTTCACCGTCGTATTTTTCCTTCAGTGCCCAGCTCCATATAAGTTTGTTCCAATTATTATTCACTAATGATTATAATAGTACTAGGTGGAATAACGGGTACTCAGAAATCTTGATCAAGGTTTTCAGCTAACGACTGGGGAAGGCTTTATTCATTTGGAATTGTTCTTCCAAATAATTTTGAACATATTAAATTATCTTTGATATAGAGTTTATTGCATACATTTTTAAAAACATGTTAACATATGTATGAGCTATAGCAATTCTATTTTCACAAGAGCACTCAGTCAGTGATAAATAATATTTGTTTAATATCATTGTTTTCTTTGTACATATGATAATTTAGTGACTTTGTATAATTAAAACACTTGCAGATCAAACAAGATTGGTGCTCACTCCAGAAATACCTTGGAATTACATCACTTGTCTCCTTTGTAATGGAATTTTACTTTGAAATCTTTACTAATCATTTATTTGGCACTAGACGGAATTGTTTTGTGTATCTTACAGCAGGCATTAATATTTCTCTAAGGAAAAGACATCTCAGACCTTGTAATGGAAAACAATTTTTAACCAACTCAGGGTGTGCTATGGCTCTAAAAGAAATATTTAAAGCCAAGTAGTATAGGAAATCCAAAACAGAGTTTACATATCCACTAAAAAATACAAATAGTGATAACAACTTACATTTATTAAATTGTTGCTCTCTTCCAGGCAACATTCTAGGAATTTTCTATTTGTCGATGTGAGTAATCTTCACAGTAACCTTATAAGTGGTCCCCCATTTTACAGACGGGAACCTGGGGCTCTGATTACTCCACGTAACCCAGCTAGTAAGTCAAGGAGCCAAGATTGGAACATACTCAGTCTGGCTCCAGAGCCCATGCTCTTAATCTCTGTGCAAAAAAGTAACTTTAAAGCTTTTCTTTCCACAAATGGTAGCAACCACTGCAATGGTGGGTGAGGTTCAAGGAATTTACTCCTAAGCAGGCAATGAGAACAGGGGCTCTCCTTTACAAATAGGAGATGACAGCTCCTTTAAACATGATCTACTAATATCTCAGGAGTATTTTCAGATGGGACCCAGTGGGTTCACACCGATGGGTTAGATTTTTTAAATTACAATGCATTTTGTTTAGAAGAGGGATTAAAGTATTTGCCAAAATGATTTGTGTTGACAAAATGGCTTAGTGCGTTTGGCAGATTTATTCTGGAGAATGGAATAAATTAAGGTGTCTAGTAAAAGATGTGCTACAGCCACTGAAACAATTTCCAGTATTTCAGAAACTCTATTTTTATTCACTTTGCAAAATGTGCTCAGTTGAACTGCCAGTCCCTGTTACATTTCCATTTCTAAGCAATTAATTAAAATCCCAAATCAGTTTTTTCTTGATCATGCCAGCAGGCGTCGGTTACCATGGAAATAGGAAGATCAGTAGTATTTGGAAGGGAGAGGAAAACGGTTCGCATCGGCCTTTTATTTTGGAAACATTAGGGCTGGTCTAGAGCAGCTTGCTGGCTCTGCAGAAGGAAGCTCCGCTCCCCGAGTAGCAAGTGTGCAGCAACAACGTGAAATCACTGACAGACCGAGGATTACATTTCGGCCCCAGGGATATCATTTTGCCAGTTGAAAAAGTCATTAACTCAGCTTCTTCTTGTCCTTCATCTATAGGTTAAACCCCCAAGTGTAATTGATTACAGAGTATTCTGTTGTGGCTAAGCAGGATTTCAAATCAATAATTGGTTCTATTTTGCAAAGACCCATCAAAAACTATTTATGATTTTTTTTTTTTTGTATGTCTTGCATCCATGTGCTTTAGACAGAAAGCTCATTTCCAGACAATGTGCAAACGAAGAATGGCAATAATTGAAACCATATTCTTTTACATTTTGGAAAATGGAAGCTTATGGGACATCATCTTTGGGTATTTAATTGAAACCTGATTCAGTGGGCCACCTTAAAGACAGCACTTTAAGAAGGAAAGTATAATGAGTAATACTAATACGCCTGTAGCAAAACAAATTAGTACAAATATTGAATCACTGTGTTGTATACCTGAAACTGATATGTTATATGTTAATAATACATCACTTTAAAAACAAAACAAAACAGGCACGCAACTGACATTGTCTTCCTTGCGTGGCATGACCCTTCTTTCTCCTGTACACAATGGCAACTCTTAAGGAAAAACTGATAGCACCAGTGGCATAAGAAGAGGCAGCAGTCCCAAACAATAAGATCACTGCAGTGGGTGTTGGACAAGTTGGTATGGTGTGTGCCATCAGCATTCTGGGAAAGTCTCTGCCTGATGAGCTTGCTCTTGAGGATATTCTGGAAGATAAACTCGAAGCAGAAATGATGGATCTGCAGCATGGGGCTGGTTTCTTCAGACACCTAAAATTGTGGTCCATAAAGGTGACCCTGTGACCACCAATTCTAAGATTGTGGTGGTAACTGCAGGAGTTTGCCAGCAAGAGGGAGAGAGTCATCTCAACCTGGTACAGAGGAACATTCTTGTTTTCAAGTTCATTATTCCTCAGATCATCCAGTACAGTCCTGACTGCATCATAATTGTGGTTTCTAACCCAGTGAATATTCTCACATGTGGTACCTGGAAACTAAGTGGGTTACCCAAGCATCGTGTGATTGAAAGTTATCTGGATTCTGCTAGATTTTGTTACTTTATGGCTAAAAAACTTGGCATTCACCCCAGCAGTTGCCATGGATGGATTTTGGGAGAACACGGCAACTCAAATGTGGCTGTGTGGAGTAGAGTGAATGTGGTAAGTGTGTCTCTCCAGGAACTGAATCCAGAAATGGGAACGGACAATAATAATGGAACCTTGAAGGAAGTGCATAAGATGGTGGTTGAAAGTGCCTATGAAGTCATCAAACTAAAAGGATACACCAACTGGGCTATTGGGTTAAGAGTGGCTGACCTCATTGAATCCATGCAGAAAAATCTATCCAGCATTCATTCAGGGTCAACTAAGGTGAAAGGGGTATATGGCATTGACAGTGCAGTCTTTCTAAGCCTTCCATGGATCCTGAATGCTTGGGGATTAACTAGTGTTATAAACTCAAAGCTGAAAGATGATGAGGTTGCTCAACTCAAGAAAAGTGCAGATACCCTGTGGGACATCCAGAAGGACCTCAAAGACCTGGGACTTCAGGCTTCTAGGCTGTAGAACTTTAAAAACTACAATGTGATTACCCATGAGCCTTTAGTTTCCGTTCATGTACGTGGATTACAGTTTGCTTTTGTCTCCCTAAATATGTGAATCTGGGTTCACAGAATCAAAGCCTGTGCTTGGTTTAATGCTTGCAGCATGAGTCCTTGAACAAATAAAACTATCGTTCAAAACAAAACAATTAGAGTTACACTGAAAAAAACCTGTTAAAGACATGATTTTAATGACATAGATGATAAAATAATAATAATGTCCAGCGCTTATTAAACATTAATTATGTGCTAGGCACTGTGGCTAGTATTTTGCAAGTAAAAACTCAATGTTTCTTGACAATACCATGAGGAAGACCCTAATATTCACAGGTGTAGAGATTGTTTTAAATTATTTGGACTTATCTGTGTGAAGAGATTCTGTACGTTCATGTGAATACTTTAAGCTGTCTGTGAAATCAGAAGATGAGTAACTACTTTGCACTATGCTAAGGTTATAGAAATTCCTGCACAAAAATTTATCTTTGTTTGTTAGCTAAAGTTTTTCAAAAACTCATTAGGAAAAAAATTCAGATATTAAGAAGAAAGAGGGAGCAAATCAGGATTTCATGTATTGCTCTAGCATAAAACCCAGGTGTGGAAATTAGTCTAAAAGCATCCACAGAAGCTCCAGTCTATATAAAGGGGTAATAATTAGGAGAATGTGAATTTTTCAGTAAAGTTTTTCCTTATTGCTATGGGCAGTCAATATAACGTTACCATGTGTGTCTATTAAGTGCTATCATGTTTTCTTCATATAAAATCCTCAAGGCATATCTACATGTCTTATGCCTATAAATATTTTACAGTGATATTATTTAAGATGGATGGTAGCCTTTTTAGTTTATCTTTGGAAGAACATAACATAACTACAATTCCCTATAGTTTATACTATATGAATAATAAGGTTCCCAGGCAGTTGAGACACAAACCATACGGGTGTTTAGAATTCAGGTACCATATCACACACAATGTGCTAGTACTATAAATGTTTTATGTCTCATAGCATCTTTCCAGCCAGATGATAGATAGCTAGACTGTATTTCCAACATATATGTACAGCAGAAAAGGTGATTTGGTATGCTAATATCTGTTGCTGTTTAATACCATTCTCATGAATCTAAGTGGCCTGGAAGCCTGAATCAGTATTTCCCAGATTCCCTTGCCTGTGGGATCCTGGTTTAGATTTTTCTTTTGTACCTTTCTAAAACCCTACATATTTATCAAGCACATACTAAATAAGTAACTTCACTACTCACTTTGGATAAATCCAAGAAGACTAAGACCCAACTATTTATAAAGGACATAAAATTTTATCATTCCCTATAGCACAAACAACAGGGCCCGATGATTTGGGAATTCTTGTTACGTTGATCTCACAATGAAGGTCTCGTAAACTATAGACAAAGACAAATAGAATGTATAAATCAACATCTACTTATTTAATTTGCTCGCATCCACTAAGTATGTTCCAAACACAATGTTTGGTATTAGGAATGCCAAGATATATAAGATATTAAAATGAAAAGCAAGAGTTATTAAATAATGATTTCTGATACCTAGATAACTGGGTTTAAATTCTTATTCCATTACTTACTGTTGAAACTAAACTTCAAAGACAGATTTTTTTTTTTCAATTACAGTTGACATTCAATATTATTTTATATTAGTTTCAGGTGTACAGCATAGTGGTTAGACATTTATATAATTTATGAAGTGATGCCCCTGATAACTCTGGTATCCACCTGGCACCACACAGAGTTATTACAATAACTGACTCTACTTACTGACTATACTCCCTGTATTGTACTTCACATCCCTGTGACTACTTGTAACTACCAATCTGTACTTCTTAATTCCCTGACCTTTTTAACCCAGTCCCCCATTGCCCCTCCCATTTGATAACCATCAGTTTGTTCTCTGTACCTATGAGTCTGTTCCTGTTTTGTTTGTTCTTTTAGTTTATTCTTTACATTCCAAATATAAGTGCAATCATATGGCATTTGTCTCTTTTCTGTCTGACTTATTTCACTTAGCATAATATCCTCCTAGGTCCATCCATGTTGTCGCAAGTAATAAGATTTTTTTTTATGATCAAGTAATATTCCGTTATACACTGGGGGTGACAAAAAATGTATACAAGTGGACACTTTGGTCAACGTTGCTCAAGCAGTAGTTTACCATAATCCGAAGTGTCTGGATGCTGATGGCAACCACTTTGAACACTTCTTGTAATTGTAGAAGTCAAATGTGATTTGTATTCACCTTTTGTTATTGGTATATATTGAGTACTACAATTTTAATACAGTTTTCCTTTCTTAAAATGTGTATACATTTTTTGGGCACCCTCTGTATATGTACCACATCTTCTTTATCTAATCATCTATTGCTGGGCACTTAGGTTGCTTCCATATCTTGGCTGTTGTAAATAATGCTGCATTGAACATAGAGGTGCATGTATCTTTTCAAATTAGTGTGCTGGGATAAATACCCCAAAATGGAAAAGACAACCTACCAATTGGGAGAAAATGTTCACCAATGACATATCCGATAAGGGGTTAATATCCAAAATTTATAAAGAACTCATACAACTTAACACCAAAAAACAAACAATTCAATTGAAAAATGGGCAGAGGACCTAAATAGACATTTCTCCACAGAGGACATGCAGACGGCCAAGAGACATATGAAAAGAGGCTCAATGTCACTAATCATCAGGGGAATGCAAATAAAAACCACAATGAGATACCACCTCACACCTGTCAGAATGGCCATCATCAATAAAGCAACAAAGAAGCATTGGCGAGGGAATGGAGAAAAGGGGACCCTCGTGCACTGTTGGTGGGAATGTAAATTGGTGCAGTCACTGTGAAAACAGCATGGAGATTCCTCAAAAAACTAAAATTAGAACTACCTTATGATGCAGCAGTTCTTAATGAACCATGCTTCCCAGTGTGCATGTTCTCATTAGTCACCTCCCCTGAATCTGGGCTGGCCCTGAGACTCACATTTTGAACAATGAAATGCAACCGAAGTGAGTCCCAGACTAACTCACAAAAGTCTCACAGCCTCTACCTGGAATTCTTGGGATTCTTTTGGGGGGGAACTAGACACTCTCTGACATACAATCATCCTGAGACTTCCAAGCCAAGTGAAAGCCTCAAACTAGCCTAATGGAAAGCAATATATATATATATATATATATATATATATATTGAGAGAGATAAGTTGGTCAAGACCCGCTGTTCTAGCCATCCAGCTGAAATGCCAGATATGAGAGTAGCTAACATTTTCATCCATCCCAGTTGGGTCTTTAGATGACTGTAAACCCAGCTGTAATCCCTACAAACACAGTAAAGGACCTCTCAGCTGAGCCAGGTCAACCCACAGAACAGCATGAAATAATAATAAACTATTGTTTTAAGCAACCAAATTTTGGGGTGGTTTGTCACATAGAAATAGATAATTGGAACATTAGATGTTGTGTAAATTTAGACAAGTTAAATGCCCGTTGTTCAGTTATGTTGCTGATAAAATGGAGATAATCAGCAGTTTGGGGAAGGGCCATGATACCCAAAGTCCCCATCAGAGATAAAAAGGCTGCTCTTTTCCTACACACCGTTAGAATTATCCTGGTAAACAGCCTAGGTTTTTGCATCCATGGCTGGATTATCACTGTGAGCAGGGATGCATTTCCCATTATATCCATAGTATTTGAGGTAACAGGGGGGAAAGCAGCGCCTTACAAAATGGGGTTCAACTTGAAGAAGGGAAAGGAACAGGAACTGGTGAGACAAAACATACAAGCCCACTGTACTATGCAGTAACCATCCAATGACTCAATTTCATGTATTAAAGTATGGTGATACTGCTGTTACATGAATTCTTCCCAGTGGTAGCAGTTTAATAGTGAAAAGGTAGCTAGACCTCTTTTACAGAGAAATGTGTTTTTTACTTGAAATGCGTGCATTTTAATATCCTATTTAATTTTGGGTATTTACCAATGAAGAGGGGAAGCAAGGATGTTTTCTGTTCCTGACATTGGGTTTAGCAGGGCAGGAATAATGTTATCTATTAATGAGCAGAGATGTTAGCTAAAGAGGTCTGGCTATGTTCCAGTTTGGTTAATTAAATGCTACCTGTTTCAATTCTGTCTTTATTTTCAAATGAATATTCACTGTTATTTCTCATTTGGAAAATTATTTGGGATCACTCGTTTATTTATGAGGTAAAGAATTTCAGTTTACTTTGGGTTCAAGATACCCTAGTTCCAGTCTAATATTATGAGGTATGGTCAGAAAATACAGTGAATGTTTAAATTAAAAAAAAAATTATTACAGTAAAAGACACCTTGCCATTAATCCCCCTCAAAATATTCCCCCTCGCTTCGAACGCACTTATCCCATCATTCTTGCCACTTTCTGAAGCAGTTCTGGAAGTCCTCTTTCATGAGTGTCAGTAGTTGTGCTGTCATGGCTGCCTCAATGTCCTGAATCATTTTGACTTTGGGGAAGAGCCAGCAGTCACAAGGTGCCAGATCTGGTTAATAAAGTGAATGAGGACACACTGTAATGTTTTTATTTGACAGAAATCGCCGTACCAGAAGTGATGTGTGACACTGAGCCTTTCACTGTGGTCAAACCATATGGTGAATGTTGCTGCCGAGTGCCATCCAATGGAAAGGCAGGATCTTCAATAAGGAAGCAGTAAGTCGATCCTTAGTAACAGTGTGTGACAAGTTTCAACTCATTGGGTGCAGTCAGTCGGGTGTGAGCTATGGTTGAGAGAAGGTGTGTTTTAAAGTGTGCCGTAAATCATGACTGTGTAAATATGACAGCATTACTGAAGTCATAAAAACTAGAGGGAGACTGGAATTGTTGGAGCTGGAGTCAAGAATACTTCTTTAATCCTGTAATGTTTGTGATGCATATTAGACATCCATACAGAGTTGAAAAGTTCACAGTTGAATATTTTTAATAGCTGCTCAGTATTCAATTATACAGGTACAATATAATTTACCTAAATACTTGCTTACCACAGGAAAGTTTAGAAAATCATGTCATTATAAACTATATTAGGATGAAAACTTGTGTACTTGTAATTTTGCTAATTTTTTGAAATATTCTTTAGATATTAGTCCTAGAAGTAGAATTCATGGGTCTTACCATATTCCAATTTTAAAGGCTTTTGTTTGATCAAATTTCCTCCAGAAATAGTAGACAAATTTATTCTCCTATTGGCCATATACAGCAAAGCTGTATTCTGCATATTCACACTATCACTGAATATTATCAGATCTTAGGACCACATAATGTCTGCAAAGCCCACTCTCTGTAATGAATAGACTTTGATCTGATGTTAGTAGCACACGGTGAATAGTAATGCATCATTCCATTAAGAAGTCTGGTTCTAGTGGAGGATACTCTACTAGAGGTACATTCAGTAAATAATGAGGCTTTTTATTTGTTTTAATACTTTATTTTTTTCCTTCAAGCCAACATTAGCTATCAAGAATTTAACAATGTTATAGGATGGTACTGGTGAAATTAGCTTGTTTTATGTGCACAAAGGTGGGTCTATAAAAAGAGTGTAAATTTTAAAAACTAGATCTATTAGATATTTGTCTCTTAAAATGGTTTTTCTCAATTTAAAAGCAATGAATTAAGAGGACACTTAATCTATAAATTATGTTTCCAAATATGTGACCAACTTTTGTAAACATAGGGGTCTATTTTTTCTTATACCTGAATATCCCCCTGGATTTTCATCTTTTGAACCTCTTGCAATTATAGTTTTCCTGAATTTGAAAGTTAAAGAGACACTCCTTAGAACTGATGCAAATGCTTCTCTTCAAATTTAGAAAAGTTAGTTCAAATCTCCAAGAGTGTTATGTGTTCATTTATTCATGATAAAGATATTTTATCTGTAGTGGGTGCAGATAAATCAATTAGGAACAGAAAATATGTACTGCCTCAAATCTGGAAGCTTGGACTCTGGTGGAGAGCAGACATTTAGAAAATAATTACATAAATAAATGTGGAATGCCAATTTTGTTATGTGGTATCACAAGAATTCATGGTAATATAAAAGCCAAAAATAGAGAAATTTGTTCTAGTCAAAGTCAGAAAAGGCTTCACTAAAGAAGTGACAACTCACCGAAATTTACTGATGAGTCGGAGTTTACTAGATAGGAAGAACAAAAATTATTCCATACCGTGGGAAGAGCCTACACAGAGGAAGGGACGAACACGGTACATTTGAGTCCCTATAGGAAGGTGAATGTAACTGGGGTGAGAAGCACAAAGGGACTGTAGTAACAGATAAGTCAGATGATGACAGAGGAGCCACACCTCACTAGGCCAAAAAAATGTGATAGGAAGAATACATTTATTCTAAAAGCAACAGAGTTCGTGATCAGATTTCAATTTTGAAAAGATCATTTGACTGCACTGTAGAGAACAGATTAGAAGAATTAGGAGAGGAAATCAGTGGGTCATTTAGGAGAAAATATGCAATAATCCAGAGGGAAGGTGATGCTGAACTTTGATTAGCATGGAGGTTGAGATTGGTGGGGGACATGGAGAGAAGTGAATTTCTTAGGTAAATTTTAGTGGACATGGTGGCAAAAGAGACAGGGAGTTCAAGCTTGACTCTTAGATTTCTATCCCATGTAGCTGGACGGTTAGTGAAGAAATGGGGGCATATGGAGATGTCTATAAAGCTCTCTTTTGTATATGCTTTGTTTAAAATATCTATGACACATACAATAAGAGATATCAAGTAGACAATGATGTTATAAGAAAGGTGATAAGAGAGCACTGGAGAAGAGATTGTCTCAAAGTAAAAGTGGATCAACAATTCAATGTATTTATAAAATATTCCTTTTCTAAAACCAGAGATGAAGGCAGTGAGTCTGAGTAATAGAGAAATCAATTATCATGACAGTTATTCAGGTTAAATACAGAGTAAGATCAGTGACAGGATAATAAAGAAATTGATAAATAGATGGAAACAGTGACAGATGATTTGATAGGTATAGCATTATAGATGAAACAAGTATATATTAATGAATAAAGTATATGCATAAAACAAACATAAATATATATTTGTTTCATTTATGTTAGCACTTTTATTCACATGCAAATACTTAACTGGAAATGAAACTAATGAATAATGACTAACATGCACATATGTGCATAGACATATAAGACCTTGAAAGATGTACAACTGGTACATTTGAACTTTCACATCTGAGTGTAACACCATATATTCTGGTATAGTTATTTCATTTATAGTCTGTGTCCAAAGCAACTTAAATGTGTCAGAATCTTACATTTGGATAAGGAGCTTAAGATCTAGTATGTATCCAAAATATTTACAATTTCTCTATTTCTACTTTCTCCATTACAGGATAAAATGGAATAGATTTTAGACTGAGTAGCATTCATTTCAATAATCAAGTACTTCCTTCACCAAAAGTTACTACTTGGAATAATGAAATAAAAAGTCTGGAAGAGCTAAAATAAATTTCTGAGTACTTTTTACTCTTAGTAATCAGATAAAAATATTTACCCCAATGTGTATGTGTTTGTGTGAGTACATACATAACAGCTAGAGACTTGAAAATAGCACAAATCTATGTAGGTGTATGTACAGGGATAGGTATGTGGGTGTGGTCATGTACCTGCATCTACCTATATGTAAATTATGTACATATATGTGTGTGCATGTATATACAAGCATACATACATGCTTATATATTTTCCATTCTGTTTGTCTCTCTTGGAAAATCTATAAGAAATACACACTCGGACACACATAGATACATATAAATACACACACACACACACACACACACACACACACATGCTTCCTTCTAAGTATTAACAAACAACAGAACGATTTCTAATGAGGGACACTTTAAAACGTTTCTAAATAATGTCTCCACCTCTGTGACAATGTTACATTTAACACCTGCTATGATATGCAATTGCCCAGGAAAATGTTTATGTTCTGTAGAGGCTTAAAAGTATTTGCAGATATACATTATGGAAAAACCATAGTTTCAGAATTAGAGACAATGTTTTTTATATTCTGTATTCAAACCATTGTAGATGCACATAAATGGCTTATTTTCACCTAAAACCTCCTCTTAAATAGCTTTTTGTGCCCACAGGATCTCTAAAGACAGAATTTTAACATGGGATGATAAGATTAAATTCTGCCATACTTTTTGTTTCCCATTGAATATATTCTCCTCTTTTACTTACAGCATATTGCAATTCTTACAATACCTTTCTAACTACATTTTGCATTTCAGTAGCAAATCAATATGAATTTAACAAGAGAAATCTAGATTACTTGCACATAGCGTTTAGCTTATGTTCCATAGAACCTTACCAAGCCTAGTTCATTAGTTTGCTAAAGCCTCTGTAACAAAATACAACAGACTGGGGGGCTTCAATAACAGGAATTTCTTGTGTCCCAGTTCTGGAGTCAGGACACCCCAAATCAAGGTGTGGGCCGGGCTGGTTTCTCCTCCTGAGGGCTGTGAGGGAGGCTCTGCCCCAGGCCTCCCTCTCTGGCTCCTAGATGGCATTCTTCCCTCTGAGCCTCTTCACATTGCACCGTCTCTATGCGCGTCTCTGTGTCCAAATCTCCTCTTCTTATAAGGACAGCAGCCATGTTGGATGAGCGCTCACTTTAATGTCCCCGTTTAAATTCTATTATCTCTGTAAAGACCCACGTGCCAAACACGTGCCGTTTTGAGTTACCAGGGGTTAAGTCCTCAACATATGAGTTTTAGGGGCACATTTCAACTGACAACAGCTAGAGACTTGAAAACAGAACAAATCTATGTAGGTGTGTGTTTGTGGGTGTGGGCTTGTACCTGCATCCATATACAAACTATATACATATGTGTATGTACATAAATGCATACATATCTGATTATAGATTTTCCATTATGTTTGTTTCTCTAGGAAAATGTATAAGAAATACATGACAGTTTCAGACTAATAACATTTTTTATTTATCTACTGTTTTAAAATTTAGAAATCTGGTATATCTTGGAATCCTTACCACACTCCATTTACATAGTTTTAAAATACAGATTTTCCTATGCTCCAGTGTAAAAAACCTGAGGATCAGCTCTTCCAAATTAATCCACTCACCATCTGTCATGAGAAGAAAGGCCTGGCATAGGGAATAGGAGGCATTAGGTACCTCTCCCCTGGGCAGGTCGTTGCCCAGTGAGTGTTTGTTCAAAATGGGTGGATGGATGCCAGAGTGATAAACACTTTGGTCATTTTTACAGTATCTGATGGTAAACTGCACACTATAGAAGCACCGTGAACCTTGCACCAGACAATTTCAAAAAATATCCGTCATCACAGTTTCCACACTTAGAGTACAAATAAAACTGAATTTTCACAGTAATTGTAGCTAATTACTGACAGCATTGAATCACATTTCAAATACTATCCCTCAATAGTCCCGTCTCACAAACTTTCAGTATGTTTTTGCTTTATTACAACAATTTACTTGTTTTTACAGTTTTATTGAGGTAAAATTTATAGACTATATAATTCATCCAGTTATCCTCTATCTACCATACATACATTTAGTTTGTCAACATTGTAGCATACATACTCTGTTCTCTAAAATAACTTCAATGGCTATTAGCAGTAACAGAGTTAGCAGCAATCACTATTTTAACACAGTGTCTCAATTTTCTTCTTTATTGGCTGAATTGTATCAACAAGTAGGTCTTTTTCCTCCTATTTTAACAGAGGGGCACAATTTTTATACATTTTAAGAAGTGTACTCTTGCTACTAAGTGGAGAATACACAGTACAAAAATAAGAGAAACATTAGGCAGACTAGCCAGGAAGATATTGCAGTAGTCCAGCAAGAGAGATGACCACAGTGATTTGAAGCACATGGAGAAGAAAGGTGGTTTCAGCATATACTTTGCAGGGAAACTCAAAAGTGGATGAAAGGATTGAAGAAGAAAGGTAAGTAAGAGACAAAAGCAGAAATCACAATTATCTCCCAGGTACTGTGGGAGCATCCAGATGGTTGGGGTCACCCTGCTAATAGTATGGAAACCCCCACTTTGCATGTCAGATGTGGAAAGCCCGGTAGGCACTGCCATAAAGATAGTTAGGATAAATGTTGTGGATCAGGGTAGAATTCAGGGAGATATAATTCTGGGCGTTAAAAACAGCCATGGGACCTAGTGAGATTGCCTGGACAAATGTGTAGAGAAAGAAGAGAAGAGGATTCAGACTCTAGATACATTTCACATGAGCAAAAGTTGTTCCTTTCATGGGCCTTTAAAATACTGATTTTTTCTTAGAGGAGTAAATATTGTTTTTCTCAAGATCCGATCTATGTATCGCTTTTCATGAGTACATCGAGATTAAAGAGAGGATCATTTTTACTTAGGACTTCATGTGGAATGATAAGTTCTTTCAGTATTCTCCCATTTCATTATCTCTTCTCTGAGACACACAATCACGCCTTTGCATTTCCGCTTTCCTTCTCACATACAGATATTATGCCCAGGATTTCAAATGGAGAACACTGACAAGTTCATATACTCTTGACTTCAGGCAGTGTGTAAACCAGTAAATTACATGAAGTAAAATAAGAGTTTTAAGGGACTTTGTATTTTGCTTCAAAAATGGTGATGCTGAGAAAAATGATTTTTCATTAAAGGCTCTCTCTAGACTTGAGAAAACATTAATATCTTTAGAAATACACCAAAGCCCAGGTGGCCAGAAAATAAAGCCAGGAGAGTGTATGTCTCATTGCAAAGGTGGGGCTGAGAGGTTCAGCGGCCTGCGGAGATGTTCTACTAATCCCAAAATTGCAGTTGACCTTGACCTGAATAGTGCCAACCGGTCCAGTTGAAATTATATGATTCTTGTTATTATAAGTGCTATTTTGATTTTCTGATAATTAACATAAGCCTGAAAACTGAATTAGGAATAATAATTGGGTAAGAGCAACTCCACGCTTACCCCAATATCTGGGAGTAAAAAAATAACAGCGATAACAGACAGATGCCATATTTGACCAGAACAAAACAAAATTTTTCCAGTTACTCTGTTGTGCTTCGTTCAGATTTTTGAATCAAACACATAAATTGCGGTGCATTTACGCTTGGTACAACCATACGATTGAACACATATTCTCCCTTTCTCGAGTTCATTTATTTAGGCATATAACTTTGTGTTTTTATCTCTGCCAAAGATCCATCTGATCTGATGTATCAGACTTCATATTTCACAACTGTAGCAAAAAAGAAAAAAATCTTTCATGGAGATACAGAAAATCTGAGACAAAGGTTTTTGTTATCAGAAAGATACCTACAAGAGGATTAAAGTTTTTCTTTCCAGATTCAATCTAGATGCAATATGCCTCATGTAGCCTCAGGCACACCACGTTTAAAATAGAACAACTGCTGATATGGTGATGAGCTGTGATGTATGGAGGGCTGTTTGGAAGCAAATGAAAAGAACTTATTTTTACTAAGAAAATATAGCATCTCTATGTGGGTTACAGCAGTGAAAATGAAAATGTTGGTAAGGTTTTTAGCCTATGGCAAGTTTCGTTTCCAGGCACCTCTTCCCAAATTATGAGGAGACAATCTACTGCTAATTCAGATTAAGGCCAGTCTTCTGCAGCTATCAAAGATATAAATAAACTTACACATTGTAATAAGACCTGCCATGTCCCATAAAAAATTCACCAACAGTCCTGCTACCTAGTTCCCATTTGGAATTTTGAAAATCATGCTTGCATTCTATTCTATGATATATACTCTAATCTCAGTGCATGGGCACATTTTTCAACTGGGCAGCTACTTGGGTGTGATGACAATGAAGCATGAGTACAGACCTACAACCAGAAGCTGAGTTAGGGAGAAATGGGAGAGTAAGGTAAACACAATCAGTTCCTATTTAAATCTTCTCAACATGAGCTTACCATGTATCTTTATTTAAAACATGAATTTATATGGAGTATTCATGGCCCTTCAGACCCATGTATTTAAAGCAGGTGATAATATGTCCCACTGTGCCTGGGACAGTCCTGGTTTATGGCTGTTGTCCGGACATAATTATCACTAGCATCCTCTTTCATTCTCAAAAGTTCTTCCATTTGGACATTACATTTTATGGTCACCCTATTTATGGGGAGTCCATGGTAGGGGTGCTCTGCAGGGAAAAGTATCGTAAAATATCAAGACTGGTTTTGAACGAATATTGAGACCAGTTTCTAGTGTTGTCTTAGCATAAGTGATGAAGAAGTTGAACTTTACTGAGAAGTAGAATTAGCTTTAGTTTCCGCCCCACCCCCACCCCCAACCCCACCCCCACTAAATCAATGTGCTTGTAGCCAATGAAACAGATCAGGAAGGAAGTGATCAGAAATGAAGCTCAGCCTTCCTGGCACCTGGTGCTAAAGAGTAGTGATGATGAGGGCAATAGCAAAGTCAGGGAAGAACATTCTGGAATTGAGGTGGGTGGTATTTTAAGGGGCAGATGACATAATTTCTTCTTGCTTGGGTGTACATTTTTTAATGAGGCTTAAAATGGCCTCAGAAATTATAGGATAGATGCCAGGAATCAAAGCTAGAGTTGCAACATAAGGTGAGAGACCATTAGAAACAAGTCCTGGGAAACAGTATCTCCTTAGAATGGCCCGTCCTCTAAAAATATTGGCTTAGAAATGTAATATCTGTGGCCAGCACCAGTCAAAACTGAAGCTTTAAAAATGGCGGAGGGTATTTTATAAGTTTGTACTATCCATGCCAAGACAGGCAATGCTTATCTTATGAGAGAACATTTACTTTTTAAATACACTGGATTCTATATTTTTTAATTTAAAAATAATATCCCTAATAATAATTGCTTTAGAAAATATCAGATCTCTTTCATATTTTTTCGGTTTGTTTGTTTGTTTCTTTTTTTAGCTTAAATAGGGAGAAAGGATTGACACATCTTCAAAAATGGTTGTTTGTGTCTATGGTAAATCTTGGCTGTATTAGTTTGCTGTGGGATGTTGGACAGTACCTGACCCTAATCGTGAACAAACAAATATGCATCCTCATCAAGTGAGCAGTGACGTGCACAATAAAAATCAGAGGAGGCCATACAAAGTTCAATTGCATTTAACCGTAATTGTATAAAATTTTGACTCCCCTGAAACAAGCAAGCAAGCAAACAAAAGGCCCTTTTCTCTTTATGAGAAGACCTAAATGTAGTGATCAAAACAGGTAAGGAGAATAATTGAATCGAACCATTTGGGGAAATTAGAAGTACCCATTAAGGAGAAGCAGGTAGAAGGCACTGGTTGTACAAGACTTGGTCATCTGTAGGTCTTTTCCAATTTGATTTATGTACATAAGTCATTATGCTTAGAGCTTAAGTATCTTAAGTGAAAAGCTTTACAGAAATTGGAAATTCATTGGTGGGTTTTGTTTTGTTTTATGTTCTTTGTCAGTTGATCCTAATAAAGTACAATAAGATTCGTAGCTTCTCTTAGCCTACTGAAGTTTCCAGGCACTCCTGATTAAAAGGCATGTTAATTTTAATGAAATGATTATTTATTGAGAATGTTTGACTATGTCACCTTTTTCAAATAAAACTGTGTTAATGGAAAAATATTCCTATCTAGAAAGAAAAATTATATTGAAGGAATTTCTTCCAGAAACACTGACTGACCTAAGATATGGCAGACGATAAACAAAATCAGACTATTAATGCTAACCAGAGAAAAAAATGATGAACAATATTTTCGTCATTGCAAAAACTACACATTTTTGTTTTCATTTTAGAAATCCAGGGTGTGACTCCTGTGATATCAGCAGTTAATTATTTTTCATTAATTATCCGTAAAATTAAATTAGAGATAAAATGTATGCACTAACTATTCCTCATGGATTTTTTCTGATGTTTAAACTGTATATATTTTAAATTGATTTAAACTGTAAGAATTATTTTTCAAGATTTTTCTTCATGAATGCTACTGATATTTTAAATATAGTCTTTTTTACCTTTATATATTACATGTTCCTCATGTACCCAGAGGCTCCGTGGTTGGCAGTGCCTTCTTGATTATTTGCTGTTCTTTTTAGCAAAAGAGCACTGCCTCCGGCTTCCTTCATGAACTCAAGAGACCCAACACTGAACTTAATATTTATACAGCATTTGGTGACATTATAAAGTATATCTGGCTATTGGATTTTTATAATATTTAATCTCCAAGGGAAGCATGAGAACTAAAATGTCAATCTGTAAGACATTTTGAAAGAGCTGTTAGGTTTTTTTCCTTTTTTTTTCTTTTTTCTTTCTTTCTTTCTTTTTTTTTTTTTTAAGCTTCATGATACAAAAGGCAGTAATCCTTGGAGAATCTATTTTTCTTCCTCAATAAAAGGAACAACAATGATGCCAAACATTTCTTTAACTCAAGTTGAAGCTGTCCATAGAGAATACCAATGTGAAGAAGACAAATGTTAACTACTCAATCTAGAGAAAACTAGTCATACATTCACAGGCATCCTAAACTTGGACCAAAGTTATCATTTTAAACTTGTAGACTGGGTAATTTTAGCACTGATAAATCCTAATCGCTGTTTTTGGCTTCACTGTGAACACTTTCTTCCCCATGTCTAGCTTGGTCTTGGATACCTCAATGTCTTCTCCTCTGACTGCCGTGTCAGTCACAGCACCACACAGAACTAGACTGATTCCCTCAACAGTCTTTATAGTAGTTTATACTTTTTCATTTAGTTTTTTACTCAGGTTATGCCACCCACAGGTTACTACATTTCTCTGCCTTCGGTGTCACAGGATGTTTCAGAATTTTCATATTGTTAAGTAAGCCTTCTCCGTGTCATGGAAGACTTAGGGTTTCTACTGATATACAGGTTTAGGAATAATTCCTCTGCTTTTTAAAAGCATTTGGTTTTTTATTACATGCAATGATAATATTTGATTAATTTGTTGACTATTTCTTTTGATCACTTAATACTTTAGTCTATATTGATGTTTTGCTCAAGTTTAAGTTGCCAGAAAGTAAAGGCTATTTTGGTTTTACTGACGTTATAAAAAGATTGATATAATGCCATATCCTATTAGGTATTGCATAAAGACATTCAGTATTACATGTACTTAATATCAGATATTGGTTAGATGCTTTCAAATAGTAGGTAAACACTATTACACATGCAAATATGGAGAGACTGGAAAAGCACCAACATATTCAATTGCAGAGTCCATCAATTAAGATTTTTCTGACTGTAAAATATGGATAGCCTCCCTGGGTTGAGATGTTAGCTTGACAGTCAGAAAAGTTGTGTGGTGACATGGAAAACATTTATAATAAAAATAGCCATTCTTTATTGAGTACCTACGATACAACAGGAACTTTATATAAAACATTTCTTAGTTTTACAACTATGCCTCAGGATATGTACTTCTGTCATTCTCACATTACAGATGAGGAAATAGAGGCTCGAGTAGTTTAGGGAACTTTCTCACTGTTACTTAACAAATGTCTGGTATTGGACATTGAACTTAGGGCCCTTTGATTTTCCAAGTTCATGAATTTTCACTTCATTAACCAATATTAACATTACTGAAAAAATTAGAGGGCAAAATGTGAAATGTTGTGTGCAAATTGACCTGGTTTAGAAAACACTGCAAAACTTGAAAAGTAAAGATTTGATGTGATAGTAAATTTAACAAGCACTTTCTTTCTTTTCCAAATTTTCCAAATTGTTTTGCAATACATAACAGTAAAGAAAAAAGTGAAAAATAACTAGGACAAGTTCAGTATTGAGGCACTCATTCCTTTCACATAAAAGAACTAGGATTAATTAGGTGAACTTTGTATCATTTAAATTTTCTTAGGAGAAGCATATAAAGACCTGCTCAGGACTACACAGGCATGGTTGTTAAAGGAAGCAAACTTCCTGATGACAACCTAAAAAAGGAACTGATAGGAAATGAGGTGAGCCTTGAAAGACTGGTATTATTATGTTTTTAATAATGAAGGCATTAGCACTGCAATTGTTAGAATTTTATCTGTTCCATCACGGAATAAGGATCTAGATAGCATGCAGTAATTAAAGATTGACTTTGATTTAGATAATCCATTTTAATTGCATTTTTAATTGTAGTGAAAATTTCATGAAGTACCATCTGAAAATGCTGACGTAGAAAGATTAACTAATCGAGATCACACCGTTATATTTGAATTACTAGAAAGGTACCATGAGAAGTAAGTGTAAAATACATCTTTCAGCTAACACGCAAATCCCTGTAATCTCATCTCACCTTCTGGGAACAATGTATAACAAATTAAAGCTGGTTCACCAAATGTCATACAATCTGGCAGCAAGATTCTAATTGATGAAGAAACAGCTTTTTAACGATGCTTTAACAACCATAGAAAATTTCAATTACGGTAATTGTGACAAAAACTTACCTTAAGGGGACAAAATAGTTTCTACCAGTTTTCTTTAACAACTCGAAGGTCCCACTGGACACTTTCTGACCTATTTATACTCTACTCTGTTTAGTTTGGTTGAACGGATGGACAGCTCACTTGTTACTGTGAATCTTTAAAAGAAAAATCATGTTCCAAGTTAGGAAAATGTCACTTCCAGTTACCAAATCTGTTTGACCTGGATTAGCACTTCCCTACCCACACTGCTTCTCTCATGAATTCCGTGATCGATATTAGTCTTGAAATGAGTTTAGTTGTAAGAATTTTGGTTTTATTGGTGCCTCTGCCACCCTTTTGTCTTCCTCTCTTTGCCGACCTCCATTGTAGCACTTACCACACTGTATTTTTAAAATATAAATTTATTTTCAGTATCTTTCACTACACAATGCAAACAGAATGTGTTAATTACATATTTTGACATTGAATAGATTGTAATGATGTTCTTCTAGTCTGATTAATATTCTGGGTATTGTTATATATAGTGGTTCTGAGTTGAATAGTCTGTATTCTTCCCATAAAAGTGTGTGCGCACAAGCACACACACACACACACACACACACACACACATTGATTAAAGACAATACATATGGTGGTCTTTGCTTTCGACATTCTAAATATATCAAAGTATGTCTGCAACCAGCCTATAATACTGGCTTTATGTCTAATTTATGTAAGAGAAATGTATTAATCTACAATTTAATTTCTCCAGAATTATGACAGCATTAAAAATTAAGGTTTTGGTAAAATAAGAATTGTCATGAAGTAAAACTGGAAGGTTGCTAGAAAGAAAAAAAATACTGGGCTTGGAAAGAAGATCTAATTCAATGGAAAATGAAAAAAAAATAATTCAGGTAATGTTTGAGAAAGGTTATTGGATTGCCTTAAATTTTATTATTTTCTGTAATTCTGCAGAAGTTAAAATCATATTCTGATTCTATTTCCCATCGCATCTTTCCTTCCAAAATAGATTATTTTAATTAGAAGAAAGCATAAATTCACCTGGAAAATTTGGATTGCATGCTCATAATAACCAATGGATATTTAAGAAATTATTTTCCCAGTCCCTAAATTTGTTTCTAATCAAATATCCACTATCATAAACAAAAATTTAAAAGTAGGGCTGCCCAGGCTTTTTTTACTCAAGCATTTATTTAGCAAATATTATATCTTCAACTCTGGATTTTATGCAGTGCTGGGTTGTGATCCTCAAACTTTAGTATACATAAGATCCAAAAGAGATTGTTAAACGTGCATAGCCCTTTGTCCCATCCTAGCTGGTCTGCAATGAGGCTCAGCAATGTGGAAAATAATTATACAACTTTATGTAACACAGAGGAAGTAACGGCCACTTGGGATCACACACAACTTTAATTTCAATTATTTCACCTATCACCAAATTGGAAAGAATTAAAATTTGCTCAAAATGTATGGGTTAAGATGATTCTTTAGCTAAAATTGTCAGATCAGCAGCAATGTTCTTCTGTCTGCTCCTCAATAAAATGAAACTCTGGATTTTCAGAGGTTCTGCTGGGCATCGCCTTTGGAGGGTGGCGTGGGGGGAGGTGGCTTTTTGTTTACAAGCCCAAAGTCACCCTTTATGCACTTGTGTCCCAGAGGGCATTAGAAAATAATCTCTGGTATGATCATCTGAAAACTTTCAAAAATAGTTCTATAACCTCAGGATGCCATTAAATTGGGAAATAATCGAGATTAAGAAATGCTATTTATGTTATTGTAGCAAACACACTGAAGCTCAAAAAGAACAAGTAACGTGTTACATTTTCAGATTAAGTACATAACATTCATAAGAAGTTTGATATAGTAAAGATAAGAGATTTTGATGGAAGTTGATGATGTATGAGCAGACATTCCCTCACCCCTTCACAAAAACTGAAAGAAATGACAAAAAAAAAAAAAGAAGAAAAAAAGGTAAAATCTTCATCAAGGTTGAAACTATGTGAGGCATCCACATGCCACAGATTTTTAAGCAGTGTCTTATAGTTTGTAGAAAGTGAGATTACTTTTTTCTTTATTTATTTCAATAAATATTTAGTGAGTATTTATTGTGTGTATGTAGAATAAATTCATCCACATGCCAGAGATTTTTAAAGAATGCCTGCTATACTTTGTATAGATTAAGTCATATTACTTACTTCAATAAATATTTATTGAGCATTTATTATGTGCAAGCAGAAATGTAGCACTCTCAGAAAGTGGTTATTGTTAGGGGAAATAAATAGAGATGTCTTTGTAGACCCTGTTAAGATCTTTTATTATGGAAGAATGAAGGTTGCCCTTGGGTTTGGGCCCAGAAAAGAGAGGGATACTTCTACTCAGAGCTTGTTTTCCAGCCACAGATAGCATTGTTCAGATTGCTTTGTCTGGCTGGAAGTTTAAGGAAAGCCAGACCAAAACAAAATCCAGCCACCTCAGGGCCTTTACTGCCCTGACAAAGGGGATCACCATGACCCAAGGGGCATTTCCTTGGGTTGCAGAATTGGAGAAACTTCAAAATTGCATAGTGGGACTGGGAAGTCCCACCACCTGTCAGACAGTAGATCTAGGAAAGCGCAAGCACATACACACGTGCGTGAGCCCCCCCACACACACACTCACACACATACACATGTATAGCTTTTTTATTTTATTTTTATGAAAACCATGTTAGAGTATGCATGATTTTCTGCATCTTGCCTCTCTCACTAAAATACATCGTAAAATTCCTTCTAACACAACTCATAGTGCTATGATATATTCTACTTTGCATATATTTCAGGATACATATTTATCATAATTTATTTCTATTGACGGGTTCTTTCTTTTTTTCTTTTTTTTATTTGCTCATTTCACCATTACTTTCTTTTTTTTTCTTTTTTTTTTTTTTTTTATGGCACAGAGTCCATAGGTAGGATTTCTAGATCAAATATTGTACTGGTGTCCTAGGGCTGCTGTCACAAAGCACCAGACATGAGAAATTTTGTTCTCTCATAGTTCTGGGGGCTAGACATCCAAAATCAAGGTGTCATCATGGCCATGTTTCCTGTAAGACTCTGGGTAGAATCCTTCCCTACCTCTTCCTACCTTTTGGTGGTGGCAAAAACTTTGCTGGTCCTTGGCCTACAGTTGTAGCATTTCAGTGTCAGTTTCCATCCACACATGATGTTCTCTCTTGTGTATCTGTCTCTGGGTCTCTTCTCCTCTCTTGTAAACACACCATTCATACTGGATTTAAAAGTTCACCCTACTCTATTATGGTCTCATCTTAATTTATACCTTAATTACATCTACAAAGTCCCTATTTTCAAATAAAGTCCAATTCACAAGTACCGTGGGTTAGGCCTTCAATATATCTTTTTTGGGGGTCAGCGGGACACAATTAAAGCCACAGCAAGTACATATGCTACTTTAAAAAAAATTTAATAGATCTTGCTGGGTTTTCTTCTGAATGACTACAACCACTTACATTTACACTGTTATGTACGAGTGTGCACTTTTTTCCATATGCTACTCAGTGTTTCCTATTTTTAAAAATAATTTGGCATGTAATATTAGTTACATTGATTTCCATTTATCTGATTATGAACTTGAGCTTCTTTTCATATTTTTTTGTACATGCAGATTTGCTCTCATGAATTTATGTTCATATCTTTATTAGATTGCCTTTTTTTAGGTCAATTTGTAAGTGCTCTGTAAAATATATGTCGAGAACTCTCTTCATAACGTCTGCCTCACAAATCTTTTTTCCCAAACTGTTATCTCTACTGACTTTGTTATGGTATCTTTTGCAAACAATCTTAATTTTTACATAGTCAAAATGTCAGATAACTGAGAATATGCTTAATATATAAAGAGGTATTATAAGTCAATATGAAAAAGACAACCCAATGAAATGTATTTTCTCACAATTTGGAGGCTGGGAAGTCCAAGATCAAGGTGCTGGCTGAATTGGTCCCAGGGGAGAAATCTCTTCCTGCCTTCTAGCTGTGTGCTCATGTGACAGAGAGATATTTCTCTTTTTTCTTTTTATCACAGTTCTATTGGACTAAGGCCCTAACTTTATGGCCTCATTTAATCTTAATTGACTCCTAAAGACTCGATCTTCAGAAACAGTCACGTCGGGGGGTAGGACTCCAACATACACATTTTGGGGGACAATTCAGTCCATAGCATCATCTTTATGAAGTTTAAATTTTATTAAAAGCAAACTAATGTATTATGTAGATAGTTATATGTATTTAGTAAGACCATAAAGGAAATAATACAACAAGGAGAAAAGAAATGCCAAATTTCTTGATGACACGGGGGATAGGGGCAGGATGTACTTGGAATAATATGGGCAGAAAAATTTTATCACATACATGTACATACTGTGCAGATCACCTTAGATTTCTCTGGATGGTAGAATTATGACTTATTTTCTTTCTAATTTTTCTGTTTTTCCTAAAATACATGTCTTGTGTTAAACAGATATTTAAACAACATAAAGGGAAAATGAGTTTACGTCTAAAGACCAGCAGTAAGCAGAAAAACAATCTCAGTGCCATCTTTTTCAGCCAAGTTCCACTCTTGGGGTGTCAGCAGCAGAGCGAGGGTGAGTGCACTGGCAGACAGTGCTCAGGGCTGCAGGCGACTGGAGGGCCTGTGGGCTTCTTTGCCAAGGCTCTTCCCCAACACTTCAATGAATTTTATTGCTAAATTGCTCAGTTATTAGATGGGAAATTGAGGGAGTTCTAGCTGCAGGTATTTCTTCATTTCAAGGTGTGACTGCTTCTTGAGTACCTGTCAGATTCAAAGAACTAGCTTCTTAGGTTGGGTTTTATTTACTGTCATTATTAATGATACAAAGGATGAAGTAAACACTGAGCCAGTTAAGCCTGGAGGGATTGCTTACACCTGGGAAAACAAAAGGACCCAGACATTCCAGTACTGTTGCTCCACTTCTTAGTAACAGCTCACTTTAAAACCCGCCATGAAACTGCCACTACTCTCAACTGCATTATTATTTTTTAGGGCATACAACACTTTTAACCCATATTGTTTTGCTTTTAAAAGATTAGAGAAAAAAGTCTCTTTTTAACTTTTCTATAAGGAAAGGGTGTCAAAGTATCTTACAAATATGTATTGCTTAGTAAGGAACAACTTTTCCACGTTAGTGAAATGCATTCTATTGCCTGAAGGATGTCTCTAACTTTGAAGCCCCAGTAACACCTCAGGGACATACACATAAGCTGGCATATAGAAGGACCTATTGCATTTTCAAGAGACGTGCTTTTATCCCCAAAGAGTATGAAGAACACTTCCTGCAGACCTTTCCAGCAAGGAGAAATCATAGGTGACAACACTGTGCGTATGGATGGTGTGGCAAATGAATGTGTGTATTGTTTGCTTCTAGTTAGAGGTCATGTGATTAATCGCCAAGGGATAGTACAACCTACCAGGACCAGGCAGGACATATCGCAGAGGGCAAAGATAAGTATTTGCTACTGCAGATTCTATTCCGAATGCAAGAAAACAGGAGTTTGAATGTGGAGTGAGCATGATCTTGAGAAAATCTCTGTGGTAACAGGAATAAAGAACAAGAATTAAAACAAATGTACAGGAACCTGTGACTGCACAGAGAACCCATAGTTCATGAGTACATGTACAGAGGACATAAAAGAACACACACCCTTTGATACAAAGGCTAAACCCTGTAAGAACTGAATCAGAAAGGGCAATACCCAGAATGAACTGAAACTCAAATGTGAAAATGCCAACCTGAAGAACTTATTTCAAGACATTTTGATTGAGGGAAGAGTTGTAACAAGTTTGTGAAAGTATAACCACTCAATTTCCATTATTACTCTTTTCATCAGTGGACTGGTATTTAATCTGAAGAGGTAGAAAAACTTTAGCAAGGAAGACATTTATGGCTGAGACAATGCTAAGTGTATACGACCATTTCATTTTCGCTCCTGACATAACGAAAAACTACATTTCCCAGTCACGTATCTGGTTCTAGGCTATTCAAGGTGGGGAAGGCTCTGCATGCCAGGTGTTTGATCTGGGCTCCAAAAATCTCCTGCACAATCATTGGTTGGCTTTCTCTTTGTTCTCTTGACCATAAGCCGGAGGAAAGGAATCCAACCGATGTTTTGAGGTCTCAAGGACACAAAAGAGCCATTGGATGGAAGGCACTGGACCCCAACGTCACCTTTTGAGAAAAGACGCTGGTGGAGTTCCCTGACAGTACACACTCACTTTGGAATTTGCATCACTGAGAAATAAATGTGGAATATGGTCAGCCACTTATTTTGGGGGGATTGTTTGGAATAGCTATTAGCCTGACCTGTATTAATATTTGGTTAAAAGCTCAAATAAAAAACATGACTTCCTTTTAATAAAATTTAATGTATTTTAAAAACTTGCAAATGTTTTTGCAGAATAATCTTTAATGATCTTTAAGAAAAAAATGTAAAAAAAGTACTAAAAAACTAGCAATTGACTAACACAGTTTTACAAGAAGAAAAAAACAAATTGGTAAGCTTTACGTCAATTTCTGGCAAGCAGTGTCTAATGAATTATTGAATAGATAACTTGTGCCTAGATTAAAGAGAAGTACTCATTATCGTGAGTCACCTTTGTTTCACCAAGAGCAAGACATATTATACCTACCTACTTTCCTGTCTTCCTGTTTGAAAATTGTTTCTAGGCCAGTAGTTCAGGGATTGGAATACAGGGGCTCTTGTGGATAATATGAGAAGTGAGTGAAATGAAGGTTTTCAAAAGTGTGTCTAGAATATTACAATTAATATTTAAGAACTCAATTTGATATGTAACCAGGTTTTTAAAAAATTGTCTTTTAAGAACAAATGCAATAAAATTGATTCAATTATGTCTAGCATTTGTACAGTGATTTATAGTTGACAAAGCATGATTATGTACAGTTTCCATTTTTATAATAATGAATATGTAGGTGAGGAAATTGAGAGGAAGGTAACTTATTGATACCACACAGTAAGCTGCAGATGGAATCAACCTAGATTTTCTGACTCTGGCTATTGTATATCATTGTGCTGCTCCTCTAAAGTTAATACTAAAAATGTTGCATATTTATTTCAATGCTGGTACTGGTAAAACAAACCTGTTAGACAAGATTACTAATGGACAATATTATAAGAAGGTACTCTCTAATGTGATGCTCTTCTTGAACAGAATGCTTGTTTTTTCCCAAAATTCATAGGTTGAAACTCTACCTTGAACCATGTGATGATATTAGAAGGTGGGGACTTTAGGAGGAAATTAGGACTAGATGAGGTCATGAGGGTGGGGCCCTCACGAACAGGATTAGTGCCATGATAAGTGAGCTGGCTTCCTCTCTCTGCTCTCTACCATGTGATGATACAATGAGAAGTTGAAGGTCTGCAACCCGGGAGAGGGTCCTCACCAAAACTCAACCATGTACTCTGATTTTGGACTTTCACCTTGGTGAGAAATAAACTATTTGTTGTTTCTAAGATACTTAGTCTATGATGCTTCTGTTATAGCAGCCCAAGCTGTCCAACACATGCTCTGCTAATGGAGACCATGTGACATAGAACTAGGAGGGCTTATTTTATTCCATCTGTAATTTATGGGCTCTCTTCATGCCAAAGTGTCTGTGATATGTGTGGTGCAGTTACCCCCAAGAGCTAAATGTCCACTGTAACGTGCATAATGAGAATGAGCCATTTCCAGAGGTTTAACCATCAGAGTTCTTTCCACTCTGGAGTCACTTACCAGCTCTAATCTACTTCTGCAGTTGACATAAAATGCTGAAGTGTGTTTTATGGGAAAGCTTGTTAAACAGTGTGTGAACAAATGCCTTTTTGAATTCAGGGAAGTGTATTATCATCTCATCAAAACTTTACGATCGATAGCACTGTACTCTCTTTTTTAGAATAGCATATTTAAAAAGCATAAAGACAGTTTGCTTCATTTTGGTCATATTAAAAAATGCTGGAATTGTGAGTGAAGGTGAGAATAGTAGGATATGAGGTCAGAGAAGTAAGGGGAGGGCCATCATAGGTGTTACAAATAACTTTGCTTTTATATTGAGCATAATGGGAAGTCATTGAGGTGTTTTAAACACAGGAGTAAAGTGATGTGACTTCCATTTTAATTAGGTCACTTTGGCTGCTCTACTGAAACTAAACTGAAGAGGACAAGATGGGAAGCAGAGAGACTAGTTAGGAGACTATTGCAACAATCCAGGCAAGAAATGATAGAAGCTGAACCAGGCTATTGGTAGTGGAGGCGGTGAAGATGGGTCAGATTTGGGACGTATTTTGAAGGTAAAGCTACTGCGATTTGTTAATAGATTGAATCTGGATGAGTGAAAAAGATTCATCAACAATGACCCAAATGTGTTTGTCCAGAGCAACTAAAAGAATATAGTCACTATATACTGGGACAAGTAGAATTAAGTTTGAGGTGCTTATTAGACAACTAAGAGATGATGATATTAATAGGCAACTGGATTTTAATTCTGAAGATTGGGGTAGAGGTCTGCGCTGGGAGTCTAATTTTAATGTTCATGATCACATCACTTAAAACCCTGAGTCTAGAGGAGATATGAAGAGACAGATTACAGACAGAAAAGAGGAAATGCCTAAGGACTGAACACTGAGATACATCAAAGTTGAGAAGTTAGAGAGATAAGGAGAAACCATCAAAAGAGACTGGCAAGGAGTAGAGAGTTGGAAAGCTATCCAGGTAACAAATTTAAGAGTGACTGTTCCAAATTTGGAAATTTCAAAACCAATAAGCTCTAAGGCTTGTGAAAAGACTATACAGTTCATAAAAATAAATAGAGAGTATTGTCAGGAATGCTTTTAGCACATCCATAATGGAAGAACAAACCTTGATGTCCAGCTCTTCTCATTACAATGGAGCAGCCCAGAAGTATGATGGGAGTGGAGGAGAACCTGGAGATGGAAGACAAGTGCTCAAGGGTAGTCAACATGTAATTAGTGCTTTTGAATAGGCAACAGGGAGCCGTGAGATGAGGGTGGACTCCAGTCAAAACAAAGGTAAGGGTGTACAATATAAGTGCTTCCTATGTAGATAACTTTAGGTCATATATCACTAGCAGACACTTCACCCCAGAACCTTAAAGATAAAGATATACACACATTCACAATTACAATTACAGAGGACCCTACGACTGTTTAACCATGGATCCCAAGTTGACAACACTTGGATTATAAATTGCTTATCAGCTCTACCTTCTTCAAGAGAAGAGATTCATCAGAGAATTAAGAGAGCTTCTTACTTTGGGTTCAGAGTGCCTCTGACCCAGCTACTTGGTTGTAGCATTAGATTCTCAGTGGTAGAGCTTAGTATCCATCTGCTAATAAAGATACAATAGTCATGCTGGGTGCCTGTGGCAATGGAACATAATACTAAAAATAATTAAATCAAATTCTCGTTGTGAATTGCTAAAGTAGCTTGAGGCAGTGTCACTTACATGGCCTCAAATAATGTCTCCAGTGTTGCAGAAACAACTATTTTCTCTCTGCACTAGAAGAAGAAGAGTTGGGTTTATTTTTTCCCCTTCTCTTCCCTGAGCAAATCCCCATAACAAATAAAGTTACACTTCAAGACCGGATTACTCAGCCTATTGGCTTTGCATGCCAATGTTTACTTTAAGTAACAATGATACTTCTGAGAATTCAAATAATATGTTTAAATATTTCCAGGCTATAGTTCTGCTTGCATTTGTCTTGGCACTAGCTCACCATGAATGTGTCAGCTTTAAGAAAGATGACTCTTCAGTCATAGTTCAATGTCTTCATCCAGTATCTCACATGTGCTGAATGTGTTTCTATAAACTCCTTGACTAGCGTCATTGGATGGAAAGTTTACCATCCCATTGGCTACAGTTTCCTGATAAGAAATTGCCATTTTTTCTAGAAAGGGTGTCATTTTGTTTAAGAAAGAAAAAATTAAAGAGAGAGGATAATAAAAAAAAAAGAAAATCTACTAAAGTAAATTAGGTGCTATAAACTTTATAATAATGGACACAATCATCAGTCAATTAGCTCTCCCAAAACACTTCAGCCCTATCCTTTTCCTCATTTTAAACAAATTTATTTTACAAACATTATTCATTGACCACAATTTTACAGATTACACTAAATTTATTTTAAAGAGCTCAGCCCTTTCTCCCCCCTTCACTTTCTCGAATTTCTATATTCTCCAAAACATATTATCAGATGATGGGAACAATGCACATTCCTATGGATACCTATAGTTTGTACTTATGTGAAAATATAATTTTTTAAGAGAAGAAACTAGTAACAGATAACTAATCTTTAAGTCACCTGAAGCTCAAATATTTTTTATTTCATTTTAACGGAACTATTTTTAGTCACTGTGGTCAGAATAGTGTGGGAGATAATGTAGGGTAATCAAAGGTGAACATCTTTAATTTCATTCATTTACTTCATTATTTGGGAATGAAGCACGCTAAGTTCTGTGTGATAGTACCTATGGATTCAACAATGCATGGTAACTCTTCTCTTACCTGGCAAGATTTCCAGCTATAAAACCTCCATGAAAAATGACCTTGGATATTACTATATGATGGATGTAAAAAGTTGAAGGGAACTCTGATTTCAGACATGATAATTGTTCAGCCTTTCTTGAAAAATAAATGGCTTTTTTCCTCATGAAAGTTTCTTAATTATCTTCTATAATGATCTAAAATATTTCCCTAGGGTTCAGGGATCTCTTTTTATATTTAACTATAATAAAATTCCACGTGGGTAAGCCTATTTCTCCTTATTTTGCCCTCAGTTAATATTGGAGACAACTACGTATTGTTTCTTTGACATAGATGCTTATAAATTTAGGGATCCATTGTTTTGTTTATATATGCATGGGGAATGCCAAAAATTCTAACTTCTTAGAAAAAGCAATATTATAGCGACAGAGCAGATCAATGATTGCCTAGGGCTGAGGGTTGGAACAGAAAACGACTATAAAAGGTCATGTGACTCTGGGTGATGAACACACAATGGGATTTATAGATGATGTAATACAGAATTGTACACTGAAATCTATGTAATTTTACTAACAATTGTCACCCCAATAAATTTAATAAAATAAAATTAAAAAAAAAAAAGGTCATGTGAAACTTCATAATGTTAGAGAAGTTCTCACACTGGATTGTGCTGATAGTTGCACAACTGTGTACATTTACTAAAAATCATCAAACTGTATACATATAGTGGCTGCATTTTATAGTATGTATTTTTTAATCAAGTTGCATATAAATATATGAAAATATACTTGTAAATATGAAGCATTATATATGTATACATATATATATATATATATATATATATATATATATATATATATATAGTTAAGCATAAATTCTATGAAAGATTGAGGTATCATGCAATTACTATATTATTGCAAAATCTTAAATTAACTCTATAAATTCTAAAAAAATGACATGGCTTTTTTTCCTAGTTGATTTCAGCTGTACTTACATAACCCTACACATTTTAAAAGAATATACTACTTTATGACTGTTTATAAGCTACGCATTCAAAACTTAAAGCATGTCTTGAGACAAGAAAATAAACTGTTTACAATGGACTGATTTATTGGGACTTAAAACTACTTCTGAAGATTACTTATTTAGGTCAAAGAACCATTCGTTTTGCCTTTCTTGAGTTTAAAATGGCAACTTTTATTCTCATGCTGTTCAAATATTTATGGCTTTCTGCCCTCTTGGCAATGCAAGGATGGCTCATCCTGGCTTCTATGTGGTTGGGTAGCATCATGTGTCTAGTTCTGGCTAGTGATTTGTGAGCAGAGTCATGCCTGTCACTTCTCTGCTGGAAAATGTAATTGCTGTTGTGAAATCCACTAGACATCTCATTGTCTTTTTCATGGAGACTAGTAATTTGTGAGATTGTGAGTCTTCCAGCAGCTTGGCATCTCAGAGTGAAGACACATGGAGGGGGATTCCCAGCTGAGTTGTGATGGATAATATACCAGGGGTGCCAAAAAATGTAAATACGTGACTTGTATTCATATTTTGTTATTGTTTATATTAAGTATTACAGTTTTAAACAGTTTTTTCCTTTTTTAAAATGTGTATACATTTTTGGCACCCTCTGTATACATGAGGTGTGAATAAAAAATATGGTGAATGTTTAAATAAAAAAAAATTATTATAATAAAGGACACACTGCCATTAACGCCTCTCAAAATACTCCTCCTTGCTTCAAACACACTTATCCCATTGTCCTTGCTACTTTCTGAAGCAGTTCTGGACATCCTCTTTTGTGAGTGTCTTTAGTTGCACTGTCGTGGCTGCCTCGATGTCCTGAATCAATTCAAAACGTTTACCTTTCATGGTCTTGTTGACTTTGGGGAAGAGCCAAAAGTCTCACAGTGCCAGATCTGGTGAATAAGGTGGATGAGGACACACCACCAATGTTTTTATTTG
Source organism: Rhinolophus sinicus (assembly GCF_036562045.2). Taxonomy (NCBI): domain Eukaryota; kingdom Metazoa; phylum Chordata; class Mammalia; order Chiroptera; family Rhinolophidae; genus Rhinolophus; species Rhinolophus sinicus. The sequence goes on along the minus strand of NC_133752.1, from coordinate 101,834,657 downwards.
ACAGAAATTGCTGTCCCAGAAGCGATGTGTGACATGGAACCTTTCTTTCATGATCAAAAAATACAGTGAATGCTGCTGCCGAGTGTCATCCAACAGAAAGGCAGGGATCTTCAATATGGGGAGTGGTGCATCAAACCTTAGTAACAGTGTGTGACAAGTTTCAACTTGTTCGGTGCAGTGAGTCAGATGTGAGCTATAGTTGAGAGAAGGTGTGTATTAAAGTGTGCTGTAAATCATCCTCCATCATGACAACGCTTCGTGTCACACATCACTTCTGGTACATGGCAATTTCTGTCAAATAAAAACATTATGGTGTGTCCTCACCCACCTTATTCACTGGATCTGGCACAGTGTGATTTCTGGTTCTTCTCCAAAATCAACATGATTCAGGACATTGAGGCAGCCATCATCGCACAACTAAAGACACTCAGGAAAGAGGACTTCCAGAACTGCTTCAGAAAGTGGCAAGAATGATGGGATAAGTGTGTTCAAAGCGAGGGGGCGTATTCTGAGGGGGATTAATGGCAATGTGTCTTTTACTGTAATAATTTTTTTATTTAAATATTCACCATACTGTTTGATTGTACCTCATATGTCTTCTCACTCAGAGATCAATACGCATTCTGGGATCTATAAATTATGTGTATTTACACATATATGTGTGTATATATATATACACACACACACACACATACACACACACATATATATATATACACATAAGTATACACATATATATGTGTATATATATATATATGCACAAATGTGTGTGTGTGTGTGTGTGCGCGCGCGCGCACATCTATGTATATATATGGAAAGAGAGAGAGAGAAAATGAACCCCCAACTTTTGGCAGTGTTTGCTGCTGTGGTGTAATCTAGCCTGTCCTTAATGAATAAGGAAGCACAAATGTAGAAATGGACATCAGTTTAGAGATTAATTGACATAATCCACGAAAGAGATGATATTGTCTCAGACCAGGGTAGTAGTGGAGGTCATGAGAACTGGTCAGAGCTGGGATATAATTTGAAGGTAGAGCTGACAAGATTGATGGTTGAGCTGGTTATATTGTACGAGAGAAGAGAAGAGTCGAGGGTGAAGACATGGTTTTGTCATAGCAATTGGAAGACTAGAGTTGCCAGGTATTGCAATAGGGAAGATTGATAAAGGAATGGGTTTAGAGTGGAATATCAGGAGTTAGTTGGATATATGGATCTGTGAGTTACCAGATGAGAGATGGCATTTAAAGCCATAGAATTAGATGAGCTCAGCTAGTAATGAGTGTGCTCAGAAACAGAAATCCCAGAACTCAGACTTTGGGAAACCAATGGTTAGAGTGGCTATTCACAAATCTTTTTTTTCAGGACCTGTCTATACACTTAGAAATTATTAAACTTCTATTTATGTGGTTTATATCCATAGATATTTACAATATTAAAAATTAAATTTGATACTTAAAACATGTATTTATTCATTTACAAGTAACAATAACAATTCAATTACAATGCTAACATATTCATTATACAAAATAACTCTATTCTGTCCCCCTCCACCTGCCAAAAGAAAAATTCAATGAGAAGAGTCTCATTACTTTACATTTTGCAGATATCTTTAATGTCCAGCTTAATGAGGACAGCTGAAGTTTCAGATTTGCTTCTATATTCAATCTTTTGGGATATGTTGGTTTGATAGAAATATATGAAGAAAATCCAACCTCACAAAAATATGTGATTGGAAAAGGGAGAAATATTTCAATAGATAACTTTTCAGATAATTGTGGATAATCCTTTGAACCAACATCCAGACCACACAAGTGGTATTTTTTAAATATTAATAACTATATGCAGTATGACATCATACCTGTTACATTAAAATTCTTTGGACTGTCCTACACTTTGAATTGCTCATTTATTCACGTGTGATTTTTATAACATCAAACATTGGGTCATTGGGAAAATATTGTTTCCAAATTCTTACTCATAGTATCAAAAAAATATCACATTAACTATTATTATTACCAATTTCATGAGAAAATTCTTTATTGTTTTTTTGTCAAGCTCATGGCGGAAGACACAAGTTTTCTTCTAAGTTTTACTGGAAAGCTCAAATTTTATCATTGGCATCAAATACTGCTAGAGTTTTCTTGAAGCAACAGATTGCTTTAATTTGTTGATAAAATGTCTACCAATATCATATTTTGTCTATCAGTCATTTTTTAAAATGAAAATGGTTTTCCATGAAAAATGCATCTAGTTTAGCTCACAACTCAATCATACAAGGCTTTTTCCTTAACATTACCATCCTATTTCAAATGCAGCAGAAATACTTTATGCGTTCTTCTCATTTTGTTACACATTATTAAAAAGACATACTCAGAGTAGATATTTAATAAAATTAATACATTTTACTGCTCTCTCCAGTACAATCAGAAGTGAATTCAATGTCTCCTAGTACAGTTTAACACAGGCTAAGCCACCAGCAATTTACCCACCATTGCTTTTCATTATCAGTGCAAACGTCAAGAGTGAAAAAAGCAAGTAATATGTTGCTATTATGAAAATAGTTTTTGAACTTGAGGACCCTTAAAAGTGTCTCAGAGGTTCCCAGATGTCAGAGAACCATACTTTTAGAATCACTGGCTTAGAGATTAGGTTCAGAAAGTTAGGTATCATGAGTATGAATGGCATATCTGAAAAACTTACAACAATGCAGTTTTACTGTGGAATTTAATGCTTTTCATGTAAATGGGATTATGTTCCTTTTAAAAAGTGGAAATGTTCTGAATGTAGTACATACTTTCATGGGATAGAAAAACCATCATATTCATGTAAACAAACTATCTACATAATGAAGTATGCGAATTAAGCACTTCATGCAGGCCTTACTCTAACTTAAATAATGAACAAAAGGAAAAGTTGGTCACCTTAATTAACACTTCATTAAAGAACAACAACAACAAAAAGCATCACAATAACTCTAGGAATGATGATGCAGAGATAAAGCAACAAATCATTAATTGGTTATTTTGTGAAGACTTTGGAGAGAGTCCTAACAAGGTTACCATGACTTTGGCAATGACCACAGCTCTATCACTCAGGAACTTTAAGGGAAGAAAAAGCATATGAAGGAAGAAGGAGATAAGAAAATTGGATAGGTAATTATGCAAAGGTCTTAAGAAAGGGTCATGTGATTTCCAGAAGGTCAAAAGGCAAAGTGTGTAATCAAAATGGCTGAAATCACAGTTAACCTTAAATATATTGTCACTTTTCAAACTGACATCAAAGAAAATTTAAAAGGCTGATAATGGCTGTAAGGAGATAATTGGAAGGATAGCCATAGACCATATTGAAGGTAGCTTGATAGGAACACTAATTAAAAATGTATACAATCTAGGAATACAAATGCCACAGAATAAGAAAAGTAAAAAAAATGCAAAAAATTAAGAAAATCTAAAATTAGTCATGATGAAAATAATTGGAATTTCTTGCATGATAAGTCAATATGAATATCAGAATTTGAAATCTTTGGGATAGATTTCTTAAATGGGCAACCTTTAATTTTTTAAGTAAAATTTCTTAACCTTCTCACTTGATCATTCTTTTATTATTAGCTGACTTTTATGATTGTGTAATGTGTGCCCAACTCTGTGCTGTTACTACACAGGGCATTGGAAAATATGTTTTTTAATATGTAATACTAGCATAGACTTGGACCTGAACACTAGATTTTGCTATTTGAAGTTCTAAAATGATGAACTGAAAGCACTGTCATTGTGTTTATTAAGCTTGAGTGCTACTGTTTGCAAAACCAATAATGTAAAAGGTAACATGCTTGGGGCACTTTAGTAATTAAATCCCTTGGGAAAAGGTCCAAAAGGAATGGCATACACAGCAATGTATTCCATGGTGAATCCAACTATCTGTGTTTTTCATCTACAAGAGTGGAAGTTTTAGGAACTAGGAACAACTACTTGAAAGTTTAGGTGTGGGCTTACCTTAAAGTAGAGGAACTCACTAGTCCTCAACAATTATACAATGTATCACAGCAAACTGAATTTGGAAGGTTTTATATACCTGGGCAAACGGTCCTCAGATGTTACTAGAAATCGTAAACTCTAATCCCGTGTACATATAATGTAATAAACTTGTTGGTTTGCTTTGGGTTTTTTACATTTATGTAGTCTTCCACATGAAAATTTCACATCCATTTCCATTTATGAATCAGATGACATATTTTTACTCTTCTATCACTCTATTACCATAAACTGAGAGTTTAATTCCATCTCATGATAAATAATTTATAGATTGATTCCATGCCATGATGAAATAATTTATGTCTATTCTCTTAAATGTCATTCTCCCCAACTGCAGGAAATTTAGATAAATGATAATTGGAAAAGAGTGTTCCTTGCAAAACATTATTTTCATATTTTTGATGATGTTTTTGATTCCCCAAATAAATTTTTGGTAAATATTTATATCTATCCACAAATACCTTTAATTTCAGGAATTGACTAGATTATGATAAATCCACTGTGGTTTTTATGTTGATAGTATAGACACAAGAAATTATTTTTTTAATATAAAATATTTTTATAATAAATGTACTGAAAGTATAATTGCTTGGTAATAGTGAAATATTTTGTCAGGCATTGGTTTTACAGGATACTATATCATTTATTCTAAAAATTTTAAAAGATACTTATCAGAGTTAGGTTTAAAAAAATGTAGGTTAAGAAGAAAATATTGCTCTTAATAAGGGGGGTGGGGGTGGGGGGTGGAAGATGAAGGTAAGGGGGATCAAATGTATGGTGATGGAAGGAGAACTGACTCTGGGTGATGAACACACAATGGGATTTATAGATGATGTAATACAGAATTGTACACCTGAAATCTATGTAATTTTACTAACAATTGTCACCCCAATAAATTTAATTTAAAAAAATGATACATTGGGTTTATTTTTCCTAATTTTTAAATTACAATCTGAATCAGGCTACTAAGAAAGCACGGATACCCAGAAATAAAATTTAGAATAATAATACTGGCTTTCTTAATTGCCAATTCTCATCTTTTCTTCCTTCTCATTCCCAAAGATTTAAGACCATTCTATTAAAGTGAACACACACGCACACACCAATACTGTAATGTCTACTTCAGGGGACGCGTAACAGTAGAGAGTGTAATGATCTGTATTCTGTGAGGAGAAATTGTTCCTTAGTTTGAGATAATGTGAAGATGAATAAGAAATGAGTTTAGTATGGTAAAGACGTTGCGACTCCTTCAGTTACATAGGATTAAAAGGAGAAATTTCTGAAAGAGAGAAAGTGAAAGAAATGGTGTTTCAAACTGAGGATACGGTGTGTGGTTAACTTTTTCTTCACTCTGTAACATTTACAAATTACTCTTTGCTGCCCTTTTGGATTAAGTAAAGCTGGTTCCCACAGAAAATGAATGTCTCTGATTTCACAGTCTGTAGCACACAAATAACTGAACTCTCAGGGAACAAGTGTGATAGCTCAGGAGAGCTTACAGACAAGCAGAAGGCCATACAAGCACACCTGGACTGGGAAGAACTGCTGACCTCTAATGTTGAACAAACAGTGCTTGAAAAGACTCGCTTTGAATCAGAAAAATATTATGAGCTCTGGCTACTACCTTATGTAGCCAACTGAGTTATCACAGGCAAGGTGAGAACATGTAATTTATAGAACTTTGTAAGAGCAGAAATTCCTCCATCGATGTTCACACCACCTTACTGATTGAGGCAGTGCAATCCCGCGCTGACTGAATTCTGGAGTCGCTGCCTCGGGCCCAAATCCTGGATTGGCCACTCTGTAATTGTGTGGTCTTCCGAAAGCTGCCAACACTTTTATTATTTGTAGAATGGGGTGAAGGGAACAGGTTCCTTAGGCATTTGTTAAGAGAATTAAATTAGTTTGTTCATGTCAAATGATTTAGAAACACTGTCTACCAAATCATATAAAGCACTCAGCACATTTTACCTACTAAGAATTTGCCCAAGTCTATTTAAACCATAAAATAGTACATGATCTTAGGCTAAATTTGGAAAGCGGAAGAAAGCAAATTGTCCAGTCTTGAATAATATCACAGTATTCATTTATTTGAAATATTTTCTTCCTATATTTTCATGTGCATATTTGATTTTATACATACATCAATATACTTTAATGATACAATTTGGCATCCTGCTTATCCCTTTTAATTTAAATGTAAGAATTTCCCTATGTTATAAGTATTTATACATCATACTATTGCTTCATGTTTAATACCATTACATTTTGTGGATATCAGTGTACACATGGGTGAGAGCATTGGTCTTCCTATTTGGTTCCACTGAGTCATCTCTTAAGTCTTGCAAGAAAATATTACTAAGTTTAGCCTTTATAGATTTGGGGACTTTATTAACATTTTAAATAATATCCTTTATCACTGATATTTATAAATATGACTTAGCTCTTCTATTTTTTTTCGATGATTCATAAACATGTTTATGTAAGTTCCACAAACAAAAATTAAAATAAAAAAAGAATACCATTATTGGAATTTTACTCCAGATTTAGGTTAACGTGCATTCATATCTGAAGAAAAACACAGTGATTATATTGAGTATTGCCATCCAGAAACAACATATGTATTGTTTATCAACATCTGTTTTTATTTCTCCACATAAGTATTTTGGGGGTGTTTTCTCTCTTTAAAAAAATTTAATTATAATTTGTTTTTCTTTCTTGAATTAAAATTTATTGGGGTGATGATTGTTATTAAAGTTTTTTGATGGGTTATTTTGGTGTATAAGACTTCTTATGCTTTTACACCTTCATCTTGTTCTCAGGCACTGAACTCTCCAATTAACTTTTCAGGTTTTTATTTTTATATTTAATATTTTTCATTTCCCACTCAATGCTTTCATTATTCTTCAAGACAGAATATTTCAGTCGGTTTTTTTAAATAATATTTTTTAAGAATACGTCAGTCACTTTTCTCAGCTGTCTGTGTAGATGTCTCCATTCAACAGTAACGAGTTTTTCTTGCTAACTTTTTCTGGGGCAGTTCCGGGCTTGTTTGCCTCCCATCCATGATTCACTTTTCTTGTGCTCTCCTGTGTATCACAGATGAGCTGAGTCCCCTCAGGCTGATTTCCTATATCTCACCTGACTTCCAACCAGGAGTGTCTGGTGGGACACTGGGGGTGAGGCCTGGGGTCAAAAGAGAATATTGAGCATATGTCCCTGTTCTTCTCTGCTTCCTGTGACAACGTGACAGCAGCGACATTTCATCTGTGGCTCTAGCTCTTGCCTGGCAGGTCCACCATGGCTCTAAGAGAAACCGTGGACCTCTCAGTCTCCACTAACATGACATTTTTCTGTCCTTTCAGACTGGAGGTCAGGGCAGATAAGCTCTGCCTTGATAGGCTGTGGGTTGCCTGACTATTCCTGACTTTTAGCTTTCTTATTCCTCAGCCTAAACTCTCTCTATTATAAATTCTCAAGTGGATTCAGTTTCCTGATTAGACCCTGACTGATCCACAACTCCTCCCCCAAATCTGATTTTGTTTGTACTCTAAATTGTTGCAGACAATAATACTTCCAAACCAACTGCCACCTAAAATCAGGAGATTTATTATAATCACCTAAAAGGACTTTTACCACAGCCCTACCATGTGCAACAGTGAGGAAAGGGTGGGGACCTTGGTGGAAGGGGTGACCAATGTGACTTTTTCTTGCAACGTTGGCATTTTTCTCCAAGAGTGCCACCATATTAAGATGACGTAGAAATGTACAGGGCCTGATCTTAGAAAATTCAATAGATGCGTTTTTCTATAGAACTGAAAGGCTGTCACTTAAAAATGGGAGTCACCATGTATTCACTAGTAAATTCACTTTTGCCAGTGCCATAATGATTGTCTTCATGAGAAACTATAAGATGGAGGCATCATTCACTGGGGCATTTCCCTAATATACTGAAGACCTGGTCTATTAACCTTGCTATAAAAACCAATTTGTTAAAATTAGGTGTACAGTTTATATGCTATTCCAGATAGTCAAAAGGTGCTAAGCTTCTGAGTATCCAAATCATTCTATTGGCAAAATGCCACCTCATACACCAGACTATAAACTCCTTAAGATCAAAGCCCTATCTGTGCCAGTGGCTGCTGTATCCCCAGCCCCTGGAATGCCATTTCACATATAAGAAATACTCAGTAAGTATGTGTTGAATAAAAGTGAATGAATAAATGAGTTGGAGGGAGGAGGAGGGGGCTACCTGGTACATAATGTGGAGGTTGTCTTTCTTCGTCTTCTCATGTTTTAAAGGAGTGGTCACGGGTGGCTGGTGATCTCAGTTGGTTACAGCGGGGTGCTGATAAAAGGAGTGGTCAACTTAGCTTTACACTGTGACCCTCCCCACTCCACACACCCAGAGCACCAATCATAAACTGTGCATTTTCAACAGAAGTTTCGGAGAAGATCGTGTTTTTGCATGTTAAAACAAAAGAACCCCAAACAAAACAAACTAGGCGACAACAAAAGCACGGAGTCTCCCTGCAATGCAGTGGTTTTTTATTTAATGTCTGGCACCTACTAAACATTTGTTCAATGGATGAAGAGTACAAATTCCTTGAAAGTGAAAAAAAGGAAGCTAATTGTTAGGGTTCCCCACTTGCTTGCTTTCCTTCTGAATTTATCTCATTCCCTTCCTACTTTCTTAAGAAACTTTATGGCCAGTTGAAGAATTAACTCATAACAAACTGAATGACTAATTTTCAACAAATGTGTATCACCTTTTGTATGACTGAAGTAAAAATTAGGTTGTATAACAATGCATTATAACTATTCCTTATTGCTTTATGGACATCAACTCTTGGGTGCATCTAAAACAACTCTGTTTGACATCTTGGTTCTGTGTTTTGTTTTTAACATCACATTCTTTGGTATTTTCAATTGGAAAATTGCACTGGATGTTCAGTAGAAGATAGGCTTGGCCCAGCAATGCCCAGTTCCTGTAATTACCCTCTCTGTTCTCCCTTCATTGGCCTCATTTTCAGTCATCCTTTTGGTGATGGGTTGAGACCTATAGTAGCCTGACCAAGGTCTAACGAGGCAATGAGAAAGGATATTGAAACCAGTGCAGTGCAATACTTGCCTGTCAACTGAGGACACTGAGTTTTCTCATCCATAAAACAGAGTTAATGAAACCTGAGCCCCTCTTAATCACAGAAGCACATTTTGAATGAACAGAATCGCATTTTAAAAACACACTGGGCTTCATAAAGAAAGGACCTGCATAAATACAAGCCATTATCATTATTAGTGGGTTGATTTATTACTGAAGCCACACCTGCATCACCATAAACAGCCAGCCTGCTTTCTTTCTTCTTTCTTTTTTTTTTTTTTTCCTTTTTTTTTTTTTTTTTTTTTGCGCAACCCCGGCTTTCAGACTCTCCTCTGCTAGGCTTAGCTACGGGGCTGCCTGCTGCAGAGTTGTGTAACATTCTGAGGATGCCGCAAGATGCTGCAGGCAATTTTATACAAAAACAAGAATGAGTGATTTTTATACTGGATGTGTTTCAGTTGTCCAATTCAAACTAAATTGTGCTCATGTGCATTCTTTCTTCACTTCTGACCTAAACTGCGTTCACTTTATACATAAATGTACTATTTTTGAAAAGAAATGAGTTCCATGGTTAAGATAATACTGTCCAACCCTTTGTGGTCTATTTTCTCCTTTAAAAAGCATTTGTTACCATTTTTTTAAATGATAGGTTTAATAATACATATTTGAATAGAGCTGAACATGAACTAACCTTTGTGAATTAGTTAAAGCAGGGTAATTAATAATAATGCTTCCATGAAAATATATATTGTGCATATGAAGCCTTTTTTTGGCATTACCAAATTTGTTAGCAAATTTCTTCTATAAATTAAATTCATTATCTAGAATACTTAGGGAACCAGCCTTTAAAATTCCCATTAAATTTTTTGTACAACTTTAATTAAAATCTTCTGAATTCCTAGTGTGTTTCTTTTTCAATTTATGGAGAAAATACTAAACCCTCAGGATTACAAGCCTATAACAACCATTTATAATCACAGGACTTGAGATATCTGTCACAGTTTTAAAGTCATCTCATCTTTAATACAATGTTTTAAGCTGACAAAAAATGGAAATGGTTCCAATCAGGAAAATAATATTTCATAGAAACTCTGGCTTATTTTTCTCCCCAATAGTGTTAATCAGATTTCATTTATTTTTATAGCATGCCAGGCATTAGCATTACCCTCAAGATACAGCCCCCTTTCTATTTGTCCTTGGATAAGCTATCTGCTGTATTAGGATAACTTTCTTCCTCAAGATAAATGTTTCCTGATAAAACAATATTATTAACCTGTAGCAATTGTGATGTGAAATAAATGCAGTTGTCAAGTCAACTTTGAAGTGGGGGAAGAACTGTGGTAGATTTAAAAACTGCAGTATTGTTCCCTGCTTGTCCCGAGTTCATTTATCTTCCTAGCTATCGCATATGACTGAATGGTGGCAAAGGCACCCGTGAGTGAGAGCCAGCGACAAAAGACGTATTAGCATCATGCATGTACTCTGATGCTTCAGGGGTACCAACAATGCAGCACTCTGAGTAATCCTGGTCACTTCACTTCATCACCTGGGAGAGAGTGTAATTCAAGAGGCCAGTGGTGTCTTTCTCAACAAAAGGAGGTGAAAGTGTTTTTGTGTGGTCTTAACTCTTCTTCACAAACTAAATAGCTCTCTATGCTCAGACGTCCCTTAGTAACCACTGGAGGTCATCTTTAAATGTCTTTCAGTGAGTGGACATCCCCCCTTGGCCTTTGTAGCAACTATACTTCATTCATCTCACCATAGCATCACATCATGTTGAAAGCTAATTATGTGCCATGGACTGTAATCTCATCACACTATCACAACAAACATACCAGATAGGTATTTTATCACTTGCACTTTACAAATGAAAAAATTGATGTGTAGAGAGATAAAGCAGCTTGCCCATGGTCACTCGGCTGGAAAGCAGTGTTCAAACTTAAGATTGTCTGACACCAGTGGTCTAATTCTAACTAGTGGACTTGGGACCACTAGCTTGTCTGTGTGTCTGCCTTTACTAGTCTGTGAACCTCTAGAACAAAAGAATTCTACCTTAATTGTTTTTATCCTTGGCTCTTTGCACCGTGCATGCTAGGTGTACAGTATAAGTTACGTGAGTGGCTAGAAAGGTGGGACATCAAAAGCATGGGATAACGCTGAGATTTCACTTCTGGTAAATCCGCTCAACTTCCAGAAACTTTACAGAAGGAAGCTGCTCTTACATAGAGTGCAACGGCTCGGGTGTGGAGAGGCAGAAACGCGATGGACAGAGTCTCTCTCCGGCTCAGGGAGCATTTTCTGTTATACCAAAGGAATGGTAAATAGCTAGCACATCCATGGCGATGCCCTACTTAGTAAGTATTCTGACTCTGCTTGATTAAGAAGGCAATGGCTTCAAAGGAGAAAAAGGGTGGGGTGAAAAACAACAAAAGAGAGAAACAGCCAAGTTTGTGCATGCATAAGCAAAACAGCATTGTAATCTATTAACACATTGCAAAATCGGAAAACGTGTCAGTAAATTGGAATTCCTTTTTTCATTAAATGGGTGCAACACAGATCATGTAAAGGTAGACAAGCAGTGTTACTGGGACTATCGTGTTTCCCTGAAAATAAGACCTAGCCAGACAATCAGCTCTAATGCGTCTTTTGGAGCAAAATTTAATTTTCTTTTTACAGTAAAGTAAGACTGAGTCTTTATAATATGATGATATGATATGACATGATATGATACCGGGTCTTATATAAGACTGGGTCTTATATTAATTTTTGCTCCAAAAGACGCACTACAGCTGATTGTCCAGCGAGGTCTTATTTTCAGGGAAACACGGTATTATAATTAATACAACTTCTTGGCTATTTTAGTATTAACAAATGATATATAAATAACTCCATAGTTAATGGAAATACTCCTGTTTACTATTAAATAAAATTACTCCAGAAATAGAAGATCCTACGCTAAGATGAACCACATAACTATCTACAAAGGAAATGTGTTTATGTGAATTGGGATGCAGAATGGCAGATGGGTGTCAAAGAGTTATGAAAACTAACTGTGACCTTACTGATTGATGCTCAAAAACTAGACACTTCAAAGATGTGACATATCAAAATTCCACTATATGCCCTATATAAAGAAAATTGTCCAAGGAGTAAGTTGGATCAATGTCATTGGCCTCACTTTTCAGAATTTCCTTGTTACGCGTTTCTCTCTTCTAAACCCTCTCCATGACCCCTTTCTCTGTTGGGAAGAGAGAAGTCCTGGGTTAGAAACATTGTTTTAACATTGAGAATAGTATTACAGAAAACTAGGGAACTATCTCTTTGTTCTGAAATTCTGTACATATTTCCATTACTGTGTTGTAGTTTATTTATTCTACGTTCACATCTGACATCACCAGGTATATATCTCCACTTTGTCTCCATTAAGTATATATACTTCCAGGTAAAAGCAAAGGACAAATAGAAGGCTCCAGGAAATGTTTCTAACTCTTAGAATACACAGTATTTGCAGTTTTCTTTTCCTGGAGGATCTCTTATATAAATATTATGTGCATAACAAAAGTGCAATTCACTGTAAAATTAATGAAATGCTTAAGCCCCACTCAGCTAAAGATCTTCTCTTCATACCGATGAGCCAGCATTGCATATCGTAATTCTGCCTTATTTAATGCACAGTTTTCTTTCCTTTCACTTAATACCTTTGCTCAATTTAATTCATTTACTTATCCATTCCTGGTATCCAGAAAGAAAAATTACTGGACTAACAAGAAAAATATCAGCGAAGTCTACTGTTCAAAATTTGGTGTTATCCTTTGAATATGCACTGGATGGTTGGGGATCCATTTGTAATCATCTGAATGTTTCTTAGACCCTTAGATAACCATTACTAAAATAAGTGTCTGACCTGTCTCAGGGACTTCAGAAACACCTATATAGGCAACTCATGCTCGTAAATGCACAGACGGAAACTTGTCTCTGAACATCAACCAAGAGGTGGAGTCATTTGAAGAATTAACAGACTATCTTCCAAGACAGAATTGAGCCTCCTCATTGACCTACTGGGTACACTGCACAGGAACACTGTGCCTTGTCTCAGGCCAGGGTGGCCATAGTGTTCACATCTGTGGATCTGGTCTGTCACTTTCTCATCTGAATTACAGATGACAATTACAACTATGACTGATAGTCTAAGTAGGCAGGTCCTCCGATTTCCACTGGAGCAGAAATTGCACAGTTAAAAATCACCATAGCTGTTGGTATTGGGGTTGAAATTGGCAACAACAACAAAATAGCTGAGTAAGCTCCAGCAAGAGCCTTGCTTGGCTGCTAATGGGAGAAGCAGACATCATACTGCTCTCTACTTCCTTTCTTCCTCTCAACATCTTGTTTTGCTTCCTGTACCTGTTTACACTGTCACTGACAGGTACACCCTGCCTGTACCTTAGTTCTGTCCACTCTTACTCTGATCATATTGTCCCCTTAGGAATTCCATACATGCACATCATTCACTTCAGCCTTCCTGGTCTTAAAATACCATGAATATTAGTTAGGCAGTTTCCAACACTGACATTAAGTGATTTACATAATATAGTATTTGAACTTTTCATAATTTTGTACACTCTACCGAATGGTAGGATTTTATCCCAGTTCCTTGTATTCTGCCTGGCCCTCAATGAGTGCCCAGTAATCATTTAGGAATTATCTCTAGGAGGTACGTGCTAAAATATTTGTATAATACCAGACTTTTAAATTATCTAATTAGCAAATGTCACAAAATAGGAGGGAATATATTTCTAACACATGGTCCTTTTTGTGTGAGTCTGTATGCATTTTGAAGATAGATTTATTTGAGGCAAGAAAAGAATGGTATGTCTGACATCTGCTGCTGAGCAATTCATTCAGTCTCTGTTTTCTCCACCTGTGTGACAGAATTTGTTGCTCTCCATGTCCTGCACTGTTCAACACATGCAGCTTTACGGCAGTGCCTGTTATTTGCTTAGATTTGTAACCGAATTGAAAACTAATGGAAAAGTCTTCACACCTTATTTTCAAAATATAAGAACTATATTAAGAAATCAAGTTGGGATAAAATGTTGTAACATTATTACTCCTAATTGATAAGATTTTATGTTATGTTGAACAAAGTGATAGTTCAAATATATATATATATATATATATATATATATATATATATATATATATATATATAATTTATATGTATATGTTACATAAAAATATATATACAGAGGATGCCAAAAAATATATACACATTTTAAGAAGGAAAATTGTATTAAAATGTAATACTCAACATATACCAATAACAAAAGATGAATACAAGTCACGTTTGACTTCTGCAATTACAAGAGGTGCTCAAAGTGGTTACCATCAGCATCTAGACACTTCTGATTACATTTAACTACTGCTTGAGCAAAGTTGACCAAAGTGTCCACATTTGTATACATTTTTTTGACACCCCTGGTATATTATCACTTAGTTCAACTATAGATGTATGTGTGTGTATATGTACACACATACACACACAACACACACACACACACACACACAATCAATGAAAACCCAAATTTAAGGAGATATATTTCAGACCTGAAAATTATGATTATAGTGAAAGATAAACCAAATGATAAAAACAAATTTGTTACAAATTATGGCTATGTAACTTTACTAATAGCCATAATTTTTAACCAATTTTTTTTATCATTTGGTTTATCTTTCATTATAATCACAATTTTCAGATCACGCCAATAAACTTTAATTTAAAAAAATAACAAAAAAATTATGGCTACTGGTTCATAGCAATATGTAGCTTGGAAATAAAAGTGGTTATAAGATTGAAATGACGTGAAAGAAGCATCTACTAGAGCTTTAGTTTTGGCTTGGTTTGCTTTAACTAGTGACTGGCTCAGACTCTTCTTCAGGTGAATTTACTTTGATTTGCCACAAAATAACTTAGAATTCTACTCCAACTAGTGTAATCTATTAGTGTAAACCAAAGGAAGGAGCACATCAGGTAATTTAGTGCTCAAAAGGATCACTTAGTTGAACTAAGTGATAATATACCAGGGGTGTCAAAAAATGTATACAAATGTGGACACTTTGGTCACACAAAGCGAAAGTAAGAACCCAATAAACACATTTACTTAGAATACACTTGACGTACCTAGGGGTGGTTTACTTTTAAGTTAATCCTTGGAATTGGATGGCTCAGCTAAAACTAGATTTTTTTTTTTAAATTTCCAAATTAATATGAGGCTGAATGGTTGACTTGGTGATTGGTGATTTACACCTTTTCTATATCTTTGCTATTTTTTTGGTCTGTTAAGTATTGTACAACTTGACTTCTTTCTTTGCTCACCCTTACTCTCCTTTATTAGATCTACAATTAATATTAGAATATGATAATAAGTGCAGAATATGTTACACATCCATGTGTGCCTTCATTCATTTTACTGAAATACAATCTACTTTACCACCCTCTCCATACAGCTTCTCATTCTAGCAGGTGAAAGCCTGGTCTATTTTTGAGCATCATGGAAGAACACATTCTGGAAAAATTCTCTCATATATATATATATATATATATATATATATATGTAATTTTTCATAAATGTATCTATCTATCTATCTATCTATCTATCTATCTATCTATCTATCTATCTATGGAATTGCTTATATCCCTATACAAGGAATATAAGGAATTGTACAAAGAGTATTGGGAAATCACAGCTGACTTTTGTCCAAATCAAAGCAGTCTTTTTGCGGTATGCCAAGGAAGTGATTTCAACAGGAGTCCCCATTTTCACTGTTCTTCACAGTTTTGTTATCCTGCTAGAGCTGAAGCCGTCACAATTCTCCACCAGCAGCTTGGGAACGGGTTGTTCTTTTTAGGCGAACAATGAAAAAGAAATCGGATATGAGGAAAGAGGAATACAGCTAATGTTTCTCTTTGCACATTGGGGCAGATTTACATATGGTCTTTCCCTCTTTTTCTTTTCAAATATTTTTATTCTGTAATTTTGTGAATATACTAAAAGCATCTTTCCACCCAGAGAAAGTCAGTCAGAGGAAGAAACTCTGTTGGTTGGTGACTATTCTTCAAAAATTTTATTAGGTCCTGTTGGCTGCGTTGTGTTTCCCCCACATCTGCTCTACACCGAGGAAAAGCTCGCCTTCTGGCGGCTTTCAGGTACTGCTCCCTTCACATGACAGCTGCTGAGGAACTGGGCTCTTAGGTTTAACTGGACAGACATTACTGACTAATCTGGTGGTTTTCAAATTAACCACATCCACGAGTCATAGCAAGCATTTTGGTCACTTAGCTAAATAAATGAGCTAAATTAATGAGCTGTCTGTCCCTCTCTCTTTTTCTATTTGAATAATGGCAGGTAGATAGGATTTCATTATTCTGGGATACTTTTTCTGATTATTTTAGTAAGAATTTAAATGTATACTTGCAAGGTAGATTATCTAACTCAACCAATCTCTCTGATTTAAAAACAATGTGCAGAAAGTCTTCAGAGATTAGCTTTTCTTACAACTACTATTGTGAGCCTTATTAAGCATGGCTTTTATGAAAATTCAGAATCTAAGTGCCTTTTCTTTAGGACAAATAACCACAATAAAAAAAAAAGACTTTATTGTGGTATTTTCTTTTTGTAGTTCTCATTATAACCTTGACTTCCTCTCATTAACCTTATAGGATAACAAAATGTACACTTGTGAAAAACAAATGATATAAGCTGTTTTGAACCTCAGATAAGATTGAATTGGGTCACTGCTTCTGAAGCCAATGAAATTTACTTTGACTCCATGTAAATAGAAGCCCATTTGAGTGCCTGGTTCCTGAGAATTCCTCCCAAATTCCCAATCCCTTACATTATATATTAAATCCCATCATTTCTCAGGTTCGTCTACTGAGCATGAAGTATGTGAACATCCTACCAATACTATGAATTATAACCCGAAGATATATTTTAGTACTATCACTATTAAGTTGATGTGCTTTATGAGCAGTGCAGTGAGAATAAAAGAAATATAGCCACCATTAAGTTTAAACATGCAAATGAGCTATTTGTGGTGTCCTGTGGGTGATGGAGGCCAATATTTATTTTAAATGATTAAAGGTTCCTCTCGGGAATAAAAACAGAGTACTGGTACAGTGAAACTCCCAGGTACCATTTTCCAAGGGACCTTTGTCCGTAGTGAAATGTGAAGTGACTCAGTTTGACAGGGTATATGCCTTGGCAGATCACATGAAAGCAAAGCCAGCACAACAATTTCCCCAGAAAAAGTGCTCTTTATTAATACCACCAGGCAGTAGACAAGCTGTCACCAACGGAGTCATTATAATGCCCCAGACAGAGTATCCTGATAACTCTGTTTTATTCCATTGGAGTCACTCTGTGCCACTTCATGATTGAGTGTCTCCCTCGAGTTTAGAAAAGAACTTAGTTCATATTACCAGTGTAAACTCAATACCTGGACATATCACCTCACACCAACAGTAGAAAATGCAAATGACAACACTTTGCACTTTTTACAGAATGTTCCAGGAAAGACTGTCAAAGTGGTTTGTAAACTAGGACTATCTTTTCTGAAGGTAAACAAAGGCACAGAATAGATAGATAATGGTGTCTCTTAGTCCACAGGTCAAATTATAGGAAGAGGTGAGCCAGAAAAATAAAAGCATCTGAGTGTGGTAGTATGACAAATTGGCATTATCTTTACAAAGGTATTCTGAAAAAAAAACACGAAAAAAAAACACACATGAAAAACATGTGAAAACCTGATTTCTAATTTAGAAGAGAAGGTATTATTTTTCTCTAAAATGACACAGTGATTTAGTTACAAAAAATGTTCACATGCCAACATCAAAATCTTTGGGTAGTACATGAGTCCAGTCTTTCATTTCTATCCAATTTATGTTCAAGTTGGGAATCTCATTTAATATTTAATGTAATATCGAGGAATAGAGCCCTGGACTGTGGTGCAGACTTAGTCAAACCAGAGCCAGTTTAATCGGGAATTTACAGTCAGTAAAATGGTGGTTATATAAACTATCTCATCCTCCAACAGTTGTGTAAAAATGCTCTCTAAGAAATTACTCTTCCTTCAGTAAGCACAAAAATGATACAAGACTAATGGCAATATTTAAAGATCAATAATAGTAACAATACAAATGTTTAGGAATAGTGTCCTCATGTTTCTATTGTCCTAAGGTTTAGGGATTTGTTCATTTAAATGAGTGTATTGAAAGAGTAAAGATAAACACTCAGATTGGTAGATACATTAGAAGAGGAAGCCTCTGCAGACTTTTAAACCTGAGAAAAGTAAAGAAACTATTATGCTGGCCCCAAAACAGATGGTCAAAAACTTTATGCTCACAGGCTAGCAGTCCATCTATTGTCTGTGTCATATCATTTGCTACTTGCTGGTGAGTAACAGATTTTGTTTTTGCTTTTTTTTCTCTGTGAAATTATCATCAGTGTCATTTTTCTGCAACAGATTTTTTCTGGGGGGGCGTTTTGGTTCTGAATTTTGATTCTGAAAAGATTTTCCTTACTTCATATATATATGAATTCACACGGTTTTACTGTAAGACAAATATCCTTTGGCTTTCACAGGAAAGTTATAATCTGGGGAATAAAAATCATGTATCAAAAATATTTCCCTTTCCATTCAACGTTTTTTCCCCAAGGGAAACACATCTAATATATTTGACCTGTAGTCTTCTTACACTCTCTTTTTGCTGTGGTAATACAGGGCTTCAGGTAGTAATTTTCTGTGTCTCAGCAGAAAGAACTTGAAACAAGCAAATGCTTGAAGTGCATGATAATCTAGTTGCCCAAAGTCCTGGTTGCCAGGTCCATATTCCTATGAGGAGTGTGGAAGGGATTCTTTAGGATTGATGGATTTACACATCACTTCACTGTGAAGATCAAAGGAGAAAAGAGAGAGAGAGAGAGAGAGAGAGAGAGAGAGAGAGAGGCTTATGTTCAATCAGCTGAATAATTTGAACAACGGTGTCTGCAAACATTAGGGGTTAGCAGTAAAGGCTTATCTAAGTTAAGTCTTAACAAAATCATCAGGGAGAAGACAGAGGATATGTTTTATAAGTAATAATGATTCTTCACACTATAGATCAAATGGAGAAAGTAAGGCCCAGATTAGACGTTTTTTACTAAAAGAGATGCAGTCTTCTCGGGGTAGAAACTTTGAGAGTGAACGTAGCCTCTATATAATACCCATGCAATTCTTTTTCTTTGCATTTTTTTACTAAGTTTTCCAATTGCTTTGAGAGAAGATTCATTGGGAGGATATGTTTTGGGTAAGATATTAAACAAAAAATAAGAATACAAAAAAATAAGGAATTTTTCACCTCCAATCCCTTGGTAATGAATTAGCCAGACAGTCCGACAAAGTGATGAGAGAGCTGCATTCACATTTAATAAGATTACTGTGTTGACCATCTGGCTTCAAAAGTGAAGTGACTAAAGAAAAAGATCCCCCTCAGTGAAAGCTGTGGTCAGCAACTGCTCAGATTTGCTTACCCATTTTCTGCCATCAGGGATCTTCTCTCAGTTGAAGACAAGTACGTGAGTTGGGTAAACTGTTATTGCTGCTTTGCTTTTTGGGTAACTTTTAACATGTAATTTGTGAAGAGCTACTTTGTGATTTTAATCGGAGCCAGAGTGGCGTCATGAACTCAATATATAAATCACATATTTACAATCAGAATAATACCAAAATTTGTATTTTGTACAAATTCAAACTTGTGGGTACCACTCACTAAACTCTTGACATAAAATATCAGTGAATTCTCATAACAACCAGAGAGATGAACACCGTTACCCATATTTTACAGATGACCAGGAAACAAAGGCTAAGAGAGGATTAGTAATATTTGCAATTTCAAACCTAGGTCTGTCTCATTAGGCTAAATTATCAACTTGTCTTCTGTCATTTCTTGTATTATTTCCCTTTTATCTAGAAGTGTATGAGAATATGTCTTCATTTGTAATTATTTAACTGAAACTTACTTCAAATGAACCTGTAAGGCGTAGGACCTTAAATTGATGGATGGGAGAGGAGAAGAGAGTTCAAAGGTCTGAGAAGAGAGTTTAGGAAAGCACCTGCCACACTGTGGGCATAGTCCCATAGTCCTGGTGCAGAATTTCTTGAGTTGAAATATGGTATTTTCCGGAAATTAATTTACTTAAGTCAACAGCTCCAAAATCTCATCTGCGAAAAGTGGATAGGTGTGAGTTGCTTAAATAGTTAGAAACTATTAAGATTCAAAACAGACTTCTACGTCCACTCTATCTGTGTGACTGACATTTAGGAGTTTGCGATTCCCAATTGTGGAAATGTGAAATTCTCCTAGGAAACAAACAGTTTATTTTATTTTATTTTACATGTTTAGTATTTGTATCAATAAAATTGTGAAATCACATTTCTCTATCTCCCTCATACTATACAATATCCTCAATTTACATTTGAAAGCCACTTTTGGATGAAAAATGGAAAACGTTGTCTTTTACCTACGCATATTTTGGTAGAAGGGTAACGTATACCAGTGCGTTTTGATATTGAAAAGTGCTGCATTTGGATTGACATGGCTTTAGCCTTCATGTTAATCACCACATCCTCTTTACGCCTAAAAATAGCTCTCATCTTTCCAAATGGGTACAGGGCCCTCTGATTTCTTAGAATTTGTTTTTCCCCCTACTTACATTTACAGCCACCCACCCGTTTTTAGGTTTTTCATGGCTACACAGCAGCATTCTGCAGAAATGTTCATTCATCATCCCTGGGTACCAAAGTTCCATTGCTCCCATTACAGAATGGCTTTGATGTGCACATGAGTGAGAGGGCAAAAGAACCAAAGTCAGAAGAGGTTTGAATCTGTGGGGTGTGACATTAATTTGCACTTTGAATAATCATCTCAGGATATGTATACAGGATGTCAGCATATCTGCTTCAAAAGTGGGGAAAAAACCCTGCAATCATCAACTCATTGGTCTATACAGTTTTAAACAACTGACTTGGATTTTTCTTTTCAACTTACTACTGTTCTATATAATATAGAGACAAGTCGGCTGGAGTATAGGCCTACACTTTCCCCAAAATCTTAATATGTACATATTTAAACAATGTACTCATAATAAAAAGCAGTAACCATTAACAAACATTTTGATATTTGTTTTTGTTTCTTAATATGTTTGGCCTCCCTGAAATAAATAGTTTGTGGGTAATTCTAATACTATTCCTATTGTGATAACTTTCAGTTTGAATTACAGTGTTTGTTTAAAACTTATTTCAGATTGAGCGTTAATTCTGGTCAAGCAAATCTACCCACACTGAAAAGAGCTGAAAAAATTTACCTTGGTACTTTCAAAACATTTAGAAAGGAAATAACATAACTTTTAGAAAATATCAGATTTTCTTCTATTATTAATGAAAAACAAATTTATAGGATTGATTATAAGCATCTTACAAATGTAGCACAGAGTTTTACCTATCATTCTCTTGATTTAGATAAAATAAGGTCAAACATATATTTAAATGACTGCTTACCTTTTTATGGTTTAGGACAATTTTCTACCATTGTGCCTCATTTTAACCTATTGACAACTTTCTCTATCACATCCATTGGGTAAGAATGAAAGAAGGAATTTGTTATGGGTTGAACTATATCCTCCTAAATGTCATGTGTTGAAGTCCTAACCTCCAGAACCTCAGAATAGGACCTTATTTGGAAATAGGATTGTTGCAAATGTAATTAGTTAAGATAAAGTTATACTTCATGGAGCAGGGCAGACCACTAACCCAACGTGACTGGTGTGCTCATAAGAAGGGGAAATTTGGACACAGACAATACTCCCAGGGAGGATAGCGGGTGAAGATGAAGGCAGCAATTGGGGTAAAGCTTCTTCTGCAAGCTAAGAGTTGCCACAAATTGCCAGCCAGTGACCAGCAGCTAGGGGAAGAGGAATGTGACTGTTTATCCTTCACAGCCCTCAGAAAGAGTACTTTGATTTCAGACGTGCAGTCTCCAGAATCAGGAGACAATACATTTCTGTTATTTAAGCCACTTAGTTTGTGGTACTTAAAATGAATACAGGACCCAACCCGAGGAAACTCATTCTCTTCCTTTTCAGAAAGAAAATCTTATTTTATATAGCCTATATAATTCTTGGCAGCCCCTTCCCTAGATACTGAAAAATCAGATATATAGAAAGAGGGTATAAGACAGAGTGGTATGTCATATTAAGACTTTGCGATGACCTAGACATTCTGGTCTGCACAGGAACTGGACCACCAATAATCACACATCATGGTTTGGTACAGCGCTCTTGTCTTTGTGGTCCCCACAGGTAATCAACAGTCAATTTAGCCCAAATCAGTTTTGTACTATTTAGCTATGTCATCCATACCTTCACATACACATTGAGCCTCAGTTTCTTCATTCGAAGAGAGCCAATTACATTAATATTACCACTTTATTATATATATTTTACTTCATGTAAAAACATTTTGGAAATGAAATTAGATGATTATTTGATTTAGCACGGTGAGCAAACATAATAGATCTTCAGTATAGTCACTATCAAAGTTTTATTGCTTTCAGTAAGGTGTATGTGTTGTGTATATTTTTAATAGGTTATCTTTAAAAAATCTTGTATCATATGAACTAACACCTAAGTAATCTCTCCTTAAGTCTCTTTAAGGTTAAATGCTTGTTAAGTGACTTGGTGAACAAGAATCAGTTCAAAGAATCAACTGATGCTTGGATGGAGAAAAGCCATGTTTTGTCTGTTTGTTTGTCTGAGAAAGTATTTCTCCTCCCCCTGTTTTTCATTAAACTTCTTACTCTGAGGTAGTCATAGATTTCTGTAATTATAAGAAATAATAGAGAGCACTCCCATGTACCCCTTATCCAGTTTCCACCCAATGGTAACATCTCCTGAAACCATGGCAACCACGTCACAACCAGGATACTGACATTGACATAGTCAAGGTACAGAATGTTTCCATCACCTCAAGGATCCCTCCTGATGCCCTTTTGTGGCACACCCACTTCTCTCCTGTTCCTACCACCTCCTTTTAACCCATGGCAACCACTAATCTGTTTTCCATTACTATCATTTTCCCATTTCAAGAACGCAATAGAAATGGAATCATATAGTATACAACCTTTCCAAATCGGTTTTTTATTCCCACAACGTAATTCTCTAGAGATTCTTTCAGGTTGTGTGTATCAATTGTTTGTTTCTTTTAATTGTTTAGTAGTAATCCACGATGGGTTATTACCACGGTTTGTTTAGCTATTCACCCACTGCAGCACACTGGGTTATTTCCAGTTTTCAGCTGTTACAAAAAAGTCACCGTGAACATCAGTACAGGTTTGTTTTTTTTGTTTGTTTGTTTTTTTTGTGAACCAAAGTTTCCATTTCCTTGGAATACACACTCAAGTGTACAATTGCTGGGAGATATGGTAGTTGTATGTTTAACTGTTTAATTAAGTAACTGGCAAACTATTAACCATTAGGGAAATGCAAATTAAAATCACAGTGAGATGTCATGACAAACCCATCAGATGGCACAAAATGTGAGGGAGGATACAGAGGACCTTATCACTCATACATTGCTGGTGGGAAAACAATTTGAAAATTCATTCTTTATCTATATTTCCTGTGGTCGTTTATTCTCCTTTGTAGATTTACCTCCTGAATACCAGTAGTAATCTACTTGGGTGACCCCACTGTAAATTAATATGCATATCAGAGTTAAAGACAACGCCTTACAGTCAATTCTCATTATTCACATATTCCGGATTTGCGAATTTGCCTACTTGCTACCAAGTATTTATAACTCTTAAATCAATATGCACAGTGCTTTCACAGTCATTCGTGAAGGTGTAGAGCAGCAAAAGATGAGCAGTGCTGAACATGCAGGTTCCCAGATGAGCTCAAACATGGCAACACACTGCTTTCTTGTTTCAACTCTCATATAGTAAACCTGTGTCCTTTTTGAGGTCTATTGAGTGATACATTGATCTCAGTTTTGTAATTTTTCCTTGGTGATTTCCCTGTTTAAAATGGACCCCCAGCATAGCGCTGAGGTGCTGTGTAGGGTTCCTAAGTGCATGATGGCCGTGATGTGCCTTACAGAGACAAAACATGTGAGATAAGCTTCCTTCAGGCATGAGTTAGGGGACTGTTGGCTGTGAGTTCAATGTTCATAAATCAACAATATATACTAAATGAGCTGTCTTTCAACAGAAACACACATAAAACTAGGTTAGGTATTGATTGGTTGGTGAAAATATTGTGACTCAGAGATTCACAGGAACCTAATTCTGTATTTCCCCGAGGAGCAGTGGTTCAGTGTTCTGTAATTATGTTCCTGAAGACTTTAAAGAGCACAACTACCACAAATAACAAGTATTGACTGTACAAAGAAGTTACAGTTAAGTGAGAACACAAGAAGAACCTTCCACTAAACCAAAACCATTCCTTTCTTCCAAAAAAAGAAATAGTCCTTATTGAGCACCTGCTGTACAAAGTACTTCGGTAGTACTGAGGTTAAGTGTAAGTCCTGGGTTGGGGGAGTGAAATAGTTGAGGGGAAGAGACAGAGGTGTGGGCTTCCCCCCATGCTCTCACGCAAACAAAGAGTTGGGGGGTAGGTGAGTAATAATTACTGATGACCTGCCCCATGTCTGAGCTTCATTTACAGACGATATGTCATTCCTACAGCAATCCATCATAAAAATTTTCATGGAAGATTCACAGATGCATGACCCGAGGCTCAAATTGGTTAATCGTCCAAGATTAAACAGCCAGGATGGGACAGAGCTGAGGTTCACACCAAGTTCTGCCTGACAACAAAGCTTACACACGTTTCCATGCAACGTGGTTTTGTCAAGGGTGTTGGTTCTTCCATTTCATGGCACAAGAATGGCTAAAGATGACTCTTTAAAAAGTAAATTCCTGGGCCTTACTTGCAAAGTTTCTGATCCAGAATTTTGAGGCGGAGATTGGGTATCTACCTTCTAACACTCTCTTGCCATACTTAAAAAAAAAAAAATCTATTCAAGGTACTTAGAATGAAGCAGTAAAGGATATATGAGATAGGAAAATAACTCAAGTGAAAAGCACAAGCAGGTTAAAACAAGTGTAATTGCAACAAAAGTGGTCATTTTTTCCCCTAGGTATAAGAAAAACACTATCTCCCATAAGACATTGGGTTAAATGTGTTTAGGGAACAGTGTGATTCTACTCTTAAGGTAAAAACCCTGGACTCGAAACAAACTGTTTAATTCTTCTTCCAGTCCCTCATTCCCCAAGTAAGCCACTTCTCTTTTGTCCATCTGGGACCATAGATTCCAGTGTGGGGGCAAAATCCTGGTTTCCACCCATCTTCCTATGCTATTGTTAGTAGTGTCTCATTTCATTTTCCAAATATCATGACTTGAATGATAAATATCATCATGACTTTAATTAGAAGTGAGATGAGTGGTATCTGAAGCATGTATTTTTTTTAAGGTCTATAATGAAATTGAAAATTGCATAAAGGGGTGTTACAGTTTATGTATTTCCATGTATTCTTAAATCAACTAATCTTACAGACAAATTTATTATGTATTTGTAATGTATATGCTAATTTACATACCTCATAAGTAAATAATGGCTATATTACTAAGAGAGCAGGGGTCCCCACAGCCCACCCAGTGCTTTTTGTTTCCCAGAGGGACTGGCTAGGAATCTCTAATATGTGTTGTTCTCCAAAACTCTGGGTGAATCCAGGGGAGGGAGAGGAGGTAGCATTGCCTCTAAGATACAATGATATCTCTGGGGCAACAGATTTAAAACAGCAAATGTCAATGCCTTTGGGGGTCCTTGGCTTCAGAACGTTAGAACTTGAAGGGAAGATCCAACTAGGTGAAGACTTGAGGCTTAAACTAAACTCTAGAATAATGGACCCTTGCTCATAAACCTCTTGGTGGCAAAGGGGGTGGTTCCTGAGGATATTCCCATGTGAGTCAAGGGGCTCCTAGAGAACTCCTTGGGTGAAGATGCCATCAGGGGTTCCCCCACAGATTTCCCAGTGATTGGTCCTGGGGATCTCCGGGGAAGCAGGATGTAAAATGGGGACAGTGACGCCAGTGGCCAGAGCTTGTTTCTGAACCTACAGTTCTTGAATGTCAGAGCTGTGATTCCCAATTTTCAGCCACGAGACAGAAAGACAGCTCTGATAGCTTTGATGTGGCTCCAGCAGCGTGAGGCTCAGTGTACAGTCAATTGCTCCATCTAGCATTATGTGATTAAATGGTTTATGGTTATGAGAAAAGAAAAAAGAATTTTCTCCTGCCACATAATTCCAATAATATATTAAGAAATTGCTAGAACGCTTTTCTTCCCATTGATATTGTGGAGGTAAAAAAATGATACTTTTCCTAATGGTATCAAAAAGTGTACTATATAAACTACTTTAAGACTTCATAATAGGGATGAGAAGGAAATAACCTTATAATGATAAATGCCAGTAACATAGAGAATTATTTCAAATTGCCATTGCTTTTAATAGATAAGTACATATTTTCATCTGTTTCTACTCCAAAAAGGAATTCCTATAAAGTAGATAAATTTGGAGTTTACTTTTTACTCCACTCCAACCCCTAAATCAGTTCCCTTGTTTCAATGATGCTTCAAGTAGGAAACTGGTAAACAATAAGTGAAAATGCATGCGTGAATTCATCACTTTTAGAATCATTTTTGGCTTTCGATTTTTATAAAAGCCAGAGGTTAATGAGAAATAACCTCCTGCTTCCTGGGAAATTTCATTAATGTATCTTCAAACCAAAATAGGCTACGTGTTCAATTCTTTAAGTGAATATTCTCTAAAACTCCAGTTAATAATTTCATGAGTATTAGTAACACATTTTGTGTAATAAAATATTATAGTAACACATTTTGTATAATAGACACATTCTAGAATTGCTCTCATCTTTCTTGTCATCAAATGTAGAGTTTGGCCCACTGACCTGGGCATCCAAATACCTATATCTGTTAATTTCATAGTCATCTATAATTGCCAATTCCCAGAACTGAACCCAGGTAGAATTGTGAATTATTATTACATTGCATTTAAACAACTTTTAAAAATGAAGTGCATGCTCACTTATGAGTGTAATCAGTGCTGGTGAAATGGCCTAGAGCAAATTTTAAAATTCTGATTATGCAGATTATGTGATTTAGTTTCAAAGACCTTAGATCAATTGACTAGATGCAGTATCACTAAGTGCTTAGCAAGACTCAATGGAGGCTAAGTAAATGTCGCTTTCCTCTTTTTTTCTATAGCTTAGCTTCTTTCCTCCCTAAGCGGAAACTCTTTACTCCTTTATCAAACCTTCTTGTCTGCCCTTCTCATGTTCTCTCTTCTTCTTGGCCTTGTTAGTGTTTCATGATGTTAGGCTAGCCCATCTTTCTCATCAGGGGTGAAAGAGAAAAATAACAGATTCACAAAGCCTTAGAGTCCCAAATGCTATCATTTGTGGTATACGCTACATATTCTAAGGATGGGGGCTAGTAAGACAATGAAAAGTTTCCCAGAGAGAATGTGCTTCAGCTCATTGTCAATGGTCACTACCAGGTTGTGCCTTCCATCCGTTCAGCTGGCTGTGCAATTTGATCTGTTGGAAATTATTCATATTTCAAATTTCAAGATCATACTGGAGACAGATCCTAAACCACAATTTGGTTAAAAGTCTCATAACCCTCTACCTTTTGGCAAAGTTGATAAAGTAACAATATTTTCTCATGAGTGGGTAGAGGAGGATGGAAAGAGAGGAAATTCGTAACAGCTCTATTATAATTTTGTTCTTCTATAGAATAAGGTTGTTCATCTGGAAGTTACCTAAGATACCTTCTACTTTATATATTTGATGACACTCTCAGCGATGGGAGGATAGTTATCGGTGCTCTGCAATTAGATTTAGTATGTTGAATTCTATTAAAGTAATGCAGACATGAGAGTCTGAGCTCAATTTGTGGCAGCAGAGGTGAAGGAAATTGGGCAGATCACAGGAGTACTTAGGAGCTAGAAATCCAAAGATTTCATAATGGAGGTGGCGTCCAGCATGAGAAGCAGGAATCTCCTCCCCTTTCCCATACATCTGCCAGATTTTCAAGTAGGCAACTGGGTCAACAGTTAATTAAGCATTTACAGGATTAAAAATCTGGGCAAGGGAAGGTGATGGTGATGGTGGGGGACTGTGGGTAGCAGTAAAGATGGAAGTCACAGAATCATTTGGACATGAATTTGACAATCCAAGGGAAGTGCACAAGTGAAGTGTGACAGGAGGTCAGATATTTTACTCTAAATATTAGAAAACAGATAGACTGAGGACGGGCTTTTGCAATGTTTCTCTACGAAAGTTGGTAGATGAAAGAAGATGCAGGGCTTATAAAATCTCTTCTGCACCTTTAGATAATCACTTTTTGTTGGTCGGGTTAGCCATACGAAACTCTACAATAGTTACTGAAAACATTTAAGACTTAATGCATTTTTTAAACAAAGGATTCAGATAGGAATAATTTCTAGCTGAGTATAATGTGTAGC
This sequence comes from Rhinolophus sinicus, assembly GCF_036562045.2. Taxonomy (NCBI): domain Eukaryota; kingdom Metazoa; phylum Chordata; class Mammalia; order Chiroptera; family Rhinolophidae; genus Rhinolophus; species Rhinolophus sinicus. The sequence goes on along the minus strand of NC_133752.1, from coordinate 101,805,882 downwards.
CAAGTGTAATATAAAGGTTAAAACCACACCCCAAATATATGCTTTTTTTTTTTTTACCCTGGGCGAAATATAATAATCTATTTTTAAATAATGTGTCTGTGTATGTATATAGGGAGGGATTGGGTTTTATAAGCATATTTTAAAGGCTCAAAGGGCTTATGAACATCAAATGGTTCTTCAAAAACAACAATGCAGTGATTGAAGTGTAAATGAATCATGAAATATATGGATTAAATATGCCTGGGTTTATTACAATAATTAAAAATTTAAGACTTGCTTTGGGCAAAGTATGACTGAGGTTTTCTACTGAACCCCAAATACCCGGAAACATTGAAACATTATAATACCAAATCTTTCCAAGTTTGTAAGGCCTGAGACTTCTATAGCTCACATTACTTATTTTCCTTTAGAAATATGTTAACCCTTCCATGAATAGGTCTAAAATACAATATCTGGGAAGAAACAACATATTCCTTGAAAATTCAAATAAAAGTGGGTTTGCTGACTGATAGAATGTAAAAATAAAAATGTATGTGAGAAGAATATATTTCTCAGGATCTGGGCACAAAATGAACTAAGTAAGCTTGAATAAACGTTAGGCTCAGGATTAGAAAGGTACATGGTAACAGCAGATGTAGCAAACAAAACACAATTTAGGTATTTTCATTGATTTTTGAACTCACTACAAGTCTAATATAATAGTGCTGCGATTTAAAAGTTATTTTTATCTTGGATTGAATAATGAATTATAGTGTGTGGACACTCTACTCTATGCCAATGAAATAACGCTGGGATGCTGTGTTCACCACATACTTTATGACTTTGTCTGGGGAAGACTAACCTCAGTCATGAATGGACTCCAAACAATTCCTCATGTTGAAAACAAAATGAGCAAGTTCAAGGCGATGGCATGCTCCAGGAGGTCATGAGAACTACCTGAAAGAGAACTGGAGGGGACCAGCCTATGAAGGGGCAAGGTTTGGGTTCAAAACAAAGAACTTCTCGTTGATTGGAGTTATCAAAATTGGGCTAACACTATTACCTACTATTCAGGTAATAATACCATGTTTCCCAAAAAATAAGCCCTACCCGGACCATCAGCTCTAATGTGTCTTTTGGAGCAAAAATTAATATAAGACTGGGTCTTATATAACATAAGACCAGGTATAATATAATATAATATAATATAATATAATATAATATAATATAATACTGGGTCTTATATTAATTTTTGCTCGAAAAGATGCATTAGAGCTGATGGTCTGTCTAGGTTTTATTTTGGGGGAAACACGGTAGTAATTCCCTCTGATCAGAGGTCTTCAAGTAAATAATACGGGTTGTTGTAAATATGGGTTATTATCACCTAGAAATAAAAAACCTCCCTGAAATATAGCATGGATGAGTACTTTGCCTTATGTGATCTCAGTGCAAGCTTCAGCTTTTTCAAACATACACACACTTTCCTCCGCACCCATATTTTATTCACAGCTAAGTAGATTGCACAATGTCTCAGCTGAGAACTCTATGCATGTTTTGTTTGCCACATGATATACTCTGTGCTCCTACAACACTTAATATATATTTAAGTCGTTACTTCCTTTATTTGTAATAATTTGTTTCAAAATCTACTGAAGAGAAAGTGAATGAGGACTGACTTATATAGTTCAATTTTGTATTTTTAAGACTTGGTATAATTCTGAGCATAGAATAGAGGACCTAAAATTATGTAAGAATTAGTGAATAAGTGAATATACGAATGAAAAAACATCTCACACATATATTTAAATACTCTAACAAGAATACAGAACACTACAGTTGCATGGAAAAAACCATAGGTGAAATTTCCTACTGTAAGACCTCTGACAATTATGTAATATCTTTAATGGAATTTCTTCCATTAGACTCAGCTGGGAAAACCTGAAAAGAAATGTGTGTGTGTGTGTGTGTGTGTGTGTGTGTGTGTGTGTGTAAGGGGGTAGGTTGGGGGATTCTTTTGTTCTGTTTTCCTACCTGATGAATTACAAATACATAGTCCCAATCCCAAAATATTGCTTTAAATTCCAATTACTACTTTTTATTTTGTACAAATGAAGAACTAGTTCATATTCCAAATAAATATTCAAATGGATATTTTGGAGAAATTGGTACAATATACCTCTTAAGAAGACATCTAAGAAACACTTTTCTTATTGGAACAAGTATCTGAAGAGCAGATAAAGAATAGAGACAATTGTAGTATGTACACATTTGATAAAGAGGTCTTCCTCCCTCCCCTCCTTTCTATCCTTCTCTAGAGATGCAAAAGAAATCACTTTAAGTTTTATTTTGAATATACTGCAACGTGTGAAATTTTTAACCACCTAAGCATTTCAAAGGAACTCAAAGAAAGGATAACTACAACACAAAGAGAAACCTTGGCCAGTGGAAAGTGGGGAGAAGAAAGGTCTCAAGAGAAGTAGAAAGTGAAAAACTGATCTCAAATCAACTGCTACACAAATTACAGTGCAAAATGCTCAGTTCCCACTGAGCAGGAAAACATGTTTTCCTTTACAAAATATTTACCATTTGAAGTCTTTTCTAACTAAACAACCACCTGTCTTGTTTTCTGACACATATTTGTCTATATTTCACTTAATCTTGAACACATGAGACAAAAACTTCAGTATCTCTAGGTTTTATATAATAAATGCAAGTTTTATACAGTCATTAATCTTGTTTTTTCCTCATTTCCTACACACCTGTGCTCAAATGCAATCTCTAATTTTATTGCCAAATAATTTGTAAAAATATGGAAGAGGATGAACTTTGAAAAATAAGAGGCTGCATATATTACAAAATATTATGAATAATTTTGAAGTCAATGAAAGCATTCCAGTAGGTTTTTTTTTACTTAAAAATTAATGTGTACAGAAGTTAATAACAACACTGGGAACTTAGTTTAAGCAGAAACTAAACTGTAGCTACATTGTACAAGAGTTACAGTCACTTGGAATGGGATAGTGAAATTACGCTGAATGACCAAAGTCAATCTTAAAAGGTTACATACTGCTTCAGAGCTCTGACCTCATCAGGGCTCTGGCTAGCCCACCCAGGTGGCATGATGGCAAAAACCTGGAGAAGAGCCTCTTTCTCTGAACTCTCACTTCCATGTGGTCTCTAACACGAGACGTTCTTCACAAAACCTTGAAATCTACAATGCAAACTAAGGGTGAAAATACAAAATGACTCAGAGGAAGCAACAGGCAATTTCATTTCACGTAAAGACACAAACAGCCCTTGATCGGAGGGAGCTTTTTCTGAGAGACAGAAAGTTCAATGGGAAAGAATAAAGCACTGAGAGTCAAAGACATGAGGCCAATTCTCCCTCATGCCACTTTGTTCAGCCCCTTCTCCTGTCTGAATTTCAGCTTCCTTGTCTGTAAAATAGGGATAATGATACTAGGAGGTTTTAGGAGCTCAAGGAGATGAAAGCACTTAGAAACTCTAAAGAGCTAGCTCACTTGTATTGAATTTCTTAGCTTCTAATATCAGTTTGAGAGAGTTCTTCAAGATACTCAGGTACTGAAAAGGTGGGCAGAGAGGAGAATTCACAGATGGACAGGTAGGGGGAAAAGGGCACGGAGAGGAAACATAGATGTCTTTCTAGATGGTTCCACATACTTCATGATTTTTCTAACGCACTTGCTACAAGAAATTCCACATAACCACTAGCAAATGGAAACTTTTACCAAATGCTGTCAGTAGAATGCAATGCTATCCAACTGCACCTTAACAGGCAAAAAGGCAAACCCAGGCTCAAAGGCAATGGACATTAGCTTTTACGGCATGCCTCATGTCACTCAAGTAATGAACACTCAATCATATGTTGTTTACAGAACTCCACTTTATTAGTTTATAACATAGCTCTAACGTTGGGAGCATGATACATGCAATGTGCAGTGTATGGAGAATTAGGCTCCAGTTCAACCCCAAATCCCCCAGAGTCCCACCAGTGTTTAAATCTCTTGAGTTGTGATGCTCAGTTTTATCTGTGATATGTATTATGAGTCTCACGAGTGATTTGGTTTTAACACTAACATTAATGAAGCTGAAGAGTTTGCTTATACATACAGAAGGTCTGGTCATTCTAACACAGCCCCACTGGGGGCGGTACTGGCACAGGACTGGTGGTGACACTGCAGACTAAGCTTCTTAAAATGTGATGTACTGAATGACCAGCCAGGGGTCTGGTTTGAACAGACTCTGGTTCAGAGGGTGTGTGGTGGGCTGGGTTTCTATTTCTAACATGCTTTCAGGTGCTGCCGTTAGGGACCTGGACATAACCTGCTCCTAACCTGGACAGAAGAAGTGGGACAGCTGGAAGGACAGTAAATAGCATAAGGGCACAAGTGTGAGTTGATGAAAAACAATGGCAAATTTCCCCACAACACATATGGAGTGCTTGCTTTGAGCAAAGGAAACACAGTCACAAACCAGTAAGTCATATATAGTTGACTCTAACCACACCTCTGTCCATGTAGATGGATAACATTTGTGTTTCAGTTCATGTATCTAAGAACATGTTTATACAGATGTAAATGTACATATTAAAATATGTTGGCACAGACTGTGAGTGTATACCTACATCAATGTGTAGATGGGGATATGTATGTGTGCGTTTGCACATCTGTGTAACAAACATTCAACCACTTCGTGGGAGCTAGACTACACCAAAATCCGTGGAAAACATGGTGAACCAGATATCTCCATCATGTAATAGGAGAAACACACACACACACACACAGGGAATGTTAGTCAATCTGTACATGTGGTTGTGAGGATAAACTCAAACATGACCAGGTAAAATGGAAAAAAAAATTGAAATCAACATTACATTCAGCAGATTTGTTTTATAAGTGCTTGCTCATTGTATGGAACTAACAGGCTCTTGATTAGAGATCAGTGTAGCTCAATTACTCACCTTTTATACAGTCTGTAATGAAATAGTTTTCATTATTGGAATGACAATTTCTTACCTAAATTTTTCTTATTTCACTAATTTTAATTGAGCATATTTGAAAAATAAGCCATGTGTACCTTTCTTCTGTTGTGTACAATTAAATTATTGTGGATATCCAAAGCAATAAATATCTCTCTTTGTTGGCTGGATATATGCATAATTGAATAATTTTGTACACACACACACACACACACACACACACACACACATTACATTTGCTGAGCTTCTGAAAGAATTAGAAACAAAAAGTGGCTCTTCCATAAATGGTAACTATACTCTGATATTCTTTTTTGCTTTTCAGCCTTTGAAAAAGTCTTTCTTAGAACTTAAATTTTAATTATATTATTAATGCAGTTTAATCCCATCCATCATAATAAAAAAAACATTTAATGTATTTAGGGCTTAGAGTTTAGGCAGGACTTAGATCACGCATCATAAAATGATACATCCTAGGACCAAAATATTTTAGTAATGTGGAACATTAAAAGTGAAAAGTGTGACTGTATTAAATGATGCATAAATGTGTTTTAAAATGAGTGTCCATTTAATCTTGACTAGTGTTGAACATCGAAACTTGTACTCTAAAAGCTGCAGGCAGTCAGTTTCTACTTTTGGATAATCTTTAAATGTGTTGTCAATGTTACAGTTTATTTAAAATTGGAGAGCATCGCTTACTAGTGAAAAAAGTTAAAAACAAAACAAAATAAAACTGCTCTTCAATATTATTACCTACCACTAGAATAGTAAACTGAATAATTTTATTATATTCTCTTTATTCAGAAAAATAAATTTATTAAAAGTTAAACCCTGCTAACATTAATCAGTACTGAGACACCCATTATTGAATAATTAGATTATATTTAGTGAAATATTTATTGTTAGTCAAGCTTATTGGAAGTTCAACTCCATGAAGACAAACTACATCTTCTTTCCCATTATATCTCTGAGATCTCAGAGAACAGTAACTAACAAAGTGCCAAACTGTTCCTGAATGAATCAATGAATTAATTGACGTGATAGATTCAGTGTGTAGCCAGACACTGGAGGAAGTTCTAGAGTCAGAATTATGTTTAATGTTACACAAAAAAAACAGCAAATGTTACATATTTACTATGATCATAAATTAATTAACGGTAAAAGCTTTACAGGGAAATATTCCAAAATACGTATAATTAGTTGTTTGAAGGGAAAGAAATACAGTATTATTTCCTACTCCCACTCAATTATACCTTTACACTCTCCAAATTTTCCTCAGCGAACACATTATTTTGATCATGAAACTGTTTAAAAACAGCCTTTCACTTTGCAAAATAACTAGCAAAGTGAATGACTGTGGCTACTGATTGGCAAAAAAAGGGCAGTTCAAAGATGTGGGAATTTGGGGGAAAATGGACCTTTCCTGTGTTTCATTGATGAGACTAAAATATACTCATATAAAATAAGAATGCCCATGGGCTCACAGGTAGCTGTCAGCTGTGCCTACCCAAAAGGCCGGCAGTGTAGTGGGTAAGAGCAGAGTTGGGAGCAGGACTTTCTGGGTTTGAATCTTGCTGCTGCTGACTCTTGCTGGCTATGTGAGCCTGGGAACCCACGGGCCCACTCTGGATTTCATTTACTTAAATTGAAGTTACTTGAACTCTATTTCAGGTTCTTTATCTGTGAAATAGGGGTAATGTTAGTTCTCATTTCCTACTGTGCGGATTACTAAAGTTAATACTTGTTCAAGTATAATACATAGAACAGTACCTGGCACACGTTAAATGCTTTCTTAGTGTAAGTCCTTATTAGAAACTGTCCTTAATATTTGCTCTACCAGGGACCACAATGAAACAAACACAGACAGAGTCGTCTCCATCCTGGTCTTTTAACTTCACCTAACCCCCTTCCTGTCTAGAGCAACCCTTCCCCCACCCCTTTTCTTGTTTTGCTCAGTGTCAGGTTTGGGACGCCTAATATTCCTTCGCGTCTATGGCTACCGAATCTGTATTCTCCCAGCAATAGATTTATGAGTCACTGAACCCCCACACAGGCTGAGGCCACCTGCAAGTTCCAAATGCAATTCACCATGAAGGTGCTGTGGTAAGACATTTTGCTGCATGTGAGCTTGCTCTACACACAACTACTTGGAAAAGCATTTCAGGTATTTTTGGCAACCTAATTAAAAGACAAAGAGAAAAAATGTGCTATTGCCTGAGCACATTTCCCATCAAATAATCTCTTTATGTGGTGAAAGGTACATATCTTGTCTAACCAGCAATATCCCTTTTGGGGGCTGGTACATGGGACATCACCGCCAATCTGTAGACCAACATCAAACTTATCAAAATCTGAGATCCTCTGCTATTCCCCAGGTTCAGATAATTAAACATCATCGCTGTTTACTACCTAAAGAGAGAGAGTATTAGTTCCCAAGTCTTTAGTGAACCTTGTATATGTTAATATGCAAAGAGGGCATGTTGTGCTCTTTAAAGTAACACCCCAAAATTTCTTATCAACATGCTAGAGTATTCCCTCTCAGTGCAGAGTCACAAAAGAAGAGAAACACAGGCTTTCCTGCACATTTTACCTAAGACTATTTCTCTAGTGAAAATTCTCCCTTGCTTAGCATTGAAAACAACCTGTGTTGAAAGCACAGTGCTGAAGGAAGGGGCTACCTGGACATCCCAACCAAATAACCCAGCCTTCCCGATGGATGAAAATGGTAGTTATCATTGCCATTTCCCTCTAACATCCAGCGCAGAGAGGGGGACCTGTTATCAGCTGCTTCAGCAGAAACAAAGGTAACAAAGAACAAGGTATCTGAGTATGTGATTCCTCAGTGCCCACTGCTGACCATCCCACGGCACCTTCTTCTCCTACCCCATTTCCAGGATTGAGAAACAGACTAAGGTACTTAGAAGGTAGGCTCAGGTCCTCTGAACAAGACATCATGCTTCAAGAACGGAAAATAATCAGAGTTACTATTATCTCAGTTCTCTAGGAACTTATGAAATATTCCAGAACAAAAGGCTGTTATTCTCTGATTTTATATCTGAATTTTTGAGGGAAACATTAAGAATGTGGATCTTTAATGATCAGAATTAAAAAATATAAACATATTTCAGTTCTTCATTTAAAATTTTAGATGTGTGTATGTGGTGTGTTGTTTATGTAAGTATATTCTTTTCCTTCCAGGCTTAAACGTTACTCTTAAGTATGGTTTTTGTTTTTGTCAGGATCAGGAATTTTTTTCATTTTACCCTTTCTTTATACAATAATGAACCTCTACCTACATACCTACATGCCAGGTTTTTTTTTTTTTTTTTTTCAGTTTATTCTATAGCCCTGAAAGGGAAGTTTAAAAAAATTGTGGCATTTCATCACTCAACCCTCAAAGTGACAGGTGAAAGGCACATACAGTATTGCTCTGTAACAATCTGAACCGTGTTTCCACTTCCTGCTACACAGCGGGTACAACCAAGTACCTCTGCCTTGATCTCAGCTGTATTTATTTTCTTTTAAATAATACACAGAGGTTGGCTATTTGATAGCTTTTTATTTTTCCTCTTTGAAATCAGTCCTGTTTTGATATTGAAGCACATCTAGTCTCCTTGCTGCTCTGGTTAGTTTATCCCCTTTGAATTAATACGTCTTTCTCTACGTTCTTCCACAGGGTCATGGCGGGCAACATGCAGAAAATTAATAAATGCCTATTGATAATTATAATGATCAAAACACTTCTGATCACTATATTGATATTTAGAAAGCCTACAAGGCTAGACTTAAATCCCAGTGATACAGGAAGGACCTTATATTAGACCTGTAAATAAATACACCACCAATCATCAGTTGGATAGTTTTTAGCTTATAAAAATAACAGTAACATTCTACGATTATATTTTCCTAAAATAAAATCTGCAAGAAGTTTTAACACCCTATTACTTGAATTGTTGTAGGCAAGAATCAAGCACAGGAACATGCATTTAAGCTCTGATATTCTATGAAATGTTCGTGCTATTGCTAAATTTAATATTATTTGAATATATTAATATACTTCTTCAATTAAAACAAAAATTACTTCTGAAGACCATATTAGATGCAAGTCACTTAAGAGCTTAAAAGATAATGAGGCAATTTTTAATCAGTAGCATGATATATTGTGGGAAGAGGGATATGGCAAGCCCACATATAACTATAACTCAAAGTGTACAATTCAATAACCACAGGAGAGGTAGGATCAAAATGCTTTAAGGTGTTGAATGAGTGAGAAATCCTGGACCCTAAGTGAAGTTTTCTCGTTAGTTTGTAGTGTGTTTATGAGTTATAAAACTGTAATTTTAAAATAGCTCTGAAAATATCTTTAGGTAAACTGAATATGTTAAAATAAGCTTAAATTCAAATCACTGAATTATTATGCAAAAATATCCAGACACTGTTTCTTGTTTTATGTTTTTTTGCTGTTGTTGTAAAATAATACATCATGTTACTATTCATGTACTTTGTAAGTAGCCAAAAATTTCAAACAAACAACATTTCCCCTGCGTATGATTTAGAATGAAAAGAGAGAAAAAGAGAGGAACTGGTACTAAAGATGGATTTTTCTGAAACATATTTTAGTATTTGACATATCAGATAGTAGACTTTCAGCCCAAATCGTGCTTATATTCATTTCTATTCCATTCTCGCTTTTACTCTGTCATAAATTATTTGGTTAAAAGGTATTTGTGACCACATTTCTTAAAATGCCATTTGATTTTAATTCACTTGAGGTTTTCATAACTATATCAGTATTTAGGAAGAGATTTGCCTTCATGGATCAATAGTAGTCTCTATTATTTAATTTCCTTTTAACAACTATAATTTCATTGTGATGTATTTTAGCACTTTTTTTCTTTTTTTTTTTAGAGAGAAGCAGAGTCTAGCAATTGAACCCCATTTGCAATCCACGCTCTCACCATATGATTAAAAGAGAAGACAATCATTTTAACAGAGCACATCTGTTTTGGAATCAAACAGTGTAAAGTAAAAATTATATATAAAAGTATCAGCCAGTCCACACAATCATTTATTAGCTTTTTTAAACTGCTGCCAAACAATATAAATATGTTTTGTTCTTCAAGAATTTGAAAACAACACAAGAAATATTCTGATAATCCTGTAAGAAAGGAAGGAGGTTGGGGGGGGAGAGTGAGGGAGGGGGTAGAAAATGCATGACTAAAGGAAATTAGTATGCCTACATTTTTCTTCCAAACATTTACCACATATTTTTATATTTTAGTCATCTTCAGATATGTGACCTTAAAAAATCACTAGATCCTTTTAGGAGCTGATTCGTTCACTTTTGAATATAGCAATTTCAGGTGGTCTCTATGATCTCAAAACCTAGAAGTCTGATACTTTGAGATTTTATAGCAAACGGATGCTACGTTGATTATTAAAGAAATGACTTTGGAACTGGAGGGTTTCATAATAAGAGCCCAAGGCCCTACATGATCTGAATTATGTACATGATTATGAGTCATCAGTAGAGTTTTGGTAATAAAAATGTTATGCTACATGCAGATATTTGGGGAATTGGTGACCCACAAAGAATATGTCAAAATATTTAATGAAGAACTATATTTCACATGTTGAGTATTTTACTGTCTTGGTAATAAGTATTTCGTTTTTTTTTTTTTTTTTGTGTGTGTGTTTTTTAATAAAACCTACATAATTCAGATCCTGCAAATCATGGGGAAAAAAATGAACAAAACAGTCTTACTATGAGTTCTGAGTTTAAGTTACATTGAAATTGTTTGATGGTCTCATAAGACAATAGCCTAAAATCTCGGTGGCTTTGTCCGGTTTCCAAAAATGCAGTAATTGGGTATTATTAATATGTAGATACAATTCAGAGGGTTCACTACATTTAAAACTTCTCACAGTCAGTATTCTAAATGTATTTAGCAGTTACCTACGTAGCCTTGGCCAATAAACTAATATGAGAGTCAGCCTTAACATTTTGCACTCTTGTCCAGTTTTCCTTTCTTGGTTGGGCTTAATAATCATTGTAATTGGAATTTCAGTATTACTAAATAAATTAGTAATCACACACAGGAATGATTACAACTTTTGTGGCAAGGATATCTGTTTAAATACATTATACATTTTCTAGAACTTTGTCTTTGTGGAATTTTTTTTTTTTTTTTACAGTGCTGCCTGCACAGAAAAATGGACTCGTTTATTAAAATATGAACATTTTAATAATTTACTAGAGATTTATGCCAAACTTACGAGAAGTTGGTTATTTGTGTCTTTTTCAATGCCATACCTTTTCAATATATTTACTTTTCCAATTTCCCTTGTTCTTATGCTTCTTTCAGACTTCCACTGTTATTATTCCAATGCATGTTGATTGGTCTTTTGAGTTGTCTTTATTGATTTTTTCACATTAAAGCAGGACTTCTGGAGGTTTTGCCCTAGAGTGGTGGTTTTTAGCCCCCAAAGCTAGTCACTGGCCAGGTGATTTATTAGGATCAAGCAAACAGAGAAATGTCATTTCATTCCACATGAAAAATAAACGTGAACCGCCAAGAAGAGATGTAACAGATTTTACAAACTTGACAGACCCTATCAAAAAAGCATGACTCTGTAATATGCATTAGATTCAAAATCACTAATAAACCCTATCCTATCTTCCTGTTTGCAAAACTTAAAAGGGCAATGTGTGAAACTGATTTCTCCAAATATAAAATAATTTATATTATTTATGTAAAATTATGTTATGTATTATTATGTATCTTATATTAATGAATAACTTTTGTTTTGCATACACTACAAATCTTGGACATAAAGTTTTTTTTGCACTCATATTCATATGCTCCATTTTTTCTAACATTGTTATTTTAAACTCATTTTATTACTCAGATTTGACCTTTTTATTCCTTCTTTTAGGTAAACAAGTATTTATTTTAAAATTTAAGTCATTTGCATTATATCTAAGTGTAAAATAAATGAGGAAACAAGCACAAAAAGTTGCCTTATTCCTCCTCTTTGTGGAACTCAAAATAGCTGTATTTATTTACCTCCCAATATTATAGAGCTTAACTTTGAGTAGACTCAACATACACAAGATTTTCAAAAACTTGCAACCAAGAACATGGAATGATAATGAAAATCATCTTGAGACCTTAAACATACTGTTTTTTGTTACACATGTTTTAATTTACTAGCTGTTGATACAAACCTCTACAATAGCCATTAGCCTCTCAGTGAAAATGCAGCCTGTACATACGTGCATCTTTCCCACGTATTTTTTTTTAATCACAAGTTTAGCTATGATTTGTAAAATAGATTTCCCACATGATATGTTTGACCATTCACCAAAGTATTTAATTTTTTTTTTTTTTTTAATAAGACAATGCAGTTTTAAATTATGTTGGAAGGTAAGAAAATACACCTTCAAACTTGAAGATAATATTTTGGTGCCATCCTTGGGTCTTACTTAATAGATGCAACAATACCATGCAGGAAGTAAAGTTTGCTAATTTCCCCATGTAAATGACGTTGATTCAGAACTTGGTGGGCTGTGTGACCACACAGAACATGAATCATCCCCACATCCAGTTCAGTCTGCATAGTTTAAATATGGGATTTTTCTACCTAAACATTCATGTTTTAGCCAGAGACAATTTAAGCTTAGCAAATACCTGTGAAAAGTTAAAAATTTTTTTCTCACCTTCAGTTATATAAAAATCTTTCACTCCTGAACTGCTGCTTTGCTTAAGGCAGAACATTCTTCCTACTTCAGGTTACAGGTTTGGGCTCAACACTTTTATGCAAGTGAAACTACTGCTACTTACAGCCCTAAAAACTGTCTTAACAGTTATTTATTTCAACCGTTTTTTTGCCACCACAACAGTGTCTCCCTTCTTTTCTGTTATCAGCTGAAGATTAATCTATTTTTGAGATCTGTTCCCATCACAAAAATGAGGTGATTTAACTTTGGCCAAGAAGTTAAGCGTTTTGAAGAGGAAGATGGAGAAGACAAACGATTCAACTTAATCACTCCCCGGGGACATAGCCTCTTTCTGCTATAGAAATAGGGATCATTAGTTCTTCTGAATTTCTATGGGAGATCTGTGGGCAGAAGTAAATAAGGAAATGGTGGCTTCCAAACTTTGAAAATACTAGGGACAATTGTTGACACTTTCCACTATGTCATTTCTGCTGACCCTTGGGCTCTGCTTTATTTTTCCTAAATGAAACACTCTACTGTGGTTTTAATTAAGAAAAATCGTGGTTGTGGGGAGTGCAAAGATCTGAGAAGGATTAAATAAAAATTTATATACAACTGGCTATCTTACAAACACTAAAGATTATTTCTGTGTATAATTCACTGTCTAAATAAAATATATATATAGTCCTCAGAAGAGTAGACAATTGTTCTTATAGAAATGTTGTCACTTAAAATCCTAAAATGTTCATTTATGAATTTGTCAGAAGTATTAATCCATTTACTTAAGTAATATTCACCCCTGATCGCCAAACACTGCCTCAAGTCCGCTAATCATTTAAACATAGTTTCACTTCTTTTGAAGCCCCCGTTTTCCTTTCCTGGGTACTGTGATGGAAATCAAATGGAGCTGATATTTTCTTAGAATAATAAGCAGCTTTTCAAACCTTAAGTGGTTTTGTAACTACAGTGACTTACGTAACTATTGTAGTTTAAACTGATGGTTCTAGATACTGAATTTGTTACCCTTAGAACTATATAGAATATTTTGAAGGCTTGACCACAGGTTGGACAAAATGGTTATTTCTAGGGAGTCTGTTCAGCTGAAAATGGGTTAGATATTGTAATACTCATAGAGGAATTGAGTTAAACTTGCCACCTTTTAATAGTTTAATAGTAAGAGCAGAATGAACCTAGGAAACTGGGAGAGTTGAAACTACTTTGCTCAACAACAGAAGGGAGGAAAATGGAGGTATGGCAGAAAATGCACTATTAGAGTTGAATGAAAATATATGATAGTTGCAAATGAATGTAATTGATTCTAGGAGATAGTCTCCAGTCTGTATCTTCACTATTCCTGTAAAAAGTTAGTGTAAAATGGTCTGACGTCAATGTAACTGACTAACAGATGCTAAGTAAAGGCATTTATTTTAGGGACTTAACATATTCAAGGGAATTTTTCATCATTCAGGAAAGTGATTTGAAGAGACTTAAAATGGCTTTTACATGTATTTTCTTTTACATTTTTTTTATGATTGAAAAAGAGCAGCTGCAGAAAATACAAACCACAACTACATTTCAAAACTGTATTATATAAACCTATTTTTATTTCCCCCCTTTTTTTCTCTTCTCTAAATTTCTACCTGAGGTGAGTGGAAATTCACCTCTGGTGCACAAATTCAGATGGAAATAAAGATATGACAATAATGTGGCTTTTTAAAAAAAAAACATAATAGGAAAAAAGTCCGTTTTATAACAATGAAGATGGAATCAATTTGAGATGCTTATTATTGGGTAATTATATATTCAATTTCTCTTTCCATCAAATACTTTCTATACAGTGCAGTGTCAGAGGCTGGGGACAAAAATGGAGAACACAGACATTGTGGGATGGTAGGCAGAATCCAGTATCATTCAGTGACTTTTGTATTCATGAGTCTGAATGGCACAGAGCATACAATTTCTGGTGAAGAGAGATGGGGATCGCGGTGCTGGACAGACTCACAGAGATCACTTACTCCAAACCCCTATTTTGTAGTCAGGGAAAGGGGGGCCAGAAAGGGTCTATGTCCAAGGTTACTAGTTCATTCCCTAATATGTCCATCACAGTCAAGGTTTCTAAATGAGAAAATACAAGGTAGTCTGATTGTAACCCACACTTCCTTCTTATGTCTCTTAATAAGTATATTAGTCTCATCAAATACATTGACTTCAAAAGATTTCTTTTTTTTTTTTTTTTAATGAAAATAATGAGGCATGATTTCATGGCAGTTACTGCGTTTAGGGAATCAGCTACTTAGCGTTATGGACAGTGGTCATGTGAATTTGTTAAATTGCAGATTTGAACCTTTTCAGACAGAGAATGGCCAGAATGCCAAGGAAGTAAGACAGCTCCGGTAGCCTGCATAGAAACAGGAGGGCGGCTGGCAGCCGTGTGGAGACCTCGTCCAGGACCATGTGCAGGAAGAATGCAACAATGACTGTCATGGCAGCCTCCTGGAAATGGGGACTGAGGGGCACAGACATGGGAACCCTACTGGAGGGACAACCAGAACAGTCCATTTAGGGGCCTCGTCACCTTTCTGTATTTACGTCATGTTCGATAATGCCTCAGGAATGTCACCTACGTGACCTCACAGCATACAGGAGTCTCACAGCATTTTTTTTCTGTTTCTGAGAATCTGAACAAAACCAAACATGATCATTTATAAAACCACTTGACTTTCTTCTTTAGCAGTAGCAGATTTCAACTATATGCATTTTCCCCACCACTTCTTTGAGGAAGGAATTGAACAAGTTAAGCCTCTACATTTAAAATTATTGCTCCTCTAATCTTTGTAAACATTATGAGAAAAAACAGAAAGTGCTTCACTGGTATCCCTGATTCTTAGACAACCTACTTCGGGTCTTGGGACCCTAAGCTCATTTTCCTTATACAAATGACATTCCTGCAATAGCAACATCAAATCTTTATATCAAGACCCTCTTATGACAGGCATAGGCTCAGCGAGAACTACACACATTTCAACACTGGATGGTTTGTTGATTGAAGGTTTGTCTTCATGGACATATTTGAAATTTTTGGAAGAACTCCCCAAAACAAGGGGAAAGGAAAGTCAATGATCATGTCAGTTTCGTAAAAATACTATTTGGGAGTGGAAAGCAGATTGAAAATTAGAATTTCCCAAGTTTTACTCCCAGGGGGGAAGCCTTTGCAAGAGAATAAAAGGGCTGCATATGGTACTTACACTGCACTGCCAAGGGGCTGGAGAGCTGACATCCTGAGTCCTCTTGATGAGCAATGAAGGCTGTTTCATTAAAGTACAAAAACATCATTCTTAATTCGAAAACTGTGGGCAGAAGCCCAGGGCTTATTTTCCAGTGCTAATTCTAGAGTTGTGGCCACTGAAGACTAAAGTTATTCTCTTTAAGAAAGCACATTATTTTTACTCACAGCAGAAACATTAAAGTATCTTAGTTGATCAGTGGGGTGAGATTAAAAGGTTTCTTTTTTGAATCATCAGATTGAGGTGTATGAGGGAGAGAGGGTGTTGGGCTTATTCAGAAGAGCTTGGTAAGGTAGCTAGCTCCTGGCATGAAAAACATGATGTTGAGAAACTATGTTGATTTAAAACATTTATTTGCGAACTCCAGTCATGGGATAGGAGGAAAACAGCAAGGGCTGTATCACTTCTCTTCGTTGACATTGGGACAAAATTTGCAACATGTTACTCTGGAATTGCTAACCTTCTCAATTCTGTCAATGGCAGAGAAGTTAGTCTCACCACCTCAGCTTGGCTTAGGTCATGTCCCCTCCTGATGCTGTGATGGAGAAGCAGGAAAGGAATAGCGCTAGGGAGGGGTAGGGGAGGCAGTTATTATTCCAGGATCTTCCATCTTCTTCCCTTAGTGCATATATGGGTGAGGACAGTCAATCTGTGTTCCCTTATACAAATATTTGGGGCTGGGGTTGGGGTGAGTGGGTGGATAGAACCTCTTTGTGGTTTCCAGTAGCTCATTCACATCCACTCAGGATGAGGAAGAAAGAATTGGCTGCCAATCAGAACTACACAATGCATATTTTTAGAGTAGAAAGAGGTAAGTATATAATATTTGCTTAAAGTGCTAGAGTAGAAAATAATTTCCGACATACCAAAATACTCTTCTAAGATAACCACCATGTGCTATTCAGCATTCTTTCTGTTTATATCAGTGTCTTTTCCTCTTTTTCCTCCAGTTTTTTTTTTTTTTTTAATCACCCCCTATTTTTTCCTGATTAGCTCATTGGAAATACAGTAAATTATTTTTTTCCTGTAGATAAACATATATGTATGAGATTTACATAATAATTTCTCAAGAGAAAAATGTCTATTTTAAAAGTACAAATGATGGACATAGCTTTCAAAAAACATAGTCATTCTTCTCATTACAACAATGAGATCAGCAGGGAAGATGTGTTATTCTCAAATTAAAGACAACTAAACGAAGATATATGGAAAGATGACATGATGTGTTCTGTTTATCTGGCCAGAAATTTGCAGACCCACGTAGAATCTGTATCTAACTACAGTGACCAACTCTCTCTCCTAATAACAACACAGCATATGATTTAGTGCTCCCTGTATCTCACTTCAAGTGTAGCATGGGCCGGTAGAAACAGAATGAATGAACATCAGACCTTTGAATAACCAGGATTTGTACATTGTAGTTCAGGTTTGTTACCTTAATTCCAGGAATCTGGCATCAGGGGGATGTTAAGGAGACTCATTAAATTTTTAAAAACTTCTCTCCATGTCTGATACAGATGCAAATAGCTTGCTCATTCCATTTTATTGGCCTTTTTAAATAAATTTACTAAAGCCAAAGCCTTCTCTGGCAGTAAAACAGCTTACCTGCCAAGCTTGACATTTCTATAACCAAATCAATATTTCAGTAGCCTCCAACTATAAATCTGATGTTGATTTGAATTCTAGAGAGTAATGAGCAGTCCAATTAGAAAACAAACAAAAAAGAAAAAAAATAATAATAATTAGAGTGTTTATTCTTCCTTGGTGATAAGGAGTCTTTGACAAGACAGAATGCTGTTCCCAGCAAGCTTCCTTCTATAGGTGTAATTGATCTTGGAAGTTAAAGGTTTGTTTGCATTTTTAACACTGGGAGTTAAATATATTCCTTTGATAGAGCTGTTAAGTGGCAGCTTACCTACCTCACCATTTATTACTCCTTTGTGTCTGAAACGTGCAAAAATGTTCTGCTAGGTAAGATATATTTACAAATGAGCATAAAAGTGATAAAAAAAAATACTCAGCACAGTCCCTACCGTGTAGAGTAGGACCCATTGACTGCTGAATGAATAATAAATGTTGGTGCACTTCTTTTTATACGTTTTTTTTCCCCCTCTGGGGAGAAATGCTCTACTTTTTTTTTTTTTTTTTTTTTTTTTTAAATTGGGGAATATTGGGGAACAGTGTGTTTCTCTAGGGCCCATCAGCTCCAAGTCATTGTCCTTCAATCTAGTTGTGGAGGGTGCAGCTCAGCTCCAAGTCTAGTCACCATTTTCAATCTTACTTGCAGGGGACATAGCCCACCATCCCATGTGGAATTGAACCGGCAACCCTGTTGTTAAGAGCTGGCACTCTAACAAACTGAGCCATCTGGCCGCCCCCAAAATGCTCTATTCTTGAATTTATTCCTTGGAAGTTTATCCATTCAATTCCACACACCTATCTCTCCAGGTGTCCATCAGGTTTGTTATCCTAATTCCAGGAATGTGCATCCAGAAAGATGTTAATTCATTTATTCAGTCAATCCATGTTGAGTAACATGATCAAAACTCTGTGGAATATACAAAGATGAGACAGAAATTGACCATGATTCTAAAGGGCTTAGTCTATTAAGAAAAATTGGATACACCGATGTGTGTTCACATGTACGTGTGTGTATTTAAAATACTAAGGTATACTAAAATCACTAAGGGTAAAGTGATAAATATTCAGGGGAGGTGCACAATGCATTATGCACATTCATTTATTCCTGTTGGATAAACCAGCAATTGATACAGAAGAGCTGAGCCCAGATGGTTCAATTTTATCATACTGAAAAAACAATGCTCTGCTTCATGGGTATGGGGGAAAACATCAGACAGGAACTGACCCTGAGTATAGAAGACACAATGTTATGTTCTAGCTTTCCTGAGACACTAGGAAAATGAAATATTGTTCTTAGAGGACGTGAGTGCTAGGTTAAAGAGTTTTACTCCACAGGCAGTGGGCTTTTGAGCCAGGGGTTAGAACTTCACATTCTGATGTTTGCTCAAGGAGCAATGTGCTATGACAAACTGCAGATGAGGGTGGTTGAAACTAGAACGGTGAAGACTCATGGAAAAACTAAGATCAAGGTGTTGAAAAGTCTGAATTGTGGAAGTTGCAATGAATGCACAAAAGGTGCAGACGTAGGAAATAAATGTTGAGATAGAATTCAAATGACTTTCATATACTCAAGAGATACATTTGATTTTCAACCTAATTCTCAGGACTATACAAGGTGCTGTAGAGATTTATATAAATAAAGAATACATATTACATGTATTTAATATATGTAGTAATATTGTATATATAGTATATATTGCATATATATACTATATATACTACATATATTTAATGCATATATTACATATATTTAACATTATATTACATACAATATATGCATGATATACCAGAGTACTATTCTCAAGGGGCTCAATATTTATATCGTTTATTTATCTTTAGACTAGCAACATAAGGAAGTGCAGAAAATAAAGGAGATAATAACATCAAAGATATGTCTGAGGTTTCAAATCTGGGTGAGGAAGGAGGTTTCAAACAGCTTAGTTTGGTCGAATACACCAGCTTTGGAGGCAGCATCTCCTGGCTTGAAGCCCCAGCTCTGTCTCTCATTCGCTGTGTCAGCTTTGGGCAGCTTAATCTTAAACTTCCTTAAGTTTCTGTTTCCTTTTCTGTACATCAAGAACTCTAACATATCCTTTACTAGTTGTGGTAAGAATTCAATGCAACAATGCACGTACAGTGCTTACCGCAGTAGCTGGTTCACGTGTAATTATTAGTACAACCGGTTTTAAACAGTCAAATTAGCAGCAGAGTATGGAGCACAGATCATGAGTTCAGTTTGATCCATATTCCGTCAACATCTAGGAATGTGGATTGGCTCCAAAGGAGAACAGAGATTCTGAACTGGGGCTGCTGTGTTCAGAGAAGTAGTTGGATAGGAACACAAGTGACAGTGGCTTCCACAGGAGCATATGCAAAGAGCAGGGCCATGGACAGATTCTTGGGAAATACCTGAACTTAAGAGGAGGAGGGAAGAGCCAGGACATGAATGAAGGAACTGGTAACTGTAAGAGACATATGTTTTTCATTTTCTCCTTTAATTAAGTTGGAACCATTTGTTCTGTTTGAGGAAAAAATACAAATTTGAATTTCAGGAACTTCGTATTTCATTTAACTTCACCATGATTTGAACTGGCTTCCTTAATCATATCTGATCTGAGCACTGTGTATTTCCCTGAACTTAGGAACTTCAACTTGATAATGGCTGTTTGAGGGCAGCACCCTGTGACTGACAAGATCCTCACTAAACCTAACTGCGAAACTTGACCAAATTAGTAATTCAACAAAACGTCTCTCAGAAAGAGGTCAAAACTGCGTTTTTATTTGTGAAAACTTGCACCTATGAACAATTACTAGTAAAGATGTGACCTGATGTGATTAGTAAAGAGAACTGTCTAGATGAACTAATGATGTATTTGTTTTCCCATTATTATGGGTGAATCAGTATTTGAGAAAAACTCACGGTGATAATTTTGGTCCATAAGTGGCATCAAAAGCAAATTATTCAAGCCCTCACCATGAAGTTCTCAATGCATGAGTTCCAGAAAACAAACTTGGTTTAGTCAAACCTCTCAATATATAACTAAAGCATATCCTTGAGAACTCAATCTTTCAAATCATAGAGCAGAAATTAATTTCGATTTTTTATGCTAAAATTGCTTACTTTTTTCTTTCCAAAGAGGAACTCTAGAGCCTATGGTCTTTAGAGTAATAAAGATAGCAGGTCCCTACTTAAGGAGTTTAATAAAGATAGAAACTGCATAAATTAACCACATCCAATTTCCTCTCTTTCTCAAATGGAGGCAGTTATGACAGACAACAAAACAAGGGACATCAAGAAAATTAATAAATGAAGATGATGGTGCAAATGACTCCTGGTACACACAATGGCTTAAGTTTTTTCCCTATGTAGTTGCAATATGGCATTATTTATGTTAGGGATATATTTTTTCTTGAGTCAGAACTTCCAGGTTAAGTGATTTAAAAAAAATAATAAAGTGACTTTTAAATAAGGGCTATGATACAAGAGATGTGATGTATGGCTGAGACATATGATTTGATCCTCAGTTGTTTCCATGGTTTATGAGCCTCTTCTTGCTTCTAGAAAGATATAAAGTCTTATGGTAGTAGAAACAGGTGTGCTATCTCTAAATTTCTGCAGTGTCCCTTTGTTTTAAATATTACTATTCTTTCTACACAGTGAAATGAAACGGGAACTAAAACAAAGTAGCTAGCCCAAAAGTGTCCTCAGAGGAAAGGTGAGACAAATACAAAATTTTTCTTAAGTTCCTCACATATTTTGAATTGTTGAAACAAGTTGGCCCCTCTTCATGGTCAAGTAAAAGTTAATTCATTGAGAGCAATCCTTCTACAGAAGAATGACTTTAAAAGACTACCACTGAGCAGACAGCACCCACTTATTCAGGCATTGCTTATTATAACAGGTGTTGAAAATTTGGAAGACTGACCTTATTTCTGTCCTGTTCAATCTTATTTGGAGAACGATATTGGTTAAAAGAGTACTTTACAACCATCCATGAATATTGTTTCTCATTGTCAGAATTTACTGCTTGTAACTGAGAAACAAAGCATTTATTTCAGATAACATTGTCCTAAATATCTGGTTCTGAAAACTGTGGGACTAATAAAACTGAATGGATATTGAAATAAATTAAGTCAAAATTACATGGTAATTTGGTCATTTTCATGATGGGGATTGACTGTCATTCTATTTAGGGAGCTTTGCATAAACAATCAATGATATGGAATGATATGGATTTGGGTTCTAATTCCAGTCCTTTGCCCTCTTATTAGCTACCTGACTCTTGAACTGTAGTTGATCTTACAGGGAGCTGTGAGGATTAAATGAGGTGATGTCTGTGGCTCCCAGCAGAGTGTACAGCATCCAACATAGTGTCTGTAAGGGCACTCACTTGATTTTATATTCTCTTTCTCTGTCTAGAATTCTGCTTTATGGAACTATAGCAAGGAACAATTTTAATTGGTTTTGTTTCTACAAACATTCATGCATGAACGAAAGACTATTATTGACTCAGTGTCATCAAAGTAGGACCATGAAGTACATTTTCTATGGTTAAAAACACTGGTTTTAAAACTATGGAAAGTCATAAATGAGTCATGGCAACCTTTTGACAAAAGCACAGATTATACAGAAATGTATGATTCATCTGTATTTTCCTTAAACTTTTATCTGGGTAAAAGAGAAGGTTGTATTGATTTACTCATGTCCTTCTAGGATTATTAGAGTACACTCTTTAACTATGAAATTTATATTCAAAATAGAGGTCTATATCTGACACAAAATCCTCTACTTTAAATTGAAGGGGAAACCTATTACAGTTATCGTATGTTGCACAACCCCTATAAACAGAAAGGATTTTATGTTCTGAAAACGTTCAATAAAGAATAAAAAATTACCTGCAATAATAAAAAGCTATAGCCCATTTGATAAAGAGTATGTATATAGAGGATTTTAAGAAAAAATGCTCCTCTCATTACCAAGTCCCCTCCCTTCAAAACTTATAAGAGAAAATGGGTTCCACTTAGGATGAGCATTTTCACCTTTTCCTTAAAAATTAGAAAATGGTGAAAATTTTAGTTGTTTCTAGTTTTTTCTGTTTTATGAAATGCTACAATAAATAAACTGGCACATGTATCACCTCTCACTTTTGTGAATAGATTTATAGGGTAAGTGCCTAAAGTGTGATTGCTGAGTCACTGGATTAGAAGCTTTAAATATTAAAAGATAAGGCAAATTTCTCTTAAAAGTTGCACTAATTTATATCGCCACCAAACACATATGAGCATAAACATTTCACCACATCCTTACCAGCACTAGATATTATCAATCCTTTTAATCTTTGTCAATCTGATAAGTGAAAATGGCATTGTGTCGCTTTAATTTGTATTTCTTAAATCATGAGTTAGGTTTAACCTTTTCTCATATGATTATTAACCATTTGTGTATCTTTTTCTCTGATTTTAACTTGCTCAAGAAATTTGGCATTGTTCGTGATCTAATTTCATTCTAGTGATTATATGATATAGACTATTATTAGGCACATTTTTGCAAAAAAGAAATCTAGCACTAATAGATGTTTAGTATCATGTCCAACATGACCAGACTGATAAATGGCAGAAGTGAAGTTTATACAGGAGTTGCCTAACACTAAGTTGTCTAAACCACAAAGCCATATTGAGTCTATCTCCTGCCTGTAGAATCATGTGGCTTTTGCACTTTTATTTATACAGCACTGTTTCAACCATTCAGACATTTAGTCAGAAACTATAAGCACCTGTTATGTGCCTGGCACTATGACAATTTCTGTATCTACAGCAATAAACAATTCATAATTAATAAATAACTACATTAATAAATACATATTTTCTCAGTGTGTAATTAAATAAGTTTACAAGAAATCATACAAGTGACAAATACAGACAAGAAGATTTACAGGGTACTGTATGTATGAATGATGGGGGTTGACTGTCATTCTATTCAGGGAGCTTTGCATAAACAATCAAGGTGCATAATTTGTATAAAATACTTTGGGAGATAAAAGACAGAAAACAAATGATACAGTAAAAATGTTTTAAAATTTTCATTTATCCTTATAAAAATACTTGCGTCCAAATTTTTAACTTGGTTTTGGAAAAAAAAAAATCTCTTAAAAATGTGCAAACTTACACCATTAATTTTTTTTTTTTTCTGAACCTTGACTTCTCTAAAAATCAGTAAAGACTGGGTGGTACGACTAAGATTTGCATAAAATGGAGAGAGGGAAACACGTATATTTTGGGATACTCAGGAAGGTGACAGATGAAGAGGCTGTTATAAGAGAAACAAACCTTGGATGGACAAAGAAAGTTCAATCCTTCTTTATTCACTCATTATAATTAATAACCTACACTTGCAGATATGTTTTGGAGAAATTAACTGGCTCAGTAATATAGCACTTTAACTGATTGAGTTAACCAAACCAGAAAATAGAACACTAATCACCCTTAGAATTCTGAACAGTTCTGCATATACTGAATATAGTTTCATTAACCATAAAATAGAGGGAATATTTTAATGTTATAAAATGCCAGTAGAAAGAAATTGGTGATCTATCAGTTGAACAACATAAACTTGTCAATATGTGACCATTTTAACTTACAAAAAGCACAATTTTATATGGTTTAAGTATGAATGTAACACAGGTGCAGCAAACATAAGTGTTTTTCCTATGTACCTACTCACAGATAGGTGAATGAACACGTCTGTAAGAGATGTGATACGTCTCATATACCAATTTCTGTCAGTTACGCATGTAAAGAGAGTAAGAGGTATTTTTGAGAAAGAAAGAGAGGCAGGAAGATAAAAATGCAAATACTTTAGAAACTTGTAACTGGTTGTTAAATACTCAGGTCACGAAGTGCATACATTTCTTACACACATATAGCATCTCCTGCAAATAATTAAGATACAGAAAACCTAAATGAGCCAAGGAGATAAGTGAGTAATTGTGGTTGCCTGAAATGTAGAATTCTGTAGTTTTGCTTTGATTTTTTTTACTGTTAAGTTTTGTGTTTTTTCCCACAAAAATAGTACATGAAAAGAAAAAGGAAATATAAAAGAAGAAAAAATAAAAATATGTATAACTTTATTGGGTCTATATAATTAAGTACACATATATACTGGAGGTGCCAAAAAATGTATACACATGACTTGTATTCATCTTTTGTTATCGGTATATATTGAGTATTACAATTTTAATACAGTATTTTCCTTCCTTAAAATGTGTACACATTTTTTTGGCACCCTCTGTGTGTGTGTGTGTGTGTGTGTGTGTGTGTGTGTGTGTGTGTACTTATCTGTGTGTGTACATACACATACATACATAAATAAGTATGTATGTGAATGTACATGAATGTATATTCAGATTTAAATTTTTAGTCTTAAAAGTGCTACATGGCTTAGATAGTCATTAACTTATATATCTCCTTCTTTTATGGTATCAGAGCTTGCTTAGAATGCTCCCTGGTAATGGAAACTGAAGAATAATTTAATAATGTTATTTACTTATAATTTGTTTTTATTAGAGTAGGGGTAGAACATTGTTGAAGTCCATCAACCACAGAATGTGCCAAAGAAAAATATTGCTTCTACAGGATTAGGTAGAATAGAACCTTTTAAACGACGAGAAGGTAGATCTCCACAAAGCATAATTTACAGGCTTTAAGAACTGCCTGATATGAACCAGCCATTGGGCTCTTCCTTTGTGCCAAGGACTATTCTAGGTGCTATGGAATGAGACAAAGTCCTTGCTTTAGATGAGCTTAACTAGTTGCCAATGTATTTCCCCACTTGAGTAAAGTTAGAAAGAGATCTTCTCTTTCCTGTCTTGGTATATTCTAATGTAGCATTAGTTCTCTACCATACAAGTAAATTAAGTAGATATTCATAAAGATTTACTGAGCTTTATGCTATAGCGAAGGCATGAAGGACCAGCTAGACATAGAGTGGAAATACAGACAATTACCTAAACAATACATTTTAGGGTCAGAAAAAAATCTGTTGGGGTTTTCAGTTTACTGAGATTCAGACACTTTAAAAATGCATCAAATTTGATTGTATCAAATTTTTTCAATAGTGTAGTTAAACATACTAATTTGCCAACAAACTAATGTTTCAATTTTTAAAAATCTCCAAATAGTTAATTTATTACACAATTAATTACAGAATCAGTTACTTTATTACAAAACGACTTTATTATAAAACTCATTTGCCAGGACTACTCAGACTAAAAACTTTTTTTCAGGTCAATAACTGAACTAATGGTTACTATGAAATCTGTCCAGAAAATGCCCAGTAAGCAGACAAAAATGTTGGAAGGTAAGGTAAGAGTGGTGGTATTTTTTTCCCAGGGCACTTGACAGAAACCTCATAAAAATTTATTCATCAGTGTTTCTTTCTGGCTCACCATCCCTGTGAAGCACACAATCTAAATTGAAGAGAAGTTTTAGAAATATGACAAATGCAAACTAAATACTTATAAAAAGAATTTTTAACTTTTAAAATAAATGTTTACTTCCACATGAGTTAACACTTTTTTGATTTCGGATTACAATTATGGAGTATGCATTTATGGAAAGTCATAGCAAAGCCCTTTTACTTTGGAAGAAGGAAATGTGACATGGGGGAAAGTGATACTTGGACAGATTTAGTTAGATTTGAGTATCAATTTTAGTACTCCCACTTATTGATTCTAACCTTAAGACACTAAACTTTAAAAGCACAGTAGTCCCCACTTATCCACAGTTTCACTTTCGATGGTTTCAGTTACGCATGGTCAGCCACAGACCAAAATATTAAATGGAAAATTCCAGAAGTGAACTATTCATAAGCTTTAAATTGTGCATTGTTCTGTGCAGTGTGATGAAATCTCATGCATTCCCGTATCATCCCGTCCTGTCCTGTCTGTATGGGTAACCATTCCTTTGTCCAGTATATGCAACCTTCCTGTTAGTCACTTAGTAGCCATCTAGGTTATCAGCCACCCAGAGAGAGACCAAATTCACATAAGTTTTATTACACTATGTTGTTATAACTGTTCTATTTTATTATTAGTTATTGTTGTTAATCTCTTACTGTGCCTAATTTATAAATTAACTTTTACCATAGTTATGCTCGTATAGGAAGAAACATGGTATAGATAAGGTTCTGTACTATCTGCAGTTTCAGGCATCCACTGGGGTCTTGGAATGTATCCTCTGTGAATAAGGGGGTGACTACTATATACTAAAACTCTCTGAGCCTTAAGTCTCTCATCTGTGAAATGGGAATAATATTACCTACCCTACCAGATTGTTCTGAGAAGTAAACCAGACAAAGTGTGTGAAGTTTGTGGAAATGAATAACCTTCATATGGGATTATCTCTTGTGTTTTTTCCTTCTCGAAATGTAGTTTGTTGCATTATCTTCCTAACAATTTTTTTTTTTAAGTTCATGGGAAACAGATGTAGTCAGTGTTTCTACATGTAAGAATTAGCTTCCTCTAATTCTTAGAAAGAATTATATTTCAGGACTTATCCAAATCATCCATGGACATATTTTTTTCCTCTCAGTTTGTGAACATCTCAGACAAAATCCTATTGTCAGTCCACGGCAATCCACATCCTCACACCCTCATTTTGAAATGTTTACTTCCTTGCTGTGTGAGATCATGAGATCTTCTCAATGAAGTGTGGCAGAGAGAAGTTGAAGGGTAAGTTCTCAATAAGTGATAACCTCTTTTTTTATTTTAAATCAGTTTTTCAAAGTGAGAAAAGATAGCAAGATATCTTAGTAAATGTCTATACATGACTCATTTACAAGGAACTGTGTAATCGACAGTCATAGTAATATTGAATAAGCCTGAATCTTTTATTTTCCAATTCATCATTTATTCACCATGTCCTTATTTCAACAATGCTTACTATATTACTGTAAAATCATTAAGTTACAAAATGAGAAATAAATATGTCAATGACTGCATAAGGTGATATTCAGAGTTAAAATGAACTAAAGTTCAGAACACAGTTTCTAATTCTCTCTCTGCTACAAATCGTTTTTGTGTTTTTTTGCTTTGGAAAAGGGATTCAAAAACTCCCCCAGCTTGCTATATCCAAAGTGTATTTTTGACTGACTTCAACAAATTAAGAGGAGAAAATTATTTGCTTTATAGAAAGCAAACAGACATGACCAATCACCACATGCAGTTTATGAAAGATTTAAGAATTGAATGAAAGTTTTCTTTTCTCCTAGACCAGTTTTCTTTCTACAAAACCAAGCTGTCCTGAAAATATTCTACATTCATCCAACTAACTATATTACCCTTCACAATCTCTGTGAAAGGCAGACTCTAATTTCATGCATTATTTTTATTTTACAGATTAAGTTGTACAGATTGATGAGAGTGAGGAACAAAAAAATAGGCTCCAGAATTCAATGATTTTTCACTGGTAATAGGGGTGGTATCAAAACCAAAAGTCCCCCAAAGACAGAGTCATTGAACAAAGATATCATCAGTTAACAAAGGCAAAAGTTTATCCATGTTTTCTCAAAACAGTCAAATGTAACAATTTAAATAGTATGTGCTTTTCTGGCTAGACCACTGGACTTAGGGTATGTCCATTTAATTTTCTTGGGTTTAGTTCTAATATCTAAAAATAAATAAATTGGGTTAAATAACCTGTGAGTTTCCTTCCATCTCTAAAACTCTATAATTTAATATATAATTATGAAAACTATAATTATGAATATAATAATTAAATTTTTATTATTAATATAATTGTATCATTAATTCTTTGAGTAATGGCAGTTAATTTATATTAAAATTGAAAATTATGTTTTTTTAATTGTTATAAAATTTTTATTTTTCTATACTTGTATTATGCAATATTTCAAAGCAAATATCATTTAAAAATACTATTTTAAAAAATTTAGGAATCGGACATCCAGTTTTATAATGCTTAACAACTATCCTATTTTATTCAGAATTTTAAAACATATATTAGAGTCAAGTAAAACTCCTAACATCCTGAAACCTACCCAGAGATTATTTTTGATACTATATATTGCTATTATCATACACCGAATACGACTGACAAGTCTGGGTTATTAACAAGGTCTGCCCTCAGGAGAAATTATTTTACCAGAGCCGACCCTGCTGGGGTTTTATCAGAGCCTGACCTACCTGGGTGAAGGCAAATATACACCTCTAGGTTTCTCAGTCATTCTGACCCACATGAGAGAGAAAACGAAAAACAAAAAAACAACTGAGAATCACCAGTTCACATTCTCAGAGCATGAACTGAACCCCATTATAGGATTACAGAACACTTCTACCGCTGACATCACAGCACTTCATTTTTAAAGGCCTATTTACCACAGTTCCTTTACCCAATATATAATATATGCCATTCAGCAAAAAAATAAAACTAACAAACAAATAAATAAATAAATAATTGTAAGGCAAATAAAAGGCAAAAACAGTTTGAAGAGACATAACAAACATCAGAGTGCACATTCTTTGGGTCCCCTTTAGTTTGTGTGATTTTGATGCTGTCTTCTAAACTGACATTGAGAGGAAAAACAGGAATGAATTTTAGTACCTTAATATGGGAAGTAGAATCTTGTCTATTTATTTCTTTAAATAAAATAATCGAAAATAATGAAAAATATTCATCATTTCTTCTTGTCCCTCAAATCTCGCTGAGGAATGATTCTGTTAGTTACACGGGTAAAATAACAATAAATGAATATCTGCTTGGAGATTTTACTGCATAATTTACAAAAGTAGGCAATGACTTATTATCTCGCAGAGATTATTGTCAAGGAACCCAGAGTTTATCCACTTCATCTCTATTGAACACATGGGGCAATTATAGCATTTTTTATTATTAAATAAAATATTTTCATTAAATCCTTTTGCCACAAACTGACAGGATTTTAAAATAATTTTTGTGATTAAACTATGGTCTCTTGTTTCATTGGTTCTAATTTGTTGTTGTTTTTCTTGTTTTTAAAGTAGAATTTTAAGGCCCAAAGGTCTAGGTTTTTCACTGTTGATTCGCATTCTATTTAGAAAGTTAGAATTTGCTTCAGAAAAGATTTTTCTAAACTTTTTAAAGGTGTCAAATACAGTGATGTCAGAAAACATTGAATTTAGCAAGATGAATGCTGTTGATGATCTTGATAATTTTAGTGACGTGATGGAGGTGGAAAACAGATTGGAGCAAAATGAGAAGAGAATGGCAGAGGAAAAAATAAGAGTGGATAGGATAGGAAGAGAAAATTGTATATAGTCAATGTGAGAATTTTTTTGCTAGGATGTAGCAGAAAAATAGAGCTAATAGCTAGAGAAGGTAGAGTCAAGAATAGGTAGGTTAAACTATTATGACTGGTAAATATTCAAAAGTCCTGCAAGCCAATTGTTAAACCACTCATTGGCAACTTGAAATCAGTCTTGGTGTACTACTCAGCAACTGTTAAAAATTAGGGACTTCTTTTGTATTTTTATCAGTACACCCTTTGGACCCATAAACATATTAATATGTTTGAGAGAACATAGTTAACATACTAATGTTTCTGAGAAGTCTTGTAGTTAAAATATAGTATATTTATTAAACCAAATATTTTCCAAATTTTATAGGCAAGGGACAGTTCTTACTGGAGAAACGGGCAGTATTTATAGTAGTTCAGAATTCAGACTATTGAGCCAGACTGCAATGAGTTCAATGCTTTGTTCTGTCATATGCTGGTCTGTTTGTGGACAATTATCTATTGTGACTGCCTGTGATTCACATCCCTCATTTGCAAAGTTCCATAATATAAAGTTACAGATAAAATATGTCAAGTTATATACTTCATAAGCTTGTTTTGGGGGTGAGATGAGTTACTATTATAAATATTTCAAATGCCTGAAACATAATAAATGAATAAACAAAAAAACAAAAACTGATTCATGGAAACAAAGAACAAACTGATTATTGTCCAAAGGGGTGGGTGGGGAAATGGATGAAAAAGGTGAAGAGGAATATAGTCAATAATATTGTGATGACTTTGCATAGTGACATGTGGTTATTAGAATTAGTGTGGTGTTCACATCGTCAGACATATAAATAACAAATCACTATGTTGTACACCTGAAACTAACACAATATTGTATGTCAACTATACTTAAATTAAAAAAAAGAGTAAGTAAAAATAAATAAATAAATTATCAATACATGGTATATGCACAATTCTCAATACATGGTATATGCAAAATTCTCAATACATTGTATGTACAAAATATAAAATAATAATTCCATTATTTTAAGAAAATAGTGCCCCGCAGAACTCGTTTTTGAAAACTTTCCTAAGCGGCTGTAAAATAGTCTATGGGGAGATAAATTAGGTATACTCTGATTCATTTTGAACTACTCTTAAACTATTTTATTTCTAATACAGCATACTGAAAGCAATTTTACATATAGGCTCTATAATTCCTAGGTCGGTTTCTATTAGAACACAGCAACTAGAATTTTGTTCCAGAGAATAGTTTAGAAATTTGAAGAATTTTGAAATCATCTCTGCTTCCCATTGTGCACTTCTCCCTAACATTTGCTTAAAATATTACCACTGTGAAATGAGTTATTGCCTTTAGGCCATGATTAAAACATGCTTTTGCTATAGTGAGACATAAAATGGGAAGAGCCTGCATACTTTTATCACATTCCTTTATGTTAGTCTATTCAGGTTGCCATTAGAAAAATATCACAGATCGAGTGGCTTATAAACAACTGAAATTTATTTCTCATGGTTCTGGAAGCTGGAAATCTAAAATCATGGTGCCAGCACGGTCGCTTCCCAGCGAGAACCCTTTTTCTAGTTCATAACCAGTGCCTTCTCTCTGTGTTCATCACGCTGGAAAAAGGCCAAAGCTCTCTCTAGAATTCTTTTATCAGGGCATAATTCTCATTCATGAGACCTTCATTTGTGTGACCCAATCAATCCCCCAAGACCTTACCTCATAAGACCATCAACTTTGAAGTTTAAGATTTCAGCATAAGAATTTTGTGGGGACACAAACATTCAGACCATTGTTGATGTCTATGAGTTTTTCTTTGTTTGTCTTGTTCTTTTGTTGTTTTCAGTTTTATATCCCACATATCAGTGAAGTCATATGGTTCTCGACTTTTTCTGTCTGACTTATTTTGCTTAGCATAATGATCTCAAGACCATCCATGTTGTCGCAATTGGCACTATTTCATCTTTTCTTATGGCAGAGTAGTATTCCATTGTGTATATATCCCACATCTTCTTTATCCAATCATCTATTGAAGGAAACTTTGGTTGTTTCCATGTCTTGAGCAATAGTTTAGTGGTTACCACAGGGTAAGGGGGGGAGGGGTGGTAGATAAGGGTAAAGGGATCAAATATCTGGTGCTAGAAGGAGAACTGACTCTGGGTGGTGAACACACAATGTGATATATAGATGATGTATTACAGAATTGTACACTTGAAACCTATGTAACTTTACTAACCATTGTCATCCCAATAAACTAAAAAAAAAAAAAAAAAAAAAAAAAAAAAAATTCGGACCATAGCATCCTTGAAAAGCTTTCTGAGTATCTATAATCCAAAAAATTTAATTAAAAAAAAATAATGATTTTTCCCTTGAGAGCATGTTCAAGTCTGTGAAACATAGACAGATTAAAAATAGAACATAAAACTGAAGTCATTTTGGCCTCAGGATTCAGAGACTTGAACTTGGGACTACCAGAGCGCCTGGAAATGGAGAAAATAGCAACTACAAGGAATGAAGGAGATGAGTAAAAATTTCATATGCCACTCATGATAGGGTGAGGGGACAAAGATTAGCGTTTAAAGCTTGTCAAGTTGGAAAGACTTGGTAAACACCCCTGACTTTTCATTAAAATCCCAGAAGGGCCACACATTGGGGGAAAAAACTGTTCCAAGATGAAGAGATTGCCCCAGGAATAAGAGTAAAATAGAAATAGACCAACGTTAACAAAACCTAAAATCAGGACTTTACAAGTTCAACATAACCTGCCAGTAATTCAACTGTCTGCTAGAGCAAAATTCAACACTCTTCAAAGAAGATAAAGAATTTACAGAGTATTTATAGCATTTCACCCACAAAGTCCAGTATGCAATCAATAATTACAAGACATGAGTAAAAACAAAATATATGACACAATCTAGAGAAAAATCAAAAGAGACCATAAAGAGCATAGATGTAACAGTTAATAGACAAGAACTGTTAAATAACTGTGATGAATCTGCTCACAAGTCTAAAGTAAGAGATATTGTTATAGTGGGTGATGTGAAGGAGAATGTCAGGAGAGACTTGGAAACAGTAAAACGGAAATAAAATATAAGTTTAAAAGACAATACATGAAGGTAAATGTTTATTGGATAGATTAATAGCAGATTGGTAAAACGGAAGAAAGAAATAAGGCAACACACTTCTAAGCAATTTATCAATGAAGACATCCCAATAGAAATTAGAACATTTTGAACTGAATGATCAAGAAAACAAAACATATCAAAAGTGGTAGGATGTAGTTAAATGGTCATTTGACCAAATTTTAGGTTTAAATGTTTATATTAGAAAAGAAGGAAAGTATAAATCAGTGATGAAAACTTTCACGGAAAGAAACTAAATAAGGCAGAGCAAGTGAAACGCAAAATACATGGAAGAAAGAAAAGAGTAATGATAAAACTAGAAATCAATGCAATGGAAAACAGACAAGCAACCAAGAAAAATATTTAAGTAAAAAATCATTTTCCTTTTAAAAGATTAATAAAACTGGTAAATCCTTAGCAAAACTAATCAAGAAAAGGAGAACTAATGCAGTATCATGAATGACCCAGGGGACGTCATTACAGATCATACAGATATTATAAAGACCTGATGTCAATGATTGTAACAGCTTAGATAACAGAACAAATTCCTTGAAAAGCACATCATAGCAAAACAAAGAAAAGAAGAATTACAAAATCTGAATAGTGCTACATTTAGCCAAGAGATTTAATTCATAGATAACACTCTTCTTATACAGAAATCCATAGGCTCAAATGGCCTGACTGGAGAATTCTATCATATATTGAGCTAAGAAATATTACCAATTCTACATAAGCTGTCAGAAAACCAAAGAGAAGGATTACTTCCCAACTCTTTTCATGATGCCAAAATAACTCTCATTCCAAACCTGACAATGCTATTACTAGAAAACAATCACAGACCAATATCACTCATGAACATAGATGGAAAGATACCTAACAAAATACCAGCAATATGTAAAGAAGATAATATTTTCATCATGACCAATGCTGTGCATCGCATAAATACAAGGTTAAAAATCAACCAACAGAAGTTTTTGCATTGGTCACTTTCTTTCCAAAATTTTACAGCTTTTTAGGTATAACCCTATTGTCTTTGTGAGCCATATTGGAAACGGGAGGTAACTGACAATGAGCACTGGCCCTTTTAAAATTAACTCTCCGTAGGTGTTCAGTTGCTTATGTAACCTCAACATCTTGCTCCATTCCCATTACTAACTGGAAATCAGATGAACATTAATTTAATGTTATGTAATATGTTTGTCTAAGGTCCTTAGGCATATGTACCCAAACCATCAGCCAATGAGTCTTAGTAGGTCACATTGCCACATGAGAAAGGTGGAGAATTCTACCTACTCTGCCAGGTTCAGGAGCTTCAAGTGGAAAAACCCTACAGGTTGAGGCAGTTCTGTCACTGTTATTCAGGGCTGCAGAACCTACACTAATGAAGCAAGGAATTGTGAAACCCAAGCAAGTTGGCGGCAGGAAGGGGCCAGGCCGTGTGAGAGCATCTGGCCAATGGATTGCCAAATGCTGAGCCAGGGCTAGATGCTGACCTACTTACTCAGCAATGTGCGAGTGTGGAATTACGTTTTCCAGTCTCTGTTCAGAGAAGAGTCAGAAGTAACTGAATTCATAAGTAACCTCCAGCTCCTAATCCCTCTCAAACAAGGTGGTTTCCTGAGCTAGTCACTGGAGTCAACATGGTGGAAATAAATTAACTGTATCACTCACATTTCTTTTTGCCTTTACTTGGGTAATAATACAAAACTTGCAGGTGGTGACTTATAAATGCAAGATGTGTTTAACCAATTAAATTGGTGACTCCTCTATATGTGGAGGCTACAAGTTTATTGACAGTCCAGTTTATAAATTATGATATACAAGTGAATATCTTTGACATTACCTTAAAAAATAATAGCTACTCTTGACAAGTACAAGTAAGCAACTGATAATCTTTATAATTTAGTAATATAAATACTAGATAATTAATTATTTAGTATTTATATTACTGAAGAACCTATGTTTTATTGGTGGTGACATGACAAAACTGTGGGTCTTGACATACACAAGTGAGGAGCGAAAAATAGCAAAGAGATGGCTTGGAAGGCCTGGTTTAGTTCAACACAACTAGCTGAAATTGGCCACTGGACACTGGGACCCAAAATAGTCTCACTGTCACTGGGTTACCTACATGTGACCTTCCATAATTTTTTTCCCAAGCATTATGAATGTGGGGTCTCTTTCTCAGAGCTCTTTCTATCGTGCATCTAATTGTGATCTATGGCTCTCCTTTCCAGGAAAATTCAAGTTCATGGGACTATTTATGCCCTATTACTTCTCTGCTGGGAATTCTTCCGCGGCATAAAACATATTTTGTATTTGTACTGTATTAGTATGCTAAAACTGCCATAACAAAGTACCACAAACTGTGTGGCTTAAATAACAGAAATGTGTTTTTCAGAGGTCTGGAAGTTACAAGTCTGAGATCAAGGAGTGGCAGGGTTGGTTTCCAAAGCCTCTTTCCTTCGCATGGAGATGACCATCTTCATGTTCACATGGCATTCTTCCGCTTGTGTGTCTGTGTCCAAATGTCCTCTTCTTATAAGAACACAAGTCATTGGCTTAGGGCCCAACCTAACAACCTCATTTTAACTTAATTACTTCTCTAAAGACCCTATCTCCAAACACAGTCACATTCAGAGGCCTGGGCATTAAGAGTTCAATATATGAGCTGGTGGGGATGGGGGGCACAATTCAGTCCATACAGTACCGTGTGGTTCCAGTGATGTGAATATCCATGAGCGATTTTCCCAACAGTAGACAAGTATTTATGGAATACCACGTTCCATTTGTGACTTTTTCATTCTATCTTATGCAGTATTATAACATGTTTATATTATGATTTAACTTTACGTTTATTTGTACCTTGCCTCCAAAACTGGTTTGCAAACTCGTTAAAGGAAGCATCTATATTCAAAACTAGTGGGTGCTCAGCAATTATTAATTGATATAAAATGATATCTGATAGAATATAGACTAGAAAATTGTTTTGTTTTTTTTTCCATCCCTGTCCATAGGGATCTAAGACGCATATTGTCTTTGGAAGCTAACAATTTTATATTGATTTAAGAAATGGATAGTAATTTGAAATCATCCTCTCAATGCTAAAACAGACTTTTTAAACAAGTAAGTGATATATTCATCCCCCCTGCCACTCTTCCCTGGCATACTATAAGTCATGTCCTTCACCCAAGAGTGGCATAAAAAGAAGCAAATTGAAAATTCATCACTTTCCAGTGTGGTAAGATTCATTTATCCATTCAATAAGGATTTATTGCTTTGCTATGATGTGCCAGGTTCAGGGCTTGGTGCTGGTAATACCTTAGTGAACAAGACATAGATATGCTATAGAATAGTAACTGAGTTTAGATTTTTACATCTCAACCACTTCTGTGCAGATTAGCATATGAATAAACTATACAACTTATTTTCAGTCACAGTTTGGTCTAGTCTTTGATATTCTTCCTCTAACATACGAAATAGCTTTTCTTTCATAAGCAGAAGAGGAACAAAATGAAATAGAGAGCTCTGATACTCCTTGGCCAATTTCTTTATAAAATTACATTTGGAAATATCTGTTTAATTGGTCCCTCCCAGGCCTGTGAGCTGAAAAATTTATGGGCTCTTGTGTGGTGACAGAGTGAAAAGTGGTCCAAGTGATTTTTGAAAAGTGCTTGCCAAAATAAATGAGCTTTACCAGTGATATCTCTATAAGGTCTGCTGACATGTGAAAGCTCAGGAGTTCAGGGGATTATATCCTATTATATTTAGGATGCCTTATTGGAAGAGAACCATATGACATACCGTGTTTCTCCGAAAATAAGACCTAGCCAGATTATCAGCTCTAATACGACTTTTGGAGCAAAAATTAATATAAGATCCAGTCTTATTTTACTATAATATAAGACGAGGTCTTACATAATGTAATGTAATGTAATGTAATGTAATGTAATGTAATGTAATGTAATGTAATGTAATATAATATAAGACTGGGTCTTATATTAATTTTTGCTCCAAAAGATACATTAGAGCTGATTATCCGTCTAGGTCTTATTTTCAGGGCAACACAGTATGTTGGGCCAATTACATTTTCCATGACATTTTTTAACTGGAAATAGAAATTCTATCCTCCTGATGTGTAGTCTATGGAATGAAATGCTTGGGAGCAGTTTGGTTATGTGGAGGGAAAGCCTTCAGAAATCAACAGTGATGCTGAATGAGGTCCACACAGAGACCCCAGACTACACTTTGCATGTGAAGCCAAACGATCTGGTATGTTGTCACCACCTCCACAGCTAGTTCCCTGGTTCAAGCCATCATCACCTCCCTGCTTCTACCCCCATCTCTTCAAAGTCTCTTCTAATAAGTTATTTAAAATGATCCTCTTTTAAAATTTAAGTGAAACCATATTACTGCTTAGTCAAAACTCTACAGTGCTCCCCATTTCATGCACAGGAAAGCTGAAATCTTTACCAGGGACTACTAAACCCTACTCTATCTGTCCCCATCCCCTGGAGTGCAAAGATTGCAGAGTAAAGAAGTCGAAAATGAAGCCAGAGAGGAAATGGGGGCAGATAGAGTGGAGCCTTGCTATTCTGCAGACACACCAGCCCCACTCCTTAGCTACTCTTCACCTATCCAGATAGCTCTCTTTTGACTACTTCAAGTGAGCACTCAAATGTACCCTTTCAGCAATCTCTGACCTGGCTATCCTATTTACAATTCAATACATTTCAGGTGCTTCTTACCCCCTTGCCTGCTTTATTTTTCTCTATGCCCAGTTTCATTATACCTTATGTATTTAAGTACATGAATATATTTCTACATTGTGTGGTCTACACCCTCTAGAACCTAAGTTCCTACCTCCAGGGTCTAGGCCGGTGTCTGGTAGGAAGGTAGTAACATTACATAGTTATTCTAAGTGAATAAAACTCATGGAGAACTACCAATGAAGCAGAATTCAGCCAAAGGTACACTTTCACAATGGCCACTCGACTGTTGGGATTTTGGTACAAATGGGTGGGAAGTCAGAGTGATGTGAGCATAGAATCAAAAAGTCCTTAAAGTTAAAATTGCAATTTTGGGTAGAATGAAAGTCTTGGATGGGGTATTTCAGGTAGAAAGCCAGCTTTAAAATACATTATATGTTTTCAAGCAATCACGTATAAAAATGTTTTATAAATATCTAAATAAGAAATTAAATTTTATACCACCTTCCGCTGATACACAGTTGTTGTTGCTTAAGATAAACTGGAATCCTTTGGAGGTATCAAAAGATGGTGAATGTGAGGCTTCCTTGGATGAGTTCAGGCACAGCCCTGCATCCACTACACTTGGGGATTTCTGCAAATGTGGGTGTTACACTGGGGCTTGCAATGAACTAGGCTTTGTAATCACAATTGCAGATTTCTTCATGTCTTTGTCTTTGTCTGCATTTATGAACCATTTGCTACTTTGAGCATTAGGAACTCAACAATTTCTATATCTTTGCACACAACATAAAGAGACACCAATCCCGAGTAAAACTTTCTGTTTCCCTTGGAATGACATCTCTCTTCTTCTGGCACTATGTGGTTCTGTCTCTGTAATGCGTGTTCTCTTTTAGGTCCCAAACTGCATTTATGAGAAGAACACATGTACCTTGCTCTGCCTGTAGAAAACTGAGACCAACACAATTCAACCTTGCAAAGATGCCCCAGTTCCTGGAATTCATTAATCTCTATGTTACGTCCTACATAACTTTATCTGTCCCATCCTGTGTCAGTGCCCCACATATGACTATTGAACTGTGATGACAACTGTCACATGATTTTTATTTCATGGGGATAATTAGACAATCCCTCATTCCTTAAGTCAATAAAAAAACCTATAAATTAAACCATATTTAAGGCTCTAGAACTGAGGGGAAAAATTATATTAAAAAATAAAGTTTCTTCTCAAACATTCATTTTATAGATACTCTTGGTAGGACTTTAGATGATCATGTACGTACTTAACATTTTTGCCAGTTTCTTCACCTTAAAAGTTATATTCATCATAATATTTAAAATGCCTCTTCGGCACAGTCCATCTTTAAATAAATTTAAAAAAAAGAGAAGAATATAAGAAAGCAAATGCCATTTGATAGCTTAGTTAAATGTTAAAAACATAATAAAACCTTGATATATAAATTAATACTGCACAATTTTTGCTTAATAACTTTAGTCACTCCAAATCGTAAGTAGTCAAGATCCACACAAATCCAGGTTTGAAAGCTAGGACAAACTAAACACTAAAACAGGATTTAGCTTTGCATTTTGTCAGCTATCATCCCTAGCTTCCTTCGGGTCAGGCCATGGAATATATAACCAATTTAGGGATCATTCAGTCATAATGCAACAAGCAATTATTAAGTGCCTGTTATGTCTCAAGTGCTGGTACTAAGCAAGATTCTGTTAGTGTCCATTTCCTGGTATTCCAATAAAATAATCTGTGTAATGAGCTTCTGCTGGCGCTGCTGGATCTAATGGGAGCCTGTTTAACCTTAGCTGTCATCATTGCTATTGCAAAGCCATAAAAGTACGTCCTGGTCCATGTGCCCAGGGCTTAATAGAGAAGAGAGTCAACCAAGTGAAAATCAAACTGTGTGTTTAAATAGAAACCTGGAAAAGACACGAAATGTATTTAGTCTACCAACAGTCTTCTTTATGTTTTTATTTGGGTTCCATGGGAATGGGTTTCTGTGTGGGAGCTTTGATGCTTTAACTGCAGGGAAATATATGTGTTTTCTTTGGCAAATTTTAAAGAGAGCCAAAGAAAGCATCCAGACAGATAGGAGCAAATGCTAGGATATAACTGTGTAATGAATTTTATGGACCCCTAATCTATCTTTTCATTTATACATAATTTCATGTGTATAATAGAGCAACAAACAAATAATATTACTGATTCTTTTTCCAGAAATTTGTGAAAAATCTAGTGAATGTTGAGGATTGTTTTTAATTGAGCATGAATGTGAATATGAGTGTATATTAGCTAAAGGTAATATGGATTCAAAGTGATGTCTCAAAAGCACCAAGATTATTAAAGGAAAAGGAGGGGACTTGCGGATGCCCTACATGGGACCGGTGGTAAGGACTGACCATTTAAGGAAAGGCAGAACTGAAATCTTAGATCAGATCCACGTTTTATTAGTCCAGAGAAAGGTCATAAGTACTTCTTCAGTAAGATACCAAGCTTTCAACATCAACAAAATCATGCTTGCTAACTTTGATGAACACATTTTTCCCAATTATTTTATTTCTCTCACTTTTTCTAAATCTGTGTATGTACCTTTGACCGATATTAATGAATCTAGGTTTATTTAAGTTTAAAAAAACAGTTCTTATTTTCATTTATTCTACATGTCTTCCAGGGTCTTATTTTCCAGGGTCAGAGTGAATAGGATTTTTGAATTAAATTAACAGGTCCAAATTCACATTTTCTCCTATCAAAATAAATAAATAAATAAACCACTCTCCCATTTAAAAAGAAGAAGAAGAAGAAGAGAAAAAGGCAGACCAAGCTTGTAAAAGTTTCCCTTTACTCTGAAGATAAAGTCCAACTCCCTTAACATGGTTAATCTCTGTTCCCTGGCCTCTGCCCTCTCCCCTCTGCTTTCCTCCCCTTACTGTTGCTACATTGCACGTCCCCCCATAGCATAACTGAGACCACTCAGACTTTCACCCCTGCCTGTGTATGTGTATTGTTGGAGAATTTAATAGGAAGTTGCTTTCATCATATGTCACATAGCTAATTCTCAATTGATTTTACGTATATTTGCAGTCTGTAATGAATGCTGTAAGTTTACTAGCCAAGTGATGTATCTTATTTGCCCTATATATATAGTTATCTTTGATGTTTTTATGATCACATCTAGGATTTGGAAAAGAAATCTCTGTCCTTTCTACATTTATACCTCAATGTATCTCCTTTCAGCTTTCAGCCTGGATGGTTATTGCCCTGGTTTGTTTATCTAATACATTAGTTCCCTCTCCCTTTAATTATTTGTTTGTTTAAAACATAGGTATTCTTTTTATATTACATTATTATACTAATTAATATGTAAATCTTATTTTATATTATAAAACATCATTTCTTAAATAATGCATTGTGCAATTTACAAAGAAATGGCCTCAAGTGCTACTTAAAGATAACATTTTTATGTAAAGGTGAACTGACAAATTCTCAGAACAAGTTCTGTACCGTTTTTTCCTGGAGAAGACATTTCAAACTGTGTAGCGAGAGACAGCCACTTCTTGGTAGAGAGAGACCCTCCAAAGTACTGGTCTCGCTGTTGAGATGCTTGCGTTCTCATAATTTATCACCCACAGAGCAGCCAAGGTATACTTGTAAACATGAAAATCAAATCCCTGTCCTGCTTACAACTTCTAATGGCTTACTTACATACTTAGAATTCAACAAGTAATAAGTGAAACTTTTTACATGCCTTACAGAGTCCTACAAGGGCCAACGGGATCTAGCAACTGCTAGCTTCTTCCACATCCAGCCACTCCACGCTTGACTTCACTGGTCAAGAAGCCCAGTTTATAGTCACCTATGCACTTGCTATTTCCATTTTAAAAGTCCCCTACCCCCACTCCCACCCCACCCCACCCCCCAATTTCCCCACAGTTTAATCCCTCACTGTATTCATGAGTCTCTCTGTTGAAATGCTTTTGCCTCAAGAGGCTTTTTCCCACCACCCTGTCTGCATAAGTCTTTTTGCCAACTCTGGCTGCCATCACCTTCTTCTCTCCAGCACCCCTGATTAATCTTCCCAACAGAACTCATGAGTGGGAAGAAAAGTCCCCCTGAAAATTTTGTAGAGGTGCCTGTGTGCATGCTGAGGGTTTCAAGCTAACTTTACAGATTGCAAACTCATGCTATTAAGAGTTTACTGACGAGAAAACTAAGGTTAAAAAAGTAAGTAAACTGAGCAGTTACATGTTTATCAAGTGGTGCAGCCTGAATTTATATGCAGTTCTTATGCCTCTAGGACCTATAACTTGCAGGTGTTATGTTTTCTTTGGAAAATGAGCTGCTGAGGTTTAGAGTTTTCTCTATTGTTTACTACAAAACAAAACTAGATAAGCAATTGGGGACACAAAGCTTTGATCTATACTAACAAATGCTTAACCTTAAGCAACCACATGCTCAAATTAGCCCAATTCCTCGCTCTCTCTTGTGGCTGCTCTCTTTTAGAAATTGCACAATAACCCTTTGGATTTTGTATTCACTATAGATATGGCATATACATGGTATTTATTATTGAGGAAAATGAACATACAATAAGTTGTATATATTTAAACTGAAAAGTTTAATAAATTTAACAATATATACTAGTGACCCCTAACCAACATTAGTTTGAACTGTCCAGGTTCACTTATATGCAGACTTTTTTTAAATTAAAGTTTACTGTGGTGACAATTGTTAGTAAAGTTACATAGGTTTCAGGCGTACAATTCTGTATTACATCATCTATATATCACATGTGTGTTTACCACCCAGAGTCAGTTCTCATTCCATCACCATATATTTGATCCCTTTTACCCTCATCTCCCACCCCCCTCCTCCCTTACCCTCTGGTAACAACTAAACTGTTGTTTGTGTCTATGAGGTTTTGTTTCTTTATTTGCTTGTCTTGTTCCTTTGTTGTTTGCAGTTTATATCCCATATATCAGTACAGCTTTATTTATGGTGACCAAGACATAAAAACAACAAAGTGTCCTTCGATAGATGACTGGATAAAGAAGATGTGGTATATATATATACAATAGAGTACTACTCTGCCGTAAGATGAAATAGTGCCATTTGCGAAAACATGGATGCATCTTTAGGTTATTAAGCTAAGTGATGTAAGTCAGACAGAAAAAGTTGAGATTTCACTGATATGAAGATTGTTTCAATAAATATAAACCTGGCTCTGTGCATCCTGGGTTTCACATCTGCAGATTCAACCAAGGATAGAAAATAGCATTTTCCACCTGTGGTTTGGATGCAGAGGACAGATTGTATTCATTGATCTATGCAATTTTATATAAGGGACTTGAAAATCTGTGGATTTTAGTATCTGTTCCAGATCCTCCCCACCCCAGATACCAAGGAATGACTGTAGTTAAGTTTTGGGGGAGTCAAAAATTATATGTAGATTTTTGACTGTCCAGGGTTCAGCGCACCTAACCGAGGATCAACTATACACAGTGTTTCCCCAAAAATAAAACCAGGTCTTATACTTTATTCCCCAAAAAACAAGACTGGGTCTTATATTAATTTTTGCTCCAAAAGATGCATTAAGGCTTATTTGCAGGGGATGTCTTATTTTTTCATTTACAACAATCTACATTTATTTAAATACAGTCCTGTCATCTTCGTCTGGAACATCGTTATAACGTACTAAATGCGTCTGTCTGGCTGACAACCTTAACTGGCTCTTATTTTCAGGGTAGGTCCTGTTTTTGGGGAAACACGGTATATCTTACCATGAAACCATGACCATATCAAGATAGTAAACATATCCATCAGCCCCAAAGTCCCCTCATGCCCTTTAGAATGTCTACCTGCCTCTCTTGTTCCCAGGCAAACACTGATTTTCTGATTACTGAACATTGTCTGCAACTTCTAGAGACTTATATAAATGGAATCATCCCATATGTATATGCTCTGTTGTATGGCTTCTTTCATTCAGCACGATTACCTTATGATTCATCCATGCTGTGATGTGTTTCAATAGTTCTTATTGTTGGATATGCTCTCATTGTGTGAATGACTATATGCAATGATTTTTAATCCTTTTACGTGTTGGTGAACACTTTGGTTGTTCCCACTTTTTGGCTCTTACCCTTAAAACCCCCATGAACATTTATTTGAAAGAATATGTATGGACATGGTCTCTAGGGTAAACACTCCGGAGTGAAATGACTGTATCATAGGTCATATATGTTAATATTTTAAAGAAATGGACAACTGTTTTTCCAAAGTGTTTGTAGCATTTTACATTCCATTTGCAGTGTGGAAAAGTTGTTACTCCTCATTCTTGCCTACATTTGGTATGATTAATATTTTAAATTTTAGGCATTCCACCT
This sequence comes from Rhinolophus sinicus, assembly GCF_036562045.2. Taxonomy (NCBI): domain Eukaryota; kingdom Metazoa; phylum Chordata; class Mammalia; order Chiroptera; family Rhinolophidae; genus Rhinolophus; species Rhinolophus sinicus. The sequence continues at coordinate 101,761,742 of NC_133752.1, read as the reverse complement.
ATGTAGCTAAATCTTGCTGTTTTATTTTACAGTGACTTATGATTTTACATTTCCCCTGTGCTTATTTGTAATCTCTATACTTTCTTTGTTTAAGTGTCTGTTCAAATTTTAGCCCATTTAGTTGAGCTTGTTTTTTCATATTATTGAATTTTGGCTTTCTTTATGTATTTTATATATTATGAATGCAAGTCCTTTATCAGATATAAGCTTTGTAAAACCATTCTCCTAGTCTGTAGCTTGTTTCTTCATTCTCCTAATATTGTCCTTCAAAGAGCAAAGGTTTTTAATTTCGATTGTCTAATATATCAATTGGAACATGCATTTGATATCATATCTAAGATACTCATATGTTCTGGACTTAAGTGGATTCCTAACACTTATGCTTCAACTCTTTCCCACCTATTATCCAATGTCCTTAGAGCAGCATTATCATTTTTTGAGTCATACCCTGTAGTTTCTATATAATATCAAACCAACAAGTCTGAAGCAATAAATAAATTGTTAGAATTTAATTTTTTAAAAAATTGTGAAGTGTTCTGTCTTTTCTTATATTCAACTAATTATTGTCCCCCTTCCTCAATCCCAATTATTCCAAATACTTCCAATGAATGAATTTGTTAAGTTAAATATTTGTCTCTGAATAGTAACAGCACTAGAACTTAATTAAAACAAATTTCTATATAAAATGCATTAAATCTTATTTCCCTAAATCCTAAAGAAAAAAGATCACAAAATATGGCTGATTATATTAAAAGGTAGATTCATGTGTACACATATATCTCTCTGGAAACCTATTTGGTGGAAATCAAACTACATAAGAAAAACAATGATGAGCATTATTGATATTTGTATTTGTAATTGAGTTCATTATTCTTATATTTTTATTTGAGTTTTTATATAAAATAGACTAGAGTGAATTAACATTTTCTACAAAATTATTTTCAATCATGTTTTTCATTTCAATGAGTAAAGTTCCCAAATCTTATCTCAAAATAACCTTATGGAATACAATGCCAAACAATTCGTTTCCTTTGAAAAAAATTCAATTTATGCATTTTGCTACTAAATCATTTTTTCATATAAAAATATTTTATGTCAAGAGGATTATATAGTTGACTATGTCAAGGTAAAATAATAAAAATACCTGCAATGTATTAATCCAATTTTGGTGGAAATGGTTCAGAAAACTGAAACATATTTATAAGATAGTTGTGCCACATTTAAAGCATAGAAACCACAACAATAGATTAAATATAAGTCAGAGAGAAAGCTGTTTTTTTTTCTTCCTATTGCTTTGTGTGGGGTCATTTAATCACGGTCCTAATAATCACTGCAATCAAAATGTACATGACATACCAAAAAGTCTGCATTAATCCTTCTAGACTCAATATCAGATAATGAGCTAAAAAAAAAAAACACACAAAAAAAACAAAACCCTTTCAGCTACTTCCTGTGAACGTTCCTTGTGCTCTGTTTATCAAATAGCTCCTTTAACAAGAGTACACTCTTAGTTTTATTAAATCTGTTTTTAAGTATTATCTCTGTTTAGACTTCATCTTTTGTCAGTGGCTGTCACTAGTGATAAGGAAATCCCCAGAAAGTGAAGAGTACAGTAAGGATGAGCCTGTAACTTGGGGCAGAACCTTTGGTTTAAATAAAGAAGGAATACATTTATCAAAGACATTTGCATGAGGGAGTAGGCACGATTATAATTATTCTAGATACCAAATATTTCTCTGGGTATCTCAGTTCAAATTTAACAGTGTCTTTCTTATCCTGATTTGCTTATCAATTTTAATTGTCATACCTATAGTCATGAAATGTATTTGGGAAGCTTTTGTGGGCCACCTTAAATAAATGCATCTCAACGTATGAGCTAGTAGCTTGTTTTTTTCGGGAATGGTGCTTTCTCAACAATAGAATTTGGAATATGTTTCTGTTTTATTACAGTAAAATAGAACATGGCCTAAATATCATCTTCTAAACTAGTCACAGCCAGAAAAGACAGAAGAATGACTCCAGTTTTAATATTGTTTAATTTTATACTTGACAATACATGTACTTCATTGTTTAACAACTTGATATAGAACAGATATTTTTCATGTACAGGATATTTAATGCAGAGAAAAACTTACAATTTTAAATTAAAATGTTGATAGAAATTATCAATACAAAGAATTCTCTCCTATATCGAAGAAGCAACCTTAGAATTTCTAAAATCAGAGATCTTTTTTTCCCATTCAAAGTTATTAATATTGAAATGGCTACTTAGGCACAACATTTGAGCACATATTTATGTTACAAAAGGAGATCTGTGCGTAGCTCACTGAAATATAAGACTAGTACATTCAAGGAGAGCACTAAAATCTAGATATAATTTCCTGTTTGGTCCTACTATTCTTACATTCTTTTCCTCCAGTCTTGTTTAGAAGCTCTCTTTCCTGAGAGCAGTCTTCTCTCCATTAATGTCGTATTCCGTCAAATAGTACTTCTACTAGTAACTCTGAGAGCATTTAGACGGTAGGAGTGGAGATGAGTATTGAAGTAAGGACATACTTTGCTAAAAGGAATTATTACAGAATGCTAACTGCAATTAAAAGGTGCTGTAAACCCAAATTGGGCAGCCCTGGCATTCAAATAAAATCCTACTATCTTTAAGTGAAAGGGTAACTTAGAAATTATCTGTTCAACCAAGAAAGGGAGAATCCCCTAAGGGGGGTTCCTATATTACTGTTTATTGTATGGGCAGGATTCCATGCACTGCAACTGAACAGGTAATGTTTGCAGAGAAGAGAAAATAACCAGTAGTCATTAAGCACTTAGAGTTTAGAAATTAAACATGCCACACCATGATGGGAATGGAAACAGTGAGTGACATATATTACAAACACCTAGCCATTTTCTTTCCTTAGAATATGCCTGCTATTATGTAATACTGAAAAGACAAAAATGGCAAAGAGGGAAATGCCATTTTTCAAGAGTATTTATCACTGGAAAGCACTCCCCATGGCTCCCGTCATTATCAACTTTTTAAAATAAATAGTGGCTTGCAGTATTGACTTGGCACAATAGGATTGACAGAGAAAATGCAGTGTTTTGGATGTCTGGAGCCGTGGACAAGAGCAGAACCCATCTGCACATGTTAGAAAATATTAACCACCACCCACTCTGCCCACTGGCACCCCCTCCTGCACATTGCTGAAACTTAGCCTTGCCTTCTATGCACATGGATACATGGGTCCAAATACTTGAACACGGAGACTTTCAATTGACTTTCGAGATCATAACCTATAAGTATATGGACAACCCACCATAAAAATGAAAGGGATTTATTTGCTAGTGGAGAATGGTAGGTATTAGAACAAAAATTAGAGTAGATCAGAAAGAACTGTGGTTCTTTTCATTTCTCTCTCTCTCTCTCTCTCTCTCTCTCTCTCTCTCATCGCATCTTGCAAGGAACAGAAATTCTAAATGTGAAAACAATTTTGGAAGCTTTACAGGAAAAATTTAGATTCACTTAAACAAAGAAAAGTTTCAACTCTATCTACAAAAAAATTGTAGTAAAGATTCTAGATGCGGGATGTAAAACTTCAATTTCTATAATTTGTAAAGTACTGGTTAATTTATTTATAAATGCCTAGTTTAAATAGACCAATTTAATGGCTATATTAATGTTATGCTTAATAATTACTCTTTCATAATCTAAAATCCATGTGTCGTCCAGGAAATTCTAGAGCCTCAGCAGCCCAACTTACTTCCACTAACTTTCACCAGCCAATTAACTTTTACTTTCTCGGTATTTCTGTAATTTATTTACGATGCTAATTTAGCACTTGTCACATATTATTACTAATCATAGATGTATTAGTTTTCCCATGGATTCTGAGTACATTTGATATCAGATTGTCTGTATCTCATTTAGATACGTAACTAACACAAGACCTGGCTTATAGGACTTTTCTCAACAAAATTTTTTGTTGATGTCCTCTACTTCATCCTAGCAAAAGTCCATCTTGTTTATACTTTTATTGTCCTCCAAATCTTTCCCTTGAAATATTTTTGAATATCAAGTAGTTGGGCAGAAAAGGACTATGTACAGGACTTAAAAATCATAATTAGTAGCTACATTACTATTTTTTAGACGTGATTTTTAAACAATTATTGAATCTGTGTAGGTCTCCTTTTCCTCATTTATGACCTGGGTATAATGATGCTAATTGTATATTTTTCTGTGAGAATTAGCAATATGTTATATATAAATGTACTGTATTGGATAAAAAAGCCCTACACTAAATAAAACATTTTTATTTATCTTGTTGCTATATGAGATAACCTACTCAATTCTGATAGCCCTGTTACATATTTTTCCAGTCATTTAAATAATATTTTCTCTTCTAAAACTGTGTACTTTCTGATGTTCATATAGAAATAGGACACAGTCAGAAAACCAGGACCGCAAAGCTCATGTTAATATGTTCTCATCAAAATATTCGCTATTTTGATTAATTTAAATTAATTTGCAAACTAAAATATTTCTCAAATTACTGATCAAAAGTTTATCACAATTTATTTAAGAATGAATATGTATATTTTTATACATGTATGTTGATTCGTGTGTACGTTTATGACTAGAGTCTCTAGGACTATTTTCATACTACAGGCAAAATTAAGTGAAAAATAGGACAATATTATGGTCCAAAAAGTCAGTACTATTTATCTTCTTTTTTTCATTAAAATGCCAAGGACAGGAAAGTTGTTTCAACCCCGATTCCAAGTTCCCAATTTTGAATCCCATTTAAATACCTACATCTAAAAACTGTGCATTAAAGCACATTCTGCATAGAGGCAAACACACATTCTCTTTCCATGTGGACTTTACTATTCTGAAACATACACATTTGGAAATAAATGGAAAATATCTTCAGTTCTTTGAACTGTGGCAGCTTACTCCATTTTTTTTCATGTCCTATAAATGAATCCCATTAAACTGCTGAAACGGTATACAGTATTTACATGCATTTAAATTCACTATAAATATTTACAGAACTTTAAGATGAATGCCAGTAATATAAGCTAAATATGTCTGACCACAATTACTTTTCATGAGCAGATGGGTTTTGCCAAATGGCATTTTTTTTCAAAACTAAGTATTTTGGAATTCTGTTCGGATGACAGCAATATGTAGGTAATCACACACTACAACTGTTCACATAAAGTTGAAGGAAACTATCGATTTTTAAAGAGATTCATTGTTAGGTATCTAGGCCTTATGCTGCTTGATGTGTGTTCTTTAGTATGTATGATTTTTTTTTTTTTTTTTAAGGGGAGAAGAAAGAACCATGAGGAGTAATAGAACTGTGAAATAAGAGGCAGGTGGCGAAATAAGGTTAAGTGGAAGATTCTGTGGGGAGAACTGGAAGATGGGTGATTCAAATGCTACTTTTCGCAGTACCTTCTGGAAAATAAACTGCTTCCAATAGTTTATAGAAATTACTTTAATTGCAATGAATTTTTCTAGCAGTGACACGGGTGAATTTTTAAAGCTTCGACTATGATATGGTTATCAATATATCTCCAATACAGGGCCTGGAGTGTCTCCTAGTTGGGTCAGTCTATACTGGTAACAGAACACAATGTCAAGTGTCTCCGTATCACAAAAACAATGAGGTTTGTCATCATTGCCATGCTTTTAGGAACATCACTTTTTTGAATGGCCTTTTCACTATGTAATCTGTGACCTACATAGAAAATATGCTCTTTTGAAGACCATAGTCCTATTTACATTTTGACTATGAGTCAACTCAACATGCTAAATCAGAAGTAAATTGCAGAATTATGTTGCATAGACATTTACCAAGTCTGTAAGGAAGAATGAAGACAAAATTATGAAGAATAACTAATAAAAAAGTTTGTTGTTTGTTTAATTTATGATTCTTTGCACACAGAGTTTGGGAAAGCACACACACATACATTTGTTTACCTGCATGTTTTATATTCAATATCTGGTCACTTAAGGAGTTGGGAGAGTTTTTCACTTAACTGACCACAGGAGTTCTATATTCTCATTCTTTGTCCAGCACTAATTAAATATATGACCTTGGAAAATCCATACTGAACATCTGGGCCAGAGATTCCTGATCTTAATAACTGGAAATACACCTAGGGTATTTCTGGGGTCCTGTCCAGTTTAATGATGTTCTTAGTTACTTGAGATTATAAAGATCTATAATTAAGGGGAGAACTAAAGGCGTTTCCTGAGTGCTAGACTTCCTGGTATACCAAGAAATGTTCTATATATTTTAGAAGACAGATAAGCTTACTATTTAGTTCTCAGAACAAAACACTGTACTTTGCACATTATAAGCACTTAGTAAATATTTATGAAATGAATAAAACATCTATATCATAACAGATATAATGACGGTATCTCTGTGTAATAGATATTTGCTAATTTGAACACTGAATGATGGGTTTAGAACATATCAAAGAGCCTATATTGTGTTTTTAATAAAAGATCTAAAATGAACATATAAGTTGTAATATAATACATTAATGACTTTGTAGAAAACAGTATTTTCTAGAGAATATTTAAAAATTAAAAAAAATAGTCATTTCACATGAGGTAAATTAGTAGCGAATAAAATAAGGAAAGTGGCAAGTAGCCTGTAGAAATATTTGAACAAATACATTTGGCCATCTTTCCTACCACCAAATAAATATTTGTTTTTCTTCATTAATAGAAATTATCAGTTTCCAATCATATGCTACTGAAACAATTACATAGGTTATTATACTTCAAGAAATAACTTTTACTCTTAAGATAGTTGTTTTATTTGGTATTTTTGTTTCACTATCATGGTTATAGTCTCAATAAAAACAGATCCAGAAGTTCACAAATGAATTTAGTGCATTTATATTTTACTGATGATCAGAAAATCAAAGAATTGAAGTGCTTAAAAGAAACTTGCAAAGTCTCTCAATTTTTTACTTAAGATAAAGAAACTAGTGCCCTTCAAAGTTTGTTTTTCCAAGGTGGCAGAATTAGTTCATGGCAGAAAATGGTCCAACTTTTGACACTGTTGTGCCAATGCTTCTTTATTTTTCATGACCGTGTTGGGTGCCTACCACTAGCCATTCAGAACACACTAATGCACAAAGAGCCCAAATATTTCTGCCCTGGAGGACTTTCTATTTTAGGGGGAAGAAACAAATAATGAGCAAATGAATTTATAAGTAAAGACAAGTTAATTCATTGGGCATGTTAGAAAGTGATAGAAGCTGTGGAGGAAAACATACAGCATGGTCAGGCACTCTGGGAGGTGAAATAAGCAAAGGAGGGAGATTTTGAATTGCATGTCCTGGTTAGTCTCATTTAGAAAGTGACACAACGCAAGTGCGTGGCACAGGTGAGGATGTTCGCTGTAGAAATCTAGGGAGGAAGCTTTCCATGTAAAAGGAATAGCTCAGAAAAAGTCCCTACACCCTACAGCAAGAGTTTGGTTGATGTGTTCCAGAAGGTCACATGGCTGGAGAGAAGGAGAGAAAGCAATGAGAAGATGAGCCGAGAGAATCAGGGCAGGACAGGCCATTTAGGACATAACAGGCATTGAAAAAGCTTGAGCTTTTACTCGAGGAGCATGAGAAGCCATTGCAGGCTTTTGAGCACAAGATGAACTTGATATGACTTATGGTTTAAGACAGGAATTGAAAAACATTTTCTGTAAACAGCTAGATAGTAAATGTTTAGGCTTTGTGTTCCATGTGGTCTCTGTTGGAACTACTCACTGGTACAGGAAAGCAGCTATAAACCAGTGTAAAGAAATGAATATAGCTGTGTTCCAATAAAACTTTATTTACAAAAACAGACATCAGGGCAATTTTGGCCCATCAAAGTGGTAGTTTGGCTGGGAGATGTAACATTCTTTCTTCTTTTCCATTTCCAAAAAAGGAAGCTTTCAGAGAGCAAAAGCCTTTTCCTCCAACTACATAAATGATCTACTTGTGAAATCTAATGTGACACTTCCAATGTTACCTGCTCCTCACTCTCTGACCTACGAACACTTTTCAATACTATAGCATTCGCCGATGCTTTAAAAAATTTTTTTTAAACAGTGCTGAATTACATTATTAAATTTATTTTTATTATTGAGGTATAACTGACACACAAAATATATTAGTATCAGGTGTACAACATAATGATTCAATATTTGTATATATTGTGGAATGATCACACAGTTAGTCTAGTTAGCATCCAGCACCATAAGTTGTTACAGAACTTTTTTTTCTTGTGATGAGAACTTTTAAGATTTACAGCAATGCTTTTATTAGGTTGGTGCAAAAGTAATGGTGGTTTTTGCAATTATTTTCAACCTTTTAAACCACAATTACTTTTGCACCAACCTAATAGATGATTGATTTTTAAATGCAAACCACAGTAGCAAATATACAGTATTTTGAAGGGTGACACTATGATAATAATTCCAATTTGGAACAATGAGTATTTAAGATAGTTTAAAATTAAGATGATAAAAATATTAAATTATACAAAAACATTAATTACAACTTTTTATTTTCACAATAAAAATTATTGATTTTTTTCTGATTAGATAAATGACACATGCTCATTTTAAAAGAAAACTCCAAAAATACATAGACACATACAAGGAAATACATTTTCCTGAATCTCTATAATCATTTTAAAAGCAATATTAACATTGGCAATTTTTATGTATATGTCTATGTGTAGACATATATTTATTTTCTTAGGTTGATATATCACACATGAAGATTTTTATGTTTTCTTTTACTATTCCTACTACTTTTTTGTTGCCATCATCTTCTTTGCCTTATTATTACTTTTTCTCTGTGATCGTTTTTTCTTTTTTTTAAATATTTCAATACCTTATATCATTTCAATTAACCATATTTGGCAATTATAATAGAAGCCCAAACTTACCAATATAGAAACAATAATACAGGAAATGTTATTATGCTTTCTCACTGAATTAAAAAACTGATTAGTTGAAAAAATAACTAAGGAGAGGATATCTTAATGGGCTGAGTAATGAAATAGCCAGTTTGCTGTCATTCAGAGATTGAATAATCTTTCAGTTTTGTAGGGCAGTTCCACAAATCCTATGAAGATCCAGAGCCCTTTCAAGTTTTGATTCTCTTTTGCTGACTATGCACCCCGTACAGTCAGCTTCTTATTAGTCCTGACTCATAGTTTCTACTCATACTGCAACCAAGTAAGCGCCTGGTAATTTAACCTTACTAATAGGAAAGGTGTATTAAATTGGAATGTGAACTAGCTTAAAAGTTAAATTTGGATGACCTATGAAAAGAGCTGATTAAGCATGTCAATCGTAATAGTTTTTAAATTGGAAGGTAGAGTTAGACAAATTTAAAAACAATAGACTGTGCATGTGTGCATATGTGTGTGTTGCTAAAAAATGAAAGTAGTGCTCCAAGGAAATAGGTACTGCTATTATTCCAGTTTTACATTCAGCATCCTGAACCCCAATAACCCACACCAGAAGCTTCACCTCTTGCCATAGCTCTTATAAGTAAATACTAACTCTCGGTGTTTTTATAAAAATTAAAATTAATCTTACTTCAGACACTTGGGTATGTAAAGATTCACTTCTGCCATGTAACACCTTTAGTAATGCTTTAAATCTCTCATCCGTAAATAATAAGTAACTTCTAACCTATGTGGATATTGTAAAATGATGGAGATGGGGTATAAAGGACAGAGTCAGGGCCTCTTACTTACGAGGGAGTGAATGAAGAGTAACTCTTTTTGGTATGCTGCTATAGGAGCTAGGTAAAATTTTATAACAACAACAACAAAAACATAGTCTTTTTGTCTCTTTTTTTTTTTAAATTATCCTTAAGGTAAGCAAGTGAAAGTTAGACTGAGAAATAATTGCCGTGAATGTGGGATTGGTTATCTACTCCTCATTCTCTGACCTACAAAGCCTTCTCCCCATCTTTCATCCCAGTTTTCCAATTTCTTGCTTACTCATGGATGGCCAAGTCAGAGACCTAGCCAGCATCAATTAGGAGGTGAGATGTCTGCCATTGATGGAGGTTTCATTCTTAAATTTCAGCATAAAAGGATGGTAAAATGCCCAATTTTGTCTCTAAAACTGGCAGTTAAGGAGATGTATTTCTTCCATCTTGATCCAGAAAAATGATTTTCCCATACCAATATGTATTATTATGTAAAAAGATAGATACTGTTTAGTCCTTGACTTTCATCCTAAACCATATAATCTGCATTTGTTCATGTGTATTGATGTCTTCCTAATGATAAATGGCATATTAACCTAATATACAATTTTTTTGAAAACTAAAATTATGTCTGTGCTATTTAGCCAATAATGCTATGCACGAAAAAGAAATCATTAAAAAAAATCAAAGCCCTTTATTAAATAATAAAGGCTCTTTTAGTAACATGAATGATCAACCTATTTGCTTATATATTCTAATTTTATGAATTACTTTGAATAATGTAACTGTACATGTTTCAAAATGCAAAAATGTTTGAGGTATTGAGGCAATCTATAAGACCAGTTTAGTATATTTCTTTTGTCTTACAATTAAATGCTTTCAAATTCACGAGATTATATCCCTTAAAAATGTTTAAGTTTTATTTCTGAAAGAGAATAAAAATAAATAAACAATCTTAAAATAAGAGAAAATTGACACTTTATGAAGCTCTACTGTACATTTTCGGAAGTTAGCCTCAACTTAATGTAGCACCACGGAAAGAAGAACCTGATACATGGTAGTGTGAGGAAGGAAATAATTACATGATGTGTTTTCTGAGTATTAGAGGGATTTTTCTAGGTAGCATCCAAACCCAGAGTACCTTTTCAAACTTCTTCCATCATTTCTGTAACTCATAAAATAATACATTTTGTAGCATATATTTTCAGTGCTGGAATGAAATCCCTGTATTTGCAGAGACCCATCATTAGCAAAATAAAAACCATTAAAATGAAAATTGGTACCTTTTTAAAGACTGATCATTGAGCAATTATAGAGAAAGAATAAGAAAGCAAGGGAAGAAGTGAGGGAGATCAAAAGAGGATGATCATTTTTTTTGCATTTATTTATTTTGAATTAAAAATGTAATCTAACATGAATGAATGTGAATTAATTTGGAACCATTATTGATCAGAGTCAGAGTAGCATATCAGCAGAGGTTTCTGATCCAAAAAGTTACTGTTAAATTGTCGTCTGAATTAAGGCCATCTATAGTACTCATCTTCACCATCTTCCTCACCCTCCCCTCTGCCATCATTCCCACCATACTGACCCTTCCTTTCCTCCACCACTGCCACTACCGCCACTTCCACCTCACTTGAAAATTTTAAAAAAGGAAAGTTTTCATACAGAACAAGTTTTTAAACTTCTTATGGATCAATAGGTTTTAACAATGTTCGATAAGAAAGAAAATGTTTGGAAAATCTCACTCAATTTTCGTCATGTGCATGTGTGTATACAGTAGTTCCCTCTCATCCATGGTTTTTCTTTCCCCAGTTTCAATTACCCATGGTCAACCACAATTGGAAAATATGACATGGAAAATTACAGAAACAAACAATTCATAAGTTTTAAGTTGCGCACCACTCTGAGTAGCGTGATGAAATCTCACATCGTCCCTCTCTGTCCTGCCCAGGGTATGAATCATCCAATTGTCCAATATATCTACACTGTATGGCCATCTGCCTTTTAGTCACTTAGTAGCCATCTTGCTTTTCAGTTTGGTTATCAGAGCAAGACCATATTAACATAACTTTTATTACAGTATATTGTTACAATTGTTCTATTTTATTGTTGTTGTTAATCTCTTACTGTGCCAAATATATAAGCTTTATCATAGGTCTGTATGTACAGGAAAACACTAGTATATATAGGGTTTGATATTATCCATGGTTTCATAATATGGTAATGATCAAATTAATCAAGGAAAATTGTAACCTTAAAAGGTACTGTTTCTGTTTGACTGAAAAAATTACATTATATCAAAGTTTAAACAAACCCAATGGATTCATAATTAACTTGGTGACCCCAACATCAATATTTCATATATTTTAAAGTAAGTACACATTAATTGAATTAATGATTTTTGCCTCCCTTGTTTTTTTTTAGTACAATAATAGTTAAGTCTGTCTGTAACTGCCAGGTAACTTAATTGAAAACTGCTTATTTTGAAAATTGTCTTATTTATAGTCTTGCTTTGTTCCTTAATAACAAGATTTTATTCCCTTTGCCCGTTTGTGTACTTAAAAACCGCAAGGAAAGAATTTTGCAGAGCACAGAATTTCTATTATGCTTTAAGGTTTAGACTTTGTTTAGAAAATCTGAAGAATTTATTTATTTTCTGAGACTTTAATCTTTTTGATAAGTAAAGTTCATGGAAAACCATGTAATTGGTATAGAAGTTTTCCCTTGAATTGAATCACTTAATCCTTTTGTACTAGACTACTTTTGCATCTTGCCTGGAGTAAATTAGTTTCTTTAGGTTAAAAAAAAAATCCAGGAATTATATTTTTCAATTTGAATTTCACTTAATATCAAAGTGGTTATAATTAATTCTTTTTTTCTGATGATCTGAGAAGCTGTAATAAGAAATTACAAATAACATATCAAAGAAATTTCATAAAGTATACCTGATAAAAACATTTCAAGTGTGAGGTACTTTCTTTTTTCACACTAAATCTGATTTTATAATACATAAAAGGCATACAATTAGTGCCACCTAGTGCATTAACCCATCATGCTAGCAATCTTATCAATTCATCACATGCCTTGCTTCTCAGAAGGTATTTTGTAAAGTCATACAATTTCTCAAGATCATTTAATTTGAGTTAATATTAAACAGTTGATTTAATTTTAGTTAAACACTAATCTATTTACATGTTACAGTTCTTAAAGAAAGTTCAAAATTCAGATCATTATTTTCTTATCATTATTTTAATTGAATAGAATTTTCATCGAACATTATGTGAGCATGACCTACACATTTACTCTGTGCATAAAACAGAAGAAATCACTGCTTTAAAAATATAATTTGCTACAACTGGTAAATTCAGCAATTGCCGGTGCTAAGTTGGTAATTATATCTTAACGGAAGTTCTTGTATGCAGATATTTCCCTTGGTTTAAAACAAAATATGAATATTTCTGAGGTCAACATAAGAGATTTTTCTTCATTAGACCCTCATATGATGAGTTTGAGAAAAAACAAGAATGATAAAATTCCATATACTGTACTTAAATTAGCCGTGGGCTTTCCCACGGATCTTGTCTATTTAGTTCAAGAAACTCTTTCGTGCATTGAAAGCCTGAGAAAATTTTGAGTCAGAAAATATGATGACTTGAAAAAAAATCAAGTTGAATAATAACAGTAACTAAGTACACAGAGACATCCCCCCATGAAGGTTAGTCACAGAGAAAATTCAGTTTCAGCTGTATTTCATCTGATAAGTAATCTAACCTCCGGGCAAATGGTAAACTTGCAAATGGGTGGGCACTCCACATATGCCTTATTTCCTTTCTCACCACTTTTTTGGCTTTCTGCCCTTCCATGTTCTCTTTCCCTTCTTTTTCAACGATTGCTCCCTATCTTTTTATTTCCTTTCCTCTGACTTGTAGCAATGTCAAACCGAGGAAGGCTGGAAAGTTGGAAGCAATAATGTCACTGACCGGGTGGCCTGCTGCCACTTACATTCAGTGTCTGATAAGTTAAAACAAAAACAAAACAAAAACAACTACGCCATTAGAATTACTCAGAATGTTCCATTGGCTCTTGATGCAAATCAAACTATTCCTCCTATTTTTTTGGCCTTGATTTCCAGTTTCAACTTAGATTATACTGCCAACTAATCTGGATGTGGAATTAGCCAACAGATAGCCTGTTAGCCATAATATAAACCCAGATTCACTCATTTGTTCAGTAAGTACTTATATGATGTGATGGGCACTATTGTAGTCACTGGAGCCACTGGGATATAGGGGGAAAAATGATGAGGTTTCTGTTCTCGAGAAGCTTACAAGAAGCAGATAATAAAACATAAATAAGTAGAGAATATATGATAGTGGCAAGTACTATGAAGAAAAATGTAACAAAGTGATTAGAATGAGGCAATTTTAGAAGGGTACAGCCCTCTTTGACTCGAAAACAAGTGATTCAGACAGAAGAAAGTGCTCCATAAAGAGGAAACAGCTGAGTGCAAAGGCTTTAAGAATATTCTGGAGGAGGGAGGACAGGACAGGAGAATACTGAAAGGCATAAATCTGTGGAGGTATAGCAGTCAATAGGTATTTAGATAATATGGGACCTTGGACCATGCAACAAATTTGTATATAAGTCTGCATGCAATGAAATATCAAGGGTTTGAAGCAGCAGAATCTCAAGTTATGGTTAAAGTTTCAAAAAACTAGGTGCTGAAATGGATTATAGAAGATAAGTGGAGAGATCAATTAAAAAAAAACAATTGCAATAGTTTGCATAGAAAATAAAATATTAAGGTTCTATTATTTGTGATCAATTAATTGGGGACTTATTTGTAGAAAATAAGAAATAATTATTATTAGCATCACCATTCCTTGTCTATGATTTTATCTATTTATACACACACATATTTAAAATATTCTAATAATGCCATTGTATATATGTCATATTATGATCTACAATAAGAAATACATATTTGGTCTTCCTCTCATTTCTGACACAGAGCTCCTAAAACCCTTAGAATTTCTTAAGTGAAGAGAACTATTTTTCATTATGTTAATGAAGTGACTTTTGAACCTCACCTGAAGATAGGGGTGCTGATTGCAAGTAGAACCAACCATGCGATTAGAAGGTTAGAACTTTCAGCCCTTCCCTGGGACCTCTGGGGAGAGGGAAGAGGAATGGGGCTGAAGGATGAATCAATTGCTAGTGGCCAATGATTTAATCAACATGTAATGAAGTCTCCATAAAAACCCAGATGGACGGGAGGGATCCCGAAAGCTTCTGGGTTGCTGAACACATGCAGATATGGGGAGAGTGGCACACAAGGAGAGGGCATGGAAGGTCTGCACCCTTTCCCCACACCTTGCCCAATGCATCTCTTCTATCATGCTGTTTCTGAGTTACATCCCTTTATATTGAATCAGTGATCGAGTAAATAAAATGTTCTTTGAGTTCTGTGAGCCATTCTAGCAAATTTATTGAATCCAAAGGCATGCAGGGGGTTATGGAGGGGGACAGTACATGGGAACCTCTGATTTATAGCCAGTTGATCAGAAGTTGTAGGGAACATGGGGCTCTACTACTTGTGATTGGCATCTGAAGTTGGGGCGGGAGGCAGTCTTGCGGTATTGGGCCTTTAACCTGTGGGATCTGACATTATCTCCAGGTAGACAGTGTCAGAATAAAGTTAGGTTTTTGAATCTCACAGCAAAAGCAAAAGCAACAAAAGCAGCAACAAACAAGTGAAACTACTCCAAGCTAAAAAGCTTCTGCACAGCAAAGGAAACTATCAACAAAATGAAAGGCTACCCAATGATTGTAAGAAAATATCTGCAAATTGGATCTCTGGTAAGGGGCTAATATTCAACATGTATAAAGAACACATATAACTCAATAGCAAAAAAAATCTGAATAGACAGTTTTCCAAAGAAGACATACAGATGCCCATATGGTTCATGAAAAGATGCTCAAAAATCACTAATCATCAGGGAAATGCATATCAAAACCACAATGAGGTAGCACCTCACACGTGTCAGAATGGCTATGAGCAAAAAGATTGGAAATAACAAGTGTTGGCAAGCGTGTGGAGAAAAGGGAACCTTTATGCAATATTGGTGGGAATGTAAACTGGTGCGGCCACTATGGAAAACAGTGAGAAGGTTCCTCAAAAAATTAAAAATAGAATTACCATATGATGCTGCAATTCTACTTCTGGGTATTTATTCTAAGAAAATAAAAACACTAATTTGAAGAGATATATACATTCCATGTTCACTGCAGCATTATTTACAATAGCCAAGATATGGAAACAACCTAAGTGTTCATCAATGGATCAATGAATAAAGAAAATGTGATATATATATTTTATGTGATATAATATTCAATGAAATATTATTCGGCCATAAAAAGGAATGAAATTTTGCCATTTGTGACATGAATAGACCTCAAGGGTATTATGCTAAGTGAAATAAATCAGACAGAGAAAGACAAATCCATAGGATTTTACTTACATGTGGCGCATATACATAAAACTAAGCTCATAGATACAGAGAACATATCGGTGGGTGGGAGAACTGAGTAAACTGTTTTTTTTAGTTTAAATAAATTGGAGTTTAAAAAAGAAAAGAAATAATTTATCTCATTGAGATCAAAAACACAAAAAAGCACTGGTACTCCTATTGACAGGTTCAAACCTTTCCATTTTCCCTATTACCTGTTGTCCCACTCTAACTCAAGAGCAACAGATTTTCACAGCAATGCATGAAAATTTCTCACTTGCTCAGAGATTTATACACATTAGAAAAAAAGATGAATATGTGAGGGAAACAAGAATGTGGACAGAGATATTTTTGAAATATAAAATATTACGGGTATTTGACTATAATACAACAAAATAGTAGGAATCATTATTTGATTTCTCTCTTTTTCTCTCCCTATCCTCCCTCTTTTCACATTTTTGCTGATAATATCTTGCTGCTATTAAGTATATTAATTGCCCATATATTTATGCCTAGCTCATTTCTCCCTAGACTTTCCTTACTTTTCCTTTTTTCCAAATATCTGTTTTAAATGATTCATTAGCAGCATTAACATTAAATAAACAACCTAACCTTTAAGACCCACTGAATAGGAATCAGTGGACTATTGTTCTTTGAGAAAATGCAGAGGCTTGAAATAAATAATTATGAGGGCTAGGAGTGGGCGGGATGCATTTTCTTCCAGAATAAAAATATTTCCCCCCAAAAATCCCTAAAAATAAGGTAGCATAATTTAGTTAACTCCCTCTATAGTGTAATTCTCTCCTACAGACAGTAAGAGAAGAACTTCTTTTGCCAAAGACTAAGCACATACTGTGTAAATATTTTCATATTATCAATTTATGTAACACTTCACAACCCATTTCCCTACCCATACACCAGCTCACATTTACCAGAAAGATTTCCTGGGTAGCAAAAGGTTAATGTTTTTCATGTCTATGTGCGTGCATTCTGTGGTTTTACTCTTTATTAAATGTTGTTCTGGCCCTTCACACAGAAGCAGCATATTTTATCAGCACTGTTCAACTTTGACTAGAATATCAATGGCCAGTGAGTCATTCCAGGATTATTATTTCTTAAGTTCACAAAGCTGTGAAAAGAAACATCAGCTGTAAGACTGTGATCTCAAGGTTGGTGTCAGCTGGGTCTTTTCACAGCATTCTTGTATGGTGTATGCATAGCCAGGGTATTATTAGTGAGAAAACATGAATTTGGGTCTTCTCTCCAAGACAAAATAATATTCCAGTGTCCAGTCCCCCAAACTCCAAAAAGATGCTCAAAAAAGAGAAACTAACAAAAGAATCTCACCTAAATAAACACTCAACCTTACAAGTCTCTCACACAAAGGCACACTAAGTATCATCATTAAAAAGATAACTCCTCCTAACTTCACTAATGATTAATGTTATAATTTTTATTTTGGAATTTTCCCGAACACCTTTTCTAAAAAAGACTAACTAGAAAGAACAAAGAACAATGTACATATTTTAACACAACATTGAAGGACTAAATTAAGGACAACTATGACCAGAGTCAGTACAATAAAAAACACCAGAGAACATATTATCAGGATTTGGGGGTGTATTCTTTGGATGTTACTTCCACTCATTGTAGAAGTTACCTACCAAGTGTTGTGTGTTGGAAAGAATGCTATCTAGGCATTGACAGGTAGAGAATAAAATGTACTTAGTCTCTTCTCACTTGGAGCTTTCAAATTATAGGTGCCATGAAAGAAGAAGACTGAGCTTTAAGGATATGTGTAAAATTGAATGATCCAACCATCTCTGAAGGTTGACCAATAACTAATCAGACAAAGAATTGTGGGAAAAGTTTTCTAAGCATAGAGAATTTCAGGAACTGAAAGAAAGCCAGCTGTGTTCAGAACTCAGAAAGAACACTATCTTTTTTTCCATAAAAGCATAAATTGAGAGGCAAATTCTCAATGTCTTTTTCTATAAATGGCAATTAATTCTAAGTATTATATTTGATTTGCTTCATGCAATATCTTCGAATTAAGCGGTAATTTGACTCATATTTATTTAGATATTGTCAATTTTCCAACTTGAACTAGTACCTCAGATCCTCATTTCACAAACAATACATTTTCTTTCCCAAATTATTACCTACTCTCTTTCTATGAGCTCCTTTCCCTCAGCTTCCAAGTACTAGCAAATCTTCTCCCAAAACAAGACAGAAAAAAACAAACCATTTTCCCACCATTTTTATAACACTTCTAACAATCCACTGGTATCACTATGATCTTAATCAACCACATTTGTTGTAAGAGTTGACTACTGATGCTATGTCTGCTTCCTGACCTCCCTTTGGGGATTGTTTCAGGACACTATAATGTGGATTCCCATCAAAGCAGTTCTCTGAAACTTCTTTTGCAAAGCGCACCAATGATTCGTTAACAAATCTAGTAATGACGTTTTGGCCCTTAATTTACTTGATTTCACATTCTACAAGTCCAATGGGCTCTGAAGTTCTGGAAATGTCAGCTGGGGGCCCAAGGAACTTCCCTGAAAGACTGAGATCCTGGAGCTGGGAAGGTTATGGACAACACAATTAGGAAGCCTAGACCAAACAATGAAGATAGTCCCATTGAAAATTCAACTTAAAATGGCTTGTTAGAGAAGTCTATATCAGATATTTGGTGACAAGCCAGAAAGTAAAGACCCTAAGATTAATGAAACCAAACAGAAACAAAACAAAACAAAACAAAGACAAGTTCAGATTGGAAAAGTCTCAGAGATTTGCTCAATTGGATCTAAGTTTAAAAAACCACATATCCTTACCGGTGAGGGAAAATTTGATTCTTGAGGTCACAGAGGTTTCAGAAATGTCCTTCTTGAAAATCTCCTTCACCTTAAGGGGCACTACTGCCCTGGTTTTCTTCCCATCAACTAACCATTCTTAGCCTCCTTACTTCATCCCTTAAACATCCTTGTACTATAAGATGCAGTTCTTGGCCATTTCTCTTTGTACTCAGTATTGTATCCCTGTGCTTCAATTGTTGTTTCTTTGTTTTGACTTTTAGTTCTAATCTCTAATCCATTCCTGTTCAGACTCAAGTTACATAAGTTCACATGTACGTGTACTGTTTCCTCAACACTGAAGCCATCATCTCAGATCATCCTTCCACCTCTCCCTTCTCATATGTTTTTCATCTGCATGTATGTCATTACCCTGCTGAACCAATACAAAATGTGGGCCATATCCAGGACACATAATTTTTTCTCAAATATGACACCAAAGCAACCAAATTTCCATTCTGTGTCTCATAATAATCTTCAGTGACATAATGCAGGCCTCTACCACCTGACTGAGTGTTTCTATTTCCTCTTCTTCTACATAAGTACATCCAAATGAGGACACTTTGGATGGCAACAGACATCAATTGGGAGTGTGCTAGACCAACTGTGTATGTGCAATCACCCCACGGATGATTTCTTTGCTAAAAAAATGCTCAGTTCCCATAGTACTCAACCTCTTAATATCATTTGAAACAATTGTACACTCACATACTTGTATTCTTGACACATTTTCTTCACTTGGATTCTAAGACATCTCATTTTCCTAGTTTTTCTTCTACCTTACTGATTACTTAACTGCTTCCTTCTTTTTTTTTCTCAGAGTTCTCAGTCCTTGGATCTTTTCTCCCCTCACTCTTCACTCACTTCTGTGACAATCTTGTCCAGTTCTGTGACTTTAAATAGCATCTATATTCTCAAATCTTTGTCTCCAAACCAGATCTCTCCTCCAAACTCAGGTCTCAGTGTTTCCATATGGATCCCTAAGATGCACATTAAACTCAACATTTCCCGAACTGAACTTGCATTCTTCCTTTCCAAAGAGGTTTCATCCAGCCTTCCTGTATCAAATGATGAAAACTCCATCTTCCCAGTAGTTCACAGCAAAAGCCTTGGAAACATCTCCAGCACCTCTCTTGCTCCCATCTTCTCATCCAGTCTATCAGGAGGTCACATTGACTTTATGTTCAGAATACATCCACCATCGTACCACTTCTTACCACCTTCCCTCACTGCTACTATCTGGTCTGCCTACCATCATGTCTTCCCTGGATTACTGCAATATTCTCCTAACCCGCCTCCCTGCTTGCAACCCCCCACCTCTTACACTTTAATTTCAACAGAGCTCCCAGAATGATGCTTTCAAAGTATAAACAAGATTATGTCCCTTTTCTGCTCAAAATACTGCACAGCAGGCCCGTTCACTCAGAATAAAAGGCAAAGGCTTGTTGATGGTCTAGCTGCTCTTACAGGATCCCTTTAACTCTCTGACTTCATCTCCTATTACTCTGTCCCTGTTTCATTCCTGTTCAGCCATGCAAACCTCCTTCCTATTTCTCTAACATGTGAAGCATGTGATAGTCTTATGACCACCATAGTAGGTATTCTATTCTCCCAAGCTATCTGAATTTCAAACTCTTTCATATCTTTCAGGTGCTTTTTCAAATTGTTATTTTCAATGAGACTAAATTTGAGTCTCTTCTTTAAACCTGGAACCTGCCCTCTATTTCCAGAACTTAAAATCTCTTTACTCTGCACTGTATTTTGTTCATTGTAATTATTTCCTTCTAACATATACTGTACTTGTTTGTTATATCCTGTCTTCCCTTGCTTGAACGTAAGCTTCATAAGTGAGAAATCTTTGTAAATTTTGTTTACAGATATATTATTGCCTGGCACAGCAGAATCCTTGCCTCTAATAAAATTCTACCATCATCCAATCAATTCTTCCCACATCTACCAGAGTGATATTCCCAAAGATAAATACTAACAGACTTAAATAGAACAAGGCTTTGATTATAGCTACCTCTTGGTTTCAGAATAAATTATCTGATGACTTTCAAATTATTTTCTTAAGCCAAAGAGCTGACACCATTTTATTGTTCTAAAAGTCTATTGCCCTAGAATTTGAAAAATGGCCACCTATTAAACAGAGAAGTAACGTTCGACTGACTCAGAGAAACCATTTTGTGCTACAGAGTTTAAATTTTATCATTCTTCTTATGGCACATTAAAAAAGCGGGGGAGGAAATCTTCTTTTTTCCATTTTAGTATTCTGCTTATCTGAATACTAAACAAACCATCTAGGGATAGTACTTTAAATAGGAAAATATATTTCAAATGTGAAGTAAGTAGCCATTTTCAGTAAATTCTGAATAGTCTGGGTTCTTTTTCCTTACCTAAAAAATTAACACACTACACTTTTAGATTACTCATGTAAACATTCAGTTGACTTTAGAAGTAGGGGAACTTTTACAGAACTTGACATAAGACGGACTTATATTTCAGCTACATTACCAATCAAAGCGTGACCTTGAATATGTCACATTTTTCTTCTTAGGCTACATTTTTCTCATTTGCAGGGTTTGATAATTACTAGATTCTTTTCCAACTCTAATATTCTGTGAAAATATTTAAAGGCATTGGTTGGTCTTTAAATACATAAACCTAATATCATAAATATGGATAAGTAAAGGGAAAATCTCAGCTGAATCTGAAAGTTCAGCCAGATTTACTTTTTTGTACTACTCAGTCTAAAGAGGGTTGTTGGAGATGGACCACAAAGGATGCTTAGTACTAATTAGTAACAGCACCCCTACCAACCAGGGTAAGACTGGCTTGAAGAAACACTTTGAGGACTGAGTAATTAAGTTCACTTTGGTCATTTCACAGAGGTAAAGCCAGTAGCCCTTGGATTGCCAGAATATAGGATACATTGGTCCCGGATTTTATCATGTATGCCTTTGGCCACTGTTAATTATAAGCTTCAAAACCAGGATTGAATACACATTCTGAAGGCACTAGAAACACTCCCATCAATAAGTACCATGTTTCCCCGAAAATAAGACCTAGCTGGACAATCAGCTCTCATATGTCTTTTGGAGCAAAAATTAATATAAGACCCAGTCTTATTTTACTATAAGATTGGGTTTTTATAGTATAGTATAGTATAATATAATATAATATAATATAATATAATATAATATAATATAATATAATATAAAATACTGGGTTTCATATAAATTTTTCCCCCGAAAGACACATTAGAGCTGATTGTCTGGCTAGGTCTTATTTTCGGGGAAACACGGTATATTAGAAGAACACTGGATGTATAGTCAGAAATTAGAAGATTTGGGATTTAGTTCCAATTCTGCTACCTAGTCTCATTACAGAAAAATCATTTAACCATCCTGGTGTACCATCTCCCCTACTAACGAGAAGAACTGAGCTATGATACCATAGGCCCCTTCTGTCCCTAACACTACAACACCTTCTATATGAGGCACTTTTGCTGTCCATTCCAGGACATCACAGACAGTATCTTCATGCAACTACCTAACCAGTAACTTGCAACAAATAGCTCTGGGCAGTTTTCATGTAATTTAGTCTTTCCTCCTCAGTCACACTGTCATGTTGATTGAATAAATGAAACAGAACACATTCAAACTCTAATGCAAAACTAGAATTAGTGGAAGTACAATGTAGAGTGTTGGGTTAGAGAGCTGCATTGAAAAAGAAAGGTAAATAAAATAGAGAAATCAGGCAAAATGTCCCTCTTTCATTGAGTCAAATCTTTAAAAGTCAAAATTTACCAATTTTCCGGTGTGCTATAAAGTGATTTTGAAACACCATTTATTTTTATGATAATTTGTATATATTATAGCCAATAGTCTAAATTTTAACCAGAAAAAAACTATCAAATAAATAATACAGCTAAGCATTTATATCAGAGCCTAACATCTTTACATGCTCAACAATTGTTTGCTTCTCCTTTCCTCTAATAAATATTTAAGAGTTTTGAAATGCCACTTATTAAAGTTTACCCAAAGTAAACAATTTAAAACTCTTTAGATTGAAGAACTGAATTTATAAATGTTGAAATATATTCTTTGTTTTACCAGCTAGAGAAGACCTATTTTCCTACAGTTTTAGTTAATAAAAGTCTAACAACAACAAAAAGCTACAAATTATTTCCTGAAATTTTAATTTCATGTGGAAATTAGTTAGAATTTTCTTCAGGACATAGAAGACACTATGTGGGGCTGATTTCATTCATACTGAAAGCAGAAAGGAAATGATGGGGTAACTCCCTCTGCTTGTTTTAGTAGGGTGGTTGCTTTCTAGAATGTGAAAGTGACTTGTTATTGCTTGAATACTGTATCTCAAAGACCTCAAGATCTGTGTCATCCAGTGAACTGAAAAGTGATTCATATTTCTTAGGTACTTGCAAACAGGAATTTGATTCTTAGAAGTTAACATTCAGTTGTGTAGGAAGATATTCAGGTATCAAGCTTAGATTTGAGATGACTTCAATACCCTACTTACAAAATACACACTAAAGAGCAAGTTATCTCTGAGATTGAAGGTCAGGCATGAACGGCTGAAACTTAGAAAACTAGTAGTGTGAATTTTAATTCATCTCGATCACAGAGAAATAGATGCGTTTGCTACAGCAAACAAGAGGCTTCGTGCGTATTTCACCTTAAATAAATTGATTTTTTTCTAGTGGACAAAATGGATTGTTCTTTGCACAAGTAAATGGAAACCACGTAATTGAAAAGTTACAGAGGACATTTGTTTACCAGAAAATTATAATTAATTTGCCAGAAAGTTAGAGAGATCAATCTAAATATATTTCAGACCAAATAATAACGCAAACAACAGCAATGACAAAGCAACAATAACAATGATAGCTAATACTTATTTAGTACTGTGTGCTGGACATTATTCTAAGAGATTTATCTGCATTGATCCATTAAATCCTTACAATAACCTTATGAAATACATTCTATTATTCTCCTTACCCCTGTTTCTACTGTCAAACAAAGATTAAGAATTTTCATGAAACTTTTCATCTACCATTTCCCTGATTTGGGGAGGGGTGGGCTGAAATTCAATTACAGATTCACAGTTCTTTACTCTGAGAATAAATTCACTCTTTAGTAGAGGGCAGTGTCTCCCTACATATTACAGATTATAACGGAGAAGCCCCTTTCATTATGTAACTATCCCAGTATCTTTCTTCATTTTATTTTTATTTTTTCTAGGTTCATGAAGAGAATGTCTTCTTGTTTTCCTGATTTTTTTTTTTTTTTAGATTCTTTTAATTAGTTTCAGGTGTACAAAACAATGTAATAATTAGACATTTACACCCATCACAAAATGATAACTTCCCTACCCCAATCTACTACCCCTCTGACATTGTATATAGCTGTTACAGTTCCATTGACTATTCCCTATTCTGTACTCCATATCCTGTGACCATATATATATATATACATAT
Source organism: Rhinolophus sinicus (assembly GCF_036562045.2). Lineage (NCBI taxonomy): Eukaryota > Metazoa > Chordata > Mammalia > Chiroptera > Rhinolophidae > Rhinolophus > Rhinolophus sinicus. The sequence goes on along the minus strand of NC_133752.1, from coordinate 101,737,140 downwards.
ATATGTATATATATTAATAATAATGAATGTTAACTATAATTTTATATATATTTAAGTTATATATATATAATTTATATATATATATATGTTATATATATATATATATGTTATATATATATAAAATTATAGTTAACATTCTTTATTATTCAGCTTCAGCTTCAGGTGTAAAGCACAGTGATCAGGCATCTACACCGTCCCTGAGGTGGTTTCCCTAATAAGACGAGTGTCCATCTGACACCCTACAAAATCTTTACAATATTATTGATTATATTCCCCAAACTGTCTTTCGTATCCCCATGGCAATCTTGTGATTACCAATTTGTGCTTTCTAATCCCCTCACCTTCTCCTTCATCCCCACACCCCATCCCATCTAGAAACCCTCAATTTTTCCTCTATATCTGAGACTGTTTCTGATTAGTTTGCTCATTTGTTCTATTCTTTAGATTCCACATATAAGTGAGAGCATATGTTATTTGTCTTTCTCAGTCTGACTTATTTCACTTAGCATAATATTCTCTAGGTCCATCCATGTTGTTGCAAATGGTAAGGTTTCATTTTTCTTTATGGCTGAGTAATACTCCATTGTATAAATGTACCACAATTTCTTAATCCAGTTGTCTACTGATGGCCTTCATTCTTTTTTAAATTCACACCTTAGCTATCAAACAAACTTCATAAAAGTCTTTCAGGAATAATTACACGCAAAATATAGTTATATAGAGAATAATTATATTCTCTAGAGAATTCCTAATACATATGTACTTGTCACCAGTGTCCTCCCTTAGTCAAATTGCTCTACTTCCCTATTTCCTCTGTGTACATTTCCCAATGAAACGAGTCTTCTACATTTCAGCTCTTGAAATTTCCCTAAATTTATATATAATTATTTTTTTTACTTATTGTAAATGTTCACAGATATGCAATAGTTGTTCAGCTATTATTTGGTTTCATTATCTCAAAGTATTTATTTGGGGCTTCTAGGAAAATGGAGCATTTGAATGAGCAAGATATAAATAAAGATTACACCTTTGTCAGAACAATGTTTTCACCAGTTATGTAATACTGCAGGGTATCTGTTAAATATAATCAAATACATTGGAAAATATTTAATACAATCTCTTTATTTTGCAGATAAGACACTGAGGCACAGCAGGTTAAGTGACAAACACAAGACCACACCGATAACCTATAGAAGAAATAGGACTCAAAGCCAGTAAGTTTTTAGAACGAATTTGGTGGGTTTTCCATTATTTATTTACTTACATTAAACAAAACATTGGGGCACTTTTATGTACCAGTTACTGTGTGGTGATCTGAAAGCTTTCCTTAAGCCTAGAGTTATGATGGTTTAGAGGAACGGAAACTGTATTGGGCATCAAGAGCCCTAGGACCTTAAGACTCTTGCTGTCACTAAACCATTTTGTGACTTGGAAAATATTTAGCACATTTTCTCAGATATAAAAATTAAAATGAGGTTTTTGGGCTAGATAGCTGTTCTTCGTTCTATCATTCTTATTCATTCAGCCAGGGAGTTAATAAGAGTGTATATTATAGTTCCTGTGAAATAAAAGAGCAGGAGGCATGGCCTTAGGCTCTGCTTTACTTCTTTTCCTTTATCAATTTCTCAGTTTTTACCAGGAGTCAGTCACTCCCTATTGCTACAGACATTATTCCCTCCCTTCAAAAATACAAACAAAATTAGGCTTCTCCCTCTTCCTCTCTCTCCCTTTCTCCCTTTTTCTCCCTCTCTGTCCCTTTCTCTGAATAAACACTCTTATACAATGCCGAGGATCTGGAAGGTTATCCCACCTTGTTTTGCTGTAGCCATGACCTTCCTCATCAAAACTAGCAAAATGTTGACCTACCGTAGTAGGGAACAAAGAACCCCAAGCAAATATAACATCTTTAGTATAACTGTGACTTAATTATTTACACAGAAATATACATATTTCTTTCCATTTCCTTGAAGGCATATTCTAGTATGATCTTTATTATGGTTGTTGCCGTAATATTGCTTATTTACTGAGAATGTAATGTTTTCTTCTTGCTCATAGTGCGTTACTATTTATAACATCCCTTTTCTTGAAATTTAATTTTGAGCTACTTTTTGTATTTTTATTTATAAATCATTGTTTTATTACATAAAAACAATCTATGTTTACTTACCTACACACAAGAGCATTTCTTATTGCTCACTAGCTGGGAATAATACTGTTGAATATGTTGCATTTAATTGTAACCATTTTTAAATTGCGTATGTGTGTGTGTTGCAGGGCATTGCATCTATGCATGTAAATGTCCTCCCCCTTTCCTCCTCTTTTCCTAATAGGGATTATACCTTCTTATTTTTGCCTGATACTTTTCTCCCCACCTACACCTTTTATTATAAGTGTTTTCTCCTAACACCTAATATCCTACAAATAAATAATTGTAACAGCCCCCATATTCAATTTTAAAAATGATCCATGATTTAACTTTTCCAGTTTTGTTGGATCTTTGGTTGTTTCCTGTTCTTATTAATATGAATAATGTGATAAACACCCTTGTACATAATTTTCTACCACATCTCATATTATTTCTTTAAGCCATAATCCTAGAATTGCAATCATTGAATCCAAAAATGTGTCATTTTTAGTTTTGTTTTGTTTCATGAATGAATTGTTTAATCAGTGAACTAAGTAATATATTCTATATGTTAATTTCAGATTCACATTTTTAAGTAAAAAAAAAATGCTTTCTTTTATTTATTCCCCTCCCCTAGACTTTGTCTTATTATAATAAATTTATTTCATGTCCTGTAAGGTTCTCCACAGCTTGATCCCTCCCTACTTCCCTAGCTCAATCTCAGTCCATGAGCTGGTCCTCACATTTCTCAAGTTCAAGTGCACTGGTCTTATTCTCTTGTACTCACGTGTTCCTCCAGTCACCTGTCCTCTCAACCCAACAGGGGCCAGCACTTTTCAAGAGAGAGCTTCTACTACCTCATTGTGTCAAAATGTGTGTGAACTACCATGAGCTGGGAGAATTTATGAGGTGTCAGTCTTCCTAAATATTGTCTTGCATCTAAGTTTTCCTTCCCCTTCAAAACTGAAGTTATTCTCAGTGCATTTTTAGTTCATTGATAATATCTAGGGTTTATAAATTATATAGTCATTATTCTATATCTGTACATTTTTCTTTTTCCCATCTTCATCTCTCTCCACATGCCCCCTTAGATTTTAAAAAAAGCTCTCGAGTGTTGGACCTATCTTAATATGCCTGTCTGTAGAATTTAATGCAAAGGATAAAGGATATCAAGTCAAATGTGCTTAGCTACTTGTAACAGAAATCTCTGGTTTTCATGACTTAAACTACAGTATATCACTTCACATAACAGGAAGCCTGCATTTCAATTCCATACTTACAGCTCAAAGAGCTAGGTTTTGTTGTTTGTCTGTTGTTGTTGTTTTCATCTTTTTCCCCCTCTACTAACCACAGCAGGTTACCTTTTGTCCTCTTGCTCATAGCCTCACGGTGGTAAGATGGCCACAACATTCTTAGGATCACACCCTCACACATGTTGTCCAGAGACATTGGGGTTATCTCTTCCTTGAGTCTTTTAATCAAAATAAAATTAGATTTCACTCTTTTTGTCTCTGTCAAACATTTTTTGTGTCTTCTGTATCTTCTGAGTTGTGAACAATTAATGTTAAAAAGTTTCTAAAATGCACTTATATATTCCATTTACCTTGGGGGAATACGAGCCATGAAGAGGAGACAAGCAAGTTTTCCATTAAAAATGTAGCTAATTTTCAAAGGGTATTCAAAACCACTTCCATTTCTGAAAATGTGTGGTCCGAATATGGCTAGCCAAGTTCTCATTATTTTTTGTTGGTCTACTAACTATTCACGGTGTTTCAGAGATTAAAAGAGAGAAGATGGATTATGTTGTATTATTTTCTGTTATTTGTGTGTACGTACAACAGCAAAAAAAAGTATTAAAAGAGTTGTAGTCTAAGTTAACTTTTGGTTCTATTTAAATGACAGTTTCAGATCATAAAACAGAATTTAAAAAACACACAAGGGCTTTCATTCAAAAATAACAGGAAGGCCCATAAAAAAGAGCATTTTCCCCCCAGGTAACAAACATATAAGAGGATAACACAATGACAATGCTTAGTTAGGTAAATACCATGAAGCTTAATCCTCCTTTAAAGTTTAGATTACAGACCTACTCAACAAGGAACAGTCAACAAACTGGCAGGATAAAGCAAACTTGCATTAAAATAAATGAGTATCTAACAAAACACAGTTAATGCATAATGGGTTATCAGTGTAGTGCAAATCTTTCCAAATTGCCAGGAAACAGACCATAAGCCTTCCTATTTAGAGTGAAATCCCTCCCTTGCAAAGCATCAGGTGATTTAGACAACCCTAAATTATTCTGGATTTCACTTCTCTCTCTTTTTCTCCCTCCCTCCCTCCCTCCCTCCCTCCCTCCCTCCCTCCCTCCCTCTCTCTCTCTCTCTTCCAAATTCTTTGGACAATTTAGCCTTAGAGAGAGCTGAAGTACAGCCATGAAAAGCTTAGGCAAGGACCCCTTGCTTCAAGCAAAAGTAGTGAAGACACAAAGCCTCTCTGTACAAGAAATTTATGTTTTGTTTCCTATTCATATAGTAGGTTGAAGTTTGTCAGTATATATATATCTCCACTTGGCAAACCCTTATTCCCAGAGATTTTGTAGTCCCATTAAAAATTATGGTTATTTTTTATCACTATTTAAATTAGCAAACTATTTTCTACCATAGAACCTACTTTTATGTTCTGTTGAAGATCATTAGCCATGAAATTCAGGTGTTGTTTTTTTTTTCTTATTAAAATATAAAAGGTAAATTTTCTGGGTCAGTTCTTTAAAGCAGCAAAAAAAACCCACAAATTTCTCTTCTCTATACCTTTCTAGTGATGTGGCCTGGGCCAAGTTATTTAACCTCTGAGTTTCCGTATACTTAATCCATAAAGTAGAAATAGTAAGACCTCTCTCGTTTGGGGGGTTATAAAGATGAACAGAGTTCGTGCATATTTTATGAGCACCTGGTACATAGAAAGCACCAAATAAATGTTGGACCTTCCTTTGCCATATATATATAGTGGTAAAATAGAGAAAGTTGTCTTCCAGGCCACCATCTTTCCGTGCACCATCCTTTTTTGCCAGGAGAAACTCCACAACCCTTGTACAACCTCAAATCAGTGTCACAGTCCCCATATGTTTGCCCTCCTCCCACTCTCATTAAAACATACTATCACCCATTCATTCAAGTATGGAGGGGGCATGCATAGCATGTAGCAGTCACAGCACATGTGTATCCAACTGAGGAGTTTAAAGGAACAGGCTATACAAGAAGGAACAGCAAGAAAAGGCGACAAAAGAGCAATACTGTTAGTTTTGCCATCATCATTTCCACTGTGCAAGTGTGCTGTGGAGAATGAAGGGTGTAGATGGGACTGTGAGTAGTTTTGTGGGTGAAGGGTTTTCAAAGAGTTAATGGGTTTTCAAGAGTCAGTGGAACCATACCTGACTTTTGCTGTAAGTGTGGCACTGATTTGAAAGTGTCACCTCTGTTAACATTAAGTCCCCCAACATGGTTAAGGCCTGGCTTTAGGTTTAGCTCACCCTCACCCATCAAGTCTCACCTGTGTGGCCGTAGGGAAAATTCTCTGTGCCAGCTTTTTATTTGTAAATTAGGAATAATAAGAACATCCGACTAATGGAACTATCGTAACAATTGAAATAATCCATATAAAGTAATTTTCACAATTCCTGTTAAATCGTAAGCATTAGCTATAATTATTACTAGGTGGGTGGGAATAACCAGCTCACTGATGGCATTGATTGGGGATGAGTATCTGACCCCACCTTGGTCCATCAGAATTCTTCTCCCAAGGTATTTCAATCTAGGGCTGGCAAAGAGAGATCTCTTTTTCCCTTCTACTCATAAACATGTAAGGCTATGAGTTTAGAGTTCCTGGAACCAACATTGATCTGAGAGAATGATGTTAACAAGATAACAAAAACAGATAAGAGGCAACTCTTTCTTCAACTCGGAGTGCTACACCAGTACCCTTCCAACAAACGCCCTTCCAACAAACACCCTTTTTGCCAAAGCTAGAGTTATATTTCTGTTGTTCTCAAACTGCAGAGTCCTGTCTGATGTGTGCTTTTTGAGGAATAATACACAGACTGCTAACTCAACTGCACACTTGAAGATCTGACAGGTAAATGGGTGAGCAGATAGCCTCTCCATAAATTTGATATGTAACCTTGAAATAGTCATCAGTTAGTGATTTAGTTTCCAATTTATATCACTGATATCATTAAAGCTTAGTATTTGTATCATTTCCAATACCATATTAAAATTGAATTTGTTTGAAGATATGGTTTTTCTGCCATTAGCCACTAATGCCCTTTGAAAACAAATTAATTTGATAATATTTTGACCTGTAACTCATTTATCAAGCTTATTTAATATATTATGATTTACTTATAGTCCAGTTGAAGCTTTTTGCCTTTCAGGTGTCTTTTTCTGTTTGCCTCCATTTGATGATTTCAAAAACTTTCCAGTGGATTCATATCAGGGATAGTGCTTAACATCAAACAAAAAATTTGAAAGTGAGAAATTTAAGAATAGTATCTCAAATTCAGAGAGCAGAACATACAGTTAGGGAAACAATTATTGCTTTTACTATGATACTAAATAAATAAATAAAAAACAACCTTGCAAATGCAAATGAGGTACTTTGCCAGTACAAACTGAAGAGAGACAATTGTATCTCCACATTGTTTTACACAGTAAAATAAATTCCAGGTTGATTAAGAGAGTTGCACACAAAAATGACACCACAGGAACCACAAAGTCAAATTTGTATTTACAACTAGAGAAAATATGGTTTAATTATATGTAATGAACAAAAGTAAGAATCCTTTGAAATGCATCTCAATTTCTTAAAAATAATCATTTTTTTCAGTTACAGTTGACATTCAATATTATTTTATATTAGTTTCAGGTGTACATAGTGATTAGACATTTATACAATTTATGCAGTGATCCCCCTGATTAGTCTAGGACTCATCTGGCACTACAGAGTTGTTGCAACATGATTGACTATGTTCTTTATGCTGTACTTACATCCTCATGACTATTTTGTAACTACCAATTTATATTTCTTAATTCCTTCATCTTTTGCATCCTGTCCCTAACCTCCCCTCCCTTCTGGCAACCATCAGTTTGTTCACTGTAGCTATGAGTCAGTTTCTGTTTTATTTGTTTATTTTATTCTTCAGATTCCACCTAAAAGTGAGATCATATGGTATTTGTCTTTCTCAATCTGATTTATTTCACTTAGCACAATACCCTCTAGGTCCTTCCATGTTGTCACAAATGATAAGATTTCATTCTTTTTAAGGCCGAGTAATATTTCATTGTATGTATATACCACATCTTCTTTATCCAATCGTCTATTGATGGACACTTAGGTTGCTTCCATATCTTGGCTATTGTAAATAGTGCTGCAGTGAACACAGTGGTGTATATATCTTTTCAAATTAGTTTCATATTTTTTTTCAGATAAATACCAAGAAGTGGAATTATTGGGCCATAAGGTAGTACTTTTTAAATTTTTTGAGGAACCTCCAACTGTTTTCTATAGTGGCTGCACCAATATGCAATTCCACCAACAATGCACCAGGATTCCCTTTTCTCTGCATCCCCATCGAGGCATGTTGTTTGTTGATTTATTCATGATGGCCATTCTGACAAGTGTGAGATCACATGTCATTGTGGTTTTTATTTGCATTTCTCTAATAATTAGTGACATTGAGGCCATCTGTATATCCTCTTTGGAGAAATGTCTATTCAAGTCCTCTGTCTATTTTTCAATTGGTTGTTTATGGAAGAGGCCACACTGCAAATGGAGGCCCAGAGTAGTTCTGCAGAAAGTCCAGGTCACCCAGAGGCCTGCTGCTGCCTGTTGGCTGTAAGGCTCAGCTGCTGATAGAGCCTTGTGCAGTATGTTAGTTGGGTGAGGCGGGGTCTCAGGGAGTCACTAGAGTGTGAAGAGTTGTGGTCACCAGGTTAATGTTGATTCTGGTGTGGTGGCAGTGCTGAGGCCCGAGCTACTCAATAAAAGGCAGAGTACATTGAGGCCAGCCATTGCCCACCTGTGGCCTGCCAACTCCTGAGAGTTATCCAAGAAGGACTGCAATGTGGGGTGGGATGGGCTGCTGGCTGTGAAAGTGCCTCCAGTGGCACTCTGGTTGAGACCACCCATTTGCTGCCTCCTATGATGTATGGGCTGGGGCTGGTTGCCAGTTGAGGAAAGTGCCTGCAGCATTGGGCAAGTTGGGTGGGGTGGGGTCCCAAGGAGTCACCAGGGTGAAGTGAGGGAAGTTCACCAGGCCAATGCAGATTCAGATTTGGCCATGTGGGGGGAGGCACAACACATGAAAGATGGCACCCACCTACTGGCTGCACGGAAGAAGGGTTCTACACAGGGAAAATGGCAACTGTCTCTCCAGCCCTCACTCTGAAGCCACACAACTGTATGTCTCTGGTGTCTCCTGAGTCACCGCTCCTCTGCTGGAGCCCAGGGTGAGTGTTTATGAATAAGTGACTCTGTGCACAGGTCCTTTAAGAGAATGCCTAGGTTTCCCTGCAGTCTTCTGTCTCACTTGGATGGTTGGAATCCCCATTGTTTTTCACAGCCAGATGTTGTGGGGGCTCCTCTTCCCCACACCAGTACTCTAGGTGGGGAACCTGGTGTGGGGCTGGTTCCTCCAAGGAGGAACCTTGCTCCTCCAAGGAGCGCCTCCACAGCTAAGATATCCCTTCCAATTTTCAACCGCCACACGCAGGTATGGGGTGGGGCTATTTTGTGTCTCTGTCTCTCCTACCAGTCTAGATGGCCTCTTCTTTATATCCTTAGTTATAGGACTTTTGTTCAGCTAGACTTCAGATGGTTCTCCAGGTTGATTGTGCTATAATTTAGTTGTAATTTTAGTGTGGTCACAGGAGGAGGCAAGCACAGAGTTTATCTAGTCTGCCATCTTGATTCCTCACCCCCTCACCCCCGACCAATATATTCACATCTCAATTTTTAAAGGCACAAAATGGATAATACAATTTTATTTCCTAAAGCAACAACACTGTCTGAGACTTGAAGGGCTTGTGAGAGATATGAACGACATGTGAAATTTCATCATATTTTTTAGCCATTACAACAACTATGAATACAATTGAGTATCCATAAATCTTATGAGAGAGTTCACAGTTCACAAAATTTTTGGTAAGCCTATCTTCCAGATTGAAAGAGATAATATGGGCACTTGGTGTTTCAATATATTTACAAATGCAAATTTGAATTATGTTGTCACATTTTAAAAAAATCACAAATCTAGGAACTAATTATTTGCAAACATGTTAATAAATTTTATAGGTTCTGCTAAATGACCATGGTAAATTATAATAAAGACCATCATGCTAATTTGACAACTGTGGAAACTGAGGCATAGAAAAACTACCTTAAAAAATGTACAAACAAGCAGTAGTATAAATCTGAACTGTAACTTGACCTCCCTTCACACACAGTGAATCAGGAAGGAACATGTGGTTGGAATCTGTCACATGGCAAAACACAAGTTCTGCTCTACATTATTACGCATTATATGTATCACACATAATTATGAAACAAAACTCTCCCTATGCATCAAATAAGTCTTTTAAAATGTCAGTTCAATAAATTACATGTAAATGAATCAAAAACATATGGGTAAAGTTTATCTTGAAACATAGAACTTGATCAAATGTGTTTTGGGTTTTCACCTACCTCAACTATCTTGAAGGTACTGTTGGACCTTGGTGGCTTCTGTTTGTGGCTAACATTCCTAGTGGTTTGGGGGCACTAACTGAATACATAACAGCATTTAGCAAAATGTCTTAAATATGCATCAAAACTGTACAAAGTTAACATAGAATACAGAATGCATTAAAAACATGCTTTCATATGTACACTAAGGAAATCTTATTTTGCAAAAGACAATATAGGGAACAGTAATTTTACATTACATTTTAAAAATTATAAATGTATGTCAGGCTGAAATAGTTAAATATAAGGAAGGTTATGAAATAACATTCCAATTAGGTCTGATTCTTTCAGAAGTAACCATCAGCAATTTTATGACATATATATATACACATTATACAGTACATGCAAATGGAGTTACATATATGTGAATATTTGCCTGTATATGTATATATCATTTGTCCAACAGACAGGTCAAAACTATATATTCTACTTCAGTTTGATTTATTCATTTAATATGTCATACAGTCCTTCTAACACAATAGAGTATATATGGAGCTTTAGTCTTTTCTTTTTAGTTAATGTAGAAAATTTAGAGATAAACATATAGGTTGTTTCTAGTTGTTTTCTCTCCTCCCCTTCTCTCTATGTTAAATACTGATCCAGGATGGTGTTTTGCCTAAAATGTTGCATTTCAGAAAGTCAGAATTATTGAAATTTAAAAAGAAAAGCAAATAAACCCAATATATGGTACCCTTAATAAGACAGGATTTTAAAAAATCTATTTATTTGAAAAGAAGACAATCTCCGGGCAGAAGGTCGGGTTTATACTAACACTTTTAGATATGTTATGTGATCCATTTCAGAAATGATAATCTGGCCTGAAAACCTTTTTCCTCAATTACGGCAGAAGCTGGCATTCTTTTGCAGTAAAGTCAGCAAATGGGAGAGATCCTGAGAGCCAATCTCTTGGGAATGTGAATTTGGGATTATGTCACCACTTAGCAGAATAACAACACTGATGGGCTGAAATGAATCCCTCTCCCAACAGACTGAACTTTTTAGCCTCTCGCATATCAGCCATCTCCCTGTTGTTGGTATACTGTTTCAGTAAAGTAAGAGCAAGGCCAAGTTCAGAAAAAGACCAGACCACAACAACAACAAAAACTTGATAATGAATAATACCAATTCGTACTTGGCTTGGCTCCTTTTATCTACTAGTGGTGTAAAGTAGCTTTCCCCACTTAATTCCTCAGTGCAGGATCATACATTCAATAAACAATGACAGAGAAAAAGCCCAAGAATGAGAACTTTTTCCTGAAATCTGGGGAAATACATGAAAGCAAAAGTTTGCAAATTAGTTTGTTACATGTTTTGAAAGCAGAGGAATGAGAGAAATGTTGATTTTTATATGTTTAACAATTACACAGAAAATTATCTTTAAAATGCCTATGTGACAAATTAAAGGGAAACAAAACTTTTTTATCCCAACTATCTCACTGATTAAATAGTTCAGTTAAGGGAATCTCATGACAGAATCAGAGTACCAACATTCACCTTAGAGTCACGCATGCTTTAAATATGAAAGATTAAAAATAATGAATAAAGTCTGAAAATAGCTACTTGAAGAGATGTATAATAGCATTCACTTAGGTATATATCCAACATATACCTACATGCGGAATTTTTAAATGATTCAGAAGTAGTTAACTACACTCAAAACAGGCATATAATTTTGTTCTGGTGGATTTCTCTGTGCTAGAGAAATACCACTTTTTCATATTGGTGTGAAATTTAGTGCCAATTCATAATTTGGTCATCAATGATGTGAAAAAAATATCAGTCAAGACAAATTTCCAGGGACTCTATGAATGCTTCCTCATGCAAATGGCAGAGTCATGATTTTGCAGGCCCTACCATTAAGCTCTATTATTTAGCTTGAACACATCAAATTGAATCAGGTGTGTTTTTCATTACAATCTACCTTTGGTTATACATATCCCATTAACCAGCAGGTGCTAGTGATTGTATCTAGAGATTATCTTTCTTATCTGTCCCTTGTTTCCATTTTCATCACAATTCAGTCCCCTTGATCTCTACACCTCCCATTTGGCATAAGTCTCCTAGGTTTGTCCACTTCAATTCCAAAAATGCCACTAATAATTCATTTTTAGAAAAAAATCTTTTAAAGACACAATTTTATCAAGTAGTTCACCTGCTTTTGAATAAGCTTTATATTGCTTATAAAATAAGTTATAATTTCCATGGTGCCAGGAATTATCTCAATTCCATTCTATCGCATACCATTTATCACCATGGTCTTATAAAAATCCTGATTTCCATCCATGCTGATTACACCTTGGACATGCAATTCTCTATTGCAGATCCAAGCCTCTGTTCTTACTGTTCATTTGGCTTTAAATATTGGGCATTACTTAGCTATCCTAATTCTATTCTGTCTAATCACTTCTCAACATTCTCAGCAACACCATATTTTAAAAACTGTCACTTTAATAAGAAAAAATGTAAGTAAGTTTCATTTCTTGTGATATCAAAATGTTTATACATATTTAGTTACACCCAAGGAAGGCTAACTTTACCTGTGAATCACAGTAAGTCCCCTGACTGGTATATTTTACAAAGAAATAAAAATTAACATTTCACTGTAATTCATGAAACTTCCAAAGAGCTTCACTTTATGTTTAATTTTGACACTTGGACCACCTTACTCAGAATTTTTGGTTATAACTTTTTTAATCATGCAAGTATCTCCTATCTTTGTTAGATATTGGGTTCCAATTAAACAAGGCAAAATGAAGAGATTTAACAATAATTGCCTAGGCAGAAATCAATATTTAAATTAATAAATGTATAAATTTAAGTGCTTTGAGATCATAGTATGGCACATATAATACTTGGATTAAATATCCAAGTATTATATGTGCCATACTATGATCTCAAAGCACTTAAATTTATACATTTATTGTAGCTGCTTTAACTATTAACCATATACATTATATATATATTATATAATATATATTATATATTATATATTATGTATTATGCATTATGCATTATGTATTATATATTATACATTATATTATATATATGACTAATTTTAAAATAGTGAATTGTAAATAGCAACAACTCTGTTAGTGAAACTGCATAACCTTAGAACCTAGGACAAAAATGAAGATGCATTAGCTTTAAGATCTCCAGTTTATATAATTTGCTATCTATCCCATCTTGCCCTGACTTACTAAGCATATTTTCCTTACATACTGCAATTCTCAATAGCATAGTGTCTTAGCTACAGTTTGACTTGAAACATCACTTCCACATTTTTCTCTCAAAAATAGCTTTTTTGGAATGACTCTTCAGATTGCCTCCACATCACAGAGAATTAGAGAATTCAAGCAAATGTGGCTTATTACAGGACAGGCAAGAGAATTGCATGCAAGGGAACTCTCTGTACTATTTTTTCAACCTTGCCATGAGTTTAAAATTATTTTTTTAAGTTAAAAAGTATTCAGGTTTAAGTGACTTGATATGATTCTCACTTTTCTCAAGAACACAATATTTCAGCTATTCTTCCATTTTCTTAGTTTGGCATGTAAGTGAACCAATGTAACTATGAAACATTTACTTCACAAAGTCTTGTGTAAAAATGTATTTCCATCTCAATGAAATTATTTATTATTCTTTTCTTTAGTCATTATTTATCTTTAGCTTCTGCTAAATCCCTTTAAAATATTTTACTGGACTGTAAAATATATTTAACATAGATCTAGAGGAAAGTAATTGTACTCAAAACATACTAGTATGTCTGACTCTAGAACATACTTGTACAGTGAATCAGATATTAAATAAATTAAATGTCCTAATAGAGTGGTAGTTTTTAAGTGAGGAAGTTGTTTATTTGTGTTCCAATCATAAATGCCTACAGTGGGTCTAGATTTCCATAATTCATTATCCTTGGATGAACATTTTGATAAAAACTTTGAGAATCTATTTTTGGAAATAATGCCATCAAGTGTAATGTCCAGTTGGTGGGATGACAAATTACTCCACTTTAAGACACTGTTTAATTCTATATATATATATATATATATATATATATATATATATATATATGTATATGTATATGTATATGTATATGTATATATGTATATCACCCAATTATTTATTTACTTGAAGAGATTCTACTTGAAGAGATCGATACATTAAAGCAGGGGTGTCCAAACTGTAGCCCGCGGGCCAACTGTGGCCCGCAATCCATTTTTAATTGGCCCGCAGCAAATTCCAAAAATATATTTAGTTTACTTAAATAAACCAGGAGAGGCAATATGTACTTCACCTCGAGTAAGTGGCCCGGCTGTTTGTGTATTTTACCGCATACGGCCCTTGGTGAAAATCGTTGAAAAAAGTTTGGACACCCCTGCATTAAAGGAATTGGTAGCATCGGATAAATTCAGTAGGAATATATGCAAGTAAGTGTAACTAGTTCAAAATGCTGATTTTAAAAAAATAAGCCCTAAATCAAACATGCTTAACTTTTCATACTTTATAAGAACTTAAAATCTATTTATCATTAAATCTGATACTGGTAAGGTTAAGCCTTAAGCTGGTTTATAAGTTCTTTGAGGGCCATGTGGAGACAATGACATGCATGTAACCCGGTTGTTTTGCAAGTAATAAATATGTTACAATTATATGCTTTAATAAATGTTACTTGCAGTCATTCTGATATGATTAGAAAGCTCTTAAATATATAAAATTCATCATCATAATATAAGATTCTTAATCTCCAAAGAAGCAAATAAAGGAATAGAGAGGTTTATGGGAGTGTCCCTTATTTGCAAAGCAGCCTGGGTATGTGAAGGAGGGTATCTTTTGCAGAGGGCCCTGACTTCTGCAGAAGGGTAAAGGTCAGGAAGGGTGAAATAGGAGAAGGAGGAGGGAGGCAAGGAAGAGAGAAAGAGAAATCTGTAGGGAGCAAACGTTGCAAGCCCGAAGATGGCAAATGGTCATTTGTTACCTCCTCAAATTATTTAGGTTGCAGAAATAGTAATTTCCATAATGCATTTGGGTTTTTCATGGAAACTGGCAGGGAAATGCAGTTTTGAACTCAGGAGTCATGGAGCTGCAGGGAAGTAAGACCTATGATCTGGATTTGGGGGTAAGTTCACCTAACTCCTTTTGAAGGGGGAACCCAGGTGACTTAAGTAAATGTAATGTTTTCTTGTATTTAAAATAAAACCAAGCACTAAGGAAATTTATTCTCTCTCTCTCTCTCTCTCTCTCTCTCTCTCTCTCTCTCTCTCACACACACACACACACACACACACACACACACACAGCAAATATATAGATAATCAAGACATAACCTGGAATCTGAGTAGTTTCAAAAATTATTTAGATTAATTTGGAAGTTGATAGAAGAAAACATGACATTAAAATGCAAAGTTTGTTTTTTTTTTTAAACATAAAGGTATATTAAAAGTTTGTGGGAAAATAGTGATTAGTGTGTTTGCGAAAAGAGAATCAGTAGATTGAGTGTGCTGGTGAATCTTGAAAAACATTTTTGGCTAAAGGAAAAAGGTAGAGATAAGTGAAAGAGGCATATGACTGTGAAATATAATCATTTGAGGACAGAATTCCTTTCAGTAAGGCTTTGTTGAAACAAGTACAGCTAATATGTTTGAAAGTGGAGACTAGGTAAAATGATCAGCGATGTTGAAACTGCGTGTATTACTTTTGTCCTACTAAAACCGCCTTGGGGAAAGGGACTAAAGATACTGAGAGGATATCAAGTGTTGAAATTGTGGCCTTCTGATTGTTTATAACATTAAACATATAATATTTAAGTGGAATTTGTAGTTAATGATAAGAATGGATTAAAACCACCCTTCTTTTGATAAGAAGGGCATTTTCTCAAGAGTTTCTTCCAAAACATTCTTCTTGGGCAAACAAGATTCTGTAATTTATCCATATTATGTAGCCCAAGCAGGATTATGCCAAGTGCCAGAAAGAGAAGCACTGATACTTTCTATCTCAAAAAATAGACACTCATGGAGACAGAGTAAATTAATTCCACATTTTTGTGAATTCTAAGATAGGCTTTTGTGTATGTGCAGGTAGGGGGAGGTGGACTCTAGGAGTCTTGGTAAAGCAAGAAACCTGTCTTCTCTATTCCTTTATATTGCTCTAAGTTTCCTCCTCCTCCTTCTCTCCTCCCCTCCCCCTCGTCCTTCCTCCCCCACCCTCCTCCTCTGCCTCCTTTTTTTAATGTCTGCTAACATAACAGTGAAAATTAGATGTGGCTGTATTTTATGAGTTGCTGTCACATCTGTGCCATTTTCTCTTAACTGGAAGGATGCCTCAGGGACACGTGGGGTTGGTGATGGCTGAAATGTGTTCTGTAGACCCTGTTCTGAGGGTGACCTGTTCTTTCACCAGCAGGCACATGGATAACAGAAGCAATGGACTTTGCATACTCAACGAGGAGAAAATATACAAGGGAAAGACATATAAAAACACCATTATAATTTTACCCTGCCTAGCACTGCAAGGGAGTTCAAAGATGGCATCCTCACAACCTTGTAGGGGGCACCCATGGCTTTTCATTAGATGCTCAAGGGGTATGTAACTCAAAGCTAGTAAAGAACACCACCTTAGTTTAGAAACTTTAGTATTGCATTTATGTGTTTGGACATTCAACTCTAGAAGGTTATTTTAAATAGAATGCATTTTACAATTGTTAAAGCATAGATCATTACCAGATAAAACGCTAACTCAAATGTCATAACTAAAACTTCTTTATGGAGAGCTAGGAGATGAAGTATATAGCCTCAACAGATCACTAAATTAAATCAACCAATCTAGTCAGCTACAGAACAAAAATTGTGTTTTGTTTTTTTTTTTTTACATTGATCAGTTTCATTTAACAGGACCTAACCTAATGATGGCAGTGGCATTTTGCAGACATCCACAGCGAGACCCTTACCACACCCAAAGGGGACTCTGTTCATCATAACTAATTGCTAGTCTAATAAAAATAATAGCACTGTAGAGGAAAAAAACACCTATAACTAGTGAAAATGGCATGTAACTCCATTGAAAAATAGCATTCTCCTTTCATTTGGCTCCTAAGAATGTAACACGAGCAACAACTTTAAAGAAATAAAGGCATATTTCCTTGGAAAACCAAATAGATGACCATAATGTTATTTTTGTATCATTGAACAGAAAATATCCTTGATTTCTCTTTATGACCTTTACTGGATAATATATCATTAAAAATAAATCTCTTAGCTAACTGTGATGCATTTGAAAGTCAATTAGAAATTATGAATGGATTATGATATTATGTGAAAACCATCTATGGCCCATTTATGACTATAGTTATTTCATAACATCTTTCCCTAAGTGATTGAAAAGACACATATGTTTAGTCTATTAAGGGAGACAGCAGGCACACTGGGAATATGAGAGAGTTTCAGTTAACACCAATTTAGGAGATAACTCTAACCTCGGTCACCACTTCATCTTTTCTGTTAAGCTGAATTCAGCCTTTGGTGTCTAATGGCAGCCTGATTCGCAGAGAGCATCTGGCACGAGAAGAAGGAGCTTAGCTACTCAGCAGCCTTGGGTGCCTCTGACAAAGTGGCAAGCTTTAGAACAATGACACAATGCTGTCTCATTTTGATAACACAAAAACTTTTTTGTTTATGTGTTACCTCACTGTCATTAAAAACCACATGGGACCATTCTTCTAACATTTGAGGATACATTTCACAGGATAACAAATCATGTTAAATCTTTCTATCCTGATGAATATACAAATAAAGCTCTACAAAATGGAAAGTGAGAAAGTTCTTGGATTGGACATAAATGTCTTGAGTACACTGTCAAGTCAACCAATACTGACTGAGTACAAACTGTGTAAGGCACTCTGTTGGAAGAAAGGAAAGGGGAAAAGAGGGAAGGATACTTACTGGATGAGTCAGGGTCGTGTGTGTGTGCATGTGTGTGTGCATGTGTGTGCGTGCATGCATGTGTGAGTGTGTGAGTGTGTGCTTGCATGTGTGTGCGCATTTGTATGCGTGCGTGGGCGTGTGTCGATTGATCAACCCCTTTCTATTTCAACCTTCTTTAATGAGTTTGCATACTGAGAACTCAACTACTCAAGGAACCCCTTGTGGCATCGTGAAATCTGCTGCTGCTGTGTCCAACTATAATCACAATTGTCACCTGATGCCCAACATCCACAAAACTACAAGAGCTGCCTCCTCACGCTGGCACTGTCATGTTTCTGTTGGGTGCTTGCACCACCATTACTGCACACTAAGATTGGGGATACTGATATGAATACTGTACACTAGTGGGAAGAAGATATTTGTATCCATTTGTAATATACGTATTTTGTTATATGGCTATCAAATGTAGAACCCAACTTATACAAGTATTAGTGAAACTAGTTATTTGTATCACTCTTCCCCAACCATTTACAGTTATTTTTGAGGCCATACAAGGCTGAATATGAGCGAAAATTGGTTATTGGGCATTAAAATTTAATCAGAATTATCAATCTCTTCTGGTTACTACGGATTTGTTTGGGGGCAAAGCTTGTCAGCCTTCTTTTCATCAGGGTAATTTAAAAGAGAAAAGGTGGGAGTGTTCACATGACAGGGCCTGACTCTTACCTATCAGGAGGCTAAGAAAAAGCTAAGGTATAGTCAAGGATTTAGAAAGTTTGTAGAACATATGTTATTACTTCTATGGTAACATGGAAGGTGGGGGAAGGTCAGTTGAGGTTTGGAGAAATAAAGGGCTTCCAGAAATCAACAGGGGGCCAGAGTTGGATAAACACCTTGGTAGTGATTTTCATCTAATATATTCATATGGGATTTTTCTAGAACTTTTTATATATGGCTTGTAGCAATGAAAGTTAAATCATATCAATGAATTCAATACTTTGTTGAACACCAATAGGGCAGTAGAGGACCAAGTCATGCATTACGACTTAACATAAAAAGAACCCATAATTTTGTTGATTCAATTCAACACCTTCTGGATAAAGTTTTAATTATTCACCTCTGTATGACTTCCATATTTTAGTGCCTGACAACAACTTTTTACAGCTTGACAGACCCACTCCCAAAGTGAAAAGTATGTTTATGATACAAGACACAAATTTTCAAGCTCATATTTTTTCATTTCATCTAAGGTGCATAAAGTGTTAACACTATGAATCTTAGAATTTAATTCCTCCTCCATCATAGATTTAAGAGATAGTCCATTTATGTCTACTTTAGAAATGTTGAAGAAGGTCAAAAAGTAATTATTAATATAATGCTTTGTAAAAAGTATGTAATAATGATCACTCTGCCTGATTAATTTCAAGCATTTCTTATCCATTTTAAGCAAACCCTGCAACTTTTTAATGTTTATGAACTTAATTCTGAATTTTCTAATTAGAAAAGCCTTTGAGCAATTATAACTGATTTTAACTCAAATTTGACCCAGAGTTATCTAATATTGCTGCTGGACCAACCTGTGTCACAGTGAGTTCTGTATTATTTCACACTTCTCCCAACATGATACAGTATAGTTTGAGTCCAGCTTCAGCCGCTGCTTTCTCACAATAGAATTGCAGAGGAGCTGGAGTTAATTAACTGAGATTTGGCTCCAGCTTGAGTTCATCCTTTCTAAGCCAGCCTTTACCCAGTCTCAGCAAAATGGTATTACCTCATTTACTGTAATGGCATCCTGGTTACAGAGGCTTCTGTACTGTTCCAGGAGTTAACCCTCTCCACTCAGAACTGGTAGAAAACAACCAGTTTGTTAGTGGATTTTTCCCACAAGTTCTTTCTCACAGAAACCCTAGCCCTGGATATAAGCTTATGCATGAAGACACGCGTGCGCGCACACACACACACACACCCATAAGAACATATACATATGCATGTGTGAGTGTGTGTGTATATATATATACATATATACATATACATACACACATATATATATATTCTCATAGTATAAAATGTTTTAACTTCACTGTAATTTTAAAAACAATGGACTTTACATTCTTGGTGTTTTCCTGAACCTGCTGTAAAATGCAGACACTTAAGTGTAAGTAACTATTAAGGTAAGTTTAACGGAGAAATAATTTTTCCATTACTTGTAACTACTTTTCATACTTTCTCCAACAGAATGCATCCTGCTCTGTAGTGTTATTGTCCAAATGCTGGACCTTTCTGAACCATCTATTGAAATTCATCTCTCAGCTCTATAGGAGTATTTTATGTAGAGTCCTTTAAAAGCACCTGGACTCTCTCTTACCCTCTCCTATTTCTCTCCCTTCCCCCTGCCCCTCTCTTCTTCTATATAAATACCAAGGACTGTCTTTGACCTGAAGATTTACATACACCTTAGCATTATTTAGTGCTGAGTGTCTGACATGGTGATTCCATTGGTGAAAACTGAAGATATAATTTACTGGATCAAATTTCAGATTTAGAAGGCAAAGCCTAGTGGTGTTGTGAGAGTGGGATGGAAAAAGCAGAGGCTGAGTCCTGTCAATGCACTTATATGTCTATCAAAATAAGGCAAGATTAAAATAAAGAGGACCAGACACCACAATTATAACAGTAAAAAGTTCTTCAGGAAATCAGTCAACCATTAGTCCATGAATTTGTCCTGATTCAATATTAACTGAATTCATGTATAAATTATTAGGATTAAACATAGACAATAACAAAATAAATTTCAGGATGCTGCTGTAAAAGACATGTTAGGATTGTAGTCAAGAAACTGATCATGCTTCTGAAGGGCTACATGACATTGAGCTATTTCAATTGCTGCATTTTTTTTAAATTTGAGAATTAGTTAAGATTGATTGAGACCCTATCAGCACCAAGATTCTAGGATAGTAAAATATGTTCATGTTTAAGGAAGGAAGGAAGTAGGTAAGTGCCTACATAGTGATGAGTGCCACGTGACTACTGGTCTGGGGGTCTTTCCATGTTCAGAGCAAGTGGTAGTCAGCCTCCCAGATGGCTCTGAACTAACCCTGCCTGGTATTCACACCCTTGTGTAGCCACCTCCCACATATTTTCAGAGGTGGTCTGTGTGACCAGTGTATATGGCAGATATGATCGTATGTCATTTCTGAGATAAGGTTACAAAAGACATTGTGGCTTCCATCTTGGAGGTTCTCTGTTTTTGTCTCTCTCTTGGATCACTCTCACTGAGGTAAGCTAACTACCATTTCAAGAGCCCTATAGAGAGAGCTATTTGGCAAGGAACTCAGGCCTTCCAAGAACCAAGTAGGAACACTTGGAAGTGGAACTCTCAGCTCCAGGTAAGCCTTACAAGCCTGAAGCTTTGGCCAACAGCTGGCTACAACCCCATGAGAGACCTGAGCCACAACCATACAGCTAAATGATTGCCAGATTCTCGACCCACACAACTAGCAGAGAAATACTAATTTTTTAAAGTCCTAATAGATAATTAATACATAGTAGAAGAGTGGCATATAAGCCAAAATATATTCAATAAGATGTATGAATGTATTTACTGTTTTTTAAAAAACTCACTGTCCATATACAAGTATGTATATAGAAACACACACATATTATATGCATAAATATACATATGGAAATGCATATGTACATATGTCTGATTCGAAATTTGACATTATTTACTGTTTTCCTCAGGCATGATAAATGACTAGTGCATGGCAGATGCTCAGTAGGGGTTAATAATTGTGTTTCTAATGATATTAGGGTCAATTACAGTAGTTGAAGGTTGTATTTCTAAATGTAAGCTCAAATGATTAGAGATACAGCCCCTTATGTTGTCATTACTTGCTTTTATCCACCTTCCCTTCAAATAAGTCAAACACCTGTTATACACTTTATTTTTATCTCTTTGAGATGTAAAGCTTGAACTACTACTCTAGCTTCTGTAGTGATATATACAAATTGATCAGAAATTAAGGGGCTTCCTAATGTTAATCAATGGCTACAGTTAACCAATGCCTACTGTTCCAGAATATTCACAATTCATACAGGGTTTCTAATCTTCCTGACACACCATCTTAAGACAATATTTATGATATATGTCCCTTATTTCTTCAAATGGGACATTAACTTTCTGTAATATGGTCTGATATTCATAATATGTGTGATCAAAAAATACAGTGAATGCTGCTGCCGAGTGCCATCCGATGGAAAGGCAGGATCTTCAATATGGGAAGCGGCGTGTCGAAACTTCGTAACAGTGTGTGACAAGTTTCAACTTGTTCTGTGCAGTCAGTCAGGTGTGAGCTATGGTCGAGAGAAGATGTGTTTTAAAGTGTGCGGTAAATCATCCTCCATCATGACAACGCTCCGTGTCACACATCGCTTCTGGTATATGGCAATTTCTGTCACATACAAACATTACGGTGTGTCCTCATCCACCTTATACTCTGAATCTGTGCACCGTGTGACTTCTAGCTCTTCCCCAAAGTCAAAATGATTCAAGGTATGGAGGCAGCCACAACAGTGCCACTAAAGACACTCACAAAAGAGGACTTCCAGAACTGCTTCAGAAAGTGGCAAAAACGATGGGATAAGTGTGTTTGAAGCAAGAGGGAGTATTTTGAGGGGGGTTAATGGTAATGTGTCTTTTACTGTGATAATTTTTTTTAATTAAAGTTTATTGGGGTGACAATTGTTAGTAAAGTTACATAGATTTCAGGTGTACAATTCTGTAATACATCATCTATAAATCCCATTGTGTGTTCACCACCCAGAGTTAGTTCTCTTTCCATCACCATATAGTTGAATAAATTTTTAAAATTTAAACATTCACCATATTTTGTGATCACACCTTGTATATTTACATGGATTGTATGTGTTTACATGGCACCTGTTTATGATACAAATTTCTAAAAAAGGTAAGAAGCCTGCCAAGGTATAAAGTTATGAAGATTTTAGCGCCTTTCTAATGTTCTTACTAATATTTAATACTTTTTAGTAATTAGTTACATTGCACTTAGGTGAATGACTTTTCATGTTTTCTAACAGGCAGCTGTATGTACTCGTAAGAGCAAGTAAGTACAAGTTTAATAAGAGTCCTGAAAAAACTTAAGCCTAGATTAGCTGGATTGCATCAGGGGGAGCAGCTAGAGGTATAAAAATACTTAACATGGAGCCTAACACTTGATGGGTACTCAATGGCTATATATTTTTCCCCATGGCTATATGTTTCAAAGTTGAAGTTTTCAATCTATAGATAATAGTATAATATCAGATAACACATAGATAGATAGGTATATATATATATAAACAGCTCTCTCTCTTGCTATCTAGCTATCTATCTAGCTAGCTGGCTAGCTATATCATCACTAACACAAATCCTGTTATTCAAACAGATAAAATATATAAATTTGGGGTATAATAAGAATGTCAATTCCTAGTCATAAAGACTGGTATCTTATTTTAGGTCTTTCAATTACCTGTCACAAGTTGTACCACAAAGAACAAGGCAAAAATGTCACAAAGGAATGTGACGCAGGCATAGGGAGGACATACTCATATTTTCCACGAATGAATTTTAATACAATGATTTTAGCATAATGTCTTATATTTAATGTTGTATGCTTTGTTTCTTAAAACACATATTTCAAAAAAAATTCCTAGAAACTATTGAGATGATGAGTAAAGAAAAAGGTAATTTCAGTAAAATAGAAGATGGGAAACTTACAAATAATAGAAAAAACAGTCATAAATAGAAAGAATTATAATATTGGAAGGATTTAAGCTAAATTAGTTAAAGGCTGGGATGGGAAAAAGGCTAATATAGACATTAAGAAGAACGACATTTGGTAAGAAAATCAGCTTCTACAACTGCCATCTCAAATTTAAACATCTAGAGTGATCTTATACCATTGTTCAATTTTATTGAAAAATTGTTTTGTTAGAAGCATATGTTTAAAAATTCATTTGAAAGAAAACATTTTCAAACATTCTCTTATTTTTATCATCAGAAATAATGTGTCAAAAAACATGTATTTTTCTTATAAGAAATTGAAAACAAAGACAAAACCTATCTCTGAAAGGGCGTCACCCTGTATATGAATTTTTAAGAAATTTAATTCCATTTCAAATTGGAGAAGGCAAGCAAAGCAGTAGACACAAGAATACCTGCCAGTCATAAAGGCAGATTACTTATGTGTGGCTTTACCTCTGAATGACCCAATGACTCTGGGATAACTGGGCATCTTTAATCATAGATGGCCAAATTTAAAGTATCACATGCTCAGTAAATGCTGCACACAAAAGACATGTCAGGGATACTTAAAACTATGAATGACTTAATAGTTAATTATACTAATAGCATTTAAAATCATTCAGTGATTAAAGAACAATGGTATTTTTCAATTTCCATTAGTGTATAATTCTATATTTTTAACTACTGTGCGCTAACTGAATGTGACCAGTGATCATGTTGAAATGTTTACAAGACAGTGTGTAAGAATTTCAGAGAATTAAAATATTAAAGTATTTCATACCGCCTATTATTTTAAATACAGTTTTTCATCCAAATCACCTACAGTATTCATAACACATTATAAGTAGGTAGCCAAATGTTGTTTGGCAGATAAAATTAAACTTTAAAAAATTTCTGAAAGCTCCTTGTTCTTTAAAAATGTGTGGGGCAAAATACATTTCTATGAAAATTAGTCCCGCAAGCTTTTAATCTGTTTATGCAAACCATCAGACTGGTCTGTGAAGGGGGTATTTAATATTTCGAAGTTGTTCTTTAAACAAAGCAGTTATACTGAGTGTGTATTTGTAGCCTGCTTTAAAAAGTAATGATGATTCTTCCAATCCATGAACATGGAATGTCTTTCCATTTCTTTGTGTCTTCTTCAATTTCTTTTAAAAATGCCTTATAGTTTTCAGTGTATAGGTCTTTCACATCCTTGGTTAAGTTTATTCCTAGGTGTTTTATTCTTTTTGCTGCAATTGCAAAAGGAATTGATATTTTTGTTTGTTTGTTTTTCTGAGATTTTATCATTAGTATATAGGAATGCAACAGACTTCTGTACATTGATTTTGTAGCCAGCAACTTTACTGTATTCGTTTATTGTTTCTAAGAGCTTTTTGGTGGAGTATTAAGGGTTTTCTATATATATAGCATCAATGTCATCTGTAAAAAGTGACAATTTAACTTCTTCATTCTTAATTCAGATGACTTTTCTTTCTTTCCTTGCCTGATTGCTCTGGCTAGGACTTCCAATATTCTGTTGTAAAGCAGAGGTGATAGGGGACAGCTCTGTCATCTTCCTGAATGTAGAGCGAAGGGCTTTAGTTTTTCACTGTTAATTATATTGGCTGAGGATTTGTCATATATGGCCTTTATTATGTTCAGGTATTTTCCTTCTATACCTATTTTATTAAATGTTTTCATTATAAATGGATGTTGTAGCATGTCAAATGCTTTTTTTCTGAATCTATTGATTGGAAGAATCAACATATTGGTAAATGGTAAATGGCCATATCACCCAAAGCAATATACAGATTTAACTCAATTCCCATCAAAATCCCAATGGCATTTTTAAAGAAATAGAACAAAAAATCATCAGATTTGTACGGAACCACAAAAGACCCCGAATAGCCAAAGAACTTTTAAGAAAAAAGGACAATGCTTGAGGTATCACACTCCCTGACTTCAGCTTGTACTACAGGGCAACAATAATCAAAACAGCATGGTATTGGCAGAAAAAAAGATACACAGACCAATGGAATAGAACTGAGAACACAGAAATAAACCCACATAAATATGGACAGATAATTTTTGATAAAGAAGCCAAAAATATACAATGGAGAAAAGACAGCTTCTTCAATAAATAGTGCTGGGAGAATTGGATAGCCATGTGCAAAAGAATGAAACTAGAATGTTATATGTCAACGTGTACCAAAATTAATTCAAAATGGATCAAAGACCTAAACATAAGACCTGAAACAATAAACTGCATAGAAGAAAACACAGGTACTAAACTTATGGACTTTGGATTCAAAGAGGATTTTATGAATTTGACTCCAACGGCAAGGGAAATAAAAGCTAAAATAAATGAATGGGACTATATCAAACTAAAAAGCTTCTGCACAGCAAAAGAAACAATCGACAAAATAAAGAGGCAACCAACCGAATGAGAGAATATTTTTGCAAACAACGCCTCTGACAAGGGGCTTATATCCAAAATACATAAGGAACTCATACAACTCAACAACAAGAAAACAGATAATCCAATTTTAAAAAATGGGCAGAGGACTTGAAGAGACATTTCTCCAAATAGGACATACAAATGGTAAATAGACATATGAAAAGATGCTCAACATCACTAATCATCAGAGAAGTGCAAATAAAAACCACAATGAGATATCACCTCACCCCAGTCAGAGTGGCTATCATCAACAAGACAAATAATAACAAGTGCTAGAGATGCTGTGGAGAAAAAGGAACCCTCATACACTGTTGGTGGGAATGCAGATTGGTGCAGCCGCTACGGAAGGCAGTGTGGAGGTTCCTCAAAAAATTATGAATAGAATTACCATATGACCCAGCAATCCCTCTCCTGGGTATCTACCCCCAAAAATCTGAAAATATGTATCTGTAAAGATATATGTGCTTCAATGTTCATTTTAGCTTTATTTATGGTGGCCAAGACATGGAAACAACAAAAGTGTCCTTTGATAGATGATTGGATAAAGAAGATGTGGTATATATGCAGAGTGGAATACTATTCTGCCATAAGAAAAGATGAAATAATGCCATTGTGACAACATGGATGGATCTTGAGATTATTATGCTAAGCAAAATAAGTCAGACAGAAAAAGTAGAGATTCATATGATTTCACTGATACGTAGTGTATAAAACTGAAAACAATAAAGGAACAAGACAAATGAATAAACAAAAAATCATAGACACAGACAATAGTTTAGTGGTTACAGGGCGGGGGGTAAGCCAGAGGGAAGGGTGTGGTAGATGAGGGTAAAAGGGATCAAATATATGGTGATGGAAGGAGAACTAACTCTTGGTGGTGAACACACAATGTGGTGTATAGATTATATATTACATAATTGTACACCTGGAACCTACCATATTTCCCTGAAAATAAGACCTAGCTGGACAGCTCTAATGCATCTTTGGGAGCAAAAATTAACATAAGACACGGTCATATTTTACTATAAGACTGGATATTATATAATACAATATAAGACTGGATCTTATTTTACTATAATATAAGACAGGGTCTATAATATATAATATAATATAATACAATACAATATAATATAATAATACAATATAATACAATATAATACAACATAATGATATAATACACAATATAATACAATAAATAAATAAATAAATAAATAAATAAATAATAAATAAATACAATATAATAATATAATACCAGGTCTTAATTTTTAATTTTTGCTCCAAAAGATGCATTAGAGCTGATTGTCTGGCTAGGTCTTATTTTCGGGGAAACATGGTATGTAACTTTACTAACAATTGTCACCCCAAAATTTTAATTAAATAAAAGTGATGCATGAGTAAAACTTAAAATGCACACAAAAGCTTCAATTAAAATAAAAATCACTCTTAGTTTTACTAATTAAGGTATTAACTGTTAACACTGGCACATTTTTTCAGTAATTATATAATATATTCTCTTTATATAGTATATTATTTCTCTCTATATATAGACAGATATATAGATAATATCTATTATCTACATAAGTTTTTTATTCACAGATAAATACTGTAAAATACTACATATGTTATATAAAGAAAACATTATTCATTTATATTATATATTAAGGTATATTTTTATTTTAACAAATACTCTAAATATTTTCTCTTTTCATATGTACATAAAAGAAACTGTCAGAATTTGGGATAGATTTATAGCTGTCTTTAAGCAAATAGGCTATATTTGAAACACACTACCAATCCTAAGTAATAATTTGAATACTGAAGAGATATCCAGTAAATGTTTTCATGTAGTTCAAAGTTATTCATAGCTTAAACTCATTTTTGACTTTGAAAATAAAAATCTATGATAGGAACATAATTTACTTAATGTGGACCATGCAGTACATTTTATTAGCTACTAGATGCAACTGTTTGAGAGGAACAAGACATGCAGTCTGTTTGTCTCGTGATTCCAGCATGTAAAGCACACCAGACCACACTCCCAGCTGTGTGGTGTACTGTTCATCAACAGCTCCTTAGAGCAGGTATCCCAGTCTGCTAGGTTATCACAGACAAGAAGATCCACAAAGAACTGGTTGACCATTCTTTGAACCTGATGTAGTACAAAGATTTCCTTACCAGCTTGAAATAATGAGCTATTATCCATTTACCAGCCTGACTTTCCTGTGCAACTAAAGATTTCAGATTTAAATCGTGTGTTCTGTTTATAAATATTTTTTACAATGGAGAATTAACTAATAAATAATAGTAACAAAAATAGTTTTAAAAGTACAGTGTGTGCATAAATTATCAAAGACTAGTACAGGAAAAAAATATGTTTCCTAAGCTCTTTTTCTATGAGAGTAAAATTAAATAGGTGAATGGTCAGGTTTTTTTTTTAATGTTTACAGAACATAAAACATAAAATGGTGGTTAACCCAAACTAATACAATATCACGTATTGCAGAAGCATGGTATCCTCTAGAAAAAAAATAACAAGGATTATATTACAGAAAGCAGCAGAAATGACAATGGACTACATATAGATTTATTTGCCATCAAGAACAAAGCTATTTTAAAATATTAGTATTATATCTTCATTACATACTGCTACAGCTTTGACCAGTATGATTTCACATTAAAACATTAATGAAATAAGTAGAAAGCAGTGTTGTGATTCCAAATTTTGGAGATCCGTCCTCAGGTTTTATCATAACACAGCTCCTATTATATGCATCAAACAAGCCCTGTTTTCTACACCCACCTTGCAATCTTGTGCATACGCATATGTACATGGTTCTTTAGCCAGAAAGAATTCAGTATACTGTAGAGATCAATGGGCTAAGAATAAATAGATAACCCACATCCAGAATGACCTTGGTGAAACTCTGAGCATCAAATATAAAGGAAAAGAGATCCCTGAAAGCTTTCAAAGGGAATGAATTTCTGCTTAGAAAGGAATGATCACACAGGCACCAGACTTAACAGCACTGGACGCAGTCCCAGATATAGGGGTAAATCTACAGGAGAAATGTCTTCAGGACCTATGAAACTTTGTAAACTTGTGCTTGAGCAACAACGTTTTATAACATAAGATTATATCACTTCTGTGGACCCAAATACACATCTTGATGCTGTAATATATAATTTGTCCAAGACCCTGTCATAAGTTTTCAATTTTTGGAGTCATTCTCCACGGACAAAGCACAAAAGGATTAATTAGGGTGACAACATGGAATGTACATGCGACAAAACCTGATGGTATGAAAGTCATGGTATAGCAAACAAAAGTTGGGAGATGGATGGAAGGAAAAATGATAGGGAAGAAAAGGATAATAATTCCTTACTTTTTATAAAAGAAAGTTAAATATATTCAGTACATTATATACAGTTATAATACTAGCAAAAATATTTTTATTTTAAAATATGATTGACAGAAATTAGAATGTGGAAAAAGATATAACCAGTAAAATCATATTCTTCATCTTTCAAAAAGGGAAATCATTTTAAACACTTTTTAAAGGTTTACTGTGCAAGAAAGAGAGGTATATCACAATCTAAATTCACGAAGTAAGTTACTAGAAAAATAACTAAAAGCAGAAGATGAAAAAGATAAAAGTGGTTATTTCAGGGAAGTAGCATTGAAGGAAGAGCGATACGGTCTACACTTATAATTCAAAACAAACACACCAAAGAATAAACAGTGGTCATTTCTAGGGTAAAACTGAAAGGCCAACTGTCATGAGGAAAGAGACATTGTAATTGTAATTGTAATTCTGGGTTTTTAAAAAAGCAATGAGTAAAAACAAAATCCTTTGTAATTACTTTATAATTTAAAATGAAATCATTATTGAAACAGTGTCAGAAGTTGCTAGTCTGAACTTTGCCATTTATATCATTTGAAAATGAACAAGTCATTTAATCTCTTCAGCTTCAATTATTTTTATTAAAATAAGAATATTAATACCTACCCTCACACCCTGTATCGTTATGATATAGGATGTGATAAGATACATGAAGAGTGCTTTATAAACAAGAAAAACACATATAATGGATAAAATGAAAAACCTAGACTTTTGGTGAAGAATTATGATGATAGTCAATTAATTTTACTTTTCAGTTTGTAAGCTACTTTTTAGTGTTAATTTGGAAATTTAAAGATTGTTATTAATGTGTTGAGGGTATTGGATATTATATATTTTAATAATAAAGAGAAAAAAGTTCAAATCCGTAGCTGTTAGATTTAATTATTAAAGGGAACATACCTCTACAATTTCCTTGTTAATCTCTCTGTTCTTTACTTTTTTCAACTACTTTGCCCAGGCTCAAAGTTCTTGTTCAGGATTGAGGATTGGATATTGGAGTATAGTAAAATCAAAGTATCAGTTTTACCTAATCTCCAACTTTTATCAATTTTACCTAATCTTCAATTTATTAGATATTCACAAAAGACAGTTATCAATAATTTATCAGAACGTCTGGATTCGAGTTTCAGAATGGCCATTTGCAAACTTTTTGATCTTTGGGGAAAACGTTTAAGCTATTTTGAATTTGGGGTTCCTAGATTTATAGTAGGGGAAAAATGCTGATTTCACCTACTTCATGGCATTTTTGTGACAATCAGTTATAACAATTCATGATAATCTGTAAATATAAATTTATACCTAAACATAAAATATGAATTTTAGAGTCAAAATGGTTTTAAATAATCAAAATATTCCTATTAAAATGGTAATTAGGTCAGGAAGATATTATATATTTTGAATCATACAGGGAATTGTTTAGTAGAAGTTACTTCAGTTAATCATTTTATTGCTGTTAAAACTACTTGAGTCAGTCTGTCTTAATGGTCATAAAAGTTCAAGAGATAAACAGCCTGGGAGATAAGCATCATGGGCCTTCTCTCTATTTCACTGTTTAGTCAAGGTCTATACTGGGACTCACCAACTCACCTATAAGGTAGGCAGTCCTAAGGTAGCTTGGGAGAACATTTTAGCAAGGCTTCCTCCTACATGTACAGAAAGAATTATAAGTAGAATAAATTGTGTTTGCTAGGGTGTTCAACTGGCATTTCAGAGCTTTGAAGGTAGGTCCATATCTTCACATTAAGTATATCTGTGTCTCTGGCCAACTCACTTAACTGTCCCGTGCCTCAGTTTACCCATTTGTTAATTTAGGGGCTGAATAACTAACCCAAACTTTCTTCCATCTCAAAAATATCTCTACAATGCCCTTCATTTCTTAGTTTACACCATAAATGATCATATCCTAGGTCACATCATATAATTTCAATTCATGCCTAGGAAAAAGTAACAAACTAAATTTAAATAGCTAGTGATCCAATTAACGTAGTATTTACATTGATATTTTCACATTCAAGCTGCTACTTCTGTCATTAGATTAAAACTTTAATAAAAATCTATCAGAGCCAATTAAATAAAATGGTGTGAACACAACATTAACACAACTCTATAACCAGATAGAACCTTACTTTCCCTCAGAATTGAATGCATTGCTTTACCTGAGTCCAGCCCTTACTTTTTCTTTTTCTTTTAAGTAAGTTATATCAGCTAGATGTTATTTTTCAAGCGATCTCTTAAAACACATTAAATGAGAAATTCCAGGAGTTTCTATTGAGCAATCTGATGAAGCACAACTTGCCTGTCTTTACATAGACCCGGCCATTGGTCATCGTGCACAGAAGCTGAGTCTGATTCCTAACAGACAGCAATAGATGATATGCTTGCTGACATGACATGAGGAATCCATCTTTGGTTCCCACTTGGGCTTCAGATTTTTAGAAACACAGAGGTGGGTATAGAGGAAAGACATCTGAAAGAAGACGAGAAAGAACAGGATTTTCATGCACATTTCTCTCTTGCTTAGGACAATCAGCACATTTATGCTTCTCTTTAGTATTTTCACTGAGGAAAAAGGTTATAATGAACTCTACTCCACTGCATGTTTTTTTTTTTTTTTGTCTGATGTGGAAATGTGCTCTATGCACATTAAATCTCAATTTCATATCTAGATGACTAAGGCTGGCACAATATATTGATGGAAATAAGACTGAATAGCCTAAAATAGCTACACATTCTCACAAGTCAACAATTTTGAGCTAAAACCAATTACATGACACCATTACTTTAAAAAGGTAATTGAAAAAACAACCAGTAGCCCAGAATAAGCCCGATGCTGGAATAATTCAACGGGGGAAAAAATAGCAGAATACGTACATGACTCATGAAAGTCTTTAATTTGAATAAATGTTTATTTCTCCCATTAAAAGTGATACTTAGTGTCAAAGGGATTTATTCAGCTGCAGCTATTAATTACTCATTAATGTTCAAACATTTCTACCAAACGGTAAAACTGAATAGTTGAAATTCCGGAATCTAACATAAAGATGCACACACAATTATACCTCTTATATAAGAAACACTTGTATACATATGTGACACAAGCATACACACAGGCTGTAAAAGCTTCCTTCAGCACATTTGTGCAGGGATGTTGTTATAGTTAAGAGTCCCTACAAAAATCGGACTTCCACATGCAAGAGAATGAAATGGTACCCACTGCAGGTACTTACCACAAAGTTCAGTGCCTTTCTCTATAAACAGAGGTTGTGTATTCCTCTATGCTCACATACACAAATAATCCTGGCTATGCGAATCCACAAAACCTCATGTGACTGGGCAATCTGATCAGAGATTTCTAAGATGAAGTGTTATGGAAAACATCAATGTTGCAGGTGAATCGGGGGCTGATTTCATTAGGGGTAAAGTCAACTCTATGGTGGAATTTGAGGGCACTTTCTCACCCACAGGCCACGTTCTGTACAAGGCTACCATCTTAGAACCATCCATGTGCTCCTCTCCTGATATTCTGCTTTGAGTTTTCATATCCACCCAGGAGGAGTAAGTGTAAAACTGAGTTATTCTTCATTAAGCAATTAAATGATTCTGATAGAAAGTAGGATCTAGAGCTCTGAGACAGCCCTTGGAATCTGGTTACATAAGGAGGTACCAAACTAGAAAGAAAGATTCTTTGAAAGCAAAGTGCTCCTCATTTCCACTTTTGCCAAAAGTTTGTCTTTACTGAGAAGATGTAAACCAGAGGGTTGCAAAGACAAGCAGGGAAGCCAAGGTTAACCGAGCTCTTCTCTCTCTGCCTTGTGCTATGAACTGAATTGTGCACCCACCCCGTCATTCATATGTTGAAGCTCTAATCCCCAATATAACTGTATTTAAAGACCAGGTCTTTAAGAAGGTAATCAAGGTTAAATGAGGTTATAGAGGTGAAGCCCTAATCCAACGGGACTGGTGTTGTGTTCTTACAAGAAAAGGAAGACAGCAGAGTTCGTTCTCTCTCTCTCTCTCTCTCTCCCCCCCCCCCCCAAGTACAGGTCAATTTTACTTCATCATCTCATTTAATAATCAGAAAAACCGAGGAGGGAAGGCATCATTCTCATCTTATCTATGCCAGAAGCTAATGACATTTCTAAAGTCACACAAATGACGGACAACAATGGCAGAGTGGAGTAGTTCTGACTGTATGACCTGTAAAGCCTAAAACATTTATTTGGCCGTTTAAAGAAAGTTTGCTAAGTCATGTATACTGGGTTATGTAGCGCCCCCCACCCCCAGAGTTCATGTCCACTGGGACTTTGTGAATGTGACCTTATTTGGAAATAGGGTCTTTGCAGATGTCATCAAGTTAAGATGAGGTCACACTGGAGCAGGGTGAGCCCTACATCCAATGGCTGCTGTTCTTATGAGGAGAGGGAAATTCAGACACGACACAAATACACAGGGGAGAATGTGATGTGGAGACAGAGGCAGGGATTGGAGTGAGGTGCCCACAAGCCAAGGAACACCCGGGGTGCCCAGGACTACCAAACGCTAGGAGACAAGCACGGAACAGACACTCCCCCAACACTTGAGAAGAAACAAACGCTGTCTACACCTTGATTTGTAACCTTCAGCTTCCAGAACTACTGACTGAGAGTGAATAAATTTCTGTTCTTTTAAGGCAGCCAGTTTGTGTTCTTTGTTTGTTTGTTTGTTTACAGCAGCCCTTGGGGATGATACACCTTGGAATAAAATCTTGCAAAAATCAGTACATACGATACGACCACCCTGAGTTTATATGACAGCATGCCTGGCATGACTCAATTAGCCACTATAAAAAATTACAGTCAATGCTATATCGACTTATGTTTTGTACACAATAGCCTCTAAATTCCGTGTCATGCTTTGATAAAACTCCCTTATTTAAACAAATAGCATGGAGGACCATGACAAGACCAGAGGCAAACAAGCAGAATGGGTGAAATATGGTGGGGGGGGACATAATATTTAAGATAACATCACGGAGATACAAGATGCAGCTTTGCAAAATGATGATAAGCAAAAACAGAATCAGTGATGTCTGTATTGGTGGGATTTTAAAAAGCAACAAAGAGCCCACAGGGCTGGGTACCCGTGCTTACTGCACACGAGATAGTGGGGCCCTCCAGCCACCTTAGTGATGCTGCACTGGCAGGGGAGGTGGCCCAGCTGACCTGATCTGTCCTCCTCGGCTCCAATTTCTCCTTTCTGGGCTCCCACCATCTGGCACAGAACAGAGTTATTATTCCTGCAACTCTTTCCACAGAAAGAGAGGGGGTGTCTGTTGCATGAATGATATGAAATTCTATTAACACTGAAATATTGTGGGCCACACGTTTAATTTCTGGACGCAAGCATTACACAAAGATGACACAGTGATTTCTGGATTTCAATAGCATCTTTGTGCCAAGGACCAGACTTTGGTGCTCATACTCTTCTGGATTTGAAGATAATTATGTGTTTTTATGTACAGACTTTAAAGTGAAAAGAAAAAACGCACACACAAAAAACCTAAACTAAAAACAATCATCTTATAAATTCTTATCTTAAGATTTTTGCAATAAAGCCACCAAGGTAGAATAATTTTATTTGGGTAATTTTTCTACTATGACAACACATCCCCCAAATTGCAGGAGTTAAAACTATAGAATTTTAGAGTTGAAAGATTCCCTATGTTAAGGTTTGAAAATAATTTTCTTTTTCCTATAAATGCTCTTTTTCCAATAAATTGTATTCATCAAACTCTCTAGTTTTATTCAAGGACAACAGAAATTGCCTTGTAATTTTTTTCAATATTGTCAGCTTGTGAGGGTTAGAAACTATTTAAAAACCTGATCTGACTTTTCAAGTTAAATTTAAAGCACTGCATATTTTGCATAGGAAATGAAACCCATGTTACAAAATGAGTACTTCCCAATGTTCCAAATATATTCACCATAACCTGTGAAGAAAACCTACCAAACATTTTCTGTTATAAAGTTGTTTCAACAACAAACTACATTAAAACTATTTCCCCTAATAGATATGAAGTTCTCCTTATTGCTCATAATGACTTCAGAGTCGCCTAGAAAATTGGTTCCCACAGTTCTATTTCACTAACGAAGTCATACAAACCATGAGGAAGGTGGCACTGTTGACCCTTCTGTTGCCGTATGCCAAATTTTAAAGGTAACATGATAAGAGTTTTGGATACAGAAACAAAGCCAGCCTATGTGTAACCACATAAGCAGGGAATGACAAACAAAGATGCTATAGAATGGAAATAGATAATTTCAAACAAGAGGAATGTAAAGTAATCCTTCTTTCCCTGTTTCCTGTACAATAGCATGTTCATACCTTTCTGTTCCCCTTCTTTCCTTTTTCACCTTTAAAGGCAAATAAAGAGCTTTGTTTTGTAACACGGAGTAAAACCACGTTAAGAGTGTTACTAATTCTCTCAATTTTCAAATACAATACAATGTACAAGAACCTCAATCTATGTTATAAAATTACACACCAACCTTTGGAAGAAGCACCTTGACATAGATGCCTTAAGAATGGCTCATTAGACATTTATTTACTTGTACCTGCACTCACACACAATTCAAATCCCATATTAGCCTTTTTCTTATAAGAAAACACTTGAACAACCAAGAAAATAATTTAAATATAGATTGAAATCTATAGCTGGAAAATATTTCATATGAATATGCTTTCTCTTAAAAATGATAAAATGTACTTAAGAGTTTATGTAAATATATTAAGACATTAAAATATTGATTATACCTGAACTGTGTGAACATGCATTTCAATGTACATTCAAAGATTTGAAAATACATTACAGATATTCATTGAGAATGAAAAATAGTTTCACAAAGAATGTAAGGAACAGTTAAGCATCACTGTATCTTAGGATAAAATGCAGCCTGATTTGAAATGAAACAATTTTAGCCATGTTTGTATATTGACAACATTTTGCAATCAACATCATTTTTCCTGTCCAGGGATACTGAATTTGATACTCACAGCATGATTGAAGCAACTGAACTAAATAAGTGGTTTATGTGTGGCTTTTACCATGATAAATTGAAAGACTCATTTTCACAAAAATGGGTAAAATGATTAATATAGAATCTAAAATTCTATGAGTGCATTCATTCAACATTTTTTCTATAACCTGGTATTTTGTTCTGCACTGGGGAAACAGAAGAAAAAATGAAACAGGAGTAAAATATGTCACAAATAAAATTCGTTCAAGGAAAGAATTAAAACAAGAAAGTACAGAAAAGACTATAGAAAACATACTATAGAAAACAAGTGAAGACTTATCCTTGGTAAAGTCATTCATTTTTTTTTTTAACATGGTATAAAAATCAGCAATAACAATAAAAGGAAACACCTTTGATCGCATTAAAACAGCCACCACCACCACTTCGAGAGATGATGTTAGAAGGTTTAGATTTGGATTTGAAGGCTACCTTTCCCAGTAACTTGTCATACAATTTATTTTCCTCGCCCCAAAATGGAGATAATTACCATGATACAGGATTACTGCGAGAAATCAGAAGTTAACATTTATATATTGCTTACTCTGTGACAAGCACTTTCTACACGTTTCACATGTATTAACTCCTATGATCTCAACAAAAATACGGTAATAGTAGGTACAAATATCTCCCTTTTACTGTTGAGGAAAATGAAGCAAGAGAGATTCAGGAACTTGAACCAAGTGACTCAGTAAGTGGCAGAGCTGGGCTAGAAATCAGTCCTGGTCTGAAATCTACATTTTCAACATGGGAAAGCTTTGGTCACACGGTCAGTCAATGAAAATGGTGTTTCCATCCCTCCCCCTCCAAACACCTTCCAAAAACAAGCTTAGTTTCAGATGATCTATATTTTATACAGTATATTCAAGTGTTACATGAAGTGACATATAGTATATGAAAACTTCACAATCTACAAAATGGCATGCACATATAGATTATTACCAGCAGGGCTAATTATTAGAAAGAGACCTTATCTTGGAATGATGGGTCACATGGAGGAAATTGGGAAATCTTGCAATAAATCCATCCATCTATAAATAATAGGCTATTTTCATAGCACACATCAGTTATGTTCACTCCAAATCTACAATCTCAAAGGATACGTTTTGTCTTAGTGAGATGTGTGTAGGGAGGTTTCCTGTGTAAATCCTGTTGAAAATAGTAAATGTTTCCCTGAGGACCAATTAAGGATGATAAATCTCACGTTCTTCCTCATAAGGCAAGAGAGCAAGCAACAAATTGTTTAAAAGTTGTTTTAAGATCATGCTTTCTTACAGAGCTAGTACTTCCCACAGTAACTGTGGCACCACAATTTGATATAATTTGAGTTATTTTTATAGGTTGTGATAGATCTGTCTTTATCAAAAACTCCCATCCAAACCAGATTAATCGTTAGAAGAAAATGGAGACTCTAGATAGCTATTCTAGGAATTCTATGAAATCGAGACATATTAGTCATGGGATATCTCAGGGTCTCTGGGAAAACTAAGTTTGCCTACAGCAACATATCATGAATCAACCAAGTATTTACTGAGTTCTTAATATATATTTAACTTGTACGAGAATACCAGGGAGAATTTTGACTTTTACCTATGATATGGGAACAAATATATCAAATAATCACAGACTGTTACCTAAGTAGTTCATGATCATATAATTTTGAAGGTATCCGAGCTCATCAGAGTACAATTCAATCCTCCAATGTGTCTTATTCATCTCTACATCTCTGGTACTACTTAGTTTTTTACCTACAGCAGGGACTAAGCTTTACAAACCTTATTTAAACTCTGTTGAATCAATAAATGGGTGTGAGTGTATATACAGGCATATGTGTATGCCTTACTCATGAGCATTTGAGAAAATAAACGGATGGCAATGAAAATGGTATATTTTGGGTCTAGGCACACAATTGGAGAAAAACAGCTTTCTGTGGAAAGTGGGGAAAGATATGATTGGGGCACTATTCTCTTTGTGCCATTTAGCCGCTGGTGAATACAACAGTCATGACTGAGCCTTGCTCACGGCACTGAAGATACTTCCTGACATTAAGTCTAACATCTGAGAATATAGCAACAGCATTGACAATGGGATTATAAGACTTCACATTCCACCGTATGTACGTCTTACTTCCAACACATATCCTGGTCATTGTTGTACCTTGCTCAATCCTTCCATTTAAAATAGGCTTTTGCTATTCTTGAGGTTGGCAAAGAAACAATATTTGTTTAAAGCGACTCTAATATTTAACAGCAAAATAATGTCCCAGTGGAAATGGCTTCCCTTTCCCAATAATTTCACTAACATGCTAGGAATGCATCTCATTGGACTGTCTTTGACCATCCTTGCACATAATGGGGAACTGGATGGGGAGAGCATACTGATTGGCCAGCTTACTCTCACTGTCAGTCTTTCCTATGGGCCTGGGGAAGCGGGGATGGGAAGAGGGACAGCCAGCCTCACCAATATATTATGGCCTCTAAGAGAAAGAGGTGTAGTACACCAAAGACAAACCAGGGCACTATTCCATGAGCAGGAAGAACGCATGCTATTCAGACAAACACAGCAGATGTCCACTTCACACATTCCTACATATTCATCCTACATTGTCTTCTTTATTTCATCAAGCTAAGCATCTAGGTCAGCAAAGGCCTCTCATGAACTACACACCTAATTCTACTGTGTGAAGGAAGCATGTTTAGGTTTTGTCCTTTGGTCTCCATTCCCAACACTACAGCTTTAATTCAGGCTCAAGTTATTGCCTTCTTGGACTAATGCAATCGACATCGTCCTGAGCAAAGATATTTTGGATTTGACACCTAAAGCAAAGGCAACAAAAGTAAAAATAAACACGTGGGACTACAGCAAACTAAAATGCTTCTGCATAGCTGACATTAAAAAAGTACATGCCAGCTGGTCAGTACCTACCACAAAGATAGTGAAAACTCTGAAGTCAGAATACATAGGGTCCCATCAATACTCCATCCCTTGTCAGCTGTGTAACTTCTCCAAAGTTACTTTACTTTACTAGACCTTAGTATTTACCTAAGAACAGCACTGTCATAAGAATTAAATATGACAATGCATATGAAGTGATTAATACATTACTCTGTAATCAATACTTGTCAGCTGCCACAGCTGTTGCCATTGTTGTTGAAGCTGCT
The DNA here is from genome assembly GCF_036562045.2 of Rhinolophus sinicus. Lineage (NCBI taxonomy): Eukaryota > Metazoa > Chordata > Mammalia > Chiroptera > Rhinolophidae > Rhinolophus > Rhinolophus sinicus. Next base: position 101,697,469 of record NC_133752.1, on the reverse strand, counting down.
GTTGCTTTAATTATTATTAACCAAAGAACACTAACACCTAAATAAGGGGTTTAGTAAATGGTGACAAAGAACATTCTCTGACTTAACCAACTATAGGATGCTGTCTACTTTGCTGATTCAAGTGTAAGGTAATAAATCTACTAGAAGAAATGTAAGATATACCATATATGTATATACATACACATACAAAATGAGCCAAAAAAAATATGTATACACATTTTAAGAAAGGAAAATAATGTATTAAAATTATGTCGATGGTAACCACTTTGAGCACCTCTCTTGTGATTGTAGAAGTCAAATGTGACTTGTATTCATCTTTTGTTATCTGTATATATTCAGTATTACAATTTTAATACAGTTTTTTCCTTTCTGAAAGTGTGTATATATATTTTGGCACCCTCTGTATGTATATGTGTATAACCTATTTTTATAACCCATGAGAACAAACCAGGGAAGCACTGAAGCATAGATATTACTTGGCATAGAAATGATAGAGTACAGTTGTATTTTTGCTTTCTTGACTTGAGTATTACCCCAAAATAACAAGGAAAATCAGAAATGCAAATTCTTCACTTAATAAAAGTTAAAGACAACTGCATCCCTATCTGTAACAGCTGAGTATAGCTGAAAAGCTCAGCAAAGGCAATAGAGAAAAGCTATTCAAAGAATGGTGACCAAAAACAGTAAACATTCGTCTGACCTCAAATTTCTCCAGAGAAAAGTAAAATTTTAGGAGATAGAGGAGCTCCTACATATGAAGTATGCAAGGAAAATAAACTGTGCACCAAGAATTTTATAAGTAGCCAAACTGTAACTCAAATTAAAATACAATAACATGAAATACAAATTAAGATTCAATAACTTGTAAGACCTTGCTAAACAAACAAATAAACAAAAGCTACTAGAGGACACTATTCAACTAACCAAAAAGTGACTGGAAAAACTACTGTCAAAGAAATGGCAAAAATTGGAATTTATCTTACTGTAGAACAAACTAAAGAGATATGTTATTTATGAGTAAAGAACAAAATGTTTGTGTCACAAGTCTCAATAATGCAGAAATAATACAAAGTTTGGGGCAAAAACATAAAGTGGAAGATAGTGCAAACATACTGATTTCATCATCTTTTACAGCAAGATAAATGGTATGAATTCAAGATGATAAATTAACAGATATAAGTAAGTATAAGCATACAGGTAAGAGTAAGAAAATATTTGTATATACTGAAAATTAGGTAGTAAAACTAAGAGAAATATGGAGGGAATACAAACATATTATTGCATTCTTGCTCATAGTGTAAAATCAATTTTTACTGCATACCATATTTCCCTGAAAATGAGACCTAGCCGGGCAATCAGCTCTAATGCGTCTTTTGGAGCAAAAATTAATATAGTAAAATAAGACCAGGTTTTATATTATTTTTGCTCCAAAAGACGCATTAGAGCTGATTGTCCGACGAGGTCTTATTTTCGGAGAAACACGATAAAATACAAAATTGTGGGTAAAATATAGAATTTTAGGTATTTATGTAGATTCAGTGCAGTCCCGATCAAACTTAAAAAAAACAAAAAAAAAAACACACAAATCCAGCCTTATTCTAGAATTCATACAGAAACACAAAGGACCAAAAACTGCCAAGGAAATTTTAAAGCAGAATAACAAAACTAAAAGACTTCAAACTACCATCTATGGAGACTTACCATAAAAAGATAATGTGGTATCAGCACAAGCATTAACTTATTAGTCAACGGACCTCAATGGTGAAAACTGAAACAGATCCATCTATATGTGGTTGATGACTCAGGTGGCGCTATAACGCAGTTGGGGAAATCGTGCTTTTTCAATAATTGGTTTTGTACCCACTGGTGCATTAGCTTTCTGTGGTGCCATAAGAAATCATCACCTATTTAGCAGATTAAAACAATCCAAATATGTTACTCACGGTTTCTGTGGGCACAGGTACAGGTGAGCTGGTCCTCTGCGCAGGGCCTCACAGGTGGTACTGCAGATGCTGGTCAGGGCTGGAGGCTCTGCATCCTCTTCTCGGCACACGGTTGTTGGAATTCATTTCTTGTGGTTGTTGGACTCAGACCCTCAGCTGATAGACCAGCTGCTGTTCCCCCACATATGGGACCCTCTCAAAATGGCAGTTTACTCTTTCAAAGCCAAGAGGAGAATTTCTCTCATGCTTTGAGCCTCTCCCTTCAAAAAAGGCCTAGTGTTTCTGAAGGGCTCATCTGATTAGATCAGGTATAGTTAGGATAATCTCCCTTTTAATTAATTCAAAGTCAACTGAATTGGGGCCTTAATGACATCTGCAAAATTACGTTTGTTCTGTAACATAACCTAATCAAGAGTAAAATCCATCACACTTACACTCTCGGGGAGGAGATTATACTAGATACCAGAGCCAAGCATCTCAGAGGACATCTCAGAACGCTTCCACCACAACTGGGTATCCACAGAGACAAAAAAGGAAGATAAATCCCTACCTCACTACATACACAGAACTCAATTAACACTCATCTCATCCTATAAACAAAATCAATGGATTGCAGATTTCAACGTCAAAGAAAATATAATGCTTTAACAACAATGCAGGATAATATCTTAATGATTGGTTTAGGCAAATAGCCCTTAAAAGGGGAAAAAAAAATACTAACAAAGAAAAATGATATGTTGGACTATTTAAGATTAAAAACATTTGTTTATTAAAACATAATAAAAATAATATAAAAGAAAACCCAAACTTAAGAAGACATTCATAATGCATATATTACAACCAACAAAAGACAACATCCACAATATATAAAGAACACCTTCAAATCACTATGGAAAACAGAAAATTCAGCAGTACACTGGGCAAAGATGTAAAAAGGCAATTGAAGAAAATATAAGCAAATGGAAAATAAGCACATGAAAGGTGTTCAACTTGATTAAAAATCAGAGGAATGCAAATGAAAAACACAATAAAATATAACAGTACTCACCAGAGTGGCTAAAATTTAGAAAAGGATTAAAACGCTAAGTATTATAGAGCATATTAATGAACCAGAAACACTTACACAATGTTGGAAAACTCTTTGTCAATGGCTAGTAAAATAGAGTGTACTCATATTCATAAGCAGCAACCACATTCTTAGGTTACACTCCTTAAATAAATATATACCCAAACATATACGTGCCATAAAACAGACCTTCATGGTCATAGCAACAATATCCCCCGTTTCCATAAAACAAGCTACCCAACAGAATAATAGTCTGAATAAGAATGCGTGATCGATGACAACGTACAACAAACAGTAAGATAAACATCCCAAACATAGTTTGTCAAAATAAGTCACAGATGTGAAAACACTCAGTGATTACATAATTTATACACAGTCCAAAAATAACAGGCAAAAGAAAGTATGCTATGAAAAGTCAAGATAATGTTACCATTAAGGGTGGAAACAATTGAAGGGAAACGTGAACAGATTACTGAGGTTCGAAAAAAGAAAGTACAGTGTAAACGAACAACATCATAGAAGCACTCGCAGAAAATGTGATGCAATCTCAAAGTAGAGAGTGTCTTCCTAAATGTATTTGATAATTTAGAAGACATAGGAGAAAAGCTAGATAATACTAGATAATACACACACACACACACACACACACACACACACACACAATCTTCATAACCAAAAACAACCCAAACCCAAACCCAAGAAACACCAGGCAGAAGTTAAATGTCATAGGAGTCCCCGTTCAAGATGGTGACGTAAGTGGATCCTGAGCTCATCTCACAACAGAGCCACACACCAAATCCTCACACCAAAACTACAGATACACATGGAACAACTTCTGGGAAAAACAAAAACAAAAGCAAAACCAAACCAAAAAACATCTAAAACCTGGCTGGCGACACTTAGACTCCTTCGAATCAAGCGAACCAGAGAAGGCCCACGTGGAAACAGGTGGGAGAAGGGGGACACTACCTCACCACAAACCCCACAACCAGCGCAGCGCACAGTCCGGAGGGAACTCAAATGCCGCCAAGCTGCTCCTCGAGGAGCGAAGGATTTGAACCCCACATTTGCACCCCCAACTTTAAGATCTGCACCTGAGGGATAAGCCCTCAAAACATCTAGCTTTGCAAACCAGCGGGGAGACCCACAGGCTGGAGTGACAGGAGCACTGGCGCGCATGCGCAAGGACTCACCCAGCGTGCAGTGGCGGGCTGTGCAGGGCGCCTGGACTTCGTGTGGATGAAGCCAGTACACCGGTCCTGGGAGCCTTGGCCTGAGGGGAAGCACCTGGTTGACACACCTGGGCCTGCTGGATGCTCTCCGGGATGGAGCCTGGCCGGCACCGTCTTCCCACTCTCTCTCCACCTTGCTTCCTCTAGGAACACCTTTTTCTTTTTCAAGTCTAGGTTTTGCTTTTTTCTTTCTTTTTTCTCTGTTGTCTTTCCTGGCAGGTGCCTTCTCTATGCTCTCCCTCTGCCCAGTTCCAGAGTGCCAGCATCTCTGAGACAGGAGCTTTGAAACACGTCTGGCGCACTGATTTTTGTGGCTGTTACCAGGCCACCTCTCCGTGGTCTGGCTCTGCTGGCCCGTGGAGCTTTCACTTGCAGGTCCCTCTGCAAGGCAACCAGTGGAGAAAGATTTCTTAAATGGTCACCCTCGGAGGGCACGGCCAGACGCACAGACCCAGGAGCTCAGTCCTTCTGGGAAAGAGGCCTGTTAGCATCTGCTCATGGCTGCAGTCTGAGGCGCAGGGCTTCTGATTTAAAACATCTGGGGTTGACTGAAACCCTTTCCAGAAACCTCAGCGCGCAGGCGCTAACCTCATGCAGGTGCTATCCTCGCTCAGGTGTTATCCTCATTGCCCCAGCGGTATAATTTCTCTGTTGATCCACAGCGCTAGTATCTTCCAAAAAGGAGCTTTTGCATGCGCTTGGTGCACCTGTTTTTGCTGCTGCCACCCAGGGACCTCGCTTGATCACCTGGCTCTAGTGGCCAGAGGGTTTTTGTCTTGGGTCCTACAGGATTGTAACTACTAGAGAGAGAGTTCTTGGTGGGCTACCACCCCCAGGGTCCTGCACGGACAGTCAACTGAGACACACCCCTAGTCTTTCTATAAAAGAGGGCTATTTGCTAGTCCTGGAGCTTCAGCTTGAAGCAGACTTTGGTTCTGGCGAACACCTAGGGGCCTACAGATTTCAAATTATATTGCAAGGCTATAGTAGTCAAAACAATGTGATATTGGCAAAAGACAGAGACATAGGTCAATGACAGAGAATTGACAGCCTAGAAATAAAACCATGGCTATACGGTCAATAAATTTACAACAACAAAAAAAACAAGAATATACAATGGGGAAAGACCAGTCTATTTAGTAAATGGTGTTGGGGAACCTGGGCAACCACATGGGAAAGAATGGAACTCGACCACTATCTTACACCATATACAAAAACTAACTCATAATGAATTAAAGACTTGAATGTAGGACCTGAAACCATAAAATTCCTAGAAGAAAACAGGCGGTAATAAACTTCCTGACATGTGTCTTGGAAGTGACATTTTGGATTTGACACCAAAAACAAAGGCAAAAAAACTGAAAATCAAGAAGTGAGACTATGTCAAACTAAAAAGCTTCTGCATAACAAAGAAATCCATCAATAAACTGAAAAGTCAGCCCAATGAATGGCAGAAAATATTTGTGAATCATGTATCTGGTAAGAGGTTAATATCCAAAATACGAGTATATAAAGAACTCATACAACTCAATAGCAAACACACACACACACACACACACACACACACACACACACAATAATTCGATTGAAAACCGGGTTTAGGTCTGAATAGACATTTTTCCAAAGAAGACATACAGATGGCCACCAGCTACATGAAAAGGTGCTCAACATCACTAATCACCAGGAAATGCAAAGCAAAACTTCAGGAGCTATCCATTGTAAACAAAAGGTATTCCCATTGGGAATAAATCCCTAAACTGCATGAAAGTTCATATTTATCACTATCAATTACCCTCCATGTCTCATGCCTATATTATTCATGTTTTGCAAGCTAGTTTTACCCTCAAGATAAATCCAAATTGTTTCTCTACTTTTAGGTCCAATTTGCATACACACTCTTCTTTGTCATTTCCTTAAAGATATGGTAAGAATAGTTTCAAAAGGAAGTGAAGATTTCTCATATGAAAAACCAAATAGACCAAATGAGAAACAGACTTACAACTTTTTTTTTTTTGAAAGTCTCTTGGGCTTGATATTGATAAAATTTGAACTAAAAATAAAATCAAACCTTAGGACAATTTTTTTTTCTCATTGAATATGTAGTACTCTGCTATAGAGTAAATGCATTCAGTTTTTTTGTGTGTTCCACTGATAGATTAAAATAGGGCATCTGCTTGGAATATTTACTTTATGCTCATAATGCCTGTTATAAATACCTAATCTTCAGAGCCTAAGATTGTCTATTTAATTTAGGACAGATATCATGTCAGTTTTTGAGAAATACGGAAGCCAGTGAGAAACTCATGCAACGTTCCACAGCATGACACTTGAGTACCATTATTTGTGGCAAGAATATCATTTACATGATTTTCTACAAGAATTCTTCCTCCATTGGAAAAGAATAGCAGTGGTTAACTGAATGAGCTGTCATGTGTCCAGCATTTTGATAAGTGCCCTCATGTTTTATTTTATTTAAGCAACAAACACAAGACAAAATAAACTGGAACAATCTGGGTTTCTCTCTCTCTCTCTCTCTCTCTCTCTCTCTCTCTCTCTCTCTCTCTCTCTCTCTCTCTCTCTCTCTCTCTCTCTCTTTCTTTCTTAATGGAAGTACAGTGCCTATTTTGCTTTCCTTTATCTAGAAATAGTTATGTTCCACCCGTACTTTGTGCCAAATACTAAATAAACATTTATTTAGAATGTCTCTGTTTTAAGCATCCCTTCGTTCCTCAGACACCCAATTTTTGGAAAAGACTGTTTTGAGTCACAAATTATAAAAATGAATGGTGGTATAGCATGGTACCTGAGAGCTCTTCATACCACTGTTGATATCCGCCTCCACTAGTTAGAAGCTGAGTGATCTTTGACAAGCTATTCAAAGTCCTCAGATCTCTCTTTTCCTTACCTGTAATGCAGGAATCAACAGAAGCAAACTCTTCAGATGCTGGGAATAATAAATAAAAATGTACATAAGGGATTTTGAGTAGCGTTGGTACATTGTACCTGCTCCTAATGTGTTCAGAAGAAACTAACCCATGAGATTCTTCACAAGAATTCCAACGTAAGTTCAGAAACCACTGTATAATATATTGTCATCCTTAGAGTTTTATAATAAACACTAGTTATGAGCAGTGCTGCCTCACAAAAGTCTGTTTAACTCGTTAAGATGTGTGTACTTCTGCCACTTGTCTATGGACCGAGAAATGAGAGCAAAGCCAGAATTCTTAGTGTTTGATTGAGCTTACATTTTCCAACACAGATAGATGGATAAATATAACTATAGCAATTCCATATGTAAAGATATAGATATGTAAATAATATTAGTAGTTTAACATATCTATCTATCTATCTATCTATCTATCTATCATCTATCTATGTAATCACTGTATCCTCATCTTCCAAATGTACTTTTCTTGGTATCTTTATAGACACTCATGAATTTAGTGATTGTTACTCTACAAGACGAACACTCTTCAGAAACATATCACATCCAGTGTTTCCTTTCTTGTATCATTCTAGATGTTGAATCTAACATCTTGACTCACATCAAAATGCCATCCCATTCACTTTCAGTCAGTCCTGCCTATCAGTATTGCAGATATCCGGATTATTTTCAGTGGATACTGGATGACCCCTCTCCTTGTATGATATATCATGACTTCTTTTGCAACCAAGTGTGATCATACATGTAGAATAAAACTATAGTCTCTGGCTCTTTTTTCCCCATCGCAACTGTTGCAAATATTCAAAATCACAACTCATGCTATTAATTTCAGCTGATATTTTCAACTCTCTTAACCCAGCACTTACATCCGACAGCTGTAAAGGCTTTCAGCCATAATAAATCTCTGCCTGACTTCCCAAAGCAAACAGTGTTGAGGAGAATGATCTCTCCAATAACATTTTGTCAGCTCAAATCACCACCACAACATAAGTGATTCAGACAGTCTGAACTGGCTCCAGGCTTCCCAACCTCCGGTCCTTATTTCCTCTTTTCTTTTACTTATGACCTATTCTTAGTATTCCGAAGATTCTGAAAATGCTGTGTTCATTCTTCAGACTGGCTGAATGCCCATGTAATGAGTTTTTTTCTTCTCTCTCTCTTTCTTGCTCTCTCTGAAGATTCTGCGTTGTGGCCTGCTTTGTCTGGTTCATCTGAAAACCAAGTTTATTCTGGTCTGCTCATTTTGAAAAAAAAAATGAGTAAACTGTAATGCCATAAAATTAATATTTTAGTAGTAAATCTCTATTGTGAAACAAAGTGATTTTCCTCGATATGCTCAAAGTTAATTCCGGAGATTGTGATGTCCACGGAGTGTATCCCTCCATTTGCACATGCCATAAATAATGTGTTGAGTGAATTAATGAGCTTCCTTGGAGTTGAGTGCCATGAACAGAAGCTAGGTCAAGCCATGTGAGCCTGGTACAGAAATGTATACATTATCTAAAACTAGGCTTTCAAAGTGCAAGTAATGTAACAATCAAGAGCAGGGAGCCTGTGTGTCAGATAGATCCATCTTCCAATCCTGGCTCTGCCTCTTACTAGCACTTTGACTGGGATCACATGGGCTCTGTTGCCTCTTCCGAAAACTCACCTGCTTAAGTAAATAAAACAAGATTTGTTTTCTTATTATTGCTGCTAGCAGTGTCTGTATTTTCATCCAGACTTTTCTGTTGACTTGGGATGAAGTGTGACCCCCAAACCAACTGGAAAACTTAGGATTTTCCAAATAACTCACCCACTGTAGATCCTTTTTGCTACAGTTTTATTGAGATATAATTGACATATAACAATGTATTAGTTTAAGGTGTACAACACAATGATTTGATATGTGTATATATTGCAAAATAGTTACCGCAATAAGTTTAGTTAACATCCATCGCCTCATATAGTTATGATTTTTTCCTTGTGATAAGAACTTTTAAGATATACTTTCTTTGTAAAACTTTAATTTGAACAATTCTGGCTAAAAATGAGAATCCCTTATCCTCCTAATTAAAGGCTACATCAGAAAACATATTTTGGCAGTACTCATTATTTTATTTAAATCAAATTGTGTGAGCATATTTATTATTTTTCTTATTCTAAAATTAAAATTATTTCATTTGTTAAATGCTGGCACATTATAGACACTTATTTAATAATTATATTAAAAAGATATACATTATTATGACTCCTTTATAAATAAGAATGCTAAATATCAGCCAGCTTAAGAGCTAATAGCTATAAAAGAAAAGGCTGAGCTAGATTTCACACCCAGATCCAACCAATGGAAAAGTCTTTAAAACATTTCTCTTTTTTTCCTATTATTCAATATTAATTTTGAAAAAACAAACAAACACTAAGATATCACTTAAGGGTGTAGGGAGGCATGTAGTATAATGATTAAGAGCATGGGTTTGAGCCTGAATGCCTGGATTCAAATTCTCAATTCTGTCACTTACTTACTTTACTAATATACAGGTTATTTAATCACTCTGGGCTTTAAAACTTTCAATTATACATTAGAGATATAAGAGTATATAGGATTTTTATAGGACTTAATAAGCTAATACTCTGCTCATAACAACACTTAGTGCATGAAAATTGCTCTCAAAATTTCAGCATTATCATTTTTAGCAAAGGAGGATACTGAGTACTAGAAAATTTAATGAATTTGCTTAAGGTCACTCAGTTCATGATAGAGGCTGTATTGTATTCCCAATTGCACTTATTATTCAATAACAAATATATATTGTTTACTATGAGTATCATGCTAGAAAAGCAATGATAAGTAAAAAAAAATATATTGTTAGATCTTACAGTCTCATTTTGGAAAAATATAATTACATAAGCAAATGATATCATATATGGGGGGGTTCTGATTGGTGCAATTCACAGAAGACAATAGGACACTGAGGGTAGGATCTACTCCAGCCTCAGAGAAACTTCATGGAAAAAAATGACTTCCAAGTAAAAAGTGAAAAGCAGTGGAAGACTAAAGGGTGGCCAGCATTAGGCAAAGTAGCCAGAATCTTCAACAACTGTTTGAAGCCTGTTACTAGTTTTCACATCTAGAAAAACATTAATGAGTATGGATCTTATGAAAAAATGGCAAGCCCATGATAATTCTATAACTTTAATAATTTGGATAAAATGATTCCAAAGCACACAACCTCCTGAAGCCCTGCCCCCCATTTTTAAGGATTAATGACTGTTTATAGATTCTAAGCAATGCCTTTTCAAACTCAGGCCATCTAAGTGCAAAGTGTGATTAATAACCCTGCAAAGCTAAATGTTTGATTATATGGGTGAGAAAAAAAGAAAGTTGCTACTGTTGGTACAAATGGACTTGGAGTGTAACAGAAAGAACATTGAAAAGGACCAAAAACATATGTTATTACTCTTTGGGCTCTGGTTGTTGAAAATATACTCAAACCTTTTCTGTTTGTTTGTCTGTTTGTTTGTTTATTTAGAGAACAACTATTTCTCTTCTTCAAATAGTTGAGAGTCACCATCAACTTACTATGTTTCTGGACACCTCAACTTTATTGGACCTTTAAAAAATATGAGGGAGGGGGAGAGAGAGAGAGAGAGAGAGAGAGAGAGAGAGAGAGATTAAACTTGGCATTGGCTACTAAGAGAAAACTGTAATGCTCAAGATAGTTTTGCTGATAGAGTGATGGAGACATCTTTCATAACTGCAGTAGTACCCTTTTCACTTTGGGATCCTATTCTCGTGGACAGGTGGCCCATCAGACAAGGCAATAATTCTGTTAAAGATATCTCATTTGGTTTTTCACAGAGTATTAAGAGTAACAGTAGAATTTTCATCACATTCCACTTTTCTAAATACACTAGGTAACTAGATAATTGAACCTGGTTTCCTTCAATTTATTGTCAGTGTATACTACTTCAATGCTTCCTTTCTTCCCCAAATTCATATGTCATTTACAGAATGTAATGTTGTTCTATGATGATTAAAAACAGTTATCAAGTTTATGCCAAGTTAAAAAAAAATAATGAGACCGCCCAAGATGATTAAATAGGGAATAAGGGATAAAATCTTTGCCCCAAGCAGTAATTGGTTCATAGCATGCCACTGATGTTTAACACTCTACTCCACTTTCCAAAATTCTTATTTCATTTACTTTATCCATTTCACAAACCCAGAGTCAGACATTAAGTTATATATAATGAAAAAGTGTGAAACATTTGTAACTTTATAACAAATTAACTACTCTCAAAAAAAGTTTGTAATAATCATGCCTCCAACATAAAGTGTAGGCTACAATATGTTTTAGCCTGCTCATATTTTATTCCTTTGTTTATCAAAAAATAAACAAAAATGATAGTAACAGAAGAGTAATACTTACATACCAGACACTGTTCCAAACACCTCGCATGAAACAGCACAATTACATGCAAAATGCTTAGAACATAATCCAATAAATTAGGTATTATTTTTTTAATCCCCAGTTTACATGTGAGGAAACTGAGGCACAAAAAGGTTAGATAAATTGACCTTTACTATAATTCATAGTGAGACCGTAGGCTGCTAATGTATCACCTAACATGCTAATAAATTTTATATAAGAATTAGCTTGGGGTTGGGACTGACAATGAGATTCAGGGCTTTGATGACTCAGTGAAATGGTGACAATATATTGTTCCAGTGTGGCTTATACACATGAGCTCACCTACTTCAGCCCTTGTTCTTACGTTGTCTCCTAAGGGAAGTCTTTTATGACACTTGCTTTAAAATGACAATCACCCCCTTCCCAGTATTCCTAGTCCTCTTCTCTTATTTACTTTTGTCCAAAGCCTTTACTATATAACTGTTAGATGCACTTTTTCATATTTTTAAAACTTGCACGTCTTTTCACTACAATGCAAACCCACTGAGGTAGTATTCTTCAGCTGATGCCTCGAATGGTGCCTGGATAAATAGTAGATTAACATCGGAAAATGTTAGGGGGATACATAAACGAGTGAACATGCTGGCAATCTTTCCTAATCCTATAAAGATTATGGAGATTATTTATATATTGCATTTTTTATATGTGATTAGCAATTTGCCTCAGTCTAGTCAGGCTTTCATTATTTAAGACAGCATGATTTTTTTTTTCTTTATTGAGTGTTTCTTATACATAAGCAAGGAGTCTCAAATTAGAATTTAGTTTATTTCAGTCATTAGATGAACTTAGACTTTGGAAATGTGGTTCCTGGGGACCCTCTCTGCCCATCCTTTGCCAGGATCATGCTCCCCTGGTCAACTTGAATATGTTACCCCCTACTAACAATAAGGGAAAACAGGAGAAAATAAAAGACCGTTGATCTGTGCCTAATAGGCCTTTGTCTTAGCATAAGTATATGTATATATATATATATATATATATATATATATATATATATATATATATCTGGCTTTTTATAATCAAATTACAGTGTTATCATGTTTTTCTACTGTCAAATGGGTCCTGTGATGATGCAAGGCTGAAAGTCCTATCTGAAAGTTCTTGTTGGCTACTTAAGCAAACCATGGTGCATTTCATGCCTTGAGGAAATCAGCTTTGACAAGTAAATGAATTATTTTGCTCAGGGCAAAGAGAGAAAGTGAGAGTGAGAGCAGAAGTGAGAGCTGGAGAGAATGTCTTTTCGACATATTCAAGGAAAGAGTAAATTTGACAGGTATGTAGGTGATCAAAACAATGTAATAAGTGTGGCACATATGTGCAATACACATTTAACATTTTTGGTCAAATATTTCTGTAAATACCACCTAAATTGTTACTTGTTCTCCTAGTCACCTCTTCATCTAAGAATTTTTTTATTTCATTTTTTCTCTTTTTCAGCAATTGACCTTTAGTTTTCACAGATCTGCCTGTGAGGTTGTGTTCACCTCCCAGATAAATTATTTTCCTGGAATATCCCTGCTTCTTGTTGGACTTTTCTAGCTGCAAATGGGGAGCAGTCCTGAACAGCTCAGAGTTCAGAGAACAATTACATGACTCAATTTCCCAGAGAAATGGTGTGCGAGTCTGCAAGGACAATTGAGATCTCAAGTTCTTCTTCAAGTCCATTTGCCTGACTCCTATGGCAGAACAAAAGAAAGGATAGAGAGAAAGAGAGAGAGACGGGCACTATGACAAAGGTGGTAGAGGTTGGTCAAAGGTCAAATTCAAATACAGCCTTGGGGAAAAAGTACTCTATGGATTTGTTCCCTGCCATTACAAACAATCTCTCTCTGTCTCTGTCTCTATGTCTCTCTCTCTTTTCTTAGTCCACATTTTCTAGATGAAAAACTTCAGTTATCTCCAACTCCTGTAGCTCCATTGTTATGTATTTTGTCTCTGAGACATGTTCTATGCTTTGTCTGTGATATTAACCCAGATTTATGATGTCCACTTCCTTTTTTTTTCTTTTCTTTTTTTGGCCCTGCCAACATTTCCTTTATTTCAAAAACCGTGACTAGCCTGCCAAACAATTGTATAGTGTCTCCACTTCCTAGAGTCCCCTCTTACTCTGCCTTCTTATGCAAATGTTAGAAACATTCCATTCCTGTCTTTTTTGATCACTGCACCTACATTTAGCCTCCCCTTTTTGGTTTGGCTGTCCATGCCTTTTAGTTCATGGTAACATTCAATAAGGCCCCAGCGAATAGCTTTTGCGAATGGCTCTCAAGATTTTTCCTGTATAGAAGTTCTCCTCCGAGGGAAGTTGTGAGCGTCTTAGGAGGTAAAAAAACAAATATACCCTTTATTTGTGTCCCTCAAAAGGTCTCATACAGCTTGGAGTATGGAGGCAGTTCTTTGTAGATGTTTTTTGAATAGTCTCAACCATATATGTAAATATTATAAGTATGTGATCCCTTAGCCTTCATGTCTATATTTTCATTTAAAAACTGTATTTTGCTAATTGAAATTATTTATATTATGTTTACTTTTTCAGAACTAGTTCAAGTTTCTTCATCTCTCCATTTGTGAAGACCACTAGCAAACACTGTTCTGATTCACACCAAATCAATTCTGCGTCAACCTCAAGAAGCACCTCATACTTTCTAAATGAAGGAATTTTCTGTTTCTACGTCACCTAAATGAAATTTACTATTAAATTCGTGTAAGTTTTCTCATTACTGTCTCATCTTCAAATCCTAGATAATTTATCTTAAATTTAAATGTATGTAAGTCATTTATCTTCCTCTTTTAATAATGTTCTTCCTTTCACACTTTTTTCCTCTCTTTTCATCTTTGATTTTTTAAAATTTGTTTCTACTTATTCTTCTCTTCCACAAGTAGTCTTATTTTTTTGTTTTTGTTCTTTGTTTGTTTTGTTTTGTTTTTGCAAAGCACCATGTGATTTTATTTTTCCCAGGTGATACTGCATGTAGATTTATCCCCCACTTGAATTAATTTATAGATTCATAATAGTTTTCTCCCAAACAGATTTAGTCAGTTTAATTCTGAAAATCATCTAAAGGGCTAACAATCTCTTTAGGATTTGAGGGAAATGCTAACAAAGTAGATGTTTCTAGGGAGACAGTGTTACAAAAATTCATAATGATTGGAAAACATCACTTTAAAATATATACGTTAAAGATTTACTTATTTTGACAAGCACTTATTAAACACCAATTATAGCCATTTTGCTGTACAATAGAAACATTTGATAAATGTCCAGTGGGATGGAACTCAAAAATATTTTTTCAACGTTAATTATGAAAATATTTTACTTTGTAGACTTTCTTTCAATGAATAGTTCCCAAGCTAAGCCTTTTCCCCACATTTTCTTAAATATTTTATATTTACATTTATATTAATTTTTACCTTCCATTGATTCAAAAACACATAACATAAAACTTATCATGTTTTTAATTAAATTTTTTTTTTCAGTTACAGTTGACATTCACTTGTATTTTATATTAGTTTCAGGTGTACAGCATAGTGGTTAGACATTTACATAATTTATGTAATGATCCCCAGTTAGTCGAGTACTCACCTGGCACTATACGCGTTATTGATTATCTATGCTGTCCTTTACATCTCCATGACTATTTTGTAACTACCAATTTATATTTCTTAATACTTTCATGTTTTTCATCCAGCTCCTCAATTCCTCTCCCCTCTGGCAACCATCAGTTTGTTCTCTGCATCTATGAGTCTGTTTCTGTTTGGTTTATTTCTTTATTTTGTTCTTTAGATTCCACATATAAGTGAGATCATTTAGTATTTGTCTTTCTGAGTCTGACTTATTTTACTTAGCATGATACCCTCTAGGTCCATCCATGTTTTGCAAATGGTAATATTTCATTCTTTTTTATGGCCAAGCAATATTCCATTATATATGTATATGTACCACATCTTCTTTATCCAATTGTCTATTGATGGGCATTTGGGTTGATTCCCTATCTTGGCTATTGTAAATAGTGCTGCAAAACAAAACAAAACAAAACAACACCATAGTACTTACATAAAAATAGACACATAGATCTATGGAACAACACAGGGAACCCAGAAATAAACCTACACCTATATGGTCATTTAATGTACAACAAAAGAGGCAAGAATATATTGGGGGGTGCAAAAACAGTCTATTCAATGAATGGTGTTGAGAAAACTGGACAGATACATGCAAAAAAAAAAATGAAACTGGACCATTTTCCTATACCACATACAAGAATAAACTCAAAACGGATTAAAGACTTAAATATAAGACCTGAAACCATAAAACTCCTAGAAGAAAACATAGGCAGTAAGCTCTCAGACATTGCTCTCAGTGATATTTATTTTCCTGATCTATTGCCTCAGATAAGGGAAACAAAAGAAAAAATAAACAAATGAGACTACATCAAACCAAAAAGTTTTTGTGCGGAAAAGAAAACCATCAAGAAAACGAAAAGACATCCTACTGAAAGGGAAAGGTGTTCACCAGTGATACATCTGATTGATAAAGGCTTAATATCCAAAATTAATAAAGAACTCATACAATTCAGCACCAAAAAAATAATCCAATTAAAGATGGATAGAAGTCCTGAATAGACATTTCCCCGAAAAGGACAGATAGCCACTAGACAAACGAAAAGATGTTCAATATCACTAGTCATCATAGAAATGCAAATAAAAACCACAATGAGATACCACCCTACTCCGGTCAGAATGTCTATCATCAGTTAATCAACAAACAAGTGCTGGTGAGGCTGTCCTGCTGCACCGTTGGTGGGATTGCAGATTGGTGCAGATACTATGGAAATCAGTATGGAGGTTCCTCAAAAAATTAAAAATTGAACTACCTTATGACTCAGCAATTCTACTTGTTAGTATTTATCCGAAGAAACACAAAACATTAATTTAAAAAGACATATGCACCTATGTTCAAAATTTATCATATTTAAGTGTTCAGTTAAGTAGTGTTAATTATGTTCATACTGTTGTGCAACAGAACTCTTGAACTTGTTTTTTCATCTTGCAAAACTGAAACTCTATGACCACTGAACAACTCCTAGTTTCTCCCTCCTCCTATCCCATGGCAACCACCATTCTATTTTCTGTTTTCATGAATCTGACTATGTTTGATAACACATATAAGTGGGGTCACACAGTATTTATCTTTTTGTGACTGGCTTTTTTCACTTAGCATAATGTCCTCAAGGGTATCCATATTGTAGCCTGTGTCAGGATTTTTTTCTCTTTCTTTCTCTCTCTCTCTCTCTCTCTCTCTCTCTTTCTTTAAGGCTGGATATATTCTATTGTATGCATAGACCACATTTTGTTTATCCATTCACCTGTAGATGGACTTTTGTGTTGCACCCACTTCAGGCTATTGTTACTAATACTACAATGACAATGGATGTGCAAATCTCTGTTCAAAATCCTGGTTTAATTATTTTGGATGTCTACCCAGAAGAGAGATTGCTGGATCATATGGCTATGTTACTTTTACTTTTTGGAGGAACTCCATACTGTTGTCCATAACAGTTGTACCACTTTACAATCCTAACAGTGTGTAAGAGGTCCACATCCTCACCAACACTTGTTATTTCATTTGTTAGGGTTGTTTTGTTTTCTGATAGTGGCCATCCTTATGGATATGAGGTGATACCTCATTGTGGGTTTGATTTACATTTCTCTAATGATTCACGATATTGAACGTCTTTTCATATGCTTTTTGGCCATTTGTATATCTTCTTTGGAGAAATGCCTATTTAAGTATTTTACCCAATTTTAAATCTTTTTATTATGTTACTGAGATTTAGGAGTTATTTATATGTTCTGAATGTTAATCCCTAATCAGATATATGATGTAAAAATATTTTCTCCTATTCCATCGGTAGGTCACCTTTTCACTTTGCTAATTATTTCCTACGATGAGCAGATATTGAGTCTATTTCCATTTGTGTTGCCTGTGTTTCTAGTATCAGACCCCAAAATATTCCCAAATACAATATCATAAAGCTTTTCTCTAATGTTTTCTTCCTGAAGTTTTATAGTTTTAGGTCTTACGTTTAAGTCTTTAATCCATTTTGAGTTAATTTTTGTATAGGGTATATGATAAAAGTTCAACTTCATTCTTTTGCATGTGGCAATCCAGCTTCTCAGCACCATTTGTTAAAAAGACTGTCATTTCTTCATTGTGTATTCTTGGTACCCTCGTTGAAGATCAGTTGATCGTGTATATTCATGGGTTTATCTCTGGACTCTCTAGTCTGTTCCATTAGTCAATATGCATGTCTTTATGCCAGTACCACACTGTCTTAGTTACCATAGCTTTTTAATATGTTTTGAAATCAGGAAGTGCAAGGACTCCAGCTTTGTTCTTTCTCAAGACTGTTTTCAATATTCAGGTTTTTTGAGATTCCACATAAATTTTTAGATTTTTTTTCCCTTTTCTACAAAAAAAAAAAAAAAAGCCATTGGATTTTTTTCTTTTTAAATTAAAGTTTATTGGGGTGACAATGTTTAGTAAAGTTAAAGAGGTTTCAGGTGTACAATTCTGTAATACATTGGAACTTTGATAGGAATTGTACTGAATCTATAGATTGCTAGTGTAGTAGGGACATTTTAACAATATTAAGTCTTCAACCTATGAACACAGGGTTTCCTTCCATTTATTTGTGCCCCCTGTAATGTTTTGCAGCAATGTTTTACAATTCTCAGTGTATAGTATTCATCACCTTGGTTAAGTTACTAGATATTTTATTTTTTCTGGTGTTTTTTTTTTTAATTTCCGTTTTGGATTATTAATTGTCAGTATGTAAAAATGCAACTGATTTGGCGTGTTGATTTTGTATACTGAAACATTCCTGAATTTATTTATTGTTCTAACAGTTTTTTGTGTGTGGGATTTTTAGGGTTTTCTACATTTAAGAATCATATAAATGTAAATAGAGATCATTTATTTCTTCCTTTCCAATTTGGTTGGCTCCTCCTTTTTTTTCATACTTAATTGCTCTGTGTAGGAATTTCAGTAGTATGTTGAACATAAATGGCAACAATGGGCGTTCTTGCCTTGTTCCTGATCTTAGAGTTAAAGCTTTCAGTCTTTCACCATTGAGTATGATGTTAGCTGTGGAATTTTCTCATTTCTTATATTATTTGAGGTACTTTCCTTCTATTGCTAGTTTTGTTGGTGTTTTTATCATAAAGTGTGTTGAATTATGTCAATGCTTTTTCTGTATCTATTGAGGTGATCATGTGGTATATTATATTGATAGATTTTCATAGGTTGAACCATCCTTGCAATCCAGAAATAAATTCCACTTTGTCACAGTGTATAATAATTTTAATGTGAATTTGCTTTGCTGATATTTTGTTGAGAATTTTTGCATCAATATTCATCAATGGTCTTGGTCTATAGTTTAATTTTTTGTAGTGTCTTTGTCTGATGTTGGTATCATAGTTCCATCTGTAAAGTACATATTCTTAATAACTATCCTAATAATTTTGAGAACTCAACTCAAAAAATATATACATTACAAATAAAGTCATAAATATTAGCATCATAAAGATAGTACTTTATCAACCATTCAGAGGTTCTCCATAGCTTACCATAGAGTAGGAACACATAGTTTTGGGACCAAGGGTCTTGGAGTCAGCCTGTAATTTCTCAGTTTCCAAAATTGAGAAATGTACTTATCTTTGGAAAAGTGGGATAAACGTGCTTACCTATAAGGGTTGTTATAAGCACTACAAAGAGACAGGTACTATTTAAATGTATTAGACTTATCTAATTTAACCCACACAGCATCCCTAGGAAGTAGGTACTATTATCATCCCTATTTCAAAGAAGAAGAAATTATGGCTTGAGGCATTAAATCACTTGCCTGTGGTCACAAAACTATTGCATGTTAATGCAGGGCTAAAACCCAGGCAGTCTCACTCCCCAATTTTTTTTTAACTGCTCTGCTGTAAGTGCGTCCCATTTAAGAACTTATCATAATACATAATAGTTGATCATTCTTCTCTCCTCTTCTTTCCCTTCAGTTAGCATTTATTAAGCATCTAATATTTAAGGTTCTGGGTAGGCATACCACAATGGTTGTATTATTTAAATCTCACACCAATCATGGAAGAACTCCAAGTCAAGCACTCATTTTCTATTCTCCAGTAGTCTCGTGTGTATACTATTTAAAAACAGCCTCAACAGTATCAGCTCTTTTAAAACTCCCTGACAATGTTTCCTTTTAGTGTATTTGGATGTTCCATTGCCTAAAGTGGTATCTTTTTAAGAGTTTGGTATAGATGTACTCCACAGTTAAAGTTTACATTGATACAAGAAGAGAAAATACTGTATCAATGAAAATGTTTTTAAAATTTGGCATTGAAATGACCACATTGCCCTTGATAGTCATAGAATTTCAACTTTTTTTTCAGCACATTGTCTCAGAACAGACAAACCAGGTTCTTGTCCACTCAGAGTAAGTCCACCTCAGAGAAATGATGTTGGACGGTGTGATTGTTATGGAATAGAGGTTTGTTGTCCTACAAGGTGGACATAGATTCTCCGGGAAATATTGCAAGTCTACAAGGAAGGTATTACCTCTATGGGCTAAACGCAGGTACATTTATAAAATGATTCACAAACGCATCACCGGCATTCACTTCAAAGCCGAGCGCTTCTGTGACTCCCTGGCAAAAATCAGGGTGTGGCTTTGGTATCATACAAAAGCAGCAGGAGTGAAGAGGATTAGCGAAAACGGGAAAGACAGCCAGAATGAAAGTACCTGCAATAGATTTTATCTTCACTGATGAAACTTTCCAGCCTTCGGGCGCTCAGAATATACAAGCAGAGTTTTACAGAGAAATGAAGGATGGGACAAGACAAAACAAAACAAACAAAAGACCACAAACAATCCAAATTCATCAAAAGATGAGACTTGCTGTAAAGCTTCAGAGGGAGAAGTAGCCAATAGTCAGTGAAAACCCTGAAAGCGAAAGTGGTTTCCTTTTAAGTTTTGGAAACTCTGTGAGGTGATGACAGCTTCCTGTAGATTGGCCTTTAGCTGATCAGATTTCATTGGCACTTATTCAGCTCCAAGGCCAAGTTCTCAACCTATGTAACAGCAGAGGGTTCGCTTAGACAAGATCCCATATGGCAAGTTTTACTGTACAAAAGAACACTTCCTCCCTCCACCCTTCCCATCGACTCTTCAGGCAACCAGGGCCAGCATCTCTAATGTGGGCCTAATTCTGGATTTATTTCAAGCTTTTCACAATTGCAAGCCAGTATTTTCATTATAAATGCAATGGGTGCACCAACACATAATGTCCACAATATTAAAACTTAAAATCACCTAGCAAGTGTCTAAATGATAACTCTCAATGTAGAGACACCACTGGCTTTGAGATTTTCATATTATAACTTAATTTATTCAGAGAAATTGTAAACTTCAGTGGCTAGAAAAGTCAACATTCCATAATATTTCTCTTGTATATCATATTGTATTTTTCTCAGATGATAATTAATGAAAACATATTTGGGGGAGAAAATACTGGAGAGGCAATTTTATTTCATGCAATGCATGATTTCTTCCCAGGAGGAAAGAAACAAAGTGTGTGTGTGTGTGTGTGTGTGTGTGTGTGTGAGAGAGAGAGAGAGAGAGAGAGAGAGAGAGAGAGAGGAAAGGAATGTCTGAGAAAATGTATTTTGCATGTCTGAGTTATGTCTTTCAAGACTCCATATGATGTTTTCCTGTTTCTAAAATTTTCCAGGGTTGCCATCCAGAGTCAACATGCTATTTAAATGCAGAGACCACCATCCCCATCTGAGGGCAAAAGACTGACACAGTCACAATTATTTAATATTACGAGTGAAGCCGTCTTTGGAAATTATCACTCACAGACAAGAGCCCCTGCGTCCCAGAGCAAATCCTCTGAGCTCCTCAGTCTCCCCTGCTGAAACTTCATCTTTCACTTCTGCCTTGGGGTCATTTCCAAACAGCAGGGCACCAGACAAGCTCCCTTATGAGGAGCCATACCTAAGTCCAAGCGGATGGAGTTTCACTATCGGCTCAAAGCCTTTTACCTTGGAGACTTCACAGTAAGTCAGGACCTGGCAGTAACACGATCATTTGTTGCTTTAGGATGTTAATCGCTCTGCTGAGTTATCTAGGTATTTAAAAAATAAAATAAGAACCACATTATGATAAATTAACCCATCTGTCCTATGCCGTGTCCAGAGTCAAAAACATTATTCAATTACCAAATACACTAATTGTCCTCTGACAGTTCAGGGGCTCCTGTGTAGCTCAAAGTCAGGAATCACGTTTTGCAGGATTTGCTCTAATTCTGGTTGTGATCCGGACTCCCATTTGTGAACTTGTGCAAATCCCGCAGAGGTTGCCTTAGCTGTCTGCATTACCTGAGTATTTTCATCATTATTTTCACACACTTAACGGTGGAAGCCTCGGATGTTTTGCAATCAAACGTGCAATGCCATCATTGCAGCCGGTGAGGATGAGGGAAGCTGGGCAGCTGTGCCCATTTGCTGATTTGATCTCACCGACTGACCCGGCCAGTTCCTCTGGGTTGGCTTGACACAAAGACCAAAGAACAACAGCATTAAGCCTCAGGATGTGGAAGGGAGGTGGGGTTTGGAGCTTTCCTTATCTTCAGACCTTTGCAGAGAGTGGTTGAGAGCTGTGTGGCACTAGTCTGCAGGACAAGCTACTGGTGTTCTTCTCCACAGTCAGCATTTACCTCAGAATACCTTGGGCTCTGTTATTTTGTTCCTTGAAAATTGAGAACTAGGACCCGTTTTATGGCACCTGTGAGCAGAAAGGGCTGAGAAAGGAACAGTGAACTGGTCCAAAGAAAGTAACTTACCATAAGCCGAAAAGCTTTGCCCACAATGCATTTCTTTCTCCTGTCACTAAAGAAATCATCTTCATTCTACTCCCAGAGGATCCACCATTTTGATTTAGGCTGAGATTAAGTCCCCTGGTTTAGGAAGAGCAAGCTATGATGGTAGTCTCAAGTCAAGACCTGTATCCTTATTCTGAGGAAATTGGATGTTTCTTCAACTGGAAATATATTCATTAGTACCATCAGGAGATGTGCTCTTAACCACTAAGTTGCTTAACACGTAAGAAGAATCAGATTTACTTCATAAACAGCATGACTACATAAGAAATTTTAGTTTCTAAATAAATCAAGCTATCAACTACAGCCTATGTGTTAAATATAGTTTTGAAAATATTTCCTTTAAACTTACAGTATAGAATAGTTTAATCATATTTTATTTTTCTCCATGAAATCCATAGCAATAAATGGTTCAAGCAGTGTCAGCGTTAAATGACTGTGATCATTGTTTGCTCTCTGACTTTTGTGTTATACTGAAGGCCGTTTTCTACTAGCTAGTTGCCTATTTGAATATTAAAATATAGGAATTATTACGAGACAGGTTAACTGTCAACACCACACATATCTACTTCACTCTGAGTGGTTCTATAAATGATATTCAACATCTTTACTGTTACTCAGTTGAAAACCTCCAAATCCTTTGGTTTACACCACTGGAAACAAGCCACAGTCCTATGTAATTGAAAAGCCAATGATAATCCAAAACAAGCAACAGGATGATGCTACACCATCTTTAAAATTTTTTTTTCAATGTTCTTTTCATTCATGAGCTGTCAAATACTGAGTCATGACTTTCTGTCTCAAGAATTTGGTCAACTCCCTAGGAAGATAAGAACATGATGTCTTATCATTTATTTAGAGTCATAAAGGAAACAGGGCACAGTATGGAAGACTATCGAGATTTCTGAAACATAGCAAGGTGTTCAATGAACACGAGTAGAGGGTTCCCTGACTCCCTACTGAGGGCACTGAATTGTTTCATCCTGCGCCCCCTTCAGTTAATCATCAATATCTCCAGGAGCCACGTAGTCTGACAGGGTGTAGTCAGATCACAACCTATTTAAAGGAGATAGGACCTGTAACATGATAATACCTTTTCTAACCACTTGAATTTAAAATAAGAGTATATTTCTCTTACATGATCTAATGCAAAAACAGATTGGGAGGTGTCACAAATTCTAAATGTTGAAAACTAACCATGCCATCAAATATATGGTGATGGAAGAACTGACTCTGGGTGGTGAACACACAATGGGATTTATAGATGATGTAATACAGAATTGTACACCTGAAATCTATGTAATTTTACTAACAATTTTCACCCCAATAAATTAAAAAAAAGAAAAGAAAAGAAAAGAAAACTAACCAGGCCAGTAACTTATGCTGAATAATGTCTTATTTTTGAAAAAAAAAAAAAAAAGTTGATATTTAAGTGTAAAGAAGCTTCTCTTTTTTCTTAAAAATAGCCAATTATTTTTAGAATATAGTAAATAGATATGTATTTATTACAAATGAAATAATCTATTTATTCAGTTTTTTTCCCCGCTCAGGGAATTTCTAAGTTTTAGAAAACTTAAATTATACCCTTAAATATACCACGTAGTAGCAAACTTCTGTGTTAAGTACAATAAAGTGAAACATCTTTTGCATCTTGATGCCTCAGTTCCTTCTCCTTCGTATTCCTCCTCCCAAAATACCATTCTATAAGCAGTACCATCCACCAATTCATCTGGATGCATTTTTCCCTCTGCATTCTACAAATATGAAGACTTAAAAGTTTGTCTTATGCAGAACTTTTAAGTCTACTTTGAAAGTAGTTAGAATTCAGGAGGAAAGCAGATTAGGCAGAAAAATATGCATCCATTCAGGCCAACAAGTGTTAATTTCAGCCCATTTCTGGCACTAAAATGCATCCACCCAATTCCCTTCATCCCTCGTGCCCTATCCATTATATGCAATATCCTCCTAATGAGCGATTTAACAGCTTTCCATCAAATTCACTGTTTCTCAAAGTAAGGTCTGGGAACTAACTGTCAGAATCACCTAGAGTGTTTTCATGCACAGTAACTCCGATGGATCCCATCCAAACCTAGTGAATCGGTGTGTCCGGGATGGGTCCTGGAATCTGCAGGTGTTACAGGATATTAGAAGGTTGAGAATTATTGATCTAATCCATTTCAGTCGATCCATATCAGCTGGTTGATGTAATACTAGACTAATTGATTATGTCTGTCGAAACAAGTATTTCATAACATGTTAAATCCCGTTTTTCTTAACCATCTGCTGTATTCTCATACCACCTCCTGTCTTTCCTTAAACTTGACTTTTCTCAAATGATTCAGTGTGCTTGAAAACTTTTATTACAGAGACTTCACTTTTCCCAATTTATTCAACGTTGTACAGTTGACCTTGAACAACCCGGGTTAGGTGTGTCACCCTCCCACACAGTCAAAAATCTGCATATAATTTTTGATTCCCCCAAAACTTAACTAATAGCCTACTGTTGACTGGAAGGCTTACCGACAACTTAAACAGTCAATCAATACATATTTTGTGTATTATATGGATTATATACTGTAAGCTATAAAAGAAAATGTTATTAAGAAAATCATAAGGACAAGAAAATACAATTATAGTACTGTATGTACTTATTAAAAAACATCTGTGTATAAATGGATTCGCACAGTCCAAACTTGTGTTTTTCAGGATCAATGGTATATATTGTATGTCTTCTCTGATTGAATTAAGCTCTGTGATAGCAAGGATTTTGACACTCTTGTTCATTTTTGTGTCCTTGGTGTCTAGAAGGATGTCTAGCACATATTAGTTTTCCACAATTATCTGTTAAAGAGTAAACGGATTAAGGAGAGATCTTGGTTCCTGAGTGCTTCTTCCATAACCATAATATACTTCTCATTTAAAATGCACTACAAAATTATACCTCATCCTTCTTCTAATTTAATTAACCAAGACGCCAACATGAAAGATATTTTTTTTCGAGGCACTATAAAGATGAATAGAGCATACTTCCTTGTGTTTGAGAATCAAACGTGAAGAGCTCAATACCCCTCTCAGCTTTCTGTCCCCTAATGCAGCACCTGATTCATATTTTAATCTCTATTACATCCTTGAGCAGTATTCCTGATGACTTTTCTGAAAGCTTGAGCTCGGTCTTCCATGGGCGTCCGTCACCATAGAGAGAATACAGCTCATACAATTCAATCAAATGTGTAACTTCATCATAAGATCTCAAAACGGGCAACTCCCCTACTCCAGACACAATTTATCAACACAACTTATTTTAATGACTATTTACTAAGCACACAGTATTTTGAGTCCATGAGGCTAGAGGACAGAATAATGAGAGAGAACCATATATATTATTTATAACCTATAACTATTACACACACACACACACACACACCACATATGAAATGGGCTTACATAGAATATCTTATGTTATCTGTAGAGTAGCCTTCTTTTACACACAGTAAAAACGATGGCTGAGTGACTGAGGAATCACCGCTGTACTTTCCATCCTACCCCACTGCACCCTTTCTGGTTGTTTCTTACTCCGCCAGCCCCACTGAACCTGCTGTTCCTCTTCAAGGGCCTCTTTAGTCACATGATATCAAGGGACACATCAGGGATATCAGGTTCTCTTCTGATTCTCACTGTCTTCCTTCCTGGCTGACATTCGGGCCAATATAACCCACTGATCTTCCACTGTGATGATTCCCAAACAGATCATCTCAGTCATGGGTTTTCTTCACACAGGGACTTCAAGATGTGCTGACAAAATGAACCCATTTCATTGCAAATATAAGCTTTTAAAATCTAAGTGAGCCCTTTTTACTGTCCAGCAACCGTTTTGTTCTCCTCTTGCTGATTCTTTAGTGATATTACCAACTTGTGACTCTCAAAACCCTCTCCAGGTCTTGACATTTTCCCATGTTCAGTTTTCTTATCTTCATCTGCCTGGTGAAAATGCTACTACCTAGGACGTAATGTGTTTAATTCAGTCTCTCACTTCCTCAAACTGGTTTCCTTCTCCGCATCCCTATTTCTGTCACAGGCATCACTGTGCTCTAATCTATATAAGCTCAATTTTGAGGTATTCTTAGCCAAGTGGTTTCCCTAAACACTCCAAATTCTCCCATTGTCAGTCTCATTTCTCAGAAACTGCTTCTGTTGTCATCTTAATTGTCCTTACACTGAAATTATACAACTGTTTCATAGTGTTAAGGATCTATTCTAACATTAATTCCAAGACAGAACATGGAAATATTTGGTGAATAAATAAGTACCTTCATGAATACACGTTTGATACATAGATAAATAAATAGTTGAGGCTCAATTAATTCCCCACCCACATTACCAGGAGTTTTATGCTGGACTTTTTCTAGGTAGAGGTCACATGTTATTAAGAAACTTTTCTGTTTTTCCCCCTAAATCTCAAGGTGCTCTGTTTCTAATAAGTAATCAATAATTTCATTTTGATTTTAGCAAATGTTGAATGATTTTGTGGGAATGGAATAAAGTCTATGAGGAATTTTATTAATCTCAAAACAACAGAGAACTTATGTATGAGAGAAAAATCCAAAAAAGACCTTGGAGCTGCTTGTGGTAAAGAAGCATAAAGATAAAAAGTTAATAACCACTAGTGTTTTACTTTGAGTAAATAATGAATACGTGAGGGAAAAGAAAAAAAAAAGTGGGATCATGTTTTTGGAAGACACTTGTAATCATCACGGGGATCCCTAAAAATCTCTCAGGACCTCGTCAAGAAATTAACTCTTTATCTTCTTGATACCTGAATTTTAATACTTTTTCTTTAAGTATGGTCACATTCAAATATATATGATAGCTCAATCTACAACTCTAAATTATCCCCATCTTCTCTTTCTCTTAGAATTTATTTTGTTTTTCATTTTATGATTAGCTGTTTCATGAGACGTTATTCAATTCAAGCATCTCAAAATCATCAAGGGAATCATAGCAAGTATTGAATGAAGATGTAACTTATTCCATTCCTTTTTTCACGTAGGTTTGTATCCAATCAAACCCAAGTGCTATAAACCACATTCTTGAATTAACTTGCTATTTTAAATTATTCTCCATTTTTGCAGAAATGAGAGCATAGACCTCTTGACTCTCCAGCATTCTTTCACCCGTTCCAAACTGCAGGGTTGTGGATAACCTTTGAGTCACGAAAAACATGTATGTGTGGGTGGTTTTTTCTTTTTCTTTTTCTTTTTTTTTCCCAGAGACTGGTAAAATCGCACTGGCTCCAGAGTGTCACCCTCATGCCCTAGCAATAGAGGTCATCGGTAGCATGGAGTCAGTTTGGGATATCTCCCAATCAGAAACAAATAACAGTGACTCCTCTGGGAATCTACTGAGACCATTACAGACCTTCCAACGAACAGTTAAGCTTTGTAGTGCACCTCCTTGAGAAACAGCTGTTTGTCTAACCTTTGAACCTACCGATACATTAATCTGGAGCATAATTTAGTTCTGTCTGAGCTTCTGGGGACAGCATGAATAGCTGGCTTGCTTACATTCGACCAGTCTCCAAAATAATACATTTTGTGCTTGTTTAAAAAAAAAGGGCATTTTCCCCTCCACAATTTCATTATGTATGATTATTTGATAAGGGAACGCCAGTGCTGGTGTATAGTTTCCACACCCCACCCTGATAACTTGACCTCTATCTATCCTTGATCCTGCTGTTCGTTACTGATACTCATCGGAATTCGGAATTCGCAAAGCAGCTACTGGAGTGCCTCTTTTCACACCAAAGAGAAGGTTGCCCTCAGGGCTTTGCTCCAGTGAGGAGAGGTTAAGAGGAGTGGCACCTACGTGTAAGCTCCTGCACTGTGAAGTGGGGTGCTTGTCAACTGACATCTAGCATTGTACTAGGAAGTCCTAGTTTGAGGCAGCCTCCTGTGGAGTCTCCTTTTGAAAGCTGGAGAAGTTCTGTAGCACAGGAAACCATCCGAGTTTGTAATTCCTTTATTAGAACTAGATTCCTATCAATTCAATGGAAAGAATGGGAGAGAAACCCTAGCAACTGGGAAGACATACGGACAATAAATGTGTAACTGGAAGACTAAAATCTCATTCTTCTATGGTTTAGGGCAAAGAAAATTGTGAAATCAGGGGGATAAAAAAAAGAGTTTTTACCAGAAATAAAGTGAAAGATCAAACACTGAAAACACTTTGAAAGCTACTGGGAAACCTCAGAGATGCAACGGTCTCAAAGAGCCATGAGTTCGTTTGCTTTTCAAGGAAACCAGACAACACCACTCAGTACAACTGAGTAGCAAATGATAACTGATTCAGAAGTACAAAAGCATCCACAGGTCCTGAGTATTACAGGGCTGATGGAAAGATCAGGGGAGGAGATTTGGGAGACGTCCTGCAGCCTGCCTAATTTGACTCTCAGCTCCTCTGCTATGAGGACGTTTCTCAAACACGTCATGCCTTAAATGTGTCATCTGTTAAATGAGAACAGAACTGATTCACTCATAAGATTGCTGTGGGTGTTACTGGAGGTAACACATGTAAAGAAAGAGACTGGCATGGAGTAAATCTCCATAAAGTACTAGCTGATTAAGACCTTTCATTCACTAACCGCATGGCTGTGGGGAAGGCATTGCACATTTCCGGAACTCAGTTTCTTCACATATAACATTAGAAGAAGGGACTAGGTAGTAGCCAAAATAACTTCTAGCACTAAAATGTAATGATTTCCACTAATTTCAGATAAACATACTAACAATACACCACACAGAAGTAGAAAAAGAAGAAAAAACCTAAACCCAGAGTTATTAGAAGGAAAGAAATCATAAACATTAGAGCATGATAAACATAATAGAGCATAGGAAAACAAAAATAAATTAAACTAGGATTTGATTGTTTGAAGATCCACAACATGGACAAACCTTTAGCTAAATATCCAAGAAAAAAGAGAGGACTCAAATAAAACAAACACATTTTAAAAAGGAGAACTTAGAACTGATGCAACGTATTAAACGATGCATTTAAGAGCCTCATCTTAAAGGTAGAGGGGTAATGTGGGGATGGTGGACAGGCTGACAGTGAAAGGAAACCTGTCAAGCTGTTGCAATGTCCCAGAATGAAATGACAAAGTCTGAAAGGAGGATGACAGTGGAGCCACAAACAAAGGGAATAGATTCCAGGGTCACTAATAAAGAAAAACAGCAGAATGAGGTGAGATAACGAATCTCCTTTCTGCGCCGAGGGCAGGATAGACACCAAGGCTAGAAAATGAACCTGACCCTAAAGGCCCAGGTCTTCACTTTCTGGGGTCATAGACAAATAAACACATAAGCAATTCATAAGAACCCCATACATTGAACAGTGCCATGAAAAAAATAAATAGAGGGGTATTCCTGTGAATGGATACACACAAAAATATGAACGATGGACTGTGTCAAAGAAAAACCAGGGCTGGCCAGTAGCTAAAGTGGTAAAAGCACATTTTATTCAGGATTATTACAATAGGGGAAAAGAGGCCTCAGTATAGAACTGGTTCAATTCTAAATACAGTATGGGCCAGTGGGAATTTATAGCCAAGGAGCAGGTGGGGGTCAGTGGATGGAAAATGACTAAGGGGGATTCTGGCTAAAACAACCTAGCAGGACCTTTGCTGAAGACAGGCCAGGTGATCAGACATCACCTGC
This sequence comes from Rhinolophus sinicus, assembly GCF_036562045.2. Classification (NCBI taxonomy): domain Eukaryota; kingdom Metazoa; phylum Chordata; class Mammalia; order Chiroptera; family Rhinolophidae; genus Rhinolophus; species Rhinolophus sinicus. The sequence goes on along the minus strand of NC_133752.1, from coordinate 101,667,183 downwards.
GGGACGGTGGAGGATGAGGGACCTGATCAGATATGGAGGGTGGGGGTTCTGGTTAAAGTGACTTAGCAGGATTCTTGCTAAAACAAAATTTATAAGGAAGTGCACAGATGGATCTAGGAGAAGGGCCAGAGGCCTGCCTAAGGTGTGTTCAGGCAAAGAATCTTTGTCAAGTGTGAGAAAGCCTGCTTTATTTCATTCTTAGTATAAATTCACTATATTTAAAAAAGTTTTAAAAGAACACTTATTAATATAATAGTAAAGAAAACAAACATTATTTTCACGTGTTAAAAGGTAAGTGAAGAGAAAAAGAGAACGTAAGAATCAACTAGTTCAGAAACACTACCTGATTTTTCAAATTGAGTATTTTAAAAAAATTAATTGCAGGTGTACAAAACAATGTAATAGACATTTACATCCCTCACAAACTGATTACCCCCTCCCCCAATCTACTACCCCTCTGATATCATAGATAGCTGTTACAATTCCATTGACTCTATTCCCTGTGCTGTAATCCACATCCCGTGACCATATATATATATGGTCACGGGATATACATATATACATATATATGTGTATATGGAAAATGACTAAGGGGGATTCTGGCTAAAACGACCTAGCAGGACCTTTGCTGAAGACAGGCCAGGTGATCAGACATCACCTGCGGGACGGTGGAGGATGAGGGACCTGATCAGATATGGAGGGTGGGGGTTCTGGTTAAAGTCATATATATGTGTATATATATATATATATATATATATATATATATATATATATATGTGTATATATATATATATATATATATTAAATTATAGTTGACATTCAATATTATTCAGCTTCAGCTTCAGGTGTACACTGCAGTGATCAGGCATCTATACTGTCCATGAAGTGGTCTCCCTAATAAGACAGGTGTCCATTAAATACCCTACAAAATCTTTACTACATTATTGATTATCTTCCCCAAACTGTATTCCATATCCTCCTGGCTATATTGTGACTACTAATTTGGACTTTCTAATTATGAAAGTAGATGAGGCCTGGAATTCACTACACTGTTACTTAAACATGTCAAATCAAATATATCTTTACATAGAGTAACTTTGTATTAATTAGAATATACCTGCAAATTTAAGAACTTAAAATGGCATAATGATATAGACTGGACTCCACTAAATGTCAAAGACAAGAAAAACAAAAAGATGAACAGTTCTAGATTAAAGGAAACTAAAATGAGACATGACAACCAAAGGCAGCGTGCAATTCGTTATTGGACTTTGGATGATCTTGGATATATAGAACCATAAAAGACATTCTTACACAAAGAAAGACGCTTCAGTATGGACTGCACAATGCATGTAATAAACTGTAGTATGCATACAACATTAATTTTCTTGTGTGTGATCATAGCATTATGATTTCCAAGGAGAATATCCTTGTTATTAGGCAAAGTATGCTTTAGTACTTAGGAGTGAAGTCGCATGGATATGCCAGAGACTCTCAAATGATTCAGGGGAAAAAGCACATATGGAGATAGGTAAAGAGCAAAAGAGAAAAACAAATATAGAACATGCTAATGACTGTGATTCTAGGTAATCGTAGACAATGTTCATTACACTACTTTTTCAACCTTTATGAAGATTTAAAATTATTTAAAATGAAAGGTTCGTTTAGGAAATCAAAACTACTCTACCTTCCCCTTAAATTTGAATGACTGCTAATATAAAATTCTTGGACCACCATAATGCCATTACTTTTTCTGAGCACTTTGAAACTATTACTCCAATTTTTGCTGATGCTAAGTGTATCGTCAACGTAATCCCTGTATTTTTTTTTTTAAACAGGTAATCTGTCTTGCTTTCTTAAAGCTTTATGATTTTTCTGTTTGTCTTTGAAGTCCTGCTTTCACTCTGTTCTTGCCAGGTGTCTGCTGCTTTATATTAACCCTGTCTGGGGCTTGGAGTAGCCTTCACTTAATGAATTCATTTCTTATTTTAGACCTGGAAAATTAGGAGTCACTGTCTTAAAATAATCTTTCAATTTCCACCTACACTGTACATACTATATGTTTTATATATGTAAATATGTAATATTTATATTTTATGTACCACGTATATTTTTATTTGCCTTAAAGGTGGCACTTAGGCAACTTATCAGTCTCTGACCAGTTTTAGTTTATCAGTCCGAGATACACTTACTTAACGTATGATGTGAATTCAGATCCTGTAACGCTGTAGCACCAGCTGAGTTTCCTACTTTTCAAGGTTTCTGTTCAGGGCCTGAGGCAGATCACAAGTTGCTTGTTTGCAGTGTCCCCAGATGGGAAGGGTGGTTTTCCGGTTTCTGTTTGGCGACAGAAGGATATTTTGGACTATTTGCTTTACGCAAGCAGCTTAGTGGTAGATGCTTAAATTCATAGGGCCTAATGCCCTGCCTTCCATTGCTGAATGTTGTGGAACTCCGCCATCCACTTAAAGAGTTAGATTTGGAACGTCATGTACAGGAAAGTAAGAAACCAGGTGGTAGATGAACAGAATGAGGTCTATAGAAAAACTTACCGATAATAAGGTGATCAAATGAAGCAAAAATATTCTTCTAAAAGCGTTTCCTGCAGATGAGGAATATCGCTCATATATACTCTTCATCTATATGTATAGTTTTGTATCCCTTTTCTGTTATTTCACTTGTGGGAAAGCAAAACAAATTGAGTTGAATTACATTTATTTTAAAAACCCTATTTTGTCAGTTTATAAAGTCACATTAGAGGCATAATTGCCTCCTCCATCCTACGAATCTACTTCTCTTCTCCAATAATAGTTTGATGTGGGATGTGTAGCATTCTTAGGGGTTTTGTGTTCCTGGCCACAGTGTGTTGGCCTGGGGTATGGGCACTTAAAATGGTCTTTTCCTGGAGTTCTTCAGAATTGCTGTTGGTTAAAGGGATCCAAACCCTTTCCAGAGGTGAACCTATGAGAAACATAAGCCATTTGGAGAGAACTAGAGAACAAGAAACCACACGAAACAGCAAGATGGGCCCAGGAGCCGGTTGGTGTCCCAGGTGTGAATAAAGACATCTTCAAAATGGATTGTCCAGCCCTGCTTGCCCAGCTTACGTCACAGGGATTAGTGACGAATGACCCAACCCAGCTCTTCTGAAATTCTGGACCTACACATCATTGGCAAAATGGCTGTTTTAAGGCACTACGACTTGGGGCTGTTTGTTGCACAACAACAGATAACTGGGCTACTTAACGGCCACTGAAAAAGAACCTTTATGAGACAGCTATATCAGACAAAAATACACACTTTCTTGTCAATATCCACTCTTTGGCCCATCATGATTTAAGAGTAAAGGGGAGAGTGCATAAACAGACTGTAATCTAGTGATGTTTATCCAAAGAAGTTGTAGCAAGTGACAAATGAAGACACATCTCATCTCATTACAGACTGACAAGGTCTCTGAAATGCTGAGACTATCACACCTGGATTCAGTTTGAGGCCTCTCAGCCCCAGACAGTTTGGAAGAAGTTCAGAGGAGAGTAATCCCACCTCTGACCCACACCTCCCCCAATTAAAAAATAAGAATTCAAAAAAAAAAAAAAAAGCAGAACCCCAACAACAATCTACCCCTCGCATAAAACCACAGTGATTAAAGAAGGAAGGTCTGGCTGGAGATTAAAGACAAAGCCTGTAACTAACAACATGAAAACAGACCTCAGGGCCAGCAACTGGTAACTACAGGAAAGGCATGAGCTGAGGCGAGAAGTATTTGAAAGTCATTTTGCACCATCAATAGAAAAACAGTTTATTAGGTGTTACTAATAAGGAAAAAAAAAATTTTTTTTTTGTTGTTTCAAATTTGTTCTTTTTACTTTTTCCAAGACTACACTTAAAAACTTAGGGAAAAAAAAAAAGAAAAAAAAACGCCAACTGTAGAAGTAGCAGATTTTACGGAAGGTTGGAGGTGAGAAAGGTGAATTTGTGTCATAACACCAATAAGCTAATCAACTCCCCCCCACCCCATTCTTACTTAGATAAAATTTTCCACAAGCCCCAGCTTCTTCCAGTTTTCATCATCTCCATGTGTCTCCTCACCTGACTGCTGCCCGAATGCGACCTAGAAATACTTTTTAAAAACCGGTTCAAAATAGTTTTTACATTGGGTAGAGCACTTCAGTCCACTTTACCTCTGCTTCTATGGTTAGATATCCAGAGATTCACTAAGGAAGTCGGCTGAAGTGTTAGCTAACACTTTCTTCAGGTTTGAATCTCTTGCTTCTTTCAACAAGGAGCCAAAAATAGATTTGCTGAATTATGGCAACTTCCTAGAAACCTAGGGACCCCAGTCAATGTTGGTTCTACATAGAATTTCCTTTCTTTCTGTCCAGCGTTTCAGATGTCTGTTGTGGAGTTTCACTAGAATCCAAACCTTGGGGCAGATTGTGGGGGGAAGGACTGATAATTAGGAGAAACGGCAGAGCTGACAACCTTAACCCTGTGGTTCTCAGCTGGGGGCAATTTTGTACCCTCCCTCCTCCCCCATCCAGGGGACATTTGATAATGCTGGAGACATTTTTTTATTTTCATGATGGAGCAAGAATAAGGGATTACAATTGGCATCTAGTGAGCAGAAGACAGAAATGATGTTAAACATCATCTAATGCACGGGACAGTTGCTTCAAAAGAATTATTCACCCCAGATGTCAATAGAGCCAAACTTGAAAAACCCTGATTTTAGCTGACCCCCTAGAGGTACTGTGGGACTAAATGGCTCAGCAGAATTGTCCTGAATTGGTCCAAACTAACTGAGCCTTTGTAACCCCACCTCCATCAGTAAGTAAATAGTGGCAGGCAATCCCGGAAGAGGCTGCCTGCTGAGGGCTGTCCAGTGGCTGCACTCCCAGAACCTGGACAATCACCCCTTCACTGAAGGGAGATCCAGTTGTTAGCACATCTCCAGGCCTATGGTTCTCTGCTGTAGCAATGCACGAGAGTACAGAGAACCAATATTTCAGGGTACTCTCCAGTGTTGCTGAGGATAAAGAAAAGTGCACGCATACCTAAATGGTCATTTTCTACTGGAGCAGAGCTAACCGTATAACCTACTACTATTTATTGAGTTCTAACTGGTATGTAAGATGCTTTATCTGCTCCATCATGCCTCAGGCATCTTTTTGGGGCGTGGCATTAGAACCCAAAATGGTATTTATTTAGCATTTTGGGGGGTTATAATATATGAGATAACTTATTTGTTATTATTTTTTAACAAACATTCCACAACATGCATCCTAATGCTAGCCACTCTAAAATCTGCTAACACCAAATCTGTAAGTACTTGTTAAGATTCCCATCTCTGGCCAATTCAGTGCTAAATCCAATGAAAACAATATGTATTCTATACAATCAAAAGCAAAATGCAGATTTTCTGATCTTTACAACCATAAAGGGACTCAAGTAGTCATCTAGCCCAATTTTGCACGTGATCTGCACATGTCCACATGTGCACAACACCTCCAGCAAATTATGAGCTTAACTGCAATGAAATGCAACTTGCTATGTGCCAAGTGGTACTTATTCTCATTTAAGACAGATTTCTTCTTTCTATGAAGCCCAAAAGTTCCTACCTATAACTTCTTTTCACTGCTTTTTATTATTTAATTAAACAATGCTGAGAGCTATTTTGTTTCCCAATAGACTGTTTCCAAAAATTTTCTTTATCAAAATATATTCAAAACTAAACATAACTTCCTCCCCGCTTCAACCTGTGTGCTTCCTAAAGCATAACCTCATTCTGCTCATATGCACGGCTCCCATGAACTATAAGATATATTTGTGTTTTCTAATACTCCTTTGTCTTTCTCTTCACTGAACAATTTTGCCTTATTGTTTGGGGAAAAAAAAATCCTTAGTAATAGTCTCTCTAATGGAACAAAGCATACATTGACAATCCAACAAAACTTCCTTGTTACCTAATATCATAAATTATTGTTCAACATCATTTACAAAAACATAGTTAATCACTGTGTTCATTTTTATAATGTCTATATTGAGAAAATGTTGTCTGAAAAATAACAAAGATAGAGTCAGAAAAAATAATGGAAATTTTGTTTTTCTCATTATTTTTATTAGGGCAGTTTTCAAATTGCCCTTGACTATGTTAGTTATTTCTCTGATATTTTAAATGGTTGAAGCCCAAAGTGTACAAATTATATTTGAAGGTAATGAGGTTTTTCTTTCTGGAATGTAGTCCCTGTTATACAAATATGAATGATAGTAGCAATGAATAGAATATGTTAATAATTATTTATAATGGTTATTCTAAGTTTAATAATTAACATAAAATTGCAAAAAGAAACATTTGGTCATGTACAACATACACCTTATAAAATGACATTGCATAATCAGTCCAGAGGAACTTAATGAGTGCCCATTTGAAATCCTTGCTCATTTATGTTTATGCTTATTAGTATATAACAATTAATAAAATAATCAGTGATAAGAAAATGGAGTAAGTAAATAGTTCTCCATATGTAAGTGTCCCCAGTGAAGACATTTTCTTTGGAAAAATGTTTCTTATACATCACATTTTTAAGAGGCCAAGTTTAATACATCTATTTCACCAGAATTAACTTTTATGGAGTGGATTCAGGACTTTCATTTTCTATTAAAAGAAATAAACACATTTCTCCTCTTTGAGCTTAAGAGAGTCCTAACAACAATGGATTATTGGCAATGAAGAAAGAAATCCTGTTTTATACCATTCTCCAGGTTTTATTAATTTGGTACCTCTTTTGCTCTAATTCCTACCTGCAGAAAAGAAAAATAATGTTTAATTTCAAAGCAAACACCAGGGGTGCAAAAAAAAAATGTATACACATGACTTGTATTCATCTCTTGTTATCGTTATATACTGAGTATCACAATTTTAATACAGTATTTTCCTTTTCTAAAATGTGTATATATTTTTTTGGCACCCTCTGTTTTTGGGAGAAAGAATAGATTTAGGATGCCACATTACACAGGATAGGCCAACTGCTACGATCAACAATCCCCAAATCTTAGTAGACTCATCTAATAGCAGTTTACTTCCTGGTTATGAGACAGTCTAATGCAGTTTGTTGTGGGCAAGGCATCTCCTGGGGCCTTGAGGTCTTCTGTTTTATGCTGAGTGAAAGGCTGTACAGTAGATTTTAGAACTCAGGCCTGGAAGAAGCACACACCACTCGCTCCCACATAAACAGAACTTGGTCACCTAATGCTAGTGAAGCATGGGAATGTCTAGCCGTTCCCACGAAGACAAAACAATAAGATTTAGTGAACAGTATGGTCTGTGCCACAGATGGATTTTGGAATAATTATTTCCCTCACTTATTTTTGCTATAATTTCATGACCTAACTCTCTATGCCACAGTATATCCCTCGCTCTGAACTGTATTACAATCTTGGGGTATTATTCCTGATGCCCAGTCAGTCTGAAAGGAGAACTGAGGACAAAGAGGACCAACAGGGCGACCCTGAACCATCAGGTCTGATGGTTTTCAGAAAGGTGCTCTTCTCCCTCACCAGCTCTCTCCTGGTCAGCGCTCACATGGCTGCCGTAACCACAGCCGCCACCACCTGCATCCCACACCTTGCTGCCTCTGTCAGTTCACCTGCCCTTTTAAACCTAGCATACAAATCACTTTGTGTATGAAGTATGAGTGAGCTAAATTTTTTATTATCTGAGGTTACCTGATAACACAGGCAGTAACTGAGACACGAGAGGAAATGACATTGCTGGAAGAGGAAGAAATTGATACAGTGCTTAGTCAGAACTGACTAAAATTCAAAAGAAAAACAATGACAGAATAGTTATTGCTGAGAGGAGGTAGGTGCATTAATTCTCATTCAACTTGCCAATATAAAAGAGCTCCAGAAGAAGTGAATGACAGACTAAATGAATGACATTTTAATATGGATTTTTATGATGTTTTGTCCACACTGGCTAATTTTAATATAATCTGTGTCAAATTGAAGAAACAACACACACACACACACACACACACACACACACACACACACACACACTAATGCTGAATCTGTATTTATCATGTTGAATAACAGACCTAATGAACATATGGATCAGTCCTCCAGAAAACCTACCTGGTTGGCCAAAAAGTGGTTTAGTTAGTTGTTCTTTAAATGCTCACACAGTGTCCTAATATTGTCCTCTCTGGTAGAGCCTAAGCCATGGATCAAAGTGTTGACCTTATTTGGGAAGTCTTAGCTCAGTCAGGTGAGGGTGGGGAACAAGGTGTAAGTGACATAAGATAAAGGCCATTGTTGTAGGATTCACTTCTGTGATGGAAGCTCCTTTAACACAAGTCCTTTCAACCTGGTACAATTGGTTGTTCAGAACATATGTTTGCATAGAAAGTAGGACTTTTCTAAAAGGTTTACAAAAAGAAATCGCACCACAGAGCAGCAAGCGAAAGATGAAAGGAGAGGACATTTATTTACTCCATTTCTTCCAGTCTTCCATTTCCCATTGTCAACACTCACATTGTGGAGAGCTAACTCGCTCACACTTTTAAAATGTGTCACTCAGCCCTTTGTCAGGTTCTCAGGCAATTAAATATCATGCTCTCTGTTGGGACACTTCATCCAAGTAGAGTCAAGGAAAGGGAATCAGCGTGGATAAGATGTTGACTGCAAGAGAAACGAGGCAGTAAAGGGAAATGGGTCTACAGTGTATATGTCTCACAGAGGACCCTTTCCTACTTTTCAGCTCACTGGGGACATAACTGCAAGGTGAGCCCAAAGGCCTGTAAAATAACCTCTAGCCAGAGCTGTATTTATCAGTTGATCTTTTCCCCATTTTAACTGGTGAACCATGGTGGCATTTAGAGTCTCTTGGTATCAATGCCGTCTAGAACCCCATACCTAACATTCTTTTAAAAATCTGCATATTTCCTTTTCACCAGTACACAGTTATCTTGGCAAATAGCTATATGATTCTTGGGTGGGACAATTGGAGGAATATTTACTGTATATACTTGCTGTAGAATTGCAGGGTCCCTGTTCAAGGCCACCCAGCCTCCCATTCCATCAGTGCATCTGGGTATCTGGCACAGCTTATATTTGGAAACTGGGTAAGTAGCCATGATTTTCCACTGCAATAGCTGTCATTGGTCTTCTGCTAACCTGCTCTTGTTTTTTTTTTGTTGTTGTTGTTTTTTTTATTACATATAACATGTAGCACCATTTTCAGCTGTTCCTCTGTCTCCCTCCCGCGGGGGATACCACGCTGTGTTAGCTGCCACCACAGATCTTTGTGAGTCGCTGTTGTCCCCTCTGGCTCTACTGTTTGACTATATTCATCCTTGTGCTATGGTTAATTGCTACTACTTTCACTATGCCTTTTCAGAACTCCAACTTTTCTAGAGAAAAATAGAGAGGCCAGGCCAATGGCTGAGTTCCCCACAGAAGACAGTCACCCAAACTATCAAACTCTCTGGTACCTATCCCCACCTCCAATAGCACACATTTTACTTCCCAGTGAAAGGAACATCCTTTATCTGCTCCTGGGGAACTTGGTCACGTGGTGAGTTCTTGAACTATGCACAGAACTATGACAGAACTATACAGAAAACTATAACAAAACGTCATTATAACATTGTCATGCGAGGTCAGACAATTAAGTTCATGAACTCATCCTAGAAAGTGCTACATACCTCATTGCTGAATATCACTACGGTCACGTTCAAAGTACTCCCCTTGGGAAGCTATGTACTGTCACCAGTGCCTAGTCCACCCTTCAAAACAATGTTGGAACTCTTTCTGGAATGGCCAGAGCTGTCGTCATATTACCCTTGATGTCCTGAATGTCATCAAAATGTCTTCCTTTCAATATTTCCTTTATCTTCCGTAAAGAAAGAAGTCATTGTGGTTCAGATCAGGTGAGTAAGGAGGGTGTTCCAATACAGCTATTTGTCTACTGGCTAAAAACTCCCTCACAGACAGTGCCGTGTGAGGTGGTACATTGTCGTGATGTAAGAGCCGTGAATTGTTGGCGAGAAGTTCAGGTCATCTAATTTTTTCACGCAGCCTTTCCAGCACTTCCAAATAGTAAACTTGGTTAACTGTCTGGTTGATACAAATTCATAATGAATAACCCCCTCTGATGTCAAAAAAGGTTAGCAACATCATTGCAATAAGTTCACGAACTTAATTGTCAGAACTCGTATACTAGGACTTTCTGGTATCCTCTTTAACACTTTGCCAAGGAAGTTCTTACACTCCCATTTTGTTTACTCCTAGCAATCACTGAGTCACTGAGTCCAGACTTCTGGGAGCAAAACAAATTATGAGGGCCAACTCCTGTTGTCCTGTCTAAAATACTAAATCCTGATTCATGAAATTCCAAGCCTATCCAGTCTTATGTTTCACCTGCTTTCCCCTCTAACAGTTTCAAGACCCAGACACATACATATTTCTGGTTTCTTGCCACTGCATAGCCAGGCACTGCCATTACTTTTCCAGTATAGGTTATTTCTTCCCAAAGCATGGCTTTGATTTCCCCTTTTGAAGATGTGTTGAAACCTCACTTTGGTCATGAACTATAGGTAATGTGGAGTGATAGGAGAATGTCTTGAGGAGAATATCTTATTGCAAGGACCTGCATTATATGTGATCGCTGCATAGTCTCCACATAAGAGGAGGCTGAAGTATATCCTATGACAACAAAGAAGGGCTAAAATCTGGGGGTTTTATTGTCAAGTTCATCCACTCATTGCCCCATCCCAGGTCTCAGTATCTGCCCAGATTCTTTTAATCTAATATGGAAGGTCTGTACTGTTGACATAATAATTTCTTCACAATTTCTACACAATCTTAATAAATATTGGCTCCCAAAATTATTAAGTTTCCTTCCGATGCTGGGCCTTCCACAGGTAGATGCTTAGGTAATTTTGATATGACTTCAAGCCAGCAGTTTTTGTTTTCAGAGAGCTAAGTAACTACTCCAAAGCCCCATCCTGAGGCACCAGTTTTGTTGACCTTAGCACTCTAGAGAATAGACCCTGAGGCAAAGAATAAAGTGCTAACAATTTATTGGGACTTTCAAGCACGGGGCTCTGAGAAGGAAGGGGAACAAGAAGCAACTGAATCAGGGAAGACACAAGCAAGGGAGTTGGAGAAGGTGTGCACATATGGTAACCCCAAATTAAAAAAACATACTAATAATCAAACATTGGAATAGTCAGTCATTTCTAATGCACTTTTTGCAGCCATGACCTTCTTATGATTTGAATCAATATAGTTGTATTTTGGGTGCATCATTTTCATTGCTTTGTTTATACAGAATGAACGAAAAAAACTATTTGCCCATGAAAGTAGCAGACAGCACATCCTCAGAAGCAATTTATCCAGTACCTGAAACTGATGTAATGGCCTTCTAGGTCATCTGAATTAGAAGTAGGAGTCGTTCATTTATATGTATACGAATAAAGACAGTTAAACTTGTCAAATTATACTGGAAATGTCTGTATTAATGATTTATTTAGATAATAGATCAGAAGTGTAAAAATCAACAAAACAGTCACTTTCAAGTTCCTATCATCTTGAAAAGTTATCTCAAAACATCCCTCCTTTGTGAAAGTCGTCTCAGGTAGGGCTGCTGCCTCCTTAGATGCACTCATTTAGCACATATTGCATCATTTTATGTATCTCTCATCTCTCCCCCCAACTTGATGATCGGGATGGCATTTTTCATCAACCCTATGCCTAAAATGGTAATTACTACAAACAGTACAATGTCTTAATTAATGGATGAATGAGAAAATGGCACTTTTATTTTCAAATGCCTCAAGCTTTTGAGTCTTGCAATTTCTGACTTTCCTCCAGACATCCCTCCAGGCATGCTGGATCATACACTGTCTGTCAAAATATTCTCTCAAGAATGGAGCTGAAACTTCGTTTTGCTAAACTGTAAATGAATGAAAACAGTTTAAGTATAGCATAATACATAAGCAGCATAGATTTCTCCATTTGAAATCTATTACTATATCAAATACTTCAAAATTCAAGAAAAGAAGAGAAAAATTAGTTTTGAAAGTATAGTTACATACTGGTTTGTATCTGAGTGTGTGTGTGTGTGTGTGTGTGTGTGTGTGTGTGCTTTTCCCTAAACTGGAGAATTAGAATGTTTCATGAAATTAATGGAAAGCGTATCCTAGAAAGAATAAAGGGAGGCCTGGATAAATTAAAGATTTTATCTTCAACCAAACTGGAGTAATTGGCTAAATTAACTTGTCTTAAAGAGACACATACTGAGACACTGCAAAATAAAGAAAAGATAAAAGGAAATTAGAGAATGTAATATAGCATATAAATAGCAATAGTTAGAAATAAAGAGGAGGCTGGGAATCCACTTGTATATAAGTGACTAAATGTGCCAGTTCATTATGTGAAAGGAAGCCTCAGCTTCTTTCAGCTGACAGATGGACAAAAATCTTGCATTCAAATTTCTTCCCAAATCCTTTATGGGAAAATATCAAGATATAAATTAAAAGTAAAAATGTATGGAAATGAGAAATGGTAACTCTTTCCCTCTTAGCCTATCCAAATTGCCCAAAGAGTTGTTTGTTTGCAAATATTTATACACAAATTTGTGATAGTAAAATAGAGTTATTAGCAAATAGTTTGAAGTTGTGCTTTTTCAACCATTGGCAGATGACTTTGGCAATCACATTTTTTTGTATCTTGAATACAGAATTATCATTATAATTCTCCAGATTTAGTTAAGGAAAAAATACTATTTGGGAAAAATTGAAGTGGTATCTATGAATCATACATGATAGAATAGACTACTGAGTAATATTTTTACACATGCTTTTCTCTGTAAGAATCTAACGGAATGGAAAGATCATGGAAAAAGAAGCAATTAAAATCATGTTTCCTAATATTACTCCATAAAAAAGATGCAGTATTTGCCTTTTAATTTGTGCGATCCTATGATCCTTAGATCGCCTAATGTCTCTCCCCTAAAGCTAGCAGGAAAGAACAATTAAAATATTCAGTATTTGATGATTGCATCACTACTTAGCTGTTTTTAATTGATTAATTCATATATCATGTTTGACCTTATTAGAATAATTATTGACTGCAAATAAATTAAGTTGTCTTTAGTTTTCATAGAAATATTGAATATCACATACCTCAATATTTAAAGGACAGAAGCAATCTCAGTTGTTATTTCAAAAAAAAGAATAGTGCAAAGAATTTAATACATGAAGACCGGAAAATCATAACCACTTTTGCCTTGATATATATAATTAATTTCACATCTGGTTTTTACCTGTAAATTTACCAGCCTAATAATCATACTTTCTCCCTACCCTTTCTCCGATGCTTATTACCCATGAACACGTGTTCTCCTGGCAGATTTCCCAAGAATCCTATCGTTTCTGTATATTTCCCTGGTGCAGGTATTACAATGGCAGCTTCTGGAGACAATAACCCAGTTTTGCAATCTAATGCTTTGTGGCTCTAATAATGAGCATTTCAGTTAAAGGTGGTATCATGGCATTATGGTAAGAAAGCTAACATGACACTTTTGTTTAGGGCTGGCCTCCCAAAAGAAAACCGGTGAATGAAGGCATTGTTATTACGATATGTGGTATCCCAGCTTTCTAGTAGAACATAATTAAATGTAGTTTATAGAGTTCATATAGTCAGCATATGCCAGGTTCTCATGAGGAATAATGGATTACAGAGTCATGTGGGGAGAGTAGAAATTTGTATGGATGACAAAAAAAATTGCAGCCAAAGACGCCTTACCCATTTTGGTTTCCCTGGGTGCTGCAGCCTTAGTTTCATGTGGGTCAGAGCTGTGGTGATCACATCAGAATCTGCAAATACACCCAATGGTGGTTTTAGGGATGTACCATGAGGGCAAGGTGCTCAAAATTTCTCAATTTTCGAAACTCCTTCCTTTCATCCAGCCTGTATAATGACTTGTTGACAACCATAATGGAGTCCCTAAGTTATTTCTTATTCAATTTTGGCTAATTCATTTAAATTCTTCTTTACGTGCCTTGCCTTATTAGGTCATCGGCCACAGGTAGGTTGTATTTCTGCCCTCGAATGGAGAGAAAGATCATTCACATAATTTACGCATCTGACTTAGAGTATTGTTATGGGTTTTGATTGAAATGAGACTTGACTATCCTGAAAGTATGTTTTGATAACCTTTTCTCTCCATTGGATTATGAAATAGTCTTGTCTACTCTCTGGCATATTGATTACATTTTATGAACTGACTTATTTGAGAGATAGTATAAACACACTGTAAGTGTTATGACAGCGAGAGTGTGAACAGAGTAGTATGGGCAGGAACAAATCTTCTTGGAGGCAGCAGAATATTCATGCAGATGTTGAATCCTGGATCTATAGAGGCGGAGATGCAGACGGATAGAGAAAAGAGAGTGAGAGCAGAGGTGGAATGGCCATTCTATGTTCCAGCCATGGTTATAGTTCAATATTATGGTCTTAGCTTTTTTTTCTTTTGGATTGTAATGAAAAAATCAGAAAGGTTGCATATCGGAAAGGAGGCTACAACTTGGAATTCTCTGCCTGTCTGTCCAGGAGCGGAACCATGTTATTGAATAAACACAGAGAGGAATGGGCTTTGTTTAACATACTGGAACTTTCCACTTTGTTAGAAAGAAGATAAATATTTGAATCTCTGCATGTATATATTATTTGCTAATGAGAAGAAGATGATGATGATTAAAAAAACTAAAAGGTACTAGTTACTAACTGCTTCATATGAATCCTCATCTCTGACATGGAAAGTAAGTACTGTTTTCAGCTTCATTTAAAGAGGAAACAAACCAGCAAAAAAAGGAGAAATATTAAGTTTTTTCATTGCAACAGAATACGAAGTTTCCAGCTGATCTAAGGACCCCGCTTTTAGCCATTGAACATACTCCCTCATGTGTGAAAGCCAGCATTTCCGAAGTACAACATTCTCTATACTAATGTCTGTTTCCCTTTGACTTATATTACACGTAAGATCATATAGTCCAAGAATGTCAAGATACATAATTGGAATTAGAGTTCTGGCAAGAAAAGCACACAGTGGAGGCCAGGAGCAGTGGAAGGACCTTTCTTCATACATGTATCTCATTGGAAAATTGCTGATCAAAATAACAGCAATGAGTCTAGCATACTGACTTCCTCAGTCAGTTTCCAGGCATATTTACGCCAGTACTTCTCAATCCCGGCTGTACATTTTTGTCACTTGGTCTATTCAAATAGAGAGGAGGACAAAATTTTAAAGATCAATCCTGGAGACCCATTCCCAGAGAGACTGGTTATTTGGCCTGATTGTGGCCTGGGTGTTGGTATTTTTTAAACCTTTCAGAGTCTCCAAATGCACAGCCAGTATGGGAAACTAGTGACACATGCCTATATATTTTTGACCATTAGCATAAAGGATGGGCAGCATCTTTCCTGTACTGAATTTCCTAAAGAGGAGGAGAGACAGGAAGCCAGAAAAGAAGATCATAGAGTCAGATGGCTCCCTTTCACTGACCCTTAATTTCCTCAAAAGCCCTATATCTCCTGAAGTCGTAGCCACATGCTTCCTGAAAAATCAGTTCAGCTTAGACAGAACTGCAACAGCCCGTCTTAGGGCCACACCAGTATCATCGGCTAAAAATCAAGATTCAACAACAGTGAATTCTTAGAAATGCGTAGCAGAGTCCTCTCTACCTATAGGTAACATTAGGTTGAAAATATTTCTGATGACTATTTGACAAATAGCATTGTTGTATGTATTTTTACATATGCAGAAACAAACCATGTGATTAAATAATTTAGGAAAATGTTACATATTTGTCCCTTATTGAAAATTTGTAATGTGCAATAACTAAAATTGTGATTGCTCAAAGTTAAAAAATTGTGTTTAACATTAAATGTCCCAACCTAATTTGACAATGAAACCCTTTTTACGTGAAAGTTAGCCTATATTCTGAGGAATCAGTTTGGTTATGAAAAAAATATCATTCAAAGTATAGCTTAATGATGCAGAAAAATCATTCAGGTGCCAACACTATAATTAATGATAATCACACTGTATTTCATTGCAAACTTCTAAGTGATGGTTAAGATCTGCCTAATAGTCTCTAGTGCATGGATAACAGAATGAATTATAGATACTTGCAGGATTTATTTCTGTGTACTGTCAACATTGATGATAGAAGTAGAAATGACACTCAACTGTGAGTTCAATCAATGGGATAGTCTTAGGTTATAAGAAACTGAAAAGCTGGGCTTATATATCAGATAAAAGATTACAGACCTTGTATAATTTAAAAAAAAAAAAAATCCTTGCTGTTATACTCACTGATTGTGTTATTATTAGTGTAGCCACTGGACCAAAAAATGTATTTAACATTTTTCCATTCAGCTTAAATGAATGCTTCCTATTATTAACACTTGAGCTCATAATATAGCATCCTTTTGCTATGGATTTTATAAGTCTAGAATCAAAGTCATTGAATACCATATTGCTAAAACTCTTTAGGGACAGAAATTAGTAACATTAAAACCATTGAGATTGAATATCAAAATTTAATGAGGAACATATGGTGTTAATTCTCAGCTCAAGAATTGTTTAATAAATCCTTAGAACCATTGCATTTGTTTAAAAATTTCTTCCAAATTTTAGCAACACCTTCCCAAATACAGTTCTAAATTACTTTCCAGTGTCATTACAGATATATTCACTTCCTTTTCAGAAAGCCCACTTTGTAACTCAGAAAGCCTTTTGTACCTTTTTTCCTGGCTTTTATTAACTTCTGGTTTATTCTGTTAATGTAGAAAAGACTATAAACTCCCAGAGGACAGATGCTAACCTTTGGTTTTCTATCATGTCTAGCACACTGATTTTCAAAACAACAGTGCTCAGTATATCTTTTAAATTAATTGAAATGAAGTAATTGTGACCTAAGTACGTAGACATTTTCTCTACCCATTGATAATGAATAAATCACAACAAGGCCATACGTGTGACATTATCTTTAATGTTATCTGTTCCCAAAATATGATCATCAGCCTAGAATATCTGAATCTGCAAGAAAGGACATGTTTCTAGTCAAGGACTTACAAGAAGTATACTTCATGACCTCATCTAAAATAGAACGTGTCTATTTGTGAACAGAAACAATGATTTTTCAAAGATTCTGAAGTTTTCAAATTTTGTTCTTTCAGCAAAATGTTAACTACAGAAAAATAAACACTGTGTGTCACTTTCTAAAGGAAAAGACAGCGTGACAGCTGTGTGGCATGCCACCAACAGATCTGGTTTAAAATGTGTATCTTAAATGAAATCTGATTACTTACTAGTTAAATAGTAAAGGTGTAGCAACACTACTGATCGAATAGCATATGTTTTTGTTCAGAGTTAATATAAAGTATATCTAAATTAATTTAAAAATCTAAGTACTATTGTATATGATTTTCTCCTACTCTAGGTTATGGCTTGAATTTATATTAGTTTGTACATTAACTGAGTAAATGGAAGATCAATCATGAGATTGAACTACACTGGCTTACTTTACTGATATTCTGAAGAAAATGCCTGACATATGCTTGTTTCTTCATTAATTTTGAATTATACATTTTTTGAAATTTACCCCAATATTGCTATGTTTATTATTTCTGTATCACTTTAAGAATACTTTATTTTTTAATATGTATATTACTCCATTTTTTAAAGAACATCTACTTTGTAATCCTAGCTCATTTTTTGTTATGATAGCTAAGTCAGAGAACAATTTTCATAATGAAAATATAATAGTACCTTTTTCCGGAATCTAATTACACACACACACACACACACACACACACACACACACCAGATATTTTCACTTCATTAATATTACTATCACAAATGGATTATTAGCAAGAGATAAGTGGGGCAATTTTGGTTACAATTTATAACCAAAAACAGTATTATTCACACAGAGAAAATTTTGGTAGTGTATTGGAGTATTATTAAAAATTACTCAGGAAAAATGAAGCAGTAGAGTGAACTGGGATCTATTACTCTAATTATAAACTCCAACTCTTATGTTGTAACAGAGTGATAGGAAGTAGATTAATTCCAACAAGCCTATCAAATTCTCTGTGCTTATAGTCATAGAAATATGCTGTCTTTAATTTAATAATGAATAAGATATAACTGAAGAAAGAATAATCTTTGGTTTAAGGCAAATGTAGAAAATATCAAAAGAAACCAAAAGAAAATTATGTGTCAATTTTCTGCTCTACGATGAAAAATTAATATGACACTGTTAACAAGCTTGCATTATTTTCTAAGGTCATATAGTACTTTTAAGCAAAAGTTAATTATGACTGCAGCATAACCGCCCCCCCCTCCCCAAGGCAATATACTTCCTGTGATCAGAGTAAATATCCAGTGCACACAAAGTAATTTAAAATGCAAATAGTATTATCATTAAATACCACTCATGCATCAGTAAAAAGGGCATTGGGGGAGTGGTTTAGAAACTGAAAGAAAAAGTATTTCTCATATAAGACATAAATTCTGTTTACATAGCATTTCTCTTAAAGAAATTTAAACATTTTAGACCTAACAAAATCTTTACCTAGTATCCTTTGGGTGAAAGTATGTATCCATGCCTCTCTTTTTATGGAGTAAGAAAATTACTCCCAGCTTAAGGTCACTGACTGAATCAACAAAACCTCACGTGTAACAGAGCAACCTCCAGGCTATTCTCCACTAGAATCCCTTGTGTTTGTAAATTCTGTTTAGGCGTATGTTTATACTTTAGCCACAAAGCAGATCTCAGATGGGTTTCCATTCTTGCTCATGTAGTAGACATGTAAGTCGCTGGACAGCGTGACATCAGCCCCTTCTTTTGTGTAACTCACCAAGAAGAAAGATAGGTCTTTGTAGGCTTGGTGTATAACTCTGAGAGAGGATCCCTCCAGGTAGATTAAACTATTATAAGAAAGAGAGATTGAACTTCCGGTAATGGCAGAGTAATTTGTGTCTGACTAGCTCCTCTATAGATATCCCACAGACAACAATTATACATTCTAGAAAAAGTATTAAGGTCAGTTATTTGGAGTCACTAGAATGTGGCCAAAAGAAAAGAGATGACTGATACTCAAAAGGAAAGGAAATGCTTTGAGAAAATTTTCATTTTATACTGAAATTATACTGTTTCTACCTCAGAATATTCCCGGATCTTAACTTGACCAAACTCAGTCAGAAAGCTATATTCTAACTGATTTATGGAATCTAAGAACAGAATTCAGGCTTTACAAAGTGTTTGAAAGTTAGTGTGTGTGGGGGTGTGGGGGGTGTGGGTGGGAGAGGGAGGGCGTGGAAAAGAGTGAGACACAGAGAAAGTAACCTCATAATCTTTATATAACCTATAAACTGAATTGTGCACACATGGTGGAGCGTGCAAGGCTGACAGAAATCAAAAGCTGCAAGTCTAAAAGATCTGAACAGAGATTTTAGCTGCTGCCCAAAACAGGGGAAATAGAGTTTAGCGTTTGGGGTCAAACATGTGAACTGCCTGCTAGAATAAAAATCAGCACTCTTAAAAGGGATAAAACAGAATCCAGAGTCTCTATAATGTATGTCACAATATTCAGCATATGATAAAATTTTCTAGATGTGCAAGAGAGTAGGCAAAAGTGACCCTAGTCAGGAAAAATATGTAGTCAATAGAAACAGATTCCAAGATGAAACAAATTTTGGAATTAGAAGAAAAGTTCTATGTATCTTCTAAAAATATGTTCAGAACATTTTTAAAAATCAAAATGATGGAACATAAGGGGAATCTCAGCAGAGAACTGAAAACTGAAAATAAAGAAATTCCCAAACTGAAAATTACAGTATCTGAAATGAAAAGTTAACTAGATAGACAGCAGATTGGAGATAGTAGTGAAATTCAGCACATTTTTAGATTATGTAATTTCTACTGATGGAAATTATCTATTCTAAGGAAGAGAGAGATTAGAGAAAGAAAAAAATACTATATGATCTTACTTATATGTGGAATCTAAACGACCTGAAATCATAGACACAGAGAACGTATTTGTGGTTATCAGAGGCAGGGACTGGGGTTTGGAAGAAATGGGTGAATGTGATCAAATGGTACATACTTCCAGTTACAAGATAAATAAATTCTGGCGATGTGATATACAACCTGGTGACTATAGTCAACAATACTGTATTTTATATTTGTATATCCTTGTGTTTGTAAATTCTATTGAGATATAAGTTTAAATTCTACCCACAAAGATCTTAGATAGGTTTCCATTCTTGCTAATGTAGTAGACATATAAGTAGTTTTATAGTGAGACATCAGCCCTTTCCTTTATGTAACTCCCCAAGAAGAAAGATGGGTCTTCATAGATGTGGTGTTTGACTCTGAGAGAGGACCTCTCCAGCGGTTGCTAAGAGACTAGATCTTAAAAGATCTCAGCACAAGAAAAAAATTCTAACTATATAAGTTGATGAATGTAATTAAATGTACTGTTCTAATCATTTTTCAACATGATACATATACCAAATCTTTATGTTTTACATCTTAAACTTGTACAATATTATAGGTAAATTATATCTCAATAAAACTGGAAAAATACTAATAAAAAGAGAGAAAAATATTTAAAAAATAAATAGAGCTTCAGTTGCCTATTGGATAGTATCTAATATATGTGTATGTGTAATTACAAAAGAAGAGGAGAAGGAATACAGAAAAAAATAATTTGAAGATATAATTATCAAAAAATTCTCAGCATAAATAAAGTTCCAAGGGGCATAGTAAGCAAAAAACAAGATAAATGCAAACACAACTACACCTGGATATATTCTAGTACAATTGCTGGAAACTAAGACAAAGAAAATGTCTCAAAAGCACCACCCAACAACAACAACAACAATAACAACAGCAAAACATTACTTACAGGGGAGCAATGGTAGAGAAAATGCATGGCAGAATTGAATGAATCAACATCTTAAAGTGCCAAAAACATGTTAATCAGAAATTCTATACCCAGTTAAACTAGTCAACAGAAATAAAGGAAAAATAACAATTTCTGGCTATGAATGGAAAATGAAAAAATATATTACTACATGTAGTACAAGAAACACTAACAGGAGTTCTTCAGGCTGAAGGGATAGGACACAAGGTGGAAATTCCCAGCTATAGAAAGGAATGAAGAACACCAAATGCGTTAAGTATGTGCATCAATAAAAAGAACTATATATTTTTTCTTCTCTTAATTTTCTTAGTACATTTGACCATTTAAGCAGAAATCATACACTGTATGGTAACTTTATAACTTATTTAAATATAACATACGAGGTGTGATAAAAAAATTACAGGGAATGTTTAAATTAAAAAAACACAAACATATTACATTAAAAGACACATTGCCATTAATCTCCATCAAAGTCCTCCCCTTTGCTTTGAACGCACTTACCCCCTAGTTCTTGCCACTTTCTGAAGCACTTCTGGAAGTTTTTTGTGAGTGTGTTTAACTCGTTGCGCTGCCGTGGCTGCCTTGATGTCTTGAATCGATTCAAAATGTTTGCTTTTCATGGTCTTTTTTGGCTTTGGGGAAGAACCAGAAGTCGCTTGGTGCCATATCCGGTGAATAAGGTAGATGAGAACACACCAAAATGTTTTTATTTGACAGAAATTGCTGTACCAGAAGGGATGTGTGACACGGGGACTTCCTTGTATTTCAGTAATTTGTAGAATGAGATAATAAAGCAGTACAGATACAGAATATCTGGGTCATATTTATTAATCACTTTGACCTAACTGAAATTTATCATACACTAAACCAAACAATAGTAGAATACACATTATTTTCTGATACAGATGAAATGTTCATCAATCCAGACCACATGAAGGGCCATGGCACAAGTCACAACAACTTTTCAAAGATTAAATGCTTACAGATAATATGATCTGACTGCAATGGAATTCAATAAGACAACAATAATAAAGATATCTATATTTATATCTATATATGTATGTGTATATATATATATATATATATATATATATATATATACATATATATATATATAACATATATATAATCTTCAAATATTTGGGAGATGAATAACATATTTCTAAATAATGCATGGTTTAAAGAAGAATTAAAAGTGAAATTAGAAAATGTCTTGAATTGAATGATGATGAAGCTACACCATATCAAAATGTATAGACTACAGCTTAAGAGGTACGCAGAATAAAACTTACATGTTTAAATGCTTACGGTAGAAAAGAAGGAAGGTGGTCTACATGCCTAAGTTTCTAAGTTAGGAAGCTAGAAAAAGAGAACTAATTTAAATAAGCAAAAGGAAATAAATTTTATGGAAAAGAGCAGAAACCAATGAAATATTAAAACAATACAATAAAATAATAAAACAAAAGTTGGATTTTTTAAAAAAATAGTAAAATTTATAAACCCCTAACAAGACTGATGAGGGAGATAAGAGAAAAAATATATACATTTCCAATAGCAAGAATGAAACACAGACTATTACTACAGATGCTACAGACATTAAAAGGCAAAAAAGTTAATGCACACAATTCTATGCTGATGAATTTTAAAAGTTAGATGAGAAACACCATTTAACAAAATGAATACACATAAAGTAAACAGTTTAAAGTAAACATATATTCATTAAAGAAACTGAATTTAAATGAAAATAAAAAGGTGGCCACAGAAAGTGAAGAAAATAAATCACCAGGCCTAGAAGGTTTCACTGTCACATTCTGTTAAACTTTACACAAATTTTTATAGAAAGAAGAGAACTAGATAATCATTTCCAATTCATTTTACTAGATTAGCATAATCATATTAATAAACTTGATTAAAATATTATAAGAAGTAAAATTACACTCTTTTGAATACAGTTTAAAAATCCTTAATAAAAAAATAACAAGTTAAATTAAGCAATGTGTAAAAAAAAATAATCCAATAATACAGCATGAACATATGGCTAAATTGGGTTTATTTAAGGAATGCAAGTTCCTTCAAATATTCATAAATCAATCTAATTTATGATAAACACAGGATGAAGAATACAAAACTATGATCATTTCATTAAAATTAAAAAGCAATTGAAAAAATAAACATGTATCCAAGATTAAAAACTCAATTAAGAAGTAGATTGTGGCTTTGTTCATTTCTTTTTTAAATTTTAGTTTTGTTTTGCATATTCTGAGGCTATGTAATATATCTTAGTGTATATAGGTTACAAATTGTCAAATGTTCCTGATGGATTGTTAATGTAACAATAATTGTGACTAAAATGTACCTCTCTATCTCTAGAAATGGTTTCAAGCTTACAGACAACCAGTACGTATTCTGATGTTAGTATAGTTATACCAGATTCCTTTGGGTCTCTTGCATTGTATATCTTCGTATACTTTATTTTTAACCATTATGCCTCCTGATAATTTAGGTCTGACTCACAAGTGACAGATTTTTTTTTTTTTTATCTAGTCTGAAAATCTTTGCCATTCAATATAATAGTCAATTACATTTAATTTAATTATATACACATTTTTGTTTCCACGTTGGTTTTCATATATTTTAGTTTTCTATCCATATTTTAAATCCCACAATACACTATTATTATTGTTTTATATCATTACTATTTATTAGTTTTACTCACATATTTATTCTTTATCACTTATTCTTCATTTCTTTCTGCATCTCTAGGTTTCCTTACTTGGTTATTTTTCTTTTTTACCTGAGAATTGCCTTTACTGTTTCCTTCAGTGCAAGTCTGCTAGTGATGAATTCTCTCAGGTTTTGTTTGTCTTAAAATGTCTTTATTTCACCTTTATTTTTCAGAAGACACTTTTGCTGGATATAGAATTCTAGATTGGTAGATATATTTTCCCTGCATTTTGAGGATACTGTTCATTGTTTCCTGTCTTTCATTAATTTTGTTGAAAATTAGCCCTCAATCGTATTGTTCCTCATTTGAAGGAAAAACAGAAATTGGTCTTTGGCTGCTGTTAATTTTTAAAATTTATGCTAGATGTGCCTAAATGTGCTTTTTTTTTTTTTTTTTCATCTGCTTGATATATGCTGACTTTCAAGATTATGTCTCAAAATCTTTTGTTGGTTTGGAAAATTCATTGCAATTACCTCTGCAAATGTTTTCCCATATCATTTTCTTTCTCCTCTCCTCTTATGGTCCCATTGTGTTTTTTACTTTTATCTATTTTTTGGTATTACTTTGCTTTACCATTTTCAACCTAACCTGGGTATGTATGTATATCTACATCCATTATCTATCTATCTATGTATCTATCTATGTACCTATGTATGTATGTATGTATGTATGTATGTATGTATGTATGATCATCTATCTATCTACAATTTTTTTAAACAACTCAGTCTTTTCTGTTGTTAAATATATTTGTTTGGTTAATTACAGTTACTGATTTTTCAGTTCTAGAATTTCTATTTGCTTATTTTTAATAGTTAATTGAATTCTCCATCTTATCACTTAAGATCTTAAACCTATTAATCCCTGTTGTTTTACTGTCTGGCTCTGATAACTCTAGCATTGGGATTCCTATGTGTTTGTTTCTTTTATCTCTTGTCTCTACTTTCATGCAGGTGTTGTTTTCTCTTATGCCTGCTTATTTTAAACTGGACATTTTGTATTAAAAATTATAGAAGAGAATATGAGACCTTGGACCACAATGCCTTCTCCCAGAGAGGATTTACTTTTATTTCGTTTCTGCAGATAGACTATGGGCACTAGCAATCCCAAGTAATTTAGTCTATTAAAGAGTAAGATGTTTCAAAGAGAGGCTTCAGTCCTTGTAAGAGCTCTTCTAGTTCCATGTCACCCCTCATTTGTTTGGTGTAGCACTTCACAACTGTATCCCTGCAGTGTTTATGGCAGCCCCTTCTTCTTGACAGTTGTGGAACCCACACTTTTATTCCCCCATTAATGAAGTTGCTAGAAACTCTTCTCAGTCACTCAGTTCCTTTGTCACCTTGGCACAATTTCTCAAGCTATCAGCTTTTGTTTGGGAAGCAGAAAATGGCTTGAAGTAAACAGCAGCACTAGGAATAGGGTTCATCACCATTTGGAATCTTGGCCCCTCAAGTCCATCTCCTTAGTAACTGTCCAATGACTTCAAATACATTTTATATATAATCTCTTCCCCTCCCACCAGTTTTTCCTTTAGTTTTTGGAGGGGGTGGTTGATTTCCTGTGCCTACAAACAAATCTACTTGAAACTGTTGACTTTTTCATAGGACATCTCATTTCACATCTCTACTTAAAGTTTAGAAGTTTCTGATTCTACTACAAACACTTAGTCAACTATAGCCATACTAGTTCTGGTTGACACATCAACATTCTTTGAAATGCCCAGAATTCCTGAAGGCAACTCTCTACAAAGCAAATCCAGTCTTATTATTTCTTAATGCAAATAGTTTGAGTCATCCTTGACTCATTCTTTTCATTTACAGCCGACATCTAACCTATTGATACATATTTTTGGGTCTATCTTAAAATATATCCAAATTCTTACCACTTCTTACTACCTCCACTGCTGTCACCATGATCCAAGTCACTATTACTTCTTGCCTAGTTTTTTTTTTTTTTTTTTAGTAACCTCATCACTAGTTTCCTTGCTCCTGCTCTGTCATCATGTCTGATCTCAATGTTACAGCCAGAGAGACCTGTTAGAATTAAGCTATTCATGCCACTGTCTTAACCAAAATCATCCAAAGACTCCCAATCTCATTCAGCATAAAAGCCAAATTTACTGTAACTGTTCACAATGCCTTTTCCAATGTATACTCTCTATCACCCCTTACCTCTCTGAATTCACCTATTAATGGCTCTCTGGTTACACGGATTCTTCTTACCAGATACTCTCCCATGAAGACATGTGTATGTTTTTCTCCCTGCCTATGAAAGTTTCCCCTCAGATATCTGCATGGCTGGTGCCCTTAATATTTTACATTTTTACTAAATATTTTCTGCTCAATGAGCTCAATTCAGACAAGATGGGGACCAAATGGCCAATATATGAATGTATGTTTAAACTTAACTTTCTGAAAATACAAACTTACAAAAGAATAAAGCATCATTTATTCATAGGTAGATAGATACAGATAGATAGCCAAATACAGAGATAGAGATAGATTTGAAATTTAATAATACCGAGTGTATCTCTGATACAGAAAATGTCTTGAAATACAGCAGCACTAGGAATGGCGTTCATCACCATTTGGCATCTTGGGAATGGAAATTGGCTAACAATTTTGGAAACAAATTTGATAATATCTAATAAAAATGAATGTGTAAATAAATAATCTAGGAATTCTATTATCAGGCCTTTAACCTGAAAATGATTTGCACATGTACACAACAGGAAATGTGCTAGAATGTTCACAGCAGCATTATTTGTAATCAAGAAAAACTAGAGAAAAGCAAATTATATCAATAAAGGAAAGAATAAAAAACTGTGGTATATTTTTATGAGGGAATAAAGCAGTTAAAATTAATGAATCATATATACATTAGTCAATGTGTGTACATCTCCAGAATTTTATGTGGAATAAAAAGCAAGTTATGGGGGTGGCTGGATGGCTTAGTTGGTTAGAGCCTGAGCTCTCAACAACAAAGTTGATGGTTTAATTCCTGCATGGGATGGTGGGCTGTGCCCCCTGCAACTAAAGATTGAAAACGGCGACTGGACTTGGAGCTGAGCTGCACCCTTCACAACTAGATTGAAGGACAAATGACTTGGAGTTGATGGGCCCTGGAGAAATACACTGTTCCCCAATATTCCTCCCCCCGAAAAAAAGGCAAGTTATGAAACAGCCATATGGCAAATGTTTCCATTAGTTAAATCTGGATGATGTGTGCTTAGGTGTGTGCTAATACTCACTACTTAACACCTTTCTGTGTATTTAACATGTTTAATATTTTTAAAAATTAGACCAAAGGAGGTATATATTTCATTTCCTTTCAAGTATATATAAAATGAAATTATTTTAGCAGTTCATCTAGAATACAAAGAACAAAAGGATGTTTGACAAACTATTTCATGTAATATGTTTGTTAGTTATTTGTTGATATTCCAGATACATGAACTTTTCCTACAGATCAAAACTAAGAACCTTTGAATTAAGTAGGACGAGTTCAACTGAACTAATTTACTAAGCAGTTCAGGCACCTGGTTAGAGGTCTAGTTAAGTTATAAGCCATTACAACTTGGAGATCAATCTATTTGTACCCAGCTGAAAAGATCTACAACCTCTAAATGCATTAAAATATTAAATTCTACTTTGGGATCAGTATCCAGCTTGACAAGTTAACGTCTCTCTCCTTAGGGATAAGCTGAAAGCAAGACATAATTAAAGATTATTTTCAGAGAGAAATTGATAGCGGTGGATTACCCATCCCCTACATATTTTTACTGGACAAAATTTCTGTTCATAAAGGAAATATCCACAAAACTATTTTAAGATGATACAGCATTTTGTGGAATCAGAATGTGTTTCCTTGGAAGAAATGAGGACGAATCATGTTGCCTAACCTAGTTTAAAATTTCACCTGCATCTTAAGAAAGAGACATCTTTCTTTTCCACTAAGAGAGAATTTTTAAAATATGGATTTCAAGATGTGTCTAAAATATACTCCAAGTTAATGTAATATACTTCTATAATACATAATGTAAAGGGAGCTTAAAGGTTATCTAGTACACACATTAATATTTTTAGGTAAGGGATCTAAGATCTAAAAATGTTGAAGTCTAAGATTTCCTAAGATGTCATGATAAAATTTAGAGCTGCAAAGGCCTAATTCCCTCCAAGTTTAACCTCTTTGCTATCTAGTTGCTTTGAATAATAAATCCAGCAATTTTTTTTTAACTTCAGATATCTTTATTCTTTGTCGCTTCATTGCTTCCAACACTTCAAAAATTTAAGATCCTATATTTTTTATGACAAATATCCATTTTCCTTCAGAATTTTAATGCGTCTAGATAAAGAAGACAGTATTTACTATGTGAACATGAACAAAGTACTTTTAATCTTTTTAGAAGTTTTTGCTTTACCTTTCCATTTTTCCGTGACAGATGATATTTCATCATTACAATATCAAAAGATACATTCTTACAAAAGATACATCATAACCACAATAAAAGTATGAATCTTAGTGGACGTATTTATACACATATGAAATATACTTACTTAAAGTGTTCAAAGATGAGACAGTCCATACGTCTACAGATTTTGGTATAGAATATCCTGGTAATAAAGTGTTATATTCTCTTCATAGATGCAAATTACACCTTCACTGTCACCTGCACTCCCGTTTCTGGTATGTGTTACCATGTAGGTCTTAAGCTTGGAAATTCCCCAACTTTTTTAATGCACTCTTCTTACATAAAGTAGTTTAAGCCTTTCAAACTCTACTTGCCAGAAAGCTGAGCAAAGTGAATTTCTTCTTTCTAGAGTCAGATGGTCACCTTTATGTTAGAATAGTGACCTAAAAGCTTAAATTAATTCATTTACCTCTGCCAATTATTTTGGGATAACCTAAATGTGTTGTTGTTAGTGACACTTTTATCTTGCTTGCTTCTGCCCTCCCTTATAGAGCTTACCAGAACTTAACTACCTAAGGCTTAGGTAAATATTAAAGTTATGTCTCTATGCAAAAACTTTAATATAGCTTCTTATCCCTGAAATGATTGATCTTTAATTTAATAAAAAAACAAACAAAGAAAAAAACCAAAAAAACAGCTTTTTCGAACATAACAAAGTTCAGACAATAGTTAAGTGGTTATCAGAGAGCGGGGATAGTAGATGAGGGTAAAAGGGGTCAAATACATGGTGATGGAAGGGAAACTGACTCTAGGTGGTGAACACACAATGTGATACATAGATGATGTATTACAGAATTGTACAGTTGAAAGCTATGTAATTTTACTAACCATTGTCACCCTAATAAATTTAATAAAAAATAAAAAATAGTGATGTTCAGAGTTTTTACGTACTGCTTTTTATTTTTTCACCACTACCACTATGAATTTGCCTTGGAGTACACATTCCCTCGGGATTGTGCACGCGTACTCGTAGATCATGCCACGAGCATCCTCTCAGCAGCAGTTAATACTACAGTCAAAGAAAACTGGTCAATAGTTCCTGAGCTCTGTAGAGCTTCCACATTCTAAAAGTTGAGGCAGTAAATTCATCCTGACACTAAAACCACCTCCCTATGGCCTAATTTAACAACCACAGTAAATTATGTGTCACTGAAAACTTTTTCAACTCTTACTATTATAGGGCATAGAAGAAAACGGCCTTATGAGATATGATCCCAACCACTAAAAAAAAAAACTCATAAAATCTTTATACGTAGAATCATGACAGACAAAGAGAAAACATGGCAATTACGGTATGACATATAGCTTTATTAAATTTCAGAATTCCAAAATCCATACGATGCGGGCATGGAAGACCAGGTGAGGAATGCATGGATCGGAAGTGACATAGGCATTGAATAGAAGATAAAGAGGAAGCCGTTCTGGAGCAGGAAATGTCACTGAGCATCAGAGTTTTTCAAATCAGCTTCAGGTGTACAAAACAACATAGTGATTAGACATTTATATACCTCACACAGTGATCACCCCAATAAGTCTAGTACCCATCCGACACTGTACATAGCCATTACAATATTATTGACTATATTCCCTATGCTGTACTTCATGTCCCTATGAATATTTTTAAAATTGTAGCTGACATCCAATATTATTTTGTATTAGTTTCAGGTACACAGAGTATTGGTTATACATTTATATAACTTATGAAGTGATCCCCGTGACAAGTCTAGTACCCATATGACACTATACATAGGTTTTGCAATATGATTGACTATATTTCCCACACTGTACTTTACATCCCTGTGACTATTTTGTAACTATCAATATGTACTTTGTAGTGTCTTCACCTTTCTCATCCAGCCCCCAACCCCCCTTCCATCTAGTAACCAACAATTTGTTCTCAGAAAACACAAATTTTTTTAAAAAAGTAAACATTTACATGTAGCACTGTATAAATTTAAGGTATACAGCATGTTACTTTGATATATTTATATATTGTGATATAGTTACTGTTGCAACAATATTTTCCACATTACATACTTTAGTACAATGTTATTGTCTATATTCAATATACTGTACATTAGATCTCTATGTCTATGTAGTACTTGTTACAAGTTTGTACCTTTAAATACCATCAATCTTATCCCGTGCCCTCAATCCCCTGGTAACCACTGTTTCACTGTTTGTTTTTTTACAGGTTTGACATTTTTAGATTCCACATATAACTGATATCATAACATACTTATTTTTTTCTTTCTGATTTGTCTCAGCATATGTTTGAGGTCTATTTATGTTGTCACAAATTGTAGGATTTCCTCCTTTCTCATGGCTAAATAATATTCCATTGTGTATATACACCACATCTTTTTTATCCATTCATCCAGTGGTGGGTGCTTGCGTAGAGAAAACGAATTTAAATCTTGGTGTTACTACTTACTGTTCACTTACTAGTGCACTCACTTGGCAGAGAAGAATCAGTCTCGCTATCTGCGTGATAAAGATAATGTTTGTTCTACGAAGGAGTAAGATTGATTGGGGTCCTGCAGGAGAAAGTCCCTAATCTCATATAATTCGTATTGACAGATTTCAAGAAGAGGAATTTCCTGTTTAATTGCTAGCCATCAAAACTTCTTTTTCTCTCTCATCAAACTTTTATATGGCACAAATTTATACATGTGAATATATATTTTTAAACTGGGATCCTTTAGTTTTCATATATCTTTGTATTGACTAGAGGCCTTTCAGCCCAGAGCCAATGCCATCTGCTACCTTGGATGAAAGTGGGCATAACCTAAAACAAAAAGGCCAATTGAACTTCTCAATAAGTTTTTAAACTATGTAATAAGGATAAGGATCTGAAATCCAAAATGCTGTTCATCTGCAAACACCACACATTTGACAGAAAAACAAAACAAAACACGTATTGTGGACTTCTAAATTATTTGCTTGAGTACCAAGAGCCAAACCTGGCAGATTTGGGACATGGCTTGTTACATAAATCACTATGCAGAGAATGATAATAACAATTAATAACAACTTTGAAAATGTGAAATAGCATTGTTACTTTATAGCTAAGACTTACATAGTGCGAACTATTTGCCAAGCACTTCTCTAAGGCTTCACATAATTCACTTATTTAATCTCAAACATGAGGTAGGGCCATTGTTTCCTCACATCACAGACCATAGGAGTTCAGTGTGGGCTCAATATCATACAGCTATTAAAAAAAAAAAAAAAAAAAAAAAAGATTTGGAAGCAAGTACTGTGACGCTATAGCCACAATTACTACACTTGACCATTACAACAATTTTTCTGGCTCCAAAATTATTGAGTTTCACCAAGAGTGAAGAAAAGGAGACCAAAGGGGTGCATCTGGAACTCAGTTTTAAGCAGAACCCTGAGAATGGTTCTAACCCTCTAGGTCAAATTCCAGGGACGCAGGGAGCTTGACAGGATGGGAACACCTTTGACAAATTGAAGGGGTTGGGAGAGCTCCCAGAGGTCTCCTCCCAGAGCCCCCAGAAATTGCCCTGAGATATCCCACACGGGGCATATCCACTGAGCAGCGAATTTAGGTGGAGGGTGGAGGGGGCAGGGCAAAGGTAATCTGGTGGCATCTTGTTCATCCCAGTGGTATGAGGTATGATGAGGAGGGCACACAGTGTGGAAGGTTGGTTACACAAGTCAGGTGAGATGAGCCATCTCCTTACTGAAGCCACTGTCAAATCCTACTTACAACCTTAGGGCCATGAATTTAGATAGTGAACTGCAAGCATACATTTCTATGAACTTATTTCTGTATCGTAGCAATAAGAGCATTGTGCTCAAAGGAACCACCTAACAGTTAAAGTGATACACTCTATATCAAAACATACAAGTATTAGTTACTCCTTACCCTTCTGCTATTTTAGGGTGGGGTGAAGTGACTTACTGTGTGTATATATGGTTATAGGAATCTGTGAAGAAGGTTAAGTTCTCATTCTACATAAAACGTGGATGCAGACTTCTACGTATGACATGTTAGTGTTTGATTTTCAATGTCTGATATTTCAGGACAAGTTGGGAACTGAGTGCAGCTGACAAATACAAAGAAGGACATTTTCTCTGGAAAGTTTTATTGTTTCTCAAGACACCTCATTATGTTTGACCAATATCTCCAATGTATGTTCAAAAGTGGAGACCAACAAGAAATTCTCCTGAGGAGGCACCAGCAGGGTGATTTCTATGGATACCTATATAAAACACAAAGGAATCACATCATTGCGACCACTTGACTCCACCACCATCTCCATCCCTAGCTTCAGGTCAGTTTTATCTGGATGAATCTGCGTTAAATGAATGCAGGGCCGTGAGAAAGACTTGCCTGTTTGCCTTGGTTCTTGGGTATGTTTTATGTAAAAAATTCCAACTCTTTCTCATCATTGTCTCATTTCAAGCCCATGTATTTTAATCACACTCCTTGATTCTTCTACCCCTGCCCATCTTGGATAAAGTTTGGAGTTAGTTTATAGTACTTGAAAAATCAACTGGGAACCAAGGAAGACGTATTTCCCTTTTGACAAATATATATATATATATATATATATATATATATATATATATATATATATATATATATATATATATATTTGTGTATATAGATATATCTTATTACTAGCACACCAAGGAAAGACTTCAAGCCTTAACTGTTAATATACTTTTCTCAATGTGAATATAATTGAAGGTTATGTTTTCAACTAAGTTTGTGCCTGTCTATCCACACGAAGAAGAAAATAAAACTAAGCAGTAATCTGAGTAATTCAGGGAACAAATTTATGCTTAAAATGTCCATCAAATATTTTACTAAAATAATAAAAGAGATTATAAGGGATGTGATAGATATTAAATTCCTCACTAGTATAACTCTGTGTCTTTGTCACATGAAACTACTTAGCTGTCAGAATTAAGAAATTTCTAACTGTGCCATAATAATGTAAAATGTCTCATGGCCTAAAAGAGCTGAGTGATTTTGGATGTTGAGCTATGTTACCACTTTGCTGATGAGTTTAAGATATCACGTACACATATATTTTTTTCTAAATCTAGATTCTTTTGTAGGATGCCATAATATGTCTCTAAAGAAAATATGGGTTGCAGAAATAACAACAGACTTTAGTCAGCCCCTGAGCTACCCAAGGTAAGAAACTTTCTAAGAGATACTTTGTATTACTGCTTTAAACTTAAAAAAAAAAAAAAAAGAAAAAAGAAAAAGAAAAGAAAAACTACAGCTACAGGTTTTAAAGATTTCTTTGTAACAACTGAAGAGTGAACTTTAATTCATGTTTTTTAAACAAAGGTTATATGAGACTTACAGCAGTCTCACAAAAGAAGAATATCAGCAAGAATTGCACATTACACTCAGAGGGCAACTGACTTTCAAATTTCTCTACAGGTATTATTTCCCATGAATAGGAACAAAGAGCAAAAACAGTTAAAAAAGCATATTCAAATGTGTGCATAAAAAGGCATGGTAAATGAATACTGTTTAGTTTGCTGACATAATTACTTGAATGTAATTTTTATGAGTCGTAGAAATCTTGGCATTTTCACTGAACCAGATAATTAGACTCTGAATAGAACAGGGTCAGAATAATTAATACATCAAAACTAGATGAACTTTTTCTAATTATTTTTACTTAATCTCTATTATAATTATTGTTATACTCTGCTGAGCATGATTGCTTCATGTTCATAGATTTGAATGCAGTCTTCTAGTTGCATCCTGGGACTTTGTGGAATATTAACAAACCGTGGCCTGGAGAAATTAGAACGGTGTAGTTTCATGATGGAATTCTAAATTGGAATTTCATATTTTTCTATAAAGTTGCACAAAATTTGCTCCATAATCATAAAAATATGAATTTTAAAACAAAAGTCTACTTTTCTTGCATGTTACACTTCTCCAAAGTTCAAGAAAAATTATTTTCACAGTTTTTTTTAAAGGTGTATCATCAGCTATTCCATTCAGGTGAAATTTTCTCAAAGGGGATTGCATTAAATTTTGCATTATTTGAATTTTTAATATCATGATAAATCTTAATTATTCAGGCAAATGTATCAATAGGCAGTAAAGAGCATCGCCATCTATTATTAAATACATTGAAATTCACATTAGAAAGTAATGGTGTAACTTCTGGTGATAGCTGCCTACCTGTGCCATATCTTTGGTACATCCTTGGTAATACAGAAAAATAAATTATAGCAGCAGACGAAACCAAGAATACAGATAAAATATTTTTAAATCTAAGGACTGAAAGATTATATAGGCCAGTTAATAAATGATTAGAGGCAAAGCTATGTCTGAATATCTGAAATCAGAATGTCATAATACAGAGAGGAATATTTTATCCATCCAAATGGGATCCAATAAATACTATAACCCAAGGCACCAATGATACAGTTTAAAGTTACTATTAACTCTTACTTCTCATTTCAGAGTTGGTCAGGTCTACCCTCTCCTAACCTTGTCATTATCTATCTTCACTCTATGGAAGTCCAGAACTTTCCGTTGGATAAGACTGAAAATTGGTAGGTTTAAGGAGCATTGCTTCCTTAGACATGAAAGAGGAAACAGGAATTAGGACACTGCAAAATCCTGAAAATAATCTATCCTGAGAATTTACAGAATGTTTTAAATTATCTAGGAACTAATTTATCTCCTAATATTCTCTTGAAGGACAAGCAACACAGGGTAATATTTTGCCTAACTTTTGTGGAACCAAGCTACTTAAATGTTTGCTGGGTCCTGGAATTTGGCTAGGAAAGATACACATCATCAGAGAGAGCAGATAAAATGACTGAGATTCTGGAAACACGAAAATAGAAAG
Source organism: Rhinolophus sinicus (assembly GCF_036562045.2). NCBI lineage: Eukaryota > Metazoa > Chordata > Mammalia > Chiroptera > Rhinolophidae > Rhinolophus > Rhinolophus sinicus. Next base: position 101,632,121 of record NC_133752.1, on the reverse strand, counting down.
TGATAGCCATCAACAGGAACAATGCCTTTTGCAAATATCAACAGTGTTAGATTTTACCTCACTCAAGGATTTAAAAAAAAAAAAAAAGTAACATTGACCTTGAGCCAATGGATGTTTTTTTCAGCTAACAAAAAAAGCATTTGTCATAAATATGTCAAACAGATAAAAAATGCGAAAAATAAGAGAATAGGGAGAATGTTGAATATTGTTGAAATATTGCTGGCAAAGATAAAGAGAATGTGGGAGAGAAGAAGATATCACAATGAAAACATTAAAGTTGGCTTCAGCTGTCGTAAAGAACATAACTGACATTGTAGAAAACAAAATCACTAATAAAGATGACAGCTTCCTAAAAATAAACTATGAACAATAATAGATGCTACAGAGGAGAGGAAACAGAAATATATATAAATAACTGGCATCCATTGAGAATGAAATAAAACAAATGAAGCCAAACAATCATTCATTAAAAGAGAACACTTTCCATGAGTTTAGCAAAAATAAACAAGGGACATTACCTGAGTATACAACTCAAAAAGGTTCACTAAATCCTGCAACACGTATAAAAATGAAGTTAGAATAAACGACTTAGAATAAAACGGCTAAGTGTTTGAATTTCAAGTTTAAAGCAAAACAACAACAACAACAAAAAAAACAACTCACGATTTGGGCAAATGCAAAAAAAAAAAAAAAAAAAGTCACAAAAAAGTCACACCAGTTTCAGATCCTATTTAACTCGGAGTACCGGAATATGATGAAACAACAAGAGCAAAGATTTGAGAGAAAAATATTGTGGACCAAGAATACTGCCACTAAGAACAAATGTACTGAGCAAACAGAAAGACTTTCATGGTTAGATCTGCAGGATTCAGAAGAAAAACTGTGCATGGATACAGTCCTTGAAATTTTTACTCCAAGACGCACATCAACAGGATAAAGATGAATACTATTAAAAAAAATAAAGAATGAGATATATTCATTTGAAATTACTGTGTTATGGATTGATATTAGTTAAAAAGTGTTTGCTTAACAAGAAAAATACAGATGCTCACATTAAAAGAAATAAATTAGCCCTGTATATATACTAATAACATGTAATAACATAAGTAATACCTTGAGTAATATAAGTAATAATACAATTCTTATTTCTAGTACATATACTTTACTATATGACTATGAACACATTATGAACTTATATGAGCAGATATAACACTCACTGAATAATGTTGGGATAAATGGCTTTTTGGAAAATAATTATTAAATTGAATCCTTATTGTACATTTTAAATTAACATGTGTGTAAGGTAAAACAAGTATTAAACTTTATAAATAAATATATTTTTGGATAAGATGAACATATAAATATGTCTGTTCCTAGAACAGTCACGAAGCTTTCAAGCATAAACACAGCAAAATTTACAACGTGCAAAATTAAATATGGAAATGATCCTCAGAAGCAACATATAAGGTTCTCTTACCAAAATCAATAATTAGATATGCAGTATAGTGTTCACTGATAAGACAATGATATGCCATGAATATTTTACCCAATGGCCCTGTATCATCTCTGCCTAAACAAGCAGTCATAACAGTGCATCAACAGTATTATAGAAAAAAAATGACAATTTAACACACTAAATAATACACATAACTTCCATTTATTATAAACTTCATGTATCTCAGCATCATATTCAGACATTTATTTTAATAATCTGACATTTGCAACAAATCTCTTAGGTAAGTGTTATCCATCTTTTTACTGATGAATAAAATGAAACAGAAATAAGTTACACGATAACATAACTTGTAGGACTTGAAGCAGGATTTGAACTCAGGTCCAATTACAAAACCTGAGTGCGTAATGCATTGCATGCATGTAACATTCCTTTCTAGGGATGTTAAGGAAACCACTTTTACCATAGACTAATTGATGTAAACAAGAGTTAAGTTTGTAGGGCATCTCATCAGTGTTATAACAAAACAACGTTGAACAAAACAATGTTATTTGAGGATCTGCTGTATAATATGAGGCAGGTTTTCATAAACGTATTGCAACACCCAAAAATATAGTGCTACCTCAAGGGAAGAGAAGCCATGGCCAAAACTACATAAGTGGATCCCTCATACTAACTCTGTTTTTCTCTTTTTCTTCCTTCCTTCCTTCCTTCCTTCCTTCCTTCCTTCCTTCCTTCCTTCCTTCCTTCCTTCCTTCCTTCCTGTTTCTCTCTCTCTCTCTCTCTCTCTCTCTCTCTCTCTCTTTCTTTTTTTTTGGACATAAGAGGCTAAAATTAAGTACCTTGGTCACATACGTTATGATGACATTATTAGGATTTGTGCTTAATAAAGAAAAATATTAGTTTGGATTAATCTGTTTTAACAGTAAAATTCATATGTTAGGCAAGAAGGTTGGTAGAAAAAGTGGGAATATATTCACTGAAAATGAAGGTGATCCAGAAGCATTGGTGTCTGCCTTCAGGAATGTCAATACAAAGGAAACACTGATGCAATCTTGAGTTTGTCATTCTATATATAGTAGGGTCAATACTAATATTACAGAACTTAGCCATAGCAATATATTTAATCCTTACAGGTACAAACTTAGGTTGTGATCATATATAAGGCTTAAATATTATGTCTTAAGGTAAATAATATGATTGATAATTAGAGGGAAATGCCATCCCGGGAGAACAAATTCAACCTACTCTGAACTTTTACTACAGTAACCTTTTAAACCAGATTTCATTCTCATGCCATAAACTTTTCATTGTTTCCTTTATTCCTTATTACTATCCTCATTTTATCGAACAAATCTTGTTTGCATGTTTAAAATATAGAATCTGAAATTGTCCATCTAGGCCATTAAATGGGGTTATTTCTACTTGGAAAGAGTAAATTTGTCAGCCAGTTAATGAGTATCTGGAATTCTCGTTTTTGTTATCATTGTACTGGTGTTTTAGTCTCATTTAATTGATTTATGCGTAAGAACCCAGCTTGGAAAAAAAATTAGGCATTCATCGTGATTTTTCTCCCAGTCCCGTAACACTCGTATTTGCAACGCTCCTTCTGTTGCCAATCTCCTGGCATTCCATTGTCTGGGGTGCTTGATGTGCTTCCTGGCATTTTAGTATTTTATCAGTGAGTATTAACTTACAAGTGATAGAGGAAAATGGAGTCAGAACCTGGGCTTTCCATTTGGCAGCTCTTTTCTATATCGGTGCTCATGTCTGAATTGTTGACTAGTCTTAAAATCATGCCAGGATTTCTGTGAACCTTTTAGTGACCTTAGTTAAAACATTTTTATTTGTGTATGTGCGAGACCTATAGAGAAAATGGACTTGAGGGAAGACTGGTTCAACCCAGAGAATGAGGAAACAGCTGAGAACAAATATTAACCAAGTGAAATGAGTACTAAAAAGGCAAAGTAAGCACAGAGGCAAATGAGGGAATCTGTACTTTTAATTGGACTGAGATTTTCCCTCTGGCCATGCCTAGGGAACCATGAAGATTGGAAAAACAGGCTGGAAGATAGAAAATCACTACATGAATAGCCACTTGTCAAACAATTTTCCTAATATGAACTACTTTAAGAATTTGCTTGACTTTACGACTTATAGGAATCAGAATTTCAATTCTTACTTTTATGTATTAAATATTTAAACACATAAACACCTGTACAAAAGAGACCCTGTAAAATTTGAAAAAAAAAAAAAAAAGAAGAAAGAAAACACTACCTCCTATTTTGTTCTCTGTTCTTAAAGAATTTTTCTAAAACATATTATGATTACCTTACCTTGCTAACAACTAGTAGCATGGCAACACAAACCAGGCCCAGGATAAGAAGAGTTGGCAATCACAACCTGCATTCATTTTTTTTTTCAGTAACCAAAATATTCAGTCCCTAAATTTGATTTCTAATTCAAACGTCTGCCATAACTTCAAGAGTGATTTGAAGATATTGCGAAATGATTATAATTTTGATTTCAACATTTTAGGAACTTCTCTAAACCCAGATAATACACATAAAGTATCTTAACACCAGGTACCAGATAGCTTTCAATGAATGTTAGCTTTCTTTCTTTCTCCTCTACAGTATAAAGTAGAACATTTGAAATAGTCATTACTTAAAGTTTAGTTGTTTGAAACTATTTCATAGAATTATCAAACTGTAAATGAACAATGACTTCAATCCCTTTATTAAGTTCTTATAACAAAGATATTGCATTTAAGTGTAATTTAGAGATGGGAGTCTAAGAATTTTATTAAATGGCTAAAATTTATCTTTTTTATCCAATAAAAAAATTTAGTTCACCTTTCATTTAAGAAAAAATTGGGCCTGTGCTTCCCCTTCACACCTAAGATTATCTATCGTTTATTTCGGGAAATCGTAAGTTGAACTTAATGATCTCATGACTATTTTTGTACTGAAGTACGTATATTCACAATGTATAGATATGGTGAAAAATAGTAACTCACAGATGTGAGTGATTTTGAGAAGTGTCCTTTTTTTTCTGTATGAAAACGTTTGTAGGCTAGTGACAGAATCCGACCTTTGTTTAAACTGTGCAAACAAAACATGGTATAGGCAAAGGGTTTTATAATTTAAAACAGGAATACAGAGGAATGAATAGGTATGTTCTCTGAAATAAGGGCAATTAAATTTATCTGTATTGAGTCATTCCATATATTTATAAAAGAACTCAAACTTTTTTATTTTTACCTTCACCAATATAAACACTTTACCCCACTTTTCAAAATAATAACTTGAGGTTTTCCCTTCCAAATAACCCAGTAAGGCTATTCAGAATCAAAGGCCCTTACTCAAGTGAATGCATTTAAATTCCTCCCTCTTGAAAACCAAATTAATTCATTGTTACAAGCTATAATAATATTGAACTCCTTGATAATTATGATTAATCTTTGAATTGATGAAAATTTAGGTATTTACATATTTTAACTCTAAAAACTTTTTTTTTTCTAACAATTTCCTCAGCCTAACTATATCTAAAACTTTTTGAAAGATTTTTTTTTTTGTCAGTTTAAAACCATTTCACTCTGGAAAATTAACCTGTCATCAGGTAATTGTCCAAGCTACAAACAATTATTTGAAACATGTATGCATGTTGGAGTTTGTGTGTATGTACAGGTCAGAGAAGAAGTAATTGAGACCATAAAATGCTGAAGAAAAACAGGGATATTTTTCCTATATGGCAGACACAATTAAACAAACAAAAATATTCTCAAAATCCTGGTCCTCTGTAAGCTTAGCACCATTCAGTGGCAGACAGGAGCCTGGTCCCCTATTTGTATTTCCCTCTCACCTCATTTTTTTCCCTTCCTATTTATCTTTTGTAAATTTGGCGTTCTATGGAACATCAAGTTCCTAAAAGTGATTTCAAGTAAAGAAGCTTTATTGGCTGCTTTAGGATGGGGTGGACCAGAGGCAAGAGATCCAAAAAGACTGTGAGCTGTTGGAGAGTCACCCCGTGTGTTTTTACACTTTGATGTCCTGAGAAACTCAATGCTAAGGGCTGTGGCACTAAACTGCAAAGGCAAGGCCAGCTTTTTAGAGACAAAAGCTGTCATTGCCATCCAGTGGCAGCATAAGTTATTGCATGTTCAGCCAAGCCCCATTTGTCTTGCCTAGGAACTAAATGGAGATTGACAACTTGTACAATGACTCTTTTTGTTTATTTTATCGTCTACTTTAACAATTCAAGATATGTGATAAACAAACAAAAGTAGTTTTTAAAGTTTCTTTCATTTTAAGTTTGAGTTTCACTATTTTATTTCTAGATATGTGGGAGGTTGTATAGGATGGATACAGGTAAATACATTTTTAGTTAAGTATATGTTTACTAATGTTTTTCAATGAACATTTAAAGTATTTATGACATACTCCAAATGGACATCACTTATATCGTCAGGTGACTGCTACTGATTTGAAAAAAACTCAATAGTTTGGCCCCTTCTTTTTTGCGTAGCATTACTAACACAAAGAGGTACAGGTTGTGATTGAACTGATGAAAGCTCTCCAGATTAAAGTGGAGGGTATAGTTCACACGTGCGTGTTTAATAAACATATAAATGGGGAAAGAAGAATCAGGTAGGGCAGAGAGTTTTTTTTCCCCTCTTTAGTTCAGTGTAACGTGGCACATTTAAAATTTTTCTATCACTTTGTTGACCTCAGTATTTATTCCATATATATAAAAAACACTTCTTCCATCTTCTGGATAACTTGCAATGGAAGTCCAACCCTGGCTCCTTTGTTTTGCATTTATTAACAACTACTTATATATTTTTTCATTCAATATTATTTTATATAAGTTTCAAGTGTACAGCATAGTGGTTAGACATTTATATAATTTATGCCGTGATTCCCCCAATTAGTCTAGTACTCACCTGGCACCATAGATAGTTGTAATATCATTGACTATATTCTGTATGCTGTATTTTACATTCTGTGACTATTTTAGAACTACCAATTTGTATTTCTTAATCCCTTCACCTTTGTCACCCACCCCCTAATCCCGCTCCCCTCTGGCAACCATCCTTTTGTTCTCTGTATCTATGAGTCTGTTTCTGTTTTTGTTTGTTCGTTTATTGTGCTCCTTAGATTCCATATATAAGTGAGATCATATATTTGTCTCTCTGTTTAACTTATTTCACTTAGCATAATACCCTCTATGCCCATCTATGATGTGGCAAATGGTAAGATTTCATTTTTTATGGCTGAATAATATTCCATTGTATATAAGTACCATCTCTTCTTTATCCAGTCATCTATTGATGGGCACTTACGTTGCTTACTTATCTTGACTATTGTAAACAATGCTGCACTGAACATAGGGGTGCATAATCTTTTTGAATTAGTGTTTTGGATTTCTTTAGATAAATACCTAGAAGTGGAATTGCTGGGTCATAAGGTAGTTCTATTAGTAATTTAAACTTAAATTGCCTTACTTTTCAGCAATTTTCATAAAAAATAGCATTTTATTTTTCCTTAAAATCTCATGTTTTTCAGTGCCTTCAAAGAGTTGGCGTGTCCAGATACCATGCATCAATGAATCTGTTTTTCTAATAGATTTCAATGGGGTTAACCTAGAAAAATGGTATAAGTTCAAGGTTCCCCCCACCCCTTTACCTAACTATTATGTAGGAGTAATTCTTGTTTTTTTGTGTTACACACTCTGTAGACATTTTATAGGCATTGATTTTCAATGTTGCATTGCTATTTGTTTTTAGTAGGCTATAAAGATAAATGCGATCTTAAAAGAAAAGAGGGTTCTAACTAAAGAGAAATGAAATCTTCTAAGAATGACTTTATTGTGCAGAACACATATTTATATTATTCTATGTGAATACAGATTTACAATGTATTAAAGGTAATCCACGAAGCTGAAAAAAAGGAGAGTTAATCTGAGATTTGTTTTCTTGGTGTTCCTGCTAACAAGGCTGTAGGGGTCCTCTGGCACATAAATAACTTTTCATTTACTTTGGACTTCGTGGTGTCAGCCATTTCAACAAACCATGATCTGCCAACAAGCTTCAAAACTTTAAACAGAAAAAAAATATAAAGGCATGTATCTATTAACACCTGGACTCACAATGACTCCTTTATTTTAAAAGAACTTTTATAAAATAGAATCAAACATGTAACTGGATGGAATACCTTCATGTATATTCATCAGTGAAAAGTTTGAACATTTTCCTTTAAAAGGAAAAACAAGTAGGTATTTGTTATCTCTCTGTTTTTCTGTCATATATTTGCTTAATATGTAAGCAAATGCTTTCTTCTAGAGCAGTTGGAATCCATCCAAATTACAACAACAACAACAAAAAATCTGCACACAATTACATATTCTTAGAAGCGCCATCCAATGCACACCTTTTTCTTGTTTGGACTGTATGTTATTTTCTGCTTTTTTCGGCCTTCAGCTTGCATACTGAGCTACATTTGTGAAAGTCTGTTTAACTAATTGTTTAATACTAATCTTATTAAAAATGCATGTATATCATTGCTGTTTCTATTTAAATCTCCATTGCTGTCCTTGGAATACTTGAGTTTATAATGTAAAACACTGGGGTTACTATTCCACATCCAGTGTCATAGGAACAGTTTAGGAGTTAGTGAAGGCTTGCTATTGGCATATGCAACAGACCCTGAGTGACAACAGGAAGTAAGAAATAACAGAAAGAGTTGTTAGGACAGAGGGCAGGGCAGTGGATCTAAATTGCTCTTTGCCTGGAATTATTTCCATGTATTCAGTACTAAGTCTTGGCCAGACTTTTGGAGTACAATTCACTTAAATTTTAGATGCTGACATAAGCCATTTTCCTACTTTTCCAGCTGAAAACTGTCATAAAGCTTGGTACCTTGAAAGTTTGAGTTTAGGCCTTTATTTCAAAAGCGATGTGCTGAAATTTGGAATATTTACATTTACTGTGAAAATGTATGAGGAGAAGTCACTAATTGCAAAGTAATGTGGAATGGTGCACAAAAATAAGTCATCTTAACAATAACACTCCAAAGACATTGGGACTTTCAATTAGTTGTAGACATGTTTTCCTGATCCTCACTTTGCATTTTCACTTGCAGCAGCTTCCTAGAATCCCATACCCAGAGCTTAACCTTTGCATGTCCCTGTTTTTTATTGACTTCAATTACTACAGTGAAATAAATGCAACGGAAATAACTTGAAGAGATAATTTAGTATCTTCTATGGGAGAAAAACACATTCAGAAGAAAACAATGTTGCCTTACTAAAAATTAATACCTAGGTGATATGAATGATGTTTGAAAATTTTTAAAAAAAAATTCTATACTGGAAAAATAAGTTATAAATATGCTAAAATCCTTACCTATTAAGTTCATGTACAATCATTTCCACTTAAAAATTCATTTAACTTCACCCTCTGCTACCTATACACGACTTCTGATTAAAGTCAATTAACATTTGCCTGAATTTACATGATTTCCTCTGATAGAAAATTGGTCTAAACAGAAAAAAATCCCAAAAAACTAAGAACACCTTAAAGAAACTTAAAGACAGTTGAACCAAAATATAGAAAAGTAAGACTATAAATAAATATGATTCATTACGCCAAAAGACCTATGAAAACAGGACGGAGAGTAAACATTTTGTCATTCTTTTCTTTAGCAGCTATTGCAGCACACATACACATTTCTAAAGTTGCATTTAGATGATAGTTTTAGAAATATATAAAATTGAATTAAAGTAAAAAATGTTTTGACAGTTACAAAACATGCATAGCAAAAATTGCTGATAAAAGCCAACATAGATTATTTTCTAGTTAAAGAAATATATATATACATATCTATATATATATATATTTGAAATAATGATAAAATAACCATTTAAAATCTATAAATCATGATTTTTCTATATTGTACTGAATGTATACACATAATAAAAGATGAATAATGGTGACTGAAGAAAACGTTTTTCCTAAATTATACGCATACAACTGACTTCCAGAACTTGACCTATCTCTTCTCATTCTCTTAGGTCAAATACTAGTTTGGAAAAAGAAATTAATACCATAATATTTCTTGGTATTACATTCCAGTTGAGAGCTCAGTTAGCAAAATTCTGCGTTCTATCTAAGTCAATTTCCAGAGCTACAGCTTCCATCTGGTGTAGGGATGCAGAGCAGCTAATACGCCTACCAAAAACAATACGTCACTATTAAGTCATGTAGAAAACAGTGTAATTTCCTAGCAAACTGAACATTTTCTTAAATGTAATGTGAATAGTCTTTCCTAAAAGTGTAGGAGTATAGTGCAGGAGAAGAAACACAAGTTTTGGAAGAACTCTAAAAGCTTGCTTTTTTTATCTGATGTTGATAAAGAATGAAAAATATCAAAGCATAATGATTAGGTTTTTAAAACACCCACACTAATTCTATTCCCATGAATTCTCAATACTTTCAGACATGCAAAGTTTTAATTCATAAACAATTAAGTGCTGTCTTGTTTGAGTTGTGTAACAGTTATTCTCACCAAATCCTCAGGATACCCAGGTGTTAACATTAATTATAGACCTCAAAAAGGTGATCTATGATTTTAGGAGGAAGCCACAAATGTCTCCATTTCCCTCCATTGCCTCTTATATTTCACAAAGGAAATGGGGAAACTCTTTTGACTGTTTTAATGTGCCTGGCTTACCTAATCATACGAGACAAGATCCAATCAGGAAACCAAATCTCTCCAGGAAATGTATTAACTATAACAGAGAATTGGAGCAACTGAAGTTTGCATACTAAGAAGTAAAAAATAACTCTAAAGAATATATGAATTGCAGATTCTACTCCTACAGCTGAAATAGAGCACCCAAAGAAGGAAAAAAATCTGGAATAGGATCCAGGCCCCAGGACTGAGATCCGACCTCAGTGGAGAGGGTCTGGCTATGTCCCAGTGAGTGGAGAAGTTTCCTGAGGTTCATGCCACAGGAATCATGGAGAATTTGCCCTCTCAGGTGTCAAGGGAAGCTGTTCATGGAGAGGTGGCCATATGAAGCTCATTTAGAATCTGTTAGTCGGAAAGATACAAGGGGACCCCTCCCTCAGGGTGTCAGGGGAGACTGCTCTTGAAGGATGTCATGTACTACTGGCTGCCACACATGGTAGGAGCCTGCTGAGTGAGAACACACTCTGGAACCCGATGAAGAGCCCCTTCTTCTTTTAGGTTCCCGCCTGTGCCCTCGTCAACCAAGCTTAACATCATGCCAGTTGGCGGGGCAGAGATTAGAAACCACAAGCAGGGCAATGAAGGGTTGATTTGAAGCTGAAAGACAATAGATTGGTAAATTAAGTAATCTTACTTAATTTGAAAAATGTAATCATTATCAATACCCTACACCAGAGTGGTATATTTGTTACAATTGATGAACCTACATGAACACATCATTATTACCCAAAATCCACAGTTTACATTAGGGTTCACTGTTGGTGTGGTACATTCTATGGGTTTGGACAAATGTATCATGACATGGCATGATAATGGAAAACGCATATGTGAGGGCAGGGTTAGGTGGGGAATCTCTTTACCTTCCACTGAATTTTCCTGTGAACCTAAAACTGCTCTAAAAAATAAAGTCTATATTAAAAAAAATGCAGTTTAAAAAAAACCAGTGTCATCAGTGGATTTTTTTTCTGAACCTACAATTGTGGGACCACCATATTACCAATTGTAAATTGCAGTGCATGTTCATTGTAAAAGTGGTCATTGTTTTTTTCATTATGAGTACTGTATATGGTAGAGAAAGCTAAATTATACTCTTACCTTGCCTCACATAATAACAGGACTTAGGACACAAGGCTACATTTACCAAATTCCTTTGCAGCTAGGTGGAGCCATGTGACTTAGTTCTGGCCAATAAGATATGGGAGGAAACAGGAAATACAACTTCTAATTCATAACCTTTAAGGAAGTAAATGGTGTTTCCTTCCCTTCCCTTTTCCTTCTTCTTTCTGGCTGGAAAGTAGACCTGGTAATGAACCACCATGGACCATGCAAATAAAAAGGTAATTTCCTAAAAATGGTGGAACAACAAGAGAGACGTAGCCTGAGCTCATAAGGCCTTTTGCAGAGAACAGTTGTCATGTCAACTCAGCTTATGTGTGAAAGAAAAAGAAAGAAACCTGTTTCATTTGAGCAGCTATTATTTTGGGGTTTTGCCATAATATTTAGGTTCTCCTGTCTTATCACCACACCACTGTTGACTAGAAAGTTAGCAAGTTTGTTAAATATAAAACAGCACAGACCTATTAATCACAAAACTTTCACCTGGAAAACTGCCACACAAGTGCAAAAACTACAAAGATATTTAACAAAAGAGAAAAACAGTTCCCTTGACAATTTAGAACTTGCTATATTCATAATCATAAGTTTGTTTTCTGAAAAAATATTTTTCAGTGCTTTAAATCTCATAATGATAATTATGTTTCATCAAAGTACACTGTCATTTTTGAATACCTCCTCAATGATTCTGATGCCTATTTTTGTAGAAAGACACAGAATTGTGATTTTTGTTATTAATAAGACACTCTTGTCCAAACCTTAATGTCTCAATCAATAAAAAAATCCTTGAGGATATGTGGGAAAGGACAAAGTTTTAAAAATTTATCTTTTTGTTTTTTAAAAGAAGCCATTGAAAATAACCTATTTCTGAGGTTGTATGATAGGTTCTATTGCATAACGATCTATCAGCATAAAATATTCATTTTCTTATTTAGTGTTAATTATCATCTGAGACTTAGGCACAGTGAAATGATAATTACACGTGCTAAAGTGAAATTCTCTTTTGTTGTTCATTTTCCAAAATTTGAATCATCTAAGTGTAGGTAACTGGTGCAGGATTTATTTAGGATGATGGACCATGAAATTTAATAACAATTCTGCTTCTTAAATTATTTTTTCGAGATACATCTTTAATATTAAGAACTTACTTATTAACAACAATAGGTGGAGGAAAATTTAGAATGATTAAACTTTTCCAACTCTACTTTTAAGTACATTCTATATTACCAACCAAAATATAAATTTAGGTAACAGGAAAAGATAATCTAAAATATATCTATATCAATTAATAAATGCTATCAATATAAAGGTACTTTTCCATAGGACACATAGTAGTCCAAAACATAAGTTGAAAGCATATTAAAATGATTTTTAATTAAAAGCACATATTTTCTAGTCAGACAGACCTGGGTTTGGATTAATTGCCACTTTTAGCTAAATGACTATTGAAAAATCAATCAACCCCTGTGGGCTGTAGTTTCATCATGAAAAATTTGGATATGATTTATGCCATAAACATTTGAACATTAATAGAAATAATATCCTAACCCTACCACAGTTCCTGACATGTAATAAGCACATAATAAATTATAGTTTTATTTTACCACCATTTTATTCTCCTGGAATTCAAAATGCTCAAATTTGATACTTTGGTGCTCTTCCTTTTAAACCATAACTATTTTTTTTTCTAATGTATACTTTCCATTGTTAAATTATTGCAAAAACCAAGTTAGTAGGATCCAAAATAATGAGATTGCATTGTATTTTTATAAGTCATATATTTGATAACTATCCTTACAAATAAAATGTGGCTTTAATATTCACTCTGTATCATATTTAAAAATTTTGAGGATGAATACAAGACTGTTTAGATGTTGACTGTGGTGACACTCTTATCAAGTTCAGATGGATTATCTCTGGCATTCTTAAGACCTCAGTCAGTAAAAAATCTTGAAGAATTATGTAAGAACAGAAAAAAATTTAATAGAGATTGTTGTGAACAATAACTATACAAGGTAAAACTCCTTCAGCATAATTTGTAGCTTAAATGTAAAGTGTATTCATACACTTTTATTCTGCAAAAGAAAGTCATTTAAATATTTATAAAACGCGATTTACATGAAAATACCATCCTACTTTTCATTTACTGTGCTGTTCTTGTGTCACTCAAAGTTGCCTTCTGTAAATATACATTTGGAAACAAATTATATTATGATCCAAAATACAAAAAGTAAATACAATGTGGAATGGAGGAGCTTGGAGGAGAAAAAGTGACTGCAGGCACAGTGAAAAGAAACTAGTGTGTTGAATTTTCACACACGGAACTACTGAGCAGGCTTATTTAAATCTATTTTCCTTTATGAATTATACATGGCTATCATCATCGAGTTACACTCCCAGGGTGAAAAACATTTTAAATGACAACTTACTGATAAGCTGTCAAATGGGAAAAATCCATTCATTTCTTCAAATCTGTAGCTGATTTTTTATTAATATTTTTAATGATTTTTCTGGCAATGCATTTGGGTTACTTTGACTTTCCAGGAAGAAATGTACGAGAGTGTTTGATCCCACTTTTCACTTCAATATATAACAAATCTGCATATGTGGTTGCGGAAACAAAGAAAAAGAGCTTGTTTGGGGTCTTTTTGCAGAATATATATTGTTGTTGGCTTTTCTCCTCTCACATGCCTGGACCAGCAGGTAAGATTAATGCAGGTGTTTGCCTGCAGGAGAATCCTGCTAATTAGGGAACAAACTAGGCAGTGGAAACCAATCTGCAGGTATTTTCAGGTAAAACTGTCGAAGCGACAAGACTATGGAATGATTCACACTGTTTCAATAACTAGAAAGTTTTCATCTTTGGATTAAACTCACATACTGCCCAATTCTATTACAGTTGAGGTGTGGACATGATAAGGCAGCAGTGGTCCCATATAAAAGTCTCTGGAAAATACCACTAATAACCACATCAAAAATGATAATTATAGTCATCATAATAAAGAAAAATGCTCAACATAAAATTAACTTTCACTCACAAAAGACTTTTGGGCATCACCTTTGAAACCCATATTTTCCCGGAAGAGGAACAATGACAGTTAAGTCTCACATCTAGCCCTGTCACAGTCCAATCTTCTAATGAGACAAATCCCTAACAGTGCAGTCTCATCCATCATCTAAATTATTTGTTTACAAACTCCACCAGATATTTTCTGTACTGGGTTAAAGAGACATAATTCCTGCCTTCGAGGGCTTTATCACCTGGGCCAGGAGCATCACCCTTGCAAATGTCAGTTCTTATTTTTTGCTCTGTCTACGGACCTGCATACAGGCAACTTCCAAGTTTGTCAGCCAGGAAACAGGCGACTGCCCTGACGCTAAAGAAAAGGTGTTTTCATAGTCCTCTTATTATAATTTGGGGACAGCAATGTCATAGAGCAGCATGTCTGTACTGCTTCCTACTAAATAGGTTGACTCTCCTCACCTTTTTCTAAAAGGAAAAAATGAATTAGAAATTTTAGAATTTCAAGTTCATTGAAATAGCTATGGAGGGAGGTTAGTAGTAGTGATTAAATATAATCAAATTGTGGCAAAGTAGAATTGTGAGTTGACAAACAAAAAGATCTGTGGTTAAATATATGTCAGATTCAAGGTTCTCAGTATCATTGTGTTATATATGGATACATATGTATGCAATGATATCAATACACACACACACACACATTCCTACCCTTCAGGAATATCCTTAAAAGTAAGCAGGTGATCAAATAGTTAAAACTAACTGAACTTTTTCAGTTGTATTCCCAAATATGTAAAGAAATGATCAGTGTTACTTTTGCTCATTAGAATGCATTTCATTTAGTCATCCATCTTATTCCTAAAATTCTATGGTAGAACACATAGGTTCAATCAGTGAGAAACCAGCCCGTAATTTTTAAATTATGACTGAAAATCTGTCACTTCATGTGCAAAGAAGAAATTCATACTTTATATACAAAATTGAACAGCGTGAGATGTGAGAAATGGATGGATGAAAATTTACATGCCCTATGTTTTAAAATAAGCTTTTGTTTAGACATACTGAATGCTACATTAGCTAATGTAAATAATATCTCAGCAGATGATAATCAAAAAGAATGACCTCTGTAATATGTATAACTATTCCCTTTGGGGTTCTTAATGAGTTTAATAAAACTTTTAATGTCTAATTTTCAAATGGATGCAGTGAAGTGATTGAGGCCCTGGGATTTTTTGTGGCCTGTTTGCATCAACCCTCAATGCTAAGGGGCCCAGAAATAACAAACCTAATGATCACTGAACTATCTAAGTTAGCACCAAGGAATCAGAATGCTCTGAATCTCAGTCCCATGCAAGCTGATTGCACCATCAGAGATATGACTGAAATATCCTTGACTAACCTCCAGCTGAGCTCATGAAATGCTTATACATCTAGGGGTAATGTTTTGATTAAAGTTGCCGGGACTACATGAAGAAGGGCATATATTTAAAAAATACATTTTATAAAATTCTGAAAGTAACAGACCATTTAAAATATCTTAAACTATTTCTAAATATTTAAAAATATTTCTACTTATATTCATTCAAATAATTACAATAAATGACCAATGGTAAGCCATCTCCATCGTGTTTTAAAGCCTCTGGCTTTATGTTCTCTTCTTGAGTGTTTGTAAAGAGGAACCGTGATCACAAATGAGAAATGGCATGAGAAAAGTGTTTGTATGGAGTGGTACCTGGAAACTGTGGCAAGAATTAACTTGTCAACTTTAAAGTTGGATGACTTTAGAGCTCTGTGGACTGAGGTACTCATCTTTCCTTGCATTTCATACCCCTAAGTTGTACACTGAAAATAATAATAAGAATAATAATACTAATAAGTAGGAGACGGATGTCGCATGTCCTTAGCATCATACCGGCAGGTGCACACAAGGAGAAGAACGCTACCTGAGGAGATGTACTTCAGAGATTATACCTGGAAGCCCTGAGCTGTTGTTATAATGCAGGACTTGGGAGACGGTGGATGTATTTTGCATGTGGAGGGGATGCACGTCCTGGGGTCCAGAAGGTCGACTGTGATAGAATTCAAAAATGGGCCCCAAATTCCCACCACCTGGTAAACCGTATAATCCCTCCCTCTCGAGTGTATATGGGATGGGAAAGGGCTGTGAATATGGTGGGTGTTGCTTATAATTAGCTTACATCGTGTGGCAAAGGTCAAAGCATTTTGCAGATGGAATAAAGGTCCCGAATTAGTTGATTTAGCGTTCATCCAAAGGCAGATAATGCAAAGTGGGGCCAGATTTAATCAGGTGAAAGTCTTGAAAAGTGGTTCTGGGTCCTTCCTGAGTAGAGACGCACTCTCTGTAGGCCTCGAAGAAGGAAACAGCTGTGCTGTGAAACTGCTGTGGGAAGGGGGTCTGTAGGGGCTGAGGGCCTCAGCCTTGCAACTGCAAGAAACTGCCAACCCCCAAATGAGCCTGAAATGAGAATGCAGCCTGACTCACACCTTAACTGTAGTCTTGCGAGGCTCTGAGCACTGGGCTCGGCGAAAGCACGCCTGGACTCTTGACTCACAAAAACTGTAGGATAACTGATCCATGTTGTTATAAGCTGCTACATTTGTTGTCATTGGTTATGGGTTAGTAGAAAACCAATACATCTGCCATTCGAGTTCATGAGGGTCGGACGTCATGAACAGGAAGTACGTGGAGCATGGTCGACACTACATGAGTGGTGTAAGCAATCATATTTAGCATTACTGGAAAGGTGAGGTCCTATGGTGACAGAGACTAGAGAAACTGGACGGGAGTAGAGGCAAACGCTTTCAATTATGAGAAAGAAGAATTGCATGTGGATAAAGTGGGAGAATTCCGGTGCCAAGTGTGCAGTGCTACTTAGGCCTCTAGTCTTCACTGGGGATGTCTGTCCAAGTGCGCTCCGATTTCATGAAGCCCCCCAGAGTCATGATGTTGAGTCTAACTTTCCCACCGCTGGTATTTCCTGCTGCTATACAAGTATACAGTGTGCGGAGACTACACATTTGAAAACCTGGAGAATGGGGTTTGTTACCAGGACACCTCACGTGCCAGTAAACAACTTGCTTCTTCCATCTGTGGAAAAGTCAACACAGATGTTGAGATGTAACAGGGTGAGGGGAAAAAGAGAGAGGAATCCAATATGAACGGGAAGTGAGAGTGGGCAGTACAACGATTGCCCTAAGTTCCCACTGTTTTACAGGCATTTTCATTTATTTCCCAGAAAATGCTGCTAATCTGATTGTGCACTGTTTGTAGCTGTCCTCATCCTTTTCTCTGATAAGAGTCATGTTTATGTTTTGTCTTTTAGTTTGGATCCAGATTTGGTTATCTTGCGAGTCTAAAAGTTTCTCCATATAAATGAAATTTATTGATGGAAAGCCATAGTCACAGTAAGAGATTTATGCTATGACTATGCAGATATTTCTTTTGCGGTTGTAACTTTTGCATCTGTACAACATAGTGAAGATATACATGTCTACTCTCCAATAAAGCTGTCAATTTCTACCAATTTAATGTACATTGTACATAATTTGTGTATTTCTGAATCCTTCAGTGAACAAATCTAAGAAGTGGGAAATTTATCAATTAACCTGAAAAATTTGACTTGGATAGTTAGTCTAAAGAGAGATCGGAAAGAAAATATTTTAAAGACAAAACACGTTTAAGATGTTATGTTAAAGATTAAGAAAATACTTTCAAGATGTAAATATTTAAAGACATGAACATGCCATTTACATTGATTAAAATCTAAAGAACACTGTGAAGTTTGTTTTTACTGAAATTCATAATCTGGATTATTTTAAATGAAAAGTATTATTTTGTTAATTTGGTGTGTTAATGGGATTGCTTAAAATGTAATGTTTTACCCCTAATTTTAAGAAATCTATTCTGTCAGTTATTTTATTTATTCATTTGGCTACATAAGACCTAAGAAGAGTAGCTTAAAGAGAAATGTATTTAAAGAGAAATAAATTTACTTCCGACATAACTGAGGTTGCAGGGGCAGTGGCCCAAAGCTGGTACAATGGTGCACTGACAGCATCAGGCAACCAGGTTCTTTCCATCATTCTCCTCTGACTTTTCAACTGTGTAATGCTCTGCCTTTATGCTACCTCTTCATGGTTGTAAATGGCTGCTGAATCTCCAAGACAAAGGTCCACGTTTCCAGCAGGACAAAAGAATAACAAATGTCTGATGAGGTTCCTTCCTTCCTTTCTTCCTTCCTTCCTTCCTTCCTTCCTTCCTTCCTTCCTTCCTTCCTTCCTTCCTTCCTTCCTTCCTTCCTTCCTTTCTTCCTATTAGCTTTCTCTTAATAAGGCTTTGCCTTTTGTTTCAGGAGGGATGAAAATCCATGCACTTCTGCCCACATCTCACTGGACAGGACTATGTTGCATGGACACCCTTAATTTCTTGATAATCTGGGTATTTTTAAAATGTAGCTCATTGCCTTTCCAAACAAAATCATCATTCACTTATTAGGGGGTGGGAGGTTGTAGGTAGACCATCAGCAATGTTTCCAGCATATGTGAACTTGAAAAGGCTGTCGTAGAGCAGTAGAAATTCTCTCATGTTAGTGTAGACAAAAATATTGTTATTGCTTAAGCCATTTCTATGGGCTAACTCTTTCATATAATGGGTATTTCTATGAAATGGCAAGTAAAAATTATTGTATAAAGACATTAAGCTGAAATATGTGATATTAAATTTTTCCCATTCAATTCAACAAACTCTTGAATGTCTACAGTCATCCATGTATTTACTTATTCATTCATTCATCATTCAAAATATATTAATTGAAATTCTACTAAGTGCCAGGAGCTGTATCAGGCACTATGAACGCAGTGATGAGAAAGAATAGGTGTAGTTTCCTGGTATTATGGCTCATGCAATATGTTAGAGACACAGACCACAAATAATCTACACACACAAAAAAAAGTAAAATGCAATGCCAAAAAATGATGTAAAGAGGTACAACGTGCTCTGAGAAGCTTTAAAGGATTATTTCATTTATTTGGTGAGAGGAGGAAGGAGTGCTAGGTGATCCTGTATACAAACATAAGTCTGAAATGGACCCTGGTCTCTAGGAGGTGACAGTGGACAATTGTTTGGGACAATGATCAGGTAAAGAAACTAGACTGAAAAATTAGAATTCCAGTATTTAGCATCTCTTTTACTGAGACCATTTTTGCAAAGGCTAATCTTCTCTTATTTTGATTTTGAGTCAAGAATGTGAACTAGACATCTCTGGAATTCTCTTTGCCAAAATTCGTTTGCTGGCATGTGATTCTGTTCCCAGATTATGACTGAGATGCTGCTGCTGTAGCCCTAATGGTAGTGGGACAAGTCAGTGAAATCGACAGTGGCATATTGTGCTCTCCCCAACCTGTCTCATGTGGTTTCAGGACCACCCTGTTTTGGTGATGTTGCTGTCGTTATGCTTGTTTTGATGCTGCTTACTGCACTCGTCCCTCTCTTGGAGTCTCTAGCATGTATAATACACGCACCAGTGCCCGTGGTCAGAAGAGTAGCGCCAGGACTCTGGAGTGAATGGCTGTAGCCAAAACACTGCAGATATGATTCTGTGGATGGTGTGCCTCATTTTATTGCACTGTGTTTTATTGCACTTTGCAGATATTGCGTTTTTTTACAAATTGAAGGTTTGTGACAACCCTATATCTAGCAAGTCTCTTGGCTTCATTTTTCCAACGGGCTCAGATGATGGTTAGCATTTTTTAGCAATAAAGAGTTTTTAAATTAAAGTATATATATATATGATATGCTATTGTACATTTAATAAACTACAGTATAGTGTGAACATAGCTTTTATATGTACTGCAAAACCAAAACATTTGTGTGACTTGCTTTTTTGTGATATTTACTCTGTTGTAAAATATTTAAAATTATTTATTTTGTGGTCTGGAACTGAAACTGCAATATCGCCAATGTATGTCTCTTTCTTCCAAGACAGTGAGTTATGTACTTTTTATGTTCACAAGTCAAAATGTATCCACTGTACAAAAGCCCCTAAATGATGATTCCTGAAATATAAATATTTCTGAAAGTCCCTTTCATTCATGGGTGTTGAGAGTGCCCTTCTCAAAAGCCCTTTCAGCTGAGGCTGTAGCTCTTATCCTGTCCACAGTTAGAGAGCATTCTGCTAAGGTGTGTTCCTCCTGGGTTTCAGCTAACGAAGTAGATCAGTGACTTACTGATCCTTAGGACATCCAACCATGTACATCAGAGAGGGTCACCCTCATGTGACCTAGCAGAAAGTGAGCACTGGGACATACACCTGCCTCAGTTCTGGCTCCAAGCATTCTTGTTCTGTCTACTTCACAGTCCTGCTTCTGTGGACCTAGAATAGCCCAGTAGCTACTTGCCCCAATTCCTTGTACCAGCAAAGACTCCTTTTGACTTCAGATACTTTCCTCACCTGTTCATTAATGGCTGAAATTCAATAAATAATGTTAAAGCCTTTCAACACACAATTAGTCATTATGTTTTAAATAACCCAATGCAAGATTACATTGCATAGCGCCGTCCAATAAAATAGCACTTTTATGTATGTGATTTCATTTTTTCTTACCATCCCCCCATGAGGCAGGCAGAGCAAATGCATTTGGTGCCACTGTACAAATAAGGGAGCTGAGGCTAAGCAGACCTTCACTAGAAATAACATGAGGTTTAGAGTTTTATAACCTAAGTTTTACAACTCTAAATCCTATGTCCTTTCTATTTATTAGTGCATTATTTGAATATTCACAAGGAAGAAAGTGTTTTTGACACATATACAAAATAAAACTGATTTCATGTTTTCTGAAGTTAAGTTTTGATAACATGGAAGGTGAAATTAAAATCACCATTAGCCACTGGGGGGAAAATCAGAGTGGTGCTGTATGTACTTGGTAAAGTAGATAGGTAAAAGAACTGAAAACTAGGGTAAAAATGTGACTTTTGTAATTTTTCTGGTATGATGGAAAGAGTACTCTCTTCTAAGACAAACCTAGATTTAAATCCCAGCTTCATAGCTTACTAGTTTCGTGACGTTAGGAGAGTTCCAGAAACTTTCTTTGTAAAATGTAAATCATACATCATAAAGGTATTAAATGAGAAGATTAATATAATAGCACAGTGCAGGCCATCACACTAGCTCGCTGTAGCAGTGGTACTAGAAGTACTCCCAGCGATAGTAAAGTCATACTGGTAGTAATAGTAATGGTAATAATAGAATTACATGAAATTTCCAAATGGCTGTCAGATGGTTAACACTGTGTACTGATGGCTGACATTGTCCCAGCATGAGCTAAGTTTTCCTGACATTGTTCCATTCTAAAAATGCCATTTGATATTTGCCATTTCTGACTTCTGGTTCAGACCTCCACTTTCTTTCCCTTGTTTCCCTGGCATTATTAATCCCTTAACCGCTTCCTAAAGATTTATATTCAGTTAATGTTAATAATATATGGATACATCCTTCGCTCTTTAGGACTATAGTTTTATAAAAAAAACATTTGTCAAAAAATAATAATTGAAGCTTTTGCTTCTGTAAATATATTACTTTGCTAAAATGTCTCTGAAAAGTTGATGTTTCCTTAAAACGGGGAGTGGGGCTCTGCTTGTCAGTTCGTGAGGCCATCTGTGGTGAAACCAAGAAATCAGAAAACCCTGAAACCCGGATGTATGCTGCAGCACATAAATAGGCCCCCTCATTTAGTTTGTAAGCACACTGGAGTAGACAACTAAAGGACTTAAAATGCAAGGCTGCACGAATTCCAGAGCAGCCCAGGGAACTACAGGTAAGTATGTCACAACTGGGTTTATTTAGTCACCAAAATGTATCAGCAAGTTCTTGAGTCAGCCACTCTCTTAGGGGTTTGAAGTACCAAGACATGAAGACACCCCTTTGAGGCTGCCTTTTCTAAAGCTCCAAACTTTACGAAAGCAACCAGTTAAACAAAACACTGAATTTATGTTAGAGCCAAATAGCCCCATGGATTTGATAAATCGATGTCTTGCAAAAAGGCATCACATGTAAACTGAAGTTGATCACCAAGACAGATTACAGACTAGTACGGGCCCTCAGGCATTGTGAAAGTCCAGGTGCTTGAGGCCACGCATGAGGGGCCCCAATCTGCACGTAGTTTCAAACCCTGAAGGTTGGCTCCCAGAGATTCCATCCTCAGTGCTAATCAAAAAGATATCTTACTTTCATATCCAGTTATTTCTGCAGTGGTCAGAGGGTGCTAGTGACTGAGGGAGAGAGAGGTAGAATATGAACATCTGTCAAGACAGTTGGGGAAGGTGCTTTGAGCGGAACAGACAAGGGAGAAAGTATGGACGAGTAACAGTAGTGTGACTGAAGACAGGTAGAGAATGGAAAGGTGAGCGTGTGCCTTGTTACTTCAAATTACTCTAGGGGCATTAATTCTGTGCAAGGACACAAGAATAACTTAGTCTGGCACATCTGATAGGGTCCCTTATACCACCATGGGGCTTTACTCACCTTAATATTGAAACAACATACAGCTGGGTTTGAATCCTAGCTTTTCCATGAACAAACTGACCAGGAGAGCCCCAGTTCCTAATTTAAGGAAGTATCAACTTTTCAGAGATATTTTAGTGAAGTAATGTTTTTACAGAAGCAAACGGTTTAAGGTACTCTAAAGCTTCAGTTTCTTTATAAGTTATTCGAGAAAATATTCACCTCAAAAGAGTTAAATTTTATAGGAGTAAAATGTACAGTACTGACATAGAAGAATTAGCAGATAAGCGGTAGTTGAAAAAACCAACATACTTGATAAATAATTGTATGTAGGTGGTTCTAGCAGACCCAAGGCTGCTTTTTAGAGCACGGTTGAAAAAAATTCATAGTGAGATTAGAACATATTCCCCTTTAAGTAATTGCTAGGCATTTCTACCACTGATGGGCACATTGGTGGTATCTATGCCATCCTCCAGTACAAAGAACAGTTTCTTCAGAAGACATGAGCACTTAAAACCATAGACTCTAAAGTCATCAAGGCTTTCCTCTTAAAATTATATCATTTAGATCTGAAAGACAACTATTTGTCCAGTACCCAGCCACACAAATGGGTTCTACCAAAAAGTGAATAGGGTGCCAATTCCTCTCCCTCCTCCTAGGGCACGTGACTACAAAGCCCGAGTGTCTAGGATTCCCTCTGAGCCCCATTGAAACGCCAAAATCCAACCAACCTCAGCACTCGTCAGGGACATCACAGACCTCCGTGGAACAGTGTGTCCCAGCTGCAGGGGCACGGGCTCCACAGAACAAAGCCTCAGGGGCCACAGCAAAGGTGCATGTGAGGACTTCTGGTCAGGGAGGGCAAGGACCAGAATAAGACATTTTCCGGGAGTGCCACGTCTCTCTGGATCAAACCCAAGTGTTTATTTTTGATTCTCACACCATCCCTTTTTACACAGCTTCCTGGGACAACAGCCACGTGTCCATGTAATTGGGTCATTACCCAGGAGTAATCCCCTCACAAATAATAATAACAGCAACAATGGCAACCAACAGACTGTTAATGGTAGTTGAGAACTTCAGAGAGAAATTGAGAGAGGGATCAATAATTGACTGGTTTTATAGTTGACAAGTAGTCTCTGAATATCCTGTAAGAGACAATTTTATGTGGCCAAGGAACTAATTGTCAAATCTGCATCTACTACTAATAACTAGAGTTTAGCTCATTTTTTTCTCAGTTTAGACATGGATTAGTCTCAATAGTGTCATGAGTTGCAGTCCTATATCCTCCACTAACTTGCTGTACAACTTAAGAAGCATCATAATTTCCATTTGTCTTAGAAACTGTGTGTATATGTGTGTGTGTGCATGTATGTGAGAGAGACAGAGAGAGAGAGTGAGAGAGAGAGAGACAGAGAGACAGAGAGACAGAGAGACAGAGAGAGAGAGAGAGAGACAGAGAGAGACAGAGAGAGACAGAGAAAGACAGAGAGAGAGAGAGAATCCACCTCCTTTGGGATATCATGAGAAATAACCAGCATCAAGGTCAGATTTCTAACTTCTTTGGAATGGTTTGCAGGACATTTATTTGAGATTTGGCAGTGTGGAGTTCTTTTATCATGGAACCACCCACTGTCCTCCCTCCAGGGCTATCATGACTCACTCCCAAATTATTTGTCCTTGGGGATATTGTTTTCCTTTATCCCTTTTAACTCCCTTTGATCTACTTTAATCAATTTAATATCCTTAATTGTTTTTTATCTGGAGACATTCATTGCATCTGTATCTCCTGATATGGCCTATTCCCAGTATGGCACTTTAATTTCCTTACAAAATCTGGATCAAAATAAGAGCATGTCGCATGTGAGCTAGAAGGGCAATTGGTGTGGCTCAGAGAAATTAAAACTGTTTTATACACTAAGTTCCAATGTAATATTTTTTGACTTTGATGTTCTTGACTAATAGCTCAAAAGTGGACTTTCTCATGACATTTTTCTCCCTTTAAATGAAAACAAATAATTTTTCATATATTAAACTAACACTGGACTAATCTGTTATATATCTATATTGAAATGAAGCTTGTTTGCACTAATAAAGTTAGAGTACTGCCAGTGTGCTGGGCCCAAAAGATATGGTGATGTTGAGTATCTAAGTACAATAGATATTGAGCTTTACTCACAAATAAATTTGTTCTGATTTTAAAAATGTACTCAGATCTTGAAATACTGAGATATCAGCTGCCCTCCAACAAGAAGGGGAGGGGCTGTAGGGTGGGAAAGAAGACACAGGGAGGAAAAACAGATTCAGTCACACGCCTCTGAAGTGACATGGATGGAACTACATCATCTTGAGCACCTGCCCCGAGGAGTTCAAAACATGTAAGAGATTCCTTCCGTGCTTATGCAATGACTGATTGCAAATGTTGTGGGTTGTTCTAGAGTCTGCAGAGATTTCCTGCTTTGCTTCCCGCACCCGTCTTCACAGGGACCACTACACACCATGGAGGTCTCAAAGCTTCTGTGAAAGGATTTCTTTTCCTGGCTTCCCATGGAGTTACTTACACAGCTGGCAGGAGTAGGTGTTAAACCACAAATAAAACTTTCCTTGACTCATGGGGAGCAAGGGAGTATTTTCCACTTGACCTCCCCAACTAAAAATACAAATTCTGCTGTTACTGTGTCAATCACCATTCCTTAGAATGCACTTATCCATTTAAGCACTTCACCTTTTGTATTTGTTCACTGGCTAACGCTGCCAATATGGCATAAGCTTGTTACTGTCATGTTTTAATTATAAACACATAGTAGCAATAAGGGTCATAGTAATAAGAGTCCAATAAGTGGGTCCTATGGCACATTAAGCCTGAAACATGGCTGGAGGCAAAACTGACAAAGCTGAAGCTGCCCTACTTTGGGTACTTCATGAGAAGGCGGGGTGCTCTGGAAAAGACAAGAAGAACACAGGGAAATACAGAAGGCAGCAGGACAAAAGGAAAAACAAATACGAGATGGATCCAGTCCATAAAAGCAGCTGCAGGCATGTGTCCGCAAAAGCTGAGCAGGGCTGTGAGGACAGGACTCTGTGCACGTAATTCATTCATTCACAGGGTCACAGGAGTCAGAGCTGGCTCAAAGGCATGTACACAGAACAAGGCTCCTAATTTTCTCTGCATGGGACCTAACACAGGAATACTAACGCATGAATACTTGATGATGATATCGGAGCTGATTGATATTAACTATTAATTTTATTTCCTTTCTCATGGCAAACACAAATGACTCCTACATCTAAAACTTTCTGTTTTATATTATTTTTTTTAACTTTATGCTTTATCTTGACAAAAGAAATGTGCATTGGTAGTGTTGAGTGTTTAGCTGGAGTGGAAATAATTTTCAATTCTCTCAATTTCAAATGAATGTGTGAAAAGAGAGCTGCCAACTCCTCTATTTGACTGGAAATTACTTTGTTTGTATACTTGTCTCCTCACATGTAAGTGGAAGGTTGCCCCTTCTCCATCCCTTTCTCCACAACACTAATCCTTTTCAGCAAACCAAAGAGTTTGTGAGTTCATAGAGCAGAATTTCCCTATCTTTAGACATCCAGTAATGTCCCTTTCAATACTTCATCACCAATTAAGCAGTCTCCTTCCTTGTTTGCTGATGGGTAGATTGAATTAGGAAGCACTCCTTTACCAGATCCTAACACACACCAGCCTCCTCATCTTAATGCAACCCAGTCAGTGCTGAGATAATTAACAACACGCATCGCTCCAACTTGGTTCCCTGCATTTTTTTCCTCCATGCAAATATTCTTATATCTAGTTGCTCCCATTGGTTGATTCATTTGCACATGCATTAATCCATTAAGCATTTGTGAAATATCTACTCTAGTCATCACACTGACTCAAATCCTCAGGAATAAAAAGAAATAACTAGAATCTCTGGGGAAGCATACAGCATTATAGGGGACAGAAGACATGCATGTATTTAATATACATAGAGGCAGAATTAAGCAATTACAACTTAATATTATATAAATAATATACATCAGTACTGTAGGAATGCAAAGTGAAACAATGTCTGCTATGTGCTGTATGTGACTAAAGAGAGGCCCCTTGAAGGAAATGGGCCTTCTCTTGAATTTCAGTGAAGAAATTAGTGAAGGAAAAACAGAAAACAGTGGAAAGTTAGTGGGGCTCACGTGAGTAAAAGGAAATGGTTAAAACAAGTACAGTTTGAATGGTAGTAAGGAAGCTGGTCATGCAGGCAGTTGGATAATAATCTCCTCTCTATGTGGTAAGTTGCATTTTTATAAAAACTGACAGCCCATCTATTTGTTTTGTGTGTTTTTTTCTTTAATTCTAGCACCAAATGAATTTGACTGTGGATGTCTTGTTTCTTAAGAACGATTCCTAGGACAAATTTCCTACAGTCTTACAGCTTTAATTTTGTTTTAAATAGATCTTTGCCCTAAGTTTGGTTTATACTGTGAAATACGGCCTCATCTCCCTTGGAATCTGAGGACACCCCTTTTCTCTTCGTTCATGGCCATCTGAGAAATGTGATAACTTCTGCTGTTGCAAATCCTATTTGGTAGACATATCTAGTTAAACCTCATAAGGACCACATTTATTTCATGATGGCCAAGAGTAGTGACTTAAATTAAGCACACATTGTTTACAAAGCACAGAGGAAGATATAAATTATATGACATACTTGCTTGAACATACTTATTGTCTGCATAGTATACTCATTTGACAGGTCAAATAATTAAATGTGTTGTCCAAAGTATCTTACTATTGACCATCAAATGAGTAGTACGGATATTCAGAACTGAGCTTGGAAAAGGTGAGATCTCCAAGGCAGGAAACAGAGAAAGAGAAGAAAGAACATCTGGTCAAGGACAGACTGAGAAATGCCTGTTTTTAGAGAAACAGAACGAACTTGTTGAAAAGGTGCTGGATCAGAGTCAGAAAACCTTGTGAGTAATCACCTAATTTTCTAAGCCTCCATTGCCTACCTGTTTCCATTGCTTTAGTGGGAATTATTATATCATCTTTCTATGGTTTACAAGGATTTTGTGAAACTATGATAGTGAGATAATTGGTACAATGAGACTCCTCAATGCCCTACAATGTGGTACAAATGTAAAGTGATTTCAGGAGGCCAAAAACACAACAAAAAACAGTAATCAAAAGAAGATTCATTGTGACTTTAAGAGTCTTGTTTTTCTTCTAAGAGTGGGATTTAGTATATCCATAAAGATAAGTTGAGTCCAAATTTCCTAACGTCCTAAAGGCCAGAATCTAGACAGAAACAGGAAGAAAGGGAGTGACTCATTTGATGATTTCCCCACCACGTTCCCACTCCAGTCTTCTCCACATTTGCCAGCTCTTTGATGACTATGGGAAGGGCGCTTCTGCTCCGGGTCTGGGGGTGTCTTTAGGCATAAGTAGATGGTCTGCTTTGTCCTTCGTTGACTGATTTGAAGGTCAGAGGTTTGCTATTTAATTAGGATATACTTACTGAGCCATTCATACCCTACTCCACTTTCTCCACTTTCTTCTATTCTATCTTTTCATACTCAGTAGTGGAGAAAAATGTGCTCCACCACAATCACAAGGTGGTGCCATTAAAATTTATTCTAAACAAATAAAATACATTACTAGATAATCAAGAAAATGTGGCCACCATCATGTTAAGTAAAGGGACTGTGATCCCAAGTAAGAGATTTGAGGAGCGCTCCTTGTCCCTTTCACTGTTCCATCCTGAGGTCTATGTCATTTGTACCTGCTCTGTATTGATACTGCCCTGGGTGTTTTATCTGTCTCTTCATCTTGAAGTTTCATCCACAAGAAGTTACTTTATCAATGAACTTAAATTTCAACCTCTGAACATGTTACAGAAATCAAATTAAAGTACAGATAATTTTGTTCTGAAAACTGAGTGTCATCTGTAATTGCAATAGTGATGGGGGAAAAACACCCTAATTTTAAGCCCTTTGTTATGAAACCATATCTTCTCTGTGAAATCAGAATGTCAGTCTTGCATCCTGTGAAACCAAATAAAAAAATGTATCATGCAGTTACACAGGATATGACACCGACTCAATAAGGCATTGGGGTGTGTAAAAAAAAATCAGTGGTACAGAGAAAAAGGATGAAAGTAATATTGGACGACATTTTTTTATTATGTGTTCTTTTTAATATCTTTCATTTTCTGCCCTTTATATTGGGTTCAGAATCTTATGATCAATAACATCGAAACAAACCCTGAATTAGGCACTCGCATTCTGTGTTTTAAATGTTTGGTTTTTAATTTGCTTATCGACTTTTCTTCTCTTTTAATTATTTGCTTAATTATATAACTTAACACGTAAGGCTTTTCCAAATGAGACATGTTAAGTAAAGCTGCATGCTTTGGTGAATTGCTTTAGTTACACAAGCACAGAATGGAGTAGATCTCTCTCTTTGCTACATTCTTACATGAAATGCAGTGTCATACGTGTTATTTCACATTATTTCTTATTTATGGCTGTTTTAAAAGGGAAAAATGGTGAAAATTGATTTATTTATCAATACATTATATTTCAGTCTTCACCAATTCTCATTTAGTATTATGATGTGAAAATGATTTTTAATTGTCCACTGTATTATTTTTATCTTAGTTTCTTTATTCATAAATACCTAAATTGGGATCTTCATATTTTCTGTTCTCAGTAAAGTTAAATGTTTTAAGATATAAGTAGACAGATAAATACAAAGTTTTTGAAATACCTTATCAAAATGGTTTAATTTGGTTAGAACAGTAATGACATGAAATCATCTATAATTTTTTCAAGATAAAACAATGACAATTTTCTAAATATATGCCCAAAGTAGTATTTACTGTTTCAAAAGCAGCCCCCTTTATGGTTATTTTCACTCAAAGGCTTAGATAGTAAGTTTAGCAACATCTAAACTTGTTTTTTTTTAAATCCCAAAACAAGATACCACCTTATAAAATATGTGTATGTCTGTATATATATATTACATGTAGTTTTTAAAATGCTCTAAAAACCAGTACTATTTAATTTATACTCAGGAAATGCTCGGTAATAAATTTAAAATCAGTTTTACAAATCTTTTTATGCGTTTTTCACGACTAACAAGCAAACTAATAATTTTATAAGACATTCCGAGCTCCATCATTGATCAGGACATCACTTAATTTTTCTGTGAATCTTTGTTGTGTAAGATCCAAGGTGTTCATACGTGTGTCTAAAACACAGGTGAGTGTTTGGGTAAGTGGGTGAGTAGGGAACGTGAGACCTACTCACAGAACAGAGACACAGAGGATTATTACTTTTCAGTTAAGAATTGACAGGACCTCCAAAAGTAGAAGTCAAGTTGTGAGCCTCAGAGAGCACTGAGGTACTTTCTTTTGGAAGAATAGGAAGAGTCAGGTGATCAACAAGCTTAGAAATATCACAACGAAGAGAATTAAATCTTACTAAGTTCCCGTTAAGGTGTTGCTATTTTAGACTCACTCATAACAACATCGAAGAGACACATTTTCATACTGTTTAATGAAAAGTGGCTAAAACATACTTGCTTTTTATTTTTTTAAAAGTTGATTAAGAACATTTCCCTAAAGTCGCATACTTCCAATCATAGGGAAAAACAAACAAACAAACATTAAGATTGAAAATGTCTACTCATGGAAGGCAAACTACAGGTTTAGTTACTAGTTTAATTTAACTCACAAAAACTTAATTCTGAAAAATACAATGTGCATTTTGGGTCTAGAGGAAATACAATTATTTTGAGGATTTTAGGTAATAAAGCTACAGAGTATTCGCTAGTCTCTCTCTTCTTTATAAATGTGTATCACAAAAGGACTCGTTAAAAACGGAAAGTAAAATCTCACAGAAAAATATTTATTTTAAATGACAGTGTGAATTTTTTTCTTTCTTTGAGAGAGGAAGAAATAAGCTATAAGTGGAAGAGTTAAACCTTGTTGTCATATGCAGAAATAAAAACAAAACTTTAAATGTAATATATTATTTTCCAGATTCATTGACCTCTAAAATTAATATTTTAGCTAACACACTTTAGCATTTTTTTGAGTTTGCCCAAAATTAAACTGAGACATAAATTCAATCCTAAATTGTATTTGTAGAATAATATTTCGTAAGCCTATATGCAAGTAATATTCTATAATACTAACATATAAAAATGATCAAAATGTATTAATATCAATAATGAATTATAGAATTTTAAACAAACTGAATACTGTGATTGATGTTTTAGCAATGCCGAGTGCTGTAGAAAAAAAAAGTGACCTTGAAAGTTAAACTCAGATCAAACCAATTTCCCAAATCTGAAACAAAATCCAAATAGTAGAGATAAGAGGGAAACCTCCCCCACGGATTTGGTTTTATGTATGGATTAATTCACCCAAGGGAAGCAAAACAGGGTATGGCACAGACAGCCAGATTCATTTCCACAGGAAAGAGCCGAGAGCAATGTGGTTCTTCTTAATTTAATGACTAAACACCCTACTGCCAATATTCCCATAGGTGAAGTAAAGTGCTTTGCACAATTACACTCAGTGAAAATGTCCCTGTCATAAGAAACCGACAAATAATGCTTCTTGGGTGCCAAGAATCTTCTATACAGCAAGTGATGGCCCTCAGTAAATTTGACCCCAAATCTAAAACATGTTAAATGGACAGTCAGAACTCAGGGACATACCGTGGTATATAAGTGTAAACAAATTCAAATTATACACTGAAGGGAACACAGGCTGGATGCTTGTTTATTTATTTGCATGCTTTATTTTGACTGGTGATTTTTAAAAATTAAGATAGATCCAAATTTAATTAAAATTTTTAAATTAAAAAAATTATATCCACAGATAAATTCACTTTGTAATACTAAGTTATAGCGAAATTTCTCTATTAAAACTGAAAGTTATATGTTTTCCTACTTAAGAATCGTAGATTTGGGGCTAGAAAAGACAGATTATCATAATCTGAGGCATACATAGATTATCAGAGTAGACGAATGTTGAAAAATCACGGAAGAAAAAGGCCTTTGCATGAAAAGTATCCATTCCTATTTTCAGACTCTGAAATATAAAGAAAAGCTCATGTATACACCTTTTGCCTATAGACCTCCCACTTCCCTACGTTTGTGCTGGAAAGAGTGAGGAGATGTGAGTTCAATTTCCACTTCTACTACAAACTAGCTATGCTGTCCTGGGCCAATCACTTAATTTCTTGCAGCCTCGGGGACTTCAAATTGAAAATGACAGAATTAAACAAAATACTCTTTAAGCGTCTAAAATTCCAATTAATGATTTTTTGAATTGAGTTCATCCATGCTAAAGCAGTTGCAAGGCCTTTTCTATAGCAGTAACGTCTGTTGCCATTTTAAATCATTTTATTTTCTTTAATTATTTTAAATTAAAAGTAAGTAAACACAGATCTTGGTTCCTAAGGTCTATAAGATCATTGCCCCCATTTTCCTCTCATCTGTCTGTTCATGCATGATTGTACTCAGTCATCAGCAACATGAACTACTACTGTTGTTGAAATGTATTATTTTTAAACTAACAATGTTGAAAAATGTAAAGGCTTAAAGCTTGGGTAATTTCTCTAACTTATTTACGCCTGTGCACTGAGTTATTTGGCCTAAACATTTCACAAAGTTGAGCTTTGATAGAGCCGATGTTTCTAGAAAAGAGGAATCAGAGGCTCAGGGATTTTAAGGGTCTAAGAACACGAATGAATTCTGGCCCTTTACAGGTCCATAGCATGAGAATTGGCAGTTTTTCACTTAGTCATATTAACAAAAATGAGTTGAGGATGGGTGGACAGATCACTGGGCTAGGCGGAGATGGAGGTTTCAGTAAAGACTTTGAAACCAGTTTCTCTTAAAAAGTTTGTACTAGGATATCTTTAATGTTTACACCCAATTGAATTTATGATTCTCAGTATAAACATTTATGAAAATGGATTAATTTCTTATTATTTTATGGAACAGGACATTTACTTTCTGAAAACAGACGTGAGAAGTTCTTTAGCTGAAGACTATCTTTTTCTTGTAGTTTTGTCTATTTATGGTTCTACATTTGTTTTTATTTTTAATTGATTTCTTCCTTCAATTTAGTTGTAGCTTTTAATTAAAAAATTGAGCTTCTGTATTTAAGCACTAGTTATTATAAAGACAAAAACAAAATAAACCATATACAGTGATAGTTTGGGAGGAAAGGAGCAGAAACACACCCTTAGAAAGCCAATAATTTAAAAATTTAGTCACTTTTAGAATAAAATGAATATCGTATATCATGGGTTATAGGTAATATTTAGTCTACCGAGATATTATGCTCTTCATTTTAGAAACAGAATTTAGTAAACATTATCTGGCAAAATGAGCACTTTTCTCATTGGTTTGTTGCAAAGTTTACAGTAAAGTAAAATTTGTTGACATTTAAAAACTAATATGACTGTAATCTCTATGAAAGTGGCAAATAGTAAGGAACCAACTTGCCATTCTTACTAGTGGTTAATCAAAGTTATACCTTTGTTTTGAAAATGGTTCTCAATGTCAAAATTAAACTGTATATCTGATTCCTAAGGTAATAACAGAAGATCGCCAGAGGGATAATTTAGAGACCTGATTCCATCATTGCCCCAAAAGTTCATGTTTTAGTTTCATTTATTGTAGTCGTCAGGGGCCCATTCTAACGAGAGACTTTGTGTATCAGAGACTTTGTGTTTCAGCTTAGCTTGTGTTTCGGTTTGTGTGCTCTCTCTCTCTCATTGCTCTTCCTACCACTGAGGGGGAAAAAAAAGAAGGAAGGAAGGAAGGAAGGAAGGAAGGAAGGAAGGAAGGAAGGAAGGAAGGAAGGAAGGAAGGAAGGAAGGAAGGAAGGAAGGAAGGAAGAAGGAAAAGAAAAAGAAGAAGAAAAGGGCAGGCCAAGAATACAAGAATAATGGAAATGGTTTTCTTTTAAGCCTTGGCAAAAATGCATAAAATGCACACAGGAAGCAATAAAATGTGGCGCACCTTGCATGTGATTTGATAGATTCTAAACATAAAAACAAGAATGTTGGAGAGAAAAAAAAAAGAAAAGGGGACCTGGGCAAAGTGCGTGCTAGGAAGCAAGCAGGCTGGCGCCACGCTAATGGAGCCCTTGCAGGCACAACCTGTACGGGCGCTGGATGTGGCCAGCATGTGAATCATACTTAGAACTTGTCTCACTCCACTGGAACCCTCCAGGAGTGTTTGTCAAGGAAGGGAGGGGAAAAAAAAGGGCTCGCTAAGGCTGGGTGGCAGTCACGCACATCTTACCTCTCACCCAGCAGTGACCTTAGTATGTTTTCATGTTTATCTAAAAAAGATAAAAGGTATGATTGCTCAGGAATGAAAACATGGGTAACATTCAAACAGAGGAAAGCAGAAACAGCAGTTTCAGGCTATGAGGGAAATGTAAACCAGCCCTGAGAAGCATTTGACATTGCCTCTCTCTCTGCAGAGGTCATGGCTGTATTCTGTAGAAACAAATAGGAGCGAAGGAGCAGACGGTTTTGATAATGAGGAGCAGAGTTTTCCTAGGTGCATGTCTTACTGTCAGAATTTGTAAGGTCCTAAAACTAACAATGTGGTTCCAGCCAGGACAAATGGCTTTACATTTTCTGAACTGCAGCACGTTATTAGATTCAGGGATTGTAGGCAGCACACTAGTAAAAACACAGAGATTTGATTAGGTTCTGTGTATGCAGTGTTGTGTTATGCCCCGAAAGGGATTATATAAGGCTCCAGAAAAATGTAATGAGGGAAAAGCACAGCCTTTTTTTTTTTTTTTTTTTTTTTTGTACAAAGTTAAAAACGTAGGAAGCATATTCTTTGCCTAAGAGAAACTAAAGTTCAAGCCGCCTGTGATTCCAGATACTGTGTTTGTCACTCGAAGTCTTAAATGGTCCATACTTCTTGGTACTCAAAGTTAATTCCGACCTTACAAATTTCTGTATGAAACAGTATTAAACCATGCCAAGCTGAAGTTACTGAGAAAGAGCTTGTGGGAGTGTCTCCATATCATGGAATATATTGTGGTCTATGCAAAGTCTCTTCACTCGCAGCTTTTCCATTGATGAACAGCAACAATAAAGTAGTTAAATAAAAAGATCAATTTTTCATTTGACACAAAGTAAATCATTACTTTCTTCTGGGATGTGCGGTACCTTTTCCCACTGTTTTTTCCATTTCCCATCGTACCCTTGACCTTGGAGGTCAGCTGTCATTGGAAGATGAAGCTCTGAATAAACAGAGAAGACCCTGTGGTGTGTCTTATCTCTGCATTTTGCCTCAAATCTCCGGGCGGAGCTTTAAATTATTCATCCACTAGTGCTCTCTCCCAGTTACACATCTCCATCACCCGCTCCCCGTACCCCCTCCCCGTTTGTGAGTGAAGGCGGTATCCTTGGGAACCTTATCAGAGATCGCAGATTCAGGCTCCAGAAATGAAATAAAAGAGGAAATTGGCTGTATTAGCATAAGAGGAGTCAGCCTGGAGTTGAATACACACATCACCCAGGAGCACACTGGCTTCCCTTATCAGTAGCTTTTGATCACTACTTTCTTTCTTTTTATATATATATATATGTATATATACATACATATATATATATATATATACATTCTTTAATTCCATCCAGCCCACTCCTTTGTTCCAACTCATATGAGGGAACATGTGAAATAAGGGCAGATGGCATAAGGTCCTGAATAGTTTTCGACACTTCCAACCTTTTTCTAGGTTCAACAAAAACAGCATAAATAAAATGCTCATTTTAAGATAGCTTTTCTAGCATAACCTCTCTCTTCTACCCCCAGGAAAAGAGTTGTTATTGTGATTTCAAGCGGGGGAAAGAAACTGTAAATAGTTAAAGTTTGATTTGATGGATGCTGCAGCAAAAGCCAGAGTATCCTCCAGGAACATAATCTAAGATATAAGTTAAATACAGAAATGCATTTTCCTGTTTTGGTGGAAGCACAGGTAGAAAACTGTGATTTTACTTTTCTCTGCAAACACAGATTTTTTC
Source organism: Rhinolophus sinicus (assembly GCF_036562045.2). Lineage (NCBI taxonomy): Eukaryota > Metazoa > Chordata > Mammalia > Chiroptera > Rhinolophidae > Rhinolophus > Rhinolophus sinicus. The sequence continues at coordinate 101,596,178 of NC_133752.1, read as the reverse complement.
TCATTTTATCCTTCAAAATTATTCTTCAAGACAAGGCCCTTAGAAAATATTTTGATTAAGGATGTTGCCACAGTTTATCTATAAATATCATAGCCTAATGCCATGTTTAAAGATGCCTTTCATAAAGGCTCTGTGCACACAAATGTGCATTACCACAATTAAAGACACAATATTCTTTCGTAAATTAAGTTTTCTAAGTTTTCTTTATAATGCAAGGGTCGATAATCCTGGGTCAACATATTATACTTTTAGTTCATGCTTAATGTTTTCTCCCAAAACTAATCAAATATCACCTCTTGTTTTCTCCTAAAGAATAATTATGAGTCACCAAAATATGACATTGATTATTTAACCAAGTTTATGAAAACTTTTGAATTTTTACTCTCACTAACATTGTATATTGTTGCTATACACTACATGACAGAAAGGCTGTTTTGGGTTTGAAATTGCTTAATTTTTTTTTTTTCTTAATTATTATTATCACTTTTTTTTTCAGCTTTCACTATTACATCTCTCTAAGCAGAATGATAATTGTCATCGTTTCCTTTAAACCTGGGCTAAACATTGTCGTTGATGTAGTGTTAGATAGTTTCAAATTCACTTACATATGCTTATTTCATTTAAAGCCCATGACAACTTTAGAGCACATAAAATTACTCTTCTCTATGCCTACTTCCAATGAGAAGGAAGAGACTAAGTTTTAGATTTACTCAGTAAAGACCTGATGGGGAATTTCATTATATTCCTTCAGGTAAGTAACCAGAAGAGCCATCACCTTTATTCCCAAATCATGTGCAAAACTGAGTGACATAATGGTAACCAGGAAACTAGGTAGGGGAAGGATTTGGCAGAATCCAAGGATGGTGACCAAACTTCCAGAAATATAATGTACTTTTTTCTCAGAAAGATTCCCAAGAGATATAGGAAAATGGTGGATGAAACAAAACTAAACATAACAGGCTGGCTGAAATGAATGAATAATATTTTCATTATCTTTATACAGCATTTTGATTGTTGATGTAAAGAGGGAAATAATTAAGTTATTGTTGCAATATGAAAGGTTTGCTATTCTAGGCTTTCAAAGTATAGCAGAAATTTATTTTCAAAGTCACTGGTGAGAGTGAGATAGATAATTAAGATTCTAAGATTATTCCCTCATAATCTGCTCATCCACAAATGTTGATTCAATGCCTATTATGTACAGGCCTACGAGATCCGGAATAAGCAAATGCATACAATGGAAGCAAATTTTCAAGGAAGTAATTTAACCTACACGTGAATATGTTTAAAAATTAAACAGTACAAAAGGACTTAAATTAAAAGGTAAAAACATTGTGTACTACCTTATCCTGTCTTGTTCTTGATAATCAACTAGATTTCATGCATTCCGTTTTTGTTTACCCACATGCTTTTCAAGTTCTATTTTTCATCACCACCATATCTTCTAAAATTAAGATTAAATTGGCCTACTTTCCAAGAAACTTAGTTTCAAAATGTACTTTAATAGCAATTACTTTAACTCAGTTTTTCCATTGGTAAAATACAATGTATATACTATAGTGTATATGTATCCTATATATTTAAAGATATTTTACTATTTTTAATAAAATGTGTGTGCATGAAAACTAGTGTTTCAGAATGAGAAATAATAAGAAAAATTGATTTGTTGTGCTTATATCTCCAAATAGTTAATGTTTATGTAAACTGTTAACCACTATTTTACTTGAAGGAAGGCATTTTCAATTGAAACAAAATGACCACAGATAGTTACGTGAATTAACCTTTTCGAGACATATTATATGTTATAATTAACCTGCTTTTCTGTTATATGCGACTACAGACCACATAGTCTTTTTTCACGTTTTTTTCTCATCTTACTGCGTAATATATTATGACGTATCCCGCATACCACTGACCTTTGTCGCCTCCAGTTACCCAGTAACATAATATAGATCTATTCAATTCATTCAAACTGGTATTCAGTGGGCTCTCATCATTAGAATTTTTTAGTTTCTTTCTGCTCTGAGTAATATTTCTCACTTCATTGATAATTTTTTTCGATCCATTTTCTCTGCTTTCTTCCTAGAATTCCTAGTAGTGTAGTGTTGGGTCTCCTTAGATAGATAATCTGATCTCTTACCTTTCATTTTGTATTTTCAGACTCTGTTACATATTCTATTTTTCTTGCATTTATCTTCCAAATCTATGCCTGAAACTTTTATGTGGTGACCTATGTTTTTATTTCTATAAGCTCCTTTTTCACAGTGTCCCACTCTCTTTCATTGGCTCTTTCTCTTTGTGTATGTGTGTATCTTCTCATATTGCTCTGAGAATGTTATGAAAGATTTTTTTTTCAGTTATTTTCTACACCCATTTTATTCCTCTACTATCATTATAATGGTATCTCAGGAGCGAGTCAAGGCACAGAAGTGTGTGTGAGCTGCCATCTTGATGAAATCTCTAAAAAAACATACATTTAAAAGCTACTCATGAGCTAAGAAGATTGATTTTATTAGTTTACCCTAGCTAATAGGCTATAAATAAGGTATAGTTAACTTCAGTTAATGTTTTCAGTGCTTGTTTTGAATTATTGCTTATATTTCTTTTTTTTATTGCTACCATTATGAGGTATTGTATTATCAATGCAAATAGTATTGTGCTGGGGTAACCGAGTATGTGAGCATGATACTTGTGTATGAATACATTACACACATATTATATATATATATATATATATATATATATATATATATATATATATATATATATATACTTATATATATCTATGTATATTAGTATACATACAAGTACATATATTAGCATATATAAAAGTATATGTTACATTAACATTTATATATTACTATATATAATCAATTATATTAGTATCTATAAAAGTACAAATAAGAAATAGGGGAAGGAATTATAAAAAAATTTATGTTATTAGGTTGGTGCAAAAATAATTGCAGTTTAAAAGGTTAAAAATAATTGCAAAAACCGCAATAACTTTTGTACCAACCTAATATTTACTCAAGGTCCCATAAGTCAACTTATAGTGTTGAATTTCTGATATTTCACCAAATAACTTATAATAAATTTAGAAAATAACGATAATTTATCTAGCAAATCAGTTGAGATTTTGAGAGAAAGGACAGAGAATTATTTCCAACGGAAAGTATTGCTTACTTCCAGAAATCCCACTGCTGGGTGTTTTTCCAAAATACCTATAATTAAAACCAGGATTTTGAAGAGATATTGGCACCCCCATGTTCACTGCAGCACTATTCCCAAATATCTATCAGTGGATGAATTGATAAAGAAAATGTGGGACATATATACAATGGTATATTATTCAGCCATAAAAAGAAGGAAATACTGTCATCTGTGACAATCTGGATGAACCAGGAGCACATTATGCCAAGTGAAATAAGCCAGAGAAGGACAATTACTATAGGGTTCCACTTATATGAGGAGTCTGAAATAGTCAAGGTCCTAGAAACAGGGAGTAGGTTGGTGATTGCCAGGGGCTGGTTGTTGGAAGAAATGGGCAGTTGCTATTCAGAGGGTTTAAAGCTTCAGTTATACAAGATGAATAGTTCTAGAGATCTGCTGTACAGCTTTGTGTTTATGGTTAACTCACCCTGAGTTTCTTAAAACAATCAAAAATTTTTAAAAAACAAAAGATCACTTCCCTTGGTTGTACACCTCAAAGCAGAGATGAAAACGACAGAGAACTGCTGAAAGATACATGTTAAAACAAAAGGTCGTATGGATTATTTCCAAAAATCTTGAAAAAACTGCCTGTACTTTTCGTGTTTTTTTTTTTTTTTTTTTCAGAAAGCAAAATAAAGTACTGGGTACATTATTTTACAAAATGCCTTCAGTATGAGAGGCAGTCCCTCCAATGGGTACACGTAAGCAGATATTTTACACCATAGGTGGGTGAAACCACTGGTGAGCAGAGTAAAACTCGTTTCAGCGTACGTGCATGGCATACATTTGGGGAAAATGTTGGACGACTTTGTGTTTTGCTGATTATTGATTACATACAAATATGCTTCAGGAGAAGAAATCTTCTAGTCACTGATTTTGTGATGGTTCCAATAGAGTCTGGAAAAAGAACTTTGTTATTACTGCTGATGAAGCCTCAACAATCAGTGCATCAGGAAAAAGTCTTGCTAGAATATGAATAAGAGGGGCAATCGAATGCCCTTCCAGATACCACTTTAATTGTAGGGAACTGTTGCAGGTTTAAAATTTACCACCTAATCCTGATTCAGAGCTAAGTAGATACAGTAAAAAATGTGAGTACAAGTAACAAAGTGTATATCCTTTAACTTTCCAGTGTAATGTAAATAGACCATTAATAGAGGACTGTGCTTTTCCAAACTTCCAAACAGGAAGTGGTTTGTTTGTTTGTTTTAGTTTGTTTGTTTTTATTTAGAAGGTGCTCGCAGTAGATTTTATATGAGCAGTAAAATGAAAACTTGAGACTGCCAATATGGATTCAAGCAGCCTTTCTAAGTGGAATATTCAAATGAATTGTATATACTATCTTGATCTGTAACTATCAGACTAGACAGACTTTAATATGCCACAATTTTAATGGCAAAGAAAATATATCAGTCTTTATTAAGAAAACTGAAATCTAAAATTTTATTCCTAGATGGATAGGGATATTTATTAAAATTACCTTGAATTTGAAAGTAAAACAAATACATTTAGTTATTATGCTCTGTTCATTTGTTTTCAATCAGTGTGTTTTCTATTAAAACATAAACATGATTTTATGTTATTCAAAAGCAATGAGCAGATAGTAAGAGCTTTGGTATGATTCAAGACATAGGGTCATGTCAGAAGAACTACTCTCAGGAAACACCGTGATGCTTGCACCATCATTATTATTGATCACGGATGAGGAAAGACCATTATTGCCAGTTCCTTTGTACAAGAGTTGGTTTTAAAATGAATGAAATATTTTTTAAAAATCATTAGTAATTAGTAAGGTCAGGAATGAATTTCATCTGGTACTCTATAGCAGTCAGACCTTAATTCCCTACTGTGCAGCTCCAAAGAGGATAGGGGTAAATTTAAAAAGCAACTGAATCTCTTGAGTCCCAGCCACACATGAGTCTCTCTAACAGACTCATAGGGAAATGGATAACATATTCCCTATTATTACATGGAAATTAAAAGTGACAAAACGAAACAACAGTAACAAAAGGTTGCCATAATCCTTTCATCCTTCTGTGTTTTAGGACTTCCCTTTGCTCTCAGTCACCTCTTATTTATACAAACAAGAAGAAAAAAAGAAAAGAAGAAGAATACTCTCTGAAATCCAGAGAGATTAATGGCTTTAGAATCATTAAATTTTCATTATTACTACAGTAATTACTATTTTTAGAAAGGCATTCATGCTATCTAAAACTAAAGTTATAAAATACATTATATATATGTATACATATATATATGAGGTGCAATCACAAAATACGGTGAATGTTTACATAAAAAAAATTACAGTAAAATACACATTGACATTAACACCTCTCAAAATACTCCCGCTCACTTTGAACACACTTATCCCATCGTTGTTGCTACTTTCTGCAAGTCCTCTTTCATGTCTTTAATTGCCCTGTCTTGACTGCCTCGATGTCCTGAACGGATTCAAGACGTTTGCCTTTCATGGTCATTTTCACTTTGGGAAAGAGCCAGAAGTTGAACGGTGCCAGATCCTGTGAATAAGGTGGATGAGGACACACCGCAATGTTTTTATTTGACAGAAATTGCCGTATACCAGAAGTGATGTGTGACACAGAGCATTGTCATGATGGAGGATGATTTATGACACACGTTAAAACACACCTTCTCTCACCTATATCTCACACCCAACTGATTGCACTGAACAAGTTGAAACTTGTCACACACTGTTACTAAGGTTTGATGTGCCAATTCCTGTATGGAAAATCCCTGCCTTTCCGTTGGATGGCACTCAGCAGCAGCATTAACCAAATGTTTTGATCACAACGGAAAGGCTCCATGTCACACATCATTTCTGGTATGGAAATTTCTGTCTAATAAAAACATTATGGTCTGTCCTCATCCAACTTATTCAGCTGATATTGCACTGTGTGACTTCTTATTCTTCCCCAAAGTCAAAATGACTGTAAAAGGAAAATGTTTTGAATCAATTCAGGACATTCAGGCAGCCATGACAGCGCAACTAAAGACACTCACGAAAGACGACTTCCAGAACTGCTTCCAAAAGTGGCAAGAATGATGGGGTAAGTGTGTTCAAAGCGAGGAGGAGTATTTTGAGGGGGATTAATGGCAATGTATATTTTACTGTAACAATTCTTTTAATTTAAACATTCACCATATTGTTTGCTCACCATATTGTGTATATATCACAGCTATATTGAGGTATAACTGATATACAAACATATACACATATTTAATGTATACAGTTTGATGAGTTTGGACATATACATACATCCATGAAACTATCACCACAGTCAAGATAACAAACATATCCATCACCTTCAAAAGTTTCCTATTCCTCTCTGTGGTTCCGTGTGTGTGTGTGTGTGTGTGTGTGTGTGTGTGTTGTGTAGTAAGAACACTTAAAATGGGATCTACCTTCTTAACAAAATTTTAAGTGCACAATATAGCATTGTTAACTATAGGCACAATGTTGTACAGCAAACCTCTAGAACTTATGCATCTTGCATAACTGCAGTGATACCCATTGAGGAACAACACCCCTTTATCTTAGTTTCTGTGCCTTATGGGATTTTCCTCCCTTTTCCAGGTTTGAGAGACAAGGATTTAGTTCTTTTTCACCTGTATCACCTGGTTTGTCCTCAATCAAATGAGGTGTCCTCCTTCTATTTTAGGGCATTCATTGATTATTTGGGGGCATGCAGATTCAGAAGTAACTATGAAATCATATGGTCTTCTTCTGACCCTTTCTAAGTTGGATTCAGGTTAAACTCCTGTTACAAGTGCAGATACCACTGGAAAGTGGCCCCAAAGTTCACCTAACAATGACTATCTGCTGCCCATGGCTATAAAACACTTTATCTGGTTTAAGGAGGATGTGGCAGAAACAAATGGAGAGGGAGGGCAAGAAATGAGCTGAGTTTTCCCATTACTGCAATGTGATTTATGGCCTGGTGTCAGCGAAAGGCTGACATAGACTGCTTATTTGTGGCTTCTTGTCACTTCCTTCTCCCTGCCCCCAGCATCCTAACTGTTATGATAATAATGATATCAGGCAAGAGTCACTACAGTACACAGAAATAACCTCTAGAAAAAGGGGACAAGCCTGTTGGAGCACAACCAACACCACAGCTTTATAGAGAGAGTACAAGGACCAGGGTAGCAGTCAGGATGTAGAAGCATCATAAATGGATCACACAGGTTTGCTTCCTGGAGGACTCAACTGGATCAAAGAGAAGTATTTCTCAACAGGAAACAAAAAAAGACAAACTAGTTGTGTTTTAAATTGTGTGGGACAGACTAAAGTGCTGAAGGCATTCAGAAGAGGAATATCAATGATTGTAGCCATGGTCAGGGAAATAAATCCCCTATGTGAGGATTTCTAGGATTCTCCAATGGGCAAAGCAGTTTGTCATCCTAGGACCTTTCCCTAATTCTCATTTCCTTTGACAGGAGGAATGCAAACTGTCCAGTTTTCTCGGGCCATTGGACTCAGTGTTCTGAGAGTAGCCATGCTCTCTTTGCATATGACATAGCAGCTTCAAAATCCTTGCCAAATCTTGCAATGTTTCGTGTGTGTGTACACGCACAATGTTTTCTCTCCCGCATGTCTCCTTTATGAGTCAAAAGTGGCATCATAAAGACCCTAAAATTTGCATGATTTGTGAGAGGCAAGGCCAGTGGCAGCTCTCGGGCACTGGTCTCCCCATAGCCCCTCCTTCCTGTTCCCAGTGCCCACCAGGTCAACTGTATTGTTTCCCTTTACGGGAGCAGTGTCAAATATTTCAATATAAATACTTCAATTTGACTCATTATTCTCCATGATATAATTTTCCTGAAAAGTATTCCTTTTAAGTTAGAATTTATAATCTTAAAAAGTAAATCATTAAATTTACACTATATTATATAAGGAAGAGAATCCTCCTATGTCACGAAACAGTATATATATGCATGACTTTTTCTTAGAGGGTTCCCAGAATGTAGTATGTCAAAAGCCTTTAAAATAAGCTCTCTCATATTGGAATGAAAAGACAGAAGGACGGCTACATCCAGCCAAAATGGAGTAACAGAGATTGAATTTATCCATCAGCCTGAAAGAGCTGAAAATGAAAAAAAAAAAAAAAAAGAGATGAAATATAGAAAAAATGTTTTTGTTCAGACATTGGATATCAGGCGGCACCAGGCAGTGATTCCTAAGGGAGGGGAAACAAGGTGAGACCTAAGATTACCCCATGTGACTGTTTGGTGAGAGTTTCCAGGGCCCAGGGCAGGGAAGAGAAATCCAGGTGAGCCTGATGGTCCCTCTGAGTTGAGGACACGAAGTTAATCCAGGGATGCCAAAGCAACAAGAGTTTGCAGAAAAGAGTGGTGGGAGAAAGTTATATATCAAGAGAATTCCAGAGATCAGTAGAAGCTTTCCCATAAGTCTTTAGCTGACTACTGATCATGCAAGCATGCAAGGAGTCTACCAGGCTGGGCGAATCCCCTCCTCTCTCCCCCAAATCATCCAGAGTGAAAACGCTTTGAAATTCAAAGGACATTGGTTCAAGTACTCAGTAGGGTCAAAATTTAGTAGAGGGGAAATGACTTAGCAGCTACAAAATTCTTGCCGAATCTTTTAGAGGAGAAAAATAGAGGGGAAAGAATTCAGCTCTAGAATAAGTCTTCTCTGATACACCTAAGATTCAAGACAAGCCTCAAAAGTTCAAATTATTTCCAAGTAACTTATTTATTTCCCAGAACACAGCTCAAGAATTTCATATGAACACAAAAATATCTAGCATCAAACAAGACAAAATTAACAATTTCTGGCACCCAGTCAAAATTACTAGGTATTCAAAGAAGCAGAAAAATATGGCCCAAAATGAGAAGGAAAAAAAAATCAATCAATAAAAACAGAACTAGAAATAACCCCAATGATGACCAACAAAGACATTAAAACAGTTATTATAATTATATTCCATCTACTTAAGAAGGCAGAGGAAAGACTGAGCATGTTTAAGTAGAGATATGAGAGATATTGAAACAATTATCAAACTTCTGGAAATGAAAATTGCAAGTTACAAAATATATTGAAAAGTGTGGCATGCAACATAATGACTCCCTAAAAATGTCCACATTCTAATCCCCACAATCTGTGAATATGTTACCTCATAGCAAAAAGGATTTTATAGATGTGATTAAGTTAAGGGCCTTGATATGTGGAGATTATCCTGGATTATCTAGGATGAGTCCAATGTAGTCACAATGGTTCTTAAAAATGCAAGAGGGAGGCAGAAGAAGAAAATTAGAATAAAAGATGTGACAACAGAAGGAGGCCAGAGTGTTGCCATGTTACTGGCTTCCAAGGAAGAGAGGGTCCAAAAGCCAAGGAATGTATGTGGTCTTTAGAAGGTGGAAAAGGCAAGGAAACCACTGATCTCCTACCACATTTCCCCGAAAATAAGACCTAGCCGGACAATCAGCTCTAATGCGTCTTTTGGAGCAAAAATTAATATAACACCTGGTCTTATTTTACTATAATATAAGACCGTGTCTTAATATAATATAATATAATATAATATAATATAATATAATATAATATAATATAATATAATATAATATAATATAATATAATAAACATAACAAAACATAACACCCAGTTTTATTTTACTATAAGACCAGGTCTTATATAATGTAATAAAATATAAGACTGGGTCTTATATATAGTTTTGCTCCAAAAGATGCAGTAGAGCTGATTGTCTGGCTAGGTCTTACTTTTGGGTAAACACAGTAGAGCCTTCAGAAAGGAATGCAAGAAGGACAACACCTTGATTTTAGCCCACTAAGACCCATATTGGATTTTGAAAATACAAAAACGTAAGATTGTAAATATGTGTTGTGTTAAGAGACTAATTTTGTAGTAATTTGTTGCAGAAAACTATTATAGATGGGTTTAACAGCAGATAGACATTGCAGAAGGAAATATTTGTGAACCTGAAGTAAAACAGAGAAAACAGGATTCAAAAAATAAAAACAGTCTCAGTAAAACAACTTCTGCCGCCTTTATACACATGTGCTTGGAGTCTCTGAAGGAGAGATGAGAGAATAGGAACAGAAAATGTATTTGAAGAAATCATGACCAAAATTTTGTAAATTTAATGAAAAGTATAAACTCACAGATCCAAGAAGCTCAAATAACCTCAAACACAGGAAACATGAAGAAAATTACACAGAGGTACACCATGCTAAGATTGCTTCAAACCAGTGATAAAGAGAAAAATCTTAAAAGTAGTCATCATAGAAGACACATTCTATACAGAGAGACACAGATAAAGATGGTAACAGATTTCTCAATGGAAACAATGCAAGCAAAAGAGGTGGAAGCATATCTTTAAAATATTTTAAGAAAGAAAAAAATGTAAAGCGAGAATTCGATACCCAGTGAAAATGTCTTTCAGATATAAAGCTTAAATATTTTCTTAGTCATTATTTCAACAAAAGTTGAAATAATCCATTCCTAGCTGACATGAACATCAATAAATGTTAAAGAAAGCCCTTGTATATGAAGAAAAATATACCAGAGGAAAATGTATATCTACACAGAAGAATGGAGAACACTGGGAATGATAAATAGTGTGGGTAAGTTTAATACATGTTCTCTTATATTAACATTAATCCCTTTAAAAGATAATTGACTGTTTAGAACAAAAATGTATTAAACAGTCAAATGTATGACAACAACTTCACAAATACCAGGATAAAACATAACTGTATTGTTGTTAGCTTCTTATATTATATGTGAAATGGTATAATACTCTTGAAGGTTGATTGTGTATACTATAAGTCTCCCCCCAATAAGAAACTTACAAAAGTTATTGTTGGTAAATAAAGGCAATAAAATGAAGTTATCAAAATTACTTAGCTAATCCAAAAGAAAGAAGAAGAGGATAGAGGGAACAAAGAACAGATGGAACAAGTAGATGACAAATAGTGAGATGATAGATCCAACCTTATTAATAATAGTCTTTAAATACAAACAAACTAAACATATTATAATAGCATACTATATTAGCATAAAAGAAATGTTCTAATTTTCAAATAATTTTAAATAATTTGAATTTATCTTTTCTTCATTATAAACCCCGTACATATCACTTATTCACACAATCATTTTTAACAGATTCATGGAAAACTTAATTATTTCTATTTTCAAAAGTGTGATATGAGGAAAATAAAAGTTACTAATTTCTCAAATGTGCAAGAAGAAATAATGAAAAGAAGGTAGCAGCTGCTTGCTCTTTAATTGGATTATAGATTCAACTGAACCAACAGTTCATCTTAATTTCAATAAACAAATATTTCAGTACCTTAAATAATATTTTGAAAAAAGATACTGTTTCTGCTATCTAGATACCCACAATATGTAAATATCTTTGCCAAATATCAATATCAAAACTTTCCAAAGTGAATTATTGAAACAGTTGTTTACTACAATTATCCCATTAGAAAATTCCATTTTATACTTACTTAGGGTTACATTACTATTTATTGATTTCAATGTTATTAAAGAATTTGTAAATCGATAATCCAAAAATAACAGAAAGAGATATGTGCATCCTATTGTATAAATAACAAATCACTGTGTATTTATGGGCATATAATAATTACCATTGTTTCAAGTAAGTATACAATTATCTATGGTCCTCATCACTTTATTTTATTCAACTATTAGTTTTTTGAGTCCCTATAAAAATGGGATACTTTAAATAGAGTATCACAGATCAAATATGTATTCATAAAGGGATGTTGGAAAAACTGATTTTTTTTTTTTCATTTCAGTAATTAGGGATGGTATAATAGAGTCAAGGGAACACTGGATTTGGGGACAGGAAGTGACTGTGAAAAATTTCCACTCTGCCACAATATTGTGTGCCCTTTGGGTGTCATCAAATCTTTATATGCTTCTTTCTCCATATCTGTAAAATGTTTTATTAGTAATACCTCAGGGATTTGTTAACAAGACAGAATGCTGTTATTTAGGTGTCAACATTTTGCAGGCTATGCTATATAAATCTTGTTGGCCACATTGGCCCAAGGACTCTTGGGTTCTTATTAACTTATAGCACAGCTCACCACAACATATAAGCATGAAGTCTCAGAATTTGATGTATCCAAAGTATTTCAGGTATGATTTAACCATATTGTCATACAAAACAGCCATATGGGCCGGCATTAGATGAAGTGAAAATATTCTCAATTTTCTAAAATTAATACCTCAAAAATGTTAGTGATGAATACATACTGATTAGTTATTTACACATAACATACAACAATTCTGCAGACTGTTAGTTCATGCCCCCCATGCCAATAACATTCTTCATGCCCAGGTCACTTAGGAATTCATGTTTCATATTCTATATGACACATTGTAATTGCTACTCCATTCTTGCATTCATTCATTCATCCGTTACTCATACATTTATTTACAAACTCATTAATTTGCTAACTCACTCAGAAATGTTTATTAAGCTCTCTACATGCCAGACACTATTCACAGCACTGAGAATATAGCACTGGACTAGACACACATGGCTCTCTTCTTCATGAAGTTTATCGTCAAACTTGGAAAACATTAACTCCAGATCCAATAAGTGCTATGAATGAGGACTAAAGCATGTTATAAAATCATGTAATACAGTTGACCATTTTTGTTCTTGAAATACTGACTTGTCTTGCTTCTATGACACCATCTCTCTTGCTCTCCTTTTGCCTTTTGTTCTATTTTGTGGCTCCTTGGTTGGACAATTCTTTTACCATCTCTTAATATATTGAAGTTTCCCAGAGTCCTGTTCCAGAATCATTTCTCTCCTCAATCTGCACTCTCCATGGCTAATCTAATGCACTTCCCCAGGCCTACATTCTGACCACACCCCATCACTCCCACATATCTAGCTGCTGACCTGACATTTCCAATTGCGTGTCTCAAAGTTGTCTCAAACTCCATGTGTCCAAAATTGAATTAAAATCCTCTCTCATAAGCACTTATTTCTGCTCTGTTCCCCTTTTTCTGTATTTCAAATTCTTCCTAATTGAGTGTCTTAAAACATTTTGTGTCTGCGAAAGTCTTATTGGTGATTAGCCAGGAAGTCAATTAAGCATCTTCTGAAGATAACAGAATAATTCGGTTGAATTGGACAGTGATGTAAAATAACAGTACCACAATGATTCTTTGTTTATGACTGTATTAAAATTATGGTAAACCAAAGTATCATGGATTTGGGATATAGCCGCAAATGCCCCTTAACTTCAGTAGGTTGCATGATGCAAATCATTCATTCTTTATTTAGAACTCAGTTCTGTTTTGCACCATGAGTGCGCACACACAAACACGATGACTGCACAACTCATAGCTGCTTGTATCCATCACAAATGTCAAATCATGGATCATATGAGATGATGAATCTCATAGCATATTTCAAATGAGAATATATTCCCTAAATTAGGGACTCTGCTATGTACTTTGGAGTTCTGCAACACCTGGTTGGTTTTTAAATGTTCAAGGCACAGTAATTCTTACTTATTTACATATTTAATTTAATTATTAATGAAAAGTATTAATAAAGTTTATCATTCTTAATTTATCTATTTTTATTAGTAGTTTCAGGTGCACAAAGCAATGTACTAGTTAGCCATTTAAACCCCTCATAAAGTGGTAACCCAGCCCCCAAGCTACTACCCCTCTGACAGCTTATACAGCTGTTACAATACCATTGACTATCTTCCCTATGTGGTGCTCCACATCCCGTGACTATATATACATATATATTTAGCTTAACAAAGGTCTAATACATGCATGGCAATTGAAGGGTTCAACACGAAAATAAGTAAAACAGAGTGAATCCCACTATATTTCTAGGTTTTAAAATATGTCACTGTGAAATAGAGTATAAGGAGACGAAGCATGGGAGCAAAGATTACCAGACCTTTGAGAAAGAAAAGTAATCATCATTTAAGATTTGTCATTGGAACACTTACACAGAAAAAAAAAAAAAAAAGTGTTTTCCTTTTTTACCCACAAAGTCAATTACGTGCTTTCTTGCTTCTTTCTCACCAAAGACTAATGCCTTTGTGTACTTAACACAATAGTCTCCTTTGGCAAACAAATATTTTTATTGTGGTAGCATTGGGAACTCTAACAAATAAAGATGAATAGAGATATCCACCTAAACTTTAAAGTTTTGTTTTTCTTATTTATTGACATCTAATTTCTTTTTTATAATGTTTAAACAAAATTGATGCTTGGGAAGATTTAGATTTGACACTACTGTCCATATTTTCAAACTTATATTAAACAAAATCTACTTTTTCTTAATATATGTAGAATGTTGGAAGTTTGTCAAAACAGAATTATTTCAAAATTTTACGATGTTTACTTAGGGTTCTAATTAGGGCCACATGAAACAACCCCTGCCTCTTCCCCCTCCCCATTTCTTTCTCTGTATTAATATGGAATCTGATGCTGGACTAATGCCAAAAATACCTTATGAAAGAGACAAACATTTACCTTGACTCATAATACATAACAACATCTATGGTAGAAATTTAGAACAGAGTTTAGAGTCAGAAAAAACATTTCTTTTTCTAATTTATGAAGCCAACATTTTTTTTTTTTTCCTAATTTGAAAACCTGTTTTTCAATGCTTCATTCTTCACACTGTTCTTTTAAAAGCGATCTCCATTCAGTGGACTCCACTATTTCACAACAAATGCAGATAGTTTGAAAAGAAGCGAACATATTTTCAAATCAGGCTTTTTAGATAGAAATTTAATACTAATCTGCTTATATACATTTTTTAAAGCAAATATTAAGATATAAATTTGCATTTGTTTCTTGGCATCTGTATGAATGAATAGGTATCTTCAACTTTTCAAATACCGTCTTAATTTAGTAGTTGATATTGCGGGAACATATCTATATGTACCTAATGATTAATATATCCTATTTTCCATTGATTGGATGATTTCTTTTCATGAATGAATAGGTAAAACAATCAAATTGAGTCTAAGTTTTAACAGTTATACAGAGTAATACCAGAATTTAACAGTGTAATGGCAATAGTTAAAGAAAAATATAATTCATTTCTTATAAAGACTACTCATTTAGAATTATTTTTCAATGGTTCCTACAGAGATAAAGTTTATTTTCACACAATGAAAAATGCTGGAATTAGGTTCTTTTTGACTAGGGGAAATCCCTACCTAAAATGTAAGACACGAAAGACTTAGCAGGAACTTCATGACAAAGAAGTTAATTTTTTAAAATAAGAAAAGAAAGAAAATGAAAAAGGCAGTCTCCACTAATCATCAGATCAAATACCAGGTATATATTATTTAAACACACGCACACACACACAGCTGGCTGAAATTTGGCATTCCCAGAATATTTCTTTAAATTATTTATTCTTTAAAAAAATACTGGATTCCCACAGCACAATGAATCCCTACAGCTTCCGTTTCCATCAGAAAGAAGGGTCAGAGATTCAGTTTCATATGAGTGGATCTCATGTCATGTGTTAATGCTTCAGATAGTCGGCCACATATGATATCTAGAGCCATTAATTGAGCAGTCGAATCAGCCTATTTTGTATGTCAGATTTTTAATCCTGATATGTATGTAGCATTTACCAATCCAGATGTACTCTATTACACTGCAGCTATGAAATACTTTTTCTTAACTTCCTAAAGGGGTTAAAGGAGTGTCATCTGAGAAACATCTTACTCTCTATTTGTGATTATTCTCCTCTTCATAATGATAATTCAAATGATTAACTCCACATGTTATTTTCAAGAGTGAAAATAATATGAATATATTTAAAAACTCTATTCCTACATATACCTTTGACTTTTGATCCAGTTTGTTTATCTACCATCATAGCCAATCAGCTTCTCTGTACAGCATTGATACTGTCGCCTAAATAGCACAACACTATATTATTTTAATGGATGATTGCCCTCTCCCCTTTTTTGCATTTTTCCATGAGAACAGTTTGAAAAAACTTTCCATCTTGTACTTTGGGCTGTCATTCTAGGATATATCACAGAAAGCAGAAGAACTGGCTAAGCAAGTATTTGGAGCCAAAAAGCATACACACATTTTTGGGGACGGGGATGCAGTAAAGAAATTGGAGTGTTTCTTGTCTTCCCACTGAATTAGTAAGGAAGCAGTTAGGGAGTATTGTGCCAAGCAGTGCTATTTCTTTGGACTATTTTGCATTCAAAATAATTATAACGCAGTAGAATGAAAATATCAGTTAAACTGATGACCACAAGTAACATAGGTAGTGAGAGACAGCGGTCAGGAAGTAGCTCAGATAAAAAAACAAAAAAACAAACAAAAAAACCCCACAAAAAACAAAAAACACACATGGACCATCTACCTACTTGGGGCCGGGGGAAGTGGCAGAAATTGGAAAGAAGTCTGTCCTGAGAAGTGAATATAAGAAAGGCATGGTGCCCATTTAGATAGATTGTCTATTAAATTAGCTTTTCTGGAATTGGGAAAAGTCTAAGAGAAGTCAACAGGCAGAGATACAGAGAGACAGGTGGTAAATGCAATGAAGGTCTAACAATAGGTAGAATGGACCCAATCTCTAGGTAGAGACTTATGAATCCATTTTAATCACTGGGAACTTATAAAGAGAGGGGAAGAAACTGTAATGCAGAAGGAACCAGTGTTATCAAGACATTTATTCCTTCATTCTCCATTTGACAAGTATTTATATAACAGCAATCACATATTCTTATACTAGTTTGAGGTTCCTAACCTCAAAGGACATACAAAATGTCCTTTGCGAGACAAAGTCTGTGATACAACAAAATACACTATGTTAAGTGATGTAATGGAGTAATGTAAAAGATTCAAAGGTAACGTAGGGGATATCATATCTAACTTGGATCTGAGGTCTAAGGAAGATGGTAAACCTGAAGGAGACTCGAGATTGAGTTACCCTTCTGGATAGATAAGAATGGGAAAGCCATTTTATGCAGAAAGAGCATTAAGAACAAAAGAAAGAAAGCTTGAGTACATATAATGCATTTCAGAAACAGTGTTTCAGTACAATTAGATGCCTGGTACTTGGGGAGAAGTATAAGAAGTGGGACCAAATAGTACACAGGGTCAAATTGTGAAGGCTCTTTTTCGTTACTCTGGAGAGTTTATATACGAGGTCTGATAATTAAGGTCACGAACTTAATGCAACGATGTTGCTAACTAATCTTTTCTGATATCAGAGGGATTATTCATTATGCATTTGTACCAACTGGACAAACAGTTAACCAAGTTTACTATTTGGAAGCGCTAAAAAGGCTTCATGAAAAAGTTAGACAAAAACAACCTGAACTTTTCACCAACAATTCATGGCTCTTGCATCAAGACAATGCACCAGCTCACACAGCACTGTCTGTGAGGGAGTTTTGAGCCAGTAAACAAATAACTGTATTGGGACACCCTCCCTACTCACCTGATCTGGCCCCCAATGACTTCTTTCTTTACATAAAGATAAAGGAAATATTGAAAGGAAGACATTTTAATGACATTTAGGACATCAAGGGTAATACAACAACAGCTCTGATGGCCATTCCAGAAAAAGAGTTCCAAAATTGCTTTGAAGGGTGGACTAGGTGCTGACATTGGTGTATAGCTTCCCAAGGGGAGTATTTCGAAGGTAACTGCAGTGATATTCAGCAATGAGGTATGTAGCACTTTTTCTAGGATGAGTTGGCAAACTGAATTTTCTGACCTCTATATGTGTATTTTCTAAGTTTGATTATCATGATTACACTGTTGAAGTCTCAATTAGAATAAAAATATATTTTACCATGTAACACACACATACATACACACAGACACAAACACACACACTCACACCACGCAATTACTAAATCAAACATTGCCACTTCTCAAAGAAACCAGAGAGCTATGCTTCCCTGCACACTGGTGTACTTATATATGAATGGACAAGAGGCCCAGTGACTTATGAAGAATAATTATATTTGACTATAAAAGGCGGTGAGATCTCAAGTGTATATATCCACCTCTTACAATTTTCAATATAGTGATAGATGATGCCAGTTGATCTCTGCAAATAATATTACAACATAGCTAAATGCATATATTTGGAGACTAGAAGAATGTAGAGAACAAAATGACCATGTGGGACACAGTTATTCTCGAAAGACACTGGTGAGTTGAGGCAGTTCTTCTCCAGGGCACCCTGGGGAGTCAGTGAGCCCATTCTACTGGATTCTAATTCCGCTGGATATAAATATTTAGGAAGAGGAGAGTGAACAAAAGGACTGTATGGCGAGCAAGAGTTCTTTTTAACTTTTAGCCAGCAAAATTGTACTCAGAACTGCAAGAAACATGTGATTTTCCAGGGTTACATTGTTTAAAAGTTACTAACAATCTTTTCTTTTTTTTTTTTTTTTAGCACAATTTGATGGTCTTCAAAATATTATTTTCTTGAATTTTCTGCTGTATATTGTCAACATCATCCTTAGATTTTGTGTGTGTGTGTTTGTGTGTGTGTGTGTTGGTGTGCGCGTGTATGTGTGCTTACTGTGCCAAACACGATTCTATCACTACTATCACATCTCAGAGAATTAAGTCACATCCACAAAGAGATTATTTGGGACCACAAAACAGAACTCTGGTATACCAGGCTCATCTCATCCCATCTTGTTTTCACCCGACTCTCTCATTTAATGAACTTGCCTCACTCATCATGAAAAAGAAGCAATTAGAGCTGAAATTTACCAATCAACCTTCAATCCTATCTCCATCTGCATGCTCTGGGAGTATTTGCTCCTTCAATTATTGTTTCTCTTCTGGACCACAAGCCTCTTCTAGTCTACTAAGTTATTCTCATCCAGCTACAAAACATGTTCCATCTTTAAAACAAACAAACTCCCATAAAAATAAAACAACAAAATAAAACACACAACATTCCTAACTCCAAAGCCCCCTCAGGGAATCTCATTTCAATTGTTTGCCCTTCAGACACAAACGTGTTGAATTATCAATGGTGTCACCTTTATGTCTTCTTTTCACTTCAAAATGTATGTTGCTGTCATAGCTCCCCTGAAACTGTCCTTGTAATTATGACTCCTAAATTTGTATCTACAGTACAGCCTTCTCTTCTGAATTTCAAATCATATATATGATTATATATATGATTATATATGATTATACATGATTATATATGATTATACACACACACACACACACATATTGCCTACTTATCTAAATCACATAGTAAATGGAGAGACGATATCAATGAAATATTTAAAAATGAGGAAAAAAACAAGGATTCTGAAAGCAGACTGCACTGGTTGGAATTCCAGTTCCACTATTCCTTAGCTATGTGACATTAGAGTGCTTTATTTAGTGTTTAGGCTTCAGTTTTCTCATCTGTAAAATGGGGATAGGAATAGTAGCAAAGGTGTAAGTGTGTACAAATGTGTTCAATCAAAATGATTAAAATTCTGACTGGCGCACAGTAAAGTACACAATAAGTCTCAGCTGTTTTTCCTTTGTTATCCATGGCATTTCCAACCAGCACATCCCAATAAATTCCCTGTTGTTTAGCTTCATGCCTGTGCACTCACCCAATCCCATGTCACTGCCCAGCAACTCACGCCAGCACCTCAGCGTCATCTTTGTATCCTCGTGTTCCCTCATCCACTGCATCCAAAGTCATCTCTGTGTTTGCGGTCTTACATCTCACCTCCTTCTTGTCACCCACTCTAAAGGACAAGCATCTGTGGTCTGTCCTAGCAGAACCAATTCCTAACAGGTCATTTACCTTCAAACCTCCTGCCCCACTCTAATTCCTGCTCTCTTTTGAGGCAAGAGTAATTTTCTTAAAATGCCAACTGAATCATGTTCATCGCCACACACTCCTCCCAACTTAAAACCTAGAGTGAGCTCCCACTGCAATTAGAACCAAATTCAAACTCTTGGCTTCAGCCTGTGAAGGCAGGTGTGTCTGGCCCCCAGTGGCACTGCCCCATGCTACTTTTACCATGCTCTGGCCATTTGACTCCCAGGACGGCTCCCACAGCACTGACAGGCAGAAAATTCCAGTGGTCAGGAGGTAACAAGAGAAATGCTTTCCTCAATGTACATACAGGTGGTAACCAGATATCTGGGAAATCCTCGAAAATGCTTCAGAAACAACACTCTCTTCTGAGTTTTATGACCTGAGCTATCTGCCTCCGTTCCCCCTCAAGATTTTCAAAATTTTTAATAGGATTTTGAATTGTTATAGAACTCAACAAGCATTTTGCCGTGAATACTTTGGCCTTAAGACTTTAAATTTGTTTCTCTTTGACCTCATCACCTGAGCCATGTGTTTCACATTTTTCACTTCAATGGAACTGACAAGTCTAAAGTCAGATAGAGCTTCTTAAATGATGGCTTAATTTTTCCAATTTTACATCATTTTTAATCTCTCCTGTCTGCCCCATCAAAAATAATTTACAAAAATTAAAGATGGATTTATTACCTACTTCCATTAGAAAAGCTGAATGTCCATTAAATCTCCCTTTGGCACAGCTGGCTTTATGTTTTACAAATGCACCGGACCTGATGCCCTGTATACTCTACCCACAATGCCTTGTCTCAATATAAAGGGTTGGAGATTCACTTATTGGCTCCCATCTTGAGTGGCGTTATGTTGATTTTCAGTACTTTCCATTGATAATAGTATTTTTTGAAACTGTGTCTTCTACCTTCACATGCCCAGTAAAAAATAATAGATATTATGCAACACTCATGTCAGTAGAGGAGAGAGCCTAGGATAAAGGCTCAAGGATATTGATTTTGATTTTTCCAGCCACATATGTCCCATCCCTCCCAAACATTCTTGATAGGATAATACTTTTCCAGTTGTTCCTTAAGAGGTCTAAAAACTGCCACATGTTTTAAGGGGAAAAATTCTACCCACTACCAAGAGACTCTCAGTAGAAAGGCTCTCTGTATACAGATGAATTAACTTTGTAGGGAAAACACTTGGAAATGGTTCCAGTATACCTTAGATCAAAGGCTAAACATGTGACAATCAATAAATATTCCTATCGGATATTTTAGCTTCCTCGACATTGCATATTGGGTGCTTCTGTATATTTTCCTAGCATCCCACATTAAAAAGATATTATTTAATGCAGCTGTCCTTTACACTACACTGTGAATTATTTCAATAATTCAGGTAACATACGACATAACATGGAAGAAATTATGTCTCATGAGAACTTCAGTCCAGGTAACACCGTGAATAGATATGTGATCCACAAACAGAAAATGTCCCCCACACCTCAGTCTCTGTTTTTGTGATACGGGTTCATGCCTAAAACTAGCTTTGTTTTAATTAGATTATTGATGTCATACCCAGGAATCTGATATGTGAAGTAAATTGATTCTGGGTTAACATTATTTGATAATAAATGCTAGATCATCATAGAAAACATGGCATGAGCTTAGAAAGATGGAAGCCAATCAACTGGAAAAATTCAAGTCTTAATGTTTTGATCTGCACCATAGTCACTTTTCCTTCAAAGAGCTCATGAATTTCATTATTTAAATGATGAACTAAGTTGCTCATACAGAAATACGACCCTATGAATTGTATCCTCTCTAGTTAAAATCTATAGAGGACTATTTTTTTGACCCCACTGCTTGGCTTTATGCTTGCTTTTCCTTGGCCGTACATTCCACACACAGATTCCTGGCTCTTTTGAATTGGTTAGCCAGGAAAATCTCAAGGAAATATTGTAAAACTTTTCATGTGTAAAAGAGGTTTTCTCTATTTCCACACTCTTAAAGTTTAACTTCTCAGAACAGGAAAGAAAAGGATGTTAAAAGAACCAGCGTTGGAGAATAGACAGGAGAGCCAAGAGGAAGGAACAGACCCTGAAACTAAGAGAAACACAGCGGAAGGTTTGGAGACCCCTGAATGGTAGCACATCCATTTCTCAACAGCATCGGCAACCAGGACATGGATAGGATGACAAAGCAGAAACGTGAGTCTGGAAGAATATGAGAAGATCATAAATTCTCTCTCTGAAGTGACCTTGCCTTCTGAGAAAAATAGTTAACTAAAGCTTTTCTCAAAATTATGAGGATTGCCCCAGGGGACCACTGTACTCACAGAGGACCGCCTCTATATAGGAGTGATTTTCTATTATTGAAGAGAATGCTTTCTCTGCTTTTCACTCTCATTCCCCTAATTTGTTATTCAAGATCCAGTATCTTGTTGATATGTGGGTTTGAGGTAAGGTTCCCGGAGTCTTGGTCACACAGCAGAATCATATTACCACAAGCGAGATAAGAATCATTCCAAGTCTGCGTGTCAGCTTCTATAGCTCTGTTATCTTTTTAACTGTGGAAAGGTGTGTGAGACCCACACAAATAGAGTCAATGAGAAAAAAATCATAACGTTAGGAATTTGCCAACTCTGAGGATCGCTCAAGCGGAATAAGCAAAAAGATTATAGCCCTAATTAAAATTCTCTCTGCAGTTTCATAAAACTTTAAAAATAACCTGTATGGAGGGAAATATATTGGGGGGAAGATATTAGAAATTATCAGAGTTTCATTTGATTTTTTAACAGTGGAATTAAGATTTTGAATTCTACTTTCCTGACAACCACTTTCTTACTTAGGGCAAATCACTTATATTCTCCTTGCGTTGGCCCTGCTCTTTTGAAACTAGACTTTATAAGGACATAGACATTAAAATAATGAATTATGTAAAATATGCAAAAATGCACAGCAACAGTCACATAAACTACTGTGTCCAATAGTGTAAAGACTAGCAGTCAGAAGTCACAATGGAGGCTGTTAATAAACCAAGACTTTTCTTGTATAATTCATACGTCCATCATATTTTAGTTCTCCAAGGCAATAGACCCCACAGTGTGTAAAATCTCATTGACAGAAAGGAGGAGTTGGGCGCTGTGCATAGGAAACACAGGTTTTTCTTTAGAATTCTTTCTTGACCTTATAATTTAGCAAAAAAGGCTTTGAACCAGCCTAGTTATAAAGCATATTGCCACTGACACAGAGCTGTAGGGAATTTATATGAAGGAATGAATGGCTTTATTACGATTTATTTATTTAAAAGGTATTAGATGGATATTTAATAGTGATACTCCATTCATGCAGGGAGAGATAGGGCTTTCAGCAGGTACCATATTTACATCTTTGCTGTAGCACTTCTAACAGCTTATTGCATCTGTTTCACTGAGTGTCCTCCTGCAGGCCAGGAAGGAACATACTTGTTTGGTACTGCTGTGACCCTGCATGTCGTGAATGCAGTGGGCTGCTCTATTAACACTGAATTCATGAAGAGATGAAAACCAGAAAAAAAAGAATCAGGCTACTTACTTGTCTTGTTCTCGTTTTTAAATAATGCCATACTACCATTTAAGGGGGAAAATATTTCTCCTTGTCACCAACTTCCTAGGTTCAGAAGTAGATTATCAACATAGTAGGTGAAAGGGCATTCTCAGAGTAAATTTGGCTTTTGCAGGTCAGAGAAAAAATGATCTTCCCGAGAGTCTGCTCTACCAAGATTTCTAAACTAACCTGTAGGGCAGAGTGGCTAGATATATTTAGATAAATTGTTGACTGTCATACTGACTGCTGGAGACTTGATCTATTATTGTTTAATATCACGAGCTGGCACTAGGTTTGGCATTCTCCTCAAGACCCCACCATTTTAGCTACATCACTAAAGGAAGGTGGAATTATTAGACCCCAAGTATATGAGTGCTATGTGCAACATCTAATGGAAAGTATACAATTCTAGTTTGACCCTCAAAAGCAAGTAGCTTCAAAGAGTCAGCAGAGGCCCAAAGAGCTAACACTTGCCTATTTTTCTGACTTTCAAATAAAATCCAAATTTCTAACCTTTGTACCTGAGAAGCGTTAAAATCTCACCCCGTTCTACCTTGTTACATGCTATCTCCCTGTTCATCTCCTTTTACTAAGAGCCAGTTCTCAAACCAAATTATTTGCTGTCCCTGTACCTAAATATCCAAGTCTAGGGTTGCTTCTGTTTTACCTGCTTGGAACTGAATTCTTTAATATTTCTACATAGCCAAATTCTTATCTTTTCAGATGTGAATCAGAAGCCACTTCTTTCCTGCTTACCTCAGTGTAGAGACCCTTGTTCCCTCATGAACATACCAATATATCATATGTTTCTGTCTCTGAGCCTGAACATGCCCCACAAGTGGCCATTATGGCCCACCTCAGCCAGAGTGCACCTTCCTGACGAGGCAGTAAGTTTTTGAGGCTGATGGGAGCTGTTCCTGAATCATCACACTGCCTATCAAAGTGGGGTGATTTCTCTATGTGGTTGATGTGTGGAAATAGGAGAGAGATTACAAATAGTCATGGAATAAAAGAAGAAATATGCATTCAAAAACTAATATAGGATGAAAAAATTACAGAGTTCAAAGTTGTAAGATAACAAAAATTAGAGCCCAGGTATAAATATATAATTACTGCTCTATGTCAGTAACAGAAATACATGTGAATTATGTAATGAAAATGGCAATAAAGTAATATCAGGAGATGACTGTTCATATTTTGGGGGATGAATAAGGATATTCAGAAAGTCTTCATGGAAGAGATAAGTCTTCAGTGATTTTTAAAGCAGACAAGCTTTATTTCTAATACATACAGTACTCACCATCATCAGAGTTATCAAGATTTCTAGAACAATTTAATTAAGTAGATATTAGATTATTGACAGTTTTGCCCCACAATAGACTAAACTGATTTGCACTTTAAAATTCTTAGAGATAGTGTAAATATATAGTGTAAATATATATATGTATGTATATATTTAGAATAGTTAACTTTTCCAAAGACAAAATTTCTTTCTTGTTTCTGTTACTGCATTTGGTCACTGACACTGCTGAGAATTACCACCTTGTCATTACATATCATTCCATAAGTGTTAGTTCATTTTTGTAGTTTTGTGAAACTTAACTTTTTTTGCTCGTGAATCTAAAATTAACCAAATTTTTTAAGAGAAAAATATCATCAATGTAAAATAGTTGTATGATATTTTTACAGCTATGCTTTGTGACAAATCACTAAGATATATTACATTTTTTGAAAGGAATTAAGATTATAAGATAGTGAACAAGAAAAGTCAACAACTTAAAAATGAGTTTTCAGTGATAGAAAATGCAAGTCTCTTTAACCACATAATAAGGGTTACAGAAGAAATTCCAGTTATGTACTAAGGTTTACATATTTTCAAAAGTGGAAGTAAAGATGAATTCTATTAATAAGTGTACTTTATCTTGTACTATCAGAAAGAAAATAGATGTCTTATCATAGAAACCATGTTAAAAACTCATAACAATTTTATGCTATTTTCACAACGGTCAACTAGATGACAATTAAAAAAACAAGAAAAGCCTTACAATGAAGATAGGTAATTTACTCAAACAATTTAATTTTCCAGAAAATGATGAGAAAATATTTGACATATTTATCTGAAATTGTTAGGCAATTTCAAATCTATAAATCTGATGCCATACAAATATTACTATGGCCATGTCTATTAAATACAGATTTATTTCTGTGCAGCAGAAAATAAGTTGGGAGTTGACCCCCATATGGCAATACAAACTAAGTAAGTAAATAAGCAGTCAGGATACATCATATGTAAAAATATATGAAAATAACTTAAGTTATTGGATTTTTTTCTTACACTGTCAAATACTTAAACAGTTCATTTTGTCTGATGTTTTTAAATAATGGTCTTATGGGTTCACTCTGAGGTCAGGTATATACGAAAGTATAAGAATTGGATTTGCTTATGTCTTTGTTCATTTCTGCCACTGCAGACTCCTTTGTAAAAATAACATTTATCATTTAAGAAAGCTGAAAGTTAGATAGTTAAAAGCAGAAAATATTAAAGAATGCTACTATTTCCTTATGGGTTGAACCACCATCAGACTTTAAAAATTATTAATTGCAGTTAAGGAATAACACTTGAAATATCTTTCCTCATGACTCTGGTCTAATAAAATCTCTAATCTCTCGTAAAGATGGAAGTACCTTTGAATTATTTTAAAAAGTAAAATAGAATATTACTCACACGGAAGAGGGGAGAAAAGCGTGATAGAGAGTCCAGAAGGTGACATGTGACATTTAATCCTAAGTCTCGAGACCATGACAGAACTGTATGAATTTGAAGAGCATATGTATTTACTCACTCTAAATAGAATTATATGCTATTCACCCAAATTAACACCTATATGGTTAATTTTTAAAATATTCTATATTATCTACAATTAGGGAATCATTTTCTTTAAATTCCACATATAAAATGTTGAATCATAAGTTATGTTTTGACAAAGAGCTGCAACTCTTCAGATCATAAAGAGACATAAAAATTATTTGTCTCAGTTAGATTTAATAGAATAATGAAACATGAGAGCCAAGGGGAATTGCATGTTCCTGAATTTGCTGGATTTGATTTATGTTTCAAATGGAAATCTAGACTCTGGTGTTTCCAAGAAGAATTCAGAGTTTCTGTGAAGTTTAATTATGACATGGAATAATAATTGCATTAAATCACACAGGAAGAGTAATGGAATAGATTGAAACATGGGGTCACTCACTGCCTTAGCTTTTATTTCTGTGACCCATGGAAACCATGAGAATACGAATTAAACTACCCATGTAAGAATACATGAGGTGATGAAGCAACCCAAGCACACATTAAACTCTGAGCCACAGGCACACTGAGACATAGGGACAAGAAGAAATAAGTAGAAATCATTGTCCATCTTTTTCCATCTTTCCATGGTGTGCATACTCAAATTTCTACCCATCCACCCATGTATCCAACACGTATCTCTGCTACAATCTAGGGTCATGGGAAACCATGGGATATCAGGCCAATGCTTCTATTTGTGGAGGAACCTCTTGGACCTGTGAGAAAAGCTATTTTCAATACTACATGGAGAATGCAAAAAATACCAGCAACTCCTGAGATATACGAATATTCTATGTGGGAGAGAAATCACTTTGAGTTGGCATTCACTAGGAAACTGTTTAACAGCTGGATAAGAGGGATGCTTTTTATTGAGAACAGTTCATCCATGGGGCATTTTGTTGGTAGCGAAACGTGGACAGTAATTTCCGACTGCAGTATAGTTGTTATCATGAGAAGGGAGGGTATGTGTAGAATATATGGGATCAGCAAAACAGGGCCAGAGAGTCAGATGAGACTGTGCACAGGTCGACAATGGGATGTGTTGTCCTGTGACTTCCTGTCCCTTTGTCCTCTGGACTTCTAAAGCTCTTCGTAAAATACTTTTGCGTGAAGGTATTGTTATATATGGTTAACTAACTCTTCAATTAGCCACATAAGATTCAATAAATATCGGTTACATGTCTATTATATGTCAAGCTGTGGGAACTCAAAGATGGATGAATTGTTTCTGCCCTACACAAATGACAGCCTCAGAATTTCTTCTGTAAACATGAAGACTGAGATGGGGGTGGGCATGAGGGGAGAGCACACCGGGGAGGAAGGTGGGGAGACAAGTTCCTGAGCAGTTCTAGACTTCTTGTGTATGCAGGTGAGATTGACATCTAGGTTGCTGTTGACTGAGACACAAAGTTGTAAAAAAATCTGCAAGCAATATGCTCTTTCTAAAAGTACTCAATTATTGTAGAACCCAATTTCTTCACTGGTTGAGGTTGAGGGGTCCTATTTGAGTTCTTATCACCGTCAGAAAATAAAAATCTCTGACCATCCTAACCATTAGGCTTTACCTATGTATGAGAAAAATGAAATGATACCTAAGTGAATGACTTAACTGTGATAAAAGCCACTTAGCCATTCCAGCCATTCAGTTAGAATTACTGGTATAAGCTTCAATTTCTACCATTTTTGGTGCCAAAATTTTATACTACACACACACACACACACACACACACACACACACATACAAACTGAGTGAACTTTTTTCATATATATATCCATTCCCAAGCATATGAATGAGTATTCATGTATGTGTGTGTGTATATATAAAAATGACTCCTCTAAAGTCTCTAACTAAAGGGAATCCACAGGGTTCAATTATAAAGTGGAGGGGTGGAGGGGGAGGGAGGGAGAGAGAGGGAGATGTAAATGATTTCACTTGATCTTGACCTTGAATGTAATTGTTTCCTAAAATATGTGTACATATGAATTCAATTTATTTTTTAGATGCAGCAAGAAAAGAAGAAGCACTATGGACTAACCCGAAGAACTATATGGTACTTTGATGGAGTTGGGAAAACACAAGAACATCAATTGACAAGGAAAGTGCCACAGCTGATAGGGATTGGCTAGGATGAAGCAGTCCTGGGGTCTGAGCCACAGTCACTTTACACTTGCTTTTCCTCCCTGTCTAATGTCTGCAAGAGGATGAAGATGCAAGGACTCAGTCTACACATCTGCTTCCTTTACTTTCAGACAAGTAGTTTGGGAAAAAAAAATAAATCCTGAAACACTGGCCTTCTGAATTCTTAGAGATTTGCTGTTCACCGATTTGGGTGTGAGACTCAGTGCAATGTAATGGACTTAACTGTCCAAATGTCACCCTCAGTTCCCTTTTCTTTCTCATAGGCATGCTGTTCCAGGTTTTTAAATCACCTTGAGTATACGGCTAAAAGCATTTTTCTCGCTTTTATGTAGGTCCTTCCTTTCTGGTTCAGGTTCATTGTCCTATACACTGGACTCATACTTACTTGTAACAAGTACTTTGACACTTAATTCTTCTGTATATTGTTTCATATACATTAAATTTGTCTCTTCAAATACATTATAAGCACTCTGGCGCTCAGTATAACATCTTAAACTCTTCTTTTTACAATTCAGTTTGGCAACTGTTACTGAATACTCACGACTTTGTCTTGTAACTGGTGCTACAACTGAGACCACACAGATGATAAGACAGCAATGCATTCCCCATAATGCCTGTTCATATTGATTCTCTATTGTTTGTTATTTTGCAAATGGATTAGAGAGAAATACTTGGCTAATTGGTAGCACCTATCTGATGGTTCAATAATCAATCTTTGATGGATCATAATAAAACACACTCTAAAGAAGCTTCCCCAGATAAGTGCTTCTGATATGAGTGACCTTAATTCTCAAGATGTTCTTGAATGTCTTGAATCTAATAGGAGTATCTGCAGTACATTAGGAAATTAACATAGATAAGCCTTACAGTTCCATATTTATGTCTACAACAGCGAAAAAGTACCTGATTTCTGAGCATTTGAGAAATTGCTGTTATATTTCTTATTCATCATTTGCCTCTTTATATTTTCTGCATACATTAAGCTATTGATTTTTCATGTTTGTATTTTATTTTTCTAGTATGGATATAGCTTTTCATATTCATCAGAAACTTTACTTTTGAAGTTGACCAAGTTACCAAATTCATCTTTATTTTAAAGGTTATCCTAATTAGTCAAATAATGAGTTGGGAGGTGAAAACAAAGCCATTATATGTTAGCTGAAACTGTTATAGTATTCTGAATAACAACAAGGACTTGTAGCCAGATAGTCTGAGATTAAATCCAGACTGTTACTTACTTGCTGTGTGACATTGGGAAGATGGCTTAACCTCTCTGCATCTCATTTTCTTCACCTGTAAAGAAAATGAAAGACGATTAAATCGATTGATGTACATACAATGTTTCTAGCTGTGCCTGGCTCACAGTAAGTGCTACAAAAGCATTTACTATTACTACTGTCATTAACACAAACAGACTTATTAAAGTGTTTTCCCAGTATAGGTTGATAAGATTCTCAAGAAAGCTGCTAAGAAAATAAATTTGTCTTGACCTCAAATACAGAAATGCAAAACAAGCTTGTTGACTAGCTGATTATCACATACTGGCTTACAAAGTATCTTGATTTTCAGTGATGAGGCTGCACAATCTTTGTCAGTTATTCAGTTACCAGGATTAGTGACTGCTCCACGGCTTCCCAGGTCTGCTGACTTTCTTTTCTGTTATATATGGTAGAGCAAAGTTGATGATGTTTTGTTTTGAGTCCTCAAGAAGGCACTTTATTTTGCTCTTACATACATGCTTTAAATGTTTAAAAAATATATGTATGAGAACGATCTTAGTTGACTAACATTTAGAGAATATATTTTGATATTAACATGAAAGAATAAATGTGATAAAATCAGGCTACTATGTCTTTATAGGTCAAATCGGATGGTAAAGAGTGACAAAAATCATCTTGAATTGTAATATAGCTTCGATTTTAACATTTTATATTTTATTCCACAAGACGCAATATTGCTGGCACTGTATTAATATTACATCTAGAGCAAAAATGTCATTTCCTTAAATCTTATTTCCTGACCCATAGTTTCCTAGGTAAATATGGGCACTAAGACATCAGGGAGGTTTCATATAAATCAGTATTCGCCGCCCTCTGCACATGAAAATGACCATGACTTCTTATGAGTACAACTGCATACTTTTAATTTTACTAATGTCTAGAAACTGCACTGAGCTTTACATATATATATATATGTTCTTCATATATATATTAGTTCTTCATGTCTCAAGGACCTATGTATGTGACATAAGGTGAGAAACCTTTTAAGTATTGAAAAAGATGAGAAAAACATTTTTAGTTTCTAAAGACCACCCTTAACATATGTGAACAGATACTAATGAGATTTGGTCTCATTTCATCTTATTTATAATGTATTATCTTAATAATATATGCGCATTGGTGTGTATATATCTGTAGCTAAACGCATTTTTTTCCTGTTGTGCTTTTAATTGAATATACCTTCCCTGCAGGCTTATCTTTTTACGTCTATTGCAATTCTTGAGTACTTAAGACATGTGCTTCTATCTTCACGACAAAGGTTCAGACGCTGACATTAAATAATGTGTACATGACCACATACGTACATAAGTAATGGGCAGAGCTATGAATAAAACCCACTTTAACAGGGTTTCAAGTCTTATTTATTAAAATGAGCCAGTACACACCTTTTGCCTATGACACTAAGAAATCTACATTAAGTGAGTCATAAAGAATAAAATTTCATTTTACTCATTGAATAATGTCATTAGAGTAGGTAGCAGAGAATGTAAACTGGTACAATTTTTATAGGGCATTTAGACATCTTTAAAGTTTTACGAAAATGTCAAAATATATGCTTTACCAAAATTAAATAAAAAAAAGGTTTGTGGATCCAGCAGTCAAGTATTTTGTAAAATAATATTCATTGCAGCTTTGATTTTAAGAGCAAAAAAATATTATACAGCTATTTAAAAGAATGAGATAAATCTATAGGTAGTAACATGGAAATTCATAATGTTCTAAGTAGAAACTACTTTTGGAGAACAGCAAACGCAACATTATTTTATAATTTTAAAAAGAAGAAAAAGCATATAAATTATAAATGAATATTTGTGTACGTGCGTGCATGTGTGGCTGTGAAGGATACCTGCCAAACCTTTTGACAGTGACTATCTAGGAGTGAATTAATTGATTGGTAGAACAGAGAGGAAGTAGATAACCTTCAATTTTGGATTTATATACTTTGCAGTGCTTGGATTTTCACAAATATGCGTGCATTAATTTAATAATCAAACAGAAATAAAACTCGAAGCACATACAAATGTCAAATGTGTAGATAAAATGCAATTTTCTTGGTTGCAAATACTCTCTGATTGACTTTTGTCAACGTGTGTTCCCTATAAATGGAAATGAAAAATGGGCATTTCTGACAAGGATAAGGTCATCTCTAGGTTAAAATAGTACAATGAATCAAAACCAATATTACATTCTACATACAACAAAAATTGTAAGTCATAGCATTTGGGAAATAATGCCAAATCTCACCAGCCACAGTCAACCAAACCCAGGCTCATTTCATTCTCAGAATTTCATCAGCATTTGCCTGAGATTTTAAATTGAACAATGGACTGACTGTGTGTGAATGAAATGCATGCATTCCTTTTATACTTTTTAAATAGCAGTGCAATCTGGGGAGACCCTGGGGAGGGAGCAGAGGGCCTGGGCGGCAGCAGGGGAATGGGTGTTGTATGAGATAGGGACTTAATGAGATAAGGGAATATGTATTTTTGTGAGGGGGAAGCAAACTTCATAACATTTTCCGTATGAAACACACACAAGAATAATGGAATAGATTATATCTTGTGAAATGTGGCCTACAGTAAGTTACTGTTGCATGTCCTTCTTCCATAGAAAAGGAATGAACTGGAGACATTCACTTACAATGAAAATCGTCTGTATTTTTCTCAATTGAGAGAGTTCATTGAGACTTCCTAGAGTAGTTTTATTACATATTACATGGGAAGGAAAATACACATTTTTTTGTTCCAATAACAACCTTTTATCATGCACAACAATATACCTCCCTGGCAGTTGTATCAAAAAGAAACTGCTGCAGATCGTGAGTCAAAGTGGAGGGGCTTTCCAAAGGGTCCTTCATCTGCAGCTTTCGGCAAGTGAAACACAGGCATATTTGGGGGAAAAAGAGAAATCATTAGCTTTTTCCGACACCTACCACAGTGTAGCTTCTGTTTGTTTTTGGTTATTGTTCCCTAGCCCTCCACTGTTCATTGAAAAGAAGGAAAAGGAGAGAGAAAATTTGTGAACATTCTGCTACTTAGTGGTCATGCTCTGGGGACTTGGGAAGGCTGCACTCAGCAGATGGAAAAGGTATGACAAACGCCGCACATTAACTATTTTTCTGTCGGACCGAGAATCCTGGAATCCAACATTTTACTGCAACCTGTCATCTCACCCGTATTCAAGGGGGCTCCAAGTCTTCTAGGTTCTCCGTCTCAAACAATTCTCATGTTTCTTCTTTTGAGCTGTTCTAAACACTTCTGAGTCTGGCTTTAAAAGAAACTTTTT
The DNA here is from genome assembly GCF_036562045.2 of Rhinolophus sinicus. Classification (NCBI taxonomy): domain Eukaryota; kingdom Metazoa; phylum Chordata; class Mammalia; order Chiroptera; family Rhinolophidae; genus Rhinolophus; species Rhinolophus sinicus. The sequence continues at coordinate 101,562,973 of NC_133752.1, read as the reverse complement.
TTGTTGTTTGTTTTTTTTGTTCATAAAACCTGTCCTGACAGCTTAAGCAAAACCTGTCCTTCTCCTTAAGCAATACCAAGTGGCAGCGTTTCTAAGGAAACCACCCCTTTACCTGATGCTCAAACTCTTGATAACATTGACCCAGGATAGATTTCAGTTTATTTGCACGCTTTCGTTTGTTTCCAAGATTGGTATAAAATGTTCTTTTCATTGCTTTTTCTTCAAAAAATAAATTGTGATTTTTGTGATTTCCAGGGATTCTTTTTGAGACTTGTTTAAAATCCAAGCAATTAAGAAGTTTGAAGTGGTTTTTGTTGTTTATGTAACCATATCTGGGATTACTTTTATATCATGTGGGTTTCAAACTCCCTACTTTATGGGATTTAAGTTTTCTTTGCGGCGAAAAAAATGAGTAATTCTTGCAAATTTTCCATGGCTCTAAGAAAAGAATATATATTCTTTCTTTTCTTGGTATGTTTTATATACACATTTATTACATTGTTTTATATATACATTTATATAATACATTTATTACGTTGAGCTTGTTGCTTCTATTGTTTAAATCTTTTATGTCCTTACATTTTTTAATCTGTTCATTCATAAAGAAAAACACTGCATCTTCCTCTATGATATTATAGTAAAATTCTCTCAACCTCTAATATAACTTTCCATATGTATTTTGCTTTACATATGTACGGTGTTTAGTGTTTTTGATTCCATTGTCAAGCTGAGTGGTGATGACTGCCATGTAATTGTCTTCTTTGTCCTGTTTAATGATTTTTGTCATGAATTCTATTTCCCAATTTTTTATATTCTGCCACTCCATATGTCATTTTTCATTTACCTTTGTTAATATAACCTATTCCACTCCTTACTTAAACATTTGGTGGGGGGAGCTTCAGTTGCACAAAATTAGTTTTATTATACTTGGTTCATGGCACACTGACATCAACTAGTTTTAAAAAATAAATAAATAAAGCAATAACAACCTCCAAAACTACCAGGCAAAATGAAAGCTAAGATCTTGGCAATAATGTGTAGTTAACCATATTGTTCTCCCATCAAGCCGTCTCACTACTTCTGCCTACCCAATGCAGTAAGATCCCAAAAGCTGGGTTCATTTTTTTCTACACTTTTCCTTTTTATAGACTTTTATTGTATCAGTATACATTACTTAAAATATTTTTAAAATTGTATGTGTTTCTACATTTATGAAAAGGATGTCATACCATATGTAGAAATCTGTGACTTACATTGCTGAAATTTAGTCAAATTGTTGTGTTGCTCTCGTTCATTTATTTTGACTTCGTATATAATTTTGTTTAGTAATTATCCAAGTTTTTTCACTGCTTTCCTATAATAGGTATTTGTGTTTTTTCCATGTTTTTACATCTCTCTCTTTTTTTTTTTTTTTTTTTGCTAAATTTTCACTACATATATTTCACATCCTTTTTCTTTTAAATGTCTTACTCCTATGCTAACTTCCTGGATCTCTCTTCCAAGATGCTTATCTTTCCCCTATGTTTTCCATCTCTTTTGACTCTGTGTTTGCTTTGTGTTGTGAAGGTTTATTTTACTTTATCTTGAACTTGACAATCATTGCATTTTTTAATCTGAAAATTTCTCTTTACTTTTAGTGTGTGTGATCTAAACATATCTACTTGATCAGTCTCCTTACTTTTTTTGTTGAAGTTATCATCTGACCTTCAATGGACTCTACTTCAGTTGGATCTACCAGCTGCTTTCGCTTACTCAGACCCTTACCTGACTGGGTTGTCATTTTCCTTTGCCTCATTATTGTTTTCAATTCCCTAATTACCAGTATAAGTCAGGTCCTTTACATTTCTCAAGCATTGGAATGACATCAAGTAGTAGGAAGCATAAAACTTTTGGTCTCTGTGCATTGATGAGGAGCTAACTGGCAAAACATTTCCTCTCCGCTATAATATGGAAACGAGGATCCCTAGCTCTAAGCTTCTCCTAGAGCAAGGATTTGCCTTCTCCCAAGTGGAAAAAAAAAGGGGGGGGGGCAATTCAGGTCATCTGTGTAATTCCCTGGGGTTCTACTGCAATCAGGGTTATCACAGAGTCACACCCAGGTTGAGACAACTAATGTGTTGATAAGATGAGGTCTTTCCCTAAGGGGACCAGGGCCTCCGAGGTAGCCATAAAATCCCAGGGAGGCAAGCACTGATCACTTGCTGGCAAGGCACCAGGGAAAAAGATCAGTGATCCTAAGGTCATGGAAAACCTTAGAACTTAGTTTGGAGGGTTAAATAACACTAGATTTTCATGACCCAAAAGGAAAATATTACTGCCTTCCTCTCATGCCAACTGACAGAACATGTCACTTTCATCTCCAAGCCATTCCAGATCTGATCTACTAAGAATTCAAGCTCTTTTTATATTTTATCTCTGTCTTATAATGCAAACTCCTTAAAGCCAAGAGTTTTATCTTCGAATATGTTATATACAAGAGTGATCAGAGCTAGAGCTAATTAGTGTTTTTATAGAGTCATTATTATTATCATTTTAAGTGTAGGCATATATCAACCTGACAACTCAAATTTATAGGATAGATAAACGAAGAACATTTACTCATTTTACAAAAGAGGACTGCCCAGGGCTTATTAAATCTCACATTCTTTAACATTTTATCAATGTAGCATAGGACTTTTCAGGAACACACATAATTTTATAAAGCAGAAAATGCCATCTAAAACAGATTAAAAAATAAATAAAAGTTTCTATGCTGAGTTTCCTTTTCAAGAATATCTTCAAACAGAATGTATCAATGCTGCCTCTTGAGCAGTCTCCCCCCTGTTCATAATTCAATGGATTGAGAAATTTCTCCCATCAGCCCCAGCACTCTGGGCCTATAGCCTGGCCTCATATTCCAATTTGCATCCTCTCTTTGCTATAGGTAATTAAAATTAAAACAAAACATGCTCTTTAGTGCTAATAATCTTACAGATATAAGTTAGAAATTGAGAGACAATTTATAAGAATTCAGCTGACTCAAACAATGTATTATTCTTTCAGCAAAATCGTTTCTCTTTTTATTTGATCTTTATCTTGAGGTTTGTTAGTCTCCCTTTTAGACCCACTGTCATAAGAGATCCTGGGTTCTCTTAGACTAGATGGAGGTATCTCACCTGAGTTTTGCTGTTGTTGTTGTTGTTTGTTTGTGTTTTGTTTGTTTTCTTGTGAGTTTTTTTTTTTCCTTTTGTTATTTATTCACAGTAGTCACCTAAAATCACTTGATCAAATTTTGGATAACTTCTATTTCAACAACCACAATTATATTGTGTTAATAACAAAAATAACACACCTCTAATTATAAGTGTGAGATACTACTGGTTCTAGGATGTATTTTCATTTCAAAGATGTTAAAATGTGAAAGCATGTGTTATACACAAGCAGTGAAATATGGAAGCAAGCATTTTCTGGCTTGCGATGCAGAAACTTTAAGATTCTTTTTATGTTTGTAGGGCACCAAGCCTTAGATCAGATTGACCCCTAACTTTCATTACCAACCTTTCCTAATTTCTAAATCAACCTTATCAGGACTCGGAATACATAATGATTACTGCCCCATGAGTTGTGGGTCCTAGTAAATCTGGCTGCTTTAAGCATGGCTAATCCTGGGACTCTATGTTCTTAGAAGTCACTGTTTTCTCTGACTGATCTTACTGCTGGCTTTTTGGGAACTTAATCTCTGTCTGTTTTCTCATTCGGCATACCTGCCTCTTACTGGACCTCGAGACTATGCAAAGCCGAGCTGGCATCTTAGTTCATTCGAGCTGCTCTAACCTCAGAGTAGGTGGCCTATAAACAACAGAACTTAATTTCTCACAGTTCTGGAGCCTGGAAGTCTTGGATCAAGGTGCCCGCGTGGTTGGGTTCTTGTGAGGGCCCTCTTCTCAGCTGTAGACATGGATTTACCTTTGTACCCTCCATGGCAGAGAGCAGAGAGAGGAAGCCACCTCTCTCCTGACTCTTATAAGCCCATGGATCCCTTTCATGAGGGCTCCACCCTCATGACCTCAGCTAAGGCTAATTACCTCCTGAAGGCCCCACCTCTTAAGATAATCATGTGGGTGGGGGGCAGGGTTTCAATGTATAAATTTGTGGGGCCCACATATGTAGTCTGTAACAACTGCCTTGATTGGATACAGAATTCTGAGTGGCTCTTTCTAGTTCTTTCAGCGTAGAGGTTAGGAAGGATCCTATACTCTACCTGCGCTGCTCATTTGTTGCCCAGGTGCCTCTATTTCTTATTTCCTCATCCACCTTCTCAGAGATCAGTACCTCTCAGAACCAAACCTGGGGTTGGTCTGCGTCTTCAGCCCCTCGGTATTTCTGCTGGATTCCATGTCAGGAGTTCACTCTTCTCTAGCACTTGAAACCCGCAACGTGCCCAGCAGTGCTAGACTATGTATTTCTAGATTTCAAACAACCTGCATTTGGGAGAGCTGGGGCAGGATGGCCAGCACCGCCAGAATAATGCCTGTCCCACCACCGTCAACATGAGGTTTGGCACTAGTGACCAAGACTTCACTTTCCTAGGATAAATAAAAAGCCCATCTCTCCTGCACACATTCAGACTCCCAGGTCAAGCCTTCTCTAATTAATGGTGTATTGTTTTATGTGGAGCATGGATTCAAAACTCAGCTGCCAACATGGAATTCCCTTTCATTGGCTTGGACTGACATGGTGTATAAACTTCACTGTTGTCACCTCACTGGGCTCGCAGTAGTCCCTTCTCTCTATCTTCTGCCCTGGCCCCCTGAACTGCCGCCATCCCGGCCCATGGTTCACTGGGGCTATGTGAGAACAGGGAGAAAATGGAGAAGAAAAATAGCTACCGAATCGATCTCTCCTTTGTTCTTTACCCAGTCTCAGTAAATAGGAAACACGATGAACGTGGTGTTTTTATTTTTTATTTTTTTCTTATAATATTTTATTGAGGAAAGGTTAACATTAAAAGGAAATTTTCTGACTGTATGAATGTTGCAGAGTTATTTTCGGACCTCTGGTCCTTCACCCATGTCAATACGTAGTAGTGGTGTATAGGAAGACACAGTGGCAGGGAGATACATACAGTTATTAGGGACAAACTAAGAATGAATATCAAACACAGTCTTAAAGATTAGCAATCAAATACCAAGATGATGCAGTAGGTAAATGCTATGCTTACCTTCTCTCACAACTACAACAAAATCACAACTAAACTATGAAACAACCATCACTGAAAATTACCTAAAATCTTGCTGAACCGAAGCCCTACAACTAGGGACCTACCTCAAGACCAGTAGGAGGGGGCAGAGACTCTGAACCAGCTGGTCCCACACCCTTGTGTGACCATTAATGATCAGGAGGGATATTTTGGCTGTGGAGGTTCCCCCACCCCCAGAGGAGTGAGAGGTCTCAGCCCCACCCCAGCCCAAGGTTCCAGTGCTGGGGAGAGAAATCCTCATAATTTCTGGTTATGAAAACCAGCGGAGATTGTGACTGAGACTGAGCATGGCTGCACTGCCAGGTGCTCCTCTTAAAGGGACCGCACGCAGACTTACCCACTGACAGAATTACTTGCTCTGAGCTCCAGCACTGGGGCAGCAACTGGAAAGGTGACAGGGACATATAGTGGGGAACTGAGTTGTCTGGCTTAGAACTGGGTCTGGAGAGGCAGCTTTTTCATGGATGGAGGAACTGGTGGAGGCCATTGTTCCTTTGCTGAGTCCTCTCCCTTCCCCATGTGTGGACACAGGTGGCCACCATATCTAAGTCTCTGCCAATTGTTCACCACGCCCTGGCGACTCAAGACCTGGCCCCACCCAATTTTCAGTCACACCCAAGCTGCTTCCAGTGGCTTTTTCATACAAATTTTCTGCCTTGGCTCATGCTGCAGACTTTCCTAGGGTCTCTCAAAGGTTCACAGAACCCAGACAAGCAGCATCCAGCTTGAGCATGTCCTGTACCTCTGGCTGAGCAGCTCTAAGCCTGGCACTAGCAACAGCTGGCCTTGGTTTGAGACTTGGCCTTTCAAGGAGCATCCAAGCATGGCACGGCTGCCTTTCAGATTGCTTTGTGGCTCCTGCTGGGTGGCTCCAGGCATGGGCTGTGGCTGAACTTGACCTACAGCAGATCCCTTTTAAGGTGGTCCTGGGGCTGGCACCCCTAGGGGCCAGCTTCAAAATGAGCTACAACATCACCCAGCTGCCTCCAAGTATGACGCACCCAGCAGGTGGATTGGCCAGGCACCAGGGCCCTGCTGAGGCAGATCGTGCTCCACAGGATCAGCCCCTGCACAACAACTCTCCCCCTGTAGTCAAGGCCAGTCCTCACAACCAGTGAGCCCAGGGTCAGTCCCTCCCACTGATGTGCAATTATCAACCAAGGCTCAAACTACAAGAGGAGGGCACACACAACCCACACAAGGGACATACTTGCAGTTCGTGGCCCAGGAAGACTGAGCCCCACAGCACACGTACTACATAAGGCAACTCTACTAAGACCGGAAGACATAGCAGCTGTGGGGACAGAGCCAGGAGTGCAGTTTCCAGGCTCTTGGCCTCACGTGGAAAGGTGCTGGCTCAGGTAGTAAATGGTCATCAATTGTGATTGGATGGCCATCAGCTGTTTCTAGTTGGCCGTCAGTTGTAACCAGTGAGCCATTGGTCACTAATATAACTGCTGTGGCTACGCTAGCAGAAAATGGGGGCTAGGAAGAAGATGGTGGTTGAGCCTGCAAATGGTGCAGTGAGGGTTGCGAACAGTGTGGCTCCTGCTTCTTGTGTCTCCAACCCATTCGCCAGCGAGAGTATAGTGGTATGACTCCCCTATCTGTGACTCCGTGGGTGTTCCTTTTTGGCCTCACCATGTCCTGTGTTCTTATGTGGGGAGCGGGAGCTGAGATCCCGCAGGCCACCCTGCATGACAGCAGCCCTACCTAATACATAGAAACAAACACAGGGAGGCAGCCAAAGAGGGGAGACAAAGAAACATATCCCAAATGAAAGAACAGAACAAAGCTCCAGAAAAGGAACTAAGCAAAATGGAGACAAGCAATCTACCAGATGCAGAGTTCCAAACACTGCTTATAAGGATGCTCACCGATCTCAGGGAGAACTTTAACAAAGAGATAGGAAATATAAAAATAGAGATAGAAAACATGAAAAAGAACCAATCAGAAATAAAGAATACAAAAACAGAAATGAAGAATATATTACAGAGAGTCAACAGTAAATTAGATGAAGCAGAGAATTGAACCAGCAATGTAGAAGATAGGTGTGGGGACAGAGTCCCAGAGAACAGTTTCCAGGCTCTCAGCCTCACATGGAAAGGTGCTGGCTGGGGTAGCAGTTGGCCATCAGCTGTTACCAGTTAGCCATTAGCCACTGATATAACTGCCGTGGCTAAACTAGCAGGCGGCGGATGGTGGCTGAGCTAGCAAGCGCGGATTGCAGTTAGCACAGCGCATGGCAGTTAGCACGGCGGATTGCAGTTAGGAAGTGAGATTGGTTGGCAGAGTAGACAGCGGTTTGCGGATCGAGTGGCTCCTGCTTCCTGTGTCTCCAACCCAGCCGCCAGCGAGAATATAGTGGTATGACTCCCCTATCTATGGCTCTGTGGGTGTTCCTTTTTGGCCTCACCATATCCTGAATTCTTATGTGGGGAGCAGGAGCTGATACCCCGCATGATGTCCCGCATGACACCCAGCATGACACATGGCACAGCGAGCAGGATATGGTGCCGGCCAAAACTCTCCGAAGGACGGTGGAGCAGTTTGTGTGTATGAACACTCAGTCTCAGGAAGACCAGGAGGAGCAGCTGCCGGAGAGCTCGACCCCTGTGGAGGGGTGGGAGGACACGGACGGTTCCCCAACCAGCATAAGTCCGAGAAAGCGAAGATCATTGAAGCCCTGTGGGCTGGGAAGTGCTTGCTGAGGCAGCCCGGATGCAGAACTTGTAGTCCCATGAGGAAACAGTTGCTGAGTCCTCCGTGGGAGATGAGGGTGAGGTCAAGGTCGTCCCTCACCCCAAGGGCAGCCCTGGTGAATGACTATGGACTATAGGGAATTGCTTTCTATCCCTAATTTAATAGATCGCTTGACTGTTTGGTTGGGAACGTACCACCATGTAGTGGAACTAGCGGATGTTTGCTTTTGTCTCGACTGACCACCGTCGAGAATATGTGAGATCCCTGGTTGTGCCCAGAAAGACTGGCGGTACCCTGAGAAACCCTGGCTGTGCCCAGGAAGTCTGGCTGTGCCCAGAAAGGGTAGCAGTGCCCTGAGAACCCTGGATGTGTCCAGGAAGTCTGGCTGTGCCCAGAGAGAGTGGCAATGCCCTGAGAGGCCCTGGCTGTGCCCGGGGAGACTGATGGTACCCTAAGAAGACCAGGAAGTCTGGCTGTGCCCAGAAGGACTGGTGGTACCTTGAGAAACCCTGGCTGTGCACAGAGAGCCTGGCTGTGTCCAGGATATTGCATTCACCTTTAGGCTCCTCGCACAGGGTTCCTCGTGGAAAACGCTTGTCGCATAGATTGTGAGGTGAGACCCTGTAGGGGTAGAGAGTGGGGACAAAGCCAGGAGTGCAGTTTCCAGGCTCTCGGCCTCACGTGGAAAGGTGCTGACTCAGGTAGTAAATGGCCATCAACTGTGATTGGATGGCCATCAGCTGTGGCTAGTTGGCCATCAGCTGTAACCAGTGAGCCATTGGCCACTAATATAACTGCCGTGACTACGCTAACAGCAAATGAGGGATAGCAAGAAGATGGTGGCTGAGCTAGCAAGAGCGGATTGCAGTTAGCAAGTGAGATTGGTTGGCAGAAAGAAGTGGACGGCAGGTTGCAGATAGTGTGGATCCTGCTTCCTGCGTCTCCAACCCAGCCGCCAGCAAGAATATAGTGGTATGACTCCCCTATCTATGTCTCCATGGGTGTTCCTTTTTGGCCTCACCATATCCTGCGTTCTTATGTGGGGAGCAGGAGCTGAGACCCCGCATGACACCCTGAATGACAATAGGGTAGCAGAAAACACCAAATCACAACAGCAAAGAGAAAAAAAGAATCCAAAAAATTGAGAGTTTATGGGGCCTCTGGGACAACATCAAGTGTGCCAACATTAGCATTATAGGGGTACCAGAAGGAGAAGAGGGAGAGCAAGGAATTAAAAACCTATCTGAAGAAATGACAGAAAAGTTCTCTAACCTTGTGAAGGAAATAGATATACAAGCCCAGGAAGTGCAGAGTCCTAAACAAGATAAACCCAAAGAGGTCCACACCAAGACACATCATAATTAAAATGCCAAAGGTTAAAGACAAAGAGAGAATCTTAAAAGCAGCAAGAGAAAAGCAGTTAGTCACCTATAAGGGAGACTGGCAGCTGATTTCTCAATAGAAACTTTGCAGGGCAGAAGGGATTGGTGGGAAATATTCAAAGTGATGAAAAGTAAGGACCTACAACCAAGATTATTCCACTCAGCAAGGCTGTCATTTATAATTGAAGGACAGATAAAGAGTTTCCTAGGCTAGAAGAAGCTGAAGGAGTTCATCATCCCAAACCAGTATTACAAGGAATGTTAGAGGGACTTCTTTAAGATGGGAAGGTGGTTAGGAATGTATGAAAGGGGCAGGGATTAAGAAGTACAGATTGGTTGTTACACAGTAGTCATGGGGATGTAGGGTACAGCATAAGGAATATAGTTAATAATATTGTAATAACTAGGTGTGGTGCCAGATAGGTACTAGGTCTATCAGGGCGATAGATGGGAATGGGGTTAGGGGCAGGGTGAAAAAGGTGAAGGTATTAAGAGATACAAATTTGTAGTTACAAAATAGTCAAGGGGATGTAAAGTAGGGAATACAATCAATAATATGCTAACAAATATGGTGGTACTAGTTAGGGGGATCACTCCCTAAATTATATAAATGTCTAACCACTATGCCATACACTTGAAAGTAGCATAAAATAATATTGAATGTCAACTCTAATTGAAAAATTCAAAAAGGGGTGGGGGGAGATCAATCATATTGTGATAGCGTGGTGCAGTGTCAGATGGTTGCTGGACTTATCATGGTGATCACTTGTTTAGCATAGGAAATAAAATCAATAATGTGGTAATAACATTGTATAGAGCTAGGTTGGTACTGTTGAATAACTATGATGCAAACCTGAAACTAATATAATATTGTACGTTAGCTGTATTTTAGTAAAAAGCCTCAAAAAAAATAAATAAAAGATTAGCAATCATCATGGACGTAGAGGCGAGCTTCTTAGGAATGTTCAGCAAAGTAGTTTTACCCCATGAGATTGCATGATGTTTTATCTAAGTGACGTCTGTTGCTCTCTTTAGAATTCATAAAATGTAGCAGGAATACGTGACTTGGCAGACCTGGGCTGAAAGAAGGAATTGTCACGTACTGGCTGTGAGACCTTAGACAAGCCTTCTAATCTCTCTGCGGCTCAGTGTTCCCCTGTAAACTAGGGACCGGTATCTGCCCTGTGTATATCATTTTAGTGTGACGGACGATGCAAACAAAAATGATGTAATAAATGTGAAAGAACACGTGTGTGAATTTTGAAATGCTGGGTATCTGACAGTGAATAGGAATAATCCCTCTAACAGTCACTGTCTTGTCACATGATGTCTGTTCTCCACCCCCTTGCCTTTCTCTCCTGGCCCCAGTAGTCTGAGCACCTCTGGCTGCTTTGGGATTTGTGGGCCTTGCATCTGGGTGGAGGTTATGGATACATGCTGGATTCACAGACTAACAGCTGCCCCAAGGAGCGAATTTAAGTTAGACATAGATGTAAAAAATGGTGGCAGTGATTGACTGTAGAATGCAAACTTGAGGTCTCTGCATGCAAATTCAAGAATGGGATTACATGCGGTGCCCTTGACCCACTGACTGTCTCCCGCCACTCTGAACTGTGAAATGCCCTTCAGTCATGTGCTCATCTATAACCTGAACAACAAAGCACCCTGTGCAACCACAAAACGTTCTCACATCTAAGATACAGGCCCCGTTGCACATTCTTATTCATTGGTATCTACGTTTTCCCATAAGATCTATTTATTTGTCTGTAGGAAACGTCCACTTTTCAGACTGTTTCATTGAGTGATCTATAAGCAGTGGTCAATCCTATTTGTGTTACATTTATAGGACCCCTTGAATTTCCTAAACTAAAGAGGAGAATCTGCTGTTTAGCTAAGAAATCTGTTCAACTTAATGCAGATTTTATACTTCCTTTTAAATCCCAGACTGAGCTCTTCTTTTTCAGTTTTTCAGAGAAAAACCAAAGCATGTACTTCTAAGAAACCCGTGAATGCAGCACGTGTCTCCATCATTAAGGCAAACAGCATCTTTCTTACATAATGGGAATATGAGGCATCAACTCTAAATCTGATCTGGTCCTAATTCAATTAAATCATTACATTCTTGTCCTTCACTGATTTTCTTGCCTACAGAAAACCATGCAATGAATGTGTTAAATGGCCATTTTTAAATAGTATGTGCATTCAAAGAGGGGGAAAAAAAAGCCCACAATTTAATGCTAAAAAGGGGAATAAATTGCTGATCTTTTTTTTTTCTTTCTTTCTTTTTTTTAACAAATGGCTGGGAGGGTTATAATGTATTAGATTTTTTTTCCAGGGGTAATCTTAGATGTGGAGTGAATGAAGTGAAGTCTGTTATCAGTCCATAACATCTGCCGCAGTGTCAAGTGATGAAATGGGTGACTCCAGAGCCCAAGACAGCTGGGACGGCTTTCTTAATGCAGGAGGGTATTGTGCAAACAAACAGACACTGATACGGTCTATGGTTGTCACAATTATTCAGGCTGGTGATACATCTTCCCGTATTAGCTGCTTGAGCAGTCCTATTTCTTTTAAAGTAAACTACTGTATAACAATCACCATCCTGGCCTGTGAGTCAGTGGGTACAAATAGAATAAATACTCTGGATATAAAAAATAAATATAAATTAAAATTTATCACCAGAGCAATAAACTGAAAAACAGATGCAAGATGTAACAAAACAAAGCAAAATGTAGAGTGAAGGTGGGACAGAAGAAAAGCAAACCAAAATCTAAAACGTTACCTAAAACAAACAAACAAACAAACAAACAAATGAATGAATAATTTTCTTGAATCTTTACAGTGTTACGGGTTCCTGTGTAGTTTAAGTAAAAGGTGTTAAAAACACTGGGGCAGCTGATTTTATTTCATGTTTCTGCCAAGGTCTGTGATCAGCATCACGGGACCAGTTATTAAAAATGACGGGGCCTAAGTTTTAAGCATGGGGGAAGGTTTTATACAATGGAGAAAAGTAATCATTCAGCAATTTATTATTTACATAAATCTATATTTAAAGGAGTTACCGAATTTCATTACAAATGAAAGCTTGATTTCCTCCAGACAAGCTTTCTGGTGGATACAGAACTATTTTGATCCTAATTGGAAATGTTATAGCCTGCACATGACTTTCAGTTCAAATATTATACAATAAATCCTCAAATACATAACCTGGCTTTTGGATCAACAATCTAGGACCTGGTGCAAGAATTATAACCTTTAAATTCTCTGTGCTCTGGGCACTAAGAATCACTGACAGCAAGACTGTTCATGAGACCTCAAAGCTCATGTAGTCTCATGTAATAATCGTGCAGATGGGAAAAGTAATATGAAAGAGGTGAAGATTTTCCTAGTAGGTAGTTTGGGCTTGTGTTTATTCTATCACATTAAGCCACCTCTTTCTCCATTACCAATATACTTACCTACAGCAGAATTAAAAGTAAGCCATTGTCCGTTTCTGTTAACAAGACAGACACCTGAAAATCAAATAAAAGTGGAAAATTAAATCCAAGTTACTAAAGTTTGATTGAGATAGTGTATCTTAAAAATCAGGATGAAAAAAAACAAAAATCCATTCAAATATTTTTATTTTAAATTTTACCAGGTGCACACTGGTACGGATTTTGTAACATGCATTTCAAGTATGCGTTCATTCATGATTAAGTCAAGTGCAAGTGCCATGAAGGCCCCAAAATGCCTAAATTGGTATTCTGTAAGGAATGGATCCTACCTTATTCATCACTGTATCTGTCGTAATATCTCACAGTGCTTCAATGCTTGGCAAATTGTAGTTATTCATCAAATGCTGATTCAACTTTTTTTTTTTTTTTTGGTTTTGAAGAAGCAAAAATAAACTCAATTATCTTAGAAATCAGGTACAACTGTTATGAGAATGCTTCCTCTCTGACAATGGGACATTGTCGCTCATTCATTCATTCAACAAACACTTGTTGAGCAGCTCCTGAATTTACCTTTTAAAGGTAAAATAGTGGAACAGTGAATGAGACAGAACAACTCCTGCCCTTAGGAAGCTTACAGTCTCTTAGAAAGGACTGACATTGAGCCAGTAATCCTAAGTGTAACAAAGGAGACATTCAGGGAACCCTACCTACCGTGTTTCCCAGAAAATAAGATCTAGCCGGACAATTAGCTCTAAATGCGTCTTTTGGAGAAAAAATTAATATAAGACCCAGTATTTGTATTATATTATATTATACCCAGTCTTATAGTAAAATAGACCAGTCTTATATTAATTTTTGCTCCAAAAAACGCATTAGAGCTGATTGTCTGGCTAGGTCTTATTTTTGGGGAAACACGGTACATGTAAAAGGAAGCTCAGCTAGTAGTGTCAGAGAAGGTACTATGGACCCACTGTTTCCCTGAGGAACTGGCTTTTCACGTTAAAGTCACAGAAGAAGTAGGAGCTCCACATGCAACAGGGGAGGGAGCAAACACAGAATTCTAGACAGAGAGAAAGGCATAAGCAAGAAAAAGCATGGTGAGCTCCCAAACCCCAGGAAAGCAGGGGTAAGTGAGGGACAGAGAAAAAGGAGGTGGCAAGGTGCTTGGAGAGAGGAGTGCTTACGTAAGATCGAGTTGAAAACATAGACCTGGCCATACTGTACAGGAACTTAGGAGCAGGAACGATATTCAAACTATTTAGCAGTCACTAAATCATAGGCACTAATCATTCAGAAGTGACTCCCGGCCCTGAACTCTAATATTAACCCAAAGACAATCAGTTAGCAGTAGTTACATATGTGAGTGTGGAGTACAGGACAAAAATCTGGGTCCCTAAGTGATGGCCTGGAGCTCAGCAGCTCGATGGGCCTGGAACCATCACCTCAGGAGTGTTACGTTTGTGAAAACAGACACTTAACACTGTTTAAATCACTATCCCTGCGTGTCTTTCACAATGGCGGCTTAGCTTTGTCCAGACTAAGATAGTCGGCTATATAGGTTGTTCAGAGCAGAGATGGGATTATAGCTTCTAGAGAATGACCACCTGTCCACACACATTTTGACGGTGAATAATACTAGTATATGCCTCTCTCAAGAGGTGAAGTCTGACACACGGCACCCCAAAGAACCATTACTCAGAAAGTTTATAAAGCTGCAGTGAGGGGAGAGTTGATACAAAATAAGAGCTTGCTTGTTTATTTGTTCATGTATTTTTAGCAGTCAAAAAAATTATTTGACCTAAACCAAGCATATACGAGGTAGAGGTTTTAGAACCCTAGGACTGCCTTCTGACCATAGTCAATTAATCCTCCCAAATTGCCACCCCCTCTTCTGTTTAAAGTAAAAAGATATTTCATATGGCTTACAAGTAGGGCTGATATTCAGCAAGTGTGTGTTGTTTGTTTAATATTTGTATCTGTTGAGATTGTTTCAAAGAGATTTTGCACAAATGGCACCTTTATAAAACTGCCCATCCATGCTAGCACTCTCTATTCCCCTTACCTGTCTCTCTTTTATTTCTTCCCCCAGCGCTTTTCTTTATATAGCATACTATGAAATTTACTCATTTACTGTCCTGCCTGTTTACTGCCTGTATTTCCCCACTGGAATAAAAGCTACACAAAGGAAGGGATCTTCCACTGTTTTAGTTCCTTGGTGTATTCCGAACATCCGGAAGGTAACTGGCATTAATAGGTGCTGTGGATAATTATTAAATTGAGCTTAAGTGACGTGGCTTGTTTTGCTCCTTAATTCAGTGGTGCATTGCTACTACCCACCTGGTCAATCTTACTTACTGCACAGTGGTGATTCGAGCTGGTGGAAGAGGCATGCCCATCCTAAGGCTTGGACTAGAAATGGCACGTTATGGTTTGCACTCATATTCCACTGGCAAGCACTCCATCACACACCTACACTTAACTGCATGTGAGGATAGAAAATATAATCTAGGAGAAAAAACACCTCTAAAACAAAAGGAGAGTATATTTTGGTGGACAACTGACAGTTTCTCCTACTTTGACCCTAAGCCTTTGCTGAATACTCACTGAAGCAAAGGTCTTCATTGAAATGGATTGATGCTGTTACCCAAGCAAGAGGTTTTCCTGAGGGAAAAAAAAAAAAAAATCAAATATGTATTGTATTCCTTTTGCCAATACTAGAATAAAACTGAAAGTATTATCTACAGATGCTTTCTAAGTAACATAGGAGCAAAATTACAGAAGTGTAGGATGATGGCTTCGTTAAAATATTGCAATAGTTAATTATGTGTCATATATTTAACTAAGCTTTAAATATCTAGAGCACATTTTATTTTATTTTTTTGCCAAGAGATCAATCAAATAGTAAATAAATAGACTTAATTGTAATTATTAGGGTTAACCTAAATTAATTTTAAAAATTAAAAATGATAACTGTTGAACAATATATCTAAAAGTTAACATTAAAAATTAAAAACCTAACTTGTTTCTCATTAATTCAGTAAACATTTTTTGGTAAATCTTCCTTAATTTTGTTTATAGAAATTAGTATCCTACATACATTTGATATCCTTGTAGTTTATAGCACTAACAGTCAAGTTATTACTTTTTATGCCCTGAACAACTAAGAGAGTCTCACTCTCTTGGAATGGGAGAGAAATTCACACTTAATGAGTGACAAATGTATACCAACAAATTATATGCTTGTTATTTTTCCAAATAATATTTGTAAGGTAAGTATCATTGTTAAAGTTTGTGTATATTTTAATAATATTTCCAGCATTACCCATCTTATAAATAGGACGTCCAGGATTTGAATCTAGTTGGTCCAAATCCAAAACCAAAGAAAACTGTTCTAAATAGTCACACAGTTAATAAATACATTAATTCATATTTTTAATTTAGACATTCATGTATAAATGTAAGTGTTTAGAGGGCAGAATCCTTATCTGTCTTGTTTGCAAAGTATTTTCAGTACTTTAAACATTGCCAACAGAATTAAGGATTCAATAAAACTTTGTTGGATGAACGAACGATGGTTAATGGCTGGAAATCTGTTATGTGCAAAACTCTGTGCTGGATCCTATTGGGGTAAAACCTTGAGGATATTATATGAGGTCCCCTAAGTCATAAAGCCTTAGACTCTAGTAGAGAAAAATAAATATTGTACAAATAATGCCCCAATAATATACAAGACAAAAATATCAATGCTTTAGTGCAAAAAAGAGAAGGAGATACCATCTATGTGAGAAATCCAGGACAGTCTTCTTTGAAGATGTAACAAATGAGCTAGACATTGCAGAATAGATTGCATATCAACAAGTCAAAGTTAGGAGTTGAGAGGAAGTTAATGACTGATGAACAACACAGCATATTCAAAGTTGTCGAGGTGGAAATACAAGAACATTATATTCAGAGATTAGTAAGTAGTCTTAAAAATTGTTGATCTTTTTGAAAAACAAAACAAAAACAAAAGAGGCATAAACCATTATATCTATATCATCTGTGTAAATGACTTACGTGGTTCCATTATATGGATGGCGATACACAAGGGACCACTGAATCTAGAGACAATCTTTATTCTTGAAACCCTTTCTGATGACAGTAGTATGCAGTGACAGAACTCTGTAATATAACATCTTTCTCAATTAATGATTTAAAAACAAAAAACAAAAAACCACAACATAGTCTGAAAGAGTGTTCCACAGATGTCCTGTAGCTGTAGTTGGGCACGAGGTCAGAAAACAAGATGTACAGGTTTTCGTTTGTTTTTTTAACTTTGTAACTAACTCAACCAAATAAATAAATTGGTTTTTCACCCTCTCAAGCACCAACTCATGAGTTTGCTGCCCAATTGTTTTTGAGCATATAGGTCACTGTAAGATGATAAGGAGAACAGAATTACTCCAACTCTTATTGAGTAGGATTATGTGAGAGGCCCAGTGCGAAGTGATGGTGATACAAAGATACGTTAAACAGCCTCTGGCCCTGAGACATCATTGTCTACATAGGACAGTCTTCCAAATAGATTGATAAGAATACCTTACTGAGCTTTTCATGTACAAGTAGAGATCTTTCATTCTAGAAAGATCTACCATGAACCGAAATTAAAAAAAATAATAATAATAATTTAGTAAGTTCTAGATCAGTTTTATTACATTTGTTTTGTATCAGAGCTCTCAGAAGAGGAAGATTTTGCAGAATTTGGAAAAATAATATTTTGTACATTAACAGCAAATGCTGCCAATTGGCGTTTCTTTCACTCCTTTCTTCCCTTTCTCCCTCCCTCCCTTCCTTCTGCTATAAATCCAGTATTTCCCTTATGGCAAGACTAATTAATATTTTTGAAAAACAGCTTCTCAGAACCTAAATATTCAGAAAATTTCTCTAGTATTTGTAATACTTTAATAATATAATACTTTCTAGACTAATATTTCATTTATTTAATTAGCTAATGACTTTATCATATTACATACAGCTCATTAAAAATATCTTCAGATGGACTTGATGAAAATGGAATTTGATACTCTAAGGAATTTCAACTAAGCTTAATTATTTTTAAAAGATAAATTTCTTTTTTGCATTGGTATTTGTATCACTGACTTTCTATAGCTGAACATATACTCACAGACTTGAGGAGATATGCTTCAGTTTGCTCTTCTGCAAACTGTCTTTGAGAATCATTATTGAGTGGTTAAATCAATTTTATAGGTGAGAACTGGTTTTTCAAATGAAAGACAACATAGTAGCATAAATTAGAATAGAGGTGAAAACTATCATGCTACATTGCCCAGAGAAAGTATATGCTTTGCTTCTGAAACATTTTTTTATGTGAATGTGGATGTCAAGTCAGGATATAATTCTTATTTTGGGAAACAGAATAGTTTGAAAAAAAATTCGCTTCATTTAGGCATAGATAATTGATGGTAGTTGGAAAGAAGACTTATTTTTCATCTAAATAGTTAGGATACCATGGGCCATAGAGGTCAATTGCTTGGTAAAGTTCTCTTCCTGAGTGTGCAATTGTAATGGAAGCCACCATGTAACTGATATTCTTTGAAATGGTTCAGACAGGTGATTTCTCCATTGATTTTTTTTTTTCATACATGACCAAGTTACCACTATCCTTCCAAAACTAGATATATATTTCTTGCTTGGAACTGGGCATAAATTTGTTTTTTCTTTACTCAAGGAAAAAAGAGGCCAAATTGTATTGGATCACAGTACAGTCTGTTTTGTCCCATCTGTTGCCTTGAAAGGTTTTATGGCTGACCTTCCAGCCTTTTATCATGGCCGGCTTTGTCAACATCAACAACTGATTATTCAGTACATTTAGATTTTGCTAGAATTTGCCTATCTCTGGGTAACCACCTGTTTCAAACACTGAGGTCAAAAATCTAAACACAGTCATACAGGTTCTCCCATTCATATCCTGTTCTCCTGGTTGGTTTTGACTGAAAAGGAAAACTGCTTTAACCATATTCTTGTTTGTTCTTAATTCATTTCAGGCTTGAAATGAATTATGTCTATTTCAAAAATTAGTTTGAGGCAGAAAAGAAATGAGATTTCTTCCCTTTTTTTCTCAGTGTCACCAGTTGCCCTTATATTTCATTGCTAGACATAATTATTACATCATTTAGGTCTCAATACAATGGCCATGTTGCTAAATCATGATAGCAAGCCACTGATAAAGTCTTTTGATTAGTCACAGACAGCTTTTGTAGGTGTCAGCTTGTATTCACTGCCGGCATCTTTTAAGCAATTTGGTTCCTCAGTAACTTTGTGTAGTCCTTCAGTTAATTACTGCTCGTACATTCTGGGGATTGAGTTGAGTTAACGGATGTCAGTACCCTTTCAGGATGCTAAATAGATGATCCCACAAATCCTGAAGGTGCCTGAGGTGATGCTAGCAGAATTATCTATAGCTATTTTCTACTTGGCATAGAAAATCCAGATAGTCACATACCTTCTACCTTGTTCTGAGAGATCCCCAATTACTTTAGCCAAAAACTGTCTCCAGCAATTTAATATGGTTCCCAATGTAACTCTATTAGAGATTGATCCTTATGAGTTCAGCCATTTTTCCCAGTCATCACCCAATATAATAAAATTATTTCCAAAAAGATGAACAATTTATAAAGCATTGTCATCTCAAGAAGAATGTGTTTGCTCCTTATTTCCCAGAAGGAAGTAATGGTCTTGTGGAATAAGAACATAGTTTAAGAAAAAGAAAGTTTTTGGCTCCCATTCTAGATCTGTCATTTTCTAGCTATGGCTCAGGTAAAGTCACCTCACCCCTGTGTCGGTCAGGGAATAATAAACCCACTTGCCCCATCCACCTTCCTCACGGGGCAGTTGTACAGGTTACATAAGCTAGAATAGGTGCAGGAGGAGAAGCAGTATTGTGTGGTGACAAAGAGCACAGGCTCTGAAGCCAAAATGCCTGAGTTCAGATGCCACCAAGCCACTGACTGCTGACTGGGTGACCTTCCTGTGCTCAGTCATCTCATCAGTAAAATGGGAATAATAACAGTAACTATGCAGAGATGATTGTGAGGGATAAATGAATTAATAAGTGTGAGGCATTCAGAACAGTGCTTAGCACCTAGTAAGCATGATGAAAATCTGGCTGTTACTAAGCGAGTGTGCCACCATCCGCTGTGAAGATGAGACAATCCTCGTAAGTTTTTAGGGAGTAAATTTGAAGGGAACAGGGCTTAGGCAAGGAAAGAAGACATGGGTAAAGTTACATAGTGGGGAGCTCTGGGTCCCGAAAGCAACAAGAAAATAATTCAGGAAAGGGAAAGCAGATTTGGAGCATGATGGCAACCAGTTGGTAAGGTGTACACTTAACAATTTTGTTCAGAGTTGGCTTATGTTATAGTTTCTGCTCTCTCACATGCAATGAAAAATGCAGCAGGCTACAATGAAACAATATTTAGGGATTAAGAACATTTTAATATCTTACATGCATATTTATCTTCTCACATTAACAATCACACCAGGAATAACTCAATAAAAGAAGCCTGAAAATGATATGCATTTTGAGCCATAACCTACCAGAAATTATGCAAATAAATTGTAAGTTTCCTTCAAAATAAACATCCTCATTCTCTCATAATAACCAAATAAAAACTTATAATAACTTACTCAGTTATTCCAATAATGTTGCCATTGCTCGAAATAACTTTAGAACTTTTTCTTGAATGGCTTTCAGAGTCAATTTTGAGCTACATGAAGAAATCAGTCAATTAATTTAATAGCTACACTTATAATTTCATCTCATATTTTATTCATCAGTTGGTTTTTCTCTCTTGAAGATTTCTAGATTACAGTCAAGGCTACCAACCTAGTGCCTTTTACTCCTGTGATAACCTTGTCTTTTTTAATTTATTGGGGTGACAATTGTTAATAAAATTACATAGATTTCAGGTGTACAATTCTGTATGACATCATCTATAAATCCCATTGTGTGTTCACCACCCAGAGTATAACCTTGTCTTTTATTCCTAAAGAATTAATTTAATCCAATGATCAAACAACTTTTTTTGGACAGCTTTAGATAATAAATACTTTAGGTTTTGTGGGCCATCCTGTTTCTGTCATAACTATTCAAATCAGTTGTTGTAGCTTGAAAGAGTCAGAGACAATATGTAAATGAATGAATGTGGCATTGTTCCAATAAAACTTTATTTACAAAACAGGAGGTGGGCCCAATTTGGCCTACAGGCTGCGGTTAGACAACATCTGATATAACCTTTCAGGTAATGATGAGAATAACTGCTTTTTCCCCTTTTTACTAATAAGGAGTAAATGATGATGTAATGTAGTACTCACACACCACAGGCACTCAGAACAAGTCTTTCATCTTTTCACAGCTGCTATAACATACTGGAAACCACGTGAGCTTGGATCCAGAAAACTGTTCAAGTTCTGCCACCAATTAGCTGTGTAATTCTTTGGCTTCACATCTTTCATCTGTAAAATGGAACCAACTTTCATTACCTTATGGGGTTCTCATGAAACTTAAACATGACAAAGTATGCAAAATTTCTGCTACAGCAAAGTTTCATAAAAAAAAAAAAAAAAAAAAAAAAATTAGCTATTTCAGACTCTCTATGAGGATTTCTATCTCAAAAGGCTACCTGAGACCTTTATATCCCCAAAAGCAGCTGAATCACCCTCATTATTTCTCTTCAACAGTAACAGATTTTGGGATTCCCAATTGTTCTTTTCTAGAAATCATGTTCCATGAGAGAGAAATGAAGGTGCCTTGTTCCCAGGTCTCACAGAGCTTTAGAAGTAAAAACGACTGTCAAGATCAGCTTATCATTCTCACTTTACAGGTAAAGAAACCGAGACTCCTAGAGATTAAATGGCATGCCTGAAGGCACTCAGTGGCTCAGGGGACGGGTTCAGACCAGGTCTCCGTGCTCATGACACTCAGTCCAGAGTATTCATACTCTAACATGCAGTCACCCTGCTTCGGTGGTTTTCACACTGAGTGAGGCTTGAAGCAGGTTATGCTCTCTCTGGGCCATGTGCTTATACACATGCAAGTGAGCAAATGCAGACTCACGTGACCCATTTGTACTGCAAAGGAACTGACTATGGCCAAGTGCAAGAAGGCAGTTCAGTAAATGGGGAGGATTTCTCACAAACCCCTACTGTATCAAGTGAAACATTTAGAAGATAGGCTGGCTGCCATCCCTGGCTTGAGATAGGGCTTCAGTGCCATCACTGAATGTGTGCACTGGCATTCCATAGGATCACACCCCGTAGGGCTCATGACACTCTACACACTGTTCTTCCCTGCTGATATAACTTGGAAAATGTCACTGCATGAGCCTTGCGGCATATATGGCATTTTGAACACACTGAAGAATGGCATGACATTTGGAGCAGCTGAAAGCAGAGCCACACAGTGTCTACACTGCACGCATCCTAAATAACACTCTTCTTTTGTTTCCCCCTTCCCTTTCCTTTTTGCTCACAATCATCCTTGACTCTACTACTGGCCAAATTCTACATTTTGCCCCTTCAAAAGCTCAACTTTACTGAAACTTCAGAAACATGAAATCCTTATGGCCTTTACAGCATTTGAATACATTTTCTTTTTATTTTGCTTTGTTTTTTCAGTTACTTTTCATGTACACAGAAATCTGGGAACTGAGATGCTCTTCAAATAATCTCCCAAAGAAAGACCTTTTTGGTTGCTAAAAGGAGAATCTTTATCATTTTGCTTGAGGGTAAAAGTATATAGATATGTATGTATTAGTCACATATGACATTTTTGTCATTGCCTGTTTACCTTAAATGTTTATGATACATGCTGCACGTGCTAAGGGCCATCTCTGTTAATAAAGAGCTTTTAGAAGTATAATTTTTAAAAATGTTGATCCTGTGCATTTTATTATTGAAAAAAAACTCAATTTAAGGAAACAAAAAATTTAGCTTTCAGGTTAATTGAAATGGCTGATGTTAAAGTGCACTTTTTAAAGATACTTATTTTTACATGGATACATTATACATATCAATTCGCTTTTTCTGCCTTCTTTCACAGTGGTTTTTCCTTTGTATTAAAATATTCTGACAACCACATTTACAATAAAAGTCAAATGGGTAACCATGTCTATTTGTAAGGAGAGCAATGAACATATTTTTCCTTTCTCATTCATGCTTTCAAAAAGTCAACTGCATTCTAAATAGAAATGTTCATTGATATGTGATCGAGGAATCAACAAAAATGTAGACACCGTGTTAGCCATTTTATGTCAGTGCATATTTTTTCCATACGTAAAAATCCGCCAGACGATTTCGTGTTAGAAGGCACGCAGATGCTATTGAATGACTTGTGGCATGGCCAAGCTGCCACTCCATCAGTCTCTCATCCCAACACCACATTTTCCATTAGGATGTTTCCATCAGGATCAGGTTCCTCTTCAGGGAGAAGAGCTGCTCATCTTGTCTTCCTGTTCTTCATAAAGGCAGCCTGAGAAAGCCCATAATCAGCAGAGTCATCAGGAGCTGATTTAGTTCCTCCTAAATGTATTGGTAAAGGAAAGATCGGCGGGTCATTTTAGCCACTCAGTCGTGATGCTTTCCTGTTGCCACAGCCTCCCCCCATCTCTCTCTACTGATGTCCTTAACAGGCATAATATCTGGTACTAGTTCAACTTCATGGGGAAGTTTCCTGATTATACTCTTGCACTGTAGATCTAAATCAAGATTTTTAACTATGTGTAACAGAAAGAGCAGAGCATTTATTGAGATAAATCAAAACAAACAAAAATACATGAATTAAACCATCCAAATAATGAAACAGGAACATTTTGGGTTTCAATTATTTAAGTAATATTCTCAATAATTCATTTTAACTATGTAAAAAAGTTTTAAAGGACAGACAAAGTAAAAGAATACATAACTTTTAGGAATTTATTGTTATCAAAAAATATTCTTTTTCCCCATTGTACCTTGAGCTATAATCTTAAACCTGTATGCAGCCCAAAACTATGCAATAACAGCAATTTATTGTCAATATCCACATGCTAACACTTGTTGTGGTATGATAGTTTGAGACAAAGATATATAGTTCTATTACATGTAACTTTGGGTAGCATTTTTGTCTCATTAGTCTACATAATAAAACATTAAAGATTTTTATTTTGATGCAAGTAATTTCCTTTATGTCAAAATTGAATTTTATATGAAAATAATTTTATAATGAATCTTGATCTAATGTTGAAGGTAAATTTGTCATGCAAAATTTGGTAGCACTTTGGAATTCAACCGAAGTTCAGAGATTTTAAAACAGGACATTTGGGAAAATAAATCTTACTAATTCATGAAAGCCCAATTTAATATTGTAAAGGATAAGGACAGAAAGCAAAGGCAAGTCACTATTACAACTTAAAATTACATTTCTGTGAGCACTGTGTAAAGAATTGTGTTTTATCTGACTTGGTAATGAGACAAAAGTTTCCAAAAGAGCAGACTGTGAAAAATATTTGTGAACATGATAAAGAAATGAAAGAAAAAGAGAACAATCTGAAAGCCAATAGGTGCTAAAAAGGAAAAAAAAAAAAAGAACATTATAAAACACCTTTTCAAAGGTCTTCTAATGTACAATATTTAAATACAAACAGTAACTAGTGTTACACCAGCTGCTCTCAGGTTTGCAAAATATATCAAAGTGCAGCATATTGGAATGAGTCCTGAGTTTCCATTTACTTTATCTGTCCAGACACATCAATTCTTTTTACTCCAGGCTGATAAAGTGGAACTGCAGCAGACAAATGAGCTAGTGGGGCTGACATAATGTGTTTGTCACAAAGAAGCGCTGGATAAAAAAGCATGACTTTGATCCTCTAATAGGTTACTATTTTACAGTACCATGGATTTCATTCCAACTCGATGCCTTAAGTCGCCAGTCACTGTTTATTGGCCAAAGTTTATTCCCATTTCATCTCCGACTGTTAAAAGGTTAACTCCTGCAAATTCCATTCCTTAACCAAAAAAAGAAAAAAAAAAAGGACATTTATGTGTAGAGTTGATTAGTGATTTCTGTAATATGATAAAAACTACCCTGAGTTAGTGAGTAGAGGAAAGCTAGCAGGTTCATGACTTCTTTTCACAAACCCAAGGTGAAAGGTTGTAATTTTAAAGGATGCTGGATTGGTATTTGAATGATAATACATGCCAGATGATTGCCAGATAATTATTTTATATATTTTATAAATAAAACATATATCTATGTAAAATAATATGTAAAATATAAAATTATATATATAAATAATACTTGAGCATTTCAGATATAAAAAAGCTACTATTTCTTTCCATAAAGACTTGAATATTTCTGATAATAAAGGTTTTGGTTTGAGTTCTGAATGACATGAAACACTGGCCTATTTCATCACCGGACTCCACTAAGTAAATTAATTCAAAGTTTTTTTCTTTAGTGTATCAGACAAATAAAAACACCAAAGGTGGAATCTGTCACTGGTGAACAGACATGAGGAGGACAAAACAATGGGCTCCTAGAAACCAGTCCTCCGAGCAGATGAGTAAACATTGCCTTGAACACATATAATGGGGACAGAGATTCTTTCTCTGATACTTGGTACTGCAGCATCACAGATTGTTTTCTTTTAATTTTTTTCATAGTTTATAGATCATTAGCCCAACAAATGAAGAAGTGAAATGTAATGAATGAAAAGTAGTACTGTGAATCCAAATCAATAAATGAATTCCAGTCTGGCCATAAAGCACATGTGAATATAATGGGATACAAGGAGGAGAAAAATACTATCCGTGCCAGCAATGTTTAACAATTAAAATATATCTCTCCAATCACACGTTCAGCTGAAATGTACTAAAGTTATGATACTGTCATATTGCAAAGTTATAGTTATACTCGACACCGGGATAATTATTGCTTACTAAAATAATTAAAATAACATGCCCGCTCATGTTCTCTTAAACAATTGTTTTATGATATGTCTTTTGGATTGACTATTGAGGAATAGCGATATTTACAATACCCATCTACATCTCTTTTCACAATATCTTGAATTACAGCCACACTTTGGGCCATCAAAA
Source organism: Rhinolophus sinicus (assembly GCF_036562045.2). NCBI lineage: Eukaryota > Metazoa > Chordata > Mammalia > Chiroptera > Rhinolophidae > Rhinolophus > Rhinolophus sinicus. Next base: position 101,537,078 of record NC_133752.1, on the reverse strand, counting down.
AACTCTACACATACTGTGCAAATCCATCAGCAGTCTATTTCCTCAGTACTGGGCACACCCAGACTGTCAGGAAGGCAGAGGTGACTAGCAGTTAAAGAGAAGTTAGGTTTCCATGTAGACAAGCCCTGACTGCTCCAAGCCAAGAAAGTTTGGCTACGTAGAAAAGTTCACTACATTCCTATTTTTCTCCATATCAATTGGTAAGATTTGGTAAGCTGATAATTAAAGTGAAATCTGTGCACTTCACCAATGTAATAGAGCAAGATTCATTTTGATTTAATTTCAGAAGCAAGATTAGATAGATCTGAAAGTCAATGTTAAGACTGTGCCCTCCGATTTCTGAGGAACTTAAGGAAATGCAGAAGTGATTGTCTGTTGATGTCCGAGTTCTTTAAGGATACCTGAGCAAGGGATGTTACTATTTCCCACACATTTGGCCTGTTTACACACTGAAGCCAAGAACCAAGGTGGCTGTTAGCACGTAGCCAAATGCCCCAGTGCAAATTACACATGGCACCAAAGTTGGACATCAGTTGTAGTCAGGTACAAAACGTTTGTGGCTACTCTTAGCCTGGTAGCACATTGACCAAAAGTGTTCTGATTGCCCTTGGGGTAGAACAATGGAACATTGAAGCCAGTACATGCTGGAACAGATAGATAGATGACTCAGGCCAATGAGAAACCGAGCTGCCTACAGACTCATGCTGTAGGGTACTGTGCTAACGCCCAACTTACATCTGGTTCAAGGAGTTGGGCCTCGGAAATAGATTACTTTCAGTTTCCCATGCTGTTTCATCTCTGGTTCCTATCCGGTAACCAAAACATCCTGTTGGTAAAGGCTACGGTTGGTGGACAAAGCTTCCCCGGACTGGATTTGGGAGTACAGCTGATGCAAGATTGAAATTGCTGTTCTTAAAGTTTTAACCTAACTCCGTGATACTGGCTATCAACTAGCAATAAGAAAATACTATACTGCTGTGCTCATGGAACTTCTGTGATTCCAGTTGATATTATTTTAATTTTGTAAAATTTGGAGTTGAAATCAAGAGAGAATTTGCCAGGTCTCTTAACCTGGCTCACTGGTGTTTCCAGGGTACCCCTCTGGCATTACCTCTGTCACCCCAGTATTCTGCCAAGACAGAGTACTGGACACCAAATTGGTGAGGCTGTTAGAGTACCCACAACAGAAAGAACTTGAAAGCGGTAGAGAAATTCAGTCCTTTATGGTGACACTATTGCTGAGACTAGCAATAAGCCAAATAACACATTTCATATGTGAAGAGTCAAGAGGGCCTGTTTATTAATTTTACTGATTCTCTTTAATGTAGAAATACTAACATTAATAAAAAAACGTCATCTAAGACCAAGTAAGAAAGTACATGGGCATATAGAACAAGAAAACAAAATGTACATTTTTTTTCAATTTATCCATACATTCATTGAAAAATATAATAAGACTCAGATGAAATTAATAGCCCTCCAAGAGATAATAAAATATAAAAGCTACTTACCTATTATAACTTCAAATCCACGGACATGAGGGGTAAATAAATATGACTCTGAACTCATTTACTGTTTTAAAGTGAAGCCTGACATCTTGTGGCCTCCCAAAATGCTACATGTTTATGAGAAAAACATTTCTAATTTGACTGTTATGCTTGAGTCGCCAATTCTCCGCATATGATTAAAACATATTTCATAGAATCTGGTCACAGTAGTTAGCAATCGTAGGGTTAATGTGCTGCGCCTTTATTTAGGAGTCAGATTATATTGATACTTGTGATCGGAATTTATGTAGGCAATTCAAAATAAGATCCCTTTACCTAGCAGTATCCTCAAAGTCTGTGCCATGGGAATGCTTTGCAGATACAACTGTCACAGAGTGAAATACTCCACTGTATCAATTACTAAACTACGTGCTCAAGGGTTTCTCTCCATGGTGCCTGGTAACGTGAACAATTCCAATGAGTTTCACCCTTTTTACTCAGGTTCCTAAAGCAGAAGAGATGGTGCAATTCAGTTCTGTTGTTGCTAATTAGGCACCAATGATAAGAGTCTTGTAAACAAAGGGACGGGTGTTACCTAAAGGCCCAGGGAAGAGCCAAGACTGCAGCACTCTCATTCTTATCTAAATACTAGGTAGAAGCCCAGGTGTCTTCTTTATGCCCACGTGATGATGAACTAACTCTATAGCAAAGTGCGCTCTACATTCAGTCAAACCTTCTGCCTTGTTATTTCAGACTCATCACAACACATGGTAAACATCCATTCTATTTTCTTGAAGATAATGGTTTTTGCTACGACCAATATTATGTTCAGCCTTTTACATATTCTTTGTTTGGTATTATTCTTTTCCTGTGATTCTTTCGTCAGATTATATATCAAAAACATTTTACATTCAAAATCAGTAGACAAGGTTTAAAACATTTTTTTAAGAACAGACTACCACGAAATACGTGTATTTACCTTTGAAATCTGCTAATTATACATAAGATTTCAGAAATTATCACAAAATGTTTAGTTCTCGATGTGTTTGACTCCATTTAACAAAGGGCATGCTGTCCTAAAGCCCTAGGGAAGCGTTGTTTATAAAACAATTTGTGGCAGACAGTGACATCTTGTGGATGAAACGATCATAGATTTAACTAAAGTAATCCAAAAACACGTGTACAAGCAAATGTTACCATATAATTAGGTTAACAATGTTGATTTTTAAGTTGGGTATCTGGGATTTGGAATATCCTGTGTGATAGAAATAACACTGTATGTGGAGGTTATGTTCAAGCTCACAAAATTCTATCTAACTTTCAATGCGATTATGAAATGTGGTTTACTTTCATATTTCACTAAATTATAGAGTCTTAGAGCCAAATGGCATTTTACAGAACTGTTCCAACCCAACCGTGTTACAGGTGAGCAAACTGAGGCCCACAGAAATTAAGTGACTTCACAACAGTCAGGCTGCATAAGGATAATTTAAGGCTAGAGCTAAGGGCTCGGATTGTTCTGGTCACTCCTACTGCTTCATGGATAGTCCACCCTGCAGTATTTGCTCATTATATGGAGTCTAAATGCCACGGATAGAAACACTTTTTTTAGGAAATGAAATCAAAGTTCCAAAGTATAACGCTAAGGATATGGGTCCTTAACATCCTCTGCCATTGCATCCTGAGTGGAGACGTCAAAAACCTTTCACCACTTTTACTAAAGCTGAGGGGAAAAAAAAATAAAAAAATCTATTTGTCATTCACTTGTGGTGACTCCCATGGAAGGTGGCTCAAGGTGAGTGGAGCCTGGAGGAATTTAAAAGGGAAGACCGGCAGTTTCACGAATTTTGCCTGAGGAGGTGGTTAACTGACGCTTCATCTACTTAGAAACCATACTGATTATTTTTCTGCTTTGCCCATTTGTTCTACAATGACTCCTACTTCCCACCCCACCAATAAAAATAAAACAAAACAAAATTTCAAAGGAATGGATCCACTGATTATTGTTTACGTGCCATGAGGACACTCGGAAATGTTACAAACATGCCAAAGTTTCTTTGGCTAGCCCATTGAGAATCAGAAGAGACCCACACACTCTAACCAGTGCATGGGTGCCCAAAGGATTGTATCTTAATGTTAACAAATGTCTTCTTTCCCAAAATCTCCACTGTTTTCGACAACCTGTATATCTTGACTTGGACTCCATCAGTCTATCAGAATTACTTTCACCAAGATGCTCACTGTTCTTGCCCTCGTCAAATTCAGTGGTTGAATCCCTTTGCAGTCTCACCCTCTGTCATCTTAAAATAATGATGCCCTTTAAAGCATGGCTGTTAATTTCTCTCTAAAAGGTCTCCTAGAGTCATATGATTATTGGGCAACCCTCATATGGTGACTGAATGGTTGGGGAGGGGGGGGGAAGGGACGAACTCCAGATGTCATGGCCTTCTGTGTGACAATGCTGATGAATGCTACTCTTTCCAGAACGCTTCACTGGGTTAGCCAAGACTTTGTTGAATCTGCATCTTAGTTCAATTTCTCCCTTTTCACAGGTGTCAATCCCTGATAAATCTTTTGTGAATTCTTTTAATCCACAATTAAAGTTAAAGAAAAATCACAGAGGAAGCATTAAAACCGTATTAAAAGGTGGCCTGTAATGGTGCGCGTAGGAACCTAATCCTGTATACCTGGAACTACCGCACTCACCTGTGTAGGTTCTGACATCCCATGTGCTCTGATTCGATCTTATTCCCACGCAGAGGGAATTTTCAGAACTATGTCATTCAGGGGGACAGCTTCTAGACAATCTTAGGACTTGCGAGTAAGATCTTTACACTCAGTTTTAACAACTGAGCATCAGCTTTTCTTTCTGTACCAACATCCTAAACTTACATGACAAGGGCGATACTTAGGCCCCTGATTTGTTCCTATGTGACTAATTCCTGTCTTGGTACATCCTGATACCCCGTTCCTCTAGGATTGTTGCCCTGCATGTTTCATGCTGCCATGCCTTTGGACAGAATTACTGTAGCTGAACGGCCATGTGGCAGGTGTAGATCATAAACCCAGCTCAGGCGTCCCCACAGCTGACTCTGTGCCTCAGGTGACATTGTTTGTTTTAATTCCGATTCCCCATCGCCCTGCTGCATACCCTGAAGGTATCCCTCACTGACAGCCTGACTTCAATCCTTCCCTGAAATGCAGCTAAGGTTGCTTCCACATCCCCACATTGCCTTCTGGGTGCTTCCATTCTCAAACCCTGCTTCTTACCTCCAAATCTGGCATGAACTAACTCTCCCCTCACTTCTATTTTTCTCTTCCCACCATTGAAAGAATACGTCTTCCTCTTCTAGGAAACTCTTGTTGACCACACTACAATTTGCCCAACGAGACCTCTTTTAAAGAGTTTTTGTTTTGTTTTGCTTCGCTTTTTGTTTTGTTTTGTTTTCTTAAGGGACATTTACACGAGCAGCAGAGACCTCTACTGGTTATTCAGGTTAACTTCCTAAAACGCTCATTTGATGTAAAAAGCTGAGTTTCTCTCTCTACTTTCTTCTCTATCAGTTGGTAAATGGTGCTTAATGTCATTGATGCCATGTAAACGCTGGCCTAGGTTTATGTGTGTCTTACAGAAAAAAAGATTTTACTCTGAGGGCTGAACCACAGGAGAGAATATTCACAGTAAAGCAAAGGAAGTTAAAGAAAGAGCAGATCACAGATAAACTGCAGTTTCCAGATAATACGGACAAAGCCAAGATGACTGTCCCTGTGGATAATTCAGGAATGGGAGATGATGCCAGCCTGAGGCTCCAGCCAGTGGAAAGTGGATTTACCCCTTGACTATAATGAATGTTTTCCCTCTTTTTGATGCAGCATAATTTGAACTACCTGTACTGACAAAGTTTTTATCAATGAATGTGCTGATGCATGGCCAACGTTTATGCACAGTTAATAATCAATTTCATAAACAACATCGATTTCTGCCAGTAGACCTGCTTTGGTATTCTCGGTAGCTTTCTTACTTGACATGTATCTACTAGTATGAAAACAATGAAGGAAGGTTGAAAACTTACCTTGGATCCATGGATATCTCTGTCTTTTATGGGAACTGGGTGGGTGGCATTGTTAGGTCCTCTGTAGAAGGAAGAACCTCAGGAAGAGCTAAGAAACAGAGAGGTGTGGGGGGCAGGGAGGGATGGAGAGAGGGACGGAGGGAGAGAGAGAGACAGAGAAAGAGAGAGGAATTTTCAAAATTCATATAGTGAGTTTAAAGTTGGTTAGTGCCTCTTTTAAAATTTTTGATGGAAGAATTTGTGCTGTCTGCTGTCGGTGGTCTCTACAACATGACTGATCCGTGTAACACTCCATACTAAACACTGAGTGATCCTGGTCTGCTTTCTACTCTTAACAGTTCGTTTCTCACAAATTGCTTTTTAAAAGGCATCCTATGGGTCCTCATGGATGCCCGGGATTACAGACCAGCTGCTCCTGAATCTCAATGTACTACTGATGTTTGTTTCCAGCTAGCCTGTTTACATATAACTTTGAACATGCGGAGCCCTGTTTTGTTATGAGATGGCTAGTGACAAAATAATATTCTGAGCAGGAGCAACAGGAATTGAGCCACTACACCACTGCACATGGCCGATGTTTACTGTATGATGCAATGTGACTCATGATGACACGTGATAGGAAAAACCCTCATTTTGGGGGGCCCAGCACTACCAACACAGCGGTTGTTTGGCATTAGCATGATTCTAACGAGTGTTTTTATCAAGCGGCAGGTGACACATTGGGAGAATTCTGGGCCTGATGTCTATCCTAGCTCTACCTCTTATTTGCTGAGTGGTTTAGTTACTTCATTTTAGTGTCCTCACCTGTAGACTAGGAAACATGGATATTAAATAACACAAGGTCCATGGGGCATGGAAGTAAGAGGAGTACTTACTCACAGCCAATAAAATAACATTACAAAGAGTATACTCAAATTTCTTTATAAATCAATTATATTTAGTAAACAATGTGGAAGTACAAATGTTACTTTTAATTTTGTCAAGATACTATATATTTACCTGAAAAACAGTTATGATTTCAAAGAAAAAAGAATTGGGTTGACTATCTTTCATTGTTGCCCAGGGCAAGAAGTCATGCTGTTTTGGTGATATAATTTAAGTTTTGAATCACATTGTCACGCAGGGCGGCCTGCAGGGTCTCTGGTCCCGCTCCCCACATAAGAACTCAGGATATGGTGAGGCCAAAAAGGAACACCCACGGAGCCATAGATATGGGAGTCATACCACTATAGTCTCACTGGCGGCTGGGATGGAGAAACAGGTAACAGGAGCCACACGATCCGCACCCCTCACTCCACCACTTGCTAGCTCAGCCACCATCTTCTTGCTAGGCCCCCATTTCCTGCTAGCATAGCCACAGCAGTTATATTAGTGGCCAATGGCTCACTGGTTACAGCTGATGGCCAACTAGCCACAGATGATGGCCATGCAATCACAGTTGATGGCCATTTACTACCTGAACCAGCACCTTTCCAAATGAGGCCGAGAGCCTGGAAACTGCACTCCTGGCTCTGTCCCCACACACATTAACTACAAAAATAAATTATGTCCAAAAATCTGGAGAGGCCAACAGAGGAAAGGGAAATGGCTAAAAAGTCATGGTACACAAGAATGCCAAGTAGCAACAGAACTTTTGTGAGACGGCTGCCATACTCTTTACCCAGAGGTCTTCATGAATGGGAACAGCTGAAATGATACTATTTCCAAGAGAAAGGACACCAAAATCCTCACAGAAATAGTTTTCCTGAAGCTTCTATATTAACAACAGCACCCATGTCCATGTAACAAAATCTTGAAAGCGGTCCCCCCGAGATAGCATGTTCTGCCCACATGAGGATCTGTGAGTTTTTGCAAAGCAAAATCAGCACCCACACAACACAGTGCAAATGCTGGGACTAGGACTGGGGCTTACTTACTCATATTCTGTGTCTTTCCGCAGCACCACAACGCTTCATTCAATAGAGAAACTCCTGCATTGCTACCCGCTGGGGGACCATGGTCCCCGTAAAAGTTTCTCCAGTCAATGTTGAGGTGTTGGGCGGGGGGAGGGGACTAAACAGCTGCTCCCCTGGCCAGTCAGCAAATACCCAGTGACTCTCTTGGTTAAATCAATTCTGATTTAACCAAGACTGAACGTGCAGAAAGAACAGCTCTGGTGGATTACATGGGAAGGCGTGGGACTGCCAACAGGAGGTGAAACCGGGAATAATTGTTTTTATATTGACTAGAAATATACTTACTTTGACACCTTCCTGATTGTGTCAAGATGAGGATTTATGGCTGAACTTGGGATTGACTAGCCACAGGATGATTTTCAGTGCCTCTATTCCCATCAGTAGATTATTTCTTGGTGTGCCAATATTTATTCTATTGCTGGAAGAATTCCTTGTAGCTAGTTGTCTGATGCTTATCAGGAAGGATTTGGGCCAGCCTTGTACTGGCAGGGCTCAGGAGACTAACTTTCATCTTTCTGCTCTCAGACAAGCCATCACAGGATACATCCAGGGCAGCTCACTGCATTGCTTTCTGTTCTTCACACTGTCTCATTTTTGGCAGTTGAGATATAAACCTGCAAGGAAAACTCAAAAGATTATTCGAAGACATCAATGTTCTCTAATATTGAGGTATTTACTGTTTAAACCTCACAGTCTTATGGAAAGGGTGGACTGTCATGCCTTTGATGTATTTAACCCCTTTAAGGCTAAATGTGAACGTACTAATAAAGAGTGCACACAACTGCCTCATCAGTTGCAAGACTTTGGAAAACTAAGAGAACAGAATAAGGTAAATGCCTCTGATTGATGGATCCTAGGTGACTCCAGAGCCAGAACCCCAAAAGATGAAATGTGAAAATGGTTGTTTTTCATCAATACGTCAAGTGATTACAGAACTCCCATCTGCTCTCCAACATTATTTGGTCATATAGAGAATATAAAATTATTAGCATGGTGCATGGTGTAGTGACAATAGATTTAAGAGTCCAAAAATGTTTGGATCCGCTTTGGTATCTGCTATTTAGTAAATATATAAACCTGTGAACCTCAGTTCCTGTATCTGTAACTTGAAATAGAGTGCTACTGTTCTAAACCAAGGCCCTTGCGCTCAAAATGTCTACACTGTCTTTCAGAAGAAAACACTAAGTCACTGTGAATATGTTAAAGGTCCAACTGTTGATAAAAGGATATGTTGAGAGGTGTAGATTTAAAAGCCATCCTCATGTAAATATTAAAGACAGAAGATTAAGTTATTTTATCTTTCAAAAACTATCTTCATTCATTCAACAAATACTGGTTAAGCACTTACCTGGTAGGCCCTGTACTGGACTCTCAGAGACTGAGAGAAAATTGACCAAACCCTTGACTTTGTGGAGCTTAACATGCCGAGGGTGAAAGAGAAGTCAGCTTAAGAGAGTCACGGTCAAACCACGATTCCATCTGAAAATATGGTTTCTCTGTTTTAATGCTTCTCAATCTTGGCTGCACCTTAGAATCATGGGAGGACCTTGGGATTATCAAAGGCTGGGGCTGCACCTCCTGTGCAGCCTGAACCCACAGAGCAGACCCATGCCCCATATTGTGAAAGTCCCTCCAGGTTATGCCAAAGTGCAGCGAGGGTTCTTGTCTGCCACATAGCAGGCACTCAGAATTAAAGGAAAATGTTGTTGAATATATTAAAATAGATACTTTCCCAGGCATTCCTACCACAAGACAGCTGCAACTGGTTCTTTTGGTCTACACTCTAGTTGCATACATTAAAAAAATGAACCTCTCATAAATGATGGTTAAAACAGAAAATCGGAATTAATTGAAACTGAGACACAAGTGCAGACACACATGCACACAGTCACAAATGAAACCTTAGTTCTTATTCCCTAAGCGTGCACTGCCGGTTACATACTCATAGATGGTAAAGGGGAAGGGATCCCATTCTTGAGGCTCAGGAAAAAATGTTTAACGGGAAGGTTTTCATTTTTCATTCTGCCTCAGTATAGGCATACCCCATTTTATTGTGCTCTGCTTTGTAGTGCTTTACAGATGTTGTGTTTTTTTACAAATTAAAGACAAGACCCTCCACCAGCAAAAAATTATGACTTGCTTAATGGCGGTGCTCGCTTTATTGCAGTGGTCTGGCAGTGAACCCCCAATATCTCCAAGGTCGGCCTGGGTCGAAACAATTAAGGAAATGCTGATTATTAAATGGTGTATTCCCTGCATCACTCACTAAAGTTGTAAGTTAAAGTTCGCCTTGAACTTTACTTTTGGCCTCCAGGCTTCATGGTAGATTGGACTGAATACAAGTTGGTCAGCAACTTTGTAACTTCAGATGGACATCCCTGGAAAAGTGACCCAGGTGGATGCCTTCATCTGTGGAGAGTTTTTCATGAATGAAGTACCACTGAAATTATTAACAACCCAGAATACAATATTTGATAATGGTATTGTGAGCCCACAGTATCAAAACTTGTCAAACTGAAGCCAGATATTTGAAGAAACTGTGTGCCCAAGAGCTAGGAGAGTATGTACATTCAGACAGTAGGTTCGTTATGTCAAGGTCAGAGATAAGGGTTGGGAGAAGTGAGTTCTTACAGATGAGTAAACAAGTAAAACAAAGTACACAGAAACTGTGCTGATAATTTTCAATAACTTCTTGTGGATGTTATGTTTTTGTTTCTTCTGTAAAAGTAGAGAAGAAGAAAGGAATACAACTTTTTTCATACCTCTAAAGTAAGTGTCCTTTGGTTTAATTTAGATGACAAGAACTTTAACCAAAATCTCTTAGTGGCATTCTTTTAGGGGCACATAATAGAGTATTTGGTATAATACTTTGCACAGAAGTGCTAATAAATATTTATGAAATGTGCATTGTTCTCTTAAATTAGCATGATCTTGGTTATACCAATTTAAGCTGGTTAATAATTCCATAACAATCATAAGGATCTGGATTATGTTCCCATTAATTTTCTCACTTTGTCAAGAGCCAGTGAATTTTAGAAATATTATTACATTCTACTATTAGTTAATAATTTCAGCTATCATAATATTAGGGAAGGAGGGATTTTATATTGTACTGGCATGGCCATCACTGCCTTTTTAAAGTTACCCACTGAGAATCTAAACCTTCTGGTTTTTCAATTTTTTCACCTATAAAATAGGCATGATCATATTTATTTTAAATAACATCACAAGATGTAAGTGGATAAATGTGTTCATTCATACCCTGTAATGACTGCTTTTTCAATAACAGCCTTTTATGAATGTCTGAAGGACACATTTCATGCTAATAGCTCAAGAAAGTATAAAAAAGGGTTAATTAAATACATAAATGTAGTATATTAAAGATAATGGACATTAGGTGTCTTAGAGGGAGTTATAAGTATAGAAAGAAGGAAAATTAAAATGCATATGTGAAGTTTGACAAGAATTGGAATAGCTATGTGATCTCACAGTTTTTTATTAGGTATGTATAAATAAATAAATATAATGTGTCTGTGTGTATATATATATATATATATATATATATATACATACATATATACACACATGGAGAAAAGATGTAGTAATACATTAGTTATTAGTATGTTAGAGGGATAATAAATGTGTTTTCCATGCTCAAATTTTTAGCCACTTTTGAGAAACAAGGATGTCTGGCAAATGGAAATTAACATGTCATCTTTATTACTGATAAAATCATTGGGGAATGTTTCTTATATGTGTTACAGTCTTGAGCTTCCGAATATCGTACGCACGAATACATGGCATTTTTTTCCACTCAGCCGTAAAGTGCAGTAGCGGAGAGACTACAGTTGTGCTTTTCCAGAGCAGGAAGAGTCCACCGAGAAAAGGAAAAAGGGGACACGTTAGATATGGCCAGTTCCTTGTCCCAAATTCACTAATCAGATAAGTCATTCCTTCTCAAGAGATGCCTCAGGAAGCCAGGACTGTTAATCTCACAGACAACCCAGCACATTATAAACCTAGAAAGGAGAAAGGAGTTGAGTCTATGGAAAGTGGAAAGTCGTCACTAAAAATAGTGCTGGGGGGTAAATGAAGGTGGATGGGGCATTGTTTACTTATTATTAAAACAGCAGCAAGAGAAATGCAATCAGTGACTTTGGTTTCTATTGTAGCCCAGGGAAGTGCCTCTGATTCTGAATTCCTGATATATAAAGTAGAGAAGTTTAATAGACCCATAATGTACCAAAGAAGGTTCAACTTACGGAGAGGTAGAAACAACTAAAGCTTAAAGGGAGAGAAAACCCAATTAATTTAGCAATTTTACATGTTTAGTTCTTTAGAATAAGTATATATACATATTTTAATAACTGAAATTTGTTATAAAAATCTTATTTAAAATGCATGTGATTTAAGTGGCTATTCTATAATTTTAAGGAGAGCATTGATAGGTATTGTGGAATCCAGAATGATTATTTGAGAAAACTTGGCGAGTTGATTGATTCTGCCCATGCCCAGAGACAGCAGAACCGTGCATCTGGGCAGTTATCTGAATTTTAAGCTGACTCTCTAGCAATGTAAATGTTTCAACAAAACTTGCTGGGGAAACCAAATCTGCTGAATGAAGCAAAATATATCCACTGTGAATATACGGATCATAAGATAGTAAATAAGGGGTTTCAATAACAAACGAAAAGAAAACCAAACAAAATCTTCCCATCTGCTCAAAATTTCCTTTCATTTAATTTTGATAACATAGCCAAAAGAGTGTTCGAAGGTTAAAAAAAATAAGAACTCTTGGGTCAACTTTTTTCCCCCTAATATTCTTTCTGTTGCTTTTGGCAATCTACCATATGTAACGAAGAGCACATTCTTGATTGAGAATGTCTCTGGCTTGTCTTTGAGTTAGACTAAAAGAATTTGCATGTGAATCAAGCAGAGGTACTAATGCAATCCTGCAGAAGACCTTTGTATAACTATATCTTTCCTTGATTTCTATGGAATAAAGAAAGTCATAAAAATCACATTCCAAGGAAACCAATGAATTATTTTTCAAGCAACCATTCACCATTGAAAAGATCTTTTGAGTCAAACTTAATACCAATTTTTTTTTTTTTTTTTTTTTTAATCTCCTTTCTTACTTTGCCTATGAGTCTATGCATTTCAATTGTTAGGCATGGCTGAGGTTGGGAGAAACAGAAAGAAGCTACTAAGAATAACTCTTGGTCCCTTCAAATGCTTCCAATTTTCTTTGTTAAAATCTAAAGTGTGCCTTATCAAAAGAAAGGAGTTTTGGAGAATCCTTTTACCTTTATATGAATTGGTCACAATAATTCTTTGCTGAGAATAAACACTCCTCCCTATTCTGGGCCATGGATGTATTTATGTGTTCAACATGTGTCATTTACTCTACAGGCAGTTTATATATTTTATTCTATGAAACAGATTATGCTAGTACTCTCTCGTAAACACACACACACACACACACACACACACACACACACATATATTTCTTGAATGCTTAAATGTAAGTAAAACTTCGCTTGTTGGAAAATGCACACTTACTGTTCCATGAGTTATATTGTGAAACTTAGTAGGTTAAAACTACTGCCCTTTAAATTTATTAGTTAAACAAGTAAAGCATTTTGTGTTTGGTTTCTCTTAGCATACAAGCATTCTTGCTAGGGCTCACTAGAAGATGTAGAACCCACTACCTCCAAAGCTTTGAATACTCGTATGTCACTTGTTCACTTAAATGCACTATTTTTATCAAAAGTAGCATGTTGACTATTTAAACTCGTTTCCCATCAACAATAATAAGAAGGAATAAATAAAACTGGAATTGATGCAGAACATTCTCTCAAACCTGTAAGCCTCTGAGCTTCTAAAACAGGATGGGCCAGAACCATATTTGATGTGTTGGTATATTCTGTCTCCAAAATAGAGACTCACAAAGTGCTGTATATTTTTCTTAGTGGCAGGAGAGGTGAGTAGCTATTACGTGTCCATTATCTTACAGGTGATATGCTGACAAAACCCAAACCACTGGATTCTTAAGAATTCCATTAACTGTCAGGCCTTTGAATTTCCGTGATGTTTAGCTGCCACTTTCTGCTGTCATATTTGCTATATTAGGTCCTCTAGGGTATTCACCACTTTCTACTCACTAAGTTCAATTAGTATGAGGACATGGGCAGAGTGAACCAGTGTAATATTCCTCGGAACATAAGAAGATCAAGAGTTATCATAGCTGCAAGGGAAGTGAGTTACCTCACATTGCTCCGTAAAGTATAATTTTTGTTCTTTCCTGCAGGTGAGAATAGAGCACCCTTCACCAGATCAACAGTGCACAAAGCACTCAGTGTTAGTAATCAGCTGCAATGAGGATGACTGCCTGGACTCTTTCCAGTAGCCCACAATCATTTGCTGTGTCTCGATTTGTTTCAGGGTCTATGTAGGTATATCGAATGGCGATATTGTGAGCATCATCAACCCAGCTTCTGTTAATTCTTTTCTGGTAGTGCTGATCGCTTGTGCTTCTGAGATGGAATATTGCTTCTATGGTGACTGGGGTGGGTGGAGGACTTTTTCATGGCCTTCCATTTGGCATAATGACTCTTACTCCATAGGTCACAGAACCACATCATAGGTTCACTCAGGTACTAAGTTTGTCTGTCCCAATGACATGTTTGGGTCAGGAGGAAACAACTACAGATAGGTGTATGGGCCCAATAGGCCTATTGTGAGATAGGCTTTAGCCATATTCTGTCTATCATATCCATAAACCTCCGCCCACTTTTACCAGAAAACCATGAAGATATTTTTGGTGACTTTCTTTCAGTTCAGCTCAGATCGCATATTTAATATTGCTCAGAGGACCGAGTATTCCCATTTTCCCACTGCATAGTTATTCAGCCAATGGCCCAGACCCTATTTCTGAAAGGTGAAAGGGATAGTTAACAAAGATATGGTAGTGATTTTCACCATGGACACTTTGGTCAATGTTGCTCACGCAGCAGTTCGCTGTAATCAGAAGCATCTGGATGCTGATGGTAACCACTTTGAGCACCTCTTGTAATTGCAGAAGTCAAATGTGACTTGTATTCATCTTTTGTTACCGGTATATGTTGAGTATTACAATTTAAGCACTTTCCTTTCTTAAAATGTGTATACATTTTTTTTGGCACCCTTTGTAGAGTTCCAAAATTGTAATAGAGCCCATGAGTGAAAATTAGTATGACAGATGAGTTATCTTTTTTAAATTTATTTTATTTTTTTTAATTAAAGTTTATTGGGGTGAGAATTGTTAGTAAAGTTACATAGGTTTCAGGTGTACAATTCTGTATTACATCATCTGTATATCACATTGTGTGTTCACCACCCAGAGTCAGTTCTCCTTCCATCACCATATATTTGATCCCCTTTACCCTCTTCTCCCACTCACCTCCCCACTTACCCTCTGGTAACCCCTAAACTATTGTCTGTGTCTATGAGTTTTGTTTCTTCATTTGTTTGTCTTGTTCTTTTGTTGTTTTCAGTTTTATATCCCACTTATCACTGAAATTATATGGTTCTTGAATTTTTCTGTCTGACTTATTTCGCTTGGCATTATAATCTCAAGATCCATCCATGTTGTCGCAAATGGTCCTATCTTAAAGCTAAAATAATGACAGTCCTATTAAGTTTTCACTACATGGAGAGATTTTTTCCCCCATTATGAGCCAATATTAACATTAAAGACATACTTCTCTTTCTGTAATAATCGACTTCTTGTTTCACGTGACACATGTTCACACAGCAGTCACAGCTTAACCATTTTCTTTTTTATTTGGGAAGGATACAATCTCTTCTTGAATATAATTAAGAGACTGGGAATAGTATCACTGGAGGGTCCGGATACACCTTGTTAACATCGTCATTCCAACAGAGACATCTCAGGAATCAGAAAGATGGCCCTCATTAACAAGAGAAAAGAAGCTTGACAAGCTATGGGATGGCAGAAATATGTGCTTGTTAAACAGAGTTTCACAAAAAAATGATCTGATAAATCCCTAATACCATGAAATTTCTTATTTCCCAAGAATTCTCTCATTGCTCTATATTTCTCAGAAAATAGAGAAACCACAGGATGATTTTTTCCCCTCAAGCAAGTGTGTTTGTGGCTAACCAACTAGCTGAGGAACCCATGGTGTAAAAGTCGTCAGTTACTTAGAAGATTTCATAAATTAAACACCTTCGTACCTTGGAGAATGTCTGATTTAGGTCGCTTACCGACAAGCTAAAATAATAATAATGAAAAAAACACAACACTGGCCTTTTCAAGAGCAGCTTCATCAAACATCCTCCGAGTATACTTTCTCCTGTGAACTGCACATGTCAGGGAGCCGAGACTTGGAGCTAGCAGGTCCTCACAAGGAGAGCCACCAAGAGCAGGATCTCTTTTATTTTATCAGCTTGGCCCAGGTTGCAAGGGCATGATTTCAAATAATCAAAGCAGAACAGCCCTCCCGCAAGTGTAATGAATAAAAATACCGAATATTGAACGAGCACAGTTTTCAGAGGGTCTTCGGGACATGGATGTTTTCTCGTATGTTTACCATGTTATCACAATTGTTCCAATATGATAAAGTCAACTTAATAAGTGAAAATTAGAGCTGCATTTATAATTTTGACCTTTTGGTGGTTTATGAAAGGCTGGTGGTGATACTGGTCGTCTGCTAAGTAATTTTCTTCTGTTCACCTTCAGTATTCCAGTATTATTACTGAAAAGTTTTAGCATACAAACAAAATATAGCTGAGTTTAATTTACTTAATCTGAGAATATCTTTCTCTTAATTTATAACTTTAACTCATCACAAGTATTGTGGATACTTATATGTTTGTACTTAATCTTTGTCAATTTGTTTTATTTTAATTTATCATGATTTATAAACCTTTATCTATGTAATGGGATTTTAACAGCAAATAGTTCAGAGCGATGTTGTATTAAAAGAACAAACTTCACTCATTCATGTGTCAATGTAGACAAGCTTTTGTTTTGTTTATTGTTTTTGAAGGACTTGTTGGGTTGTAAGCCACAGAAACCCAGTTTATGGAATTTTAAGGAAAATTTTAGTGTATTGGCCTAGGTGCCACACCATAGGGAAAACAAGGACAGTGCTTGTCTCAGGAGGGCTACAGGATCCTAACCGTGGATTCCACGAGTGTCTGAGTGAGGTCTGCGGCTCCTTTCTCTGCAGGTGGCTTCATTCTCTAACATTCGCTTCCCCATATAGAAGGATAAACGTCCAGCTCTGGACTGACATGCTGGTAGCTTATGACCAAATAGAACAGGGCCTTTTGTTAATTTCCTGTGTTTGAAAATCTCCGAAGAGCAGCTTGCTAGGTCAGTTTGGGTCACCGGCCCAGCCCACTACACTTGTGTCAGTCATACGAGGCAGGTGGACCAGGAAATTTGGGGGCCATGAAATGACTCTTGTGACTAGAAGGGCAGCATTGTGTGATTATTACACTCATCTCAAAAAAAGGTGAGCTGGGCAGACGTTGGGGAGACAAAATAAGGGATAGATTTTTATACATACATACATACATACACACACGTTATTATTTTCCACCATAGGTATAATTATAACACGAACCTCATAGCACTTTTGTGAAAGCTCAGTGTGGTAAACTATGCAAAGGGGTTTTGAAATCTCTAATGCAGGTTACTGCATGAGATTATTATTCTAATACGGCATCATGTACTTAAAATATAGCAGTTACTGCCTTTACCACTAGATGGGAGGCAAGTATAAGTAGCCTATCAACAAGCTGCCTTACAGTTAAAAATCAGCCTAAAACAAAGCTATATTTTTAAGTGGCCTTCAATAGGCAGATGGCTAAATGTAAAACGATTTAAAGTGAGGTCTGCCTATCCTTGGAAAATGACATACTATTTCTCAGATATAAGTGTTTTGTTTACAGTGTTATCACAATAGTTCCAATATAATAAAGTCAATATATTAAGTCCAAATTAGCGTTTCTCTCAAATCCATTCATTCACTCCTTCAAAAGCATGTTTGCTGAATATACACATTTTTCTTGTTTACTTTTCTTTTTTAAAAATAACACTATCACTTTATAATTTACATATTATGCAATTCACCCATTTGAAGTATAGAATTCAACGGTTTTCAGTTTATTTACAGAGTTGTGCAGTCATCACCATAATCCGATCGTATACCATCTCCCTCAAGCCTCAAAGAATCCGTGTACCAATTAGCGGTCACGTCCCATTATTCCCTGACCATCTTCCCCTCCCCTGCCAGCCCCAGGCAAACTAATTGACTTTCTTTCTTTGTAGATTTTCTTATTCTAGACATGTGTGTAATGGTTAACCAAAGCATCTGGAGTTGGATTTTCTTTCAGAGAAATCAACATTTGATCAGTATTTTCTCACAGAGGGATATTATTGATGTGTGAGTGTTTTCATTGCTCACTTACTCATTTTGTGCACCTGTAATACGTATCACTGCACTAATTCTTTCTCCAAGTAGCACAGTTTGCACCTTACTGGAAATTCAATATAAGTCCCTTTGAGCTGTATAAAGAAAAAAAACAAAGACCTGGATCTGGATTTTCATTAGTGAAGAGTTTGATACAAGCAGAGTCAATTTGTGCTTCAAAGAACACCACTACTAGTGATCAGTATGTATGGAAAATACACTATGTACTTGGCAGTGTTAGAAGAACTGTACGTGTATTAACATATTTTAATTCGTAACCAGATCTTAATAGAGTAAAAATATCAATCTGAGCAAGATTATTTGAATGAGATAAAGAATGTGAATGTTTTGAAAGCTCTAATAAACCATGATACATGATACCATTACTGTAAATTAGTGTGCACGTCCCGACTCTATTGCTTTAGAGATGGCAAGACTGAGGTACCGGCTGACGTAGCTAGGAAGTAGAAGAGCCCCAATTCAAACTTAGGTAACTTGTCTCCTAGCCCTACACACAGCAACATGTACTCACGTAAACTCATGGAGTGTATGTCATTTTTATTAACTGTCGTAATTTCAGTCCTGGTACACTAACCTACATAAATTAGGTAACCAATACCTATTTTTAGAATAAATGTATATTTTTGCTTTATAAACATTCAATTTGAAGAATGCTGACATGTACTCAGTTTTTATCTCTTTCATTTCTCACAGTACTCTTTTAAGGAATATCTGGCAGCTAGGTGAAGAAAAGTGTGGCTGCCTTACAATTTTCAAAAAAAATTCCATATTTAAATTCCTTGATAAAACAAAACTATATTTTTATTGTGAAAAAATAGTTAAATCCAAAAAAGTGACTATCTACCAGTTACTGTAACCAACATATTTACTTGTGAAATAGTCAAGGTGAGCCTTAGAGTTCAAAGTCTAATGAGAGAAAAAGATCAGAAAACAGACTTAAAATGCGGTATGGCAACCCCAAGTTGTTTGTGAAGAGAAAGAGGGGACATCTAGTAGGAGGGAGAGTGTGAATTATGGGGATATGGATGGGAAGAGTTTTCCTGGAAAAAGTGCCACCTGGACAGAATTTTGAAAATAAATAGAATTTCGTGAAAGAAAGGAAAGAGATTTCAAAGTCCCTCAGAATTAGAACATTCGTGAAGACAAGCATAGCTAAAACATAGTGCCTGCTGGAGAGGCGGTTGCAGTGAGGTATAAAAACAGAAATGAGGTTGGAAAGGCGGGAGAATCCAGGTCATGGAGGCCTTTTCATTCTATGATTTCAGCACTAAAGAGAGTCCATTTAAAGACGTCAATTGGAGAAGAGAGGTAACCAAATGTATATTTCAAAAAGGCAGCTTTAGTGGTAGTTTGGAGAACTGAAGGAATCTGATGGAAGTAGGATGTCCAATTAGGATATTGTTACAATAGTTCAAGGGAGAAAAATGTGTAGACTTGAAACAAAACAGACATATGGAGAAAAATCTGCATGTGTTAAGGGAAATAACACAAGTAGGTTGGCTAAGCTTGGTGACTCATTCAATGTGAAGTATGAACAAAAATGGGATTCAAAGCTGATACCCAAGACTTTGGCTTGTTCAACTAGGCAGAAGGTGACAGCATTTACTGATGGAAAATTCAAGAGAAGGAACAGGGTATAGAGGGATTGTACAGAGATGAGCCCGGATACTGTCAATTTCAGGTTTCACTGGGACATACAAATGGGGATATTCTATTAGTAATTTGATAAAAAGGTGTTGAGGCATGAAATAAATCTGAGCTGAAGATAAACTTTTCAGAGATGCTAGCATACCGGTGACAGCTGAAGTAACAAGAGCAGGTAAAACCTGTTTGAATACTTTGCCCACTCATCTTCTTGGCCAGCTGTTGGTCATTCTTTAAGTCTTAGTTCTGTTGTTCCTTTTCTGTTAAGTCTTTCCTGCCTCTCTCAGGCTGACACGGGTCTAAAAGTGTCCATGGTATCCGTACATTTTATCATTCTCCATCAGGGCAGTCATCAACTTGAATTGAAATTGTTTGCTTCCAGGTCTGCGTTATCTAGCTTTGTATATTAATATTCCACGTCTTTTCAAGCCTCACAAAGCTTCTGGTACATAATGGGTGTTCAGAAATAGATCGAGAAATAGATCTTTCAGAATCAAACCTGTAAAAGATTTCCAAACCTTTATTAGTGATATAAAATGTAACACTATAAAAGGTGAAATCCATATTCTGTACTTCAGCACATGAGCCTGTATGATGCAATGCAGTTTGGTGTAAAACATCTTGTTTTAAAATCAGTGGTGTCTAAAACCCTTGGATGTCTGAAGTGTTAAAGGGAGTCAGACACTTGTAAATGTTTAATGAAAATGTTTCTGCCCAAAAATTGTGATTTTCTTACTTGACCTTTTCATTCGGTGTATTGTGGATCGTTCAAAGGATCTCAAGCAATGCTTTCAATAACCCTGAATGCTGTTAGTATATAACTTAGATCATTATTTATTATTATATTGTTCCATTGAGAAACCTTTGTAATAAAATGAATTCTGAAAATATTGCCAATTGGTCCAGTAATACAACACTTAAGATGCCTCATGGTATATTAATTGATTTTCCTTACTTTGGTTGCTGGTAAGCATGTAGGGCAAACTAGATGCAATTTTTATAAAGAATTGAGGAACTTCGTAAATTTTATTTGAGGAATTAAGAAAGACTAATGATTATGAACTGAACTGACAACCATGATATTTAACATAACAAATATTGCAGCAAGAATGATTTAAAATCCCGTTCAAACACAGGGCTGTGTCTCTAGTTATGTAAGGAGCATGTGGGAGTTTGGAAGCCCAGATTTGTCTGATGTTCTTGTCATTTGCATTGAAAAACTGCTTTGAAATTCTTGGATGAAAATGTTCAAGTTATAAAGTTAGTATATTTTACATCTGAGGAGCTATGTAATGTGATTATTTTAACAATGGTCCTTTAAACACACACAGAAGAATATTTGTATTTTAGTTATAGGTACTTGCTATGCTGTTGTTGTTTGTTTGTTTTTGTCCTCTTAGGATAGGCAGAGTATAAAGTCAACTTCATTCTCACTTGGTACCGTTTTCTGTGCTGCTAACACAGCAGATATGCACGGTGATGGAGGTACTGAGTATTCTCTCAGTTTGCACCCAGGCTCATGCTTTCCAGTCCCTTCCATCTCATCTGTTCTTAGTACTTTTCCCATGTAGTGGTATTAGCAGAGGCTGTGGAATCAGAAATCATGTACAGAACTTCTCTGCATCCCTGACGTGTAAGTTTGGGGGTAGGCAGGAGAAAGCTGGATGGCTCAGATAAGATAACTAAAGAGACCATACTGAAAATCTATTTGAAAAGGTGCAGGCAGGGTTTACGGAAATCAGGTGGAGATGGAGCAGCACCCTGTCGTTAGTAATCTCAGGGAGCCATTATGAACCCTAAACATGGAGCTCAAGTGGAGGGGATAGGGCTGTGGAAGACGGTCTCATTATAAGAGCCATGGCCTTGGTGGAGGGACAGCAGACTGGCTCAGCAGCAAAGTAGCTGAGGAAATGATTACTCCAGTTTCACTCTGCTCTACTCTCCAATCTGCTGTCAGGATGGACTTTCGAATGAGTCTGCCCTGAGGACAGGGGATCAAGTAGCCTTATTGGCACAGTCCACAGAGGTTAGCCTCTCAAGGTCAGACCAGGTGGAGAAGGGTGGAAATGAAATCTGAAGGGTGCCTGAGGAAGACACAGCACACGTGTTTACAGACATGTGTGAATTCTCAATCCATTTCACCTCAAGATCAATGTGAGCATAGCAGGCAGGGTTCCACCAGAAAAAACAAGAACTGAGAGTAGGAGGAATGAATGATGGATAAAGAGTTTGAAAAAGCACTGGCTTACATAACTGGGAAGGCTGGCTAGGTAAGTCCATATTCCACAGGGCAGGTTGTCAGGCAGGATGAGCTGGACGCTCTTGGGCAGGAGCTGCCCATAGGTGTGATTTGCTTCTAATCAACAGAAAATTGCAGTGGTGGTGGGATGTCACTTCCATGTTACGTTATCAAGACTGCTCCACTGACCCTCTGGGGGCCTGAGGATGGCACCTAGAATTCAGCAGCAGCCTCCAGTTCAACAACCACAGGAAATACATTCTGCCAACAACTTTAGTAGGTTTGGGAATGGATTTTCCCCAGTCAAGCCTCTCAAGGAGGGTGCAGCACCGCCGACACCTTGATTGCAACCCTGTGACATCCTAAGCAGAGGACCCAGCTAAGCTGTGCCTGGACTTTTGGCCTACAGAAACTGTGTGTTATTTTAAGCTGCTAAGTCTGCACTTATTTGTTCTATGAATACAGGTTACTAACACATGAACTCCTTGGAGCAGGTTTCATAGAAATGTCCACACGAGGAGAGGTTCAACTCCAAAATGACAGATACAGTTAAAACCATCTGCAGTTAGGCAGCCAACTTGGGGAGGTCAGAAACTGTCCTAAGTACTTTACATACATTGCCTGCATAATCCTCACAACTTATAAAGTAGTTACCATTATTATCCCTACGTACAGTTCACGAAACTAAAACGATGAGAATGCTCTGTACAAATAAGAAAGCACTCAACGCGTACTCAACTTTTTGGACAGTGTGGAGTGGAGGATTTCTTCTGCTGTAATTGTTTGCAGTGTTGGGAGGATACAGGACCCAAAGGCAGAAGTCCTACCTGCTTAACAGAGCCAGCTGGAGTCAAACATTTATACTGCTTTCCAGGTCTCCCGGGCAGGTAACTACATTAGATCCCTTCAGTCCACAGGAAGACAGGCTTTACTCTGTGTGCAGACCTCTGGGCAGGCTTATCCCTCCAGGGACGCTGTGATAGAGAACGTCTCCCCTTCCACGTGGCAGAGAGAGGACAAATTTTCTCTGCTTACACCCAGAAAAAACTGTGAGTTTAGAGGGACCGCTGTATGCCCTACCCCTTAACCAAGCTAACCTAGCCTCCTTCTCTATCTTGCCTCACTCCTTATGGCTCACTGTCTGGAAAAACAAAACAAAACAAAACACCCCCCAAAAACAACAACAACAACAAAACATCACTTAAGAAATTCGATTTTGCAACAGAAATAGACCAAAACAACAATATTATTATTGTTAATCTCTACACCATGGCAGAAAACTCAATAGCTTAAAGGAGGTGGTCTAAAACAAATAACCAACACTGACAGCGCCTACGGAGAGCCACGAGAGAATGTGCAAAGGGGTCAATAAAATAATTTTCCAGTTTTATGGAGTAGAGAAGATGAACCACATAATTAAATGGCTTCTTCAGTGGGTTCCAAAATAATTTGATAATCTACAACTATTCCTGGTGAAAATTGTTAAGCTTCGAATAGATGGATGTCCCCTTAATGATATTAGAAAACTGCAGCAAAAATGATCCTTAAAATGAATATCACGAGGTTTTCCAAGATAGTCAGAAGTACAACAATGTGCCTACCATTTTTTCAGCTATTCAGCATTACACTAAATTTTTTACCTACCGCAATAATGCAAAATATTATATCAATAGTAGGAAAGGGAGAGACAGATTGTGTCAATATTTAGACTTAGAAAAACATGAGACTAAAGATACAAAATAACTAAAAAACATAGATGAATTTAAGACTGTGACTAGATGCCAAAATAACATACAGAAATCAATGGTTTTCTGTATGCTAGAGATCACGAATTTATAAAAATAAAAGAAATAAGACTCCTTTAATAAAGACATAAAATACCTAGGAATCAACCTAGGAAGAAAATAACAAAAGTTAAATAATGAAACTTATAGCATTTTGTTAACAGGTCAAAAAGATGACAAAATATTGAGAGACATTACTTTTGCAAAGTTTCAACATTATGATAATGGAAGTTCCGCAATTAATCCACATAGCCAACCTAACGAGAATCAAAATATCTATAGGATATCTTAAATACAAGTTTACAGGTTGATTCTGTACTGCTGGAAGGATGATATGTAAAAATAACCCCCAATAAATGATATCTAAACTAAAAAAAAAAACAAATACAAAAATATACAAAATATACTCGTAATACAAAAATATTAGAAAAAAATACAGAATAAAATCTCTGCTATATTACACTAGGGAAATACTTCCTAAATAAGACACAAATCCAGAAGCCACAAAGATTAAGGACAGATGTGAGTGCATAACAAATAAAACTTTACAGGAAGACTCTGTGATGTCAAAGGACCTGGAGGAAGAAGTACTGACTGCACATGTACAAACAGCTGGCCTCCCGCAGCCAAGGTCGCCACCAGCGTTTCCTGTGATTCCAGTGTTTTCTGTTTCCTGAACGCTAGGCTAGCTCTGGCTTCAGAGGTCTGCGCTGCTTAGTTCTGATGGTTTTGAAAGACTTTAATTCTCTCCATCAGATTCTTTCCTTCTCCTCCGGAGGGTGGTTTCTATTTGGCTGCCTGATCCTGACTGATACAAGATTTCCCTGAAGATAGACTAGGGCTAACATTTATCCTGTTCCTTTTCAAGCCATGTTATAGGACATGAGGTCCATGCCAATAAATGACAGTTGGGAGGTTTCACCCTCCACTCTGCTTTCCCTCTCTTTCTGCTAAGCAGAAGTAGATCTTAAAACACTACCCAACACAATTTTCATAGTTTATTTTCTGTGCAATGCATTCTTCACTTTTATAAGTGTTAAACAATAAGCACATAATTTCAAATTACAATATTTTTTACAGTTTTTTTTTTTACAGCTTTTTACAATATGTTTTCAGTTTTCTTACCCTAGGTTTATAGTTTTATTCTTACTCTTTTCCACTATTAGGAAATGGGAGGAGGGAAGGAGGGAAAGAAAGAGATTATTTTCTTAATTCTTAGGGACAAAATTTTGATTACATACCACCACTTTTACAAAAAGATCCTTTTAGACAGATTTCAGTAAATACTTGATAACTTGATTTGGTTTTTACTTACTGATAGAACTCACTTTTCTAGTTTCACCTTGCCAAGAAACCATAATAAATGGTGTCATAAGCCCACTTCCCACCCTTCATCTTTGTTCTCCTTCTTCTGTTAGGACTATTTCCTAAATCATTTGAGGATTGTTAACAAACAATAAATATCTTGTTGTTTAATGAAGAACAGTCAAATGGAACACTAAGTTTAGGAAAACCACTGATTACTCAGTAATGAACGAATTGACTTACTTTCAAATATTGGACAAGAAAAGACAATCTCTTGCAAATTATAGAGGGACCAAATTGTCCTTGTATGTTACCAAAACATCATGTGGAAAAAGGACCATTTCTTAAAGGACCATCTTTAGCAACTCAGAAATCTAAAAATAATTTATAGCCTGCAGTTCATACCTCTCTGTATTGAAATTAATTTATTCTTGATATCCATCCATCGTAAAACACATATACGAATTATGATCAGAAAGCAAATATTTCTACCAACACTAGCTTCTCTCCCCATGCATAAAAGCCTACAGGATGCATGGAGAGCCCCTAGAGGGAAGTAGAGGACTTCTCAGAGGCAGCTGCTCCGCTCTCTTTGTTTCTGCTGTTTTAACTTTGTGTATAGAACAATCATTGAGCTGTCAACCCAAATTAGCACAGAAATGCATGGGATCTGTTCAGTCCAAGCCTCCTCCTTCCCCCAAAAACTGTTCGTCAGTTGACTGTAGCACATTGAGTTAGAAAGAGATATTTGCAGGTTCTCAAATAATTTGATAGAAAATATGAAAAGGTAAAGAGAAGCATGTGGCCTTTGAAATTGATTGCATTATTTAT
Source organism: Rhinolophus sinicus (assembly GCF_036562045.2). Taxonomy (NCBI): domain Eukaryota; kingdom Metazoa; phylum Chordata; class Mammalia; order Chiroptera; family Rhinolophidae; genus Rhinolophus; species Rhinolophus sinicus. The sequence goes on along the minus strand of NC_133752.1, from coordinate 101,511,255 downwards.
ATAGGAAATTCTCCATGACAGGATGTGTCTAACATGTGATCAGATGGGACTAGCCCCAGGTTTCTTCTTTGGTGACTTAGCAGGATAATATTATGTATGTACTTTGGACTAAGCCTCTTCTAATAACATGAAATAAAGAACGAAAATTATAGTTGACTTCCTTTTACCACAGTTTTCCATTGATTGCATTATGTATTTCAGAAAGGTACTCTGAGAAAAAGCATTAAAAAGGCAGTCTAAAATTTTCTCAGGTCGTTCGAAGAACATTCTGCCTTGTGAATGTACAAGTTATTTGCATTTAGTCTCCCATAAAACTCAAAAAATTACTGAAATTAACACATTTTGCACATTAAATAAAAATAATGCCATATTATTTTTTTTTAATTCTATTTTTAAATGATCTTTAAATGTATGAAATTAAAATTATTATCCTGTTTTTCTGGTCAGGTTACAAACATTTTACTATGTACATTTATTATTTATTTGTTTATTTATTATAAATATTGTGTGACTTTTTATATGCATTTTAATATGTATTACTGAAGGGTTAGAGAACATGGACCAAAACTTTTTAAAATTTAATTGTGGATCTGAACTGGGTTTTTGTATTGGATGCTGCTGAAAATTTCATAGTACCCTGGTATATGTAAATAAATGTAAGCAACAGAAAATAACTTTAATTAATTTAGACATTAAATATTCTATTAAAAGAATACTTGATTGCTCAGAAAATCTCTGAGAGAGCTGGTACCACAGACTTGGACTACAGGTAGCCAGGACCAACACCTGCAAGTACGCAAGTACACTGGGTCCATGAACACACCTGGAGGGTAAGACCATGGCCCAAACTACGGCAGGGACCAAGCTGCATGAGCTGCTGTCAGCTGTCTCCAGGAGCTAGAACCAGCTTCTTCTGCTGCCACCATCCTTGTCAAAATAGATTCAGTGCGCTCATGCTTTATTGCATCCCCAGCTTCTCTTTCAAGCACTGGTGTGGACCTATGATGACCACAACCTACCTAAGCCCCTACCTGAGGTGTGGGGGAAGTAGGATAGCAAACACTGTAATTACTGATGTTGCCATGGTAATAAATAGGTTGTGTTCTATCAGGTGTTGATTCCCCACAAATGAAAAAGGTATTTGCACCAGGTGACAAAAGCAATGACATATGTCCACTACACATACTCCTCAGCTGCTGAGATTTAGCAAATGTTTATAAACCGTATACCAGGTGCCTGTCAATAATGTGGTCACTAAGGATACAGCTGTGAACCCCACAGATAGAGTTCTGCCTTTGTGGGATTTACATTCAGGCAGGAGAGGGAACATTAAAACAACAGACTACATGTGTTAATTATGTATGTATTTTGTTACATAGGGTGAAAATAAATAATAACAATTAAAGTCCGTTAAAAGGAGAGAAAGAGAAAGGGGAGGTGAATGGAAAGAAGCTCTCACCTAACAAAACCTCAACCTTTAAAAGGGCCACCTCACAAAGTCTCATTAGATAGCACATGCAACTCAAAGTTAAGGATATCTAGGTTACGTCCACTGCTCCTTTAATTTAATTGTCCTGATTCCAATTTCTGTAAAGTTATAGGTGAATTAGAAAGTTAACAATTGTTGGGAAACAACGATCAATGGGACTCAAGTTCTGCACGTTTTGAGTAGAAGCACTGACAGTTTTTGTTCCAAATTTTATTTTCATGGATGTCTGTATATCAGACAATCTTGAACGACAGATACCTCTTTGCACTGGTGTGGACGTAGATTTGTGTCCTGACCAGGACAATAAAAAATAATGTCTCCCTCTGGGACAAATGTTGGGCGCATCTGTGAACAGCTACATTTAAATAAAATACTGGGGTTTTCAAAGTTTGGGGTCCTTTGCTTTGATGCAAATTCATTGCATGTGTAGCACCCACTGAGCCTCTTTGCATCACCCCCAAGAGATTTGGGGACTAGAGGAAATGTTGGAAACGTGAAGCTCAGGCTGCTGGCTACGCCATGAGAGACAAAGTCCTTTGTCTCTGGCCCAGGACTTCCATATCTGCTGTCAATATCCATGAAATCCTGCCTGAAAAACCAGTCAGCTTACAAGTAAGGGGAAATCCCAGCCACTTTACATTTCTTCACAACAATCATCAATATACAATATACTATTTATTTACTTATTTTTAATTGCAGTAAGAACACTTAACATGGGACCTACCATCTTAATCAAGTTTTGAGTATAAAATGCAGTGTTAATTACTTAAACAATGTTATACAGCTGATCTCTAGAACTTAATCATCTTGCGTAACTGAAACTTTATACCCATTGAATGAATGAATATATATATACTTTTTACAACAGGGTGAGACAGACAGGAAAACAGGAGAGTATCAGTTAACCAAGATAAGCATAAACATGTATATGGCAGCGTGGGTAAATAGTGCAGGTCCTTTTTTCTGCAACTGGCCCTGAGGCCATTTGCTGTCTTTTATAAATTCCCTCTTTTAAGAGCCTCTGCCTTCAGCTGGTTCCCTATGAGGTTGTATTATTTGTCCAATTAAGACGTCCAAACCCTTTTCCTTGAAAGGCTGAAGCTCTGGATATTTCTACTTCTCCTCCTCCTTCTCCTCTAAGTTCTTGTTTTTAATCAGGCTTATTAAGGCATAATTTATTTAGAGTAAAATTTACCTTTTTAAGTATATAGTTTTGATTTGATTGTGATTATTATAACAATCAAGATACAAAATACTTCCATCAGCTCAGTTTTCATCATGCATCGCTGGTCCCGCAAATCCGTAGCTTCATGTGCTACTTCAATTCAGGCGACAATAGGCAACGACTTCGTCAACTCCAGCATTATATTAGTATCCACTCAACCTAGGCCGGACGAATACCAACTATCAAATTCTACTGATCTCCCTGAAATTCATACTCTGTGGCCCCTACTTTTACCAATTTTATGAAGTTTTTAGTTGTAAATGTAAACAGGGAAGGGACTTTAAAAAGGATGTCAGGTATCTAGCTCATGGTTACTGGTACTAGGGATTCAGACTTCAGTGTATCCTTTTGGAGTGTAGGGTACTACACATAACAAGCGCGGTGCTTTCAGTTCTTAATGTCCAGGCTAAGTGTAGGGGTAGATAATTTCTGTTTTCAGAAGCTAGAAATGGAAACCTACATTAAAAACAAACAAACAAACAAAAAACCAGACAAAACCCTCAAATACCATGGTGGACACCCACATAGGACCACTGTCTATTCTTCAATGTCCCAATTCTCTCTAATACTGAATAATGTCGTAAATGCTGTGCTAGTCCCCATAGAGTATGCTGACAAAAAAAGCTGTCTGGATTATTCCTGTTCTTCTTCATAGACTCTCTGAAATAGCTGCTACTTTCACATTATAGCTCTCCATATTAAAGGGAAAGTGTGGTTACATCATTTTTAGAGGCAGGTGCCTGTTTCAGTGCAAGATAATTTAAAGTGAAAAGGATTTAAGAAATCTTGAAGAAAAACTCTTCATTTTCGATATTAAAACACTGTACTAATATTCTTTGCAAAGCAAATTATGGTTAACTACTATTGGTTTGTTAAAATAAATAAATGCCCTAGGTTAAATCATATGGTACAATAGGATAGCAAGGAATTTGTTCTTTAGGGCTCCTGGCCTAGCTCCTTCCTTTTGGTATTACTCAATTCCTTAGCCAATTATTACCATTTATTCTCAAGAAATAAGAAAACACATTTCTAATAGGTTGAAAATGATTTATAACTATTTCTGCTTCCAAGGAATATTGAGTATTGATTATGCAAAGTTGTAGGTGAAATAATTCTATGGGGAAAGTGTTGTTTAATAAAATTTCCCCCCCAAAAGGGGAAAAACCTTCCCAGAAAATATACACTGATTTAATAACCCACTAAAAATATATAAACTGGAATCACTTCTGGAATAGCAGAGTAAGGACCTCCAGAAATCCAATCCTCTACAAAAGCAACAATAACACCAGAAAAACGTGGTCAAAATTAACCTTTTCAGAAGTCTGGAAATTTACTCAATGTTTACAGCAATATGAGGAGCATTTATTCTATAAAAATGACTGACTCTCATAAGACCACACACTTTGTGGCATTTAGTTTACCCAATTCCCATCACCTGTTCATCAGTTCTGCTATAGCCTTAAAAAACAACAGCCTCACAACCACAGCAGCTGTGAAAATCAACAGCCTGTGAGGCACTGATGGATGTAAATGGGTCTGATGTTCCCTACAAAGCCCAATCACCAGAGCTTTGTTACTATTTGACCTGACAGCTCCCTGGAAAAGCCCCATTCTCAGAGCTTGTCTTTATTGGACCTGACTGAAAACTCTCTGTGAGAAGAGTTCTATCCCAGGGCATTTGCCAAAAACAATCAGTGACAATATTTTAACATCACAGATGCTTGAGATGGTGATACTAGTCCAAGCAAACATTAGCCTGACCAAAAAAATACTTAAGAAAAAAGCTTGGGTATGAGGTGTTCAAAGGGGGCTTTTCAAAGCTCAAATATATTCCTGGGAATCCATAAAATCATGTGCACATGAAGGGCTGTGGCAACACCCAGGAAACACCTGGAAGGCCTTAACGTCTCTCCTGTGGCTCACCTTGAGGTCCTGTGCACAGAGGAAGGGAAGTCAAAGGCAGAGTTGTAAATAACACACTGAAGGTGTGCCCCCAATACATACACAGAGCCCCTCAAAGGTTTAGTGACATTCTGGGTCAAATCATTCAAGGAGACCCCTATGCAGTCACTAGGTAACCACCCAATTAACAGAGGAGAGACTCCAGTGGCTTCACATGATGAAGAATACAGACACTGTAGAATTAGCCCATAAAACACTAAACAAATGAGCAACAAACCCTGGTAAACAGGGTAACTTATTTCCAGAGTTGTCACATTTATTATTATATTTCCAGTTTTTAAGAAAAAACAAAGATACAAGACATACCAAGAAACTATGACCCATACACAAGAAACAGAAAAAAAAAAAAATGCAGTCAATGAAACTATTCCTGAGAAAACTCAGACTTTGAATTCATTAGACAAAGACTTAAAACCAGCTATTAAAAATATGTTCAAATGACTAAGGCAATAATGGTTACAAAATTAAAGACAGATGTGAGAATGATGCATTATCAAATAGAGAATATACATAAAGACACAGAAATTGTAAGAAAGAGCCAAATAGAAATGTTGGAGTTCAAAAGTACAATATTTTATTCAAAATTCACTAGAGTGGCTCAGCAGCAGATTTTAGTTCGAGAAGAAAGAATCAGTGAACATAGAGATAGATTAATTGAGATTATCCAGTTTAAATAACAGGAAAAAAAAAACCGTGTTAAAAAATAATGAATCAACCCTCAAAGACTTATGAGGCCAAATAAAGCATAACAACTGACTTATATGGGGAGTATCAAAAGAAGAGGAAAGACAAAATATTTGAGAAAATAATGGTTAAAAACTTCCAGTTTGATAAAAAAAACATTCATCATGTCTAAGAATTCCAACAAACTTCAAGTAGAATTAACTCGAAGGAATGCATATCTAAGCATATCATAGTTAAAATGCCTAGAGTCAAAGAAAAATTCTTGAAAATAGTGAGAGATAAATGACTTATCGAGTACAAGTGATCTTAAATAAGATTAACAATTGACATCTCATCAGAAATCATTGATGTCAGAAAGTAATGGGACAACATATTCAAAGTGCTGAAATGACTGTCAATCAGGAATCCTATGCAAAATGATCCTTCAAAAAATCAAACAATAATTTAAGACATTCCATGATAAAAATTGAGGGGATTTTTCATTTACAGAATTACTCTAATGGGGGTTCTTCAGGCTGAAATTTACCAGACAGTAAATCAAAAACACACACAAAAGTAAAGAACCCCAGTAAAAATAAATGCATAGGTAAGTATAAAATATGGTTTTTGTTCATAATGCTTCTTCTATTTAATGTGTAAGACACCAACATAAAGCAATAATTACAAAACTGTTGATAGTGTAAAATGTACAAATATGTAATTTGCATGGCAATCAGAGCACAAAAGAGCAGGAAGAAATAATGCTATATTGGCACAATTTTTTTGTTTAGTATTGAAATTAAGTTGGTAATAAACTAAACTAGATTGTCACAAGTTATATTCATTGAAATTCCGAGGACATCACTTAGAAAATACAAAAGCAGCATAAAGTTCAACAAAAAAAAATTTTAAATGGTATACTGTTTTATTCTATTTAATATCTATTAACATGAAAAAACAGTGATTAAGTAATGAGAGAACATAAAAGACATAATTTATGGAAGAAACAAACAGCAAAATAGCAAGCATTAAATATTACCTTATCATTACATTAAAAGTAAAGGGTTAACTAGTTTAATGAAAAGGCAGATATTCACAAAATGAATTTAAAAAATAACCCAATTATGTACTGTCTGTAAGAGACATGCTTTAGATTCAAAATCACAAATAAATTGCAAGTTAAGAAAAAAAAAAGGATATACAGTGGACCATTGAACAACATGGATTTGAACTGTACACGTCCACTTATATGCAGATTGTTTTCAACTGACCACCTTTCAATTGACATGTGCAGTTCAATTGATCAGTCATCGACTTGCCTATCTCAAACCGATGTTGTTCTAGGATCAACTCGACAGTTAGGAATTCACATATGTGAATCCACATAACTATAATCAACTGACCATAGGTATGTGCAGATTTTTGACTGCAGAAGAGGTCGGTGCCCCTAACTGTCATGTTGTTCTAGGGTGAACTGTACTAGGCAAACCGTAATCAAAAGAAAGCTGGTATGGTAAAACTATTATCAAGTAGACTTTAGGATAAAAAATTTTACTAGAGACTAAAAAGGACCTTTTATAATAATAAAAGAATGAAGCCACAAAGAAAACACAATTATAAACATATATGATCCTAACTAGAGAACCACAAAGTACATGAAGTAAAAACTGACAGAACTGATAAAAGAAATGGAAATTTCAACAATAATAGTTGGAGACTTCATACCCTACTTATAATGATGGCTAATACAACTACACATTAGATCAGTAAAAAAGTAGAAAACATGAACAATTCTATAAACTAACAGAATTAATAAATATAGAACATTCCGGAGTATGATTTTTTTTCTTTTGTTTTTATTCTATTTTTTAATTAGTTTTAGGTGCACAAAACAAAGTAATAGTTAGACGTTTATCATTTATATCCCTCACATTGTGTCAACCCCCCTCCCCCATCCACTATCCCTATGACATCGCACACAGCCAATACATTTCCACTGTTGGCTATTCCTAATGCTGTACTCTGCTTCTTATAAGTATATATATATATATATATATATATATATATATATATATATATATATAAACTTGTAGTTGACATTCATTATTGTTTAGCTTCAGGTGTACAGTGCAGTGATCAGGCATCTACATCTTCCCTGAGGTGGTCTCCCTAACAAGACAAGTGTCCATCGGATACCCTACAAAATCTTTACAACATTATTGATTACATTCCCCAAATTAACTTTCGTGAACCCGTGGCAATCTTGTGGTTACTGACTGCTTTCTAATCCTCTCACCTTCTCCTTTATCCCCACCCCCCCATCTAGCAACCCTCAGTTTTTCCTCTATATCTCCAGAACTGTTTCTGATTAGTCCATTCACTTATTCTTTTCTTTAGATTCCACATATAAGTGAGATCATATGGTATTTGTCTTTCTCTGTCTGACTTATTTCACTTAACATAATGTTCTCTAGGTCCATCCATGTTGTTGCAAATGGTAAGATTTCTTTCTTCTTTATGGCTGCGTAATACTCCATTGTATAAATGTACCACAGTTTCTTAATCCAGTCGTCTACCAATGGGCATTTGGGTTGTTTCCATGTCTTGGCTATTGTGTATAGTGCTGCAATAAACATAGGAGTGAAAAAAAAAAAAAAAAAAAACATACACTGGAATGGACATGGGTAATTGAAGAGACTAAACAGTCTATTAAATAGAAAATTAACTTGAATTATTTTTGGTGTATTTACCCGCTGTTGTCAATTTGGGCATTATGGGTTTAGATATCATCATTAGAAATTGTGTGGTTAGGAATTGAATTGTCTGTGCTATCATAAAAACATCTTGGTTTAAAGGATGCTACTTTTAACTACTGGAGAAATTTAGTGCAATTTCAAGTTATGTATTGTTTTAACAGTTCAAAGTTAAAATAAATTCTATGAATTTTGTGAAGAAAGCAGCCACAAAATAAGCCATAAAGTAGTTGGTCATGCCTCTAGATAATATTTAGCTAAGTTTTGGAATTTGAATGGCTCTTTGGACTTAATAATTTATTTCTATTACATTTTATTTCAAAATAAGAGGACTTATCTGCCACACACACACAAAAAGAATACAGACGAAAGAAAGAAAGAAAGAAAGAAAGAAAGAAAGAAAGAAAGAAAGAAAGAAAGAAAGAAAGAAAGAAAGACTCTACCCAACAACAGCAGAACGCAACTTTCCTCCCAAGTGCTCGTGGAGCATTCTCCATAGTAGTTCATGTGTTAGTTCATAAAACTTACATTTAAAAGGATTAAAATAACAGAAAGTATGTTCTGTAGCCACAACAGAAAGGAATTATAAAAGAACAAGAAAACGCTATTTGGGAAATTTACCAATATGTGGAAATTAACACACTCTCCTATAATCAGTTAACTAAAAGAGAAATCACAGGGGAAATTACGAAGTATTTTGAAGTGAATATACAACACAATTTATCAGTTGCAGCTAAAAACAGTGCTTAGAGGAAAATTTATAGGTGTAAAAACATTAGTAAAAAGAATATCTTATGTCAATAACTTTCCCTTGCATCTTAAGAAATTAGAAAAAAAGAGAGCAAATTAAGCTTAAGGTAAGCAAAAAGAAGGTAATAATAACAGAAGTGAACACCTGAAATCTATGTAACTTTACTAACAATTGTCACCCCAATAAACTTTAATTTAAAAGAATCAGAGGAAAATAAATGATAAAAGAAAAGAAAACGAAAAAAAAAATCAATGAAACCAAAAGGTTATTTATTGAAAAACAATAGAGAAAAATCAAGGAAATGATAGTTAACAAAATTCAAATTATTAAAAGAAAGAATGAAAGAGTGGTATCACTACTAACCTTACAGAAATACATTTTTAAAAGAGATTAAAAGAGACTGTTATGAATAATTGTACACCCATAAATTAGATGACCCAGATTAATTGGAAAGTTATTATTGAAAGTAGTAAGATACAAATCACAGAAAATGACTCAAAAAGAAAAAAAGCAGTCTGATAGACCTATAACAAGAGAATGAATTAGCAATAAAAAAAAAGAAACAACCAAAAAAGAAAAAAAAAACACTTCCCATTAAAAACAAACAACAACAACAACAACAAAAACAAACCATCTGTGCCAGGTGGCTTCAATGACAAAATATGCTAATATTTAAAGAAGAGTTAAAACCAACCCTTCACTAATTCTTTGCAAAAGTAGAAGTAGTAAAAAGACTTTCCCAGTTATACAATAATCCAGAGGTACTCTGATGCCAAACCAAAGACATCACAAGAAAACTACAGACCAATATCCCTTATTGGCGGATATTCGGGGGATACTTAAAAAAAATACTAGAAACATTATCTAGCAACATAAAAAACATGAGGATCTTATACCATGAAAAAGTATGATTTATCTCTGGAAATCAAGGTTGGTTTAACACCAAAAATCAGACAATAATTAGGAGTCCAGAAATTAACTAATTAATTTGTGGTCAACAGATTTTCTACAATGATGCCAAAACAATTCAGTGGGAGAAACAATAGTATTTTCAATAAATTATCCTTTAACAAAAGGATATTTACATGCATATGAATGAATATGAACCAGTACTTCACATCATATTCAAAAATTAAATAAAAATGTATCACAGACCCAAGTATAAAAGGTAAAATCATAAAGCTCTTAAAAGAAAACAGGAGTAAAACCCTTGTAAACTTGAATTAGGCGATAGTTTCTGCTTCAAGTCACACCATCAAAAAAGTGGAACAGCACCTCACATAATGGGAGAAAATATTTGCAAATCATATATCTGATAAGGGGTTTATATATATATATAAAATCTTTCAACTCAACAATTAAAATATAAATTACCCAATTTAAATAGAAAGATTTGTATAGATTTTTTTTTTTTTTAAAATACAAATAATAAATAAGGTAGGAAAAGATGCTCAACTCCATCAGTCATTAGGGAAATACAAGTCAGACCCACCATAAGATACCAGTTCATTCCATTAAGATGGCAAGAAACAAACAAACACAACAAACAAACAACAAAACCCAAATGACAAGTGTTGGCAAGGATGTGGAGAGCATGAAACCTTCATACAGCTGTTAACTTCATTAATGGTACAACCACTTTAGAAAACAGATTGGCAATCCCTCAAAATTTTAAACATACAATTACCATTTCACCCAGCAATTCCACTTGTAAGTATTAATATATACCCAAGAGAACTGAAAACATAACATCACACAGAAACTTGTGCATGAACGTTAACAGCAACATTATTCATAATTGGCAAAAAAGTAAAAGTAATTCAAATATCCACCTACTGATGAATGGAGAAATCAAATATCTATACAAAGGAATATTATTTGACATTAGAAAGGAATAAAGTACTGATACACGCTAGGGCATGAGTAAACTTTGAAAATATTATGCTAAATGAAGGAAACCTGTCAGAAAAAGCCACATATTTTATGACTTGATTTACATGAAATGGTCAGAATGGTCAATTTGTGGCGACCATAAAATAGACTAGTGGTTTCCTGTGCTAGGGGAGGCTACTAAGTATGAGGTCACATTTTGGGGTGATAAAATTTTTCTAAAATTAGATAATGCTGATGATAGCATAACTGTAATACTGAAGCCACTGAAGTTTATATTTTACAGAATGAATGTTATGGCATGTGCATTGTATCTCAATAAAGCTTGTTTTTGAAATAAAAAAAAATGTATATTAACTAAGATGGCTACTTTGATAAAATTTTCGTAGTAAGTACACCTAGAAGGGAAACATCCACCTGAATAACATGCAATGTGATAGGGAATGTGGGTTCCCAAGATCCCTGAAAAATCCCTTGAGCTGAAGAGTCATTTACTGACACTAAATGTTATATTTTAACTTTTGAAATATCAGAGAAACTAGAAAGAATATGGGCAAAATTTACAAAAACTTCTTCAGCATTTTAATGCTCCTCCTGAGTTGCAATAGACCGTGTGAAAATCAGGACAACAGCTACATTTTTCTAAAGGAGTTTGCTAAGATCACTGGCAGGTGTGTGCATGGGGAGAGGCTGAATAACCTGCAATCATTTCACATTCGTTCATCAAATTGTTCTGAGCAGAACTCTGCTAAATTCTCGTGACTAGAAACCAAATAAAATATGAACTCTACCTTCAAAACTCTTAAAGTCTAGTGAGAAAGAACATAGATCTATCAATAAACAATTGTAAAACAGTCCTGTAAATTTTATACTGGAGATATACGCTTGGTTCAGTTGAAACAGAACTTTCTTCACTTCCATCTGGACTGGAATTTGTACTCTAATTGTAGGTTTCAAGCTAAAGAGAAGAATTTCAGAATTTAGTGAATCTCAATTCTATTCCCAGGGGGCAATTAGGAGGAATAGAAGCAAAATGTACTACCAGGTATTAGAAATACGTGTGCATCTTCAAACAGTTGCAAGTGAAGTAAAAACTGAGTATCTCTACTGACATGAGCTTTTCAATCTGTGTAGAGTCCAACAGTCATTTTAAAACTGGGGACCGTCAGAATCTCCAAAAGGAGCATATGTTCCAAACCTCTTAAAAAATTCAAAGATTTGTGTCTATACTTGCACCCATTTAATTCGATAGAAATTAACAAGGTATATGCTAAACACTTATGAGGCAAAGCTGAATATGAAATGAACCTTCCATTTCCCTTCAGAAATTACCAGTACCATCTAACAGGTTGCAACAAAGGGTTAATAACCGTACATCTTTTTTGTCAGTAGAGAAGGTTCCTTTTCAGTTTTTAAAAAATACTCTTTATCACTGAATTTTTATATTCATTTTCAAAGTTCAATTAACAGATAACCAAAAAACAACATTTTAGCAATCTGTCCATTCATTCAAAACAGGTATCTGTCAGCATGTTAGTGACAGAGCCAGCTGGTGAGCTAAAATTATATCTATTCAGTTGCTATTATGCCACAACTCAGTTGTTATTCTGCTGCGACGAGAGAGACTATCTAAATAATATAATTACCTGGCTTGTGAATTTTCCATAATTAAAAAAATGTGGGCTGGCAGCTACTAGAAAAAATATAGACTCTTTCTTTTAGTCCCATCTTAATTTCTTCCTGGCCTAAGAACATAAATTCTTGCTTTTTGCTGTTGCCTTTTTTAAGTTACATGGGGAAAAGGCTGCATATTTTCAAGATGTAAGAGCACACCACACCCGATTGGGCTGTCAGGACACCATGTGAATACATGTTATCCACTTCTCCAATAGATGATGCTACAGCTGTATTTTACCCAACGGGTCTCCATTCTGGAGCAACAGGGCCATTTAACAGAAGATCTCAGCTGTTTCCCCTCCTCTGACGTTTGAAATTTAGTTTCAGGAAAAGCCATGTCTCACCATATACAAATAATTTGGAAATGCAACCCCGGCTGCTGCTTCTTATCTCAGTCTTAGCTAAGAAATCTTTATTTTCTTAGGAACCAAAATATTGAGTTTGAAGATTAAGAGACAGAACAGGTATAAATGCTTGCTGTGCAGACAAATCTCAGAGGATTATATCTTAAAATATGTTTAATTGGGAAAATAAAATGACTTAGAAAAATACAAGACAGTTCTATAGTTGGTAAAGTTGTTCTTCCCTGGGGTATGAGTTTGTAATTCTGAAAATAAAACCTAGTACTTAAAGGAAAATATCAATCATTTTATTTCCACAATGCATCAAAAGGTAAATGTAATTTCATTTCTTGAATCTCATTTGGTGCTACCTTAGGTCGACTTGCATTCTGGTGTGATCCAACTTTGATATGAATGGTTATCTCTTTATCCCAAAGAATAGTTATATTTTTCTATGAGAAGTATACTACTATGTACTGTGTTTCCCCCAAACTAAGACTGGGTCGAATATTAGTTTTTGCTCCAAAAGATGCATTAAGGCTTATGTTCAGGGGATGTCATCCTGAAAAATTATGCTCGGGTTTATTTTCCGGTTAGGTCTTATTTCGGGGAAACATGATAGCACCTTGCCTTCCAAATCTGGCTTGTAGGTTTATTTTCCACAAAACAAGAAAACCTGATCATTTCTTTAAAGAAATAAAGAAAAAGATGAATTCCATATTCTCTAACTAAAATATATATATGAATTAAGTTAATAAATACCAGTAAGTGTCTATGTACAGTTGGCCCTTGAACAACATGAGTTTGAAGTGTGCAGTTCCACTTATATATGGGTTGTTTTCAATAAAATGCAGTCGGCCCCCATATCCCTGGGTTTTGCATCTGTGGATTCAACAGCAGAAGTGAAGGGCCAGTGATATGCATTGTTCGACACCATTTTACACAAGGGACTTGCGTAGCCTCAGACTGGTGTTGGGGACCAATCCCCCACGGACAGAGGGACATGTTTTTGAGGACTCAAAAGTTACATGCAGATTTTTGACTGCACAGGGTTTGGTGCATTGTTCAAGGGTCATCTGTACTAGTATTTTTGCTTGATCCTATCTTTTCTGAATTGTGTAGTAAAAGAAAACAAATGCATAAAATAGGAAATACATAAAATTAGTAACAGGACACAAAGTGGTAGATGGGCTCATCATGAATGAATGGGCTAAGGGTAAAGGTACTTTAGGTTCTGGAAAAGAGCATAAACAAGGGTGTGGACATACAGTACTTCAAGGAATGGACCTGCTAACTCAGAAATTCTATATTGATGATGAATAAATATGATGGAATATTAAAAATATATAAGACAACATTTCAGGCTGGTACCCTGCATATATCTTATATACCAGAAATTCATGTCTAAACCGTTTCTTAGATATTTCCAAAAGTGGGCTTTTCAGGAGTTATTTCTTCATTGGACTAATAGATTTTAGTTAGATATCAACTTTTAAAGAAAAAGAGTCAAACTAGATTTTTAGGTTCTTTTTTAAAACTTTTGAATGTCCTTCAGTACCTCTACATACTTTTTAATTCTTGCTGTTCTTGTCACAAAACTAGGGTTTCAAAGATACTTTTAATTTGGCTCCTTTTAAATGCATCACTGAATAAATCCTCGTTTTGAACAACTATATGAGTAACTGGCAGATTGTTAATTTAAATTCCTTCTTGGACTGTTCAAAGGTAGCAGAAGTTAAGGGTTTATATTTGGTTGTAAAATCTTTTATGGTGACTTAAAATTCGTATTCATAGTGACATGATAAAATATTCTCATTTTTAAAATCTCCTATGCTGTTAAGTCTCTGCTCCTCCATTTCTCCAGCCATTCACAAACATTCTTGGAAACCTACTGTGTCCTGGGCAGTAGGAATGTGAAAAAAAAAACCAGGAGAAGCCACACACACACACACACACACACACACACACACACACACACAGTGTCTCGTTATAAAGAATACACTATAATTAGTCAAAGGAGAATCAAAAAGTACAAAGTAAATATTTTAAAAACTAATAGAACATGTGATATAAATGATATAGGTATTATATTTTAACCAATTAATAATATGAATTAAAACTAATATTCAAAGTATTCTGTATATACACAATGGACTAAAATTCTTAAAAAAATAATACTTGAAACTTGCTGTGATTCAAAATGTAAAATAATGTGCGACATTCACTATCTGCCTTCTACCAAGTTTAGCTTAATTTCTATTTGCAATTAGCATTCATGGAGATGAGTACATATAGAATAAATACCTTTGTTGAAAATATGAATTGAATATTAATTCACTTATCTTCCTCACCATTTCTTTCTTGCTTATTATAGAAAATACATTGCATTATGAACTCTGAAGGACACAAAGTAAAAAAGATATTTCTGCCTTCTAAAGCATACAATCTAGTTGGAAAGACATACAATAAAAATGAACATCATAAACATTGGGATGAAAATAGTTCACACTAAAGTTACAAATAAGTTATTTTATGATCTTGGAGATGGTAAAGACTAATTCCACTTATAGGGATTGGAAAGGCTTCACCAAAGCAATGGCGTTTGACTAAGACTTGAAAAAAACTTGAACGGCAATGAGGGAGTGGAATAAGGGGGTATCTAGGCTAAAAACCACTGAGAACTCTTCCCGTGATGCTGGAGGAATCCAGCTGAAAGATGAGGTCTGGAGCTGTGGCAGAATGGGAGGACAGACACAGCAGATTAAGGAGTTATTTAGAGGTAGAAGGGACCAGATTCAATGGGGGATTTATTGGAAGTGGGGAAGATGAAATGACTTTGTCTAAAAATGAGTCAGATATTCTAGTCTAAGGCTCAAAAGAAGGTTTAAATAAGAGATATAGTTGTAACTTTGGAAGTAAATGAGACTGACCAGAGACAGAAGATTTGGGAAGGCCTCTGGGACAGAAGACCTGGGGAAATGAACACTTATGAGTCATGTGACAACAGAGATTCTATAGAAGGAAATCAAGAAGAAAGAGGCGATTAGGTAGAAGAAAATACAGCACAGAGTTGTGTGTTGGAAACCAAGTTAAAATGACATGTCAAGAGAGGAAATATTTAACCTAATTGAGTATCAGAGAGCAAAAACAAGAAAAAAATAGTGTCCATTATTGCTGGGGAAAAATATAGGACAATACTAGTAAATGTCTGGAGAACAATTTCAGAAACACTGGAATGAGAGAGGGGGATAATTTCTAATTGTCTGGAGCAATGTAAGTGTAATTGTGATGATGATTTCATGAGATCAGAATGAGATTCTACACTCTAATGCTTGAACACCTCAGTGAGTCTGAGAAGCACCACAGAATAACAGAATCAAAGATCTAAAGACAGTATCCTTGTAAAACAATTCATTTTGATAGGGTGAAATTGAAGTTGAGACTTGGACACTGGAGAGTAGAGAAAACAAAATTCAGAAATATCTCAAATATACTTAAATACAAAAGCATCTATCGAAGGACATTTTGGTTGTTTCCATATCTTGGCCACCGTAAACAAAACATGGAAACAACCAAAATGCCCTTCGATAGATGAATGGATAAAGAAGTTGTGGTATATATACACAATGGAATACTACTCGGCGGTAAGAAAAGATGATATAGGAACATTTGTGACAACATGGATGGATCTTGAGAGTGTAATGCTGAGCGAAATAAGTCAGACAGAAAAAGCAGAGAACCATGTGATTTCACTGATATGTGGTATATAAACCCAAAACAACAAAAGCATACAAAATAACTCAAATTCTTAAGTCAGATAGTGTTTGTAGCATGCCACAAAAAATGCTGAAATTTTCTTTAGAGAGCACAATTTAAACAAACAAAAAAAGATCAAGTTTACCATTGATTTACAAGATTTTGAAGTTAAGACCAGCATCTATTTTCTTTGAACCCTCACCACGCCCCACGGACTGTGCACATGCTACTCTTTCAACACCTGATGGTTTCTGACTCATAGACATACTATGTGGGGGTCTCACCTCTGTGTAAGGTTCACACAATGAAGTAAGGCAAAGGCCTCAAAACAGGGCACATATCTGGTGTAATCCACATGTTTGTCACATTGTGGTGGGTATGGTTTTTATGTTTTATTTTGTTTTGTTTTTTTGCATCAAATTTGTACTCAGTGATTTTTTTCATTTACTTCTTTCTTTTATCACAAAGTTCTTTGCTAGTACTCTCATTAAAATAGTCGTTAGCTGATACAAGAAAACAAGCCAATCACTTCAACCAATAGCAAGTGTGTGTCGGTGGTTCACTCGCCCTTACATCATAAGACGCGGCAGCTGATTACTCCGTCATAAACAGCTTCATCCACTATCAATACACTAGCTATTCAATAATAGCACAGATAGTTAAACATGGGATGACTGCCTGCAACTAATTAACATTAGATAATGAATGAAGATGAACATGGACAGAATCAGTCCTAGAAATTAAATACCCTCATCTATAATATGGGGGCAATAATCATAAGGACTACATGAGTTTATATTTGGGAAGCACCTTGAAGAGTGTCTGCCCATACTAAGTGTCATTAAATAAGTGTCTGTGATTAAATGAGTCAATAAACAAACAAACAAACAAACAAACACATAAATAACCATTGTAAAAGGTCCTTGTTGAGACATGGCTAAGGTGGAAGAATCAGTGTCTGAGACGCTTACCATGTGAAGAGAACTCGACTGCAGAATCAAGCTCGTCAAAGCGAAGCTGGGGCTGCACCAAAGCCATATGATATTACACCACCCTCTCGGCCTCACTATACCCATAGTCAGATATGTCCTTGGATTTTTCAGGTACAAGAGTCAATAACTTTTTGATTTTTTTTTTGCATTAATTTGATTTGACATTTTGCCACCTGAAAACCATAAACTGCCAACTAATACACAGGCCTAGTGCTGCTAACTGAATTTTCATGTCCATTTCTTTAGTCATCAAATATTTATTGAGGACCTTCTATGTCTCTGGCTATATTGAATAAGTTGACATGAATACTGCCCCATGGAGCTTGTAATCTAGTCAGGTAGAGAGACAGGCCAAAATTACAAAGTCTGATAAAAGCTATTAAAAATAAACTTAGTGTCAGAAAATAGGAGTATGGTATTAACGTAGGGTGCATTATTAGAGGAAGTCCTTTCTGAGCAACTGAGAATATGAAATTATAAGAAGGAAGCAATTCGATAAAAAGTAAGGAGGCTTTGTTTTTTCCTTCTAGACTGAGAAGAAAAACATGAGTGAAGCCCTGAAATGCAACCTGTCTTAGTGTGGTCAAGGGTTGGACAGAAGACCAGTTTAGCTAAAGCCTAGTGAGCGTATTGGGGAGTTATGTAACAGGAGACTTTGAAGGGGTTACCTTCACTGAGATGACAGCAGGTCAGGGAAGATGGGGACAAAAGAGTAGTGCTGCTTTTGAACGCACACACACAGATACTGTTTACCTTGGACATAATGGGAGAAATGTGAAGCTGGATGTGCTGGGGGTAGGGGTGGATAATGCAGTGGCAACCCAATGTTCTTAAGTTTCTCAATGAAACAGGAGACACAGTCATCCACAGAGAACGGGGTCTGACATTTTAGATTGGGGACTTAAAACTATGTGAAACTTTGTTAAGACCCTTCTGGGAGTGTCCTTGATAATCAATGAGAAAGGTTACAGTGTGCTTTCTATGTTATCCCTTCTGTTTTAAAGTGTGTACCATTGAAGGTATCTTTCAATAGTTAGCATTAAATGTGTATTGCTGGTATAAATAAGTAATGCTCCAAATACCACAGAACACTGTATCTCTTTCTTACTTAGTATATGGACTATTACTATGGAGTGTGGCTTTTTTTAACTCAGATTGCTAAAGCATGCAGAGTATCTGAACATAGCAGTTAAATAGCATTTGATGTATATGTAATATGATACATTTCCAAAGATACATACAACAGTTCTAACATTTTTTTTAAATTACAATTTCTGGGGTGACAATGGTTAGTAAAATTACATAGGTTTCACATGTACAATTCTGTAATTTGTCATTTATATCTCACATTGTGTGTTCACCACCCACAGTCAGTTCTCCTTCTGTCACCATATATCTGACTCCCTTTACCTCATCTACCACCCCCCCTCACCCGTTACCCTCTGGTAACCATTGAACTATTGCCTGTGCTATGAGTTTTGTTTATTTGTTTGTCTTGTTTCTTTGTTGTTTTCAGTTTTATATCCCACATATCAGTGAAGTCATATGGTTCTTGACTTTTTCTGTTTGACTTACCATATGACCCAGCAATCCCTCTCCTGGGTATATACCGAAAAAACCTGATATCATTTATCCATAAAGATATATGTGCTCCAATGTTCACTGCAGCTTTATTTATGGTGGTCAAGACATGGAAACAGCCAAAGTGTCCTTTGATAGATGATTGGATAAAGACGATGTGGCATATATACACAATGGATTACTACTCTGCCATAAGAAAAGATGAAATAGTGCCATTTGCAACAGCATGGATGGATCTTAAGGTTATTATGTTAAGTTCTAATATTTTTTATTTGAGGAATGCTTGGAAACTTGCTTATCTAAAGTTCATCGCTATTTTGTATGATTTTCCCACACAGCCTCAACTGTATCTCTACCATCACAGTGCCTCCAACCACTTTAGCAATGATGAAGTATATGTATATGATCTGATAGGCATTTAATTATTTTACAAGACGGGAATGTTTTAAAATTCATACCCATATTCTTTCTTGAAAACACCTCGAACATTTCAGAAACTTTTCACCTGTATTGAGCATACTTTCCTTCTTCCACACTAATCTGAAGCTGTCTGGTTGAGAACCATCAAATCAAAAGTGGACAAAAATTCATACATATTCATGTAAAGGAGTCTCCGACTTCGAGTTGGATTGTAGGATGGGCACTGACAGACCAGATGGAATAATAAAGTGAACAGACCAACTCATCATTTATAGAGACATTTTCCTCTTTCGTAGGCTGACCCTTCCTTACTCAACTCCTTTTATTTTTTTTTACTTTTATTTATTTTTAATTTATTTTATTAGTTTCAAGTGCACAAGACAAAGCAATACTTAGACGTTTATCATTTATATCCCTCACACTGTGTGAACCCCCCTCCCCCATCCACTATCCCTCTGATATCACACAGAGCCATCACATTTCTACTGTCTCTATTCCTAATGCTGTACTCCGCTTCCTGTAACCATATACATATATATATATATATATATATATATATATATATATATATATAATTATAGTTGGCATTCATTATTGTTCAGCTTCAGGTATACAGTGCAGAGATCAGGCATCTACATCACCCCTGACCTAGAGAACATTATGTTAAGTGAAATAAGTCAGACAGAGAAAGACAAATACCATATGATCTCACTTATATGTGGAATCTAAAGAAAGGAATAAGTGAATGAACTAATCTCAACTCTTTTTAAATGACCACTAATCCCATTCATTGCTTTTTTCTCAATTCCAGAGACTACTTGACATTGTGATAATGCTTTAAAAGGCGAAATTATTGCCACTCCTAGGAATACTGGTCCTTTAAGAGTATGTAAGAAAATTAGAACAAAATAATACATTCATAATGATAATACATGTTGGCACCAGATTGAAGAGAAGTTTCAGGAGGCAGGTGGTTCCTTCTTCTACGTGCACTGTTACTTACACAAGGCACATGGACCTGGCTCTACTAAAGCAAAAGCCAGCTACTCCTGGGAAATCTGTACTTTTTCACCTTTCCCCTCTTCCCTCTTCCTTCTTCCCTCTTCCCTCTTTTGTCCTCTCTCTCCTCTCTCCTCATTCCTTTTTCCTTCCTTTCCCTTCCCCTCTTCTCCCCTTTCCTTCCCTCCTCTCGTCTCCCCTCCCCTCCCCTCCTCCCTCTCTTCCTCCCTCCTTCCCTTCTTTTTGTCTTTTTGTTGTTGTTGTCTCTTTAAAGGGAAGAGAAGAGTCAGAGACCTAAAAACAAGTAGTCTTGGCAGGTGTAGTCTGTAAAGGACAGCCAATCTTGATTACATAATGCACCTTACTATAATAGAACTCTTTGAAAGCATCCATCAATACTCATTAATTTATATTTCCCCAAATACTTAGCTTTGCCCTCTGCACATAAGTGTTCACAAGTATTTTTCAGAGAATTTGAAGATGTTTTTGTCATTTTGTAGTGTAGATAAGAAATGATGATTGCTTTAGTCCATTAGGATTTGTGCTTCTTTTTATAGGTATTTTCACATCATTGCTTAATTCATTTTTTAATTCCACAATCTATTGTTGAGAATGAATTTTGTGTCAGACCCTGTTTTCAGTGTTAAGGATGCAAAAAACAAATCCCAAAAGTTGGTGGTCCTGAAGGAGCTTCCAGTCTCATGGGGGGAACAGATAAGTTATATACAATAGTTTATGGTATTCTCTGTCCAGGTCTTAATTTATAAAGGTGATTTAGTGATGACAAGGAGAGGCCAAATGCCAGTAAAAGAAAAATTTATTGTCACTCATAGTTTCCCCCAGAAACAAGAGGCCTGGCTCCCCATGCAGGGCCACAGAAGGGACACATGGTTTTGATCAGGAAGCAGATGTCAGAGTGAGGGGTGAGACCAGGCCTTTACTGGGGCTTCTGCTAGGAAGGCCAGCGGGGTAAACAGTTTAGGATTAGTTAGTCTGAATAATTCCAGCAGGCTTTGGGCTATAGGGGTGACCTCTAGCTCTCCTCTAGCAGGCCCTGGAATGGTTAAGGCAGAGGAGTATTGCTTCCTAAGTGTACAGGTCAGACAGAGGAGGTCTGGCTGTGGGTTGGTTAGTTGCATATAAAAGGCATGTTCCTGGCAGAGACCTTTGCTATTTCTAAGAATTGGCTTGCCCAGGGTGGGGCAGTCTCTCTGGTGTTCAGAGCCAGAAAGGTTTTTCAAGATGTCCTAACGTCATAATATAAAGAAAAAAAATTAAAGATGATTAATATTTATGGCAGAGATATGAAATAGACACTAGGCACTTTGCATTAGAAAGAAAAATCTGTCGCAGATCAACATTGGCTTTCTGTACGGGATATTAAGTATATAGTAGCCAAATGAGATATCAGGAGTAACAGTTCAGAGGTATGAATGAGCATGGAATATTTGGAGGAAAAAACTCAAATAGTTTTATTTATCTGTATCATCTGGCTCCTATGGGCAAGAGACAAAAATTGATTATGGAGGCTGATGCCATCAGTAGTAAACCAGATGATCAGATCGTGGTGTATTCATTCAAAGGGGTGTTCTACTCAGTTCTCAAACTCTTCAGGCATAGTAATCACCTGGACAGCCTGGTAAAACACAGATTCCTGGGCCCCGCCCCAAGACATCCTGAGTCAGCAGGTCTGGGATGGGGCCTGGGAATCTGCCCCTCTGACAAGATCCCAGATAGTGCTGAGTCTGCTGGTCTAGGAAACAGACTGAATAGCACAGCTGCACAGTCGTGTGAAGGCATGAACTACAGTACGAATGGATCTAATCAAAGGAATGTTGAGTGAAAAAACCCAGACACCAAAGAGCAAACTTGGTGTTATTCCATTTCTATGAAGTTCAAAGTAGGCAAAGTTAATCTATGCCATTAGAATCAAGAGAATGGTTACCCTTGGGGTGAGCGGGGAGTGGGGCTGTCTGTGTATGAGGGGAACTACATGTAAAAATGTTTTGCATCTTTACCTGGGTGCTGGCTACACAATAGTAGGCAGTTTAAAATATTCATAAGGTGGTGCTCATATTAGTTTTTGCACTTTCTTCTTGGTATCTTACACTTAACAACAAAATCTACAAAAAACAAACAATGATGGAAGCATAGGAAGAACCCAGAACCCAGTTATTGTGCATTTACCTCGCTCTAGATGCCATGCTAGACATTGACAGAAATACACAGATAAACACAACATAGTTAATACCTTCAAATAAATCACGATTTAATCAGGGAGTGAGACACTTCAATAATAAAGATTATGATTTATGGCAAAAGTGGTAGAAAGTGCTGTAGCATTTCAAAGGAGAGAAATATAACTTCTGGTTCAGAAGACCAGCAGAGCCTTTAATGAGGAAATGGTAGTTCAAACAGGCCTTAGAATGATGTGTAGTTTTCACAATTGATTTGGCTTCATATGTAAAACCTTTCTTCTTCTTTTTTTTTTTTTTTTTTTTTTCCTGTGCAGGGCATTGCAACCAAACTCTCATGTTTCTCTCAATTGGCAGCTACACAGGCCTTGTATCCAGTTTCAGCTGACTCAGTTGGTAGTCATGCTCAACGAGAACTTCAAATATATTGCCAAGAGTTAAACAAACTATTTCAAATATACCTTTCAAATTTGGTGAAAATCTACCCATTTTACTTCATATAATAGCTAAGAAATATATATAATGCAAAAGATGGGCAAACGAAACAAAAGCTCTTTTCACTAATACAGGCAAAAAAATGAGGTACAGGTAACCCCCGTATAACATGGCACTTCTATAACACAGTTTCGCTCTAACATGGTTCGAGAATTGGGGGAAATCCTCCTACAACACGGCATCCTAGAAAACAGTTTCACTCTAACACGATTTGAGAATTAGAGAAAACCCTGAACAACACGGAGCGTAAGAGCTTTTAAGAGGAAAAGATAACTTATTTGAAATTTTTCATTTGAGCATAGATGTTGTATTAGATTTGATTGCAGAATTTTAAAATTTATTAGAATTTTAAATCCATTTTGTTCGTGGAGTATTAAGTTCAGAGGATGAAGGTATCTCTTAAAAAGAAAGCACCCTCAGTTAATGGTGCTTAGTAGTGATGATTAAGAAAACATTGTTTAATACATATTAATATGTTATACTTTTGGTAAAAATTGCTTTAATAAATATGCTTTTCTTAATTATAAAAATATAATAGTGTTGTTGTTGTTTTTAATTTTTTGGAACCTAACTCCCTTTTTTGTACTAGTTCTTTATTTTGAACAACACGGATTTGCATAACACGGGATTTTTAGGAACCTAACAACCGTGTTACATGGGGGTTACCTGTATATTCTTTCAGCCTAGGTCTAACAGCACAAAAATACATTCCTTACTTTATTTAACAACATGTGATCAGTTCGTTATATTGTTAAACGTAGCTCATCTGAGATCCTGCATAATGGTAAATGACAGAAGAAAAATGCTACATAATAGTGTCAACAGCAGAGGTGACCCAAATACGAATACAAACACATTCAAAATAGGCAATTTCCATGAATAACCTTAAATACAAAAATTATATTGCACCATGCTTTTAAATTAAATTTCAAGAAAATTTACAACTAGACCTAATACAGTCTCATATTCTTCTCAAAAGCAGGCAGGAGTCTTACTCAAATAGCTGAATGTTTTAGTGGCTGCATCATTCTGTATTTCATAAAGACATTCTGAGAGTTCCACTTTTTCTGCATCTCTGCCAGGACTTGGTATTACCAGTATGTATTTTTTATTACATTAGTTTCAGGTGTACAAAACAACATAATGATTAGGCATTTACACCCTTCACAAAGTGATAATCCCCCCCATCCACTGCCATATATAGCTGTTACAGTACCATTGACTTTACATCCTGTTCTGTACTGTACTTTTATATAATATATATATACATATATATTGACGTTCAATACAGTAGTACTTCGGTTTTTGAACGTCTCTGTTGACGAACATTTCGGTTTATGAATGCCGTAAACCCAGAAGTAAATGCTTTGGTTTTCAAACACGCTTCAGAAGTCGAACACGTCACACAGCTTCCGCTGAGTGCAAGATCCTGAGGCCTAGGTGTCAGCTGTTTGTGAACGTTTCAGAACTCGAACTGTCTTCTGGAACGGATTACGTTGGAAACCCGAGGTACCACTGTGTTATTCTACTTCAGTTTCAGGTGTATGGTGCAATGGTCAGGAGGCACCTACACAATCTATGAAGTGATGCCCCCAATAAGTCCAGTACCCATCTGTCACCCTCCATAAACTTTACAACATTATTGATTATATTCCCTATAATGTATTTTACGTCCCCGTGACTATTTTGGGACTACCAATTTGTACTTCCTAATCCCTTTACCTTCTTCCCCAGCTCCCAAGCCCCTCCCATCTAGCAACCATCAGGTTTTTCTCTGTATCAGTGAGTCTATTTCTGTTTTGTTTGCTAGCTTATTGTGATTGTTTTAGATTCCAACTATAAGTCAGATCATATAGTATCTGTCTTTCTCAAGCTGACTTATTTCACTTAGCATGGTACCCTCCAAGTCCATCCATGTTGTTACAAATGGTAAGATTTCATTCTTTTTTTATGGCAGAATAATACTCCACTGTATAAATGTACCATAATTTCTTTATCCAATCATCTATTGATGGGCATTTTGATTATTTCCATATCTTCGCTACTGTGAATAGTGCTGCAGTAAACATAGGGGTGCATATATCTTTTTAAGTTAGTGTTGTGGATTTCCCTGGATAAATATCTATAAGTGGAATTGCTGGGTCATAAGGTAGTTCTATTTTTAATTTTTTGAGTAACCTCCATACTGTTTTTCATAGTGGCTGCCCCAATTTGCAATCCCACCATCAATGCATGAGGGTCCCTTTTTTCTCCACACCCTGAGCAACTTGTTGTTTGTTGATTTATTGATGATGGCCATTCTGACAGGTGTGAGATGGTATCTCATGGTGGTTTTTATTTGCATTTCTCTGATGATTAATGACGTTGAGCATCCTTTCATGTCGATTGACCATCTGTATGTCTTCTTTGGAGAAATGTCTCTTCATGTCCTCTACCCATTTTTTAATAAATTTTGAGTATTTTATAAATTTTGGGTATTAACCTCTTATCAAATGTACTATTGGCAAATATCTTCTCCCATTCAGTAGAATGTCTTTTTGTTATGTTGATGGTTTCCTTTGCTGTGATTAAACTTTTTAGTTTAATGTAGTCCCATTTATTTATTTTTTTCTCTTGTTTCCCTTGCCCAAGGGGATATACCAGTAAAAAATATTATTAAGGGTAATGTCTGCAAGTTTACTTCCTATATTTTTTTTTTCTAGGAGTTTTATGGCTTTGAGTCTTACATTTAAGTTTTTAATCCATTTTGAGTTTATTCTCGTATATGGTTTAAGAAAGTGGTCCAGTTTGATTTTTTTGCATGTATCTCTCCAGTTTTTCCAGCAGCATTTATTAAATAGACTGTTTTTACCCCAATGTAAATTCTTGCTTCACTTGTCATAGATTAAATGACCATATATGAATGGGTTTCTTTTTGGGCTCTCTATTCTGTTCCATTGATCTATGCATCTGTTTTTATGCCAGTGCCATACTGTTTTGATTACTATAGCCTTGTAGTATATTTTGATATCAGGTATCATGATACTTTACACTTTATTCTTATTTTTCAGTTTTGCCATAGCTATTCAGTGTCTTTTATGGTTCCATATAAATGTTAGGATTATTTGTTCTAGCTTTGTGAGAAATCTCATTGGTATTTTGATAGGGATTGCACTGAATCTATAGCTTGCTTTGGGTAGTATGGACATTTAAACTATATTAATTCTTCCTATCCATGAGCACAGCATATGTTTCCACTTATTTGTATCTTCTTTATTTTCTCCCTTCAATATCTTACAATTTTCTGTGTAGAAGTCTTTTACTTCCTTGGTAAATTTATATATATATATATGCAATTGTAAGTGGGATTGTTTTCTTAATTTCTTTTTCTGATAGTTCATTATTGATGTATAAAAATGCAACCAATTTCTGAATATTAATTTTGTATCCTGCTACATTACTAAACTCATTTATCAATTCTAATAGTTTTTTGGTGGAATCATTGGGGTTCTCTATATATAGTATCATGTCACTTTTCAGAAAAAAAAAAAAGCTCTTGTTTTCACCGATCTTTGGCATTTTTTTTTTTTTTGTCTCTATTTCATTTATCTCTGCTCTGATCTTTATTATTTCCTTCCTTGTATTCATTTTGGGCTTATTTTCTGTTCTTTTTTCCAGTTCCCTTAGGTGTAAAGATAGACTGTTGGTTTGAGAATTTTCTTGTTCCTTTAGATAGGCCTGCATTGTTATAAATTTCCCTTTTAGGATTGCTTTGGCTATGTGTTCAACAGATTTTGGGTTCTTTTGTTTTCATTTTCCTTTTTTCAAGATATCTTTGATTTCTCCTTTGATCTCATTGTTGACCCATTCACTACTTAGTAGTATGTTTAGTCTCCACGTTTGTGTGCTTTTCAGTTTTTTCTTGTAATTAATTTCTAGTTTTATATCACTGGGGTCAGAGAAGATGCCTGATACGATGTCAATCTTCTTAAATTTATTGAGACTTGTTTTGTGTCCTAACATGTGGTCTGTCTTGGAAAATGTTCCATATGCACTTGAAAATAATGTATATTTTGCTGCTTTCGAATGAAATGCTCCAAAACTATCAATTGTATCAATCTGGTCTCATGAGTCATTTAAAGTTGCTGTTTCCATGTTGATTTTCTGTCTGGAGGATCTGTCCATGTGTATCAGTAGGTTGTTAAAGTTCCCTACTATTCACTATTATTGTTGATCTCTGCCTTTATGTCTGCAAATGTTTGTTTTATATATTTAGGTGCTCCTATGTTGGGTGTATAGATGTTTTCTAAAGTTATATCCTCTTGTAGGATTGATCCCTTTTTTATTATGTAATGTCCTTTGTCTGTTTTCATCATCTTCATTTTAAAGTCTATTTTGCCCAATGTAAGTATTGCTACCTCAGATTTTTTCTCATTTCCATTTGTGTGAAATATCTTGTTCCATCACTTTACTTTCAGTCCGTGTGTCCTTTGAACCGAGGTGGTTCTCTTTTAGACAGCATATGCATGAGTTTTATTCTCTTATCCACGCAGCTACCCTATGTATTTTGATCGGAGGATTTAATACATTTACATTTAAAGTTATTATTGATAGGTACATAATTGTTGTCATTTTATTATTCCTATTTGTGATCTTCATTACTTTGTTTTCTCCTTTCTTTTGCTTAACGAAGACTTTTGCTTAAGATTTCCTGTTAGTACTGACTTGGTGGTGATGAATTCCTTTAGCTTTTCCTTATCTGGGAAGCTCTTTATCTCTCCTTCAATTTTAAATGACAGCCTTGCAAGGTAGTCTTGGTGGTAGGCACCTGTTTTTCATCACTTTGATTATTTCCTGCCACTCCCTTCTGGCCTGCAATGTTTCTGTTGAGAAATCAGCTGACAGTCTTACCAGAGTTCCCTGTTGAGTAACTAGCTGTCTTTCTCTTGTTTTTAGAATTCCCTTTTGGCATTAACCTTTACCTTTTTAACTATGATGTGTCTTGGTGTGGGCCTTTTTGGGTTCATGTTGTTTGGGACTCTCTGCCTTTCCTGGGCTTTAATTGGTACTATTTTCAATTATTTCAATTTCTGAATTCATTGCTAGTATATACGAATAGAATTAATTTTATTTCTATTGTTCTTGTATGATGTGACTTTGCTAACCTCATTTATTGATAGTAGCTTTTGTAGAGTCTTTAGTATATTCTACATATATTATGATGATGTCTGAGAATAGAAACAGTTTTATTTCTTGTTTTTCAGTTTGAATAGATTTTATTTTATTTATTTATATTTTTTTGCCATATCTCACTGGCTGGGATCTTCTTAAGGTAAATGCATTCCGTTTTCACTATTAAGTATAATGTTAATTGTAGATTTTTTTGGCAGTTACCCCATGATAGGTTCCTTTCAATTCCTTGTTCGCTGGGAATTTTTAATCATGAATATACTCAACCATCCCAGCCAAATTCCTCAAAGCCATTTGAGCCATCCCTGCTGAGGGGCCAGACATGTGAGTTAGGCCCATCTTTGATCCTTCAGCCACAATCCAAACAACACAGCCAATACTTTGGGATAGAGATGAGACCTCATTACGGATTCCTGCTTAAATTATTGAATTACATAATGATGATCAATAAAAAGATCTTGTTTTATCCACTTTTTTTGCGTGTTTTTTTTTTACCTTGGAAAACAATAACTTAAACATTTGGTAGCTGAGAAGAGTTCACTAAAGAACTTATTTGTTAAGGTGTGGACAGTGTTTAGGAAAGCCATAAAGCAGGATATTACAGTCTGGGGTGAACAACAGCAGGGATCCACTGTCCCTAGGCTTGAAGGGACAAGAGCAAGGAGAGTTATCACAACTCAGAGGCAACAGTTGTGTGGAGAAAGCTCCTCAATAGGACATGTGGCCTTTGGGACAGGCAGAAAGGAAACCAGGGGAATTAATTCCCAGTTTCACCTTCTGCTTTCTGTTTCCTGCCAATCCTCCTTAACAGAAAGCCAGTGGTCATACTGGAAACAGAAATGTTAGCTACCACTGTTGCCAAAAGCAGGTTCTTGGTGTCATCACAGGAAAGAACTCAAGGATGTGCCAAATAAGCCAAGCAAGCCAAGCCAAGTAAGCAGGGGATTTACTAAGAGAAGAGAGTACACTCCCGTGAGAGTGGGAGCAGGTAAGGCAGGAGAAGAGCAACTACCCCAAAGAACAGAGGTTTAGGAATTTAGTACTTCTAAAATGAGGGCGAAAAATATTCAAGTTTTAGGGGTGGCATTCTTGGCGTTCCTAGGCAGGTCCTTGCTTTTGGGCAGTGGGATTCCCTTGTCCTCATTTAGCCCTTGTAGGAACTGTCATGGCCACACAGGTGGTGGAGAGGAGATCTTTCCCTACCTGCAATGCTAATAGTGTTATAATCCACTACAATTAACTAACCTTCACCTTGAAGGGCAAGATGGCTTCTTGGATCTGTTCTCAGTCACCAAAATCTATTTCTGGCTGGTCCGGTAGCTGCACTTTTTCTTAAGGATGATCTCATCTCCTCTCACTTTTGTCTCCCCTTACTTCTTCTTTCCTTTCCTCCCTCTGTCTCCCCACAGCCCTACTCTTTCTGCTTATGGTAACACCATCAGTGCTTTTTATACAAAGTAGCAGGAGAAAAAAGGGAGAAAGAAAAAAGAATCGCTAAGACTTCGCCTCTGCAATTTCTACTTCTGTAGGTTTTTTCTGAGGTAACCCAACATAGACAAGACCATCACAAATCAGATGCAGGTTTAGCTCATGCTGAACACTGAAAGATCCCCCAGCACTCAAGATGCTAACAGAGGGTAAAACTGTCACAGAATCTCTCATCACAGCAGAATTTCTGCATAGAAACGACAAAGATGAAGTCAGAGGGAAAAACCTACCTGTGATGTATTTACTACCGAGCACTCAGCTGATTGTTTCTGGGACTCTGGAAACAATTTAATATGTGGCTCATTTGTTAGCCAAGCAAGGAAATCTGTTTGCCTATCGTGAGTTAATTAATTCATGTTTGATTGCAGCAGCTGAAGAAATGTGTCCAGATTTTCAAACAAACAACAACAAAACAACTTGTTTAAGGTTGCTAATCTTTACTTAAGAACAGTTGCTCAATAATTTGAAACTTTGGGAGTCATAACAACTGTTGATTAAAAAAACAAGGCAAACAATTGGTTCTCTTGGCTTTTGATGCATCCACAGATGTGACTGATACTGCTCAGTTGTCATTGTTGATAAAGGAGTCAACCCTGAGTTTGAAATAACTTTAGAATTAGCCTCTACAAATAGTCTGCATGGGAAAACTTGAGGTAAAATATCTTCAAAGTTGAAAAAAACATTCGGTGAAAACTGAAGTAAACTCTGCTAAGATGGATCACAATCGATGGTGGTAAAACATATGTGGAGCAGAAAAAGGCTTAGTTGCACAAATTTACAAAGCTTGTGAAAATATAAGGTGTTTAAAGCTTGTGGTTATTCACTGTAGTATTTATTTTTCAGCCGATACTCTGAAGAAAATGCTTGAATCTATCATGAAGTATTGAACAGTCGTGTCAACAGTGAAATTCAGTCACTCTCATAGGCTTAACAATTGTCGGTTCTGTGAATTTTTGCCAGAAACCGTTGAGTTGCTTGACTTACCCTACCTCCTTTACCAACAATTCCATAGCTTTGCAGCAGTAAAATTTTATTGTGAATTTTTGATCTCAGGGTCAAGATTGAAATTTATCTGCAGCCCTCAACCACTTTTATTTCACACTAAATGGAGTTCAAAATTAGCTTTTTCTGTATACTTGAGCATGTTTCTTAATTAATTCAACCTAAAATTGCAAGGCAAAACAGTGCTTATCTGTGAAACTTATACTGCATTAAATTCATTTCAACAACGAATGTTTAAATCGCAAGTAAAGTTAAGCTGTTTGATATGTTTCTAGTGCTGTCAAAAGTTAAAACAAGAAGTGAGATCTCCATACCCACAGAGATTTGCATAGACTATGTGTTCCAAGCTCAGACTACAGTTCCAGAAGCATTTTTGTTATTACCTCGATGCAAATGCAAATATAATTTCCATATTGCACAATCCACTGAAATGAGCAGTTGAGGACTTTTCACCTCCCCTTCAATTGGAACTGATTGATACGCAGTGGAGTAACATGCTCCACACCAATATCGAGTACAATCTAAGAATTCTGTAAATGCCTTTGAATTGATGAACACGCTCAATTAAAGTCATATGCTTATTGGATATTAGCATTTGGCAGTAAACATCTGCATGAGAAAGCATGCAGAAAACCTATTTTCGAAGATAAAATATGTACAATCTCCTTACAGATCAGCATTCACAGGTGAATGTGTCCAATAGTTTGATTATAGAGAACTCTAACTCGGAACTCCAATTAAACACAACGTTGCTTCCTCCAAAAAGAATTTCACTCTTCACATGAACAGACCCATGTTACCAAAAAATGGTATTCAAATCCTATTAATACTTTTACAATATTGTCAATAAAAGTGTTGCGGAATTTCTTTCTTTGTATGTAAGTATTACATAATATCCTTGGTTTTGCCTCGTCTTGTGACGTTTCATCCTTACCACAATGGCCACCTCATATGTATATGGGGAAACAGTGGAATGACCAGGACCAGAGATAATGGTCTATGCTGGCAAGGGGTATTTGAAAGTGCGAAGCTTTCAGTCTCTTCTATATTCCTTCCTGTGTTAGGTTTCTTAAGTTTGCATGTTTTCTCTGGATCCTACAGAGCCCTGCCAAGTTCCGGCAGCTTCCCTTTGGCTGTCCCTAGCGGCTTCTCAATGCCCAAGTGTGAGGTTTCTCCCAGGCCTGCAGATCTGAGCTGCCTTTCTGTGTGTTCTCACTATTCTCATGCATAAGCTCATCTTCACTGCCACTAGCAGTGCATGCATGGAGCCAGCAAAAGAGTTAAGGAGTGTGGGGGTGAGGTGCCAAAGCATTGGGGGTGCCAATGGGCCAATTTAGGGGACTCCAAAGGTGAGGTGTCCCCATAGGCTCATGTACAGGGCTCTCGATGGTGTCTGAGACGTGATTAGTAGGATTTGTATCCCTTCGTTATGTTCTAAACTCTGGCTGCTGCTCTCCCCGTTAGTTACCCAGCACATGCCAAATCATGCAGCTCAGGTCTCAGGACTCTGGATGGGGCCAAAGAGAAATGGGCGTCTCTGTCAGCATCCTGCACACCTGGGGAGGCCAGGCTCTCACTCACATGCTCTCATGTTCCCTCATGGGGGAAATCAAGGGCTGAGAAGGGCTCTCTTGTGGCTGAGCTGCCCTGCCCTAGAGGAGGAGTGACGTGAGTGATTGCAAGCTGTTCCTCCTACCGTCTTCAATGTATTTAACCTTGGATGTTGTTGTTGTTGTTGTTTTCTCCGACAGTGTGCTGGAACCTCTCTGCTGGACTTGTGCATTCCAAAACGCTTGTCACTACGAATGATTGTCAAAAGTCAGTGGTCTTTGGGGGGAAGACGGTAAAAAGTCCAATTCTGCCATTTTGATGATGTCACTCCCCAGGTGACCCTATCTGTGTTCTAAACTGAACATGTGGTCCTTTCTTAGCCCTTTCCTTGTGGATGGTCTCTAAGGCCTTCTCAAGCTGCCAGCTGGTTCCGTCATCGTTACACTCACTATTGTTACCATAATGATTAGTACCAGAGTCACCTGATCTCTAGGCATCTTGTCACTCCTTATGCTCATTCCTGTGTCACAGTGGCAGTGATCTGAGTAGCTGTGTTGTCACCACAAGCTCAGCTTTCAGTCTGACCTCAGCTAAAAGTTATTTGTGCCCTCCTCAAGTATGGGGACAACCCAACCTAGAGCCCCGAGCTTAGAAATATATGACACTATTTCCTGAGGTTACTCTGGGAAAAGTGATGGTACAAGTCATAGTCCTATCAGAAAAGAGAGGACACACTAACTTTCAATAGGGAAAGTTTAATAAAGGAACTATTTTCAAAATGTGTGTGGGTGGGGGGAGGATTTAGAGACACGAGACAGAGTACTTCCAGGGCCAGCAACAGTGTGTGGGAGAAACTGAAAGGTCCTGAAAGAAGCCATCGCCTTGGTTATGAGAAGTACAACAAGCTCATGCAACCCAGCCTGGAGCAGGATGGGGAAAACATGCCAAAGTCACTCTCCTCCTGCCCTTTTCTTCTTACAAGTGTCCCTCCTCCCTGCTGCCCCCACAACTGACTGAGTCTACCTGGAAGCCAGAAGGAATAGAAACACATTGGTCAATCTGAGTGAATCACTATCTCTGTACTGAGGTAGGGAGAGTGGAAATTGGATCTATAGAGGTAAACAGGCAATATCCAGTACAGCTTGCTATGAAATTTGGATGTTTTTTGTGCTATTCTTGGCACAAAAACATATTCACCTTATAGTAATAACCTTTCATACAGGCAGTCCTAAAACGACATCTCTTTCTATCTCCCCACCAGATCTACTCTGAAGTATTACCTTTTGGAGTTTTTATAACTTAGTGTTTCTAACTCTAACTTTCAATAATGTACCCTGTGTTCCAGAAAATAAGACCTAGCCAGATCATCAGCTCTTTTGAAGCATCTTTTGGAGCAGAAATTATTATGAGTCGGTATTATATTATATTATATTATATTATATTATATTATATTATACCCGGTCTTATAGTAAAATAAGACCAGGTCATATTAATTTATGCTCCAAAAGACAATTAGAACTGAGGATCTGGCTAGGTCTTATTTTTGGGGAAACACAGTATTTGAAAATAATAATTTATTGACCGAGGGAATCTGAATCATTCTCCTGATACAATTCTATAAAAATGTATATAAAATACCATTACTTAAATATAGTTGAGATTGAGATTAATGGGATGAAATAAAATGTGTGTGTGGGGAGACATATTAAATATAAAGAGGATATTTAAGTCTTGAGTATTAAATGTCATTGCTGAAGCGGTGGCGGTTTTATAAGACAAAGACACACATCCTAGTCTTTAGGAGAATGGGGTTTTAATGCTGAATAGGGACAGAAACTGTGACCTTTAATCATCATGAGGCAACGAGATAGAACTGGGACCACCTCACGGAGTCCGGGCTGTGAAAGAACTGG
Source organism: Rhinolophus sinicus (assembly GCF_036562045.2). Taxonomy (NCBI): domain Eukaryota; kingdom Metazoa; phylum Chordata; class Mammalia; order Chiroptera; family Rhinolophidae; genus Rhinolophus; species Rhinolophus sinicus. Next base: position 101,476,943 of record NC_133752.1, on the reverse strand, counting down.
CCATTACATGGAAGATGAGAACAGCTCTTCCCACTGACCCAGCAAAGTGCTAAGGGAGACTTTCTCTGCCAATGGTTCTAACTGGAAAACAAACAAACAAACAAACAAAAATCTCCCATTAGAAGAATAAAGTAAGTGCGTGGCCAACTAAGTGAGTGCTAAGTCAACTGAGGGGTGTGGAAGCCCCAACTTGAGAAATTAGAGTAGAAACTGGTTCCAGACCACATAACCCCTAGGGGTTACTTACTAGGGGTTACGTAGTCTGGAACTAGTCTTGCAAAAACCTAGCAAGAGCCAACTTGTTCCTTTGGAACTTTCTACAACACGAGGTGCACAGGCTCCTCAATAGGAAAAAAATACACTAGAGATTCAACCAGGAATAATCCTCTCAAACTGCATGAGTAAACGATGTAGCGTAAGGTAGAACAGGAATTAGGGGGATTAGGAGTCCAAGAAAATCAGAAAGAGCATGTGTTCATAAAGTCTGTCTCCACCTGAGTGAGTATGCTTTTCCAGGATGGGATGGTGGATGAGAGCCACGCTAGCTTTCCAGGCTCCTCAGAGCACTGTGTTTTCTCCTTCTGTTTATTTAAGTATATAGTCCTCACTGCGTCTGCTCTAGGAATCTCTTCTGCTTCCGGAGGCCGTCTTCTGCCAGCCATGGTTCTGTGACTTTCTTTCCCGGATACAGCCATTAAGGTGCACAACACAGTTAACTTACTTTTTGAAGGTGTTCGAATCTCCTGCTTCTTATTTAGAGCTGCCATCCGTGGCCACTGGACTGCACTCCCACGCCAACACTTCCATTCCGTCTCCTTTCACTTCCTTCCCCAATGGCAGTGCACATTTGTTGATGGTTTTTGAGCACTGTCTTGGTTTGAAGGTGTCCGTAGTTTCTTTTCTTCCCTGTCACTCCAACGATTGCTTCCCATCATTATTTCTTTCCAGCTTCTACCTTACTTTTGGAAACACTTGTACATAATTCAGAAATGTGTGGGTTACATTTCTTTCCTAGCTTCACTTATATATATTTTTTCTTCTTGCTTTTTCTGATAACCACAGCCTGTGTTAGGATCAAATTTATGGCTAAATACCTATGTTTACTACCTCTTCCTTAAAGAAATACGTGTTACATCTTGCTTTTGTAAATCAATCTTCATTTAATTGCAGGTGTGATGAGTATGATATGCACTTTGTGGAAAGCAGAAGAGAATGAAAAAAAGAAAGGATATATCTAGCACAGCAATGTAAAGTATGTTCAAATAAAAATATTTTAATGTGAAGTTACTAATTTGGCCAGAGGAGAGTCAATCTTTATCTCTTTTTCCTCATATTTCATCTTTTGTGAAATTGCTAAAATCTAACTTCCCTCTTTCACTTCCTGTGTGCTGTAAAGAAGGAGGGAAAAGCATGAGAATAACACATAATGAGGACACTGCAGGAATGCTCAAACTAAACTGTATCCTTTGTTTCAGGTAAGTGGCTTTCGGAGAAGCCCATCCCTTAGGACCAGAGGGATGCTGCCAGTTAGCTAGGCTGAGGGTAACTTTTGCTGACTGTGTCAGAAAATGGAAAAGACAATTTAATGTGCACATTTATAAAATCATACATTGACAGGAAACAAGTCAAACTTAACGAAGCAGCTACACCTATGGTTACCCAGGTGAGACAACTATCAGCTTAAGGAAAGAAGTCTTTCACATTAATGTGTATTGTTACATTTTTTTTTTTTTTAAGGTGAGCAGATTCCTGAAAATCCTCAATGCAATTTGATAAACAAAGAATCAAAAGAAGTAATTACATTCCTGTTGTCTCCTATTAAGATTATAGTGTTTAGAGTTACTTCAGTTTTTAGAGGTAGAGACTATTATTTTCACAACAAAGTAAAGAACAAGAGAATCCTAAGGGTCTGACTTTTGTAGAGAAGCGATTTGACTTTTAAAAATCAAGGTGATCAAAAGATCTGGCAGTTTGGAGCGCACTACATTTTTCATGAAGACGCACATAATTTAAAATGAGAAATTCAGAAGGATGTTAGAATAAATAAACAATTTAGTACTCAGGAAAGAATGGAAAAAAACTGAAAATATGCAGGGTGTTTAGAGTTTAACAGAGAACAAATTGTATGGCAGATGAATAAAGTAAAAAGTACAGAGTCACACAAGGAAGATGAGTTAGGAAAATATGTTGATGGGAACATGCGCTGTTATATTAAGTGACAGTGTTCTGCCTGTTTTAAATGTTTTGAACATATACCTTAGGAGAATGTCAAGCTGAATGTTTTTGTGTTATGCAGAAAGAATTTCTGTTTCATAATGCAGGCACATTCATGGACAACTTTCAGCTCAATCTGAATACATTTTATAGGAAATCATATTGAGGTCTCAGTACTTGTTTAGGCTGCAAAACATTTCTTGTGATGCCATATGAAATCTTCTGAGTATAATATACTACATCTATGATAATATTTTCTGTAAAAATCAATGATGTTGGTGGTTGGTTTTTATCACATTTAATACTATCCTTCAAGAATGAATTCTGTGATGTGAGTCCGTCTCTATTAACATCAAGAAAGATGAAAAGAGTCTCCTGTGCCAATTGTGCATCTCAGATATTTCTTCCAATAATAGATCTCAGGGACAAAAAAACACTAACTAAGCAGATCTTTTTCAAACAAACAGCCTATTCTAGGGGGGAAAAAAATGCCTTGGAATTATCTTAGGAAACTGAGCCAGGAGGGGGAAATAATACACACCAACTTCAAATTATCACTAACCTTTTTAAGTAAAACAAATGTGCTGTCTCCAGAAAAGACATACATCTGTCAACTCAGCAGGGAAACTGTTGCATTATAAAAGAAAATTATTTGCGTTTTTTGTTAAAGTCAAATTTAGGAGCTATAGCACCAACATACTGGTATTTGACTTTTATGACAATAGGAAGTTGAGACTCCTTTAGTCACTTTGTAGATAAGAAAACGGAATGCAAAGCAAGTTAATGAATTTGCAAAGATCACACAGTTGGTGACTGTGCAGGACAAACTGGCTCCAAAGCTTGCTTGTTTTAGAATACCTTGCTTAGGAAGGCGTCCCTCTCCTGTACTTCTCCAGGTAACTCGCGGGTGAAATTTCCCTTGCTTATGGCATTTCAGATGACACCCTTCATCTGTCTAAAGACCTGATGGAATACGCAATTGCATATACTCTTCAGAGGTTTGCTTGCTGGAGGGGACGTCTCCTTTCTGTTCCTCCACACTTGTTAGTTCATCTATTTTCTTCAAATACAGTATCTAAAGTAGTTATTAAGACAAAGATCCTTAAGTTGAATTATAGCAAGTATGGATAATAAATTATTGCCCTTATTGTAGGGAATTAGCTTTTGAAGAACTGTGATGAAAGAAATTTTAAGGCAAATGTTTGAGCAAAAGGACCCTTAATAATATATAGGATTATGTTTCCTTCATATGTTAAAGTTGGTCTTTCTTTGGAATTGTACTTTATAGGTATTTGAGTTACTTGCTTAGATGGGTTCCTGAAGGCCATAAGGAAGGGGCTGGTCTGGAGGCTGGGCCTGAGAAGGCCAGGATGCTGGGAGCTTTGGGGCTAGTTCTCTGAGGCCACCACCGGGTTAGGCTGCAGGTGGGCAAGTCAAAACCAGAATAAGTATAAATGACAGAGCACTTGAAAACTGGGGAAAGTAGCTGAACAGAACTAGAAGAGTAAGAGTGTGGTTGGAAACACTGCAATATGTGCTTCCTATGGAGTTTCTGAGACAGAGACAAAGTCTTTATTCGACTTGGTTTTCTTAGCTTGCGTTTATTGAGAAGAGGTGATGAAGGAAAAGGTTAAAAGGATAGTATACAACTTACACAGGGCCTACTAAATACTACAATTAAGCATATGTACCCTACCTGCCATTTCAAAATTTGATTAAAACTAGTGTTTCTAATTTTAGGGAAAATCTTTCCCCAAGATCAATATGCCGATCATAATTTCTTAGACAAAAATTAAGTTAGCCTCGGGACAATGACGTATAGAGTAACAAAGAAAGATGGCGTATATTGAACAATTGGAGAAAATCAAATAAATGTGCTCCTATATATATATAGACTTACTTTTCTAAGCATTATTTCTCTATGTGTTTGTTGATGGCAACTGTTTCATTAGAAGCACTGGGGTTTCTTCAGGACAGCTTTCCTCTTAAAAGAAAAATGTATTCACCAGCCATAGAGAATATTGCCAACTCTCCATTAAGGTAGGAAAGTAATAGCACATCGATATAAGGCTTTTGTCTGACAGGAATGCAATATGATAATTCCTTTCATGGTTTCAGGAGACAGATGCAAAGCTCATAAGAGCCCAGAGAAAATAGTCACTAGCTTGCAAGTACATTAACTAAACATTCTTAGGAGTAAAAAGACATCAAGATAAGTTTCCAAACCAGAGACATAGACCAAAAGCAATTACAAGTTTCTTTATATCTATAAAGCAATTATGACTTTTTTGAATGGCATATTGTCATACACCATTCTTGTGTGTGTCCAGAATGTCCCAAAAGCTATATATTAATTTTCATCTTAGCTCAGGACAACTGCAAATGCAAGTGTTGAACATATACCAACAGCTTGATAAAAAAAAAAAAAATCAATGTTTGCTTTTCATAGAAAATATTAGAAATACCAAAAGTATTAACCAAGTGTTTCTGAGAAATATGTATTCTGTTGCAGTTTCTTCATTACTTATTGAATCTCCTGTCTTAGCCAGAAGCAAAAGTGTGTAGGAGATTAGAGAACGATAACTGCAGGGTTTTCCCACAGGGACAGTCATGAGACTGAGAAACAATTGATCTTGAACAAGAATAATATAATTTTATTGTCTAAGATAAAACCCAGTGTTCCTGAGAAAACGTAAGGAGAAGAAAACTTTGGTAAGGAAGGCGAGGAAAGCAGGGAAGTATAGAGCAGTAAAGAAAGAGGGGAGGAAGGGAGATTATAAGCAACAGAAACAGAGAAAATAAGAAAAAGACAAAGGGCACACAGCACAGCAAGACTCAGAAGTATGAGGGATCTATTTAGCCTCCTCCATCATCTTCCTCCATCTCTCATTATGTGGTCAGATTGATTACCATTTCCTTCCTACCCACCGGACTCATTATCTAGATTCTGGCTCTTTTGGGGTGAACAGTAAACAGACTCAAAATGCGATATTTTACTAGAACCCTAATCACTTTACGTAAGCCTCTTCCTACAATGTCAGAAAGAATATAGAATCCATTTTCCTAGAATAGAGTGTAGCTAGCATACATTTTCATGTCCAAAACTCAAGGAAAGAAAGAGTTCTATAAAGAAAGATGTAATCAACACAGAGATCAAATAAGAAGAAAAATAAATATACACTGCATTTACAAATGGTTAACCACTGAAAAATTTTACCAAAGTAGTTTTAGTGGATTTTGTGGGTTAATCCCCCTTTAGTTAATTAAGGGGTATTAAAATTGGGTACATTTGAAAAAGTTATTCAAGTGAAACAAAGAAAGAGAAAGATATTTCATCATAGTATATATAAGAACAAACTGAAAGTAGCATCCATATGGCCTTTATGACTAGATGAGATAGAAGGAAGTATAATTTTTCTAAGAAGAATTAGGAAATATCAGGAAACTCAAAAGTTTTATTTTAACAAGATGGAAGAACAGAATTCTGGAAATCAAAAGCCATTTGTAATCTGTTGATCACTAATTGATTGCTTTCGTGAAGACTGGAATAAGACTACTATTGCAACACTATATAGACCTAGGAAAAGATCCAAGCGTTAATTTCATTAATTGAATATCGTTTCTTATTTGTTCTGATAATATCTTGGAGCTCTGTTGGTTTAGATAATTTTGTGCTAAATGATTCTTATGATAACATTATACAATTTTATTTTCAGAGAAAATGTAGATGGCACTTTATCAACATGTATATGACTTTTTTTTTTTTTTTTGCCAGATTGTTCAGTATGCACAATTTCCTAACGGGCTATCAACTTTGCATTCTATGTTGGCAGATTTTATTTTCAGCTTATATAAATGACCTCAGCTTTAATTTTTTTCTTTTTTTTTCAAAAGGATACGGAAGCAAGTATTACATTCTCAATATGCCTTACATTTTGATCAGAATGAACATACAAGCAGAAAATATCCAGTCCGTATACGATGATGGAATCCTGGTCCAGGTAGGAAACGAAGGAGAACACACCAGAAGCATTGCTGCAATGTTCCCTGAGCAGTGGTCATTGACGACCAGCTTCCCCATGTGTTGTGTTTCTTCCCACGAAAGGCAAACTAGAAAAAGCCAATGATGCTCCTGAAACCAAGCACACAGGCTGCCCTGCTTCTCATTAGCCCACCCCCACCACTCCATACCAACAACTTCTAGTCAGAGCATACCTGAAGCTTATGCTTTTTTCACTATGAAACTTTTCCACTGCCCTGGCTGCCTTTGAGTCTCTGGCAAACACCAGTGATGCTGGCTGACTCTCTTGCTAGAGCAACCTCTGAATAACACTCTGATGTTATCACTTGGGTGGCCTTTGCTATTCCCACAAAGCCATTCTTAAGGCTCGTTAACAAATAATAAAGGAAGAAAGAAACTTGTGTTCCATGGGGGGTGCTTCCTTGCCACTCTACTGGTTTCCGTAGGTGAGGACACTCCCCATGCCTTTCCTTTTCCTTTCTCCAGCATGTGGGAAAGGACAAAGTTATCTGATTGGTGAGCAGTAGAGATTAGTGCCAGTTTCCTGTTTAAGTGGACTTCAGCTGTCAAAAATCCTAAGCATGGCGGGTAAGGCTATGCCTTTGGATCTAGGCTTTTTCAGCAATTAAAATTGGTGACATTGGGCTTCAATCTGCATCATCATTCTTTCGAAGGCAGACAAAAGTTTGGAGACTCTTTTAAGCACCAACAATATGTTCTCCCTTTTTGTGGTTTTAAAACTTTTTTTGATATCAGAAAAATGGAGGCCATAATCCTTTCCTGCTTCACAGAACAAAAGACCCTGAAAATTATAAATTCCTGCTAGGAACATAAGAAAACTAAGTTTTGTAGAAGAAGTTCTGTTATTTATTTTCTTTCAAAATGATTTTTTTTTAAATGCCGTCTCACCCATTTTTTTTTTTTTTTTTTGTAATTTTGCAAATTTATAATTTTTGCACTTTCAGTGTGTGGGTGTGTGCAAATAAGCCTAATGTGCTTCTGTTAATTTTCACACTGTTTTCTGCTGTGTTCCTGCTGAGCTGCTAAAATCAACTCGGGAAATGTCATTACGGTTACCTGAGTATCAGATAAATTATTGTTTTTCGTTCTCTTACGGGAAAAACAGTCATTTTAACAAAACAAATAAAATGTCATGCATTGGACTGTTTTACTTTAGACGACGGGGTTAACTTGTATGCGCGCACAGGGGTGGGAAGTCTGAGTCAAATTCTGTTCCAGGGCAAAGACATGGGGGTCTGTATAGGTGTGTTGATAAAAACGCCCAGCCCATGACAAACAGATCTTCATAAGAGAACAGACTTATTTATTCTAAGATTTAAAGATTTTTCAAAATTCTTTTTCATATTTAACTGCTTTAATATTTATAAAAGGATGACTTAGCCAATTCCTCAAAGTGTACTTATGATGCAGGGGACGATGAAGCAAATAAGGAAAGGAACATGTTCCATTTCCTCATTGGGCTAATGTAGGAGTTCAGGCCTAAGTGAAGGAAATGCAACAAATGATTCACAACTTCTAAGTGACTTTTCTGTAGGAATATGGCTGCGTGTTCTGAACGTTCTTTTAAATTCCAAGTAATATATAAGTGCTGACAAAAGCTTCTGAGACCAGAAAACTCAGAGAGAGAGGCAATGATGTTTCTGAGAAGAACTGGAAGATGAAAGGGCCTGGAGGTGGCAGATACTAGTGCTTTAATGCAAGAATGCTTAAGTAGTGCTTATTATGTTCCCAGTATTATTCTACATGATTTGCAGATATTAGTTCATTTCAACCTTATATCAACCCTATGAGCTACTAGTATTATCCACATATTATGGTAAAAAAAGAAAGCCAATAGCTATCAAAGAAGTTGATAATGCACATTCCCTCTAAATGGGCCAGATAGAGGGAAAACAGAGCAGTAGCCAGAGGGACCCAGAGTCGGTGCTATGGACGGAATGTTTGTGTCTATCCCGTCTCCCCCAATTCATATGTTGAAACCTAATCCCCAATGTGATGGTATTAGGAGCTGGGACCTTTGGGAGGTCATGAGGTCATGAGGGTGGAGCTTTCATGAATGGGATTAGTGCCCTGATAAAAGGACCCCAGGAGCTCTCTCGTCCCTTCCGCCATGTCAGGACACAGCGACAAGATGGCCACCTAGGAAATGTGCTTTTCCCAGACATTGCATCTGCTGGCACCTTGATCCTGGACTCCCCAGACTCCAGAACTGTAAGAAATAAACTTCTGTTGTTTAAGCCACCCCAGTCCATGGTATTTTTGTGGTAGCGGCATGAACAAACTCAAACAGTATCTTTCAGAATGGGTGGCACCAAATATACTTTCTAAAGATGAGGACGTCACCTAAGAAAGCAGTGACCACGTTCCTTAGTGATGAGGCAGAAAAGGGAAATAAAAGTGAACCTGAAGGGGGGCTGCCCAGGCCTGCATCCCCTCCCCAGGAGCCACCCAGGCTCATCCCCTAGAAATAAATCTAAGGTGTCTAAACCCCCATAAAAAGAGGAGACAAGACCCAACTGGTATTAACTGGTTCTTCACACATGTGCAAACTGCCTAAACCTGCCTGTTAGTTGAACTCTAGTTTAATTATAATGCAATTAGAATGGAATGAACATTAAGGCTGGGCGCTTCTGTGGGTTTTTCTGTATGCGTTCTGGGTAAGAGCATGCGCAGAAAGAAACTAGTTATATAACCAACATATGTCCATCAAATAAGCTCAGTCTATACATCACATCTCCTGCTGTAAGGAAATTTACTTACCCTTTCCTATATAAGGAAAAGCTAACCTAAAGTTAGGTGCACTCATCTGCCCCGGCCACTTCTATGAAGGCATCTTGAATAAACTTACTTCCTTGCTCTCATTTCAGCCTGAGTCTGTGAATTCTTTTCCCCTTTTGCGAATGACCAGGGGTTAATTCCAATGACAAAACACTTACTGGCAATGTCTATTGAAATGATGTGACTGCACCACTTCTCCTGAGTCAGGTATGCTATGAGAGTCAGAGGACTGGAAACTACACAAAGTGGGTGTGTTTTATGAGGGAAAAGCCTATTGCTGTAGCAAGAGAGTAAGATACCCTTGAGCTATGATACCGGAGACTATCCTGATCACTCCCTCCTCAAAGTGTCATCTGTCAATAGCTTTCTGAAACTCCCAGACCTTCAGAACTGAAGGGCAAAACAAGAATAAGCAGCAGAAGACATAAACGTGAGATCAGAGAAAAATGGAATGGGATGCAAAATCTCCTATGTGTCAAGAAAATTCAGCCCGAATTAGGCACAATCCAGATGAAAACCGTAATCCCAGTGACCTGGAGTGTGACAGTCTGATAAAAACGGTGGTCGAGGAGGCAGGAGAGCAGAACAAGGCGCAGTATTGGGTGGTCCAGCACGTGCAGCGGGGCGGGTGTTATAGCATCAGGTTTACAGAAGCTGGAAACCCGGTTCCTACAGCAAGAAGAACACCTCGGGCTTGGGATGAGATTTGAAATGTGAAGGATACTGACAAAATGTTTTCATTGATTTATCTATGATGACACCAATCTTTTCACTGAGTTTACAACTAATTCAAAACCTGTCAGTAAGAACAAAGGGTTTACATTTTTCTTTCCAAGATGTATTATAGCGTACACACATGTGGGCAAATTTCCTTCCTTAAAACTTTATCTTTCTTGCTAGGACCTTGACCTTCTGTAGTTCTCACTATTTATGCATGCCACAACCAAGTTAAAGAATTGCTGTCACCTTGAAAATGTCTTTCTTGGATTAGTAACTTTGTGTTTTAACCCTGGATAAATTTATTTCATAGGCTCAAATCACTAATCTATTCATAATTCTGTTTCATTTTTACTGCTACACTTCTTTGTGTCTTTGCTCTATTCAAATGTTCAAATGCCATTAGTATTTCATTTTCAGACTGTCAGAAAATTTTTAGGAAAAATGTTGAAATCCCTTATTACTGAGAGATTAGAGATGCATCTATTGTAATGCATTACATTAGGTTTAGACAAAAAAAACTTGTTTTTCCCTATTACTGTATTAAATAACTTTGTAATATATCCAAAACTAAAGATTATTAAAAATTATAGTTGATGACTTTTCTTTATAAAAACAGAATTGAGATAAATTATAGATTTTTATGAAAAAGAAAAACTTACACACAACAGAAATTAATAGCTATATCCATAATATATAGTTAGTATATTTTGAAAATAAAAAAACTCTAAAAATGTACCTAATGATGTCAATAAAGTATATATTTCAATATATGAATAAATTCTTTAAACAATTATGAGGCTGGTTTCAATTCATAATTTTATTAATAAATGTCTAGACACTGGAGCTAGACACTGATAAATTTCAAGTAACAAAAATAACATAAACCCGACAATATAATCAGGGAGATTTCATAAACATCACCCAATAAAACATTTATTTAAAAGTTAAAATTTTTTATAGCATTGTATTCACCGTTGATAGGATTCCTAAATGGAAAGGAATTAGTATACTGAGAAACCAAAATTGTATAAATGTATTAAAATGGCATTTGAGAAATTTTATGGTGTAAACCTGTTTTTTCTAGCTATCCTTGACTCCTTGATTTAAATAGATTGAGAGGAGAGAGAGAGAGAGAGAGAGAGAGAGAGAGAGAGAGAGAGAGAGAGAGAGAGAGGAAGAAAGAGAGAGAGAAGAGAGAAAGAGAGAGAAGGAAGGAAGGAAGGAAGGAAGGAAGGAAGGAAGGAAGGAAGGAAGGAAGGAAGGAAGGGAGGAAGGAAGGAAAGGCTATGGAATGAATTACTCTTTAAAAAAGAGGAAGAAGAAAGGAAAAATTAGGGATATAATTTGAAAGTTTAGAAATATCAAAATGTTGAAGAAAATAAGATGGAGAACAAAAACATTCAGAAACCCTGTCATTTTTTGATTATTTGTATTGCTTAGGTCAGGAGCATGACGTTTAAGGCCTAATGAAACAAACTCTCACCTTGAACATCTACAGACAGCATAGTCTCATAAAGAAAACACCATGGTTTTCTTTGAGAAAAAATATTAATTTACTTATTCAGTCAAGAGACATTCATAGATTTGCGTAATACTATTCTGGCTATGGAGAATTGTAAATTGAATAGCTCTTACTCCCAGCCTTCAAAGCATACATAGTTTTTGTTTGTTTATTTGCTTAGGATTATTAACTAAAACAACTATAGGACACAATTAGGCTAGTGATTGCAATTTTCTGTGGTAACTAAATACTTTGATAATGAGTACAATCTTTAAACCCCAGTAAACTGGTATTCTTGGCAAGTAAAATTAGGAACTAGAAAATTTTTGTGGGTATTTAGGCAAATCACTGCTTTTATTCTTCTTCATACCACATCCCATGAACGGAGAACACTGAAACAAAATATCTGTGATACAATCAAGATGAAATCACTTTTGAAAAAGCAAAAAAATGTGAATATTTAAGTATTCCTGTCACAGAGACATTCTTTACATGGCACAACTTACAAATAATTTACTCACAAATGTTTCACTTCTGAATTTATCACATCCTTTTTTGCACACAGATGTGGGCATAATTCTCATTATCTCACTATTTTACATCTCATGCATTTTGATGTTCTGCTCTTACAGTGTTCTGAGGGTATTTTGCTTTCCTTTCCCCTTTTGGATAATTTTCTGGTTTTAGAAATGTTAGCTTTTATTCCATATTCTTTTATTTGGTTGATCAGCAAATTGCTAAAATTTTGCTGTTGAACACTTTTATTTATATTGTCTGATCATCTTTGGCAAGAGCAAAGATTTCTCTGCTGATGATTAAAATATGGACCATAAAGAATGCCCCATTAAACATACTGTGTGCAACTACTGCGCTTGGGGTGGTTTTATTGAAGTTGTTTTTTTAAATTTTATTTATTTATTTATTTATTTATTTATTTATTTATTTATTTTATTAGTTTCAGGTGTACAAAACAATGTAATAGTTAAACACTTATCATTTATAACCCTCACAAACTGATAGCCCCCTCCCCCCAATCTACTACCCCTCTGACACTGTATACAGCACTTACATTTCCACTGTCTCTATTCCTAATGCTGTACTACACTTCTTGTGACTATACACACACACACACACACACACACACACACATGTATGTATAATTATAGTTGACATTCAGTATTGTTCAGCTTCAGCTTTAGGTGTACAGTGCAGTGATCAGGCATCTACATCGTCCCTGAAGTGGTCTCCCTAATAAAACAAGTGTCCACCGGATACCCTACAAAATCTTTACAAGATTATTGATTACATTCCCCAAACTGACTTTCGTATCCGGTGGCAATCTTGTGGTTACTGACTGTGCTTCCTAATCCCCTCACCTACCCCCTCAGCCCCACACCTCCTCCCATCTAGCAACCCTCCGTTTTTTCTATCTCTGAGACTGTTTCTGATTCGTTTGTTCGTTTATTCTTTTCTTTAGATTCCACATATCAGTAAGATCATATGGTATTTGTCTTTCTCTGTCTGACTTATTTCATTTAGCATAATGTTCTCTACGTCCATCCCTATTGTTGCAAATGGTAAGATTTCATTCTTCCTAACGGCTGCGAAATACTCCATGAGGTTCTTGATTACATCCAGTCAATGTGCCGTATTGGTATTCCAGCTCCCGTGGACAGAGCTTAACAGAAAGCAACCTTTTTCTTTTGTCCAAAAACCTTGATTTTTAGGTCAGGTTGTTAGGAACAATATTAATAGTCACAAATCCTTTGCGGAAATAATGAATGTATATATACCGGGGGTGCCAAAAAATGTATACAAGTGGACACTTTGGTCAACGTTGCTCAAGCAGTAGTTTGCAATAATCAGAAGTGTCTGGACACTGATAGTAACCACTTTGAGCACCTCTTGTAATTGCAGAAGTCAAACGTGACTTGTATTCATCTTTTGTTATCGGTATGTATTGAATATTACAATTTTAATACAGTTTTCCTTTTGTAAAATGTGTATACATATTTTTGGCACCCTCTGTGTGTATGTGCATGTGTGTGTGTGTCTCTTTGGGATTTTTTATAAAACATCACACACAGAGTTAGAAGATCTGAAGTAGAGTTGGGGCTCTGCCCTGAACTAACTGCATTAACTGCATGGTCTAGAGAAATTTACTAGTGAAAGCATAATCATATATGACCTCTGAGGCCTCTTGCAACATTATTTGTGCTTCCAAATATAGTTTGCACAATTGATCATAAAGTAGCCAGAGGTAAGAGCATAAAGGTCCATGTCTTAAATCAAGCAGTTTAATCAATTTAATAAAGATTTATTAAGTGCTAATCACATGTCAGTAGCTTGCCCTTTTACACAGAATAAGCTAGAAAATTCCCCACTGCTGTTAGTGTGTGTGTGTGTGTGTGTGTATCTAGAAATGTATGATTAAAATGTTTAACTGAGGTTTTTTTCTGAATGGAGAAATTAAGGATTATTTTAACTTTCCTCTGTGTAGTTTTTCAATCTTTTTAATTTTCCACCATAAACTTATATGTAGTTTTATAATCAGAAAAACAAACAAAAATAATAATTTTTAAATACATAAATGATGAAGGTAATTCCTTTCCCTGACATGAGGCTCGTTAAAGGGAAGTGAGTGAAGGACAAATTATACAAAATCATAATTTTGTTTTTGATTGAAATTGTGATTTCTATTGATCCCTGAGTTTTTAAGCCCAACCAATTTACATAATTGGTGCAACTGCACTGGCAGTTGTGTGGACTCTGTTTAGTTGTTTAAGTTAAAGATGTTAAAAATAAACGCTAGTTAATTTTGTATGTATATCATCAGTGAATGTTTATCCTTTTTCTAAAGAAAGTCCAGAAGGCCAAAGGTCAGCCTTTACTTCTCTACTGAATATGATTTTTGTTACATAATATGTACAGAAACAAGGTCAGTAAAAGACTTATTACATGAAAGTATTTTCAAGTAAATAAATTACAGTTCCATTCACAGCCAAAGCTACCTTGTTAGCATTTGATTAAATGCTTCAATAATTTTCCATGGCAATGTGTTTCAAAGGTGGTGAGGACGAATAACAGCTGCACATTTGTGGTTAATGTGTTGTTAAATTGATATAGAAAAGTAATATTGATGTAATAACTCTTGTTCACACATTCTCTAGCAACAGAAAGTTTATAATAAATTAAGAATGAGCTGACATTCAAAAACTAAATAATCTAATATTAATTATGAATTCATTAACATGCCAAAACAATTGTTTAATTTTGAGTAACATTTTTCAGTGTTTGTTTCAAAGTTAGTTAAAACTCACCTTCCCACAAAAAGGTTCATATTTCTTCTTTTCATGGAAAACATTAAATTTTCTAGTCTAGCTTTTTAAATTAGTAGAATTAAAGCCTTCATCAGAGGAAATGAAATTTGCATAAACATACATGCCTTAATAGCCTTTGGTACCAAAACAGAAATTCTTCTTCCTCTTCTTGCCCTAACTTTGTTGCACCATTTTTATGGCTCTAATGTCTTTATAACTGGATGCTTGCTATTTATCTTTTGTTGAAGTTCATTTTGTCTGTGAACAATACATTTTAGTACTATCCAGTAATTTATTTCAAATTTGTGTTAATTATGGTAAGTTAACTCTTACCTATTTATTGAGCACTGCTAAGTTGAATACAGTAAATTCTTTCAAATTAATGTGACTTAAATTAAAGTAAGCCAATTTGGTACTGCTGGGAAATGTGTGTAGATTTTTTTTTTCAGTGTTCACTCAATGGGAAATTTTTTTTTTTATCACCTTTATTGGAATTTATGTTCCTGCAATTATGGTGAATAAGAGGAAGACATATTGGAAAGTACTTTGCTCATAAATAATCTCAGTCTCTCTCTCCCTCTATAGTCAAACTTACAAAGTATTACTCATTTTTGTTCATGAAAATATACTGAAGCTAACCATTCCTTTGATAAAATTGTCTCTTAGAATTAGCACAATTTATCCTTTATGACTTAGGAATCAGATTAATCTATACATTTTTACTTAGTTTTCACAAATAACTGCCTCAGTTATACATACTGGGTGAACGTTTCCTAAGCAATGACTGTCAAGACCAGAATGGAAAAACTACAAAGAAGCAAACTGTCAAGTTTATACTTCACCCTGAAGACCTCCCTCCCATTTCTGCCCCGGTCCTAGGGAGACGACTTTTCACAGATCAATTAAAACCTGTTTTAAAACCTCAAGGTGTATGTTTGCTTCTTGTTTTGATAAAATGAGAGTTTCTGTGATATTACAACCTAAATTCTCATCACAAGGGGCATTGATCTGTCTGCTGAAGTAGAACGTATATGTTTATGAGTGTGTACTTACAGGAGAAAATGTGCAAGACATATTAGGTGAAAGAAGGATTTTTTACAACTGCACAGAATACTCTTACTCAGATTTTAAAACAAACTCATTACTTCTACTGTGGTCGCTAATACTCTTCTTACATGTTA
The DNA here is from genome assembly GCF_036562045.2 of Rhinolophus sinicus. Lineage (NCBI taxonomy): Eukaryota > Metazoa > Chordata > Mammalia > Chiroptera > Rhinolophidae > Rhinolophus > Rhinolophus sinicus. Next base: position 101,461,187 of record NC_133752.1, on the reverse strand, counting down.
GTGCAAATACAGTGAAACATTAAAATGAGAAAATTAAGGATGACACTGTTAAATTAGTTGTCAGAGGGACATGACTTTTGGGGAGAACTTTCAAGTCCTTACAAACAGTAAGGATTTCATTACATGAGAAGTATTTTTTGGTTTGTAACCTCTGCATGAAAATCTGCAGAATGATGATGCTATTAAACCACCCCCAGTAAGATAGACATACACATTGTTTTTATTTTTATACTAGTGCACAGAATGCTGCAATACACATTCTTCTGTGTCTTTGCATAACCTTAAGAGTGATTGTCTAGAATACACGTCCAAATACAATCTTTAGGTGACAGTATATACTCACTTGAAATTTTACATGGTTTTGTCAAATTGTCATCCAAAATGGCTACCCTGATTTCCTTTCATCAGCTGCCTATGAAAGTTCTCACACCTCCACTACCCTCACCAATACAAACTATTTGTTAATGCTTTAAAATTTTGGTAACCTGACATGTGAAAAAATGATATATGATTTTGGTATTCACTTTTGATAACTCATGCATGTGATCTAATTTTTAATATTGCAGATGTATTATTTTAACTCATCAATAATTATATTATTAAATAACTAGCACTGAATGTGACAAATTAGGAAAGCTTAATTTTTAAAATTCAAATCATGGCTTTACCATTTTAGACTATACAGTGGTTTAATGTTTACCTCACGAAATTAGAGTTTTGACCATCTACAGTACACTGTAAATGTGTCCTGATTTAGCAAAATTAAGTCTCAGACTTTGACTGCTGGGTTAGGAGAATAGTTTCAGGTGCCCCAGTGATCTCAAGTAGGTTAGCTGAAGTTCTGGAGAAATTTATCAAAAGCTAGACTATAAAAAAAAGTAAATAAACTAACCCACTCATCTCCCCTTTCCAAACACACACACAAAAGTAAACGTCAAGTGTAACATACATTTTTTAGAGGGCCTTGGTTTCCTTTGGACTAGGTGAGGAGCACAGATTTATCATGACAACTTAAAATAAATTCCACATGTATCAATGTAGGGAAGCTCCACCAGGGAAGCTGGATCAGTAGGATAATGAGTAGGACACACACACTATGTGTGCACACCTATGCACACACACACATTTACTACAAGGAATGGGCTCACACAGTTGTGGGAGCTGGCCAGCCAAAACCAAAATCCATGGCAGCCAGGACAGGGAGGTCGCAAGCAGGATGGACCTCCAGGGCTATGAGCCAAAGTTTTTGTCTGTAAGCAGAATTTCTTTTGTCTTTTGGGGGCATCAGCCTTGCTTTTAAGGCTTTCCAACTGATTAAGTCAGGCTCACCCAGGTTATCCATGATAATTTTCCTGACTAAAGTCAACTGATTAGGAATTTCCATTATGTCTGCAGATTCCTTTTTTTTTTTTTTTTTTTTTTTAATTAAAGCATATTGGGGTGGCAATTGTTAGTAAAGTTACATAGATTTCAGGTGTACAATTCTGTATTATATCATCTATAAATCCCATTGTGTGTTCACCACCCAGAGTCAGTTTTCTTTCCATCACCATATATTTGATCCCCTTTACTGTCATCTACTACTCGTCTCCCCCCTCGCTCTGGTAACCACTAAACTATTGTCTGTGTCTATGAGTTTTGTTTCCTCATTGGTTTTTCTTGCTCTTATGTTGTTTTCAGTTTTATATACCACATATCAGTGAAATCATATGGTTTTCGACTTTTCCTGTCTGACTTATTTCGCTTAGCATTATAATGTCAAGATCCATCATGTTGTCACAAATGGCACTATTTCATCTTTTCTTACTGCCGAATAGTATTCCATTGTGTATATATACCACAACTTCATTATCCAGATTCCTTTCATATCAGCACCTAAATTTGTGTTTGATTGTATAACTGGGACTATAGCCTTGCTAAATTGACACATCACAAAAGCCATTGCACCATGCCATTCCTTTTTTTTTTTTTTTCCCACATCAAATTTACAAATGTGAGACTTTATTTTTGGTTCAAATTAGGCTCATTATCAGTAGAATATAAACCAAAACACTGAACCTAAAATTCTGGGGCAGGGGGACAGAAGGGCAGGTGGTGGAGGGGCGGCTATCACTTATTCTCACTTAAAGGGTACCCAGGGTCTTCATGGATATATCCAAAGGGAGTGATTATCCAGCCAACATTCTACATGGAAAGCAAGAAGGCTTTAAGCACAGTTAATCCAAAATTGAATATTATTGCAAACTATTAACAAAGGTTGTGATAACAGTATGACATTACAGGGAATTCTCCTATAAACATTAAGAATTTACATTCTCAGATAATACATGGATGCTTTATACTTTTCAAATTAGCAGAGATCAGAGAAATCTGATTGTATACATCTGATGAGATTACGGGAGCTCGTATTTGAAGAGACAAAAGATAAACTTATTATCCTACATACATGAGGAATCTTTCTGAAGCAATTCATAATTATTTGCAGTGACGTGGCTCTTCTGTCTTTGATTTGGAAGAAAGGAACCTGTCGTGGTCTAAGTTTTGTGAACTCATCAAAACGCATTGTATGTTTAAACAAAAACTGACCCTGAAGTCGGAGTTTAGGTTGTTAGAAACATCTTTTAGTGGACCAGGCCGTTTTGAACGGTGTTATTTAGGATTAGGGATTTTGTTCTTCCTCACTTCCACATCGTTCTCAAATAGTGACTTAATAATTTGAAATGATTTTGAATGCACTGAGTACATCCACTTCCGACAACCACCCTTAGATAAGCATTTTCTACGGAGATGATGGTACGATTTGAATTGGAACAAATTTGGAGTGAGCTCAGAGCTAATTGGTCTTGGTATAGAATTCCTTTTGTGGGGAGGAAGAAGAAGACTACGCTGAAATCCCAAATCATATACTTATTAAATGGATTTTAAAATGAGTGGCTTATAGTCATTAATTCTCTAAAGGGGACACTATCAGTTATTTTCCACTGATTTAGGAAAACTTTCCAGGGTTCACATTCAGTTAGGTGCTTCATTGCTCCATTCTAGGGCGCTTTTTCTTTTAAATTGAGCCCAGGGGACAAATATGTTTTAGCCAAAACCATCATGGCGACAGCCACTTTGAAGATTCAGTAGTTTCTGTGTTTGTATGATGGAAAGACCCACAGAGTTAATATCCTGACGGCCTGTGGTCCCCATTTAAGGAAGTGTCCTTTTACGCAGGTGACAGTTTGAGTTCAGTGCTTTAGTTTTAATGAGCACGTCAATCCTACTTTCCACTTGGTTGATTTTTAAAGTTCTTATATCTGCCATTAATGGACACACAGAAGGTCTGCAATCTAAACTATTTGGAGGCAATGTAACTGCCATTTTTATTGCTTCTCAAATCTCTCTAAATGCATTTTTCTTTTTTGGTGTGAAAAACATTATTTTTAGAATATTTTCTGAAAAGTAATCCAGCCATCCCTTTTTCTATATATTCCAGTGAGCTCTGTGTTGCATTTGCTCTTACCAACATCCCAAGTACAAGACTTTATTCCCTTGTGAAATCGACATAGGACTAGAGTGCAAAGAGTGGAGAATGTCTTAGCTTGGCTTGCTGTTATTAATACAAAGTACCACAGGCCTTGTGGCTTGTAAGTAACAGAAATGTATTTCCTACAGTCTGAAGGCTGAGAAATGTAAGGTCATGGTGCCAACAGACGAAGTGTTTGATGAGGCCCCACTTCCTCTTTCAGCGATGGCGTCTTCCTGCTGTGCCCTCATTTAGTGAAATGGACCAGGGAGTTCTGTGGGGTCTCTGTTATTAGGGCACTAATCCATTCATGGGGTTCCACCCTTGTAACCTCATCACCTCCCTAAACTATCACACTGGGGTGAGGATCCCAACATCTGAACTCTGAGGGAACACAGGCATTCAATCTACAGTGGAGCTGGAAAAAAAAAAAAAAAATCAAGCCTGGACAGCTATATGATCAGCCCCCATGTAGCATCAGCACACACCGCATTCTGAATGACATCCAGAGAAAAAAGCGTAACACAGGAGATGGCCATGCTCCTTCTGGTCACTTCTGCTGATTCCCTGGACACACCTGCGTCCCTCAGGCACCCCTGTCTCTCTGCAGACACTCTTGCCTCCCACTTGGCACTGCTATGTCCTTCCCGGTTCTCTCAATCACTTGCTCGAACTAAAGCAGCGGAGTTTCTCAGGTGCAAAAGCTGTGCAATGATTTTGCAAATTATGCAAACTTGTTTCCTCCTTTGTGTTAGACTTTCCTGGAGAAGTTCCCAAATGTAACTCTGCTCCAAATACACTCAGGTTTTCTCCTTGTCACTTTTCTGACTTTGTTTGCTCCCATGACTTAAAAACAGAAGAGTTTATTTCCAATCCTTGAAAATACTGTAGCGGTGGTGGGGGAGCAGAATACTAATATGTTCCTCTCTGAATTACCTCTCCCCAGAGATCACAAAATTTACGTTATTTGACCAAACGTTTATTTTATTTTATTTTTCTCATGATCTTCCATCACAGGATATTTTTAAAACTCCTTGTTTCCTCATGGATATAGGATTCTGATGACTCTGCTCCCTTCAAACGGCCAGACTTGTTTAACGTGTACTCACAGGCATAGCTTAGGTTCAAACTAGGTCTCAAACTCTACTGGGTTTTCATTCCTAGATCAGGTAAGAGCAGCCGAGAATTTACTTATTGGACCTTAAAATAGTAGTATTTCTCAACCATCAGCTCTGCTCCATGGACCCACCCACCTCATGCCTCCTTACAAAAAGTGGAACTCAAAATTCACAAATAAACTTGCTATTGTGACTCTTTTAGAGTTGCTGTTGATTTTTTTCCTTTTTTCTTTTTTTTCTTTTGTCTGCCATATCAGGATCTGCCCTCTGTTGGCAAATCTGGCCACAGAATGGAGAGTGGTATTTCATCCTTTAGCATCCAAAAAGCAACAAGTTTTCTTCTTCCAGAAATTCAATTTTGTAAAATTTAACAGAACAGATGACTTTTGTAATTGACTATTTTCCTGCCTTTGCTTGAAAAGTTAATACAGCATTTCCACCCTACGTTCTACTTCTCCCTATTCTTCTTTTCTCTTTTTATTTCATTGTCATTTGTCTCTGTCAGTTTGGGAAAGTATAACAAGTATCAAACTGGGTAGCTTATGCAACAGACATTTATTTCACCCAGTGTGGAGGCTGGGAAATCCAAGACCTCCCAAAGGTTCCACCTCCAAATAGCATCACATTGGGAGCTAGGGTTTCAACCTGTGAATTTTGAAAGGACACAAACATTTAGCTCACAACATCATTGCATTTGTTGCATATATTTTTATAAACCACCTGAGATCATGTTGGAAAGTGGCAGGGTAGGAATCAATTTAATTGGGTGTACAGAAATACATCACGTTTTTTAAGGCAGGCCAAGACTACTTTCATGGAAATCCCGTGGTGTGGTGGCCTTAGGTACCGACTAAAGAGCAAAGGCCCTTAGCAGAAGATAGGACTTTTCTTATCTGGAGTTCGTGTCTAGAAGTCATGTGTTATGCAGCTGACTTAAAATGTATTTTCCCCTCACATACGTGTGGCTGTTCATGTTTCACAGCACACATAAAAAATTATTCATCAGGTAGTTCCATTTCGGCTACAGATCGTCCCTTTACAGTAACCTTAAAAGTTAGCAGACAACTTTCATGTGAACATTTTCATCAATGGGTATCTACTTAGCTCCCATCATCCCCAAGCCACTCAATACGTTCTCATCCTCACCTTAGACAATTCATCCTGGGATATCTTAGAAAGGAAGGGCATCACCTACGGCCTTCTTTCTAGTATTGGAAGCCTGCGGGTCAAGCTCTTTTCCGTCTATTCTCCAGTCCCATGGAAAAGTTTGTTTTACCTTGTCCACTCACTCCACATAAACAAGGTAAGTCCACATAAACAAGAAAAGTGGATTGGGAGATGATTTGAATATATTGTTAAGAAATCCACTGGGCTATCGCATGCCTTTTTATATGTTTGGGCTTAGATTTGTTCTACAGTTTGTAATATTCACATCCACTAGGGACAGCCAGATTGCCATAGTTTTGTTTGTTTCATCACTACATTTTTTTTTTTTTTTAATACATTGGAGCAGAAGGTAGGAAGAAGGTATGCACGACAAAATAATAATTGGGATCATTTTATAAATGTGTAGAAGTATATACCAAATATAATGGGCATAAATATGAGTTTAGAAGAAAATGATTTTCAATGCTAGCCTCATTTAGAAAATATGGAAATACAAAACAAAATAATGGTTTTTAAAATAGAACCTTTCTACATTAAAAAAAAAAGATTGATGTGAATAACACACATAGTAAAGCATACTGGAGTGACCATATCATTTAATGTCAGTGCCCTCGTTTTAAAAATAAATATGATTTAAAGAATAATGCTTTAACAACATATAAATTAAGACTTTGAGTAGAAAAAAAAAAAAACCAACACTATTTTTTTAAATTGCCAACATCCATGAATTTGAAGCTTATCTTAATGGTGGCCTAAGGAAGTCTATATTTTTCAGAGCACATTCTTCCGTCTAGTGAAACGTCCTCTTGTGGGATACCAAATCATAGGTACATATATATAAAAGCATGACATTCTTGATGACTATTGTTAAGAGCTTTCCTTTTACTTCCCTTGCAGGAATTTTCTGGTAATTTGGTTTAAATCTTCCTCCAAGCAGAGAATGGTATATGATTTGCTAAACTGCGGCTCAGAACAGAATTAATGTCTTTAATGAATCACTCTCCTCTGCAGACAGATACATGGCCTCTGAACCCCAAATTACAAAACTCCTTTTCAGTAATTAAAAAATAAAAATAAGCCTGACAGCAAAAGCCTTTTAAATGTATTTATTTCCATATCCAAAGTATCTTTCAGAGTTTCAGGCACATGGTACCCATCTCCACCAAATTTTTAGTAATGGTGTGGCCTACTTTAAATGTCACTTTTGCAAATACATGTGATTTATCCTGATAGCATAGTCAGTGTGCATTTAAGAGGGATATCTTCCCAGTAAAAATAAGAGTAAGCCTTTTTCAAAAGCTTACTTAAAAATGCAAAAATTGGGATATATAATCACTACCATATGACAAGTCAGGCACTTTTCTTTCTTTTGCACATCACACTAGAAACACACACACAGTCACAGGCACACGCAGAGAAAAAAGTTCTAGAAAAACGCATTGTGCTTAAATCAGTATTAACACCATATGGAGAGAGTTATAAAAAATATAATTCATAAAAAATGCTTTTTATTATATTGTTTATGTTAATCTTCCCTTAATGTTTACCAATCGATTATCTATAAAATGATCTGAGACTGGATCTTCTCAGCAGAAAGCACATATTTCTCGTTCATTTGTAACTCACCAAATATATTTAATCACTAGAATAATATTTGATGATAATATAAATAGTTAGGAGAGAGATCCAACAGGAAGGGACAGTTATTCCCGGGGAATGAGTCAAGTCTTTACATAAAAGGCACCACATTTCCACATTATTAGCAAATTTACTCAGGTGACATGGGCAAATTTGAGGACATATTAAAATGAACATAAAAAATCATAAAGGCAAAATGAAATCCCAAGGACATGCTATTACATAACAAGCTTTCTGTTGTTTTCTCCATATGATTAATTAGTATTAATTAAGCGGTATATATGAGGAAATACTTGTTTATTAATTTACATTGTTTCAGTAATTCAAAAATAGTATGCTATATTTCTGTAGTTATTAAAATATTTAAAGCTTTTTCATGTACATTATCACATTGAATATCTATAGAAATTCTACAATTTATCTAAGTCACGTACACTTAATATCCAACAATCAGTTATGCAGCATTTGTTATGCGTCAGGTACTTTTTAAAGAGATATGCAGAAAGAAACTCATTTAATCCTTGTAATAACGTATAAATATATTCTATTGTTATTTTCATTTTACTGATGATAAATATGATGTTAAATAACTTTTCCCAAATCACATACCTTAAAAGTCAGAATTCAGACTCAGGAAATTTGGCTCCAGAGTAGGTTTTTTTTACCGCGGAAAGATGTAAAAACCAGGTCCACAGACTTGTACCTAGAAGGTAGAAGGGTTTGGTATAAGACATGGTTCTGATTTCTCCAAGTCCAGTGGTTTTCCTGTCACATGTCTGTGGTAGAGTGATATAGACCATTTGAAGGCTTACTGTATACACACATACAAGCCACACTTGACATTTGAATGGCTTCTGGAGTCTGAAAGTTAGGAGGCCTTCCCAATTATTGTCCTAAATGTCTGCATGCTCTCTCATAGGAACACTTAGTATCGGCAGTATAGGAAAGCATTTACTTGTAAGGTATCAGAATAGGAGGATATGATACCCAGTTGCAACCCATATTTAATACAGAACACCAGAAACAACATAACATGTATATAATTATCTCTATGGGAAGTCAAATTGACAGGATAGAAACCTGGGTCTCTAGAGATGAAGTGTCCAAGGAATTGACCTTACATTTATCCTGTCTCCAAGTAAACGCTCCAGAATATGCTGGGGTGTTTACCATTATTTGCTCTCAGTGAGGAGGTGAGAACATAGCCCATATCAGATGGTATTATATGGAGAAAGACAGAGAGAGACAGATGGAAAGAGAAATGTTCATACTAGCAATAGGTCATTTCTCAGTGACTCAAAGGGAACCTCCCCGGACATGTGGTGTTACTGTATTGGCCGCTGGGTTTTGGACATTCCTGGGATATTTCAAGGCCCATAGAAGTTCGTGTCTTTGACTGAGAGGGTGACTGTGTCTCTTGCTCTGGAGAGCCATCCATATGCATTCACGTTCTATTATCCTAAACTAACATTAAGTACATTATAAACATATTGTCATGTAACAAATTGTTATAGGAAAATCCTGAAGTTTTCCTTGTACCTCACAGACACACAAGAAGATATAAGGACAGATTTTTGTCTTCTTTTTCAATAACATTGTTTTTTAAAGAAACATTTTTCAAATCTTAAACTTCATTTAAGGTATCCTTTTCAAATTCAATTATGTACTAGTCTAAAATGAAAGAAAATTTTTATAAATGTTTTTCATGTACATAACATATTGAGGAACCAGGGGCTGTGGGAAGCAGACTTTGTGCTGTCAGGAGGTTGCAGTGACTCCCATGTGCTAGCAGGGACTCAGGCCTGCTTTTCCAGGATAATTAGGGACTGCACCTGATCCCCTTGGGAAGAAGGATTGTTTGGCCGGGTCATTATCCCAGGGAGCCAAGTGGGGAAGGGACCTTGTGGTTAGGCCTTTTGAGGTCCTCCCGGTTTCACCAGCTGTCAAGACACACATAGTATTGGGCTTTAGCACATCTGTTTCATCCAGAGCGGGGCATCTTAGAAACAGACCTTGGGTCCTTCCCGAAGCTTGTCTTACTCGACAATCATGATAACGCACAACTCACTAAAGCCTAGTGGTTCTGAGCATGGACCCCAGAGGAAGGTATCCTGGGCTCAAATGCAGCTCTGCAACATTCTCAGTTCCATGACCTTGGGCACATCACTTAACTCTTCTGTACCTCAGTCCCTTGTTTGTAAAGTGGACTTAGTACATACCTACCACATTGGGTTGTTTTAAGGAGTGAATGATTTGTTATTCCTAAACACTTAATATGTGCTTGGCATATTTATTTTTATGAGATAAATGATTAAAAGCCTAGAAATATTTAATGATCACCTATTTAATTATTTGGGAAACAATTACTTCCAAAAAGGGTTGTGAAGAGAAGATATAGGGATGATTAAAATGGACAAGGTCCAGGTAACACAGGAAGAATAGTGTTGGGACCATGCTATACTGAAAGAAACTTCGGCAATTATACTATGAACTTCATGTCAGTTAATACACGTACTTTTCAAAATTGTAGATGACATAAAGCTAGGAGAGATAGTTAGCATTTTGGGTAATGGAATTGGAATCTAAAACCATCTCTGTAATCTTGAATATTGGGTCAAATCTGGCAGGATTTAATTTAACAGAAAAAAATGTAGGTCTTACACTTGGGATCCTAAAAGAAGCAATACATACGTTAGGATGTAATTGATTTTTGGCTCAGTGTAAGTCAATTAATAAGTTACCCAAAAAAGCTAAATCAAGTTTAGGCTTTATTTATAGGAATGTGGTGTCTTCATCAATTAAAGTGATAGTACCGCTTTGCATTGGTCAGTCAGTCTATCCTTCAGGATAGTTTTAGGAGGATGTGGAAAAAGTAGAGCATACTCAGCAAAGCAGCTATGACACTGAGTTGATTTGAAACTGTCATTACCAGAAAGTGAGGAATAGAAGTAAAAATTGGCCTTGACTCGATTCCATCTGGTAGTCTTAACACATGCACACACTCCTCACACTTGGCAAACCATCCAGCTGCAGTGCTCAACTGTTAGAAGCAATAATTCTAGTTACCCCCACTTTGCTCGTGACCTTCTCAGTTCTCATCCATTCCTAACTTTTGGCTTGACCAAAGGCTTTGCTGCCTTTTTTTTTTAAACAGGATTTAGTTTCTGGGCGGTCTTCATCCTCAGACATTAACTGGATAATCGATATGCCCTTCTGGATCTCCTTGCTCCTGCTATCAGGGGTAGAATTCCGATCCTAGTAGACTCTCAAATGACTCCATTTTCCCTAGAGGTGACAAGCTGGATAAGATGCCGGGAGTAGCCTGCTAAAGGCAACTCTAGAACTAAAGATAGGAAGCAAATTGAAGAGAAAGTTTTCTCCTTAAGGACAACTGACTTTGTGACAGCTGGAACCACCTGGAATTACAGTGAGCCTTGACGGGAACTAGTGATTTCTTCCATTTCTACAGATATTTTAGAAGAAGTTCATTTTTCCATTTGTGGAACTCTTGAAGCAAACATTTAAAACTGAGACCAAAAATGATACAGTCTTTTCTCTGAGGTATTGTTTAAACCTGAGAGTATGCGATTTTATGGGAATTTTTCAAAAGAATCAGTGTAACAAATTTCATGTTCATCATCATTGAGGATCAAAAATAGAGCCAAAGGTTTACATATAATATGATAAGAACATATTTTGGTCATTAAGTAAAGCATTGGAAATTAGTCTGATAATTAAGAGACTGAGATTTACTCAGGAAACTGAAACAGTGTATTTCTCATATGAATTACCCAGATAAATACACTTTGGTTTTCCCTCATTTCTCTATTTTAAAATATAATTTCATCTTTAACTTGAAATATTTTTATATTTGTTTTCTTTTGGCCTAAATTGATAGCATCTTTCCTCAGAAATGGATTGCTACAAGTAACAAAATTAGCTGTTAATAAGACAATTTGAAATACCAGAGCAAGTTAACCTATTAAGATGTAGACATATGCTGTATAAATATTTTATATATGGTGATTGTGAAACTGATTTTTTTTATCCTGTCAACTTTACTAAGAACCCCCTAAACAAGTTAGGACATTAAACGATAAAATCAAGACTACAATTAAGTAGAAAGCGTATTATAAGGTATAAAGTTTAAAACACAAATTATGCAGAATTTAAAAACAAAAGCAGGAGGAATGGGTTTCTTGACATATTTTTTTAATCCCATACAGAAAGGTTGCTTTTCTAACAAGAAATTTAGAAACGGACTACACATATTTTCATTTCATAATGTAATAGTTATTGGGTTATTTAAAAAACGTTTCTAAAGTGTGTTTCAGGTTATGGATTCTCACTTGCTTTTTCGGAAGCAAAAAAAAAAAAAAGCAATTGAAGCGAAGATGTTTTGTATGTCAGGTTTTCTCTACCTTTCCTCATACCGAACACACACATTGCATTATTTTTTCACATACACATTTTAAGACTTTCATGATTTTAAAAAGGAACACTGAGTAGAATGCTTACTTGTGACAGAGCCAAGACTATTAGCCAACATACATGGATATAGCACATATATCGCCATAGAAAGTACAGCCTTGCCATAGTAACTAAATTATCCTATTCTTCTCTAAAGTGAGGGTTCATACCCTGCAAAATAACAATCAATCAATCTTTTGTTGCTTATACAATTTATAACTAAACCTATTATATCAGCCCTATTCTGCTAGTCTGCCTGTAGTGCAGAACCATCATATTCTAGACATTGAGACATATTTTTTCTTTGGTAGAGCTTATTAACATAGATGTGTTTCTTAATTTAACATGTATTAAGTGGTAACTATTGAGTCAAGCACTGTGTTAGAAATTGAGGAGACAATTCTAACTGTGATGATGAATTTTGTGTGTCAACTTGGCTGGGCCACAGGGCTAGATATGTGGTCAAACATTGTTCTGATTAAACTGTAACTCTTTCCTGAGTGTCTAGCCTGCCAGCCGCCCCCACCCCCATCAGATTATGAATTCACCAGGCCTCCACCATCATGTGATCCACTTCCTTAAACTAAATCTCTATATATCTATATCTATTTATGGAGAAAATCATGTGACCTAATTCCTTAAAGTAAATCTCTTTACATCTCTGTATCTATCTATCTATCTATCTATCTATCTATCTATCTATCTAGTGATATCTATCTTTATGGATAGAGTGATTTATAAATAGATACGTAGATACATAGACATACAAAGACATTTATTTTAAGGGATTGGATCACTTATTGTGACCTACAGTCAGTGAGTGTAGCTACGTCTATATCCTTATTATATCTATGGCCATAGCCATAGCCAAATCTATACCTACATTTGTTTCTCTGGAGAACTCTGACCGGCATAGTGACAACACATGTTCCCAGACTTTAAGCACACAAGGAGAATCATTTTTGGAGGTGCAGCTATCTATTTGAACTGGGAGTGAGGTTGCTGAAAAGAAGTGTTAAAGCTTTGTCTGAAAACCTATGTAAGACTGTAGTAGGTACAGAAGGATGTCACTTGTCTTGACAAGAATGGCAGCATGTACAAGTGAAAAGAAGACTGACAGCACACGCTTGAGGAATAATTAATAGTTGTTTGGCTGGAAAATTGAGGGTAGATGAGAAAGAAGTAATGAGTTGAAGACTCATTACTTTAAAGCAGCAGAACAGCACGTACACACACATGAGCAAGACAAAATAACTCCACTTAAAACAATCGCCCTAGGATAAAACACCCCTTCTCTTTCAACCCGATTCTCAAAAACCTAGACCCTGCATGTAGCCTTTTTGTTGTAGATGGCTGGCTGTGTTTTCCTGGTATTTAGACCCACCCTCCACCTTCCCTATCTCCCCATGCACGTTTGACTTGTCCTAGCACATCAAAGGGTGATATCACGGACGGCTGTGGGTAATCACCTGCTGATTTTTATTTTCATTGCAGACATTTCATTTAGTCAACCTCCCTTTGTGACTACTGTTTATGTGCCAAGTCTTTTATGAGATGATTAGAACGATGCAAAATAAGCGATGGTCCTTTCCCTCCATGCCTCTAAGACCACAGTGATGTTTCAGTCTGAAAACGGGACCAAAAATCTTACAAGCCCGATTATTAACACTCAGTGTATTTCCGCCTCGATGTGTTATCAGAGATGATCAATAGCCTGCATTTTTCACACTGATGGTACAGCTCATTATATGCCACTGAATAGAATGATATATTTCAGAATGAAAGTATTAACATCACTATGATGTAAAAATCAATAGCGTGCCATACAAGGAAAAATGCTATTAAGTAGGATTTTCATTTTTAAAATATATATTAGAGTTAGATCCATAACGTAATATGATTTATTATAAATGAACAGGAAGAACAGGTAGATTTCAGAGTAATTCTACAAGTAATGCCACAGAATCACCTTCCTGAACTAACTAATTAGCTCATTAAAGCATTACATCTCACTGAAAAGCAGTTTTTCTTGAAGATTGTCAGCTGTGTGATTGAATGACATGCAAAATCTCTTGGTATTTTATGGATGTGCGATCCTTGGCACTCAATAATGAAACTGCTTTTCTGTGTTTGTAGAAGAAGAGCATTCAATTTTCATGGAAATGTCAGAAAGATTATATTGTTTTCTTTTATTTATTTTTATTGTTTTGGTCTGGGATATGGCTGAGAGCCTTTGCAGTTGATATCCTTTGCAGTTGCTTCAAAATCCATAAAAACAGTTGGTACAACCTGAAAATACTGATTTATTGTTGATGCGAAAACATATGAATCTTTAAAAATAAGGAATAATGGGAGATCTATAAATGTCCAGTTGAAGATAAAGCATTTTAAGCTTTGAATACCTAGCTACTGATTTTGAATTAATTTCTTCAAACCTCTAATAAAATCTTATATGATGGGCTCACCGTAAACAGAAAGAGTGAACAGGCCCTCTGGAACTATTATATAGGCTGCATACTTGCATATGCTAGGCATTCGATAAATGCTTAATGAGAAAGTGTATAAATGAAGTAATAGATTAATATATTCATATTTAGAGAGTTCCCTTTGCCTAACTTGCTCTCTGACTTCTTTCCAATTATTCTAAATGTCTCTTCCATGACATACTTTCTTATACTTTTAGCTCAATTGTTTCCTATCTCATTTTAACCAATATTGCACTACCTAGTACTCGGGCATGTTTAATTTGCATTATTATCGTATGAGTCTTAACACTCATTTTTGAATTCTTATATTTTTTTTTCATGGGAGGTTAACATTACACATAGGAAGGTGGGAAAGGGAAGAAATAGAGCACTTAAAGGAAAAACAGAAAGAATAGGAATGAGCAAGCAACCGATTGAACTCCAGCTACAATGTTTCCCCGAAAATAAGACAGAGCCAGACAATCAGCTCTAATGTGTCTTTTGGCGCAAAAAATAATATAAGACCCGGTCTTATCCTATCTTATCCTATCTTATCTTATCTTATCTTATCTTATCTTATCTTATCTTATCTTATGCCCAGTATTATGTTATATTATATTATTATATTATACCATATTATATTGTATTGTATTATATTATATTATATTATATTATACTATACTATATTATATTATATATTAGACCTCGTCTTATATTATATTAAAATAAGACCGGGTTTGTATTAATTTTTGCTCCAAAAGACGCATGAGAGCTGATGGTCCGGCTAGGTCTTATTTTTGGAGAAACACGGTAGAATGAAAAGAGGCACGTCGGATATATGTATCTATTCATACATATATTCAACTGTAAATGTTTGTGAACTTAGCAGATACTAGAGTACAGAGGAAGACAATAATTAATAATTACTGTGGCAATTGTTAACAAAAACATCAGTATAGGGTGGGTATTTTATAGAATAGTCACATAACCCAGTTTGCTGGGTTAGGAATGGCTGTGTCAAGGGCATGATCTCTTGAAATGGGTTAGCCAGAGGAATAGTAATAAAGAGATATGACAGATTGCTAATTGTGCCCAATCTTTATTTCCCTTTTCATATTTAGTAGTAAACTCCCCAATACTGCATCACTGTTAGTAGGACCCATGACACCCCAATAAACAGCATGATTCTCAGCTAGAGGTTTGTCCATATGACCAATTCTCATTAATACAATCTGAATAGATGGGTATTCACCTTCTGTGTTACTTTCTTATAGAGGAAATGTGAGTGCGACTGTGAAACAGCTGTGAATATAAGGTCAAAACGATACCCTAGGGAATGGTGAAACAAGACAGAAGAAACTCCAGATGAATTAATTAAATAAGCAAAACTAAGTATAGGATGTAGTGGGCATTTACAGGACCACATAATCTAGTCTTGTAGAGTGAGAGATGCTTTTTCTTTTCCTAAAAACTCTTCCTGCCTCTGAACGTCTATGTGAAGGAGAAAACAACAAAGCGAAACAAAAACAACAACAACAACAAAAAACACTTCTATCTTCTTTTTGGACACTATTTTTTTGGTTCTTTCAGCCCAACCTCTTAGCCCATATTCACTGAAATAAAGAAGGTGTGGGGGTGTGCAAAGGTCCCAGGGTGAAAACACTCATTGAAGGCTTTAGTGTCCGGACTGCTGACTACATCTTCATTCTGTCTGGCATATACTTTTCTGTGTCTTCCACATCCTTTGGAATAAGCAATCAGCATCTCGGCCTTTGTTGATTCCTCTCTTCTTTACCTCCAGTGACCTTTTCTCCCCCATGTTCAAACCATAGAATTTGTTTGCATCCAACAGTAACTGCAATGCCTTTGAAATCTCTACTTGGTGCCTCCTACTTTCTGTTCTCCTGTTTATTACTGAAGCTAATTATTGATACATTCTTTAATTGCTCATTTGTAGAAGCCCCAGCCAAAGCCTTGGGAAGAGTTCTTGGAACGAGTTCTCATATAAAGTTTTTTTCTTTTTTAAAGATATGTTTGCATTCTTTTGCTTAAGGAGGGGAGTCTGAATTGTATAAGCTTTAGGACTCTATAAACTTATTAGCATCTTCCCTGCCCCATTGCAACAAGTCTTAGACACTTTTAAAACTTCTAATCCAGTCACTCATGTACTTTGCAATGCACATTGTAGCTCACTGTTCTTAAGTCCTAGCCACTTCCAATGCCCAGCTTCAATTCCATGCATTTTTCCCTATAATCACTCCCCTGTCAATATAGCCAAACTTGTTCCTATCTCTCAAGAGTAGAATCCTGAGAAATTCCCAAACTTGGTGTATTCAAACACCTGATTTCTCTGAAGTAAATTAAATGATCATAACTTGTGAAAAGCTACACAAACAGTGTGGTTTCACTGTCAGTTTGTGAATGCATATGATTCATAAGCGCTCCATTGTACCTCTTAGTTCTTTATTTCCAAGTTGGCTATTTCATACCTGCTGCCTTCTCCTCCCCTCCCCACCTCCTGCGACTCTCATATCTGACTTCCTTTAACAATTATAAGTTAGCAGACAGAAGCTTTCTTATCTTTCTACTATCAAATACACACAACTATTCTCATCTGAATATGACTTTTGCCTTTTTCTTAATACAATGGAAAGTCATCTTATCAGAAAAGAATTAATCATTCCACCCCCATCTCAATTCCTAAGGATTTAGCTCCTGCCCATAATCTCCCTCCTGCCTCATCAATTTTTTCATCTCTATTGGATAATTCCCACAAACTTACAAAATCCATCTATTATCTCTACCTTAATAAAATAAAACCCCATTTTATGAATCACCACCTATGTCAGCCATAGTCTTTCTCTCTTTCAAGCAGATTACCATTAGTACCACACCACACGAGATAGTCCATCAATTTCTTATCTATTTGCAATGCTTTTTATGTTGTATCTATATATCCATGGGCAGATTTCTTTCCCTTTCTGCATTTTTTGGCTCTTCTATTACAAATATACCAACTTTTTATTATTATTTCTATGGCTTTCTAATAAGTATTGGCCTCTGATTATGGGAATTCAGCATAGCCCAGTAGTTACAAGCAAGGATTGTAGCATTGTAGAAGCAAACAGCTGGATTCAAAGCCCAGTCACTCTGCAGGAATGTACACTTGAAATCTATGTAATTTACTAACCATTGTCACCCCAATACATTTTAATAATAATAATAATAAAGATTCAGCACCAAAAACAAAAACAAAAACAAAAACCCAGTCATTCTGCTAACATCTTGCACAATCTAGAGGAAGTTAGTATCTGTGACTCAGTTTGCTGATCTGAAAAAAAAAAAAAAAAAAAAAAATTTCTAGTTATTAACTATACTACCTAAGGTTTTGGGGAAGTCTAGAAGTATTAGCTATTATTATTAAGATTATTATTGCAATTGTCAACAATTTTTGTTTATTTCATTTTCCAATATGAATTTCAGATTAGCTTGTTTGTCATGAAAACTTTTAGAATATCTCAGAATCAACACTTAGTGTACCTTAATTATGACTATGGGAAGATCAGTCACTATTGATTCATATATTAAACTATGATAATATTTCGTAATATTATCATAGTTTGATAATTTCTTTGTGTTCGATTATTTGATTTTCCTTGAGTTCACACATGCTTCTTTTATTTTATTTTTTTTAAAGCTAAACTCTCTGTTTTACTGGAAAAAAAATACATTCCTAATTTTCTGATAGAATTAAAATCTGCTTTTGGTTGTTTCAAATGTGACTTAATCTGACTCTCTTTTCTTTCCTTCTTCTTTTTTTTTTTTTTAATCCCCCCAAATTCTCATAGAATCTTCCCTTCTCCCCATTCCAATTTATATTATTTGCAATATGGCCCTCTGAATAGGTTTCAACCTGGGAGCTCCATTCACCATCATACCGAAATTCCACTCATGTTTCCTATATTTGGATACCTTCTTCTCTTAATCCCCATGTCTTTCTTTTTATAGGTTAGTATCTTTGTTTTCATCCAATATATATTACAGCTGCTTTCTGAGAAGGAGTGCATGAGAGATAAACTTTTAAGAGCTTGATTGACTTTTCTAGGTATAAAAAGTACTACATTAGAAAGATTTCCTCATAATTTTGAAGCCATCAATCTATTACTTTCAGCTTCCAACATTGTTGAAATAAATTTGACACTCATCTGATATTTTTTTGTGGTATTTCTTTTCTGTCTGAAACTACTGGATTTTTTTCATTATCATGAATGTTCTAAAATTTCATATTAATGTGATCTGAAAATTTTTATTTTTAAATATTTATTTATTTATTTATCTATTTATTTTGGCAATACCTATCCCTCAGCTCTATTGAATTTTCTTTTTTTTTAATTAAAATTTATTGGGGTGACAATGGTTAGTAAAATTACAGATGAGGTCTGCCAATTAAATTTGCCAACTCATCCTAGAAAAAAGTGCTACATACCTCATTGCTGAATATTCACTAAGGTCACCTTCAAAATACTCCCCTTGGGAAGCTATGCACCGATGCCAGCGCCTAGTCCACCCTCCAGGCTTTTCTGGAATGGCCATCAGAGCTGTCATCGGATTATCCTTGATGTCCTGAATGTCATCAAAATGTCTTCCTTTCAATGTTTCCTTTATCTTCGGTAAAGAAAGAAGTCATTGGGGGGCCAGATCAGGTGAGTAGGGAGGGTGTTTCAATACAGTTATTTGTTTATTGGCTAAAAACTCCCTCACAGACAGTGCTGTGTGAGCTGGTGAATTGTTGTGATGTAAGAGCCATAAATTGTTGGCGAAAAGTTCAGGTAATTTTCATCTAATTTATTCACGCAAACTTTTTAGCAATTCCATATGGTAAACTTGGTTAACTGTTTGTCCAGCTGGTACAAATTCATAATGAATAATCCCTCTGATATGAAAAAAAGGTTAGCAACATTGTTTTGACTCTTGATTTGCACTGACGGAACTTTTTTGGTCATGGAGAATTGGCTGACTTCCATTGTGCATTTTGAAGCTTTGTTTCAGGGTCGTATTGGTACACGCATATTTCATCACCAGTGATAACAAAGCCTAAAACATCTTCTTGCCTCTCCGAAAGGTCTTGGCAAACTTTGACTCTCCTTTGCTTTTGTTCATCTGTGAGCTCCTTTGGGACCATGTTTGTATACACCTTTCTCAGGCCAAGATTTTTAGTTAAGATTTTCCTAACTGTGTCTCTATCGATGTTTACTTGGTATGCTATGCTTCTCACAGTCGGCCGATGATTTTGACGCACAATTCAATGAATTTTTGCAATGTTTGCATCAGTTCTGCTCGTTACTGGTCACTCTGACCTGTCTTCATCAGTGACGCGTAATCTCCCCTCAGAAAAATGTTTAATCCATTTGTACCCTACCATTTTCTTCATGGCAGTATCCCCATAAACTTGGACTACCATATCCCTGATTTCACTTCCACTCTTGCCAAGTTTAACAAGAAATTTAGTGTGTGTTCGTTGCTTTAATTCAAGCTCAGACATTCTTGTGACAGCACACCAAAACATGCAACAACAACAATGAACGCCCTTCTGCAAGACACCGCCACATGATGATAGGGACACAGCTGTGAGACACTGAAATATCAAGGTTATGAAACCTTACTGAGATGTTTGTACAGTACTGCCAATGTAAGTGCATGGTGGCAAGTTCATGAAAGTAATTGGCAGACCTCGTACGTTTAAAGTGTACGATTCTGTAATACATCATCTATATATCAAATTGTGTTCACCATCTAGAGTCAGTTCTCCTTCCATCACTCTATATTTGACCTTGTTATACCTAATTTAATCTGACTCTTTTTTGAAGTCAGATTAAATTAGGTACAATTTACATATAGTTAAGTTCATCCTTTTTAGGTAAAGAGTTTGATGCGTTTTGAGAAATGTAAACAGTTGTGCAGCCATTACCAAAATTACGATAAATAATAATTTCATCAGCCCCCAAAGTTTTCTGCTGTTGTAAACACCCAGCAGAACACGGAGCCTCTAGAACACACTGATGTGACTTCTGTCACTGTAGATTACCTTTCCCAGAAGGTTATAAAAATGGAATCATACGGTTTGTAATTGTTTGGGTCTGGTTTCTTTCACTTAACTGCATTTGAGAGTTATCTATAATTTAGTATAGCAGCTCTGACAATATCAAGTGTTCCTTTTTGTTTCCTAGTAGTATTCCATTGTATGGCTGTACCACACATTAACTGCATCACTTGAAGGGCATTTTGGTCGTTTCCAGTTTGGGGCAAGTATAAAAAATGTTGCTGAATACATTCACGTATGGGCTTTTTGTGCATGCATCTCTTTCATGCATCTACAAGACACTGTCAACCTGTTTCCGAAAGTGGCTGCTCCATTTTGCATTTCACAAACATCCACACCAACACCTGAACTTTATTTGTCAATCTTAGTCATAAGGACAAGGGCATGAGATGTGGAGAAGCACCACCCTGGCTCTGAACACCGTTAGTCTGAAGAATAGTCATAGTTACAAGTTACAGTTACAAGTTGTGCTATGCCAGTGCTGCTCATCAGGTACCAAGTGACAGAGGCAGGCGTGTGTTCTGTAATAAATCTATTGTTTGTGATACATAGTTTTCTAGATGATGGGGCTCAGGGCAGTGGATTTCTGTTGCCTGAGTTTAAAGGTAGTATGAGTAGAAAAAAATATTCTTATAAAAACATAAATCAAGCCATTGTTCCCTGTTGCATACTACAGTCCACTAGATTGGCATTGCATTTAAAATGAAATCCATATTCTTTACTATGGCATCCTGGCTCACCATGGGTAGAGCTTGCTTATTATTGCAAATTCCTTTGATTTCTCTCTCCCTCAGCCCACCATGTTCTAGCCTGCTTGCCTCCCTTCTTTTTCTTGAAAAAATGGTGGTGGGGGGGAGGGGGAACCGGTGCTTTCCCAGGAGAACTATTTCTTCCCTTTCATTTTGATATTCTAGGACACAGAACAGTGCCTGATAAATAGTAGGCTATCAATAAGTGTTTTTAAATAAATGAGTGAGATCATTTTACATAGACAA
Source organism: Rhinolophus sinicus (assembly GCF_036562045.2). NCBI lineage: Eukaryota > Metazoa > Chordata > Mammalia > Chiroptera > Rhinolophidae > Rhinolophus > Rhinolophus sinicus. The sequence continues at coordinate 101,439,726 of NC_133752.1, read as the reverse complement.
AGGAAGGAGGGATAGTTCCATGCTGGCGGAATGAATGATTTGAGCAAGTTCTCAATGGTGTTAAATGTATCTTTTGTTTTGTGGAATGACTAGCTAGACTACAGTAATGAGATTGAAAAGGAGGAGGTTATTTTACATATTAAGGTAGTTAGTGATAATTTCATGGCAATGATGAAAACCCTATGATATTTACATCAATGTTTATGCTTTAGAATTGTAAAATACTTTGCACTTCCCAAGCATTTCCACATATGCACTCTCATTTACACAAGGTCCCTGCTTTTCTAACTTAATGGAGGTCTGGGATGCATGAAAGCTTAATTAGAGACAGAAGGAAAACACTTTCTTCTTCCAATGATCCATATGTGTCTGGTGAAAGAACAAAAGAAGTTTTGTTTTGTTCTTTTTAAGAATCATCCTGGAACTTGCAATTTTATTCATTTCTGACAATGGAAAATCGCTGTGGCTGCCAACTCAACTGTCTTCTCAAGTAAACAGTTAAGGAGCCAAATGTCTTGTCTGTGAAAAAACTTACATATCCATGGTTCGCCATCTGAATGCCACCTCCAGATAAGAAGGAAATGAACATGTGTTCATTTGATCTAACACTTGAAAATGTAATCTCTCACATGGCGCTCCCAAGACTCATTAGCTTGTGTTTGGAGAGCACTGCTGAGCACCAGGGCTCAGGCCCATTTCACAATTAAATACATATAAGTACACTTAAAAGTGAATTAAAAACAATTACTCAGTCCATATAGATAACTAGAGTGTTCTTTTTTTTGCAGTAGTATATGCTTAGTAGTTTTAAACTGGCCAGGAGATTGCTTAAAAAGAACTGGGTACAGATCGCAAAATACCTTAACTCCCTTCAGGACTAAGAAGCAAAGAAAATGAGAAGGTTATTATGTGGAAAATCACCATATGCTATGTCAGGAAATATATAGCAGAGGCACAGAATGGGAATTCAATACGTCCATTCTATTTAACAAAATATTTACCTGAATCAACCTTAGAAGTTCCTCCCTCCCGCCCTTTGGGTAGATTTCATCTAATCTTCATGGAGAAAAATGGTTCGTACTGAATTTGTTAATAATGATGTTGTTGTCTACGATATTATATAAGCTCTTCTCTGTTGTTTTGAGAATTTCTTCAGTCCTTTCTCCTGCCATCACTAGAATTTTACTGTTTTGTTTTAGGTACCATATTTGCAACTGAAACATGGTTTTTGGAATTCTGGGTGGTTACCTTACAATATTTACTTAAAATCCTGTGGTTAGAAAGACCAACAATGACCACGTGTAGAAATTAAGTTAAAGGATTTTTCATCTCCTCATCCTCCATATTTTTTTTCTCTTTCATACAAATGGAACACAGATTTGCCTTCCTGTAAACTACAGCATTTTCTGCTTGAACTATGCAAATGATGCTGTATTATTTATGATCTGTGTCTGGGCAATCTCTTAAACATGTAAACATACACAAAACTATAGGACACTGGTGGTTGACATCTTTTCATCTTATACCCCTTTCACATAGTTTGTATTCAAATAATAATAATACTTATTACTGAATAAATGACTATAATTACCTGTAACTACTGTTGGTTTTCATGTTTAATTTTAAGTCCTGAGGAACAAGGTTGGGGGGGGGTGTTCATTCGACTTATTACACCATGGTTTTCCCATGCTTATCCCAATTATTGGCACATATAAAGCTATTTAGCTAAAAATCTTAAAAACTTTCTGCATTCCTGGCAGTAGTTTAAGCTTTTTGCCTCTATTAACTCATTTGATCTATAGAAAATCCTCTGAGGTAACGCTATTCTTATTTTATAGATGAGAAAAAAAAATGAGGGAAAAATAAAGTTAGTAATTCATTCAAGATTTCATAGCTATTAAGTAGCAGGTACAGGAGACATAATGTATCATTCATAAATACTTTAATGGACAAATTAATTGTCATAATTACATAAAAATTAGCTGAATATACTTAGCTAATTTTGAAAAAAAAAAAATATATATATATATATATATATATATATATATATATATATATATATATATATTATATGTATGATGTATCCCTGAACAATAGAAACTTATAAAATAATGAATTACTTAGTATGGAAATTTGCTTCCTGCAGAATATTAGTATTTTCTATTTAGCTTTAATGGAAGAATTTTATCTTCAGCTCATCATATAAATAGGTTAATATAAACAATATATCCATGATTTAAAAAAAATTGTTTTGTTGTCCATATAAGAATCAGATTATCACAGAGACAGTTGGTATTAACATGTGACCCAAGGTCATAATTTGTACTTTATAAACTTTTTCTGGAAAGAGAAGGTGGCTGATTGCCACATCTAAAAATTCTTCTGTTATGCATTATATATTATATCCCCATGACTTATTCATTTAAAACTGGAAGTTTGTACCTCTTAAGAAGTAGAGCATAGGGAATATAGTCAGTAATATTGTAATAACTTTGTATAGTGACAGAACATAACCAGACTTATTGTGGGGATTTATAAATATGAAATCACTATAATGTACACCTAAAACTAATAGGATATATTGTATGCCAATTATACTTCAATTAAAAAACAGAAACATAAAAATAAATAAATAAAATTTCTTCCCGTGCCTTAACATTGTGAAGATTTGGCAAGCCTATTTTTTCTTGGCTTTTTGGCATGCCAAGTTCTAGTTCAATTTTAAGATTCCATTCCAAGATGTGCAGAACAAAAAATAAGAAATTCTGAATTTATGCTGAAGCTGTAAAATATACAGAAGGCCTTGTTTCTGCACCGTGTAATTATACACCCAGTCGCTGCTAACTCAGGGGCAAATAACTGAATTTTTCCTTTCAGAATTCTTGGCATCCCCACTTCTTTTCTGACATTTAGAATGAGTTATAGAAACTCGATTTTAGTGAAATTAAGTATCTTGCCCAATGTCACTGTCTCCTTAAGTCAAGTTTGGAAAATGGATATCTTCCCCAACTATATTTCATAATTTGGGGGTCATTTTCTTAGTTACTAGTAATTTCAGTGATTCATTGTTACATAATTATATTTGAGAATTTTTAAATGGAGAGCACTTGAATTTCTTCTAGCTTAGACAGTGCATAAAAAATAAATAGGGAAAAATAATATTTACTTAAATGCCTCATGTGTGTTGTGCTGGAATGAACACTGAAAATATCTTTTGGAGCTGCTACTGTATACATAGGCAATCACGTTAGATCTTGGTAGAAGACGTTTGTTTGGAAGTGCTCTGAGTAGGAAGCTGAGGGGGTGAGGGGAGGGAGAGCGGGTCTTTGTTTTGCCTTGTTCCCAGGCTGCTTCGGGTCGGTAGCAGCTCCTCTGCTAATCAGCTCGAAGGAGTTCACAAACCAGTACTGTCAAGAGGAAACCATCAGCCTTAAAAACAAGCGTGAGCTCCCTGAATGCTTTTCAGTGCCTCTTACCTTCTGCTGTCATGGGAGGGAACCAATTGCACTCAGAGCTGCAGGAAGCAGCAAGTTTCCTTTGAGGAGCAGATGGTGTTGATGGGCCCATTCACAAGGGCTGGTATCATTTCCAATTAGAGCCACGGCCCTTTCTGTTACACAGTTTTTAACTGTGCCTTCTCTATTATGTTGCAGGCTTGAAGCTGAACAGCAATTACAATCCGTTTGTTCTCACCACATGTTAAATTGTTCTAGGTATGCAATCCCATGCTTTGTGGAAAAATGGACTTAACTATAGAACAGTGACACTTTTTTACCCATTATATTCAAGGGTTCAGCTTTTCCTTATATGTGATTTTTTTCCCAGTTAACTGAGGTTTATTCATTAAACACAATTTTCAATCAACTCTCATTTTAAATAAAATCTTTCTAAAGTGCTCCAATGTTCCTGGAATTCTTAAACGAAATATAAAAAAAACCTGTTTTTTAAAAATTGGGGTTTCAGTCATGAACTAAAAAAAAAAACAGGTTTTGTTTTATTAGTTTAAATATGATGCTCATAGGGGCGATACGGAAATACATGCTGCTATTTTTGTCAATCCCCAGTGTCTCTTGATATATCAATCCCCAACAGATTGATATACCTGTTTAATTATTTAATTTGCTTTTTCAGTTTAATCAAAGTTTAACTGACATAAAACAAACCACACATATCTAAAGGGAACAATTTGAAGTATTGACATAGGTATACACTTGTGGAATCATCAGCACAATAGCAAAAATGACATATCCATCACCCTGAAAATTTCTCTCCTGCCCTTCCTACTGACACTCCACAATTTACCCCCATCGCAAGCAATCGATTCTCAATTTTTTGCCATCACAGATGAGTTTCTTTCCTTTTCTTTTTTTTAAAATTATTAATTAAAGTTTATTGGAGTGACAATTGTTAGTAAAGTTACATAGGTTTCAGGTGTACAATTCTGTAATACATCATCTGTATATCACATTGTGTGTTCACCACCCAGAGTCACAGAGCTTCCTTTTCTTAAAAATATTATATAAATGGAAGCATATAGAATATATATGTTTTACTCTGGGTCCTTTCGTTCAGCATAATTATTTCAAGATTCATCCATGTCGTAGTACATATTCATTTTTAATTTAATCACCGAGTAATATTTCATTGTATAGCTATGCCACAGTTTATCCATTCATCAGACAATAGATATTTTGGTTGTTTCCAGTTTGGGTTTCTTACAAATGAAGCTTCTGCGATCCACTTTATATGTCCTTGTGTGAGTATATGCTTTCATTTCTCCTGAGCTAATACATAAAAGCTGAAATGGCTGATCATATGGTAAGTGTATTGTAATATTTTAAGAATGTGCAAAACAGTTTTTCCAAGCCACTGTGCCATTTTGCATTCTGGGAACACAGTGTATGAGTATCCCATTTCTTCCACATCTTTCCCAAAACTTGGTATGATCATACTTTTACATTTTTTCCATTTTAATAGGTGTGGAGTCGTATCTCATTGTGGTTTTAACTTTACCTCCCTCAAGACTCATGACGTTGGATATTTTTAAGTGCTTATATCTTATTTCTGTATTTTCTTTTAAAAAGTGCCAGTTCATAGCTTTTATACATTTTTAATGGGGTTGTTTGTTTATTCAATATTAAGTTTTGACATTTATTTATATATCCCAGACACAAATTATTTATCAGATATACAGTACTTTGGAAAGAGTTTCTACCAGTCTGGTCAGAATTATTATTCTCTTGACAGTGTCTTTCGAGGAGTAGTACTGAATTTTGATGAAGTTCAATTTATCATTTTTTTTTAAATTAAAGTTTATTGGGGTGACAATGGTCAGTAAAATTACATAGGTTTCAAGCGTACAATTCTGTAATACATCATCTATAAATCCCATTGTGTGTTCGCCACCCAGAGTCAGTTCTCCTTCCATCACCGTATATTTGACCCCACTTACCATCATTTTTTTTTTCTTTTCTGGGTGGTGCTTTTGGGGTTATATTGAAAAAAACTTGACCTAACCAGAGGCTCTTGACACTGGCACTCTTGACTTTTGACCCAGATAATTACTTGCTGTCTGTGGATATTTTCTGCTGTCTACGTTGTTTCGCAGTATCCTTGGCCTCTACCACTAACACCAGTAATGTCTCATCTCCTGTGAGGCAATCAAAAACATCTCCAGATATTTCCAAAGGTTCTCCAAGGGACAAAACTGTCCCTTTTTGAAAACCATTGGCTAACTCAAGATCACAAAATTTTTCTCTTCTGTTTTGTTCATGGAGGTTTCATAGTTTTAAGTTTTGAATTTATATCTATGTTTCATTTTGAGGAATTTTTGCACATGGTGTGTGGAATGAATGTATTTTTGCATGTGAATATTCAATTGTTCTGCATCATTTGATAAAAAACTTCATCACTGAATTACTGTTGCATTTATGAAACATTGATTTTATATCTGTACTGTATTTTTTCCACAGATCCAATCATTTATCTTGCCATCAATACCAAGCTACCTTTATTACCATTGCTTTACATTAATCTGAAATCAGTTGTTAGTCCTCCAACTCTGCTTTTCTTTTTCAAAGTGTTTTTGGCTATTGTAGGTCTGTTGAGCAATCAGGTATTGAGATGGTCAACTAGAATAACAAGCTAAAATGAAAGTAATAAGCAATCCTTTATTCACTTAGTGCAATGGAGCAAGAGGCAAAAAGAGTTGCCGTCTCATGGGGTTCCATCTTGCCCCACAGAATGGCAAGAGAAGAAGGTGAAGTTGATGCAGGGTAGCTAGCGAAATCCTCTCACTGCTGAGGGACTCCCTGGGGGGCAGGAATCATCACTGTACCTGGGAACATTTTATAAAGTAACTGATCCATAAGTATTTTCATTTATTTACTTTTCCCCCCTCATTTTAACAGGGCACTTTCAGAAACTTAATGTAAAGCCTGGCATGTCTGTCAGCATCCCTCAAAGCATCTCTGCAATTACCCAGTGAAGTCACAGATGATGGCCCATGAGAAGATGGTCACTAAAACACCTATGTATGCATGAGAGCAGCTGCACGGATCCTTTTGTGGGAATGCTGCTATGATTTTTCCTTTTCTGAAAGTCTTAAGACCTAAGAATATGGTATAGGTATAAGGAGTAATGAACCCAAAACAATTGAGGGATATAAAGACCATTTTTGTTTTCAAGTTGCCATGAATGATATGTTTCCTAGAAATACCATGAATCCATTGAACATTTTCTAAAGGTTTTTCTGTATTGTACGTATTCTAGAGGTACCAAACTATTTTGACTTTATCTTCATTATGTGTTGGCTTCAATGTTTTAAGTTTTAATTAGAATTTGCATTGAATTAAAGCTATTCGGGATTTTTCTAAATACCTACTGTTATCTTCAAGATAAGTATGTGCACATTTTGGCATTTGTCAAAATTTTTATTCCTTTTTAATTTGATTTGAATCTATAAAACTCCCAATGAACATTTTGATTATATTTTGAAATTTAAGGCATCTATTTTAGAAGCATAGACTCTAAGTCAACTTACTTTAAATCTATAAGCACTCACGTTCCATTTGAGAGGTACAACTCAATACTGGGCCCTGAAATGATGGAATTTTAGATGCCATTTCTATATAAGTTCTCTGATTCTTTGCTTGAATAAATGTAATTTAAAAATGAATCTGACTAAGATGAATGAAAGAACTACTGTTGAACTTTCCTTTATGGGTTCTCCAGATCCTTGAGGTATTGTTCTTTAATATATTAAGCAGTGTTGTTAGTTTGTTCAAAAAATAGTTCGTGGTAGATTCTTTGGAGACCGATTAGCATTATTTCTTTTTATGTAAAGCATTTGGCAAACTTTATTAGGTTTCTTATCAAAATTTAGAGTCAGCAGTCTTAAGTTTAAAGAGACTTGAGAGTTTACCTTGTTTCATTTCTTCATTTTACAGATGACTCAGGTAAAGGAGATCAAAATTGAATGGTTGAAGGTAGCATTTTGTTGTAATGCATGGGACACTGTGTTTGGTATTAGAAATCTGGGTTCTAGTCACATAATCTCTTTGAACTGGTTTTTCTCACACATAAAGTAAGGAGGTGGGAGTTTTTTGCATTCATATCTGTTTGGGCTTTAAAACCTGTAAGACTCCAGAGAGCAAACACCTTATTACATTTTCTGATCTTCAATGAATTTTCATATGTAGGAGGTACAACCCTTTCTATAATTGTGAGCTAACTGACTTATTCATTATTTCATAAATTCAACGGACATTTAATAGTTACTTAAAAATGAAAGCCATTATGTGAGATACTAAGAACCATTTCACTGCTTCGAAATCATATAAAATCAAAGCATGTTTATCATATCATTGATATTCTTTTAAAATTTTTAATTTAGCAGCAGGGACCCCTCACCCTTTATCCTAATGACAGTTTATATAAAGCCTGATATCTTAAAAATATGGGGTCACTCTTCTGAATTGACTACGGGGTTCTTGACCAGCTCGCCTGTCTTTGAATCAATTGTCTGTCTTTGATGCAATTCTGGGGATCCCAAAGGTTCTTATATGTACAGTTAAGAGTTCTATTCGTTGGTTTTGCAAACAAGGGATCTGTGGCCCAAACCAGATAAGTAATTTCACCATAGAAAAGGAGGGCAGACAAGATACTCATTCTCTTTACTGCTTTCTAGTCCTACACAAAGAGTATTAAATTATGTCACTGTCTGGATTATGTCACAGCTCAGAATTTTTGGCAATACGACAGATTTTTTTAACTTGCATGTTAAATAGTTGATTCTATTTTGTGGGATATATGTCTTCAAAATCATGACAGAATCTAGGTAAGTTAAAATCTAGTTATAAAATACATTTGCATAATATGCATTTGTTGTACAGAATCCCTGCTTTGGTGTTGAACCTAAAAGACGATACCTTTCAAAATAGTTATGCCCAGCCCATTACATAACTTTGCATAAATAGAGTTGAAGCGATAATACATATGTGAATGTTAATGCAAATAATTTTCAACTGACTCCACTTTCATTGACAAGATAACCAATTATCTGTGGGACTTGTTTCAGACTGAAGTAATTCAAGTCTATCATTGGAACAGAAGCCTTGCCACATGGCTTCTACCCACTCTTCCTATTATTACACATTTTCTCCCAAATAATATGTATTCTAACGGCTCACATGGAATGTACAGAAGAGAAACTCTATAATAGTTATTGAGAGATGCTTATTTAAATTTATATCAAACATTTTAAATTTGAGAGAAACCAGGCAATTTAAATTTTATAAGGCTCATGCATAACTGAGTTCAGAAATAGCTGAGAAAAATATACATTATAAGTAACAGCCTCCAACAAGCATTTATCTTCCCCTCTGAGGCAATGCAGAATGGCTTAGGAAGAATTTTTTTACTTAAGAAAGAAAAAGAAAACTATGGTAACCATTAAGTATTTTTCTTCTTTAACAACAAAGAAAACAAATAAAAGAACACAGCAGAAAAAGGGATAAAACATAGCATCGCCAGTTAATGAATTATCACAAAGTAAACATTTATGTGACCACCACAAAGATCAAGAGTTAGAAGTCTTCCAGTACCTTGAGAAGCTGCCTGGTTGCCTCTTCCCCCATCTGTCCATCCTCCTGTGAACAAAAGTAACCACCATATTTTTAAGACTTTTATGGTAGCTACATCATTTCTTCTCCCCCCCCACTCAAGTTTTTAGTGTGACTACATAAACATGTATCTCCTCACACTACAGTTTAGTATTGTGTATGCATGTGTGTGTGTGTGTATATATACATGCATATATATACATTCATATATATATATGTGTGTGTGTGGTTGTGTGTGTGTGTGTGTATGCACATGCGCACACACACACACACACACACACACACACACACACACATATATAGATGGACATATATCCATATGTATACCGGGGGTGACAAACAAATGTATAGTGGACACTTTGGTCAGCATTGTTTAAGCAGTAGTTCGCCATAATCAGAAGGGTCTGGGCGCTGATGGTAACCACTTTGAGTACCTCTTGTAATTGCAGAAGTCAAACGTGACTTGTATTCACATGACTTGTATTCATCTTTTGTTATCGTATATATTGAGTATTACAATTTTAATATAGTTTTCCTTTCTTAAAATGTGTATACAGTTTTTGGCATCCTCTGTATATAATGTAGGGGATTAAAAACTCTTCTACACTACTACTAGAGGGAATGCAAAATGGTTCAGCTGTTCTGGAAAACAGTTTAATAGTTCCTCAAAAATTTAAAGATAAAAGTTTTCTTATGACCCAGAAATTCTACTCTTAGGTATACACCTAAGAGAAATAAAAACTATGCCCACACAAGTATTTACAGCAGTATTATTCATAAGAGCTCCAAAATGGAAACAATGCAGATGCTCATTACTTGCTGATGAATAAACACAGTGGGGTCTATCCATACAATGGAATATTATTCAGCCCTAAAATGGAAGGAAATACTGATACATGTTACAGCATGGATGAACCTTAGAAACAAGTTAAGTGAGAAAATCCAGGCACAAAAGCCATAAACTATATGTTCCCATAAATAGGAAGTCTCCAGAATAGGCAAATCTACAGAGACAGAAAGTAGATGAATGAACAGTTTTTAGGGACTTACTGAGAAGGCATGAGAAAGGGAGTGACTGTTAATAGGTATGGGCTTCCTTTCTGGGGTGATGAAAACATTTCGAAATGAGATAGTGGTGATATTTCCACAATTTTGTAAATATACTAAAAACCACTAGATTTTACACTTTAATTGAAAATGTTATGAATGATATCTCAATTTTAACATAAGAAAGTCTTCATGATGTCCCAGGAGACATTTTTGTGTTTGTTTTTTGAGAATATACATAAAACACTGTACATAAAGATAAAAATTGGTAAAAAAATAAAGAAAGAACTTCTGTTCATCAAAACACAATAAGCCTTCAGTGTGGCTATCCTATTTATTTAACTGCTGGTTAGTTTAATACACTCCAGTTTATTTCACTTAGTAGGTGTTCTTCCTGTTAGACCGCGAACTCTTTCGGGCAGGTTTCATTTGGCTCATCATTGTCTAAAAGTGATGCTATGCACAGTTTTTCCTCCACACTTTTGTTCAACTTACAATTTGCTTTTAGTTTTGCTTGTCCAAGTCTCAGTAAGAAGTAGTTGAAAGCTTGATTTGGGGGAAATAATTATTATTTTATTAGCCATAACTAATGTTTAGTGGGCAATTATTCTTTGCGAGGCACTCTATTAAGTGTTTATCTTATGTTAACTCATTGAATACTTAGAACAGCTCTCTGAACTTCTACCTCCATGATACACAGGAGATAAATGAGATGTAATCCTCCCAAGTTCACATACTCTGTAAGGGGCAGAGCCAAGATTTAAACCCAGGAAGTCTCATTCTCTGGTCTGTTAACTATACACTGCTAAAATTGTAAGTGGGATTCTGTACTACTTATAGATGAAAAAATAAGATGGGAAAAACTACAATGGGGAAACTGATTTACAGCCTCTTCTTTTTCCTTGCTCTAAGCTTTTCTGTGGTGGTGGACTGGACTCATTGTTTATATGTATCTGTGAACATAAATGGTTATAAATACAGAAATGGAAGACCTGTTTTTATCTTTTATCTTTTTGTCATGCAGCTTCTCTCTAATATCTTGTTCCCTATAAAAATCATCTAAAACCTTGGCAATGTACAATGTAGCTTAGTATTGGCAATTAAAAATGGGTTGGTAAAAATGAAATCAATAATTATATTTACACACCACTGCTTTAATTCATATGCAGTATTTACTGACCACACATTGGTCTTCTCTAAAACATTTTGAACAAAAAGAAGTGAATCCCTCCCTATTAGGATATATGCATATGAAAGAAAACATAACTGCCTTTTATGGTAATTTATGCTTAAATGTGGGGCTAAATTACAAGTTTCAGTGTTATATGAAAAATGTTAACAATTTTAACCGATGTGAAATATGAAAATGTAATAATTTTAACTGACGGTCAGACATTTTCTTTAAAGACTAGTGTCAGTTGTTGAAGAGATTCAATTGTTTGGGGGCTATCAGATGAAAAGGCAGGATTAAAATCCTATCGACACTAAAATTTTATTTCTTTCATTATTTAATGTTAGTTCTGAAGTTCTGTAATGCTGTGTATGTTACTTGGATACAGGTAACCTTGTGGAAAAATAAGTATCAGGTTTTATATCAAAGGATCAACGTTGCGGGTGCCACTCAGTAGAGAAATCATTATGTGTTAAAAGCCCAAGAGACGACGATTTTCAAACATTCTTGGTTTTCTCAAACTTGCACCCCTAAGGCAAAGTGCCAGCCACATTTTCCAGCTCAGAGCTATTCATAATTCACTGATCTTCCATTTCCTCTTTTAACCAGAAAGTAATAGTAATATTACTGATGAAATGTCCTGATGGGCTGCAGCTAAACTACTCAACATTGCTTCTGTTTTTCTAGCCAATGTCTCAAAGAACTCCAGGAAATTGTCCTAATTCCAGTGGTTACCCTTAGGAGTCTTCACTACATTTTGAAGTTAGGATGGCTAGTGTGTCATACCAGAGACCTGCTGATTTAAGAAGGGGACATCAACTTGAAATATGGGCTGACATTTTTACTTTTCTGTTTAAACCAAGCTCTTACTGTACTACACATGCTGTAGTGTGTTAGAAACAATTATTCTAATTTTCAGCTTATTACATATGAAGTATATATGTCAGATTTATTATCTGTTTCCTACATTTCATGAGGCTTGTTAGCAGAACTCTATTATGTCTAACTGACTCCCTGATGTCAAGAAGACTTTCTTATTAAAATAAAATAAACAGAAAAATGAGCCAACAAATCACTCGAATGGCTTTGCTAAGCAGGAAAAACAAAGTGGGATATAAAATATTATTTATAACACAATTAAAAATATTATGGCAATTTAAAAGCAAGGCTTCAAGCACCGTATAAAGGAGCTGCTTATGAGGAAAACAATATTCTCCAATTCCTGACTGTCTCATTTTGAGCTAATTTTTTTCTCTCTTTTTCTCCATCATTGCTTAAGACAACTGGTTTATTGGATTAAGAATTATACCTGGCCAGTTTTAGACCACATTATAATTCCAAGGAACTGCCTTATGTGTCTTCTGCTAATGTGCCCTTAAGCAAAAGAATTGGAGTCATGAAGTGAGGTCTCCCCAGCCACTGGTTTTTACACAAACTTGAGTCATGCCTGGGGAACTGAGCCTTCCAGAATTGGAAGGCTGTGAAGCCGACATCTTCCTTTCTATTTTCATAGGTTGATACACACCACTGTACTACGTAAGATAGTTAGAATAGTAATAATGACAATAAGAATAATACTCATGTAATTTTCAAGGATGCAAAAAGAATGGGAGAAAATACATCCTGAATTAGCATAGTATCTTGCATTTTTCTGAAAATGCATACCTGAAAATCAGCTTGGTGTCTCCTATAACTTTTTAATATGGATACTATTTTTTTTTTGGTTTATATTAGTGTGATTCATACAGATAGTCTTAGTTACAGACCTAGACACTTCGCTCATAGTGGCTTTTATGTTAATATTTGGGTAAAACTGAAGAAGGGTAAAAATTCACAAGTGGATAATCCAAACAGCTGTGCTCTTTTATCCAAAAAAGAAATGGGGGCTATTCAAAGAGAGAATGTTTTATGACTAAAAAAAAAAAAAAAAGGCAAGGAAAATTAATTGTCTTGGATATTCACATTTTAAATCCTCTACAAAAAAATATGTCTAGCTTAACAGTTTCAATGTACAAAAGAAGCAGAATTCCTTTGTTGGATAACCAGGCACGACATTTTCAGAGCCTCTACGTTTTTATATCTGCTCATAATACAATGCGACATCTCTCCTTTCAGCTGATGGCTTTAATTCATTATTTGACATATGATGAATGGGAAAACTAAATGAGAAAATGGTGTGCATATATATTTTCAAATATGAGTCACATCTCAAATTTTGAAATATAATGTGAGCTTAAAAAAAGTCCTCCTGATTAAGAATGCAAATCTCAAAGAATACAACAGGACTCATCAAGCACTGAACTACAGATGCCAAAGACACATGCGATCGCTTTCGAACGATTTGAAACTAAAAAGGATGGACAAACTCTGTAGAATTGTATTTATGTTGACCTAGGTATACAAGTGAACTATCAGGATACTGAAAATAGAAATTTTTATGTAAAAATGATAGTGTCATTCATACTGCATCCCTTTTATAAGAGAGAAAACCCTGCAGCAGGGATTTGTACAAGTTAGGGTATAGTTGTTCTCCAGGAGCAAAAGGATATTCATGTTGACCATTAAAGCTGGAAGTTAGCTCAACTGCTGCTTGTGGGAAAAGGTTTTCAAAATTGTCTTAAATTATATAAACAGGAAGCTCCTTTCCTCTTTCTTAACAGAGTGTGGAATGAAGCCAAGCTGCACGTTCTTTAATGTTAAAGCCTAAACGTCAGAATTGTCAAGGCGTGGGCTTCTGGCTTCATGTCTTTTAATGAAAAGTAATGTAAACAGATCTGTGGTCAATAAATCTTTCCCTTTGATTAGTAAATATATGTAATCAATATTTTATTCATATTTAATTTTATCTTAGGGAAATACATATTTGCTAAAATATCCCCCAGATTATGAAACATTTTATTATTTGTGATAATGAACAATTAATGGGAAAGAATCAATGGAAAATCAAAGGCTAGTTGTAATTGACATAACTTTAGCCTGTAATATATCTAAGTTGTTTTCCTTCCACGTGTGAAGAAAAGTGCTTAATTCTAGAATACAGATAAGATAAAACATTTCCAGATTATTTGGGAGAAAAGACAGGTAAAAGTTGAGAGACACAAAGATAGTCTGGCTTTTAAATGCATGTTCTGTTAGAGGCTATCTTAATCTCAAGATGTCTCAATTACTCAGTTATCTTTCCATAAATTTACCATCTTAGTGTTAATCAGTGTCTTGATAAATTACTATATGAAGAAAGCAACTCTAAGTTTTTATATCATTTGAAATTTAGTCAACACCCTTTTCAAAAGATACTTATTTTATAAATGTGACATCATAGAACAGTACCTACTTTTTCTTCCCCCCACCCACACTCATCCCTATACCTTTCTTCCTTTGGAATAGAACTCCTAAAGCCATCTACTTGATTGATCTTAACTTAGCATGGTAATCACCTTCCTGTTGAATGTAATTGATTAAGCATGGAAATGTAGCCCTATCAGAAAATAAGTCATGGGGGTATGTGCATGGCTGGACTTGGGAAAGGTGTCCTCATCAATTAAAAGAGACCCATCAGAAGAGAAGGGAAGGCTCCTTCTTTCTGCTGGATAATATGCCTGCATTGTCACCTAGAACTTTGGTAGTGATCTTTCAGACAGGAGGGGAAGCGCAGAACACAAAGTCAACAACACTGATCCTAGGAGATTATAAAATGAAAGGATTTGGGGTTCTTGGTGATGGCACTGAGCAACTGAATTAACCAAACTTGTCGGCACTCTACCTGAGGCCTTACGTATAAGAATATGTCTTCCAATTATTTAAGAATTTTAAGTCTAGAATTTCTGTTATTTGAATTTAAGGTATCTTAAGTGATAGACAGTGATTTGAGCAACTGAGTAGTAGACCACTATTAAAACTATCACTTCTGTTTAGTTTTCCTCTTTGCATTTTCAGGATAAACATTCTCAAGCATATGGCTTACAAGTGCTGTGGCTTGTGATTGGTTATGGTGATAAAATTCCAATTTTCTTTTTTATGTTGATTTTTACCCATGCACTTTGAGACACATACAACATGTCTCTGCAACTAAAACAACCCAGTCTTTCTGAGTCTAGTGTTTCCTCGAAAAGCACGTATGTTGTAGGTTTCGAATGGTGTGTTTCTGTATGTTAGAGACATATGGTGTCACATATAGTAATAACTATTGGCCCAAGAAATAATGAAAAATGCCTTGTTTTATAGAAGGTGTCCTGCTAATATGGTATTTTCTAAAAGGCAGCATCATGCCATATAAGCCTTTCATGTTTTACTAGCGGGTTAGGTCATATCTTACAATATGACCACTGAGGCGAAGCTGCAAAGACTTTTGTGAAATCTAGAAGAATCCTAGGAAATGTCAGCACACTGAGTTCTAAGAAAGTTTTAAAATTGCCTGTGTCTCACTAAAGATGCCAACATATAGGATAATAGAAAGTTACTGTTGAAAAGAGTGAAAACATTTTCTATTATAAAGTAATTAATAGACATGTAGCAATCATTTCTTTATGTGTAAATTCCACTCAAATGGTTACTTCATCAGCTCAGCTCTGTTTTAATATTTTTAGCTAGTAACTTTTCTAGACATTCAAGAGCCTGTTTAATGACTTTAATCACAATATATTGTAAACAATTAAATGATGACATATTCCAGATAATGCAACAAATGCTGGCATCAGAGTACTTAATTTAAAAAGATACAACAAACAAAAAAAGCATGCCTTACACTTTTCCCAAGAAGACAAACCAACAAACCAACAGATATATGAAAAAATGCTCAACTTCACTAGCTTTAGAGAAATGCAAATCAAAACCACAATGGGATACCACCTCACACTTGTCAGAATGGCTATCATCAACAAGACAAGTAATAACAAGCGTTGTAGTTGAGAAAAAGGAACCCTCATACACTGCTGATGGGAATGTAAAGGGAAGAGCCAGTATGGAAAACAGTATGAGGGTTCCTCAAAAAATTAAGAATAGAATTGCTGTATAACTAGCAATCCCTCTTCTGGCTATCTACCGAAAAAATCCTGAAAAGAGTTGTCTGTAAACATATTCATATATGTTCCCTGATGTTTACTGAAGCATTATTCACAGTGGCCAAGTCATGGAAACAACCAAAGTGTCCTTTGATAGATGATTGGATAAAGAAGATGTGGTACAGGAGGTCTGACAACTAAGCTTGAAAACTTGTTGCAACAAGATAACAGGGATTATTCATTATGAATTTGTACCAACTGGACAAACAGTTAACCAAATTTACTATTTGGAAGTGTTGAAGACTGTGTGAAAAATTAGATGAAAACGACCTGAACTTTTCGCCAACAAGTCATGGCTCTTGCATCACCACAATGCACCAGCTCACACAGCACTGTCTGTGAGGGAGTTTTTAGCCAGTAAACAAATAAGTGTATTGGAACACCCTCCCTACTCACCTGATCTGGCCCCCAATGACTTCTTTCTTTACCTGAAGATAAAAAGGAAATATGAAAGGAAGACATTTTGATGGCATCCAGGACATCAAGGGTAATACGATGACAGCTCTGATGGCCATTCCAGAAAAAGAGTTCCAAAACTGCTTTGAAGGATGGACTAGGTGCTAGCTTCAGTGCATAGCTTCCCAAGGGGAGTACTTTGAAGGTGACCATAGTGATATTCAGCAATAAGGTATGTAGTACTTTTTCTAGGATGAGTTTGCAAACTTAATTATCTGATCTCGTATATACACAATGGAATATTACTCTGCCAAAAGAAAAGATGAAATACTGCCATTGGAGACAACATGGATGGATCTTGAGATTATCATGCTGAACGAAATAAATCAGAAAGAAAAAGTTGAGAACATATGACATCATTCAGATGTGGGATACAAAACTCGAATCAGCAAATGAATAAGACCAACAAACAAAGAAACAAAAACTCATAGTCCCAGACAACAGTTTAGTGGTTACCAGAGGGTAAGGGGCAAGGGGAGATGGTAGAAGAAGGAAAAAGGGGTCAAATATATGGTGATGGAAAAACTGACTCTGGCTGGTGAACACACAATGCAATATATAGATGATGTGTTATATAAATGTATAATTTTACTAACCTGTGAAACCTCTATAATTTTACTAACAAGTGTCACCCCAATAAATTTAATAAAAATTTTTTTAAAAAGCATGTTTTACTCATGGGAATTTGAACATCTAATCTATAATTATAACTCTCCAGCATATTTTTTGTACCAGTGTGAGCTTGTAGCTTGCATGTTTAAGGAAAAAGAAAAAGAAAAAGAAAAGAAAAAAAGAAGAAAACATATACAAACAGGCCACTGATTCTAATAGAGTAGGAGAGATAATTGTAATATGAATTCCTGTGCCTATTTTAACTTGTGCATTAGCTGTAACCCACCGTTCCTTCCCTTCCTTTCTTCTTTCCTTCCTTCCTTCCTTTCTCCCCTGTCCCTCCAAAACCTCCCATCCTCATACATTTTTTTCCTTGAATCTCACCATTAAAAGTATCTCTATTACAATTATAATTTTGTTCTCATATTGTCATATGGAAATTACTTTTTCTGTACTTAATTTGATAACATGTTTTCATTCAGATACCAAAATATGTAGAACACACACACACACACACACACACACACACACACACACACACATTACACCATCTAGACAAGGCTACACATTTAGAATATACTATTTTGGGAAACAGTATGTAGTCTTGTAAATTATAATGTTTCCTCTATTTAAAAGACACCCTTGCATTTGAATTAAATTATGACCAAAATCTAGATTTAGTAAAAATTCCCAGGCATTAGCCAGGTAATTTAGCGAGTATCCCTGAGTCACATTACTCCCACACAGCATATAGGATATAATAATCCTACTTAGGGTACTTTGACTTGAAAGGTTTTACTCCTGCATCAAGCCCAATTGATTCTCTGTCCTAATTGTGTTTAAGGCAGACTGTATAAGTTGCAGCTATGTCAATCAAAACTGATTGGGTTTTTCTTCTTTTAAAACAACTGAGCATGTTTTAATAGAACATTTAGATAATATATATCCTCAATAAAGCTCTTATGGTAGCTTTTCTTGCCTCAAAACAACTTAGAAATTATTCTTGTATGTCTGGTGAGCACTTATTATATATCAATGCAAAGTTCCACTGGTGAGAAATACCAACGTATCAGGCATGGTCTCTGGTCCCAGGCTGAAGCATGAAACACACATGCAAGCTACTGATATAATACAATATAGCCTGTCTGGTGTGGTGATTAAAAATAATATTTTGATGTTGGTGGTCTTAGGTTGAGGTAGCGTTCTGACACCAATTTAGTAGTTTAATATCAATTAGTATATTCTATAAAAAAATTTTGTTTGTTTTACTTAAGACTGAGGAGAACTTAATAAAAGGAGTGTTTGTAAAGTTGTGAGTAACATATAGGGAATCTTGTTACTTTACAATGAGCACCAGTGAAGTCTACAAGCCCAAGGCAAGGGACCTGTTACTAGAGGGGTCAATAGCTCTAGAAAACGGCCCCCTTACAGGAGCTGTGGCTTTGCTTGAGAAACAGTTTAATAATCCAAATCATATTACTTAAGGGTTCTTTCACCAAAATTAATTGAAAAATATTTAGTTCTTAAATTCTACAAATATCAAATATGAGTTATATATATATATCCCCCACCCCCGCCACGGGGACTGTAATGCACTAACTAGAACACTCTATGGCTTACACTTTTATATTACTCTATATATGTGAGTAAGGGCACTCAATACTTAGCCTCATCCAAGAAATATAATGTTAAGATGCTTATATTCTAAACGGGTTTACATGAAAAAGTCATGGATATACAGTAGCTTAGTAAATATTTTCATAGTATGTAACATCTATAATGTGTCTTCAATCAAGCTAGTTTTCCCCAGGTCAATCTTCAGTAAAATATTTTTATTTATCTGAGAAAGTATTTATCAATAGGGCAAATGAATCACCGTATCTACAGAGGATATAAAATGATACAAACATTGGAGCACATGTTCATTGCAGCTTTATTTACGGTGGCCAAGACATGTAAACAACCAAGTGTCCTTCGATAGATGATTGGATAAAGAAGATGTATATACACAACAGAATACTACTCTGCCATAAGTAAAGATGAAATAGTGCCATTTGCGACCACATGGATGGATCTTGAGACTATTATGCTAAGCAAAATAAGTCGCAGAGAAAAAGTTGAGAATCATATGTGGGATATAAAACTGAAAGCAACAAAGGAACAAGACAAACAAATAGAGAAACAAAAATTCATAGACACAGACTATAGTTTAGTGGTTACCAGAGGGTAAAGGGGGGTGGTGGTGGATGAGGGTAAAGGGGATCAAATATATGGTGATGGAAAGAGAATTGACTCTGGGTGATGAACACACAATGTAATATATAGATGATGTATTACAGAATTGTACACTTGGAACCTATGTAATTTTATTAACCATTGTCACCTCAATAAATTTTAATTTAAAAAATAAATTATATAAAATTATATAGATGTGATGGCTAGAGAATTCTATATGAACAGACAGGTTATTTCCTTTGAGCATATCCAACTAATTAAACTTATGAATTCAAGTGACTATTGCTTTGGTTTCTAAAAAATATTTGAATTCTAAATTTAAAGACCATTTCAAAAGAAGTAGATATATTTTAAATAACCTAGTTTGTAGTCAGAAACAATAAGGTAATCAATAATGTATCTTATATACTAATACTCATGTTTCCTTCTGCAAAAGTTTAGCCAACAATAAAACAAACAAACAAAAACAACCAGCAAAAAATAGACAGCTATTTAATATTTAATGCTGAGAGTGTTATGTTTCGACACTGGGAAAGCTTAGTTCAGGCTAATGGGTAGCCCTTGAACAGTGCTTGCCCATCAGAAGAGTCCCTCACTGGGCACGGACAACCTGCTGTAGTATCCTGACCATGCTAGTCTCTGACTAAAAGGAGACTGGGAGAAGGGTGGTCTTGGAATGAAACATACAGTGGATCCAAAGAAGCAGAAGCTGGTGGGTATCAGTCCTGAATTGGTGGGTTTATAGTTTTCAAGAGATTTGAGAAATCTGTAACCATAATTTCTTCAAATTGTTCTTTGCTCACAAACATCCCTTTTATCTTCGTCCGGTACTTCAATTACATATGTATTCATGTATTCAACCACTTGATACTACTCCACAAATTACTGAGATTCTTTTTTTCTGCACGTTTGATTTTATTTCTGTGCTTCATTTTGCATAGTCCCCACTGGAATTCTTAAGTTCACGAAATTTACGTCTGAATTGTCTCATATGATCTTACTTGTAACCTGTGAACTTCTCATTTTAGACATTCTCTTTTTTATCTTGAAGATTTTTCTTTTTTAATATTTTGCATTTCTCTCTTCACTGCACTCACATTTTCCTTTAAATAACTGAACATAATATAATGCCTACTTTAACATTTTGTCATGCTAATTCTATCATTTCAGTTGTTTGAGGTTGTGTTTCATTTGGTGAAGTTATATTTAGCTATGGATTGTATTTTCCCACTTTTTGGTATGCCTAGTAATTTTTGATTGAATGTTGGACATTGTAATTTTATTCTGTGGAGTGTTTGAATATTGTGATCTTTATAAAATCAATTCCTTTGTTCTGATAGGCTTTTATGTAACTTGCAGTTCTCTTTGATGAATTTGAGACTCGTCTTGTGTATTTTCTTGTCAGGTCTATAGTATTCTTTTCCCTAGCAGTAGTTTAGCCCTAGTCTTAAAGCATGGTTTTTTTTACAAGTCTCTACTGAATACTTTGAGTGAACAAAAAGCTCTTTACACTGGTTGGTGGGAAAATTAATGATTTCTGCTTCAGAGTTAGTTCAGGGAAAATTTCAGAAGCTCTTTGTCCAATCTCATAGAATTTTACCTGATTCATGTATTTTTGTAATCTTCATACTTAAGAGGACACCTAGAGATTCTATGTCACTTTTTCTGCATAATCCCTTCTCTACAGAATTTCATCTTGCAAATTTCAGCCAACTCAGCCTCCAGTGAATTCCAGTCTCTGTCTCCTGCTGAGCTCTGCTTGTTTGTCCATGTACTGTGATACTTAATATGCTTCCAGCAGAAATCCGGGGTGAATTTTATGGCTCACCTTGTTTGGTTCCCTTTTCTCAGTGATTACAGACAGACATGTCCTGCCTATTTGTCCAATGTCTGAACAGGTTGTTTCATGTATTATCTTTAGGTTTCTAGTTGTATAACATGAGAGGTTAAATCTTCTCTCTGTTATTTTATCATGACCCAAACAGGAATTCTGGAACCTTTTTTTGTTGTTGTTGTTGTTTTAAACAACGAGCAAATATTGGATCAAATTCAATATCCAAAAATAGAGAAATAGTTTATTGCAGTGTATACAAACTCTGGAATTATAGACAACACTTTAAATAATAAAATGGAGCTTAAATGCATTTGTACTTCTTTGTTCTCAAGACAGTTTAAGTGAAAAAAGGAGCATGTACATAATAATACACATATATTAATATGTATACAACTATATATATATCACATATTTACAAGTGTAAACATATATATGCATATATTTAGACACTTATCTGAAAGGAGATACAAAACTGTTAGGAGTGCTGGGATTGGGTAAAAATAGTATGGATGGTTATAAAAAAGGAATTTCCAAGTTTCGTATTATATATATTAACATTTTATAATATAAGAATTCCTGCATTCATTGTGAAATGCAAAAGGTAAAACAGATTATCTATTCACCTTCTTTGTTATTGACACTTAAGGGACCATTTGATACTGTTATAATTTGTAAGGCATGCTGTAACATAGTACAATAATAATTTCTATTGTTTATAATAGTACTGTATAATCATCACAGTATTGAACGCCTTAGATCCTACCTAAGTACAAGCCTTATTATTTTCCTTTTAAAGAGTGCTTTCAATTATATCTTCTCTTCCTTTTTTATTCCTAAATTGTTGTGTTTCTCACCAGGGTACTGTTTAGCAGATATTAATGTTCACAATTAATTACTGTTTATGTGCTATCAGCATTTCTATAGGGTCTGAATGGTTGGAGAGTCATTTGTGATAAACGTTTATGTTGTTACTCTATAGTTCATAATCTTTAAGTTACATATCCTAAAAGTCTGATGTTACATACTCATGTGTATACTTATAGTTACTTCTGTTTTATAACTAGGCACATCAATGTGTGGGAGGAGAATAATTTTCAAATATTTACACATAAATGTAGCACTTAAAAATACATTTATGTTTTGAGTTAGATAACGATTACAGTAATGCTTTTAGTGAACATCTCATAGCATTATAAGATGGTCAAACGGACCTATAAAGTTCTACCTTCCCCTTACACATAACTGATATTAGCAGGAGAATGGCTTCTTCCAGATACTCAGCAATATACAAAAATGTTCAAGTTATCTTTTTATGAATTCTTCAATAATTTTGAACAAATTGTATGGTTTTACGCAATCTTCCAAACCTACTTGTTTTAATTCCACAAATGTATGTTGTTAGAAATGTTTCAGGAAGAATATAGCCAGGAATGTGATCCCTTGGACAAAATATTAATATTAATACATACTTAAAGCCATGACCATGTTGCTTGAAAAGCGAGAGCCATTAATACTACCACCATAAAGGGAAACTCACAATAATGAGAGGAGGCTCAAAACCCCACTATGCCATTGGTTCTCTCATTCAGTTAAAAATCATGAAGACTCACTGAAAATTTACAATGTGTCAGGCTATAAGGTAGGCACTGAGAGTCCAGAAATTAGTAACATTCACTAGCTTAGCTCAAAGACCCTATAGTCCAAAGGGGGACATACATGTGCAATCATGTAACTATGATACAATATTGTCACAGACAAAAATAAAATGTGCTACAGGAATGTAGAGAAGGGAAAGTCAAGTCTACCTAAATGAGGCAAGGTAACATAGCACTTAGGCTGAACATAGAATGATCAATAGAAATTTGCCAGAATAAAATACATGGGGAAGAGATAAGTATTAGACACAAGTAGGAGAACTGACTGCCTTACATGTCGACAAATGATGATGGTATGTATTCACAACATAAGTGAGATGTTTTCACATGAACACTCTGGACCCTTATCAACTTCCATCCTGAAACACTCATGCCGTCTTTTGGTACTCTGGCACAAGACAAAGAAAAGGACAGCCTTAGAACTGTCATTGTCTAACACATCTGCTATCCGAAATCCCACTCACTCTTACGTCCATCTCAACTTCAACTGTTCTGTGAATACTTTCTTGATATTTAAAGAAAATAAGCTCTTTCTCCCTGTGTTTTCACTTTATTTGTATTTATGACAATGTGGGTAGCACATTCTGCTTCTCATTATAATTATTTTTGTTTATAGTTTATGTCTCATGCAGGTTTTATTTTCTTCTTTCCTTTCCTGTGAGGTCCTAACCTGACTTGCACCTGGTATTAGCTTAAATATGTGTTTAATTTCATTCACTGACTCTTAAGATATGAGATGATTTAGTACAATTCATTATAGATTATCAGCAGGTAAATTTGGGTAAGGAAAGTTACTTTAAAGATCAAATAGGAAAATGTATGTTATGTAACAGAATAAGAATTCTAAATATTTTTAAAACATATTTCTTACTTTTTTATTTTCTGGAAAGCGAGGGCCTTTTATATAATTCATGTATGTTCCTAGTATCAGAAAATAATCCGTCACTCTACTGTGTTCTTTTCTTAAATTACTAAACTGCATGGGGACCTTTTGAAAGTCTCATGTTTTTCTTTGATATCAATAGTCTGCTATAATTTTCTTATTATTCTCCTGCCACTGAGCATAGAGAAACGTTATCAGTCATGTCAGCATGGAAAAGATACGCTATGTGTCAGCTAAGTTCCCATTCTAGAAAGTCTTTCTATCCACTGGAAACAATAGTGTTTCCTGAAATTTGACAAGACTCATCCTTTAAGTTGTGAGAAAAGAATCAGAAGATCAATAGGAGCATGACCAGGTAGCATTTTTCTGAATTACAATGGTTATTTCAGTGTCAATCAATCTTCTCTTTTGGGACGTGTAGTTTCACCAAAATAGATGAACCACTCAAGTCAGCTCTGGGACCCATGTAGTGCATGATGCTGGACTGATGAATACGTGAACCACACGTTTCTAGGGATTATACTTATTTTCTAATGTTTCAAATATCAAATTTCATTGTAGTCTA
Source organism: Rhinolophus sinicus (assembly GCF_036562045.2). Taxonomy (NCBI): domain Eukaryota; kingdom Metazoa; phylum Chordata; class Mammalia; order Chiroptera; family Rhinolophidae; genus Rhinolophus; species Rhinolophus sinicus. The sequence continues at coordinate 101,415,089 of NC_133752.1, read as the reverse complement.
TTATTCCCTGTGTGGAGCTGGGTTTTTTAAATCTTTCTACTGAGGAAGACTAACAGTGATGATAATATGCCTATCAACAATAAAAATACAGTAGCCCCCCCCCTCCATCCGTGGGGCACATGTACCAAGACCCCCAGTGGATGCCTGAAACTGTGAATATTATATTATATACACTGTTTTCCCTGTATATATACATACCTTTTCATTTAAAAGAAGCAATTTGTGGCTTCCCTTTAGCATATCTGAGTTGCCAGCATCACTATACTTTCCTTTTGGAACCATTATTAAGTAAAATAAGGTGACGTGACCACAAACACTGAATATGGCCACAGTTGATCTGATAACCGAGGCGACTATTACGTGACTAACAGGAGGGCAGTTCATACAGCGTGGACATGCTGGAAAGAGACATGATTCACAACCCGGGCGGACAGAGATATTTCATCACACTACTCAGAATGGTGTGCAATTTAAAACTTATTGTTTACTTCAGGAATTTTCCATTTAATATTTTTAGACCAGGGGTGTCCAAACTTTTTTCAACGTATTTTACCATGGGCCATATGCGGTAAAATACACAAACAGCCGGGCCACTCACTAGAGGTGAAGTATGTATTGCCTCACCTGGTTTATTAAATAAACTGACTATATTTTTGGAATTTGCTGTGGGCCAATTAAAAATGGATTGAGGGCCGCAGTTGGCCCACGGGCTGCAGTTTGGACACTCCTGTTTTAGACTATGGTTGACTATGGGTAAGTGTAAGTTACCCACGGAAAGAAAACTTTTGATGGGGGGAGGGGCTACTGTAAATCTAATTGTGTGTAAACCTCACACACCACTCCACGTGAGGTCCAAAAAATGCACATGTGTAAAATGGGATATTCCATTGTCATGAGGTCAATGAAATAACTGAAGAAAACCAGCAGCAGAAGTCAGGAGCCATGGCCAGTCACATTCTGTTAGAAGTTGTGTTATTGTAAGGCACATTATCAGAGAATTTCTCTGCTTATAACCTTAACAAACGTTAGGAGAATTCAATAAACTCATTGATGATGAATTAACTTTTTTGTCTTACAGCAGATACAGTTCATACTTCTCTACATTCATTATGGATTTTTCTCACCACATCCCTGGAGATACATGTGAAAATCTAAGCTTACTGTTCTTTCATAAAATATACAATGAACTATATTATTATAATTTTGAAAAGAAGTAAAAACTTTTATAGTTTGAACTTCTGTTCAGCTTTGATGATTATGATTAGAAGATTAGCTTCCACCTCCAATTTTTTTGATATCTCAAATTTGAGGGCAATTTTGGTCATGTGTTAACATGCTTATGTGCTTCCGCGGCCCTTAACACAATTCTGCATACACAGCGGTTACACAACAAAAGCTGCTTGATTATATCCAACAATTTTCTGAGCTCATTTGATATTGTGATACAGGATATAATGGAAATAAGCCAGGAATGAAGTTCTTGCCCCATGTACACACATAGCTGTCTTTGAGATCTTGGACAAATGATGTAGCTCACTAGTCAAGCAAAATAATGAGAGAGGGGGAGAGAGAGAGAGAGAGAGAGAGAGAGAGAGAATCTTTCAGAAATGTTCAGACTTCTGAGATTCTGAAAAATCTTAAAAAATGTAGACAAGTTACTTATTGTCATTAAAAACTGGCTGACTTCTCTTGAACTATCCTTATTTACCACAAAACCTGATATCAAGACCTATCACTAAGCTTTGTGAAACAGAAACAGTTGATTGTGGAGTGGTTATAGAAAACTAGTTTATTAGAGTAGATCATTAGCCACAGCACACTTCATACCCATGGTATAGATATTTAGGGAACTTATAGGGGATTTAGGGAATTTGTGTGTGCTGTTTGTTTGAAATGTGTGGCATAGGAGTGGTACAGTAGCGTCTGAGGACTCCAATATGCTGGGAGCTTTGGAGGGGGGATGTCTTATTCTGGGCTTTTTCTTCTCATGCTTTTCAAAAGTCATACACACCTTTATTTCTACATTGTAACTTCTGCTCCAGCTGAGAATTCATATGATAAGTTCCAGGGTTTCTTTTTTCTTTTCTTTTTTTCTTCTCTTCAAAGCCATTTTCTGTTGTGTCTACAGACTTTTTTAGATTTGCCCCTTGGTAAGAATATTACTGCTTTTTTTGGTTTGTTTTGTTTTTGTTTTTTCTTTTATTCGGCTGTTTAATTTTTCTTAAAACCTAACAATTTTTTGTTTTTTTAAATCTTTCTTTCACTCCTCTAGTAGCATACAAACTGCACTAAAGTCTAGCAAGAATTTGTCTTATTATTTGATTTGATCACATCTCTCTTTTGAATCAAGTTATAATTTCTGACAAGCAATTCTATGAGAGAAAAAAAATGGAAGCTTTCTTTCAGCAAAACTTTGAGGAAAAAAGATCTTAGTCTCTCTATGGAGAGTGAGTATCTATGTGTGAGTGGTGCCCCTGAGTGTATGTGTGAGTGTGCACACATTTGAAAGAATTCCATCTACATGGACTCCTATCGTACAAGGATTTAGAACAAATGTTGTAAAGTATATATAACAATATAATCAAATGCTCTTGTATGATAAGCTTACAAACTTAAGTGGTCACGACAAATATATAGGAATCATTTAGTAACCAAGTGATTTATCTAAAATATATGGTTTAGCATTAACAGTAATCCACTTCTCTCATTTACTATAATATATATATTTCTCTGTCACTAAAGACATTATGTCAATGGCTTCAGTCTTCTATTGTGTAGGTGTATATATGTATGAGTACACACACACACACACACACACACACACACACACACGGTCCAAAAAAAATGTACACACATTTTAAGAAAGGAAAAACTATTACAATTGTAACACAATGAATGACACTAGCATTCATTTGATTAACGCCATCTTTTGAGTGAACGTCTTACTACACATTGCTACTGTAATTGAATTCAACTTCTAAAAGTAATACACAGATAACATCTCTTAAAATGTGTACATTTTTGGTACCCCCAGTGTGTGTTTGTGTGTGTGTGTGTGTGTGTGTGTGTGTGTATGTAGTGTATAAATAATTAGTTTAGGTTTATTTTGTGGTACATGTAGCAATTTAAAAAAAAATTGTAATGCTAACAACTCTGCAATGCAACCTGCATTTAATTATATCTTGTATATGCGTGCATATGCCCTTCTTCAATCAATTTTCTGAGGATGATTTCCTGTTCTCTAAAACAGAATGATTTTCTCTTTTTAAAAAATCAAAGATGTTTTTAAAGTTTATGTTTGGCTGATCATTTTAAGACACTCTCCATTGCGATAATATTTCTCATTATACAAGTTAAAGATAATAATTTTGGTCTGCAATAGGTCTCTCTAGTGAAAAAAGTCAAGATTCCGTATGTTTATTGTCTTCATAATTTTTCTTTTGTGAATAGTCTATTTATATTGCGTTTCACTTTTTCTTCTATTGGGGTGTTCATCTTTATTAAATAAATTGCAAAAAATATTTACATATTAAGAATTTAACCCTTTAACTGTTGTATATATTATAATTATTTTTTTAGATACGGTTGACTTTTGCCTTTTAATTTTCTTAATTGAACCTGTGCCATACAATAGTATTATAATTTCACAAAGTCAAATCTACATTTCTTTTCTCTCCTCTTACCGACTGTGTCACTCTTTTGAATCAAGTTATAATTACTCACTTGTTTTTCTCACTTTTTTTACTTTGAAAAATGAAGTTTCCTCTGAATCAATTCTAAAAGGGAAGGAATGGAAACCTTTATTCAGAATGGAAAGTTGAAGAGTGAAAAAAGATATTTCTACTATAACTAAGGGAGGGTAGGAGGAGAAGAGTCAAAAGGCCCAGAGTCCCGCATGTCAGCTTAAAGATGATATCCTGCAGGTTAAGACCCTCCACTGCAACATGTGCTACATAGTCTCAACAAGCGGTCATTATATTGTGCTATGTCCCCATCACTAGAACATGTCTTGTTTCAAACCAATGGAGCTAAGACCTGCAGAACTGTTCTTTTTTGTATTAGTTTGAAACACACCGACAAGAAATTAAAAAACAACAACAACAACAACAACAACATCTAATCTTTGCTTCTGTCATCTAACAGCTTCCACTAGAATCAAGCAAATAACACACACACTGTTGTAAACTCTCTTTCTCTCCCCACAAGCAAAACCATTAGAATTGCCTGTTTGGCCTTATTTATTTGTCTTAGCTAAAGAGCTGTTTTTGCTTAATTGCTATTCTGAAATAAAACGTGAATTTTTTGGAATCTGTGATTACTTCAGCCTTTGTTCTAAAAGCACTGAAATTGTTACCCTGAATCTTCATTTCCACATTTTTCCATGTTGTAATTTTAGAGTCAGTTATATTCTCTGATGACCTGGTGTAGTTCACATATAAATATAGGTTGCCAAAGTAGAAACTCTATGAAAAATTATACACCAGCAAAACAACTGTAACATGTTTATAAAGGACATACCCACATTTTATTTCTGAAGTATTTTTGCAACATTTCTTTAAGATTATTTGATAACTAAGTAGTGCACATTAAGATAACACAAGCATATGTTCAAATAAGCATTTTTCCAGTGACTTGTTTGGACACAAAAGTAAACCTTCGATTATTTCTTGTTGTCAAAAGGAGCCTCCTTATAATATTGTATCCATTTATTTGAGTCTTTTAATATACAAGAAGCTATAATAATTCCTTGCTACTGGATCATTTAAAAATTATTTTGAAAAAATGAAGAAAATAAGTTAGAGGTATATATAGTCTATGCATATCTATGTTGACTAATCACTACTATGGTTTGGTGTAAATTTTTACATAAATTGCTTCCTCCTAAATTAAAAAGGAAAAAAGGAGAAAGGGGAGAGAGAGGTAGAGGGAGGGGGGAGGAGAGGAGCCAGGGAGGGGGAGGAGGAGGAGGAGGAGGAATTACAGGTAATTTTCCCAGCATTACATAATCTGTTTACTGAGAAACTGGTAACACAATGGAGTACCAATATAGCCTACTTGATTTTTATGAAATAATACTAGTCATTATATTATTTACCTTAATATTTTTCTTGTGGGGGTTATCACTTTGTGAAGGGGTGCAAAAGTCTAACTATGACATTGTTTTGTACACCTGAAACTAATTTTAAAACACTAAAAAAATAAAATAAAATAAAAATGTTTTCTTTTCTTTTTGCTATGGTATCTTTACTTAGAAAATTAATTGGCTTAAAGCTTTTGAACTCTGCATTAGAATTATATTTAAGTCATGAACGCCATCACAACTATGGATAAATACATTTGATTATGATCTTGGGATTATCCTATAATTAAAAAATAAAAATTCCATTCCTTATCAATGTGCTATTCACTATTCTGGAATGACAATGGAATCATAGAAAGAAGGCAGCTCCATTTATTGGTGTTGCACGCAGCAGCTGTCATCTCTGCAAACTAGCCTTGAGGAAGTGCTGGTGGGGCCTACTGTTTGTGCGTGGCTATCATTCTTGTCCTGTAGATATTATGATGATGATAGGATGACACCAGATATAGGACAGCTTGGGAACTGCCATTAGAGCATTGAGCTGAAAATGAATGCTGTCATTCGCAATTCTTTCAACTTCATAAATATTTATGACATATCGTGTGCTAAGAAATCGTCCATACTTGAGCCTGAACCTTAAAGAAAGTTGTTTTGTGGGGTCAACGTTATACTGGTGATTAGAATCAGAATGGAAAACCTCAGAGGAAGCAAACTAAAGGGAAAGGATTCTAGGCCATGTGGCCCTGCCCCATCCTACCCTAGTCTTCTCACGCTAAACTTTTAGACGCTTTTTAAATGTTTCTGTTTACTTTCTTATTTTAAAAAGAAAAAAGAAAGTGTTTCTTTCACACACAAAAAGAAAAAAAAGAAGAAAAAAAAAGGCAGGATGGAGGTAGTGTTGGCACCCATTCCAAAAGAATATAATATATTCCCAACTATTCTTGGGATCCATGTAACTTCTCTACAGTCTTGATATGATGCTCTAGAAAATTCACAGAGCCATTAAAACAACTATGTGTGGTGCTATTTAGACTCCTGGAAAAAGAATATTTAACTTATGCATTTATTTTTGAGTGGACAAATGATGTCTTTTCTCTAACTTTGATTATTTCCTTTGGGATATATTTCTCATTATAGCTACAGAGCCAAATTAGTAGGAGTTTCTTTGATGTGGCCATGTACATCTACAGAGGTTTCTTAAGGAAAAGGGTTTCTTTAAGACAATTTCCCTATTCTGTGTACCACTTTCATCTCCACTTCCTAAATGGCCCCCAAATGGGTTTATTTTTATTGAGAGGTACCAGATAAGCTTTCTAGAGGTAGTGTATAAGTTGTTTGGAATGTTTCTACCCTCAAGTTTGTCCTTAAAATGCAGGAGTTCCCTCCCTCGGCTAACAGAACATGGATCTAATGTTCACAAGGTAATTTGAATATTTTTTCTTTTTCCTTTTGCTTCCATGTTTTAACTCTGTGGAGGAACTGAAGGCTCGTGGTTAAATGTCAGCACTATTTTAGTGAATAAGAGTGTTTAGTGTAACTATCCCAAACGGTCTGTTTCTTTGCCAACCCAGTAAAGCATCAAAAAGACCTCTGGTAGCTATAGCAACATAACCACAAGCTGCTCAATTGTAGACAGTCTTTTTTGTATATCTGATTCCCTCTCCATTTTGCAGAAAATCAGAAGCTAATGGGACACAGCTGCTTTCACTTTGGTTTGCTTATTAAGCTAAATTCAAATTGTGTCTTGCTTTATTCATTTAATTAATTGGGTGCCAGTTTTCAACATACCAGTATATTTTATTTGAAGCCCTAAGATTTATGAAAAACATGCAAAATAAGACTTTTATTATAAGCCATGCAGAAAAAACATATCCAGGCAGCACTTTTAATTATTTCATTAAGAATCAGTCTCAAATAAAATTTCTTGATATATAATAGATGATATGACTTTAGTTGAACAAGTCATTAAGATCTGACTAGGCAATGGTAACAAAGGAAAACTCTATTGATAAAAAAGATATTTGGGCATGTAATTGTTAAGATCAGTTGTCTGATCCACTGTAATAATGTTATAACTATCTTTCCTTATGTCATAGTAACAGATTAAAACTTACCCTATTAGTACAGTGCTGTACTAATGTATCTATGTGTATATATACAGATACATACCTCTTACTCTTACTTTTGAGTTTCGTATGAAGGAAACATTTACATTGGTAACTAGATCAGTACATAAAACCTATACATAATATTATATAAAATTAATGAATTCAAGATTTAGAGTTCTTAATATTTACTGCTTTGGGTTTACATGGAATTTATCAATTATTTATTTGTCAGATTACAAAGGGGACTATGTCTAAATCATCTTCCTAACTCTTGTTAGAGCACCAAAAATGTTTTTCCTTAATCATTCAATCATTCTTTTATTTGTCCAGTCATTTACCCATTCACTTACTCAAATATTTATTAAGCAGTTAACTAGGCATGCAGTTCAATATTGCAAATATGGGCATGAAAATAAAATGCAGGTTCCATATGCAGATATATAAAATAACTGAAATGTCATTTGATATGTGTAAAACAAAATATTATACAAAGTGTATGATATGGATGGACCGTATCCTGAGAAGTACATATTTAGCAGAATGCAGGGAAGGGAATCAGTAACTTCAGCTGGAGGGGAGAATGCAGATTTAAAAAAGCACCTCAGAGGGCTTGATGTTTAAACTGAACCTTGAAGCGTGAGTGACAATAGCTCCTCGGGGGTATGGCAGATGCAAACCACAGTGGCACAAAACGTGAAGTGTGAGCAATTGCAGATTGTTCTTTTAGATGATCCTGAACCCCTATTAATGTCAAAGGATGCTCTATTGTCTGGAAATCTGGGAGGGATTTTAGTCTGAAGAGCATTTCCAAGAGCTGGTTGCACACATCTGTTCAACAACCCTAATTTGAAAAAGAAACTAATAATTATTATGCATCTTGTTGGTATCAGTAACATGCTACGCCCTGTGGACGCCTTATCTTATAAGCAGGATTATTAGCTTCATTTGACATGTGGGCAACCTGGGTTTTAAAAGGTTGGGGAATTGTTCAAACTTAGTAAGGCACAGAGATAGGGTTTAAATCCATGTCTGCCTCAAAACTAATGCTTTCCAAAGTATCATTCCACTACCCCTAACCCAAAGATTGGAGCTTCTGACACAACGGGAAGGCGATGGATGAGAAGTCAAGAAGAACAGGGATAAAGAATAGCCGTCACACCTTGCTGACAAGAGGTCCTCTCTGTCTGATGATGTTCAGATAAGAAGGCAATGGGGCAAAGACCTCTCTATTTATTGATTGCCTTATAAAACTCAGCATTTTTTTCCCCTTGGCTATGTTAACTCGTTTATCATACTTGACTTCTGCAATGCATTATCCCTGTGAACTTCCTTACATTCACATTTGAAATGTCTAGTAACGTCCTAGCAAATCCCAGTGCCCTAACTCCTATAGCATCCTATAACCACTACTCTATTGGCACTTACCTGTCCTGCAGTGCCTATTTACTTATCTGTCTTTTCTATTAGAAGAAAGCATCTTGAAAGTCAGGGTCACGTCTCATTTACTGTTATAGCCCCAGTGCCTAACAGAGTATCCAGCACATAAAGAGTTCCAATATGATTTTTAGAACATAGATAATGAATGTATATATATATTTATTTTCCCCTCTCACTGTGAATCTAAAGCGGTGGGCTCAGATACAGGGAAATAGCAAAGTTCAGACACCAGGCAGCCTTTATATAGAAATCTGAAGGAGCCCACTGAGCTTCCTGCACTGGAATCTGTAAATTAGTTCTCCTTTAATAATTATTTTAGGCACCATTTACAAGTTTGAAAAACAGGCAGCTGGTTTGCATCAATCAACAAGCAGAGAGACCACAGTATAAGTTTGGGTTTTATGAATGGGATGTCAGTTCCTATAGGTGAAGAAGGCAGAAAGAACTAAGAAAAAGACTGAATGCCATTCCTAGAAGTATTAAGATAATCAGCCAGTTACTGACAAATAGATTCAGGCTTGAGGTAACAGAATAGAAACACAGTTAACTGACTTGAGGTAATGCGTAGAAATTTGGTCTCAGAGACAGCAGAGGACAAATTTCAAGTGTGGGTGGCTTGTAGAGGCCTGCTATAAGTCCAATGATGCTTAATAATAGTTCGTGATAGCATGAGATTTCAGTACAACTTATGCATATTTCTATGTCTAGTGGTAGAACTTGTTACGGCCTCCACATAAAGGGGTGCTAATGGCAGTAAGCTAATGGTTATGATGTTTCTCTTACTTGGTAGCATCTGCTATCGGCTGAAATTCAGGACTGGCTTCAAAAAGGACTAAGAAAGCAATGAGCCTGGAGGGTACGTCTATTTACTTGAACTTTTTATCTGATTCATATCCTTTAAGAACGTGGTTGCTGGGTTAAGAGTAAAGTAAAAAAGGTAGCCTTCACCATGCCTGAATGGGCATTCTCTTTGATACTTGATCTCCAACCGGACTTTGCATTCTGTTCTAACTCACAGGGTTAAGTTGTTATCCACTCAGAATAAACTCTTATATCTATAAGATGTTTTAGATAAGACTCACGAATAACACAAAGCAAAAACCTACATTAGGCACACAAAAGATAAAAAGAAGGAAAATCAAAGTACACCACAATGGAAAATCATCAAATCACCAAGGAAGGTAGCAGGAAAGAAAGAAAAGAACAAAGGAACTATAAAACCATCAGAAACCAATTAAAAGATTGGCATTAGCAAGTCTTTATCTATTAATAATTACTTTAAATGTAAATGGATTAAATTTTCTAATCAGAAAGCATAGAATAGCTCAATGGGTAATAAGACATAACTAAACTATATGCTATTTATAAGAAACTCACTTCAGCTTTATGGACACACACATACTCTAAGTGAAAGGATGGAAAAAAGACATTCCATGCAAATGGAAACCAAAAGAGAATAAGACTATCTATACTTATATTAGACGAAATAGACTTAAGGTCCAAACTGACAAAGGAGGCAAAGCAGGTTATTATATAATGATAAAGGGATAAATTACCAAGAGGGTATAACAATTATAAATATATATGCACTGATATTTAAGCACCTAATATACTAAGCAAATACTGATCTGAAGGGACAAATAAGAGAAATACCATAATAGTAGGGGACTTCAATGCCCTACTTTCAACAATGGATAGATCATACAGATTAAAACAATAATAACAACAACAACAACAACAACAACAAAACCCCACAAAAAACAATAAAGAAACACTGGACCTGATCTATACTTTAGACTAAACAAACTTAACAGACATTTGAAGTATATTCTGTCCAACAGTAGCAGAGTACACATTCTTCTCAAGTGCACATGGAACATTATCCAGGACAGATTATATGTTAGGTCACAAAACAAGTCTTAGCAAATTTTAAAAGACTGAAATCATATCAAGTATCCTTTTTGACCATAGTGGTATGAAATTAGATCAATAACAGGAGAAAAACTGGAAAATTTACAAATATGTGGAAATTAAACAATGCACTCCTGAACAACCAATGGGTCAAAAAAGAAATCAAAAGGAAAAATAAATCTTGGATCAAATGAAGATGATAACACAAAATAAAAAAGATAGGATGCACCAAAACTAGTTTTAAGAGGGATGTAATGTTAAATGCCTGATTAAGAAAAACAAACAAACAAACAAACAAACAAACAAATTAACATAAACAATCTAACTTTTAACCTCAAGGAACAAGGGAAAAAGAGAACAAATAATTCCAAAGTTGGGAGAAGGAAGGAGATAACAAATTTCAGAGCAGAAATAAGTAAAATAGAGACTAAAAAAAAAATCAATGAAACTAAGAATTAGTATTTTGAAAAGCTAATCAAAACTGACAAACCCTTAGCTAGAGTTATTAAGATAAAAAAAAGAAGACTCAAATAAATATCATTTGAGGTGAAAGTGGAGACATTACAACTGATCTCAGATATACAAAGGATTATAAAAGACTACCAAGAATAATTATATGCCGACAAATTGGACAACCTAGAAGAAATGGATAAATTCCCAGATACATACAATATATAAAGACTGAATCATACACAAGCACACACACACACACACACACACACACACACACACACATAAACACAAACTAGAAAATCTGAACATACCAGTAACAAGAAAGAGTGACTCAGTAATCAAAAATCCCCAACAACAACAACAACAACAAAAAACACCTGGGAACAGACAGCTTCATGTGTGAATTCTACAAAACATTTACGAGAATTAACACCAATCGTTCTCAAGCTCTTCCAAAACATGAAGAGGAGGGAACACTCCCAAACTTATTTTAGTAGACCACGGTTATCCTGATACTAAAGCCAGATGAGGGCACTACAAGACGAGAAAATCACAGCCCAATATCTGTGATGAATATAGTTGAAAATATTGTCAATAAAATAGTAACTAACTAAATTTAACAGTACTTTAAAATATAGTTGAAAATAATAAAATAGTAGCAAAGCAAATTCAACGGCACTTTAAAAGGATTATATACCATGATAAAGTGGGATTTACTCCTATTCCTGAGGATGCTTTGATGGCTCAACATATGCAAATCAATGTGATGCACCATTAATAAAATGAAAGATAAAAGTCATATGATCATCTCAATAGACACAGAAAGACATTTGACAGAATTCGATGTCCTTTCATGATAAGAACTCTCAACAAAGTATGCACGAAAGGAACATACATCAACGTAATAAAGGCCATACGCAACACACCCACAACTAACATTATAGTCAATGGTGAAAGGTTGAAAACTCCCTCTAAGATCAAGAATAAAACAAAGGTGCCTCCTAAACCACTCTTCTTCAACACAGTACTAGAAATTTTAGCCAGAGCAATTAGGCAAGAAAAAGAAATAAACATTATCCAAACTGGAAAAGAAGTAGTAAATGGCTCTGTTTGCATATGACATGAACTTATATATAAAAAAAACCCTAAAGATTACACCCCAAAAAAACTGTTAAAACTAATAAACAAATTCAGTAAATTTGCAGGATAAAAATCAATATACAAACAATTTGTTGCATTTGTATACACTACCAACAAAATACCTGAATAAGGAATAAAAAGAACAATCCTATTTATAATAGTACCAGAAAACAGTAAAATATTTAGGAATAAATTTAACCAAGGAAGTAAAAGATCTATACACCAAAAATGATAGTGCATGATGAAAAAACTTAAAAAATAACACTAACAAATGCAAAATTATTCCATGTTCTTGGATCAGAAGAGTTAATATGGTTAAAATGTCCAAACTGCCCAAAACCACTTATAGATTTATTGTAATCCCTATCAAAATTCCAGTGGCATTTTTTTTTCACAGAAAGAGAACAAGCAATCCTAAAATTTATACAGAATCATGACCATAAATATTCAAAGCGATCTTGAGAAAGAAAAAAAACTGGAGCCTTTGCACTTCCTGATTTCAAACTACATTATAAAGCAGTAACAAAACAGCATGGTACTGACATAAAAATGGACACATAGACCAATGGAACAGAATTGAGAGCCCAGAAATAAACCTTCACATTAACTATTTGATAAGGGAGCCAAAATCATTTAATGGATAAATGATAGTCTCTTCAATAAATGGTGTTGGGAAAACTGGATATCCACATACAAAAGAATTAAGTTGACCCCTAATAAAACTCACAAAAGTTAACTCAAAGTGGATTAAAGTTTTAAACGTTAAAGCCTGAAACTGTAAAATTCCTAGAGGAAAAAAAATCTTTGACACTGATCTAAGCAACAAGTTTTTGGACATAACATCAAAAGCTCAAGCAATGAAAGTGCAAGTCATGTAGGACTACATCAAACTAAAAAAACTGCAGCATAATCAACAAAACAAAAGGTTAATCTATGGACTGAGAGAAAATATTTGCAAACCATCTATTTGATAAGAGGTTAATATCTGAAATATATAAAAGACTCATACAACTTACTAGCAAAAAAACAACAACAAAAAACCTATGTAATTAAAAACGAACAAAGGACCTGTATAGACATTTCACCAAAAAATCCATTCAAATAGTCAATAGGTACATGAAAAGGTGCTCAACATCACTAATCATCATGGAAATGCAAATCTAAGCCATAAGCCATAATGAAATATCATCACACATCTGTTAGAATGACTGTTAATAAGAAGACTAGAGATAAATGCTGGTGAGGATGTGAAGAAAAGGAAACTCATACACTGTTGGTGCAACTGTAAACTGATACAACCACTATAGAAAACAATATGGAGGTTTCTCAAAAAATCAAAAATAGAACAATCATAGGAGCCAGTGGTCCTATTTCTGGGTATAAATCTGAAGGAAATTCTGAAGGAAATGAAATCTCTATCTCAAAGAGCTATCTGTATATTCATTGCAGCAGTTTCATAGTAGCCAAGACATAGAAACAACCTAAATGTCCATCGCCAGATGGATGGATAAAGAAAATGATGAAATGAATATCATTCAGTCATAAAAGAGAAGAAAACGCTGCCTTTCGCAACAACTTGGATGAACCCTGAGGGTGTTATACTAAGTGAAATAAGTCAGACAGAGAAAGAGAAATACTGTACGATCTCATTTATATGTGGAATCTAAAAAGCTGAATTCATAGGAACAGAAAGTAGATTGGTGATTGCCAGGGTCTGAGGGTGGGACGGGGAAAATGAGGAGATGTTGGAAAGGTACAATGTTCCAGTTATAAGAGGAATAAGTCTGGGGATCTGATGTACTCATATGGAATAGTGACTATAGTTAACAATACTGGAATGTTTACTTGAATCTCACTGTAACAATAAAAAAAAAATGGTAATCACATGAGGAAAAGATTGTGCTAAATAACCTTACTGTGGCTATCATTTCACAATATATAGTATCAGGTCATCACACTGTGTATCTTAAACTTATACAATGTTATATGTTGATTATAACTCAATAAAGCCAGAAAAGAAAACAAAAATTAGAAGGAGGGGTTCAGTGGTGCCATTTGCCAAGTTTATTGGAAGGCATGAGTATGAGACCAAGCAGATTATATCGTCTTCACCCGGAAAAAATAAATGCTTTTGATATTTTCAACATGTTTCCTTCCCCAACATTATGAGATCCTATGCTGCTGGGTTTTTGTTTTGTTGTATTTTCTTTTTTCATTTTTCTTTTTCCCTTTGGATTGAATGTTAATTGAAAATAAGCCTTTCAATATTTTCAACTTCACAAATCATCCTTCTTAGGTGTGCTTATGGGACTAAGATGATTTCTCTAAATGTATTTTATTATTTAGTCCCACACACTGGCAATTTACCATCAAGTAATTTATATATTGCTGTGTGAAAGAGGCCCCGTGATTCATATATTTGGATATCTTTTAGTATTTGAAATTGATTATATAATGACAGAAATAAGTCAATCATTTTGACTGTCTTAAAAGATATCAGTGCAGATTACTGCACAATGAATATTTCATAATTGATCTTTGATGTCTTTTCTGTCATTTCTTGAACGGAGCCCAGGGAGACAACCACAGATCATAGAAATGGACTGATACCCGAAAGGGGGTTGGGAGATGAGGCTTCTTCAAAAAGGTGCCTACTAGTGCCATCCAGGAAGAGACAGATGGAGAGAAGGACCAGAGAAAACAAGTCTGTTACCAGGTTCCGAGGAAGAACTCCTGCGAATAGAAGCTGAAGGCAAAAGGTTAGGAGCTGGGTGAATGATGCACTGGAGCAGCGAGAAAGAAGCAAAAGCAACAAACAACTGAGTGTCCAGCACGCACAAGGAGCCCCTCCCTCTAAGGTGGACGCATGCATGGTGCTTGGGTGACTAATTTTCAAACCAGCAAAGACAATTATCTCACATGTGTATAGATGTGATAATATTTTTTCCTTGTGAGAATTGGATTACATTAGGTTTCGTGTAAACATGATCAGGTACTCATGAGGTTTTTTTTGTTTGTTTTGTTTTTTTCCTCTTTCCTAACAAGATGAGTTTCTCATTATTGGTTTTAGTAAATTAAGTTTCCCCAACTTAGTACAACTGAGGTACTTCTAGTTAAGGTTTCACTTACATTTTCATTTAACACGAGCATCAGAGCAATTTCCAAGAAACATAATCTGGTTTAATGATATTATAATAGTCAGCGAAGTATCTGGATATTAGGCAGAGAAAGCAGGCTCACTGAATAAACAAATGAACTTGTGACTCTATCAGGTTTCTAAGTGACTTAAATAGCAGACAGAGATTTGGGTTCATTAGTTAGATATGGCATTTGTATGCTTTATAGCTCTGTCTTTTATGTATCAGTCTGTCAGATTAAAGAAAAAGGTCTTAAAAAGAGTACAGATATATTGGAAGAGATTAATGACTGGAGTCAAACAATCCCGTCTTTCAAGACCATGCAAAACTGAAAATGGATAAACCCCTTATTGCCTGCTCAGTATGTGTCAGTTCCTTTTCAACTTAATTCTCGCAGCTCTGAGATCGTAACTATTATGATCATCTTCACGTTATGGAAGAGAAAACTAAAACTAAGACACGAAGGAGCTAAGTCACTTGCCTTATCAGCTACAAGTGACAGGCCCAGAGTTCCCATTCCCGGGTCTTCACCCCCATCCAGTACTGCGGGTGTGGGGCTGACCTTGGGGGCAGTCTGTCTCCATCCAAGGCCAGTACGGAAGCACGTTTCAGTACCGGTATGCATGGCTCCGAAATGACTTTGTGGATCTAAAAATGCTAGTGAGCCACACAGAATTTGCTGAAGATTTAGAAGGAAAGCTGTAGGAGAGACTTTTCTTTTTTAAAATTTCTTCCTTCACAGGAAATTGCCTCAGACTCCTCACTGAACATGTCCCTTCTCCCAGGGCTCTGGTAACACGGCCAAACTGAGGGAGATAGGGAGCCCAGTCACATCTTTTTTCCATGTTTAGCTCCTGCCTCACAGCACTCAACTGTGTATCCCAGGTTTAGCCCCCCTATTCGCTCTCCCATTTTACCCTTTCTCCCGGAGGGGATTTCACTCTATCACAGCTGCTCCTAATGTGCCTTCCAAATGGGCCTCTGATTACCAGAACCCACTGTTGTTGGCAGATGATAATTCTATTATTTTTTTGTTTAAAGAAATTGTGGGTTCTGATACTGATAGGTAATATTTAAATCAGATTGAGCAGTGCATGAGGGACTGAATGATATCGTCCAAATGTGGGGGCTGGAAGTGGGGTTGTGGAGAGAGGAATGGAGCATGTATTTTCTAAACTCAAGCCATTAGAAAGTCAAGAAATAAGTTCCTTTGTAAATCCCTTTAAATAAGTGTTGAAGGCAGAGGTTTCACTGGCCAACCAGTGGGCAGCAGAGGGCTCGTAGGTTTCTTCCTTAGTTGAGGTGGCCAAGGACCACATTGGAATGATGGCCCAGGGTGAGACATCATCACAGAGCGGCTGAGTCATTTTGCAGTGATTTTACCAGGGAAGGCAATACTAGCCTTAACTGCTAATTTCTAAGAGAGACCACACTGGCTGTAATTCCTTAAATTAGTTTTGGAGCAATCAGTAAGGCAAATAGGACATGGGATTACACATTTCTCAACAGTCGCTCTATTTAGAAATCCCTGTTGTGGTGGCTGGCCACCATGTTGAATTTACTTTGGCTCCACTGCAAAGATTAATGGATTCTAGAGCAAGTCGCCAAGTAGACCATGGCAACGACTGCTGGGAGGTGTTCAGGGATCTGCCACTATGTGGCTAAATCCAGTCTCAGGAAAGGCAGACAGATATGATATAGAAATCAAGCCTGCGGGTCTATGTGAAAGCCAGGCCACTTCCACTGACAAGGTGGGATATCAAAATGGAAGGAAAGTAAATGCTCATTTCTACACTGAGCTGTCCTAAGGAGAAGGGGCCTTAGGGTCTGCTCAGCTCCTTAGCTCCCATGTCAGGCAGGTCCTGTCAGGAGGTACAGACCACACACTGATCTGAACAGGAAAGGTTTAATAAAAAGAATTGCTAACTATTTAGAGGGAATGAATTACCAAATAGGAAGAAAAGAGAATGGTGAAGAACAATCTACAGTTGAATGAGAGTGCCTGTTACAGACTGAATTGTATCCTTTACTCTCATTTTATATGTTGAAGCCCAACCCCTGACGTGTATTGGAGAAAGGTCCTTAAAAATAACGAGATTAATTTGGGAAAGGTATTTTTCTAGAGTGTCAAGGAATTCCATCACATACATTTTATGGTTGAACATTTGATACTTTCTACAGTCCAATTATCTGTTGTTATATACACAGATTCCACAATGCCTGCATTTTGCACAAAAGACTCAGCATGAAACAATACCTGTTGTTTAAATTCTCTTAAAATATCTAGAAACACTTTTGGCACCGACTCTCAGCCACTCATAAAGCACATGTGCATATACACACATCATTTTATCTCTTTGAGTCGGGTTCTTCAGGGATCTTGTTAAAGCTGCATGAGGCCATCTGAAGCTCAAAGGGGGAAAAAGAAGGCTTATTTAAATCTTGCTACTATCTATAAGTGGACAGATAACAGAAGATTTTGAAACTGTGCTCTACAACATGTTTACAGGTCAGGATGCCACTGCTGAGAAAGGAACATTTTTCAGGTTGCCTCTGATGATACCAGCATAATTTTAAAGCCATTTTTCCTGTGAAAGCACATGGCCCAGAGAAGAATCACAGTTTATAGTAAATACTTAGTCCCCCTTTGGAGGGTGTTGGCATTTTGGGTTGATTTAAAAATGCACTAACCTTACCAGTCCCTCCCAAAAGAACCATCACTTTCAGGTAGTGGCAGAGAACTGGAAGGCACAGGCTGTGTCCACGGGAACACAGCGATTGTAAAATGTCATCTCTTAGCTCTCTCAAAAGTGGTAAGACACACAAATACTTGCTATGTTCAAATTAGTCCTCTTCCTTTGGATTTCCTATTAACACGACGCCTCTGACCACTGCTTCCGCCATGTTCTTAACCTCTTTTTCCATTAGCAGCAATAAAAACTATTTTCTCAAAACATCAGACACTACTGATGCCTTGGCCTGTCAAGGAACAGAATGAAATGTAACCATGGCTGTTAAATCTTTTTAAAGCATTTGGATAAAAGGTTTTTTTCCTACCTTTGTTGTTTTGGTAAGTGTTAAATATAAATGAATTGTGGTTTATTTCATTGTTGCCAGACTGCAGTTGCCGTATACTGGTTACATGGTCAAGTTTCTTGTATGAACTTGGATTTGGAGTCTCCAAGTGTGACTAGGTTTGCGGTAGAAAAACTGTCAAGTTGATCATTGTAGTGTGAATGATACCTTTCTGAAATCCAGGTGTTTGTAGGAGGTCAACTAAGTTCTGCTGGTTGATTAGCTTTTCCCAGAAACATATCGCATGCTCATGAACAGCAAAAGTGTTTCTGTTGCAGATGGAGAGTATTTATTCTGTGTTATCAAATTATATGAATTTGAAACTTTGGAAAAATCTCTTTGAAATTGCATAAATTTCCTGGTTTGAGTGTCAGAGGAGATGTGGAACCATTCTGAGTAATTCTGGGTTGATAATGTGGAATGTTTATTTTTGTGCTGAGGTGAAGGTTATAGAGTTTAGCTTACTTATTGGCTAGCCCATGTAATTGAGATTTAGTTTATGCATGAACTTAAATGTAAGTCTAAACAGATTGATGTGTGCTCGGTAATAAAATGATCATTCTAAATCTAGAAAATTCATACAGAGACAAAACTAATTGCACATTGAAAATGATTTCAAATGACAAGTCTAGAGGAAAACCAATTATTTATAAATCTGAGACCTCTTGAAGTAGGCAATTCAGCAATAGAACTCCAAGGAAATATAATGTATGATAAAACAATTCTTAGCTCAATCCTCCACATAGGGGTTAAAATACACTTTTTAGTTAAAGGCATTCCCTTTACCTGGGAAGTACAATGCTATATTTTTAGCATTCAAAGATACCTAAAGTATGGTTTATGTCCCCAAGGAGCTTAGATTAATTTCATTCGTGATGATACAGGTTTTCTTCTATCTTGCTCAGTAATCACGCTGGTGCTGGACATAAATATGTAATAAAATCTGTCAAATGTAATTGAAAAGTAATCTAGCAAATATAATATAAATATAATGAAAAATAAGCTCCCTCCCACCAAATCTGACAGAGAATTTGACGCACCTATTGTTTAGGTTGCATAATCGTTAGATTATTAAAACAAGGTAGACAAGTGAATCGAACATAATTAGTGGACTCATTGTTAAAAGGCTCAATTGCCTTGTCTGTGTGAAGTTTCATCAGTCCGCAAGTTTCCTTAGTTCACTTATCATTAGAAGTTCTCTGGACAGCTCAGACTCACGCACTGTTTTGGTTCTAGTAGGGATAGTTCTAGAGCCATCATTTAAGCTTGGGATAAAGTGGTTAAATCGGACAGGATCAATTCAGTTGAATTCAGCTCACCTACACAGAGGATTCACTGGCTTAGTAGCACAGTGTTTATGACATGTCTATTTTATTCCCCAACTAAAATAAAACATTAGCAATAATATTAATAATGAGGCATTAGTAGTTACTATCAATATATATCATGTTACAAATGGGAGAGCTTTATTAACACTTTTTTAACCACCCCCCTACTGAGAAGAGTGAAGATCACATGAGCTGTTCCACGCTACCTCTCAGGTAAAGTGAATTAAAATGCTAGTGATAGAAACAAATCATATGCTTAGGTGCAAATAAAAACAGTGAAAGAAAGCTGTGTATCTTTGCAAGGGTGACTTTATCAGTAAGGAATGGAGTAAATTCAAGGAAGAAGAAATAGTATGTCAAGGCATAAATACCTTTAGAAATTAATGATGAATGAACCTGGACAAGGCATATCTCAAATGTCACCTGTGCCATGAAGATTGTGTTTATTACTTCAGGTGTAAATGCCTTCTATTGCTAAGCTTCTGACATTTTCAATATAGCTCATGTAATGGCTGGTTTACAGAGGTCTGCTTGTGCCTATGAGACTGTGTATTTGTAGTATTACGTTCATTCAGTCATTCAGCACATAGCTGTTTGAGGCCTGCTTTACACACAGTGATAGGCATATGGGAGAAAATCAAGATTACGAGTTATGGGCCCAGCCCTCAGTGACTGCACACATCATTATCTGGCAAGTATCTTTTTTTAATTCCCCTCACACCATATCATAAATAGATGTTCAATAAACATTCTCTGAATGATAAAAACATAGGTGGATATGTCTATTTTCCTATAAATACTCTCTCCTTGCACCACACCACCTGAAGTCCTGAGAAGCTTACTGTGGCACCAGCTCCTGTTTCAGAGAGAATTACTCATTCCCAAATTGCTCATTCCTGATTTTCTGTTCCGACCACCCAGCCTCTTGGACATATGCTTCCTGTCTGAGCATGTGATACCTGCTTCTGGTTATATTGACCGTAGTGTGTTGCTGGTCACACATTACCTCCCTCTTTCACTCTGTTTTGTATTCTACGAACTCCTTTCATTCATCCTTACAGCTTTGGGGAAGAGAAACTTTCTCTATCAGATCTTGATACCAAAACAGGCTACGCAAATGTCAGGTTATTCTGCCAGAAGAGGGTTAATAGCTTTAATTTTTCTAGCGGAAAGAAAAGTCAAATAACTTTGATTATCATGTTCTACCCGCCACCATCTCCCTGCCTCTCTCCCATCAAACCTTGAAGTCTTGACTTGCTATCCTAATTTATATTTCATATTCCTAGAATTTTCTATTTTTCTAGTTTACAATATGTTTTTTACAATCCTTTTTTAAATAATTTTTGATGTGAGAAAATGATTGTATCTTTTACCACTTATTTAACTTCTGTGCTTAACCATCTGCAATAGGAAGATAATTATAATTCCTCTTTTATAGGGCGGTTTTTATGATTAAAGAAGTTAATAAATTTAAAATAGTTAAAATGGTATCTGATAAACTGTAAGCATTAAAACTGCTAGTTGCCCTTTATTATTATTACTCTTTCCATTAAATACCCCTTTAAGAGATAAATCAAAATGAATTTGTTAAATTGAAAAAAAATAAGTTAATAAAAATAATAAAATGAATAAACTAATAAACAGCATTTTTATTAATATTCTTTTACTTAATTCCTCTATTTTTATTTTACCTCCACTTGTAATGCTTTTACAATCACACCTATGGCTACAATTTAACCTCTGCCCTAAAGCACTATTTTAAACCTTCCTTACTTTAAGTTCAGTTTTTTGGCTGAAAATGTCATGGCCTTCTACATATCCTCCAGATTCAATTAGAAAAGTAAACTGCTCCTTAGTTCATCTCTCTCCATTAGCCCTTTATCACTGACAATGTACAGAATCCAGGTAGCCCTTTCAGTATTTTGCCTGGAAGTCTCTTTAGCTAGATTATTAAGTTCATTAGCTGCATTCCCTATTTTCCACATTACCACAGGTGACGGCTGCAATGTCCTGCTGAAGATAACACAGAAAGTATGTTTGCCCTGGAACAATAGTGAAAGTTGCTTTAGGACTACAACCCTGGGCCATAGCCCCCGAGTGAACTTCTAGCCCATTTCTTCATTGCTATGCAACCAGGTATGGATGTCAGGTATCCTTAAAGATCAAATCTGGATAATGGAGATTTAAATGATCACTAAATTTCTAATGGAATTAAAGGTAGTGTTTAATTTCTGTTTAAATTCAGTGTCATAAAATATACTGATTTTAATTGGTCATCTGGTTCAGAAAGGGAACCTCAGAGTGATGTAGGGTCTCTTGTGCACACATGTACCCCTGCAGGGCATCTGTATCCGATCACTGGATAGAGAGCACTGTCTTTGCTTCCAGGTTAGTGTTCATTGTAATTTGTGGGGTTTGTGCAGCTTTTCAGCTTTTTAAATCATACTAGAATCTTATAAAACCATTTTCTCCCTAATTTCTTCTGTATTTTAACTAATGAAAACATCTTTAGAATATCCTGATAATCAGCCTCATGTCATTTCCCTCGGGTTGCTGGCTTCATTTTGATTCTATTTTTGAACCAAGAGTATTTGACTACTGTTCTTCTTACCTAGCTTTTATTGAAAACTTTGTCTTTTATATTCTTCACTTAAAACAAATGCCTTATAAAGACAACACTCATTTAATCTAAATGTGCAAAATACTTTTTGCTTCATTTTTATTATAGGGTCCTGTGCTTCGGTTAGTCTCCAGGATTAATCTTTATAACCCTGAGAAATGGTACATTTAAAAAAAAAAAAATCTATTGAACAGATGCCACAACACAAGTAACGCATTTCTTACTCTCCAAATACTAGTGTGAATTCACTTCATGGAAAAGATGAAAT
The DNA here is from genome assembly GCF_036562045.2 of Rhinolophus sinicus. NCBI lineage: Eukaryota > Metazoa > Chordata > Mammalia > Chiroptera > Rhinolophidae > Rhinolophus > Rhinolophus sinicus. The sequence goes on along the minus strand of NC_133752.1, from coordinate 101,392,532 downwards.
GAGAAAGAAATGAGACTATGAGAGGAGAGTAAAAGAAAGGAGAATTATGTGAATAAGAGACATGGGAATGAAACTACGGTCATTGATGGCAACAGGATTGTAGGTGGTCACACAGTAAGGTGAACGAGAAGAACTCAGTTCTAGGACACTCCATTTGTCATGTAAAATAATGGCCTGGGACAAAATGAGTATTTTGTAATAAAGTCAGTAATTGAAAAGAATGGATTGCTGGAACCGCCTATTAACTTGTTGTTAAAATGGATTGTTTGTAACCATCTGCCTTCATTCCTGAGCCACCACAGTTGATGCTAGTGTGATCCTGGGCTTACAACTTATATCATGCATGTCATTCCTTTGGCAAAAATATAGCAACTCCTTAACCATATTCAAGAAAACATGCAAACTGCTGAGTTGGACTTCGGGGACCTGCATAATCCCCACCCCATGCCCGTCATTTACCTCTTCCATCTTATCTTTAACTACCCCGCCATTTGCTCTCCCAAACTCCTAATCTGCCTCTGCCTCGCTAAAGCAAAAGTGATGGCTGTCCAGCTCTTGTTAAAACATGGTCAGGTCTTCTTTTGGGGTTTGGCCTATGCTGTTCTCTTTGCCTGAAAGCCTTCCCTTCAACCCTCCTTAGCGCACATCCTTTTGCTTTGTTAACTCCACCTCTTCTCTCAGGTCACATTGTTTTTTTTATTGTTTGTTTTGTAGGAAGTCTAGGTTAGGCGCGTCTCCCATGTGTAGTTCTCTGTCATTGGGTTGGTGCAAAAGTAATTGCAGTTTTTGCAATTACTTTTAACCTTTTAAACCACAATTACTTTCGCACCAACTTAATGCTATATCGTTACCATCACTTTAACTGTTGTAAGCCCCACTAACTAGATTGTTCAGCTTCACAAAGACTAAGAACTTGACTGTCTCACTACTATATAGTCCCAAGCACAGAAAAATGTTCTCAATGCATATTTGCTGACTGAAAGGATGGATGAATTTTATTTTAAAAATCAGAGAAAAAAGTTTGGAGAAAAGGCATATTTTGGTAAGAAGTAAAATTGCAAACAAGTGTGAAGTTTAAATTTTAAAAATCCATATTGAACACATTTCTAAAGATGATACCTCTCTTTTAATAACTATGACACTCATGGCATTGTAATTTAGAGCCAAATCCATAAAATGCATTTTTGTTGAATTTTATGTTATCTTAGTCAACATTTTTCACAGGATGACACTGTGATCTGGTCATTTTACAGTTTCCAATGATATCACTGGATACACTTATAGCCCTACACAGGGTAAGTATGCAATACTTATTTCAACATCTGAAAGTAATTTATATTTGTTTTATGTGGACCCAAAGACTTGCTGTTTATATACACAGAATGTAGGCTTTTGTAGTTCCACTTATGTTTATGTTTAATGAACTCTTAGATTTATAAAGTGCACATTAGACTCTCTGAAGAGCCACAAAAGGAAATACAGGCTTCCAACCATGGTCATGGAATGTGTTACCTCAGGATTTGCATTAAGTCATGGGAGCTTCACCAGTTTTTTATCACAGTTACGATGGCAGCAACCGTAGTTTTTCTCTGTGTCTCCTACAGCTAGTTCAGTGCCTAACACTGACTACATGTACAACGTTGCCTGTGCCAAATGTTCAATAAACACAAGAATCCCTGGCGGACAAGAACATTCTAAGAAACGGATAATTTTCACAGCAATAAAACAATAACCAAATTGGAAATCTAGGCTTATGTTTCACTGAAAGCCTACTACTCTAGTCACCTCCTAACTGGTATTCCTGCTTCTACAATGCACACCCCCAACTTGCATTATCTGTTCACACAGTGGCCAGGGAAACCTTTGAAAAAGATGTATTATACTTCAGCCGGCTGCTGTACAAAATTCTCCAAGATTCCATCATGCTCCATGGTGACCGAAAGCTTCTTCACTCTCTGGAGCCTGCTGCACCCCCTGAACTCAGCTCTACCTCCATTGTCCTCTTTCTTTTCTTCACGGTACATACTAGTCAATGGAATATCTTTACATTTTAATCTGCATTTATTGTCTATCTCCTTTACTACTATGTATATTCCATAACAAAATGACCTTATCTTTCTGTGTTAGTGCTGTGTCCTTAGTACCTGAAAGTGACTGGCACATAATAGGCATCAATAAATGTGTTCCTAGTGAATGAATAATTTAAGGTACATAATTGAAATGCAGGTATTTGAAGTGAAAACATAATTGCTCACATTCAATACAGATTAGAAAATCAATGAAACTCTGCATAATACAATAGTAAAATGGAATATCATTTACACAATATTTATGATTTCTAAGAAATATAGTAAAATATTCATGTTAGAAATGTTATCACATTTTCTAAAACAAAACAAATACACCCGTTTAAATGAAGTTCAATATACTAGTGGTAGAAGATAGTCAATAGTAATTATCTTTCATGTAGATCAAATAAGTAAAATCTAATCTCCATTCAATACTAAAAATTTGCATTAGACTTTTACTTTCTGTTTTGCAAATAGTATAACAGTTTAATTTGTTCGAGGAGACTTGGAGTTGATTTTTTTCTATCTATCTGTAGATGTTCATATACCCAAGATAATTGAAAATATACATCCATTTGTATAAAATGTGCACACAAATGTTCATAACAAAACAAAAATGTGTACACAAATGTTCATAATGGCATTATTATTAATAGGAAAAAGTGGAAATAATCCAAATGTTCATCAGTTGGTATATAGATAAATAAAATGTGGTAGATCCAGGTATTATAATTTAGCTATAAAAACAAATTAAGTACTGATACAACCTACAATATAGATGAACCTTCAAAAGATTGTGTAAGTGAAAGACATACACAAAAGAACACATATTGTGTGATTCCATTTATATGAATTATCCAGAGTATGCAAACCTACTATACAGACAGAAATAGATTAGTGGTTGTCAGCAGGCAGGGGAGGGAAGTATAGAGAGGGAGTTGTAATGAGTATGGGGCTTCATTTTGGGGTGATGTAATGTCGTGAAATGAGACAGTGCAGATGGTTGTGCAACGCTGTGAATACACTAAAACCCGCTGAATTGCATGCTATACAATAATCGATTTGTTACATGTATTACATATCAATTCTTATGTACAGATATCCGAGTATTTGAGAAACTTATGGACTTCAAAAAAGTTGATTTGATGTTAAAATTATAATGATGGATTCAGGGTAGTATAGGAAAAATGAACAATGTTTATTTAATTGAACAGGAGAAAAAAATTTAAGAAGGTCTAACTGCCACATATAGCTAGCAATATCATTGTTATATAATGGTGTCTTGACACACCTGCTACAAGCTATCTGCCCAGGACATATTGTGTATTTAAAAAAATAGATAATAGGAAAATTATTTTTCTAAAACACAATTTTAATTAATCATTCTATCTGGAAATTTAAAAGTTCAATATATCGCCATCTTCTCCATTTAATTTTGCATCAACAAGATATAACTGGTAATTACCAAAATAGAAAGTCTCCATGATATTCTCATACAACTCGCACAGAAGAGTCTTTAATGTTAAAAGGAAGAACATTCAGCACTTTTAGGTGGGTGTTCTGACTGTGTTACATGCCAGTTTTTGGCACAGCTGCTTTAGTTTCCATAGAGAACAAAAAATGTTCTCATCTGGGAAAATGTTTTTCTTCCTTTCCTTCATTTTGTATTACCAAGCAAGGAATCACCAATCACCATATTTTTGGCATTTAAAGATGGTGACTAATTAATGCAACGAATGCTTTCTGAAACTAAAATGTTATTTGAAAAGGATTATTTTTAGGGTAGCAATATTAATAGCTTATGAATTCTTTTTCATCTTGTTTCCAGCATCTCAACAGATGATATTATCAACAGTTAGAACAGAAATTAGAGTGTCAGTGAGACATTATGATAACTAACTGGACAATCTAGAAATATTAATGCAGTTTTAGCATAATTCTGGTCAAATGAGAGACAACATTCCAATACTGATTCATGAATAATAGCTTATACATTTCTAAATAGCATGTATCAAAGGCAACTTAGAAGAATCATTGAGAGAAATCACCATAAGTAAATAATTCCAAAAGAGAAATAAGCAGGGACAAAAATAGGCGAGCCATACTGATGTTACATACAGATACGGAGACTTGAAGGCAAAGTGTTCCACAAGGCCTGTGAACAATAATTTCCTAATTCTATCCAATGCAGACAGAACATAATACATTTAGGTATTACACGAAAACAATGATTTTCATGTTCAAATAAGAAAGGCAAGAATTGCATTAAAAATTAAACACATTTCAGTTTACTACAGTAATTCACAACGACTGTGATGTGTTTTTAATGTGACACCATATACTTTAAGTCTTTCAGAAGAAGATACAGTAAGTAGTATTTCCCAAATATATTATAGAAACAATTTAAGAGACCAGTGCTCTATGAGCATTTAAAAAAAAATAATGTTGCCTTAGAACACCCATTTCTGAAAGTGATGAAAGTTCTCATTTTACAGAAGAAAAACTGAAGTACAAAGGTTAATTATTATATGGATGAATGAGCAAGTGATGAAAATGAATCAGAGCCACAAAATTAAAAGTTTTATCATCTTTTCATAAGAAATGTAAAGCACTTATTTGGGTTAAGATACACATTTCTTGAATATTGTGAAATTCTAAATTTCCCTTTTTGCAATCGAAGAACTACATGTAGTAAGTACATAGAAATATGAACCTTCAGAATTTAGACATCAAGTCATAAAATCTGCAAATGAAAATATCAAAAATCAATGTGAAGTGGAAGCTTTATGTTAGCCATCAAAAATACATATTAAGCAAAGTTTATCTACTTCAGATGTCATTTAAAGTTCTTTAGAATTTAAATGTGTTAGATAACTTCAATGCCTTACCTAGGATTTCTGTGACTTTCCAAGAACTTAAACTCTCCTTGTCATTTCTTACTACAATCACTTGATGCGACCTGCACCTGTCTCCTGCCTTGGGACTATTGTTTTTTTTTTTTTTTTTATCATCAGTTAACACTGATAAGGAGCATAGAGTACCATAAAGAATTTGCTGCTCACCACAAGGCAATTGTATGCCCTGTAGACTTGAAAGGACAAAAGGAGGCCTCACTGTGGTATCACTCTACAAACAAACTAAAATGAATTATTGGGCACATCGATTTTTTTCTTTTTTTAAAAATTAAAGTTTATGGGGGTGACAATTGTTAGTAATGTTACATAGATTTCAGGTGTACAATTCTGTAATACATCATCTATATACCACACTGTGTTTTCACCACCCAGAGTCAGTTCTCTTTCCATCACCATATATTTGTGGACACATCTATTTTTAAGTTTTTGGACCATACCAACCACTACAAAAATCTCATTGCCTTATCTCTTTGGGAATATACCCCCAAAACTTGCTTCATATGAGCCTTTCCTATTTTCCCACTCAACTCTTATTAAGTTCCAATGCAGACTTGGTCCTTGAAAGCCAACAGAGGGCCTCATTTTTTCAACAGTTATTTATTTGTTTTAATAGTAGTTTTAGGCTCACAGAAAAATGGAGAAGGACAGAGATTCCCCATATACCACCTGCCCTACACATGAATAGCCTCTCTCATTATCAGTACGTCTCATTAAAGGGGCAATTTTCTACAATTGATGAACTTAAACTGAAATATCCTTATCATCTAAATCCATAGTTTATATGAAGATTCTCTTTTGCTGTTGTACAGTTTGGGTTTTAATGAACGTATAATTACATGCATCCACCATTACAGTATCATATAGAGTAGTTTCACGATGTTAACATTCCTCTGTGTTCCACCTATTCATCCTCCAACATCCATAGTCCTGAAGGACCTAGTTTTATGATCAAATAAACCTATGATATATGAACTTATATATGAAGACAATTTAGTTCTCATATAAATCCAGTGTTAATATTATTAGAGTAAATCCTAAAATAGATAACACACTAAAAATAACTAACATTAGTTAAAACATAAGATATGCCCATGCCACTCCAAACATATAACAATTACAGATAAAATATAATTTAAAAGTCTTGCAGGTTTCTACTTCCACATAGCATAGAGTAACAATGACCAGACATAACCCTTCCACAAAACACAAGCAGAAAACAAGGAAAAAAAGATGTCAATTGCTTTCAGATATTAGATAATAGGTAGAGCAGGATTGTGATTTCTGAGAGAAAGGAAACAAGTAAACGAGCCTAAACTCATGTTGGGTTTCTCATCTAAGTGTGTTCTGGGATGGAGGAGCAAGGGTATAAAACCTTACAGAGCTCATCAGACAATTTCTGATAAGGAAAAAAGTAGAGTTATTGGAGGCTGAGGAGCTAGAATCTGTTACAGAAATACCAGAGAGGAGTGAACTATGCAGAGAGACAGCTCCAGGCATCTGTTAGACATCCTCTTGGGTCTTTAATGAGTACTAGATTATCATGCTAGTTGAAATTATATAAAACAAGGCAAAAATCAAACACAGATTTATAAGATAAACAATTCTCAAAACTCTCACAAATGGTGGATGGATAGTCAAGTTCTGGACAATAAGAGCGGAGAGAAGCTGATGCTCCTCTGATGCAGTGAAGAACCCAGAGAGTCAAGCTTTGTTAATAAGTTGATATAGAGGAAAGTTTATTCTTGACATACTCTAGCAAATATTAAAACAGGGATCAAATTGATCTGCAAGTCAATTAACTGCCTGTAAATTAGCAAATCTCAACATTTTTAAGGAAGTAATGAAAATTCAGACACTGTACAATGTAATGTAACTGTCTGGTATCCAAAACACAGTCATAAGAAATGTCAAATGTAGGAAAATGTAACCCATAACAAATGGAAAATCAGCCAATATATCCACACACATAAACAGTCAAAATATTAAATATTAGTAAAACCAGGAGGAAATAGCTATTAAATATAAATATTTAAAGGGAAACATGGACTTAATGAGGAAGGAAATGACAGATACGAAAACAAACCAAATGAAACTTCTAGAGTTGAAAAGTAAAATACTTTAAATGAACAATTCTCTAAATGAAATGAAAAGTAAAGTACTTTAAATGAACAAATAGCTGATTAGTCACTGAAGAGTAAAAGATGAGTGAACTTGAAGAATTAGTGATAGACTTAAAAATTAAGCAAATAGACAACAAAACAAAACAAACCAATCAAATAAGCAAAAAGCGACTATACCTCCGTGTAATCTCAAGCCATCTAACATGTAGAAATGGAATCCCAGATACAAACTAGGGGGAAGACAAACCAAATTTGAAGGAAAAATATCCAGGTTTCTTCCAATTTTGATGAAAATGATGGACCCATAGATTCAAGACCAACAAATATCAACACATCAATTGTAACACAATCAGGTCTATACATAAACAGCACACACCAAACCTCATCATATTTAAAATGCTTAAGCTAGTAACTAAATCAAAATCTTAAAAGCAGTGAGGGCACAGTGTCACATTATATGCAGGGTGAAATTGTTAGCATTCTGCAGACTTCTCATCTGAAATCATGGAAGCTGGGAGATGATGCATTCATAACTTTTAAGTACTAAAAGGAAAATATATCTGTCAAGCTAGAATTCTATATTCATCAACAATGTCTTTCAAAACCGAGGATGAAATTGAAGATAACTACTACATAATATAAATCTGAGAGATTGAGTACAAACTAGCATAAAAAGTATTCTTTTTAATCTATTTTTTAAATTTATTGGGATGACAATTGTTAGGAAAATTACATAGATTTCAGGTGTACAATTCTGTATTACATCATCTATAAATCCCATTGTGTGTTCACCACCCAAAGTCAGTTCTTCTTCCATCACCATATATTTGATCCCCCTTACCCTCATCTCCCACCCCCCACCCAAAAAGTCTTTTTAATACAATTTCTTCAGGTAAAATAATTATGAAACCAAATGTAAGCTTGAATTCATACAAAGAATGAAGAACACTGGAAAGTAAAAATGTATGGCTAAGTATAAAATACAATTTTGTTATTTAAAAATTGCTTAAAAGATAACTGACACCTTAAATAAAATTATATCAAATATATTCTAGAGTATAGTACATATGGAAATAAAATGAGAAACATAAGATAAAGATGGAAGTAGAGAAATGGAAGTATTCTGTTGTAGGTATCTTCCATTATCTGGGGAGTGAAATAATATTATTTGAAGATAGACTGGTAAGTTAGTTTTCTAGCTAATAAACCAATATTAGACATATAATGGGATCATAAACCTACTCAGTTAATAGAAAAAGGGAAGTAACCTAGCAGTAAAGAAACAAGGAATAGTTGGGGGAGGGGAAAGAAAATTGGTAAATTTAAATCTAATGATATTGTTTAAATGTAAATTGCTAAGACACTAATTAAAATGGTCTGAAAAATAGAAAAAGACTCAAAACCCAACTAAATGCTTCCAACAACAACAAAACATTTTAACTTAAAAATTAAATAAGTTAAAAGAAAAAGGATGAGAAAACATACACATTACAACAAGCTTAAGGAAGTTATAATGATGAGAATCATAACAGTAGACTTAAAAAATGAATAGTATTAAGATAAAAAGAGGCATTGAATAAAGGATTAATTCAGTAAGAACACATAACAAGTGTAAATGCACATGCAACCAACAGGACATCTTCAAAATAAATTTTAAAAACTGACAAAATTGTAAAGAAAAATGGATGAATCCAAATTATATTTAAAATTTTAACTATCCCTTTCAGTAATGGATATAATAAGCATACAAAAACTAAGTAAATACCGATAACAAGATTACAGAAGAGATGAACAACATAAACAATTGTGCCTAATTAGCATTTATAGAATAATCTCCCCAACAGTAGCATAAAATATATTATCTCCAGTTCACACTGAAGTTTTACAAAGACAGAACATATACTGGACATTGAAATGCATCTCAACATATTTAAAAATATCAAAATCATACATACAACAATCTGTCTACAACAAAACTAACATTGAAGTCAATCCTAGTAAAATATCTGAAAAATTGAAGAACATTTGTAAATTAAACATCTTTTTAAGTAGCCCGTGTTGAAAAGAAATAACATAAGAAATTAGAAAATGTATCAAAATGATTAAAAAATATTTAAAAAAAAAATTGTGGCTGGTGGTTTAAGTACTGCTTCCTGAGAAATTTAAGCTTTAAATGCTCATATGAAAAAAATAAAAAGTCTCAAATAAATGTCCAAGCTTTCCCCTTAATAAACTAGAAAAAGAAGACCAATTAAACCTAAAGTAAATAGGAGGAAAAATGGAAGCAGAAACAATATAGAAAATCAAAAAATAAAGAGAATTCATGAAATCAAGAGCTGATCCATTGGAATTATCAATAAGTTTGACAAACCTCTAGTTATAATTTAAAAAGTGGAGAGGGGACATACATTACAAATAAGAGGAATAAATGTGGTCATTGTTACTATTCCTAGAGTTATTATAATAATGGTAAAGGAATATTATGAAAATATTTACGCCAATACATTCTGTGATGTATATAAAATGAACAAATTCCTTGAAAGACAAAATTTGCCAAGTTAATAATTTGGAAAACTTGGTATGGTTAAGATATATTATCCCTAATTGATACATAGATTTAATAAAATCATAATCAAAATCATGGCAGGTTTTCATTTTTTGCAGATATTGGTAAGGTAATTCTAAAATTTGTATGCAAAGGCAAAATACTTGAATAGCCAAAAAATTTTGAAAAAAAAGGAAAATGGTAGTTATCATAAGATCGAGTGACGAAGACAATGTGATACTGGCAAAAGAACAGAGCCGTGATGGGATGGAATAGAAGAGAGATTCCAGAAACAAACCACTCAAATACAGTACTGATATTTGACAAAGCTACAAAACCAAGTCAATGGTGAAAGGATGGATTTTTCAACAAATAGTATTGAGAAAATTGAGCGCGCTTGTATAAATTGTTTTTATTATTTTTAATATCTAACTAAAATGGTATCACCATAGGGAAACGGCACATTATCAGTTAAGCAGAGACAAAAATAAAATACAATGAAATAACCTATTCTTCTACTTCCCAGCACTTTTAACAGTTTGGTATATATTTCTCCAGATTTTCACCCATAAAATATAGTTTATATATCTACATATCTATGCATCTGTGTATTATCATATACCTATGTTTCTATGTATCAATGTATCTCTCTCTTTGTATCCATTCATCCACCCACCTTTTGTTCTTCATCCATCCATGAATCTATCCACCTATCTTTACCATGTATTTAACATACATTTGTATATGTGTCTACATATATAAATCTTTATTATATATAGTAAATATATTTATATATTACTCTTTCTATAGTTTACTGTGTAGTAAATATATGTGTATATTTAATGTGTTTCCATATCAGTAAATATGCATCTTCAGCATTGTTTTAGTGGTTGTATAGATTTTTATCTATGTATTTATTAAGAAAAATGTATATATTTAAGATATAAACACATGATTTGACATACATACACATACTGAAACAATGATTATAGTCAAGGTAGTTAACATATCATCTCACATAGTTATCATTTTTTGTGTGTGTGATTAGTGCTCCTGAAATCTATTAGCAGATTTCCAGTGTTTAAAAGCATTGTCTTCATACTGATAGAATTACTCATCTTGCAGCATTGGGATGTTTTACCCTTTGACCAGTATCTCCTCATTTACTGCATCCCTCAGCCCTGACAACCATTTTTCTACTCTCCTTCTATGAATTCAATTTTTAAAAAATTTTTGATTCCACAATAAGTAATGCCGTGTAGTATTTTTATTTCTCTGACTTATTTCATTTAACACAATGCCCTCTAGGTTCACTCAGGTTGTCATTAATGCCAGGATTTTCTTCTTTTCTAAGGCTAAGTAGCATTCCTGTGTGTGTGTGTGTGTGTGTGTGTGTGTGTGTGTGTGTGTGTGTGTGTGTGTCAATTTGTTTATGCATTCATCCATTGACAGACAATTCGGTTGTTTCCATATCTTGGCTATTGTAAATAATGCTGCAATTAACATGAGAGTACAGATATCTCTTCGAGATAATGATTTTGTTTCTTTTGGATAAATACCCAAAAGTAGAATTGCTAGATTACATGGTAATTCTATTTTTAATTTCTTGAGAAACCCCCATACTATTTTCCAGTGGCTGCACCAGTTTATATTCCTACAAGTATGCAAGGGTTTCCTTTTCTCCACATGCTTGCCAGCATTTAGCTCTTTTTGATAACAGCCATCCTAACGAGTATTAAATGACATCTAAGTGCAGTTCTGATTTTCATTTCTCTGGTGATTAGTGATGTTGAACACCTTTTCATGTACATTTTGGCCATTTGTATGTCTTCTTTTGAGAAATGTATATTCAAGTCTTTTGCCCATTTTTCAAATTGGGTTACTTATTTATTTATCTGTTAAGTTTGAGTTTCTTATACATTTTGAATATTAACCCCTTATCAGATACGTGTTTTATAAGTATTTTCCCATTTCATAGTTTGTCTCTTCACTGCACTGATTGTTTCTTTGGCTATGCAGAACTTTTTGTTTGTTCCAGTCCCAGTTGTCCATTTTTTATTTTGCTTCCTGTGCTTTGGGAGTGTTTAGATATTTATTGTTCATTTTTAATTGCAAATATTCTATTGCATGTTCAGAGTAAAATCAAACAATGTACCCTTATTTATAGTAAAATATAAAAGTTAATACTTTCTCCACTGTTTCATTCTCTAAGGATAACTTGTATTAACAACCAGTTATTTCCCTTTCTAGACCTTATATGACATTTAGGAAAATGTAAATATATATAAATTTAATTGGAAAACCAAAATATGTACATTTAAAAAGTATACGTAACTTTATTTTTATAAAAATGAAATAGCGCTTTCCCTTTCAATTTTCCTTTAAGGCCCAGTTAAAGTTCTGACATTCAGTTTATCTCCATTTTCTTACATGAATGTTGCCTACTTGAATTACACAGCATTAACTAGTGATATCACTTGTTTTCCCCTTGGGGTGTGTGGTCTTCTGTGCTTTTGTTTGTTTGTTGTTTTGGTGCACAGGACTTGCTTCTTCTTCAAATTACATTTTATGTTTTTTGAGGACAAATAATTTTTCATAGCTTAAGGATTAGAAGAAAATTAATTATAGGATTTCAAGAATATTTATTAATTACACTAAGAATTATTTTTAATTTAAGCTTGCATAAAATTTTAAATAAATTTTTCATAAATTGATCACTAAATCAATGTAAAATGATGGTGTATAAAATGATAGGATAATTAGTAGAATAATGTAAAATTACCTACTGGCCATCAGCCCACTCTTTTCCAGACTTCATCAAACTGTATATGCTTCATATGAACTACATGTTAGCTGGTGACAATGGGAATGATTTGCAAATGTTTAAGCAAAAATTAAACATATATCATTAATATCAACCAAAGTCAGACAGCCCTCAGTTAATCATTTATCCTTTAGGAAATTTTACATTGTCCATGTGGTTAACTTTTCCCAACAAGAAACATTATTTACAAGAAATGACTTACCCTTTCCTACTGGAAAATTAAATCAAGCTAACTTTGAAAGGCATTTGAAGCTATGTGTATTTGTATCTTTTCAGCACTCAAGATGCTGCACAAGATGGTAGAATTAAATTCAGAGTGCCTTCCTACTGTCATTACTGCTTACTTCATTCCCAGCCCTACACAAACACAGGTCATGCACCTTTTTTACATGACAGATACGTAAGATTCCTAGCATGGTAACAGTCCCAAGTCATTCTAACGAGGTTGTTGGATATGAGGGGAAACTGCAAACTACAGAGAAATGGAAAGAAAATGATTCTGACATTCTTATACCTAGAAAGGAGATCGTCCCACCTCAACAGGGGGCCTCACTCGCATACAACCTCAAATTATGGAGAATTCGTCCATGAATTAATTATATAAATGTGCCATTCCTTAACAACTAGATATTCCAAAAGAGTTGAAAAAGAAACAAACAAACAACAACAACAAAACAATGAAAAGAAAAAACATACCGTTTTGCACTGTCTGGAAGACTTAGTACATTTTATCATTTTATCATCTTTGTCTCCTGTAATGATGTTATTCTTAAAGAACCAAAGTAAAGAAATAGACTGTAATACAAACATCAGGTTCAGCAGGAACATTTAATTGCCTTGCATCTTTGCAAATGTATTTCAACAGTCTTGTGATTCAAAGATACAATTAGAATGCTTATCTTTCATTCTTTCAAAGAGAGGTCAAATTGCTGACAGAGAGGAATTATAATGATTTTGCTTTTTTTTTTTTTTTTTTTTTCATCTGTAGTATGTTTCACCTCCTACTGACATCTAATTGCAAATAAAATATCTTTGGCATACATTATGGGCCAAAAATATTGGAATATGGATTCTCACTGGTAATTGCTACATTCAAGAATGGCCCAAACTTTGTATCTATATTAAAAACATCTTTGATATGAAAAAGTTCACTGCAGAACACCACTTAGAAAATTAACACGTGTTGTGGAAGAAATTTATGCAATATGGTCAAGAAGCTAATCATATAGCATCTTAATATTTAGTTCATTCTATATGTATATGGTTTCTTGTATGAGATTTTTTTTCAATGTTAAAAACAACACAAAAAATGAGTTCATTCTTCTATGTTTAAAGATATAAAAGCTTCATAAAATGAGTAACCCACATACTGTACAAAATAAATATCTACACATAGTCTGCATATAAATTGAAAAAGCCAAAGACAATTTTTTTGTAACTTCTAAATTGCATTTCAGATCTACATATGATAAGAAGAATCTTAATTGATTTTCAAGAGAACTATGAAGTTTTCATAAAAACAAAGAATTATAATAACATCAGAGTTTTTAAAAAGTATCAGATCAAGAGTAAATGTAAATTTATGTCAACTTAAATAATCAAGCAAGTATGTGATATTATAAAGATATTTTTAGAAACGCAAGAAAAATATTTACTTTTCACAGAATTATTTAATGAAGTAAGGTTGGCAATTCCAGGAAAAAGACAAATGACCTGGGCATGTATAGCATATCGAGGAATGCAGTAAAGTACTAGAATGTTGAAGCCCAGATGGGAAGCAAAAGAAAAGAACCGCAGGAGATAGGTTTTCAGAAGATGAACAAAAAAAAGTATTTCATTAATATCATGTAAGTTGGAGCATTTTGGATAAAACCAACCAAATTCAAGTAAAGTCATTATTGAACTTGAGAAACTGATTTTTAAATTTATATGAAAGAACAAACATGAATAAAGAATACACACTTGAATGGCAGGAGATATCAAATAATATTTTAGCACAGGAATAGAAAAAATGACTAATGCAACAGAATAGAGAGCTCAAAATAGATCTCTCTCTCTCTCTCTCTCTCTCTCTCTCTCTCTCTGTCTGTCTCTAAATACACACACACACACACACACACACAGACACGGAAATATATATATGAAAGCATAGAGAAATAATGGACAATTTATTAAATGGGACTTTAGCAATCAATTTCCATTAAGGGTAGGAAATGGAAACTTACATTATAAATTTTTCCAAATAGATAAAAAATTGAAATATCAAGAGAAAAATGTTAAAATACTTGGAGAATATGTGAATATATCTAGTATGTCTCTGAAGGAAAGGATTTTTTAAACAGGAACAAAAAAGTTCACATAAAAGAAATGATACATTTGATGTTAAAATAGAAAAAATATTTGTTAAGCAAATAAATCATAAATAACTTTTCAAAAAATCCACATAAAATTATTTACTTAATATGTGACAAATGATTGGTATCTATGATATATAAATAATATATATATATATATATATATATATATATATATATATATATATATATATGTCTTAGTCCTTCTAAAAATTTTATTTTACAAAATGTTCCATCATTATTTTAAGAAGTTATTATACATGTACTGCAATATCAAATTCAAGGATATTTTGGAAATTTGCACCATGCTATTGTTACTTTAATAGAAGGCTTGCTCAGAAGTCTATTTTAGTCAATCATTCTATTCCTCAACTAAAGGTCTAAGTAATTTGTCTTAAAATCTGATATCAGGAACATAACGTCAAGATAAATTGCTGATCTTTAGTGTACGGCTCTTTGTAAGCGAAGCATGCTGACTCCTGAAGCATAAGAATGCGATGTTACTTTTGGCGGGCAGTGGGCTAGGAAAGGGGGGAGAGAGCAGGTCACCGAAAGGGTTCCGATGTTCAAAAGCAGTTGTTGCAGGAAAACTATATATAACTGTACACATTATGAGATGCTATTTCTAAACCTTATGGCTGTTTTTGTTTTACTTATTTATGCTTTTTTTTGTTTGTTTACCAAGGATTTCCTTTTATCAACAGAAAACTAAAGGTATAACCAAAATACTACCCCATAAGGATCCTGAATGTGAACTAGGAATGTCCAGCAGAATAAGTAGCAATAAACTTAACATTAGTTAATTAGGTCATCTAGATTCTAATCTCTCTGTTAGTCATCTATGATACTGGAAGGTGATATGTTCAGCATTAAAATAGCATATGGATGTTAATTCATCTTTCCACAGTATTCTGAAGGTTTTTTTTTTTTGTTTTTTTTTTAACAAAGGAATCTGGGCAATGATTTGAGAATAGACTGCAGCAAAGTAAGAGTCAAACAGTGAGATAAAAATAGGAGCTGCGTTGAAAATCTAGTTGAAGTTGATGGTACTCACCTCAGGGTGAAGTCAGTGAAGATAGTAAAAAATGGTCAGAATCTGGAGATGCTGGAGAAAATGGATTTTTGTTGGATTGAATGTGGAAGTGAGGGAAAAGGAGGAGTTAAAAATGGCTCCAGAAGTTTCGGCCTGAGGAACAGGAAGGATGGTGTCATCATCAATACAATGACAACCTAGAGCAAGACTGCTTCATCCAATCTGATTGTCTAACTTAGAACCTTTATTCTGCCACTCACTGTGGAATTTTGGGCAATGTACTTAACATTTTTGCGTGTGTCTCCTTTCCCTTATCTTTCAAAGCATTTAGTAATATTATTCCACAGAAAGATGTTGAATCAATAAATGAGAGAATATAGAAAACGTATTCAGAACAGTGGATGGTACACAATAAACACTCAGTAAATTTTATATACATACATATATATATATATATATATATATATATATATATATATATATACTTTTTTTTTTCACTACTCTTCTAAATCCAGCCTGAGACAAAGACAATGGCTAAGATGCCTATGTAGACAGAGAGGTGGTTCTACTGTGACACAGGAAGTTCTGATGTCACAGTCCACAGGCTAAGGTTCACCACATTTGAGTAAAATCAAGCCATTGAATGTACTTTCTGCTTATGCTTAATCAAACTGTATGCTCAACCAACCTAGTAATTGGCTGCCATGAAATTTGCCTCCAAATGGACTGTGACTAAATGACATCAAAATGGATGGTTTAGTGGCAGAGTTTAGTCTCAATTAATGTATCTAGGAAAGTAACTTCTGAGTTTCCATTCTTGGGGTTGAAAACAAAATACGTTAGAATGTCGCATGCTGGTGCCGTCAGTCAGACAAACCTGGTCTCCTTTCTATACCTTCACCACTTACATACTATGTGATTTTCAGTTCCCTCATTTATGAGTGGGGTTTAACAGCGTTAACAACCTCATGGGAGTATTGAATGTATAAAATAAAATGAAGAGTGTAAATCACAGCGTAGTGATATAAGGGTATAGTAATTGTTCAATAAATGTTAACTATTATGATAATGATGGTAAGAATGCTGATGATGATAAATGGAAGCATGGTGTAGAGTCATTCATGAATCGGTAATCAAGAATATTGCATTAAAAATAATTTTCTATAACATTCACTGCTTATGCTGTAGTAAGTGTTAGAAATCCAATAAATAAAGCGAATTATCCATGAGTGTTTAGTAATGGAATCAGGCACTATAACCCTCACATAGATAAAATATTTGAGGTTTTTACAGGGTCCCTAAACAACACACCTCCAGTTACTTTCCCCATTCTCTTTCTAGGAACAATAACATATTCAGTTTTATGTATATGTTAGCATCCTTTAGGACTCTTTAATCTCTTTTTGAGGCATGTAGAAAGTAATGAGATCCCCAAAGAAAGCCTGAAGGGCTTCTAAATAACCAGAAAGAAACGGCTAATCTCTTACTACCGAGCCTTGTAAAATAGCAATTTGTTCATTAATAATAGAAATAAAGCATCTTCACTTGAGAATTAATCCTCATCTTCCATAAAACAAAAATCCACCTTCTGCATGCACATGACAAGCAACACAAACTGGGCCATAGTTAGTGGAGTAAATCTTGTATAATACACCAGCATTAACAGTGCTGTTAAAAAAGAAAAGAAAGAAAATCTCATTAGCACCTTATCTCATGGAGCACTTAAAGGTAATCAGCAAAGGAAGGGGGTCTTGAAATTCAATTAGTGGCTGTTAAATTTAGAGAAAATTAGAGGGGCTATTCTCTCTATTCAGTTCCTGGTCAACAGTTGAGTCACTGGGCTGAATTTTTAAGGGCTGGTTCATTAAAGAGCAATCACAGCAGGGGTAGTTTTCTGTCTTAAGATAAGAACCAGATATTTTATGCCTCCAGGCAACCCAGTGGGACACTAAGGGGACATTTCCCAGCACAGCACATTTATTTGAATTTTTTTTTTGTTTACCTCTGAACACCTGCAGAACTAGGTTTCTGACATAGTAAATATTTCTATCACACTTTGTACTTGAATTATGCTTTATATTTGTCTCACTTCATATTTATGACACATATTATGTTTAGAGTGACCAACAATTATTTCCTTGGGCTTTTTTTATGTATATATACTC
Organism: Rhinolophus sinicus; assembly: GCF_036562045.2. Classification (NCBI taxonomy): domain Eukaryota; kingdom Metazoa; phylum Chordata; class Mammalia; order Chiroptera; family Rhinolophidae; genus Rhinolophus; species Rhinolophus sinicus. The sequence continues at coordinate 101,374,507 of NC_133752.1, read as the reverse complement.
TAATGGGCGAATGTACTCGTAAGTGCAGTATTACTTATTTTAAAAAGGGAAGCATACCTATCTATCTATCTATCATCTATCCATCCATTATTTATCATCTATCTTTTATGTATCTATCTTCTCTCTTATTATCCATCCATCCATCCATCCATTATCCACCTGATCTTACCTATCTATAATTTATCTATTAGTCACCTATGAGTCGTAAGTAACTTTTTCAAATTATGTAGAATAATTTGATTTTTGAGACCCATTTCTTAAACCTACTATACAAAGATCTCTGGACCTTACAAAGAAGCAAAGATGTGAAATAAAGTAAATAATGTATTGGATTTCACCCTAAAAGCTTTGCATCATTTTTCATAATATCCCAGACTCTCTACTTTTAACGGCTACATATAGAGAAATTATGTGCCAAGTTTCAGGTCACGATGGTGACTAGGAGGCTCCTGACCTCACCACCTCCCATGCACACACAGAATCTACAGCTACACATGTAGCAATTTCCCCTAAACAAATCTAGAAACTAGTTGCATGATGCCTACACATTGGACACACAAGAAAATACCCACACCAAACATGTCGTGGCACACCCCTAATTACTGGGAGCGACTGAAAATAGTGAAGGACAATTACAAAGGTTTGAGAGACAACCAAGAGCTTAGGCTGGACTCAACAAAAGGTTCATCTCCTACACAAGACTACTCCATCCAGATGGCATAGTGTCTGCTGTGCAGAAGCTCACATGTAGACAAAAGTAAAATGGAGAAACACAGGAATATCATGCAAACCAAAGAACAAGATAAAACTCCAAATGGATCTTAATGAGGCAGAGATAAGTGATTACTTGATAAAGAGTTCAACATAATGGTCACAGATGTTCACTGTGGTCAGGATAACAATGTATTTACAAAGTAAGAATTTCCACAAAGAATAGAAAATGTAAGAAAGTACCAAACAGAAATTATAGAGCTGAAAAATGCGATAATTGAACTGAAAAATCCAATAGGGGGTTAAACAGCAGACTAGATCAAATGAAAGAGAGCAATAGCCAATCAAGGGCAGTGAAACTCACCAATGAGGGGGGAGGCTAGAAGGAAAAAAAAAAAAAGAGTGAAGTGAAGATAGCTTAAGGAAAGATGGAACACCATTAAATGAACCAATATTTGTACTATATGGGGTCCCAGAAGGAGAATGCAGAGAGAAAAGGGTAGAAAGCTTATTCCTAAAAATAATGGATGAAAACTCCCCTAACCAGGGAAAAGAAACAGACATCCTTATCCAGGAAACTTAGAGAGTTCCAAACAAGATAAATCCAAAGAAAATCACCACACCAGGACATGTTATAATAAAATTGCCAGAATTTAAAGACAAGGAGAAAAATCTTAAAAGCATCAAGAAAAAAACAATGTGTTATGTACAAGGGAACTCCCATAAGACTATCAGATTTTTTTTCAAGGAATTTTGCAGGTCACAAGGGAGTGGCTCAATTGTATGCAAAGTGAAGAGAGGGAGAGAGAGAGAGAGAGAGAGAGAGAGAGAGAAGCGGGGGGTGGAGGGAAGGAGGGAGGAAAAACTGCCAAAAATAATCTAACCAGAAAAGCTGTTCTTCAGAATTGAAAGATAGTTTTCCAGACAGACAAGCAAAAGCTGACGGAGTTCATTACCACTGCCACATTGTCCCTTATTAAAGGGACTTCTTCAAGCTAAAGCAAAAGAATGCTGACTGGTAACAGAAAAACATGACAGTATAAATCTCACAAGTATAAAAATAAAATATGATTAAAATTCATAATATTCTAATGTTGTAATGGTGGTAGGTAAATCACTTATTAGTCTAATATAAAGGTTAAAATACAAAAGTAGTAAAAAAAATAACTAATTACAATAAATACACAAGACAAAAATATGTAAATTGGGATACTGGCCACACAAAATGTAGAGGAGAATAAAAATGTAGAGTTTTATATGTGTTAGAAGATAAATCATTAAATGCTCAAATAGACTGTTATAAAGATAATGTGTTTTTTTGAAAGCCTCATGGGAGCTATGCAGCAAAAATCTGCAGTAGATACACAAAAGATAAAGGGAAAGGAATCTAAGAATACCACTACTGAAAAACTATCAAATCACAAAGGTAGAGAGCAAGAGAAGAAGAAAGGAATAAAGGAATAAAAGAACTGCAAAACAGAATACAATTAAGAACATGGCAATAGTAAGCTCATACCTATCATTAACTACTTTTTTTTTAAATTAAAGTTTCTTGGGGTGACAATTGTTAGTAAAGTTACATAGATTTCAGGTGTACGATTCTGTATTACTTCATCTATAAATCCCATTGAGTGTTCACCACCCAGAGTCAGTTCTCCTTCCATCACCATATATTTGATCCCCCTTACCCTCATCTCCCACCCCCACCCCTCTTATCCTCTGGTAACCACTAAACTATTGTCTGTGTCTATGAGTTTTTGTTTCTCATTTGTTTGTCTTGTCCTTTTGTTGTTTTTGGTTTATATACCACATATCAGTGAAATCATATGGTTCTTTGCTTTTTCTGTCTGACTTATTTCACTTAGAATTATAATCTCAAGATCCATCCATGTTGTCACAAATGTTCCTATATCATCTTTTATTACCACCGAATAGTATTCCATTGTGTATATATACCACAACTTCTTTATCCATTCATCTATCGAAGGACATTTTGGTTGTTTCCGTGTCTTGGCCACGGTAAATAAAGCTGCAATGAACACTGGAGCACACGTGTCTTTATCTATAGACGTTTTCAGATTTTTTGGGTAGATACCCAGGAGAGGGATTGCTGGGTCATATGGTAATTCTATTCATAATTTTTTGAAGAACCTCCACACTGCCTTCCATAGCAGCTGCACCAGTCTGTATTCCCACCAACAGTGTAGGAGGGGTCCTTTTTCTCCACAGCCTCTCCAACACTTGTTACTATTAGTCTTGTTGATGATAGCCATTCTGACTGGGGTGACGTGATATCTCATTGTGGTTTTTATTTGCATTTCTCTGATGATTAGTGATGTTGAGCATTTTTTCATATGTCTATTTGCCATTTGTATGTCCTCTTTGGAGAAATGTCTCTCCAGGTCCTCTGCCCATTTTTCAATTGGGTTGTTTGTTTTTTTTGTTGTTGAATTGCATGAGTTCCTTGTATATTTTGGATATTGGCCCCTTATCGGAGGCACTGTTTGCAAAAATCTTCTCCCATTCAGTTGGTTGCCTCTTTATTTTGTCGATGGTTTCTTTTGCTGTGCAGAAGAACTTTTAAGTTTCATATAGTCCCATTCATTTATTTTAGCTTTTACGTCCCTTGCCTTTGGAGTCAAATTAATAAAATGCTCTTTGAACCCAAGGTCCCTAAGTTTAGTACCTATGTTTTCTTCTATGCAGTTTATTGTTTTAGATCTTATGCTTAAGTCTTTGATCCATTTTGAATTAATTTTGTTACATGGTACAGATAGCAGTCCACTTTCATTCGCCAGCACCATTTATTGAAGAGGGTGTGTTTTCTCCATTGTATGTTTTTTGCATCTTTGTCAAAAATTATCTGTCCATATTTATGTGGTTTTATTTCTGGGTTCTCAATTCTATTCTGTTGGTCTACATGTCTACATGTTTTTCTGCCAATACTATGATGTTTCGATTATTGTAGTTCTGCAGTACAAACTAAAGTCTGGGAGTGTGATACCTCCAGCATTGTTCTTTTTTCTTAAAATTGCTTTGGCTATTCGGGGTCTTTTGTGGTTCCAAACAAATCTGATGATTTTTTTGCTCTGTTTTTTTAAAAAATGCCATTGAGATTTTCATGGGGATTGCATTAAATCTGTATATTGCTTTGGGTAATATGGCCATTTTAACTATGTTGATTCTTTCAATCCATGAGCACGGAACATCTTTCCATTTCTTTGTGTCTTCTTCAATTTCTTTTAAAAATGTCTTATAGTTTTCAGCATATAGGTCTTTCACATCCCTGGTTAAGTTTATTCCTAGGTATTTTATTCTTTTTGCTGCAATTGCCAAAATAATTTTTTGTGTGTTATTTTTAATTTCTTTTTCTGAGATTTCATTGTTAGTACTTAGGAATGCAATGGACTTTTGTACGTTGATTTTGTAGCTAGCAACTTTACTGTATTCGTTGATTGTTACTAATAGCTTTTTGGCAGAGTCTTTAGGGTTTTCTATATATAGCACCATGTCATCTGCAAAGAGTGATAATTTAACTGTTTCATTCCTAATTTGGATGCCTTTTCTTTCTTTCTCTTGCCTGACTGCTCTGGCGAAGACTTCCAACACTATGTTGAAAAGCAGAGGAGATAGGGGACAACCCTCTCATGTTCCTGAAAGTAGAGCAAAGGGCTTCAGTTTTTCACTATTAATTATGAGACTAGCTAAGGGCTTGTCATATATGGCCTTTATTATGCTAAGGTATTTTCCTTCTATACCTATTTTATTAAGTGTTTTAATCATAAATGGATGTTGTATCTTGTCAAATGCTTTTTTACATCAATTGATATAATCATATGATTTTTGTCCTTTATTGTGTTTATGTGATGTATCACAATGATGGATTTGCATATGTTGAACCATCCTCGTGTCCCGGGGATGAACGCCAATTGGTTGTGATGAATAATCATTTTAATGCATTGTTGCATTCAATTTGCTAGAATTTTGTTTAGGATTTTTGCATCTGTATTCATCAGAGATATTGGTCTATAGTTTTCTTTTTTTGTGTTGTCCTTACCAGGTTTTGGTATCAGGGTAATACTGGCCTCACAAAATGAGTTGGAGAGTACTGTCTCTTCTTCAATTTTTTGTAAGAGTTTGAGCAGGATTGGTATTAGATCCTCTTTGAAGGTTTAGTAGAATTCACTAATGAAGCCATCTGGTCCCAGACTTTTGTTTCTGGGAAGGTTTGGATAGCTGATTCAATTTTGTTACTGTTGATTGGTCTGTTTAGATTTTCCAGTTCTTCATGGTTCATCCTAGGAAGGCTGTAAATTTCTAAGAACTTGTCCATTTCTTCTTTGTTATTGAATTTGGTGGCATATAGTCCTTCATAGTATTCTTGGATGATCCTTTGTATTTCTGTGGTGTCCGTGATAACTTCCCCTTTTTCGTTTCTGATTTTGTTAATTAGTGTCTTCTCTCTTTTTATCTTAGTGAGTCTAGCCAAAGGTTTGTCAATTTCATTAATCTTTTCAAAGAACTAGCTCTTTGTCACATTAATTTTTTCTATTGTCTTTTTGTTCTCTATTTCATTTAGTTCTGCTCTGATTTTTATTATTTCCTTTCTTCTGCTGACCTTGGGTTTCATTTGTTCTTCTTTTTCTAGTTCTTTAAGGTGTAACGTGAAGTTATTTATTTGGGATTTTTCTTGTTTCTTGAGATAGGCCTGTAATGATATAAATTTCCCTCTTAAAACTGCTTCCGCTGCATCCCCCAAATTTTGGTAGGATGTATTTTCATTGTCACTTGTTTCTATGTGTCTTTCGATCTCTCCTCTAATGTCTTCTTTGACCCAGTCATTCTTTAAAAGTATGTTGTTTAATCTCCATGTATTTTTGTTTTTTCCTGCTTTCTTTTTGCAGTTGAGATCCAATTTCAAAGCCTTATGATCAGAGAATATGCTTGGTATGATTTCAATCTTCTTAAATTTGCTGAGGTTGATTTTATGTCCCAATATATGGTCTGTCCTTGAGAATGTTCCATGTACACCAGAAAAAAATGTAGTCTGATGTTTTAGGATGAAGTGCTCTATAAATGTCAATTATGTCCATTTCATCTAATGTGTCATTTAGGGCTGCTATTTCAGTATTTATTTTTTGTTTGGATGATCTATCCATAGCTGTCAATGATATATTAGGTCCCCTAGTATAACTGTGTTTTGGTCAATTTCTCCCTTTAGTTCTGTTAGTGATTGGTTGGTATATTTCAGTGATCCCTGATTGGGGGCATACATATTGATGACTGTTATGTCTCCTTGTTGAATAGTCCCCTTTACAATTATGAAATCTCCATCTTTGTCTCTTGTTATCTTTTTCACCTTGAAGTCTGTTTCATCTGATATCATTATGGCTACACCTGATTTTCTCTGGGTACCATTTGATTGGAGTGTGAATTTCCACCCTTTCACTTTGAGTCTATGCTTGTCCTTGTAGCTGAGATGTGTCTCTTGGAGACAGCATACAGTTGGGTTTCATTTTTTGATCCAATCTGCTACTCTGTGCCTTTTTATTGGTGAGTTCAGTCCATTTACATTTAGGGTGATTATTGATATGTGAGGATTTCCTGTCATTCTATCCTTAGTTTTCTGGTAAGGTTGTGTCTCCATTGTTTCTTTGCCTTTTTGTTGTTGTCTATTATTTCTGTGTGGTGGTATTCTATGATGTTTCCCTCTATATCTTCTTTTATTACAGTATATATTTCAGTTCTTGATTTTTTTTTTGTTTTTTGAGTGGTTACCCTTAAGTTTGTGTAAAAGAAATTTTGATATTTATAGTATTCTATTTTCTTTAGCACACTTACTTTCTCCATTCCCATATTCCGGTTCAGGCCTTTACTCTCCCCCTTTTTATGTTTTGGTTGCCACAAATTGTCCCTGTTGTGGTGGTCGAATAGCCTCCTTTAGTATTTCTTGTAGTGCAGGTCGTGTATTAGAAAATTCCTTCAGCTTCTGTATGTCTCGAAAGGACTTTATTATTCCTTCATATCTAAAGGATATCTTTGCTGGGTATATTATTCTTGGCCCATAAGTTCTCTCTTTCAATAGTTTGAATATTTGGTTCCACTCCCTCCTCGCTTGTAGTTTCTGCTGAAAGATCTGATGATAATCTAATGGGCTTTCCTTTGTAGATTACAGTCTTCTTTTCCCAGGCTGCCCTGAGGATTTGTTCTTTGTCATGGATTTTTGACAGCTTCAATACAATGTGCCTTGGAGAAGGCCTGTAGGGGTTGAGGTAATCAGGTGTTCTATTTGCTTCTTGGATTCGAGGATCCAGTTGTTTCCACAAGTATGGGAAGGTCTCATTGATAATTTGTTTGAATATATTCTCTGTTCCCTTCTCTCTTTCTTCTCCTTCTGGTATGCCCATTATTCTTATATTGCTCTTTCTGATGGAGTGAGAAAGTTCTTGTAGAGTTCTTTCATTTCTTTTAAGTCTCAAGTCTCTTTCTTCTTCCATCTGTGTCATTTCCAGGTTTCTATCTTCGATGTCACTGATTCTTTCCTCCATCTGGTCAACTCTACTACCTAAGCTGGCTATTTCATTCTTAATTTCTTCTATTGAGTTCTTAATCTCTAGAAATTCTATTTGGTTCTTTGGTAAAATGTTCCTGTTGTTCTTTGATTGTGTTTCTGAGTTCATTAAACTGCCCTTCTATGTTTTCTTGCATCTCATTGAGTTTTTTCAAAAGTGCAATCTTGAATTCTCTGTCATTTAATTCACATATTTCCATATCTTTAAGTTCATTTTCTGGAGACTTTTCACTTTCTTTCTGAGCTGTCTTGTTGCCTTGGTTATTCATGGCAATTAATGATTTATTATTTCTCTTCCTAGACATCTACAAGAGTGGGTTCTGCAACAGGTTGATAGGAAGAGGTCTTTCTTTTGTTTTCCAGGACTTGTTGGTAGAATGTTTTATTTTCTCTCCAACTGCAGCCTTTTATTTCTCTCTCACACTGTAGTGTTATGTTTTCTCTGCACTATTCCAGCTTCTCACACAATAGGAGGATTCTCTGGGAGGCGGGCTTCTCCTCTGTTAACAGTTTGCCTGGGTCATTGGGCGCAGCCTCCGTGTGGGGATGCAGAGAGCTTTTGAAGTTCCAAAGCTCTTCTGTACCAGATTTAGAGCCCGTGTGTTTCAGCAGTTCTGTTTACTCCTGCAGGGATCCGCCCAGATAGGTGGGGCCAGGGGCAGGGTGAGCTGTGAGAGGTGGCCCAGAGCAATGGCGGCGACCACCACCACAGCCAGTCCTGCTTCCACAGCTCCCTCCTTTTTGCTGGAACCAGTTGGGCTGTGAATCTGTATCTGCAGACCACAGTTCTCAGAACTGCAAATATTCTGTTCTTTTGATCTGACACTGCTACTGTTCCGCTTCTAGCACCGGGCAGGTGGGGGCGGGGTGAGCTCTGGGAGGGTAGGGAAGGAGCGGCTAGTCTCAGTGCCTAAGGCTTCCATTCTCTGCTTGGCAGTGAGGGCTTAAACCAGCGATTTCAGCCTTCTTCCCTCAGTCTTTTCTCCGAGATCTCTTCCATGAGCGTTGGGTTCAGCCGTGTTACATGCTGTCCCCTCAGCCCTGTGGGCCATAAGCGGAGCCCTAGCAGTTCGAGTTCTTCCCTCTCCCGCAGCTGCGGTGGTTCCGGGAAGCAGCGAGCTCGGAGCACTGAGGTGGGTCTGCGTCCTGCGCCCGCGCGGCTCCGTCTCCGCACTTCTCCCTTCCCTCCTCCCCTGCTCGGGCAATTTGCCCACATTTAGGTGAATTCAGTAGTGGGACTCTTCGTCTTTCCTATCTGCTCTGCAGGGAGTCCTTTGTGGAGTTATAGTTGTTCAATTTGTTGTAAATTCCAAGGGAGATTTACAGAGGCTCATCTCATGCCACCATTTTGATGATGTCTAGCCCTTAATTACTTTATATGTAAGTGACTTAAATTCTCCAATCAAAAGACCCAGAACAGATAAAAATATAAGACCCAACTCTATGTGCTATCTCTGAGACTCACTTCAGCTTTAAGGAAAGATACAGGCTGAAAGTAAATGGATAGAAAAAGATATTCCATGAAAAAGGAAACCAAAAGAAAGCAGGGCACCAATACTTACATCTGACAAAACAGACTTTAAGTCAAAACCTAAACAAGAGACAAGAAGGTTCTTACAATGATAAAGCAGTCAAAGGAACAAAAAGATATACCATTTCTAAATATTTATATGTGTAATATAGGAGTACCTAAATATATAAAGCAAATAAATTTTAACAGACCTGAAAGGAGAAATAGCAATACAATAATAGCTAAGGACTTCAGTTCCTCACTTTCAACAAGGGATAGATTAAGACAAAAACAGTCAGTAAGAAAACACTGTACTTAAGCAACATGTTAGACCAGATGCCCTTAACAGACAATTACAGAACATTTCATCTAACAGCAGCTTTCAGAAAGTACATTTTTCTGAAGCACACATGGTACATCTGCCATTAAGAAGACTGAAATCATATCAAGCATGAAATCAATGACAACATGAAAACTGGAAAATTCACAACTCTGTAGAGATTCAATAACATGTTTTCAAAAATCCAATTGGTCAAAAAAGAAATCAAAAGAGAAAAAGGAATATTTCTAGTGGAAAACCCATGATCTTTCCTGGCCAGAGGGAAAAAGGACATCTGCCACTGGGAGGTAAGGGAGAATAATGGTAAGGAGAGCCAGAGATTGGAAGCTCCACCTTCTGCATATGGGTCTGGCAAAATCTATAGCTGACTTGTGTCTCTGAAGGTGTAGTGACAATTCAAGCAGCACAAGTCAAAATAAAATAATTTAACCAAAATGTGAGCCAATGTCCAAGAGACAGAATTTGGAGTTTATTCTTGATGTCTGGTATTAAGCAAGGACCTAATTTTATTTAATTTTTTAAATAGCTATCCAGTTGTCCCCACACCATTTACCAAAAAGATTATGTTTCCCTGTATGATTTGATGTTCCATCTATATTATTTACTATATTTCCATATGTATGTGGATCTTTCTGGGGATTCTATTGTATTCCACTGGTAGTCTGTCCATGTATGTTCCAGTACTGCTCTGTCTGAATTATGAGACCTTATAGCATGTTTTAAAGTATGACTGAGACTGAGCTATGGCCCTTTTGATTTTTTTTTTCCTTTTTCAGTGATTTCCTGGTTGTTTTGCATGCTTTTTTTTTTTTTTTTTTTTTTCCATATGAATTTTAGTATCAACTTGTTTAGTCTCATAAAGAAAATCTGTATTTTTTTTTGGAATTGCACTAAATTAATGAATAAGGAGAACAAACATATTGATGATGTTGAGCCATCCTAATTAGGAACTGCGGTGTCTATCCATTTGTTCATAGGTAATATTGTGTTATTTAGGAGTATTTTAAAAACATCCTTGCAAAGGCTTTCACATTTCTTGTTAAGTTTATCCCTAAGTATTTGGCAATTTTTTGTTGTTACTGTTAATGGGATTTTTCTGTTTTTTAATATTTTATTTATTTTATTTGCATCTATATTCAAAAATGATTAAAAAATAAATTAGGAAAATGTTCTTTATTTCAAAATTCTGAAACAATTTATAGCATAGTGGAAGATAACAGCTTTGATGAAATTTCTCTTTGGAAACATCTAGAATTCAGTTTGTATTAGGGTTTTCCAGAGGAAAAGAAACCCAATAAGGTGTGTGTGTGTGTGTGTGTGTGTGTGTGTGTGTGGAGAGAGAGAGAGAGAGAGAGAGAGAGGTGTTGATTTATTATATTAAGTATTTAGTTTATGAGATTCTGGAGAGCGGCATATCTTTAATATGTAGCTTAGGCAAGCAGGTTGAAGAACAGGCAAGAGTTGATGTTGCAGTTCAAATTCAAATGCTATCTGCTGGCAATAATTTCCTCTTCTTTTGGTGGTGGTGGTGGGTGGGTGGGAGAAGGTCAGTTTTTTTTCTACTCAGGCCTTCAACTGATTGGATGAGGCCCACCACATTATGGATGGTAATCTGCTTTGCTCAAAGTCTACTGATATACATGTTAATCTCTTTTTTAAACATCTAGAACAATGTTTGACCAAATACCTGGTACTATGGCCTACACAGGTTGACATATAAAATTAACCATCATACAGTCTTTTCTATATTTACTAAATATATTTCCTCCACGGAAATTGGTAGGTTCAAACACTCTGTTTCTCGTGGGGTCACTCTCGATTTTCAAATGCACTTGGTTAAAGATTTGCAAAACACTTTCTTATGATAATTTTAAAATGTCTCCTGTTTCAGTTGTTATTTCTCTCTCTCTCATCATTTTGTGCATTAGATCTTTCTCCTTTTTTCAATTGACCAATTAATGAAATTAGTTTTTTTCTCTTTTGTTAATAATTTTCCCTCCAAAATAGAATTTAGATTCAAGAATTAAATCTACTCTGTTTCTATTCTCTATGACATTTGCTTTTGCTTTTATTTCATTATTTTATTCTTCATGATGTCTTTGGTTTATTTTGATCTTTTAGTTTTATTGCACCTGAAATTTATGTCTTTGTTTTCACTCCTTTATAGTTACTGATGAAAGTCTTATACTGTGAGTCTTCCTCAGATCACTGCCTTAAAGGTATTCCACAGATTATGATATAAAGGCTACGTTTTATCATTATTTAAAGAAATTCTTTAGTTTTAGATCTATTTCCCGTTCCACACAAGGATTGTTTAATAGGAAGAGAAAGGGGATACTATTTTACATTAAAATTTCTAGTTTTATTTTATTTAAATTAGGTAGTATCCTTTGTAATATTTTTACTTTATTTGGTTTTTCTGTAATAGGATTTCTTTGTGGCATAATATATGATGAGGGTATAAGTTTCATGTATTTCATTATGATCCATCCTATTGATTACATTGATTAAATCATCTTCATTCTAATTATTTTTCGTCCAATTAAGCTGTCTTAGACTGAGAGGGATGAGGTAAAGTCACATGTTGTTGTGCATTTCAATCTGTGTTTTCTTTTATCTTCTACAGTTTGGCTTCATATGATACTGATATTTGGCACACAGATATTCAATTCATAATAAATTGTGGCTCTTAGTATTACAAATTGTCTTCCATTTTCATATGTAATGTTTATGGAATTGACTTGTACTTAGTCTGTTTTAAGGTTTATAACACCTGATTTCTCATTGTTCCCATTTGTCCAAGATAACTTTTTCCAACTGTTTATTTTTAGTCTTACAGAATTACTTCATTTAGGTGTCTCTCTTATCTACAACATATAGTTTTTACTCTGCAAGTAAAATAGAAAATCTTTTTTTTTATTTTAAATGGGTAGGTTAAATGTAAACTTACAATTTTGTAATCTGGATTCTGGGTGACTCATAAAAATCCTTGTTTATTTTTTTCTTCTTTTACAAGCAAATTTCAGTTTCCTTTGAGCTTTTATTATTTTGTGGTGAGAGGAACTGTTCAGCGTCCCCACCGACATTTTGTTTTCATGTGGCAGGACTCTAAATTTCCCCCTTTTGCTGTGTTTTTCAGCTTCATCACACAGTTGATAAAGGGGGCTTGTCCTTTCTTGCCTTTTTGTCCTCAAGCTCCCCCTTTCAAACAATGGCACTCGAATCACACATAATAGAAATGCCCATCCCTGTAATCAGGCCTATTACTTACAAAGATATATTTCCTACCAGTTAGAGTGGACTTTGTCTTTCCGGTGGTATTAGAGGAATTTTAGGCCAGATGCTAGCCCCTTGCATCTCTTTCCCATGGCTTTCCTTGGAAAGCTCTCACTTGCCACACAGCTTACAAGAAGTATGTGAGAAAGTGCTTTTGGGGGTTTGATGAATTTCTTTTTTCCATTTTTTTTATTAAGTTATTTTGAATCTTTCCCATTCTGTCTATAATCTTTCTTTCTTTTTGTTTGTCTTGTTTTCTTGTGTGTGGAGGCATAGATTTAGGTGGCAACTGTTTTCTTCTGCTATCCAGAAGTCAGAAACACATTTTCAGTATTTTATTTTATGTTCTCTATAGACTCCCTAACTGCGCTTTTTGGAAGTAGTTTTTTAGTGTTTGCTTCAAGGCTCACAATATGCATCCTTAACTTTGAGTTTATTTGTAGTCAATGTTGTTTCACGTCACATTCCACACACAACGCTATCGATGTTTTACTTCACTCTCTACCTTTTTTATGTTACATCTGACATTTCCCACTTCCAACTTTACAATCCATCACAAATACAATAAAGTACAGTATGTTTACTTATGTCACTCCATCATTTTGTTACTTGATCATATATTTATCACTATGTATATCATAAAATCCACCTTTCAGTTTTATTACTCTAGCTTCAAATCACTTGTCTTTTAAGAAAACCTATAAGTCAGAAAAATAATAATACATTTTCTTTTACATTTACTTGTGCTCTTTGTCAATTCTTATAACAGTGTTCTGTTATCTGCTTGAATAATATCCTTTCGCATTTCTCACTGTGAATTTCCATTAGCAATTAATTCACTCAGCATTTGTTCATCTAAAAATCTAACGATAGATATTTTTCACTCTTGCTTCTGAAAGATATTATGACTGAATATAGAATGTGGGGTTTATAGTTTTTATTGTTTTTAGTTCAGCCATTAAAAGTTCATTACATTTACTTCTGGACTTCTCAGTTTATGATGAGAGGGCAGACGTAATTTTTTATTTTGTTCTCCAGTATGTAATGTGTCTTTATTCTCTTCTTGCTTTCCAGGTATCCTTTTTCTCTTTGCTTTCAGTGGTGTCGTGCACCAAAAGTCTTCCACTGGGGCTGGCAATAAGCACCGCATGACACCCCTTCTCACCACTCATGTGTCTAGATGTGGTTTTATACATGTTTATAAAGCTTCCACTTTATATGCTTGATTTTGTGCTTTGTTAGGTGATCTGTGAAAATCTCAAGCTGTTTCCCAAGCTTTTAGCTGGGCTCAATTTCTAAACTCTCTCTTCCCATGGAGCTAGTGAAGGCATGGCTTTCAACTTTGCAGTGAAGATCTAGAGTCAGTCTTATTGTATACATAGTTCTTACTCCTAAATTCAGTCTTTCTGATGCTCAGGGTGCTAAGGAGGTGTTATGGTGGTTTCTTCACTTGACTTGGGTTGGAACGCCAAGATCTCAAACAGTTTTCTAGTTTTCTGGTGCCTTAGCCCAATAACAGATGGTCAGCCTTGGACAGTTTCACGTGCATATGCGTAGCCCATCCTTCAGCCGAGTACTCATGGGACGCCCACAGTAGCTTCACAGGATGCACAGGGCATCCCCTCTTTGCAGTTCCCTCTGTTTTGGTACCCTCCTCTGCAGAGTTCAAACACATAAGCCGCCCCAATCTTGATCTGTTCTCAACACATTTAGAATAGTATACGCAGACTGGACTCCAGCTTGATGCCCCACGGCCAGGACACTGTCCCAGGCCAATGGCCAGGACAACTGTGGGACTGCACACATTTCCCTTCTGTCAGGAGTTACATTCTCACACGGACAACTGTCTAGTAATGAAGAGAGTTGTTTTGTATATTTTGTCCAATTTTATGTTTGTTCACAGTGGATAGTTTAGTCTGCCACCAGTTACTTTGCCATAACTAGAGGTAGAAGTCACATGTTTTACATTATATAAACCTATGTAAGTTATATCAACTTTGGAAATAATAGCCTTTATGACTGTAAAACTTCTAGAGGGCTTTGTTAGCCAGAGTTTATAAGTCAACTATTATTTCTGAATGCTGGATCTGTTCTAGGTACTGTGTCAAGAATTTGAGATAAAGAGATTAAAAAAAAAAAAAAAAAAAAAGCAGACATGGTCCCTAATCTTATGTGCCTTATAGACATGCATGCAGGAATGACAGAAAATAAATTAAAACATATTCAGAAGTGTGGAAAATGGTGGTAAGGAAGAATATACATCATTAAGTAAGCATATAAAAATACATTTCTGTAGTAGTCAGAACTGCTTTAGAAGGAATTATATTTGAGATACTTATACGTAAATTGTGAGTAGGAAATAGCCAGTCCGAATGGCAGGAGGAGTATCCCACACAGAAGAACACGAGAGAATGTCTTAAGGCAGAAGAGAGCAAAGGCATTTTCAACAGGACTTTAGAAAAGCATACTGTATCTGAGCTGAAAAGAGAAAGGTGGGGGAATGGACTAGAAGAAATGGAAGATACAAGCAGGAAGCAGATGCTCCAAGGCCAGTCATATCATTAATATCTCAACTTTCAGATTTCCCACATCCATCCCTTTTGAGTTTCTTACATCCCAATATTATATTGAGGACTAAATATATTTATTTAATGCTGCATGGTGAGTGCTCAGTAAATCTGAGTTATCGTCTTAATACTTATTATTTTAAACCATGGGTCCCAGCAAAGGACCTGGAATCTTGATGATTTTACAAAGCTGCCTCATGAATGAACACACTAAGAGATATCTTACCAGGTATGGGTTTAGAAGTCAGAAGCATGAGAAACTTCCATTTGCTTCTTCATGTCTAATCTTCTAGAAAAGTATCTATAAAATTTAATTCCTGATACATTGGCATGAATAGAAAATGTTCTCCGTGAATTTAATATATTATGTCAGAAGGTACATCTGTATATCTTACCCACTCTAAGGGCTTCCTATCTAAGCTATTATAAAACCTACGGCTGCTTGTCTCTGCATCCATATTCAGCTTTTTCCAGGCCCTAATTTCATAATACTCACATATAAATTCAAACATACTCCTATTTTCTGGGAACAGTCTATACCAAGAGTCAGGATTATTCCTGATTATATATCCCCACTCTGTGTTGGTTCTGTTCTCTGGAGAATTACGATCAATACAGTCTTCGTCTCAAGAGTTTTAGCAAAAGTTTTTCAGACTAATGGTGAGCTATTGCAGCTCGCGTGTCCATCCTGAAACAAGGGCTAGAGCCAGGCAAGTAGGGGGCTCAAACTGGCCCGCACTACATCGTATATTAACCTTTATAACTGGGTAGGGGGCCAAAATGAACTGTAGAGACTAATAATGTGGTGTCATCCAAAAGGCATCAATTTGAATAGAAAACTACATTGTGTTATTTTGTGATTCTGTGAGTTAGCGAGTCTCACTGTTATAAAACATATCACTTTCTACAATGACAAATTCAGGCAAAACCTGGTATCTAGAAATACAAATATTTAAACAATAGAATAGGCAGAAATTCAACAATATATTAGGGTATATATAAACATGAACAGTTATTTAATTACATACCGTAGAGGTCAAGAATAAATTTTATAAAGTGTCTGAATATATATACAGAAGAGGTGAAGACCAAATCAAGTAAATACAAAACAATCTGATTTTATTTTTAAAAATATTATATTACGCTTTGGAAAAACTGAGTGATTTTCTTAGTTCTCATGTAGATGCTATAGTGCTCTATGAAAGTCACTGTAATTTTTCTTAGTCTCATTATTTGCAAATTAAGAAGTATAATATCTGATCTTCCCACCTCTAGAGTTGTTGAGGAGATTCAAGAACATATGTTTCATCACTTTGAAAACCATAAAATCGTATGCAGATGTTATGTTGTATATAGTTTGGACGAATAATTCTTAACTCCTGTTTTATTAATCTAGGACTCTACAGAGGCAGAAAGTGAAGTTATAGCAGTATAAATGAGTTAGCCTGTTGAGTGCAAGTAACAGTTCAGATCGAAGGCACTCTAGAGTAGCACAGTTTTATGAATATAATACTCGGGAATATCAATTAGCTGCCATGAAAATTTACTCACAGGGAGTGAAATTCATCTACAGAAGAGCTGGTGATTCTCTGACTGCATTTTGTTATCATCTACAAATAACTGCACATGATAAAATCTTAGATTTTTTTCCCTTTTTTTCTAAATATTCATATTTAGATTCACTTCATTTGAAAACCTCAAGTATTTAGTAATTAGACCAGTAATTAATAGAATTTGAGAAAGGAACTCAATAGATAGCGAGTAAAGGAAAAGAAAAGGCAGGAATTATTGAATTCAAGAAGTAACACTTGCAGAAAATTCTCTTATAATAAATTATTTCTTCACATAATCATTCCTCATTTTATAAGTCACTCTATCCTTGATTAGTCCTAAAGTTTTCATAGATGGTACTCATCATGATATAATCTCCTACATTTAGAGTACTAAAAAGGAATGCGATGAATGTTGTATTTAATTTAAAGTATAACATACTAATATACTAGCTAATAATAAATTTATATAACTACATCAGAGGAGTCATATGTTTTATATTGAGATTAAGAATATCAGTACTGCTTTTGAGAAAGAAAAAGAAAGTCTACTTAAAATGAAAAACAAGTTTGAGTAAGTGGAAAAAATGAGCCATATAAAAGGAAGTAAAAAGAGAAGAAAGACACACAGCAAAGAAACTTAAAAAAATAACTTCACGTTGTTTATAGGGACATAAAAGTTAAGGATCTATAGATTTTTCTGTTCATTTATTTCATTTTGGTTTTAATCATTAAGATAGTATTTTCTTGTTTCATCCTGAAGAAGCTTGGAAATAATCCATCTTTGTCTTGTGGGAAGAATGAATTCCAATGAATGGAAGAAACCAACACTATTTTCAAACTTCACCTCAGCAATATGAGTATGTTGCAGCTGCATTTTCTAGTTGTAATTAATTCCTGTCGGAAAACTTCATTATCAGGAGTTGGAAGGCTGATGTAGCTGGCGTGGCTTCCTGAGGCCAGTGTTCGTCTGGAGCACGTACAGCTGTGGAGTTCCAGGAAGTAGGGAAACTGTTGAGAAAATGATGGAGCAAGCACAGAGAATACCAGAGAGAACAGTTTGGCAGTTCAACATAGGGGTTTGTAGTCTCCGGTCTGAGTTATACAGAAAATCAGTGGGAAAAGAAGTATATCTTTCTCCTTGGGCATTGACACTTTCTTGGCTATTTATTAAATACCCTGTTTACATGTTTGCCTGGTGATGAAAATTCTAGTAGTTTATTTTCGATGTTCGTCTCATGGATGTCTTCTGTTCTAGTCATATTTTTCTTTAATCAAATGTCAGTTTTATGATAAGATATTAATTCATTATGCAAATGCACCTTGCTTTAATAAACAATGTGTTCCCAGTAGCAACATCTCAAAATACCTGATCCTCAATATTGATTTCATCTTATCACAAACTAATATAACTCATAAAAGGATTAAGTTAAAGAAACAAGAGATAAAACAGAACTAACATAGGAAACCATAGCCAATTGGGACAATTATAATTTTTATTTTAAATATTCTTCCCCCCATTAAACAAAAATCTGGGTGGACAGAGCAAAGATAAATTCTTCATGCTCCTTCATTCTGGTTTCCTCTAGTTGTATGCCAGGTAATTTATTTGGATTAGCCCTCCAGCTCAAAACAATGAAAATGTTTGGAAATCTCGCCATTATTTTTTTCCATAAAAGGTGTAACCATAAACATGCAGAATTATGACAGCACTGAATGTGCTGATGTCCTGAGGGCTTTTTCAGCTCTGGACATTTACACTTTAGAGGGAAGGAAGGGATTAACACAGGTCAGTAATTCAGCCACTTTAGACTCCAGTATTCCCCAATGACTAATCTCAACCAGTCCACCCTGAAAACGTGCGTTAATATCCATCAGCAGAAAGCTTGAAGGGGTCATTACCTTTAAAAATGCCTTTTGAAAGGACATGGCCAGTCTCACCTAATGGTGTATTATACATAAAACTTAAATTATGGGACATTACTGGGTACAGGGTGAGTGTTCGTCACATAAATGTTTTGATCTTTGTAACTGAGGGGGTATGAATTTAGAAGCATCGAAATTAAAAGAGCTTCCTCTATGAACAATTTTCACACACACTGTTGAGAAGTTAATTGCCGTGTTTCCCCGAAACTAAGACCTAGCTGGACAATCAACTCTAAAGCATCTTTTGCAGCAAAAATTAATATAAGAGCCGGTCTTTTAGTATACTAAAATAAGACCGGGTCTAATATAATATAATATAATATAATATAATATAATATAATATAATATAATATAATATAATATAATAATAAAATACAATATAATATAATATATAATAATACTGAGTCTTATATTAATTCTTGCTCCAAAAGACGCATTAGAGATGATTGTCCAGCTAGGTCTTATTTTTGGGGAAACATGGTGTTAATCCCAAAATGAAGTTCTTAAAAAGTAAGAGAGCAATGTTAAAATGTTAAAGGGAGAAACTCAAGGGAATGCTGCTGGCCAAACTGGAGAACTGGCCATCAGTACATTAAGGGTCTTCACATATCTTACATTTTCTTTTTAGTATTCATACAGTAAAATGCACTCCATAGCTATAGGGATTGGTGGTTTTCCAGGAGTTACACAGGTCGCCATTTCTGTGCAAGCGCAGTTAGGGAAGTGAGACTGCTGTGTGTCAGAGGTGTGTTTATTAGAATGAGCCTGCTCCTGATTGGCCGATATTCAGGATTAACAGACTGTCACTGATGGGATGAATTACAGAAGCATGTTTACTGAGGCGAGTGATTGTTTGGTTGAACTTGTTCTTGTGGCTACTTGTTATCATGGCACTGATTTCGGTCGAGTCCAGAGTGTCCATATAGAATATCCATATAGTCTGCTACATGGAAATGTAGAAACATGAGGTAGATCCCCATAGTACACAGTACATGTTACATGTACAACTTCTTTGTACTTCCAGTAATCAAATCCCTTCTAAGTATTCAAATCAATGAGAAATAATTGTCTTTTATGCTTACTCTCAAAAAATATTCGTATTTTTATTTATATACTGTATTTTATACAATTTTTATTTTACATATATAAGGTTAATAATATAGAGCATTTGTTACTTCAACCACAAAACATGCAACTGCTCATAAACTTCACATTATTCACAGGATTTCACTTCTGAAACAGCTGTTATCGGTTCTTAGTGATATGATCTTGGCTAGGCTCTCATAGGAACTGGGAAATTCTATTTTTTAGTTAGTATTATATTTCATATTTAAAACTAATTATTGGGTATTTAACAACTTAAAGGACACTGTATAATCTTATGTTTATTTCTTGGTGATAATGCACTATTTTTTTCTCATTTTTTTTTTAAGTTTGTCTTGTAAAACAAAGCACCATAATTTTTTCATACCAAACTAAGAATTGGGCTGAGTTGCAAGCCATTTTCATTGTTACTTGGAAACCCTTAAAATATTGAAATGTCTACAAAAGCAATAAAATGATCACGGGATTATATGGTGATATTTAATTTTTGTACAAGTTAAATATCACTGATAATTAACTGTTAGAAGTTTATTTTGAAGTGACATTTTCCTGGAATACCAGACCTTTACAACATAATTAAAAGCTTTCTCATTGTAATCATGCCCTACTGCTAGTTTGAAAGCTCTTTAAAATTGTGATTTTACTTTATAAATTATTATACATATATAATAATATGTAAGCCATTTATTTTTGTTGTGTTATTATGAAATAGTTTTCCAAAGAGCTTAGGTAGTTATGTTTTCTTTTCTTTGATAGTATAATAGAATAGTGGGAGGAAATGAGTTTTGGAAAAATATTTTGAGCAGTCAATCTGTGTACTTTAAAAAAATAAATACCCTCTGGTAACCACTAAACTATTGTCTATGTCTACGAACTTTGTTTCTTCATGTGTTATTCTTGTTCCTGCTGTTTTCAATTTTATATACCACATATTAGTGAAATCATACAGTAAAAGGGGAGGGAGGCGGTAGATGAGGGTAAAGGGGATTGAATATATGCTGATGGAAAGAAAACTGACTCTTGGTGGTGAACACACAATATGATATATAGATGATGTATTACAGAAGTGTACACCTGAAATCTATGTAACTTTGCTAACAGTTGTCACCCCAATAAACTTTAATAAATAAATAAATAAATAAATAAATAAATAAATAAATAAATAAAGTAGGCCCTCACTCTGAAATCAGGCAAGTAATCATTAACCCCAACTGTATTTATAAAACAAGAATGTTTAGCTCTATTGTAACAAACTGGCCCCTTATGAAGAAGCACTGATGATATCTCTCCACTAAAAGATGACTTTCCCCAGGCTTCCCCATTCCCTAACTAGTTTTTCTCATATATTCCTATTCCCAGAAATTTCTTCCTTATGAAGACATTTGTTTGGATTCTTTGTGAGACTTAAGATGTAAATACCATAGAATGTATAGAATAGATGTGTTATACTGATGGAGGTTGGTCAAATCTCCTCCGATAGGAGGAGAAATTAGGATACAGCAGAAGGGTGCTTCAAATATAAGTTGCCTGGAAATGAGGATAGAAGGAGGACAAGGAACAAGAAGACCTACATATATTATTTCACCATTTTAGAAAATTTCTATAAATGTCTTATTGATATTTTTTTCTTATAAACGATTCTCAAAGATGGAAAAACTATGAATGAAAGGGGATTTAGCACTACCATTGTTTTCTGACTCTAAGCCATATTTGTTTTGTTTCACTTTAAGTTTCTGAAATTGAGATATACTGGGGGTGCCAAAAAATGTACCCACATGACTTGCATTCATCTTTTGTTATCGGTATATATTGCACATTACAATTTTAATACAGTTTTTCCTTTCTTAAAAATGTGTATACATTTTTTGACACCCATGTATTTTACATTTTATTATAACTTACCCTCAATAGCATGTCATATTTGATAAATATGATAAAAATATATAGGTACAATTTCTTTTACAATGTCCAGTTTGTATAGCATAATTATTAAAATTTGAAATAACTTTTAATCCAAGAGAATCTGTCAATAGCATACATGTGAGCTTCACACTTAGTAAAGTAGAAAACAGAGAGAAGGTTTCATACATATCAGAGAACAAAGAGAAAAAAAAAAGGATTTAAAACAGGATTATGAGACATTCCAAATAGAGTGAGGAGTTCTAACATACGTTTAATTGAAAGAGAGAGAGAATACTTGAGAAGAAAACACTTGGGAATTTTCCAGAACTGATTGAAGAACCTAACTTATAGACTCACAGGTTCCAGAAAATCCAAAATAGGATTAAAAAACAAACAAACAATCAAAAAACAAATCTATTCTTACCGCCGAATAGTATTCCATTGTGTATATATACCACAACATCTTCATCCATTCATCTATCGAAGGACATTTTGGTTGTTTCCATGTCTTGGCCACCGTAAACAAAGCTGCAATGAATATTGGAGCACACGTGTCTTTATCTCTAAATGTTTTCAGATTTTTTGGATAGATACCCAGGAGAGGGATTGCTGGGTCATATGGCAATTCTATTCGTAGTTTTTTGAGGAACCTCCACACTTCCTTCCATAACGGCTGCACCAGTCTGCATTCCCACCACACAATGGGATTTATAGATGATGTAATACAGAATTGTACACCTGAAATCTATGTAATTTTACTAACAATTGTCACCCCAATAAATTTAATAAAATTAAATTTAAAAAAAATCTAGAAAATCTTAGCAAAACTGCAAAAACCCAAAGACAAATCAAAAATCTTAAAATCATCTCGAGAAAAACACACATCACCTTCAAAGTAATAGAGTTTGCTAAAAGCCCTTTTCTCAACAACGGTAACAACAATGGGAAAGAGAAGAAAACAGGATAATACTTACAATGTGATGAAAGAAAATAACCACCAGGGTAGTCTGGCTGCAAACTGGCTAGCATAGAATCAGTTTTCCTAGCTTCTCCCTCTAAATACAACTAAATACCCTGGAAAAAGAAGGTGCACTGACTAAGAAACTTATGGCTGAAGAGCAACACAGCAGTATTCCATTTCCTGAGATTTTTTGTTTATTTTTTATTTATCTCCTATAATGACAGTTTAGTCTTTTCTTAACAAGTTGTTACCTTTATTTTTCTACGGTAGTGCCACCCATACTGCTTAAAAAGTAAAGACGATAACAACTATTAATATCTTTTCAATGTTACTACTATAAACAAAATACTTCCAAAATTTCTTCTCTTAAATATGTGTGATGAGTTAAATTAATGATGTAAGTTTCCACATGAAGAAAGTAAAATAAGAAGAGTGACTTGAACATAATAATCACGTCTGTCCCTGGCAGCTGTAGGGTAGGACATGGGTCTGTGTTAGAGTTTTCTTATATATAGATTATCAAGTTTTTATCAAATTTTCTTCTATTTACAGTCTGCTGAGAGTTTTAATATAAAAACTTATTGAGTTTTAAGACATCATTTTCTTGTATCTATTGAAATAATCTAGTGATTATTTTATTCTTAATGTTGTTATCAAAGTTAAGAGGAGAGACAAAAAAATAAGGATACTAGAGAACACAGTAACTATAGATACAGCAAACATTAAACCAGCCTAACTCCCAGAAATGAACATAAAACCTCACATGGAAGGCCTATTTACCTCAATTCCTAATACATGTCATATCATGCCTGGTTTTCAACAAAAAATTATAAGACATGCTGAAGGTAAGAAGCATATCCGTCACAATCTGAAATGATAAAATACGCATGAGAATCAGACTCTAATATGACACAGATATTGGAATTATAAAAAAAAAAATTACATCAAAGCCCAATGGAAAGAGTGGACAACATGTAAAATCAGGTAGCTGATGCCAGTAGAAATTCAGAAACCATAGAATCAAAAGGAAACACTAATGCTATGGAGTGAATGTTTGTGTCTCCACAAAATTCATATGTTGACGCCCTAATGTG
Source organism: Rhinolophus sinicus (assembly GCF_036562045.2). Classification (NCBI taxonomy): domain Eukaryota; kingdom Metazoa; phylum Chordata; class Mammalia; order Chiroptera; family Rhinolophidae; genus Rhinolophus; species Rhinolophus sinicus. The sequence continues at coordinate 101,350,995 of NC_133752.1, read as the reverse complement.
ATGATATTTGGAGGTGGTGTCTCAAGGAGGTAGTTAGGTCAGAGTGAAGCCCATGTGATGGGATTTAGTGTCCTTATAAGAAGAAGAAGAGAGCTAGCCCTCTCTTTCTCTGCTCTCTCAGCCATTTGAGGACTCCACAAGATGGCTGCCTGCAAGGGAAACTTCACCAAGAATCCCCCATGCTGGAACCCTGATCTCAGATGCCCAGCCTCAAGAACTGTGAGAAGTAAATGTTTGTTGTTTAAGCCACCCAGTCTGTGACCTCTGTTATACTATCCCGGACATACTAAAATATCTATAAATAAAAAATGCTGTAGCAGAAATGAAGAATGTCTTTGCTGGATGCATCCATCAGTAAATGGCTGAAGAAAGAAGCAGTGAATTTGAACATATGTCATGAGAAACTTCCCAAACCGAAATGCAAAGTGGAAAAAGAATAAAAACCAAAAAAACGAAACAAAACAAACAAACAAAAACAACCCCACTCAAGAATTGTGGGACAATTTCAAAAGGTGAGACACATACACAATAGAAATAGCAGAAGGAGAAGAAATAGAGAACAGAGAAGAACTTTCTGAAATGTTAATGGTTGACGATTTTCCAAAATTACAGATACAGGAAGCTCACATACCATCATGCACCAAACAGAATTTAAGAAAAAAAAGAAAAACAATCTCCACCTATGCATATTTTATTCAAACTACAGAAAGCTAAAGACAAAGAGTATATCTTTAAAGAAGGCACAGTGGGTAAAATTTTTATCTATAGAGCATGGAAGATAAGAATTATATAGGACTTCTCACCAGAAACCACACAGACAAGAAGAGAGTGAAGTGAAATATTTGAAGTGTTGTAACTAAAAAAGAAATGACAATAACAACTCATAGTCTTGTGCATCCACCAAAATTATCATTCAAAAGTGGAGAAATAAAGACATTCCACAGCAAACAAAAAATGAGGGAATTTATTACCACCAAACCATCCTTGCAAGAAAATGATAATGAAAATGTCAGAAACTCAGATTTACATAAAGAAAATAACACCGTTGGAGAAGTAGAAGGAATAAGTGAAGAGAAAGTGAAATCTTATTTTTCTAATTCTTAGTTGATGTAAATTTAACTGTTTCGAGTAATAATTGTAACATTATACTGGGTAGTTATAGCATATTGACAGGTGAAATGAATGACGGCAGCGTAGTAATGGATGGAAATAATTGGGAATACTTCATTAAAAAGTTCTACATGTGAAATAGTACAGTGTTATCTTAAAGCAGGCTTAGGTAAAAAATGTATACCATTGGAAACTTTAGGGCAAACACTAACAAATTAAAAAAAGGATATTTGATACACAAAAAAATAGATACAATGGAATCATATAAATTGCTCAATTGAAACCAGAGAAAGCAGGAAAAAAGGAAAACAGGAAATAGAATAAATGTGGTATGTAGAAAACAGCCACAAACGTGAGACATTAAAACAAAGATATCAACAATCACTTTAAATATGAATGTGCAAATATACCAAGTAAAGACAGAGATTGTAGAGTGTAGTAAAAAACAGAGCCAACTATGTTTTCTATAAGAAAATATACTTTAATTGAATATAAAATTATAGATTAAAATTTTATGTTTCTTTCAGTATGTTGAAGCTATAACTCCACTGTCTTTTGATTTACTTCAGTAGATACACAGATTTCCTATTCAATTGGCATTATATGAGAAAAGTTTTGTCATCATTTTTGTTCCTCTTTCTTTCTTTCTAGACTATTTTAGAGTTTTTCTCTTTTCACTAGAACATGTCTTTTGTTAGCAGTTCTCTTTGGCTCTTCCAACCTTTTCAATCTGAAGTTACTTATCTCTTTAGTTTAATATTTTTTAACTATTTCCTGTCTTCGATTTATTCTCTTTGCTACTTTGATACCCTTGATGACATGTTATTTTTACTTTACTGTGTCCTTTAACTTGTCTTCCCTTCTTTCCATCTTCTTCTATCTTCCTCATGTGTTTTGCAAGAGTCTGATTATATGGTTTGCTATATATTTTGATTATATAGTTTACTATCTTATTCTTTGAGTATATCTATCCACTCTGCTCTTCAACCCATCCATTGTGTTATTTATTTCATGTATATTTATATTTATTAATATACCATTTATATCTATTTTACTCTACCTTATTTGGTTTTGCTTTATGTTTCAATGTGGCTTTTATTTTCCTGAGAATATTTATTATGCTGTTTTAGATTCTTTTCTCCCTCATTTATTTGTTACATCAGCATAGGCAATTCTACCTGAGATCATTGTTTCATAGTATGTAGGCCCTACACTTATGAATAATCTTTATGAACTTTTGTTCCCTTAGGAACAGAGTTTCCATGGCAATCAATTTCTACCCTTGATTTTAGAGAATGGAAGGTGTAGAGGTGGGGATGTCTCAATGCCAAAAGATTTTAGTGCTGTCATAAGTCAATCAATTTCTGTTCACCCACTTACCACGCTCAATCTCTGCCATCAACTAAGGAATGGCTCTTGTACCTCTTCCCAATACACAACATTTTTTTTTTTCAGGTTTTCTGAATTGCATGCTTTTTTCTTTTTCTTTTTCTTTTTTAAATAAAATTTATTGGAGTGACAATGGTACACAACTGTTTCTATCTGGCTGATGGCACCATTTATGGTAACGAGCCTGCAAGTCAGAACAGGGGACAAAGGCAGGAAGAGACTCTTGGGGCCCGTGGACCCATCTGTGCTCATTGGCACAAGCCCCCCAGCCTCGAGGGCACCAGGTGGTACTGCGCTGGGGCTGCTCTTTAATGTTTAGATGGCGCTGCTGCTCTCCTTGCTCCTGATGGGGAAGCAACTGTCAGGTATGCGCTCAAGACAAGGTGGCAGAAACAGGGTACATACAGAATGCTCCTCTTATCCTACTTGAACCAATCTGCTGACTCACTGAGAGTCCTATTTTTCTGTTATTACTAAGCATGGCTGGCAGCTCTATCATCCTCTATACATCACCTTTGTCGTTCACTTTAAACAAGAAGTCATTTATCTCTTCTTTCATATTCACTTCTTATTTATCATTCAGATGGTGGTTTCCATTTTTCTTCTACCTGCCTAACCATCTCTTGAAATTAAAGAGGGTGCTAAATAAATGTATACACATTTTAAGAAAGGAAAACTGTATTAAAATTGTAATACTCAATATTTACCGATAACAAAAGATGAATACAAGTCACGTTTGACTTCTGCAATTACAAGAGGTGCTCAAAGTGGTTACCATCAGTGTCCAGACACTTCTGATTATGGTGAACTACTGCTTGAGCAACGCTGACCAAAGTGTCCACTTGTATACATTTTTTGGCTCTCTCTCTCTCTCTCTCTCTCTCTCTCTCTATATATATATATATATATATATATATATATATATATATAATTTGGGGGAATATGGTGTTATTGCAATGGATTGATCAGAAGATCTTTTATTTTGTTCTTTCTTCTGTGGGTGGAAGCCAAGTCACTGAAAAGAATGATCAAAATAAAACTTATAGCTTGTTACAATATGCTCTGAAGAGCAAAGTCATGATAATTAGCGATCTGCATATCCTGTGAATTCTGGATTAAGTGCCAGATTTTTAAACTTTTATTTTTAAATTCCAGCTGTCTCTTTTAGCACATCCAGCTATTTCGGTGGATACAGTGTTCTCCTTCAGATGGTATGCTTAAGCTGTCTCTTGGTTTACATTAAACGATTTGTTCTCACGTGGCACCTCTCTTTAAAGCATGTTATAAATGCTAGTCAATTGCCATGACCTCAGGAATTATCCGCCATTATCATTTTCATCATACATATTAAAAACATGCAATGAGGTTAAAATTCTCTAAAAGAGGCCTCACAGTAGTTGGTAGCAGAGGGTAAAATGGGAATCCCCCAAATTTTCATTTCTTAGTTCACATTTTTAAAACTAATACCTATTTCAGTGATTGGAAAAGCATTAAAAGTTTCTTTCATCACAGAACTCATGGAAATTGGCAATGTACAAGCTTACTGACTTGTACCTTGGCACACTGTTTGCCACTGGGATCTAAGTGGGCTGACTACCTAACCAAACACTTCATTTGAAAGAAAATTCTCACACAACTCGCTTGCTCTAAGGCCAGTCATCATGTTACATTCGAGCTATATCACCTGTGTCGCTAGCCTTTCATTTTATTGATATTTGAGACCAACTGTTATTCACATTCATGACTTAGAATCCCATACCTGGGCATGAATATAAATTTTTTAGTAATCTGTGTGTCTGTACATGGTCTTAGGTTATGGAACAAACCACTTCTGTCCATTAGAGCCATTTATCTAGTATCTCTAGGGGAAAGAAAAAAAAAATCATAGTTATTCTAAGCTATGGTTGTGGAACATTCTTTTAAAGAAAATAAACACATTAAAAAAGTGTGTAGGGGCTGGTAGAACAATTTTCACCCAGAAATGGTAGAGTGAATGTCATATTTCTTTATCCTTCTATTAGGTTGGTGCAAAAGTAATTGCAGTTCTTCCAATTATTTTTAACCTTTTAAGCCACAATTATTTTTGCACCAACCTAATAACTCTTCTCACTGTAGGTGCAAACTTACTTTCCTTAGTACTTTTATTTAACAACCTGTATATGATTATTTTTAGCAAGGATTGTTAAAGAAGCTAGCCATGTTTACTTTTGCTTTTGGCAACAGTTTCAGAGGCTTTGTCTTGTGAGGCCCACCACCAATTCACACATTTCTATAATTCAACATCATCATGACATTATTCCTAATAAAATCAGAATAAATACTTATTAACACTCAAAGCAGTAATTGCTATGACTCTCACATGCATAATGATTCTAATCCATGAATGTAAGAAGGTCAACTAACATAATGAGGAGAAAGGGGAGTAGAAGATTATAATGTGAAAATACTGAAAACAAAAGATTAAAGGACATGACACCAAATTAGGGATGTTAGAGACAGTCTCACAATGAAAGAATAAAGGATATTGTGATGTAAAGATTAGGAGAGAGAATGATAAATAGATACTTTTGAGGCCCAGAATGACAATAAAGCTTCTTTTGTAAATATGTTTGATTTTGTGTATGAACTGGCCCTCCAGTGATGTCTTACGTATTTCCTCTGAGTATAGCAACCTTTTAATCAAGTGATTGTTTTATAGGAAGAGAATGTTGGTACTGAAAAATGCTCATACACCTTTGAGAATCCAACTGATTTCATCATTCTGATGACAATCATATTATATAACATGTTTTCTTCCTAAATCAGTGATACTAGGGACTAGTTGTAGGACTAAACCAGTGGTCCTTTATCTCCATCTATTTCTCCATTCACCCATCAACAAGTACATTTATCGCAGACAAAATAACTAGTGAGGTGCTAAATCCTGTGAAGAGACTAAAAACCTTTAGAGTTTAACGGGGAAGACAAAACTCGCATGGAGACTAGCTAGTGATAAGCACATATTAAACTCCAAAGTACTCCAAGGAGGAATTCCAAAGAGGAAAACCAGCAGACAAATCCTCGTGGAGGATGTATATACACTGAGCTGATTTTCTACTAGTGAAAATGGATGAGAGGAAAGGCACATTTTGGAAACATGTTACAAATCTGATATAGAATGGAGAGAATGGGTAAATATGTTTGATAAGTACAAAACTGTAAAATAAATCTTCTTTCTCTCATTCCAGTGTCTGAACAGACCCTCTGGTCTGTTACCATTTCTGCCTGTGTGAGAAACTATAGTATTCCTTAAACACATCTAGTTAATGCAATACTTCTCACTCTACATTGTCTATTTACCTGTTAGTTTCTAGCAATAATATGAGCTCTTTATTACTCAAGGATTATGATTTCTAACTGCTATTCCAAAAAACCTAGCAGAGTATCTATTTAATAGTAATTGCTCAGTTTTGTGTTTTCATGTTCATTGTCACCACCTCAGTTCAAGGTTATATCATTTCTCACCTCAATTATAGCAACAGATTTCTAATGGGCATCCGGTGTCAACTGAGTCTCAGTTATCTATTTTATACATGGCTACTAAAGTGAGCTTTTTAAAATGCAAAATTGTCATGTCTACTACGGAAAACCTTCCCATGTCTCCACCTCGTTTGCAGGACAATATCTGATGCTATAGGATAACATACATATACCATACCTTCTTACATGGACCCTACTTGTCTCCTCAAAAACCCATGTACAGCTCACACAGTGCTTCCAGATTTTGTGTTACTTCCCCCTTTCTCAGCGTACCACACCTTCTCCCACATTCAGACTTCCTATTCTGTAACCTTTCTATCAACTTTTAGCGTCTAACTCCCTTCTATTCTTTAGGGATCAGCTAATGAGCTTCTTCTAGAAGTTATCTGAATAAAAAGGAACAACTAATACATTAATTCATCTCAAAAACATTGAGTAAAGAAGCCAGACACAATAGACTACATCCTGCATGATTCCATTCATATGCAAAGCTTGAAATGCACAACTACAGTGATTGATACCTGACCAGAGGCCACCTGGGTCTGGGAGTGGTAGTGGGTGGGTGGGGTGACTGAGTGTAAAGGGCATAAGGGCAGTTTAGGGGTGATACTGTGATTGTGGTGGATATTGTTAGACTACACAGCCATTAAAACTCACAATTAAAATTAGAGAATTTTATAGTCCATAAATTATACTTTAATAAAGCTGACTAAAATAATTAAAAACAAAAGTCTGTGATTGCTTTTCCATTTTTAATAAATATTCATTTTTGTAACTTATTTTCATGCATAGTTTTGTATTTTATTTCTTAAAGATGTCCTGCTTATATATAAACTTAATGGTGCTGCTCATTTAGTCCAATACCAAGCAGAACAGTTTTCTGCCCTTATTGGGACAAGATAGTATAGTAAATACCAACTATATAATTGTATAAACAGATATTATAATGTCAGATAGCGATAAGTACTATAAAGAAAAATACTGTAATGTAAGATGATAATGATTCTTTGATCAGAGAAAGCTTATTTGTAAAGCTAGTATTTGTATAAAGTCCTGAAAAAATGGAGGAGTGAGTTATGTGGCAAAACAGGCTGGTGGGAGAGCAAATACAAAAGATCTGAGTGAAGACGTAGTTGACAGACTCAAGGAACATTCAAAAGCCATGGGGCTTGAGTGAAGTGAGTGAGAGTGAATATGCCAAAAACAAAACAAAAAAACACACAAAATAAATAAACAAATTAAAAACATGGAGAAACAGGCAGGAATCCTATCATACAGTGGATTTGTTTTTTTAAGTATGATGGGAAGCCATTGTGCCTTTTGAATAGAGCACAACGGGATCTGCTTTAGGCTAAGACCAATATGTAGAATAAAGATCTTTGAGAGTCAAGTGTGGAAATGGGAGGTCAATTGGAAGGTTACAACAGTACTCAGAATGAGAAGTGTTAGCAGCAGAGAACCGGTAAGATTCAGGATTTATTTTGAGGGAGACACTGATAGTGTTAACTGATGTACTGGATGTGGGTTGTGATAAAAAAGAGCCACCAAATATGGCTCTATGACTTTGACCCAAGCAGCAAAGAGAAGACAAGGAAATTGTTCCAACAGTTTTTCTCCTGTATCTTCAAAGTCTCCTTCTCTAATATCTGTTCCTTCTAAGCAGATTTGCAGGCTTTCAGTCCCTTATATTCTCAAACATAACTCTTATAACACCATGCCTGTTATAATGTTTGCACTGCTCTGTCTCACACATACACAAAACTCTCACTTTTCCCTTCTTTAAACTACTTGAATATTCTAGACCCATTTGTGTCATGTTTGTTTTTCAATTTCATCAACTTTTTAAGCTATTTATGCATAAATCGCACCTCTATCATTCCTGAATCACTCCTGCTAAATTGCTTTAAGGAAGTCCCAATAAATTTTAAAAGGCTTTAAGAAAGGTTTAAGAATGTTTTAGAAAAAATAGCCCAAGAGAAGGAAACCACATCCTCAACATTATGTTAAGCTTCACTAAACTTCCCCCTCTAAGACTTCAACATTTCGTTCCTTTGGTTAATTAGAGCTTATTTTCAGAACTTGGAATTTGGTACTTCTAGCACCTATGTTTAACACCTTGATTGCACTTGTATGTTGAATTTCATCTGAAGAAACCTACTATGTCTCCATGTATAACCTTGAATTTGGTTTCACCTTTGCTGTGTCATGTGACTTGTATGGGGTGAGTTCTGAGTAGGACCGTGACTCATTGTGTTCTCCAATGGCCCGTGTAGGAGACCACAAAAACAAGTTCACTGAAGAGATACCTGAGGCTCACTCTCTTTCTCTTTATAATTCAAGCAAACCCTACTTCTCTTTTAAGTAAACCACAGTTGAAGATCTATCTACATTAAATGAGCCTCAGATGCTCTTACTATGATCTGCATTGTTGCTTCTAGCCAGAAACACAGGTCTGCTGTATCTGCTACAGTCCATGTCACATGGATATAGTGAATTGGGGTTAGGTAACAATTACATTCAATTTCTAAGAACTTTCCAATTTTCAAGATAATTTCCCGGCTGGTGTTTAGTGACCAATAAGTGTCAAATTAAACTCTAATACCTTTAGGGCAACTCATATAACTTTTAATCTTTCATCTTTAATCCTAACCCATGTAACTTAATCTTTTCTCTTTCACATTCATATCAGTAAGCTTACAAATATTTACTAAAATGGATTATAATTCATAACACACTAGAAGCTGCTTAATGGAAAATAGAAAAGATGAGATGTTGTCCCTGCTTTACTGATATCCCCAAAGCTTTCTATTTCCTATTACAGTTCTCTTTAAAACAATACTTTCAGAAGTTTTACTCTATTTGTGAAGTATCAATATTGGTATCAATATTTCTTTTCATTTGTATTTTCTCTGCTTAATTAAATTCTGAGTGCATGATGTTTAATTAGTACAAATCTATATTTTGAACCATGTTTAAAGTCTTCACATGTATTTTATAACCATAATTGAGTTTTTAATTCATAGGTTAAGAAGGCAGTGAGACAAATGTTTGACAGCAAAATGTAACAAACGATGCCATTTAAAGTGCTAATTATAGAATACTGCCTTATATTTCTAACATAGAAATTTCTATATTAATTATTTGGGTTTGAAACTTCAGTTTTACACAAGTGTGTTTGAGTTATCAATGGGATATGTAAGGTGTCTCACACTGAAGACTGGGGAATGGTCATAAGATTACCAAGAAATATATATTTGACAGTGACTAAAACTGAGAATTGCCAGGCATGTATTAAAAACAACTCTAGATTCAGGAGAGACAATGTTCATGGAACAGACTCTCCTTCCAAATCTTATATTCACTGAACACAAACTAGAGATTCATTTAATTCTTGCTCTAATTGGTTAATACTATCAACACTTCAAATAAAAGACCATCGTTTAGGGAGCCCAATGTTTATTATTTGACATTTTAGTTATGGTAAATATGGAGATGAGCTTTTGGTGATTGACTCTGTGTGTGTGTGTGTGTGTGTGTGTGTGTGTGTGTGTGCGCGTGTGTGTGCACGTGCATGTGTTTTATCTAACAGCCTCTTTGAAAACTGGAATGATTTTTTTAGAGAATAAAAAAATATATAGGACAAAAAAAAAAAGGACCAACCTGTTCTATTAAATTTCAATCACAGTGATGAATTGTAATATATAGTCACAATTTTGCTGGTCTTCCCTTTCTATTATGCTTTTCCACCAACCGGGGAATGAGAAAGACTTTGGCCAATGGGCTGTGACTGGACATGACATTTGCTGCATCACAGCAAAAGTTCTAAATGCCACTGTCTGAAATAGAGGGAGCCTTTTTGCTCCACCCCTCAACCACGAGATCATCATGTGCCAGACATGGGTCCTCCAGTCTGGACTCTAAAATGCTCAATCACATGGATGCCAGATTGCAAAGCCCACAGAGCCCAGGACAACTGTAGCTCACCCTCTATCCTCAGGGAACTTGAGCAAAAAATGCACATTTGTAAGCAACCAAGACATCCTCCAGCAGGTAAATAGATAAACTGGGGTACATCCTGCTAATGAACTATTGTTCAGTACTACAAAGAAATGAATTATCCAGCCGCAGAAAGACATAGAGGAACTATAAATGCACATTAGTAAGTGTAAGAATTCAATCTGAAAAGACCACATACGGTATGAGTCCGACTAGATGACATTCTGGAAAAGAAAAAACAATGAAGACTGTAAAAGACCAGTAGTCACCAGGGATTGAAGGGGACAGATGAATAGGCTGAGCACAGCGGATTTTTAGGGGAGTGCAACACTCTGCATGATACTCTAACAATTGATACATGTCATCATACATTGGTCCAAACCCATACAATGTACACCACCAAGAATAAACCCAAATGTGAAGCATGAACTTTGGGTGATGATGATGTGTAAAGGCAGGTTTATGAGTTATAACAAATGTGCCATCATGGTGGGGATTGGTGGGGGTGCTGACAATGAGGGAGGCTGTGTGTGAGCAGGCAAGTATATGGAAATCGCTCTACCTTGCTCTAGATTTTGCTGCGAACCTAAAACTGCTCTAAAAAATAAATAAATAAGTCTTTTGAAAAACAAGCATTTGTTATTGTAAGGCCTTGAGCATTTAAGTGTGTTAAGTAGCTTAACCTTGAGAAAGTTGGTTAGTAATATAATTATTGAGAATGGGTAAGGGTGTCTTACAGACAAAAGCACCTTTTGAACAAGTCTTAGGATTTAAGGAAGTAGAGATTTGTTCTAGTGGAATGTAATATGTGAAAAAAAAAAGAATAAGAGATGGGAATAAGAAAAGAAGATTATAAATTTAGCATTTGGGTATATCTTAATTGTTTTATTGGGTGGCTAAGTTGTTTTATTTTATTTTTTTGGTGACAGCTCAAATATCACCTAATTTTCTAGGTTTCCCTACAACATTCGAAATCTACAAGTATATTCTATGGTGCAGCATAAGGAATATAGTCAATGGAATTGTAACAGCTATGTACGATATCAAAGGGGTAGTAAATTAGGGGAGGGGAGTTATCACTTTGTGAGGGGCATAAATGTCTGTTTCTTGTTTTCTACAACTGGAACTAAAAAAAAAAAAAAAAGAAGAAGAAAAAAAAGAAATATATATTCTGGTAAAAATTACACAACATTTCCTCTCTAGAATGGTGCTAAATTTGTTCTATATTAAATTTACTTTCCTTGATTATATAATGCTGTCATTTTTTCTGTATTTTTGATAAGCAATGCTCTCAAATTCACACTGTCATGCTTTTCTTCTAAAATTATTATTACTTTTTTCCTTTCTGTTCTGTTGTAATCTTGCATATAAGCAAATATACTTAGATTCTCAGTAAAAAGTGTACCTAACTTTGGTACTTCTTTTGGAACTTTTTAACTTTTTCCGTGTTAGTGTTAGTTCATGTAAAGAGATCCATTTGCCAATGAAAAACTATTTAGTTAAATGGTTACTGATTTTAATTAATAAAAATATGTATATTGGAACATTTCAAAATACAGAAGCAGAGTTCAATGTAAATAAATGTCCTACCATTCTCTTTATCCTTTTTTAATTCTACTGCCTATGAATGATCATTGTAATTAATAGTTAAACACAAGATAATATTCTGCATACTTTATGATTTTTTTTCCGCTTCAACAATACATTATGGACATTCATCAAAGTTTACATATACACCCCATTATTTTATTCTACCACACGCATAATCAATACCTTCTTTAAACATTTTTCAAAGTTGAACAATTTTGCTTGTTCTTAAAAATAAAGTTGCAACCTGTGTCTTGGTACACATTATTTTGCATATTAATGGATAGATTAGTAAAGTAATTTAATGAAAATATATACATAGTTTCCTGAAAAAGTTTATAAAAATATAATTCTGATATCACCGTATGAGACTCCTCTTCATACTACATCCTCACACACAAAAGTTTTTATAAATCTATAAAAATGTTTCTCCAATAGGAAGGCAATATATAGCATCTTATTTTTAGATGTATTTATTGTTTTTGGACTACTGTTGATATTGCTCTGGTGACAAGCTCTTTGTATTTCTTCTTCTGTGTATTCTGTGTTCATATTTCCTGGTTTACTGCTGAGATATCTGAATATGGATTTTTCACTTGTAAGGCTCATTTTTACATTAGCGACAAGCCTTTGACTGACATGCATGATGTGAATCTTTTCTTCTAGTAAAGTTTTGCTTAAATAAAGTAGTGTATAAAGTTATTTTTAAAGTAATTTTATATGTCATATATATTTAAATATAATATATATGGTGTGTTTTTCCATTAACATTGATATACATTATAGGCGTACTTAAAAGAAAAGGAGAAAATACCATGGGGCGGTTAAAATTATCATGTTGGAAATCTAGGCTGCATTTCAACTTTGCTATAAAGTAGGTGTGTAACTTAAATAAATTACTTGTATTTTCTGAGCCTCAGTTTACCAACTGTAAAAATAGGAAGAATAATACCTTTTTATTTAGGTTGTTATAAAAAAATACTTGAAATAACAACAGGAGGTGTAACAAAATTTGCTTTCTATGTGTATACAAATACCGGGGGTGCCAAAAAATACCAGGGGTGCCATGTGACTTGTATTCATCTTCTGTTATTGGTATACGAGTATATTGAGTATTACAATTTTAATACAATTTCTCCTTTCTTAAATGTATGTACATTTTCTTAGCACCCTCTGTATTTGCATTAAAATGGTTAATTTTCTGTAAGTTTTACCCCACTAAGGTGCAATGCCTTTCTATATTTACAGTTCTGTATAAGGAAGTCAATTTTAGAACAAGTTTCTTATTAGAGATCACATTGGAATCTTGATATAAGGGAAAGAAAATGTTTCAAATTTACTTTAAACTAAATTTTAGAACAACAAAAAAAACTCTAATACAATTATCTTTTATAAAACTAGCGTATTTATTGTACTTTTAACTTCCAAAATGGTATATCCAAATTTTAATATTTATTATCCAATGGGAAATATTAACAGAAATGAAAAGTAGCTTTTATCTAATATTAAACATTGTGACTGTAACGATATTATTTTGAGAAGGATTCTGAAGTCACATCTTAGCTCAACAGAATAGAGCAGTGATTACTTAATGACATTGCAGGAAAAAGGTTGGGCAGTTCTATTGCTATGGATTTGCCACCCATGAATATAAGCAAAAATAATTGTGAAATTTTATTTCATATATCTCCATCAAAATGTTTAAATTCACAAAGAGGCAAGCCTATTACAATTTCTTACAGTGGCCACTGAGATTGAATTGTCAGCTTTTTCCACTTGCTGACATATATGCTTTTTTTCCAGTAACAAAAATTTTGCCCTTCTCATCATATTTCATTTCACAAGCCTAAGCCAGCTTAATTTTTCCTAGTAGTGAGACACAGATACGAACAGAGAATACACAAGAATTAAAGTAACAGGAAACACATCTGTTACTGCATTATATTAGCCTGTATGATCCCAGTTTTTTGTAAGTTAAGATAGTTGTTTGTATAAAATGTAATTAAAATAGAAGTGTAATGAATCAACCCTAAGAAAAGTACTAAAAGTGTAGTTTAAACAATGACACATTTTTTGGCAACAGAGGCAAGAAATAACCTCTGTTTCTAGTGTTCTATCACGTAATACCAAATAACTTAAGTTCTTTTCTAAGAGGGTATTCATTACAAAAACAATACAGCTAGTTTTCCAGATCTTGAACAATAAGCATGTGTGTTGTGGAACATAGAGGGAGCTGTTAGCAAAGGAATAGTAAACTAATGACAATATACAGTGAAAGTTTTGAAACTTACTTCGAAGACATGTTGATAGCTAAAATCTTTGATAAAACATGATTGAAGTTGATACTTTTGGAAGGAAATTATGAAAGAAATTGTCTTTTGTTTCTTTTAATAAAGATTTTCATTTAAAAAAGGGGGTGGGGGTCTTTACTATCCAAAGTAAGAGTACCTTTAAGAGGATGGAGAAAAACGTAACTTATACTTTGTTGCTTTCACTTTACCTTATGTCCACTAAAATGACTCAGATTTATTTATGATGGCAAACTGCCCCACTCCTCGAATTTAAATTGTATACTTACTGAAAGAAAAATCTAAATTGGTCTTAAAGTATTTATTTTTATAATAATTTCATTTTTGTTGAAAGATACAATTTAATAGTTTAAGTGATATAATACAGGCAAAACATATTTGCTAAGGTCAATAACATAGCAATTCGTGATAACTTAATTGCCACAAAAATTCATTACACATATAAATGAAACAAAGAAACTTTTGGTTGATGACAGGTACTGAAGACATACAACATACTAAAGTAACTGAACCTAAAATCTGAATTTGCACCATCTTTGTAGTTGTGAATTAAACCTAAGTGAATAACAGAGTTTCCTAAGAATATGCACTGTCAGTATTTGAATGTAACTTGTAAAATGAAATAACATTGGTAAACATGATAAAGAAGACAATTTAAGTGACACAAAGAAACTCTAACACTTCATTAAGTGCACAGTCTCCATTTGGAGAACTGACGATGGGGAAGAAGCTTTTCTAGGATAAAGAACAAAGAACCAAAACGAGAAAAAATAGGAAATATCTGATTGGCTGTAGCTACACAGTCAACCTTTTTTGAGCTGAGAAGGCCAGAGTCGGCTTGGTGTTTAGAAACTGGCTGACTGAATATATTGCATTTCTGACCAAGCAGAGCAGATATGTTAGTTTCATGTTGTTGTTTTTTTTTTTATAAGGAGAGAGAGCTAACCTTTTGTGATGTTCTAGGGATCCTCTTAAAAATCCTAAGATTATTTTGAGGTAAAAATACTTCATTTAGAATTTGATTTTTGAGAAATTTGTCAAAAATACCCATTTAACCAAGGTGACAGTTAAAGACTCAGAAGACAAATATAGAAAGTTACATGGTTGTAAAATAATTTACAGCTTTTTTAATGTTTAGAAGACTGGGTTTTCTTAAGTTATCAAGGACCTTATAAAGACCATGTGAAGCACAGTTAATTATTTTGGTGAGACAAAAAAACATGTGTGCTTTCCAGGCAGATTGTTTCAAAAGTAAAGAAAAACCTTTGTTTACAATTTCTTATTAATAGTAGACCAATGAGCTAGGAAAACTATGCTTTTACAAAGAGAAAAGCAAATTTGAATTTTGCACCAGTATACATTTAATATTGAAACTCATTTAAATAAATAAATAAATAAATAAATAAATAAATAAATAAATAAAATCCATTGCAATCTAGCCAACTGGATGAGATGTAAAATTCTTTTATCAAGCTTTTCCACAACTTCTTTCTACAACTGTTTTATATTCATTCAGATTTCTTCCTATTTTTTTCTTTCTTCTTTCTCAATCTGCAACAATCATTTGTTTTACTCTAGGACAAAATTACTCTCTTTTTCCATTAATAAAAACACATGTTTTCTTACCAAAAATACATCCTACCTTCCATAGAGATGTTTCCCTTATCACTTGTGGTAGTTTTAATTACATCTATTAATTAAAATGCTCAACCCTTAGAACACTTAATTCCTAGTAAAAACTAAAAAGACAATTGTGGACTGGCAAATTTATAACTATATTTCATAATTTCTGAAAGTATATTCTTTCTCATAATAAATTATTTTCAATTTGGCACAAACCTGTTTACTAATAAATTCAAATACCTTTAGTCCTCTGTATAAAAGAAAGCCAAAGTACATAAACCTATGTTAAGTAATTGTGTTTCAGCTTTTTATCTTTTTTGGAAATGATCTAGATATTCAATGAATATCCATCACATAACTTATCTCAGCATAACATTAAGGTTTCAAGTTGCCAAAATGATTTTGGAAACTATTTTTAAGTAAACATACCATGGAGCATACTTATTGTTGAAAAGGTTATTTGTAAATTGTTACCTTGTACTTAAATCTATTTAATTTACTTGTTTTTTAACAATTACATTTTGATCACTCACGGATGTTTTAGCAGACATTAAACAGCTAACTGTCATCTAAAGTTATCTTTTTTTGCTGACAAATTCTGTAACAACGACATCATGAGCTTCTTTGACTTTTAATAAACATAGGTAAAATAAAAGTTGTTTGTATTATATTTAATATTAATAGCTCTAAAGACATGCCTGTTTTAATTGAACCAAAAAATATAAACTAATTTTTTTAATCAAAGATTATCCCTGATCATTTAAACTTAAAAAAACAAAACAAACAAACAAACAATTAAGTTAGTTTCTATTTTTCTGAGAATATACTTCACTTATATAAATGCTTAATTTTTCTTTAAGGCAATTAAGTAAAACTCTTTACAAATGTATTTTGGCCATACCACCCAACGTAGAAAAAAAATATTACTCATTTATAATAAACAGAGACATATATAAACACACAGACAGACGCAGAGATCTTACAGCTTTTGTTTTAAACTTTTAGGCATGGGCCAGGTATGATAATGCAAAACTTACTAGTTTATAAAAAAAAAAGAGCACTTGGATCCAAATTGTGTTCCTAGCAGATGAACTAAGTTATCTGCTCAGATGGATTAAACTTTTCACTAAAATTTGTGGCCAATATTTCTAAGATTTTTCATAGGCTTAGTTTTTAAAACAACTCTTGTTTTTCCTTCTGAAAAGAACTACCTCCCTGAAGTTTGCATTTCAAAGAGATGGCCCTCAGTTTCTAGAGGAGACCAGGTAGAACATTTACATCACGGAGAAAAAACACAGGTTCCCCCAAGAAAGACTTTTGTTTCCTAAATCTAAATTTTTTACTATACCTACAGTCTTTTAAGATGAATAGAGGAGGTTTGGGGACTGGTAAAAAGGACTGGGAGGCTTTTTCTGTTCTTGTAAAGACTCAATTTGTGAGACAAGTTGTACAAGTTATCCTAGATTTGTAGAACATTTATTTATTCCACAAAGAATTGGGTTGTGTCCTGAATGATACCAAGGAGCTGAGCGACTTATCCAACTAAATTATACTCAATTTGCTTGTTTTTATCAGGGAGAAGATCTTAAACTGAGATAAATCAAAATATTCCTATGTTCAGATTTAGAGCTCTTTGTCTTTG
This sequence comes from Rhinolophus sinicus, assembly GCF_036562045.2. Classification (NCBI taxonomy): domain Eukaryota; kingdom Metazoa; phylum Chordata; class Mammalia; order Chiroptera; family Rhinolophidae; genus Rhinolophus; species Rhinolophus sinicus. The sequence goes on along the minus strand of NC_133752.1, from coordinate 101,333,820 downwards.
AACTGGTTTTCTTTCTCTATAGGTACATAGTTTTATTGTAGTTTAGAGGATACGGCCTAAAAATGAAGTTTCTATCAGGTTCTGTATATCAGCTTCCAATTTGGCCAACTTCTGATCACAGAGATAGAAAAAAAAAAAAAGTCCTTTCAAATATCTTGTCAAGTATCATCCTATACAAGTAGTACTAAATGACCCTATGGATGCAAGAGGTATTCCCAAAGAGAATACGCAAAATACTACCCTCCCCAAATCCACAGACACTCCCAAAGATAACAAAAGAAAGACTTAGACAATTCCCCTGACAGCTGACAACAGTCCCTGGCACCCTACACAAAATGGAGTGCCACCCATATTTCTGTCTGGCCATGGTTTTGCATCTTCAACTTGATAGTTGAGCTCCCTATGTACGTAAGAACCAACAACCTGTGTGCCCCAGACAGGCAGAAAGTCAAGCCAAGTTCTCAGGATTCAAAATGAGACAAACAAGAAATAGTTGTCCCTGAGAGAAAAAAGTTCAATAATTAATGGGTACTCCAAACCACATTCACAAGAGTCTGAATTTGGAAAAGAAGGTACAACATAAAATTTTACCTTCCTTTCTTAGATGGGCACTACATAGATCTGGGAAAGCTGACTCTGGTAAGGATTCTCACCCTTTACCAACTTCTGCCAGTTTTGTCAGGATCCCATCTGCAGGCTGAAGCAAGTGGGTTTAAAGTAGAGAGCCTAGCTCTGGTACCTACCAGAATGTGGCAGGGTTTTCCACTGATTTAATTCTAGTTTCCCTTGGCTGTGTGAGGCACTAACTGGTAGCAGGTACAGGAGAATCTCTCAGAGTCCTGTCAGCCCTGGGAGGGGTCCACATGAAGGCAACTGTAAGACTCCTATCTTGGCAGACTTTTGTTTACGGTCTTGTAGTTTCTTCAGAGCGGTAAAGCGAGTCAGCGAGGATTAGTAAATAGGGGTGAGTACCGAGGCAAAGCAGGATGAAGGGGGGTATTAGGAGTCATGTCAGTCCTACAGTCTTGTTTTAAGTACCTATTGTATCTTTACTTTTCCACTAGCCTTCTGCATTGAAGCTGTTTTGGAATTAAGAAACCTTTTGGAGGTTTCTGCATGCCAATTAAAATAGGTATCCCATTCCGTCTGTTTGATTTAGGTGCCCTTGCTTTCAAGTGTGCTTCTCAAATAAACAATCTTGTCTAACTGGAATATTCCCCATAAGGGGCACAGTAATTCTAGGTTGTCTTAGCAAGATTTTACCATTTTTATAGTTATCTACACCTTCTGGGATCACAGGTTTTAAGACATGAAGTAAGCAGGTAGGTCAGAAGATTGAATACGCAATGCGTTGAAACTTGAGGATCTCATTTCTTTAGCTCAGCCTTGGGTCTCTTGAAGATAAATAAGAGGGATGTGCCACTGGGTGAGGATTTTGTGGTATTGCATAGATATTTCCTTTTTTTCTTCTCTTTTCTTTTCTTTTTCTTTCCTTTTTTTTTTTTTTTTAATGAAGTGGCCACAGTGGCAGAGAGATTTTCTTGATGTTAGCGGTAGACCGACTGTCAATGTAACCCATTCTGTGACCAAGTAATCTTAGAGTGGGAGTCTTAGAGTGAGGTGGTAAGCGCTCTAACAGCTTTTAAGTGCTGGACACCTGCCCACCAATTTTGTTACTTTGGCTTTTGAGATTCCCATTTGCAACAGATCTATCATTGCTTGTGAAAGATTTCTTTATAGTGGTGGACACCCTAATGGCTTCTGATAGTCTGACTTGTACCTACTAAAGATTTTGATTTGATGGTCAAAACCATACAAATTTTTTTGTCTTTTAATTTATTTCCCCAAGTCACCCAAAGGTTTATGCTGTGTACTTAACCTCAGAGCTTTGTGAATCTCCTAACGGCTGCTACCCACTGCACACTCCCAATATATCTATTCTGGAACCTTCCTGGCACTCCAGAAACTTTGTGGGGACTTTAACAAACCCTAGAACCATTTTGCCATTTTGCAGTGCCAGAACCTTTCTAGGTACAAAAGTAATTGCTATTTAAGAGGCTAAAAATAATTGCAAAAACCACAATTACCTTTGCACCAACATATATATATGCATATGTGTGTGTGTGTGTGTGTGTGTGTGTGTATATATATATATATATATATATATATATATATATATATTTCATTTTTCTCCTTCCTGTTCTTTATTCTTTAGCCTAGAAAAGCTTCTTGCTTTCCTCCTCTTTGTGCAGTTATCCAAATGGAGACTGTCTGCTTTATGAAGTAATAAATAAATTTTGTTTCCGTTGCCTAAATTGTCTTTTTAAATCATTCTTTAACCAAAGGAATGTTTATTCATTTAAATATGTTTAACAGTTTTTGGAGATGACAGTGGCATCCAAAGCTGATTGCCAGTGGCCCACAGGACAACGGAGACACACGGGTAAGGCACCTGCTGAAAACTTTGAGCTCACTGTTCCTCTGATTGCTCCTCTCGTCAGCATCCGGCGTCAGTCACTCTTGGATTTGAGCTCTGCTCCCTTTGTGCAGCTGTCCATTCAAACAAACTTTATTTGAAATATAAAGTGTGTATATATATATACACACACGCACACACACACACACACACACACCCCAGGGGTACCAACAAAATGTATACACATTTTAAGAAATGTTATCTATGCTCAAGCAGTAGTTCGCCACAATCAGAAGTGTCTGGACGCTGATGGTAACCACTCTGAGCACCTCCTGTAATTGCAGAAGTCAAACGTGACTTGTATTCATCTTTTGTTATCGGTTAGACAGAGCTAAGCACATGGTAAACAAATTCCTGCTAGGCAAACCAGAAACAAGGAGACACAGAGAGGGAATCTTGTTAATAGGCCCCTGCTTGTATCAGTCCTATCAGATGTTAAGGTGAATATGCTAAGATTCCGTTCCTGGAGCAGGCCTTTCCATGTGAATCTCTTAGTTTGAAAGGGGGACGGTCAACGATTCTGAGTCTTTTGTTACTTAATAACCAGCTTAAAATCAATACCCCAAAAGGCACATTTTGGGGAGATGAAACATATATATATAAGTTGGTGCAAAGGTAATTGTGGTTTTTGCAATTATTTGAGCAGAGCTCAAATCCAAGAGTGACTGACGCCGGATGCTGACGAGAGGAGCAATCAGAGGAACAGTGAGCTCAAAGTTTTCAGCAGGTGCCTTACCCGTGTGTCTCCGTTGTCCTGTGGGCCACTGGCAATCAGCTTTGGATGCCACTGTCATCTCCAAAAACTGTTAAACATATTTAAATGAATAAACATTCCTTTGGTTAAAGAATGATTTAAAAAGACAATTTAGGCAACAGAAACAAAATTTATTTATTACTTCATAAAGCAGACAGTCTCCATTTGGATAACTGCACAAAGAGGAGGAAAGCAAGAAGCTTTTCTAGGCTAAAGAATAAAGAACAGGAAGGAGAAAAATGAAATATAGATGATGGCTATGGCCACATAGCCAACTTTGTTTGAAGTGAGAGGGCCTAGCGTTGGCTTGGCATTTGGGAATTGGCTGACTGGATATACTGCATTTTTGGTCAAGTAGAACATTTGCAGGGACACAAAAGTTCTACATTGCAGTTTGCTGACATGGCACCCTGGTTTATAAGAGAGGCTCCATCTTGGTCCTAGGAGTTATGTCAAAACCGTGTAACCTTTTTCAATAGTTTCTGGTTTACTTCCTGAGTTTATTATTGAAAAAAAGAAAAAGAAAAACAGTGAGGTTCTTAAACATAGTGTTGTTTCCTTTCATTATTAAGCTTAAGTTTTGCGTCCTGCTTTGCTTTTAAAAAATATATACATATCAGTTAAGTTCAGAGAGTTTTCATTCTTTAAGTTACTTATAACTCTATTATATGCATTTATATTTTATTCAATTCATCTCTTGTAGTTGAGCATCGAGGTTATTTCCTGTATATTTCTATTACAAAATTACTGCAATAAACAACCTTGTGCATTTATAGTTTTGTATTATTGAATGTTTATCTTCAATATAAATGGCTAGAAATTGTATTGTTGACTGAAGGGGTAAATGTATATGTAGATTTGCTGTTTGCTACACAATTCCTTAATGTTACAACATTTCTTACCTCATCAATATATGAGTTGTCTTTTCTTAACAGATTTCTTTCCCTTTCTTTTAACCATTTCTTATCATAGCAGAATGTCTGGAATTTAGTAGCAATCAAAAAGGTGGTTTTCATTCTAAAAGCCTTTAACATGTATTTCTAAATCTTTATCAACAACATGGGTAGCAAATTGTATGTTATGTTTTATTTAAAGTATTTTTAGAGCTATGGTAGGGAGAGAATAAATGAACTCAGAAGCACATTTCAGAACATTCCTTCACTTATTAGGCGATTGTTTTGAAGTCATCTGCCAATTAGTATTTTCTACCACAGCACAGGAATTCAATCAAAAACCTTGGTTATGTATGGTACCTAAATCATTGTAGTTTTGATTATACATACAAAGACATGGTAATCATCATGAGCTATTTGTAGAACCAGGGTTTGAAAATAAACTTGAAAATAAGAGGGGAAAATATCCAGCAGAAGCACGCAACAGCCCAGCTAAGGCTTGATCAGGAATGACCAAGGAGAGGTATGGCACAAAATATCTCTGCTTAAGAAATTCATCATCCACTGCATACTAAATGATGAAGAGGAAAGAGGTAAGGCCCACATCAAGAAGCCTGTGCATTGAGATGCTAACAGAGCAGGTTATGACGCAGTGTCCTGTTAAGTAGCGGTGCTTTCAATCTTCCTTAACGTCTCAGAAACTAGGGCTGAACACATTATTGACATCCATCTCCTTGAGCAGTTTAAGCTATATTTCTTAGTTGTTCTACTGAATTGCACCAGGAAAGACAAGATCATTAATAATGATATCACAGCCTGCCATGATTTAACCAATACGTATAAAACTATGAACTTGCTGCCATGGTCATAGACACACACTGAATAAACACTTCTCAGAGAGGACTGGATAGGTCTTTTAATATAACACTGGTTTAGTAACTATTTTCAAATTCATTACATTCATTTTGCTAGCGTTATTCTGTTGAAATGACTTTCTAGACCGAAGATGGCACCGATCCTGCTGGGTGGGGGAGGGCAAATCAGCAAACCAAAACTTAGATGACTTTCCTGTCCCTGTAGGCGCTCCATGTGACCAGAAATGCATATATCCATTCAGCCAGTCCCCTAAGGTCAAGGCAACTCTGGGCCTTCTCACCCCAAACAAGGTCAACTGTGTGGCCCCAGCCAGTCAAAGAGGTTCTATTCTTCTCTTTGTTGTTCTTTACTCTTTAACCTATAAAAGCTTCTTGTCTTCTACTCCATTTGCAGTTCTCCAAGTGGAGAATAGCTACATGAAGTGTTAAAGTTTGTTTGTATCACCTAAATGTCTTATTTACAATTGTTTTTACACTGGGGTGTGAGAAGTTGATAATGGTAGAGGGAAAGGGAGATGAGAGTAAGATTTCTCTGAGTAAACAAGTAAATCTGTCTATACTATATAATGTTGGCTTGTGAACCGGGTTTAGCACATAAAAAATAAAATTAAGTAAAAAAGAATGAAAATGCAAACCTTGAATATTAATACAAACAAAAATGAAAGAACATTACTTTATGTAAAATATAATTCCACAGGAAAAATTTATGTAATTTATGAGCATAGTGCTCTAATTGTACAAATTTAGTAGGACATATTCAATGAAAAAATGTTGAAATAAAAATCTGAATCTCCATTACTAGGCTGATTGGTAGTAGTAGTAGTATTGAAGTAATCTAATAATTATGCATTCTTCTATAAAGTTTAGAATTGAGCAAGTGAGAAACTATATTTATTAACTGTTCAGAGTCAGGATTCACTGTGAATAAAGACGAGGGTGTGGAAGGAATCGGGTAGATGAGCAGAGAACTCTGTATACTGTAGTATTTGTAGTGGAGATTTCTGTATAATCTTATGATTTTGTGTATTCCCTAGTTTTACTTGGCTAAATTGCCTAGATGCATAAGACTTCAGTTCAATAGGCACAATAAGTTTTCAGATCTTGGTTTCTAAATACCATTCACTACTTAAAGAAACCAGAGCCCGATGGACCTAGGACAGGGCCAAAGAAAACACAAGTTGAGCCTTCAACATCTTGTTGTGTTAGAAAGGAAATAAGAAAAACAAATCAAAAAAGGAAAGAATAAGTTAGTTGGAACTGTCAAAAGGAGAAACTCTCACTTGCCAAATTTAGACAATAAAAGCATTTTAAAAATTCTTATAATTGAGTACAATAGAAAAAATATTTTAAAAATCCAAACTTAAGAATACTCAAAATGTATAGGAAAATAAAAGGAAAAGTAAAAAAAGAAAAAAGGCAAAATGGAGAGAGAAAGCTCTTCTTTACAGAAAAATGTTAGCTAATGTACTTAGAAGGGAGACATGTAGAATTATAATTAAGTAAAACACTCTTTTGCAACCGTGAATACAACTGATTAAGGCAAGGACCATCAAAGGATATTGAGCTCTTTTGGTGAACGATTATTGAGGGATGAAATATTTACATCATCTCAATCTACTGCTCATTAACTACTTGTTAATAACAAAGACAAAAGAGAAGTTCTCATACGGGAGTTCTGGCAGTCATCATCTTAATAATTACTGGCACAAACTGATATTTCTTGTGATGTGAAGTAACAGAAAATATACAGTGTCACTGATATAGTAATTGTCTCAAAATGTTTAACATAAGAAAACCATCAACAAATCTAGATTGTGAAATAGTGGAGGGATGACTACACTGACTCATTAATGTATTTATTCTATAATTATTTATTAAGTAACCCACTATGTGCCAATCTGATCTAGACAGAGAGCTTACAGGAATGAAATCTATCTTCTTAGCATTTATCACTTTACTTCAAAATATTTGGCAGGGTAATAGTTTGATAAGCATAATCTTTAGATCATATGGTCACAGAAGAACCCTCTGGAAAAATAATACTTGAGTAGGAACCAAAGTATAGTGAATGGAGCCATATGACCTAAGTCAGGAGCATGTTTAGCATATCTGAGGAATAACAATTTGGTAAGCATACCTGCAGCAGACAGAGAAAAGAGGAGAGTGGTAGAGAATGAGGTCACCAGGAACCATTGTATGTATGAGAGAATTCATTTAAAATATGGTTAAGAATTTGGATTTTATTCTAAGGATAATGGAAAAGTACTGGGAAGAAACACGCATGCCTGTAAGAAATTCATGTCTTGTAGATAAAGATTATTTGCTTGTTAATTTTTAACTTAGTTATTAAGAAGAGAAAATAAGATACCATTTGCATCTCTTAAAACATTTAGTTTACATAGATTCAAGCTAAAGACTCCAGGAGTCAACTCTAGCTCTAATGCAATTGGAAATTATTATAGAACTAAGAGTCTGAAAGAATTCTTAAGTGGGACCATTGTCTTGGAACACAATTAGATGGAAGCAAAGGCACATCAATATGTGAATTTTTTAAATAACATACTGTTTGCAACTAATCCCAAACATCTCAGAAAGTCTCTTGTTGATATATCTTCTCACTTATAATCACAGTATCTGAAATTATTAGAAATTTCAGCTGAGTCATTATTCTATCAGTCCAATTTTAAGGTACTAAAAATAAAAAAAAAAACAACTTCTAGTAAAACCCAAAGTAAACGAATGGGACTATATTAAACTAAAAAGCTTCTGCACAGCAAAAGAAACCATCAACAAAACAAAGAGGCAACCAATTGAATAGAAGAAGATATTTACAAACAACACCTCAGATGAGGGGCTGATATCCAAAATATGTAAAGAACTCCTACAACTCAACAACAAAAACACAAACAATCCAATTTAAAAAAATGTGCAGAAGACCTGAACAGACACTTTTCCCAAAAAGATGTACAAACAGCCAACAGATATATGAAAAGATGTTCAACTTCACTAGCTATTAGGGAAACGCAAATCAAAACCACAATGAGATACCGCCTCACACCAGTTAGAATGGCTATCATAAATAAGACAAGTAATTACAAGTGTTGGAAAGGCTGTGGAGAAAAAGGAACCTGCACACAATGTGGGAATGTACATTGGTACAGCCCTTATGGAAAACAGTATGTAGGTTCCTCAAAAAATTAAGAATAGATTTACCATATGACCCCAAAATCTCTCCTGGGTATCTACCCCAAAAATCTGAAAACATTTATCCATAAAGACATATGTACCTTTCTGTTCACTGCAGCATTATTTACGGTGGCCAAGACATGGAAACAACCAGTGTCCTTCAATAGATGATTAGATAAAGAAAATGTGGCACATAGACATATGGAATACTACTAGACCATAAGCAAAGATGAATTACTGCCATTATGCTTAGCAAAAAAGGTCAGACAGAAAAAGTCAAGAACCATATGACTTCACTCATATGTGGGATATAAAACTGAAAGTAACAAAGAAACAACAACTCATAGACACAGACAACAGTTTAGTGGTTACCAGAGGGTAAAGGGGGCAGGGGGTGGTAGATGAGGGTAAAAGGAGTCAAATATATGGTGATGGAAGGAGAACTGATTCTGGGTGGTGAACACACAACGTGATATATAGATAATGTATTTATTATAGAAATATACACTTGAAATCTATATACTGTGTTTCCCCAAAAATAAGACCTCGCTGGACAATCAGCTCTAATGCATCTTTTGGAGCAAAAATTACATGAGACCCAGTATTATATTATATTATATTATATTATATTATATTATATTATATTATATTATACTATATAAGACTGGATCTTATAGTAAAATAAGACCAGGTCTTATATTAATTTTTGCTCCAAAAGACGCATTAGAGCTGATTGTCTGGCTAGGTCTTATTTTCAGGGAAACACGGTAATTTTACTAACCAATGTCACCCCAATAGATTTTTTAAAAAGCAAACAAAGAAAAAAACAACTTCTAAATTATGTCACAGTAGAGAAAGTGTATATGACAGCCTTGAACGAAACATAATAAATAGGTACTACTGTTTGAAGGGAGAAGGGTTGGCGTGTCTTTTCAAGGCCACATTATACCAAGCACCTCATATGCTACTGCAGGCGATCTGAGAAACGCTGGCAAGGGAGGAATTGAAAAATCTCTGAAAATGCTTAATTTCATTTTTGATTTAAGTAGCCAGAGCCTACTCAAAGACCTAGTCCCTCGAGTGAAATTTTGTAGCTGAGAAATTCTTTCAAATATTTCCCGTTCTGCTGCTAACGTTCCTTGCAGCAAGAAATAGGCAGTTCAGTTCAGCTCTTGTATAAGTAGCATATGAGGGAAGAACATCCCTCTGACACTCCCTCCCTCCTGTCTGTCTTTACTAATTTCTTCGTCACAGTTTCTAACGGAGCTCTCCCAGCCAGATGGACCGGCTAGTTCAGTTATGAGTTCTTCTTGGGGTTAACACTGTCCTCAATCCTCTTGTGGAATTTCACTGAAGCTTATGGGAACTGCATGACTAGATCAAGGAGGGATGTATGGCCCTATGAGTTTACTACAAATATAAACTCTTCAAAAAAAACCAAGAGAAAGCCAGAGGAATGAGGGAAAACGTGATGAAATAGCCTGAGCTGAAAACTGGAAGTGGATTAGGGATAGCACATAGAGACTTACTGGGACATCAGATTCTATTTTGGTAGAAACAGGTAAGGAAATAAAGGTCATCACGCTTTAAAATGACTAGTATGGAATCATAAACACCATTATGGACTAAAGCTGAAGGTCCTTCAGGACATAAGATTTGAAAAGATTTAGCATCCAGGACAAATGGTATAATTTAGAGTCAATTCAACATCAGACTTGTGGTATAGCTAGACATTACATTGTAAAGCCCTCATCACTCTTACATCAGATACAGAGAACAATGGACTACATTTGAATTTTTTCTAATCTGTTTTATTATTCAAATTCCCAACTGATCAGAGAAAGTTCTGAGTTTTTCCTTTACCTGGATAACACAGTAAACCTTTCTAATCTACTAATTTGTCTTTCTGAAAAAAGAGATAACAATACGCCTACTGGCAGGGTATACTGTGAGTTTATTGTGATTGTTGTGATTGTTTTGGTAGCTTTCTTGAGATTCTTGGATGAAAGGTATGTGTAAAATATTCTTAATTCTCTGGTTTGTACCTTTTTCTAATTGAATGTTGTTTCCACAGTTGTAAAGTGTGAGTTCTGCACAATGCCTCACTTGGATTCCTCACAATCATTTCCACAGCACAAAATCTTCAGGAAGAAAAATATGCTATAGAAAATTTCAACAATTATTGAATTTAGATTGTGGGTGGAGGCTACTGTTAATTTTACTCCTCAGGACAGAGAATGCAGTACAAGAAACAAGACAATAGGCAAATAAAAATAACAACTAAAACTTACTACCTTCATCCATTCTATGATAAAATTGAATAGTAGAAGGCATGATTTTCATACAGGATTCAATAACAAGAGAATGCTGCTGGTTTTCTGTCAATCATCTAGTCTAGAAGTGAATATAGTTCATGGCCTCTGAGATTTTATCCCTAACTTATTACATTCTTCATCCAATTTTCCTTGACTGTAAGTGAGTGCTGCAGTCTCCAACATCCCTGAGTTCTGATGGGCATGAAAGTGAATCACAGACTTAACCTCATCACTTGCTAGCCTTAGCATTGCCCCAGGTATTGTGGTTTCATAGGCATAAACAGGGTTCCCTATTCAAAACCAGTTTTCCCACCATCCTATACTGTGCCTGAAATGCCATATTAGAATTCATTCTTTGTCGGCTGACTTATTTTCACTCTCCAAAGAATTCTGCACTAAAATGAAGATAGGACTAGGAGATTTAACACCTAAGGTTAATTTCTGAAAATCAACAAATATTTTGCGAGAGGGAGAGTGAGATATGATGAAGATAGAATAAAGAACATGGTCTAAACTAACAAATGGGATGCTAAGGTACAGGAGAATGGAGAGGGAAGCTGAAGGGGGGATGGGAGGACCTCAAAGACGTCCTTAATCTACTCTGCAAGACAAGATATCAAGTGGAAAGAGGATTGAAAGTAAAGGAATTAAGCCCCCTTTAACAGTTTCAAATAACTACCTTAAGGCAGTGTTTGCAAAAAGGCATTACTCAGAAAATTTGCTCATGAGATCATCTAGGAAAAACTTGTATGTTGGAGAAACCCTCATCCTACATCTCCTTCCTTCAGCTTCATGGTGAATATTATTATGTTAAGGACTCTGAGGAAATCATAGGAAAAATGGCTATTTGCATTTAACTCAGCTTTCCTAAATTTATGTACCACAAACTTTTCCTTAACACATGTATTTTAGAAAGTTGACCCCACACAAATACCGATATCATCATCATAAGCATCTGAGGTATACTGGGAAAAACCTTGCTTTGGAATCAACAGAATTAGATTTTTATTTTTTTTTAATTAAATTTATTGGGGTGACAATTGTTAGTAAAATTACATAGATTTCAGGTGTACAATTCTGTATTACATCATCTATAAATCCCATTGTGTGTTCACCACCCAGAGTCAGTTCTCTTTCCATCACCATATATTCGATCCCCCTTACCCTCATCTCCCAAACCAAGAACAACAAAAGAACAAGACAAACAAATGAGAAACAGAAACTCATAGACACAGACAATAGTTTAGTGGTTGCCAGAGGGTAACAGAATTAGATTTAAGTTCTGGTTTTATGCTACAGATATTTGTGATCTTCCCAAGCATTAGTTTCTGTGTTAGTTAATGGGGAAATAATTTTCCTTTGGTCGTCCTTCATGTGACTATTCTAACGGCTCAGGAGAGCACTTAATACACTGGAAAACATACAGGTGTTAGTTTTGACCTAACTTTGACTTGACCTATTCACGTGGGATACCACCCACTCCAAGGACAATCGGAACATAAGCGAGCTCTACTGACAGACATAAGTGGGGTTGAAATTCCAAATGAAACAGTTTCAACGTCTGGATCATCTCAGGCAGCGCCCCTCACCACCATTTTGGTGTTTCATTATTCCTGAGGAGGTAGATTTTTGAGACTTACTCAAGTATGGCATGTTATTCCAGACAGAATTTTCTTTTTTTAAAGGATCGCTTTTACTCCATATGTCACCAAATAAGGGAAACAAGGAATTAATGTGTTGTTGTTTTTTTCAGTGAAAGAACAGGTATTTGGACCACAATCCATATTCCACCAATAGTCTAAGACATTAGAAATATCAATTGGGCTTAATGACCTGGCATTGTTCGAGACTGGGGAATCGGAAGGGAATCAAGAAGAGACAACTTTTTCTCAAGGAATGGTGGGGATTTCCTAAGGTCAGGGTAAGGTATATTCCATGGCCAACTTAAAGAGAGTTACGTGTTTGGGCGTGTGATACAACCTGAGCACAGAAGAGCCGGCTCAGTAATACAGAGAGAGATAGCTCAATGGGAAGATGCAGCTCTGCAGGGGTCTTCCCCTGTGACGTGTAAAAGAAAGTTCACATAGATTGGAGCTTTAGACTGTGTTCTTCCTATATCATAAACCCTTATATCACAATAGAGACGATGCCCATTGAGTACAGTTCTAGTTAAAACTAATGGATCAAGAGGGCTGACGAAGCAGAGGGATTTGATCTGACCCATATTATTCTAGTCTCCAGAAAAGAAGAGACATCAGTACTTCTGTTGTATTGCAGCTTGATGTAACTCATTACACTTCAGTGACAGTGGAGAGGACTTCAATACCGGGGGCAAGAGAAATGGCTATGAGAAACAGACCTTTTTTATTGCTCTCCTATTTGGAGAAAGCTACTCATTAAGAAGAGAAAACCAAGATGTCTAGTATTATCTAATTTATACTGCTTTAGCAAGATATAGGGGAAAATAGTTTCTGATAAACAGAAACAAGTACTACAAACTGCAAACTTTATCTCTATTGGGAATGAGAGAAAAGAGGAAGTAATGGCATGTACTATGGTTGTTGTTGATTTGTTAAAATGCAATGACATTTATTAGAGAAGAAAAGATTAAATAAAGAAGTGTGACATATTAAAAACAAGGATAAGATTAATGATTGCTTATAAGTTGTGCATTAATGATATTAAAATCTTTTTTGATTTATCAGTGATCAGAGGCAAAAATGGATGTATATAAATTTGAATTATAAATTGACAAGAGAAATTACAGCGCACATAGCAGATGATGTGATCCTGCAACTAGAAAATCCTAAGGACTCACTACAAACTATTACAAATGCAAACGTCCTCAATAATGTAAGAATAAAACAATTCCAGCATCACATAAAAAAGATTATACACCATGATCCATTAGGATTTTTCCCAGAATGTATAGTGAGCTTAACCTCTGCAAATCAATCATTGTAATGCACCATATTAATAGAAAACAAACAAAAACACTTGATCATGTCAATAGACACGAAAAAAGCATTTGACAAAATCGAACGCCATTTCATGATAAAAGCGTAAGAAAGTAAACAATAGAAGAAACATCCTCAACCTGAAGTATGGCACACAAGAAAAACCCACAGCTATCATACTCAGTGGTTTCCTCTGAGAAACAGGACGAGGATGTCTGTTCTCTCCACTTCCATTCAACCTTCTACTAGAATTCTAGCCAGGGAAATGAGAGAAGAATACAATATAAAGACATCCAGATTGGAAAGAAATAAGCAAACCTATCTTGACTCGCAGATGATGTGATCTTGCATCTAGAAAATCCTAAAGACCCACTATCAAACTATTACAAATATAGTGAGTTCAACAAGGTCTCTGGTTAAAGTTCAATATAAAAAAAAATATTTTCATATCCATGCACTAGCAATGCATAACCCCAAAATGAACTTAAGACAGCAATTCCATTTACAATTGTATAAATAATAAAAGATATAGGACAAATTTAACAAAATAAGTACAAGACATATATCCAAAATTGCAAAAACTTGTAGAATGCAATTAAAGACTAAAATAACTAAAAAGACATCTCATGTTCATGGATTGGAAGACATAATATTGACTTTCTTTTTAGCTTTTTTAAATTGAAGCTGGATGACTCACACTTCCCAATTTCAAAATTTAATACAAATTTACAGTAACAAAGAAGGTTTGGTACTGACATAAGGATAAACATATAGAGCCACGGAAGAGAAATAGGATTCTAGGAATAGACTTTAAATTTATGGTCAATTAATTTTTGATAAAGGTGCCAAAAAATTCAATGAGGACAAAGCTATCTTTTGAACATATTTCAACATAGATTGACCTTGAAAACATTATGCTAAATGAAAAAAGCTAAGTCACAAAAGAACACATGTGTAAGATTCTATTTAGAGGAAATGTGGAGACCAGACAAGTTCATAGAGACAGGAACTAGATCAGTGGTTGCCAGGATCTAGGGGGAGGGGAAAATGAGGGGTGCCTGCTAATAGGTGTAGGGTTCTGTTTGGGGTGATAGAAATATATTAAAATTAGATAGGGAGATGATTTAACAACTCCATGAATGTACAAAAAATAATGAGTTGTACAATTTAAAGCGTAATTTTTCTGGTATGAAATATATCTCAATACAGTTATAAAATTATCAAGATATATTAATTTCTGATATGAAAATGTCAAAAGTAGCAATTATCACTAATGAGTTTTGGTATTTATTTGGTTGTATTATAGAAAGTTCTTTACTAGCTATTATTTCATTTAATCACTGAAAATTCTTATGGATACTGGAATAAGAGGTATGCCCATTGTTATGTGCTGAATTGTGTCTTTCACAAAATTTACATAAAGTCCTAATATCTAATACATAAAATATGACTTATTTGGATATAGGATCTTTACAAAAGTGATTAAGGTAAAATGACATTGTTAGTGTGGGCCCTAATCCAGTATGACTGGTGTCCTTCTACAAAACGTAAATTTGAACACAGACATGCACAAAGAGAAGACTGTGTGAAGACACAGAGTGAAGACAGCCATCTACATGCCAGGGAGCAAAGCCTCAGAGAGAACCAATCCTACAAGCACCTGAATTTTGGACCCTGTGGTTCACAACAGTGAGCAATAAATTTCTGTTGTATAAGCTGCTGAGTCTGTGGTACTTTGTTACAGCGGTCCTAACAAACTAATATATTCGTTTTATACAAAAGTAAACTAAACTAAAAGTGACTTATGTAAGGCCACTCATTTATTGCAGTATATCCTTTTATAGTGGCATCTAATAGAGCAAGTATTTATTGGGGAAATTACATAAAGCTTCCATCCATTATGGAGACAAAAGGCCTTGGTTGATTTACTGCCTGAAGATATGGACTGCCTCACGTAAGGATTCGTTCCCCCTTATCTATCTTACTCTAAGGTATAATTCTGAAGTGAGCTCTCAATAGCCCTGGGAATATGCAGGTATGGCATTATGATTCAAAGCAGGATAAATCGAGGAGCAAATGCCAGTGTATGAGGAAATAAGCTCTGATTTAAAGACAGGCTGTGGCAATAAACACGTCTCATGGCTATAATTGCTGAGGGGAAAGATGACTAATTTTATATATTTTTAAAATCTTCAAACATAATGTATTTTACCATAGACTGAGAGTCTCTTCAGAATTGTCAAGTGGCAAGTTAGGAGACATTGAACTTCTTATGACTGAGAGACTAAATGTATTATTTGTCTGAGTAGTCAGTGAAGGCAAGATTTTCAAGCAAATGCCAGATTTACTTATCATCTAAAAAGGAGTTTTTGCATTTTTTATGATTTATGGGTGATGCTTGAGACCTATACGTAGACATTCTGTAGTAGAAAATTCTTAAGTGTTAGTGTTTTTCTGCAAAAGCCAACTTTATAACCTGCTCAAAACATTTGTTCTCATCCTCTGTTGATAAAAATATGAATCTTGAAGTTGAGTTAGCAAGAAAAAGTGACTTTTTATTTTAACTCTGAAAACTACTTGACTTTGAAATTTACAAAATATATAAGAAATAGATCATATATATTAACATTTAATATATGCTATATATTATATATGCTAAATATATAATAATATACATATAATTATGTTAGTATGTATTCATTGTATTATTAATAATTGTAATGCCTAATATAAATTATCTTATTTAATTCTCCTAATAATAATACTCTGAGACAAATAGTATCATTAACCTTTTTCTAAATGGGAGAAATCGAGACATAAATATGACATGAACTGTCAAATATCATAGGACTACTAAGCGACATGCATTGAAGTCAAGCTTGGTTATTCTGATTCCAACATGCATGGTTTTTAAAGTCCAACTAGATAATTTCCCACTTAAAAAATGTATAGCCTAAGAAGATTCCCATCATAGATATTATTTGTATCTGCAATAATTGTTATAACGATGCAGCATTGTGAAAAGGACTGGATTTGGGTCCTCACTCTGTGACTTTGGAAAAAGTCATCCCATGCTGCATCTCAGACTCTTCCTTGATGCAGATGTGCGTGCACAGCTTGCGTGGTGTTTGAAGGAAAATGTTGCACTCAGTGTGTGCCATAAGCATGGACTCATCGCGGGTGAGTTTTTGCCTCCTCTCCCCATAAACTTTAAATTTGTCAATAGGAGTATGGAGGTAGGATAACTCTCTTCTGGACAAATTTTATGGAAATCTTAGAGAATAAAAGATTTCCAGTTGATTCTTTTCTAAAAAAAAAAAAAAAAAAAAAATAGAGATTTAGTTAGGTGATAGATGAGATCCTTTGTAGATTAAAGAGTTGTACTATGGACATGGTAGATATTCATTAAAGTAAGTTATTTTAATTGTGAAAGTTGGGACATTTTAGGAAAGATCCTAATTACACATTATACTTTGAAGACAGTAAGTAAAGCAGTTATCGCACTGTCATAATTATATAAGTTAAATAAAAAAACTTAGAATCATAGGTCATTAAATATGGAAATACATAGAAGGCATATGATTCAAACACATTGTTTCATAGAAAATTGGATTTTAAAGGATAAAGAAAATCTGTGGCAAGGGTAAGAAAACCAATCTAGACTAATTCATAGGTCTGCTGGTGGAGACCAGCCCTTCCGTGAAGAAACGCATCGCTATTGGTACCAATAATAGTCATGGCAACATGAAAACATCTTTGTACTGAGTTCTCTCTGAAAGACTAGGGAATAAAATCTACATGAACCTTCTTTTTAAAGCTGCATTCCCTAGAAAACAAAGATCAAAAGGTCTTCTTTGTTGTTGTTTAAGCATAGGACATACATAACGGTTTCACCAGTCATGTGACATAAGTTATCACAGTACTCAGGTCAGCTGTTAGGTTTGTAGGAATAAGGTATCACATTACCATGTTTCTTTGTACTACTCCCACTCTCCCACCCCACCAAAGATTTCTTTGCCTATCATCTCTAAAATCTTATATTGGCATTAGACCATATATATATATATATATATATATATATATATATACACACACACATATATATAGTACAATATATAATATATAATATATATTTTATACAATATATTATATATATTAGATATTATATATATATATATATATATATATATATATATATAGTATCTAATGCCAATATAAAATATATCTTTTAAAATCCACCAAAAGGTTTTATTTCAGTGATTTTAAGGATACAAAAGAAAATATGTATATTTTTTTTGTTTTTTTTTTTCCCTTAAAATCACTGAAATAAAACCCTTTGGTGGATTTTTAAAAATCATTTTTTGTTTGACACTGGAAAAATTATTTCATATAATCCAGTGCATTTTTTAAACAACCTGCAAAAAAGACTGTAAAAGGTACCTAATGGTTTTTATTTTCTATGACTCATACTATACAGGGGTTAATAAAGTCATATTTGATGGGAACAGAAAGAAATGAGCTCAGCTAAAAAACACTGCAACCACCACCCAGCTTCCCATAAAGCTAATGGCATCCAAAATAAATGTAAAGTAGTTGCTTTTCTTTGCTTTTAGTGTGAAGGATAATGGGGCTTATATTGCGATAGGAAAGAAAGCTCCATAATATCACCCAAGATGTGGGTGATAAATAAGGAAGGGATTCAGATGGGCCAATGGTTCACTAGGGTTTGATCTGAAAAGAACCGTAGATGATCAAATTGTTTCTTTCATTGTAATTACTTTTCTAATGTCCAGGTGCCATTTCAGTTTGAGAGTACTTTTTGTCAATCTGGTTAGAGAATTGCTCATAAGCATACCCTTCTACAAAAACATCAGTTTTGAGGCACTTAGTGTTTCTTTAGTTTTCAAGTCACTGGAACCAGCACAGGGGTAGAATAAAAAAATAATTATGCTCATAAAGTGATAAAATGGTCATATTTGTTAGACAGGTATAAACAACGCATTCAAATAGCCAGTTTTGTGGACAACTCAATCTGTATTTTGGCTTTTAGTTTCAACTACTTCAATCATTACAATTTACATTACTTCTAAAGATAAAAGTGTGATTTTGTTTTTGTTTTTGTTTTTTCTCCCCTTCCAGGTCATCCTCTGGTGGAGTCCCTAATGAATCCTGGAATGATTTATGAAGAAACACTAGAAGAAAATTGGATTCCTGGCTAATTCCTTCACTGGGTAATTTATAAAGCCTACTTCGTTCTAGATCAGAGACTGGTAAATCTTGGCTGTTTTAAGAAGGATTGTAGGACATGCACAGTGTCCAGAGAAGTGGACTGATTCAAAAATGTACTTCCCAGACTTACAATTTCTTCAACCCAACGGAACATGTGTCACAAGTCTGCATGCCAGGAGTCAAGAACAAGAAATCCTGTACCATTAACGTGCTTTTGACTTTAAAATACTTAAAAAGCGAAGACAGAACTTACTAGTGTGTTTTCCCCCCTAGTGGATCTATCACAGAGCTTAAGACCAGGTAAACACTGAGATGATTTTGAATCAATATATTAGTAATCTATAAACATGCTAATGGAGTAAAATAACTGGAAGCCCGATGTTGATCTAACCCCACAGGGCTCTTTCTCTCACTGTGTCTATCTCCTTCATTGTGCATTTATTCTGCAGGTCCTACAGCACATTTTCTAGTGTCAAAGTGCAAAATACTTGGAGGTTTCATTTGTTTCTTTCCAATGAATAAGAAAGCAGCCATACTGGTCCCCAGTTGATGATCTGACAATTCAAGGGTCCAAACCAAAGCAGCCAGGCCACTTGCCTAAACTTGACATGTATAATGACACTCAAAACACAGTTCTGCTTCATTCTACTGAAAGAACCAATAAAGCTGAGATTCACTTACCAGATGTACAGGGTGTGCCAAAAAAAAGATCACATTTTAAGAGACGTTATCTATGTATTACTTTTCAAAGTTGAATTGAATTACGGTAGCAATGTGTAGTATGACATTAACTCACAAGATGACATTAAATTAATGCTAACGTCATTCACTGTATTACAATTTTAATAGTTTTTTGTTTCTTAAAATATGTATACAGTTTTCGGCATCCTCTGTATTATGACCTATATTATCCTCTATTCAGAATATGCTATGCATAATATATAAAGAAGAGCGTTAAAATATGTTTTTCGTATTTTAACTCTCAGCATTTAAAGGCCAAGGGTTTTCAGTGCTTTGTCATGCAGTTCATTATCTTATTGCATCATCAAAAGGAAAGAATCTTAATGGCAGAGAGAAACTTTTCTCTTTGCTCAT
Organism: Rhinolophus sinicus; assembly: GCF_036562045.2. Lineage (NCBI taxonomy): Eukaryota > Metazoa > Chordata > Mammalia > Chiroptera > Rhinolophidae > Rhinolophus > Rhinolophus sinicus. The sequence continues at coordinate 101,314,040 of NC_133752.1, read as the reverse complement.
GGTTTAAGGCTGACCATAGCTTCGCCTGTTTTCTTGCTTGTTTGTTTTATAGCTACTATTAACTAGAAACTAGTTTAAATTAACTCAAAGATTTTAGTGAAATATTTGACTTGATTAGGAGGTAATGGAAAAAGTGTTCAAGAATCTTGAGAAATATTTTGCTGAGTTACATGATATTTACTTTCATCAGTGATCATTGGACACGCACATACTGGGACCACATTGCCATTAAATCTCATCAAAATTAAGGCAAAGTAAGATTTACCATGCTGGATCCTCTCCTTTGATCGGTTCTTACTGCCCTGCGGTACCTGGAAAACTGTCGCCTAATATGGTGAAACTGTCAAACAAATCATTTAAATCTAAATTTAGAGTTAGAAAATGACAGCTGTTAGAAAAATGATTTTAAAGATATTGGAGCACTCTAAGCTTGAATAAGTACGTGATCTTTATGTTTACAATCCTTAAATCTAAAAATGAATGCAGTGTCACGTTGACAAGTAGTTCAGAAGAAAAGCTTTCAGTTTTTATTAGCACTACTAGTTAGTCCCAGAAACAAAGGCTTAAAGTGAATTAATACAAAGCAAGTATTATTTGCACATAGGACCAAGCTTATCATGGGTTGGTGGGGTGTTGTTTTCTTCATTAAGGACCCAGCTTTATAGACTAGCGAGTCATCAAAGAAGAAAATACATGCATCGGTTCCATAATATTCACGATTGCAACATTATTTCCCAAAGCTATAAAAATTTGCGTATGTGCATAAATCTCTGCAGTCATACTTCAGCTATGAAAAATTAATGTGCTAAAGATAGTGAATCATTAAATAATTTTGTTTGTTTTCTAAGAATCTGGAAAGACTTTTAAATTATTCTCTTTAAAAAAATGTCCAGGTTTGCTTAATCAGCACCTTCATTTTCTTTCTAATGATTTCCCTTGCGGCATTTGAAAATCCTTCCATTAACATGGAGCAGCACTTTGAAAAATAGCCTGAAGTTCTTCCCTTTTGCTTTAGATGACAGGATTGTGCCATCAATAAGCTTCTCTGCCTGAGTAGTCTCCAAGAGCTAAAAGGAAAGACTAAATGTAGGAATATGGATCGACCGTAAAGGTGAAACTCAAAGTTGCAAAAGGGAGAAACTGCCTCGACTTGACAATGCTGTATGAACTTGAGGGGAGACACATTTAGGGGTACTGCATTATCTGTGAGTTCTCGCAGCTCTGTATTTTTACGGTGACTGAGTTGCTTTCTGGCTTATGGGAAAAACCTACACAATTTATGTAGCACCTTAAACTGGGAGGCAATCTAGAGGTTATTTAGTTTAACCTTCCTTTGAATGCAGTAAAGCCATCAGTAGCAGTAATGCTTAAATGTTTATTTTAATAGCAGAACATTTCCTTCAAAAATAATTCTACTTATAAACTCTGTAAGCTAAATATATATATATATATACACACACACACACACACATACGTATATATACATGTATATGTGTATATATATAGTATATATGTGTATATATATACGTACATATATACATACATACATATATATATGTATGTATATATGTATATACATATAAGTTGAATTAGTCTATCTGGGAGCAGGGGAAGCGACTGTCATCTTCCTCTTTCCCACAACTTTCTGTACAGAAGGGCGAACCCTGCATCCATCCCCCAGGCCCTACAGGCACAGTTTGAACGCCACTGTTCCCTCACACCCTGGGGGGTACCATGCAGGTCTGTTCAACACCTACAGTGACAGTAAACTCATCTACTGGCGGCCACCACTCTGATTAGGAGTAACTCACTCATAGTCATTGTGCTACTTACCTTGTATCAAAATAGGCCTCTCTTTCAATTTCCCACTTGCTTTGCCCTCCATTGCTACTTATATCAGTTCCATAGACTCTTCCCAGCAAGAGCTTTTTAAACATCCGACAGCTGTATTATTATATCTCATGTAAGGTTTTTCTTCTCAATAACTTTCAAGAAATATTGATGTCCCTACATATCTAATAATTATTTTCTTAACACATACCTGGTGTGTGCGCTTTGAGTTGTTAACCCACAGCAACCCAATGAGTGGTGCTGTTATTGTTAAGTACATTTTCAGGGTTTAGAGAGGCCTGGTAAGTTGCCCAAGGTCCTATGCCTACTAGGTGGGAAAGCTAGAATTTAAATCATATCCTATGCTTTTAAAATAAACTTTATTAATTTTTTGCATTACTGCTCCCTGGTCAATTTTGCCAAAAGTTTATATGCACCTGAAAAAAATGTGTATTCTGTCACTGTTTTTGCACATCATTCTACGCATGTTAATTATCAAGTCGACTTATTATTTTTGAAGGATCTATTTTCTACATTACTGGTCAGCTTCTTCTTCCAGATATTGTGAGAGGTAAGTTGAAGTCTCCCATTGTAACTGTATGTTTGGTCATTATTATTCCCTTTAGTTCTGTCGATTTTTCATTAGTAGAGTTTAAAGGTATATTTTTTATGTAGATGGAAGGGTTTGGAGGTTTTTTTCTTAAAGTTTTATACTTAAGGAAATATCCTTTAAAATATTATGGGATATTACATTGGATGTTCAAATCTTTCCTTTAAATCTATGCAAATAAATATATAACTCATCTTAAAATTATAAATACATAAATATTTGTTAAAGATGGAGAGAGGTCAACTTGTGTCACAATAATGGTAAAAGAATCAGATCAGTAATGTGCAAAACAGATACCTTGAAACTAATGACTCAACTTGATAGATCAATCTATCTTTCAGTTTACTAATATTCATTCATACGTGAATTTTTAGAATTTGACATTCAAAAATTGGTGGCTACTGTAGTTTGTTTTGAATCTATTCTTCCCATGTCTAATAAATAGTACTTTATTACTGGAGTCTAAAAGTAGTGTTTCCATTGTATTGGCATAAATTCTCCAACAATCTTAGAAAGAAAAAACAACAATGCCATCAGAAGGCCTGTTCTGGATGTTCCCAACTGCTTCTTAGTTGATGAGAAAGTATGAATTTAGGTAAAATGTAGCAGTGAAGTGAAATATAATTAGGAAGATACATATGGTTGCTCTAATCTTATCACTGGGTAAATGTAGCTGAAATAATGTTAATATCAACCTTTCAAGTTGGAAAGAAATTTTAGAGGAAAAGAGAATAAATGGACCAATCGATGAGAATTCCCCAGACCTGTGGATTCTTTCTGTAAAGAATAGGGAAGAGGACAATATTGTCTACAATATTTTGAGACCATAAATCCTTGGGTATAATTTTATAGGGGTTTAGAGCAAAAGAGATGCTAATAAATTGGCATCTTCTTGCTCTTGTGACTGAGAATATACCAGCACTTCCATTCCAAACTCATCTCTTATGAAGGAAATACTCTGATCCATCAGGTAAATAACAGATATATGCTTCAAACCTGAACAACAAATCTCAGACTACTTAAAAATAAGATAAACTTTCTATCTTGTTCGTATCTTCAGTGATATTACAACACTTTGGTGTTCTTTAAAGTACAGAAGCCACAAAGAGCATTTTCAGTTTCTCTTCTGCTTCCCTTCTCCAAAACTTGTGAATTTCTTTAATGTTATTTAAACAGAGATCACTGGCTTCATAGTAAGTCCTTTTATCGCACTTTCTGAAGGCCTGAAAATAATAGGTTATGAGAAAGTGTGAGATTTTATAGGGACATATTTGTGAGGAACAAGAAAACCTACACTATTTTGTTTTCAATGAGGAATTGGGTGGATGCTTTATACTAGACAGGGTTTTTGGTGACAAGATCAAAAAAATCTTTGCTTCAACAAAAAACGATTAGCTCATGTGATTAGAAGTCCAAAAATGCAGGAGTAGAGGCATCTTAGGGATGGGTGGAATCAGGGACTTATACCATCAAAACTCACATATTGCTTGTGTTCTGTTTTCTCATTTGTCCAGGCCAGCTGTCTTCATAAAACTGGAGCCTCATAAGGCATGCCCAAACTAATATCAAAAATGCCCTCTACTTATAGAATAAAAGAAACTCTTCAACTTCCAGTTAGAAAAAGACGCAGGATATATTCTTATATGCCTGGCTTGGGTCCCACACCTACCATTGGACCAATAACTATTTCCTGGATAATTCAGTATCATTATTGGCAGCCTCCAATTGAGCTACCTGATTAAAGTGGGAAATTCAGAGTACCCACTGCAAAGGTGGGCTGTCACCCAAAGAATAGGTTAGGCGCAATCTCTTACACCTATGGTTTTTATATAAACTCTTCAACTCAGTGACTCTATGGAATTCTGATAGGCCTGAGTCTTTCCACGAATCCTCATTGTTAGGAAATATACAGGCTAGAAAAGGAGACAAAGTATAAGTGAGTGAATATGTTAACCAAGTAAAATACTTTTTAAAAATTGTAAGCATATTTGCAAAATGTGAATTTTCAAAAGTTGATTATTTTTACTATTATAATATGGTGACTCAACCAAAAAATAACCTACTTGTGACCTGTGGCTTCCCTGTCATATCTCTTTGACCCCCCCTATTGATCATGACCATCATACTGAAATCCACAGCTCATTTCCTTGCTTTCCTTTTCATGTGGTTTCATCTATAAGCATTCTTAAAGATTGTTTTACTTATCTATAATTTTTAACATTATATAAGTTGCATTTGTTTTTATAAAATAATTTAGGCCCTACATTTTTCTTTTAATATTACATTGCAAAGATCCATCCATTTGTGTTTCATTATAGTATATGTGAATATACTACAGTTAATAAATCCAATATCTATTTTATAGGTCTTGAGTTGTTTATATATTTTTTCTTTACATATGTGCCTGTATTTTTCTTGGGTATACAGAGGGGGCACAATTAGCGGTTATTATGTAGATGAATGCTCAACTAAATTAAGAAAAAAAAATAAAAAGAAAGCTATAAGTAGACCAAGGAACATCATGATCAAAATATTAAGATTATTACCAATGTATGCACCCAAATTCCAGAAAATTTCTGATTAAACAAATGCTTTTCAAATCCTTTTCTACAATTAAGCTCACATTTAACTCCACGAAATAGTTACTTGCCTAGAGAAAAAAGTAGTGTAATGAAAAGATCAAAATCTTTTGTCAGCTGAAGCTGGTTGAGGACCTTGGATTCTTACATTACTAGAGAGGCAGTACATCTTCTTGTGTAATGGGGTGGGCACCAGGGATAGAACTGTTGGGTTTAAATCTCACTTTAACCATTTCCTAACTGATGACGATTAGCAAGCTTGTTAGTTGCGCTGACACAGTTGCCCTATCTTTAAAATGAATATATATAAATAAATAAAAATGAGTTCAGTAAGGAAAAACAAACAAACAAACAAACAAACAAAAAACATTCAATACAATGTTATGGGAATAAAGTAGTTTAAGAGAGAGATGGGGTGGGGGTATAAAAAAGGGAGATTGTAGAGGAGTGGAGGTCTAGATAAGAAGGCTGCAGTGGCAGAACCAGAGAAATAGCCTCACAGGTCTTCCACCTGATGTGCTGACCAGATGGAACAGTGAAAACTCACAAACAAATCTGGGATTCCATAGCATCTGGTCCCCATGAGTGTGAAGAGGAAACTCACAGAAGACTGAAACAATGCAAGACCTGGCTGCCACAATTGCTAAATAGATGTTCACTAAGACATCTGAGAAGCCGGAGCTTACAGAGATGTCGGAAGAGAGGCTGTGTCTGCCCACCACTGTCTCCTAAGAATAATGGACTCTCCTCTCTGTTTCCAAATCTCGCATTTTCTTTTCTTTGATTTCTCTTCTGTAATGCAACAGTCCTTTATATGTAGAAGGCTATATTGGTAAATAACAATCCATGGTTTATAATACCCACCTCATAAAGCTGAAAAGATTAAATAAATGTACATGAAGTATGCAGAATGACTGGCTCAAAGAGACACACAACCATTATTTTACAAGTGAGGTGATCCAGTTAAGTTACTATACATCTTTGTATTTTCTCCCCTCTCTTTCTCTCATTGCAGAATGCAGATAATGGGAAATTGTCATTTTTTGACAAAGGGATCATGGCATGCTCATCTTTTTAGGTTTAATTGGTACCCAGGTCTATGCCTGGGTGTAACAGGCACTTAACAAGCTAGTCGCTTCCCTTCATCCGTCCAGGAACTATTTTTTTTTAAATTGTCTACAAGCAGGACCCTCTGTACTAAGCATGTTGGGTATGAAAACTACATAAAATATAGTTAGTATCATCAAGGAAATTAAAATGCAGAAAGATATTTTTCCCCCTAAAGAAGTTGCACCTGCTATGTGCCCAGTAGCCCTCTGAGCAAAGTCAGCACAGGTGGTCCATGAAGCCTAAGTGACAGTACTCAGTGTAATATGAAGAGTAACATGTACATACCATGTTTCCCCAAAAATAAGATGGGGTCTTATATTAAGCTTTTGCTCCAAAAGATGCGGGCTTATGTTCCGGGGATGTCATCCTGAAAACCATGCTAGGGCTTATTTTCCAGTTAGGTTTTATTTTTGGGGAAACACGATAGAGACTTAAGTCTTAGGATAAATTCTTATTTTACAGAGGAACAAATAGATCCCTGAGGTAGCAGTGTACCAAGAAGTTTCACACTTACAATTCTGGAGGCAAAATGTTGAGTAAAAAAATCCCAGGTTTGACACTTATCAGGCAAGCAACCATGGATAATTTATTTAGACTTTACTGTCTCTGCAAACTGGAGGTAGTAATAGCAACTACTTCATAGTTTTATGGCACCCATTAAATTAAGTGATATATTTAAAAGAGTCTCTGGCATATAAAATTCACCAAAAAAGCTTTTATTATCATAATTATTATTAACTTTCAGGATGAGCTGAATGCTACAGAAATAAGTCAGCCACAGCATGCATATACTATGCCATTAAATAATTATGTTCAATAGGGATGATCCATGTTGGATGTTGTTAGCAGTCCTTCTTTCTGTCCAAGAGTCCTCAATGTAAAGCAAAGAGAAAAATTTGGAAGCATATGGTTCAGTAGGATAACTAATAAAAGTAGAGAGAAAGGGTAATAGAGAAAGAGAGATGAATGGCTGAGCTGATGGAATAAAAGCATTCACTATTCATGGTGAGAAAAGTGGCAAGAGGAACAGGTTTTCAGAACTTCTCTTGCATAACTAATCTTGCCACTTATTGTTGAATGATAATAACTCCAATTATCAGTGAGGTCTGGCTGCATGATTGATGAGATAATTTCTGATTTTTCCTTCCTTCCTTCCCATCTATATGGGAATTCTCAACTATTTATGATCAACTTAATGTTTCTCTGTTCCTCTCAACATAAAGATATATGATATTTAAAAAGAAAAACAACAACATAGGAACAGAGCAGATATATAAGTATAGTTATAAATATGGGTATATTTCATTCTTCTTGTGCCAGTCTCTCCACACCACCACTAGTCCCTACTCCACAAGTTCACCAAACAGGGATCTGGGACCATTTCAAGTATAAAATTGCTCAGTGGGTACTATAATCTGTGTATTAGAATATGGTCAGAAATGAATGCTATTGTTAAATGGACCAAGATGCTGATCAGACAAGAATGGGCAAGGAAAGCTTATGAGAAAGAATGAAGATCTTTAACAGTGATGTGATTTCTGAAACATTAATCTTACTGATGAGCCACTATCATTCTTTTTATTTTCATTTGGTTGTGCTCTCCACTCGTCAAACCTAATAGATTTTATAAAATATTACAATTATAATGATGAAGTTATAAGCTTTAATTATATAATTATAAAATTAACCAGTTCTTCAAGGATAACATCTATATTGAGAAATGGTGATGGAAGTGGGGAACTTGGGTATCAGACCTAGAATAGCCTCTGAAGGAAACAAAAAGCCTGTCTTCTTAAACTGAGTTCTTAAAATAAATAAATAAATAAAATTTAAAAAGCAGAGGTTTCATCAAGATGAAAAAATAAAAATCCAGCAGTGCATAATATACAATTAAGGTAATATTATTTTCAGTTTAAAGTACTTAGTAGCCTTTAGACAGTAATGTACTCCTGTAATTCCTATATTAGATTTAATATGCAACCTAGTCATTTAAGATATATGATGATTTACATAATTACACAAATATGTTCCAATTATATTTAAGAACTTTCTTAAGTTTTCAGAACTGTAAAGTCCTTCCTAACTGGCCATTTAATGAATGTTCTCTCCTCTTCATAATTTTAAATATCAAATTTAAGGAAGAATTATTTGCTTTTGTACTAGTAGGCCATTTCTTCTGACATATCTAATCAAAATCTATTTTTAAGGCAAGTATAAATAAAATAAAATGTCCTCTCTCTGTGATGGTAGAAAAGAATTACTAGTTCTTATACAGAATAAAATTATAGTTAGTGTTACTACAGTTGAGTATTACGGGTCAGATATCTTACATAATGGCTAATAGTTGTTTTTATTTGAAATTTTGGTGATAATTTATTAGTAATAACAAATAAAGGTTTGTTCATAATTATACTTGAGTGAAGTGCTTTTTTGTACTGCGGTAAATACGAATAACATAAATTTACCATTTTAATAATTTTTAAATATATAGTTTGTCACACTGCTGTGCTGCCCTCACCACCGTCCAAGTCCAGAACTTCCTCATCTTCCCAGACTGAAACTCCATATTCACTAAACAGTAACCACCCATTCTAGGCTTCTCCCAGCGCCTGGCAACCACCAACGCACTTTCTATTTCCACGAAATTTGACTACTCTATCATCTTATGTAAGTGGAATCATGCCATATTTAATCCTTTTGTTTCTGGCTTATTTCACTTTTCCTAATGTCATCAGGATGCATCCATGTGACAGGGTTGCATTCCTGTTTAAGGCTGAATAATATTCCATTGTATTTCTAAACCAGTTTTGTTTATCCATTCATCCATCAATGGACATTTGGGTCATTCCTACCTTTTGGCTCTTTTGAATAATGCTGCTCTGCACATTGGTGGGACAAATATCTGAGTTGCTGTCATATCCTTGTATTTCCCTAACACTTCCCTAATGATTAGTGATGTTGAGCATCTTTTCATGTGTTTACTGGCCATGTGTAGATTTACTTTGGAGAAATGTCTACTCACGTCTGAGGTGTTATTTTAAAATAAAACATATTTACAATCTTTGATTCAGAACCAGTGAACATATTTTTAATAGGCACTTAAATGGTGATCATTTATAAAGAAACTTGAAGTTAATAAAACTATCCAAAAAGTTAACTATTTTTTAGATTTTTAAAAAATATACTTTTCCTGTTATTTTTACTTAAAATGGCATTTGGAATAAAATAGTATGAGACTAACATTATTTTGAGAAACAATAGTACAGAAATACAATCAAGTTACACTGATTAAGTGAAAAACGTACAAATTTGGAGTTCAACTGGTGTAATCCAAATTTTGTGAGGAAAAAAAAGGAATTTGCGAAAAATATGCTCCTAAATACACATACATTAAAAAATAAATAACAAAATAAATTATGAATTATTTATAACTAAAGAATCGTGAGAATACCAAGTGTTTAAATCATGTGATACAAATAAAGTTTAGGTAGAGGATAATGTGTAACTTTAAACACATTTCTTTTGTCAACAAAAGAAATGTGTTGTTTCAGATACATGTTTCATTTATCAATTGCTAAGTTCCCAAGTACCTGAAATTTAGTGGCTTAAAAGTATTTCAGCTTCATCTTAGGTTAGCTGGAGAGAGTACCGCACCTACACCTTCAACAGAAGATGGCAGATTACTTACATAATTAATGTTTTTCCTAAATCAATGTGTTTTGTTTGCTTGTTTGCTTCAGAATCAATAATTTTTATCATAGAGCTTAAGTCCCAAGGAAACAAAATAACAAAATAACCCCCAACCAAGACAAAAAGAAAAGGCACCTTCACGAAGACACTGGATGTGAGCACTTGCTTACTTGGGCAGATACTGGACCCAATACGAGCACATAAGAAGAAATCAGCTAAAATTTGAAACCTACTGATGAATTGCTACAGGCTGGGAGTAGGCCAACTTGAGTGTGGAAACCTTTGAAGCCACAGATATTGAGGGGCTGTGAACTCCCAGATTCTTCTCCACAAACCTCACCATTCAAGACTAGGACAGCGCAGGGAGGCCCCTGGCTGCACACAGCAGCACGTGCAAGGAGAGTGCGGATCCACTCGTACCCATGTCTCTATCTCCCTGACAGGAAAAAGAATGAAGTCACCGGGCAAAGAGCAGCAATCCCTGGCAGCTGGGGAAAACAAACTAAAACCAGCCAAACAACAGCAACGATCCTAACACTGGAGGAGGAAAGAGACAACATCACTAGCTCCAACCATTAAAGATTTTCTACTTTCAAGAGATGTGGTCAACATCAAAATGTTGAACATGCATATTTGAAATCTCAGACAGAGAAGACAGAAAAGGGCACAGAAAATATTTGAAGAGCTATTGTCCAATAATTTCCCCAAATTAATGAAAGACCGTAAACCACATATCTACAACTCAGAGAACAGGATAAATAAGTAAATTAGGCAGGATAAACAAACACAAAAGACACAAAAATGCATCAAAACATCGTATTTAGATTGCTGAACATTAAATATAAACAATGAATCCTGAAGGTAGCCAGACAAAAAAATACACAGTACATATATAGGAACAAAGAGAAGAGTAAAGCACACTTAGCATACGAAACTATGCGAGTTAGAAGACAATGGAGTAACATCGAAGCACTGAAAGAAAAACAACAACAACAACAAAAACCACCCAGAAATCAATATGAGCAGATTGATATTCAGTGAAAGAATATTAAAAAGCTCTGTAAATTTTTTAGGAACATTGTCAGTGCAGAAGTTCTTCCTTTCAGATATTCCACTCGGTTTATTGTAGCCTCTTCAGTGTCCTAGTTCTCTGACAGGTCTCTTCAACTCAGCAAGACTGTGAGGCTGTTTGGTTTCTCCTTGCACTGCAGCTCCAGCGTTGCACCCAGGCAGAAGAAGCCCTATGATACTGGGCTTACTTCACTTGTTTTCCCTTTTTAAAGGATAACAATCCTGTGCAGCCTGTTACCCTATGTCTGAAAACAGTTGTTTTCCATTTTTCTTTCTCTGTTTCTACTTATTTATAGCAAGAGTGTAATTCTCTCTCTCTCTCTCTCTCTCTCTCTCTCTCTCTCTCTCATTTTTGTTTTTTGTATATGGCTATAACATTTCCTCATGATTTATTTATTCATGGCAGAAGGAGCTGTCCTCTTATTCTTACACTTTTAACTACAGTATCAAAATTATCATAAATTTCAATTCAATTTAAAATTTAAAAACATTATCACAGTTTTCTATTTATATCTCATTCAGTTCCTAACTGTGTATGTGAGTAGTAGAGTTGAAAACAGGTGGCTTGGTTACAAGTACGTATAAGGAACTCTTAGATCACAATTGCCTTTTTCTGCTCTCACAGTTGGGCAACCATGGTTTTTCTACACATGTAACAAATGGGTGGTTTATTATTCTCAAGTATTTGAATGAGAGAGAATGTGACAGCATCATTGACTTTTCATTGATCTGTGAATGCTTTAATCTTTTCTTACATCCCTGTTCTCACCACCTTATCTCATGTGGGGGACATTAGTCTCAGTTACTCATCCCATAATCAGAGTTGTCATCACCGAGAAATAAATGACAATTAAATGTGATTTCGGGATTTATGGAACACAGTTACAGTGACCAGCTTGGGACATTTGGTAGTCATCTACAGGGTGGGTTCTGGTCAATTTATGTTCCACAGTATTTAAAGACTCCAACAATGCAGTCAGATTGATTTCTGATGACAAAAAATCCTACCACGGGAAGAGCGTAATATTAATGTCAGAGAGACTGGTTCAATACCAGGTTGCACTCATTTATTTATTTCTTTTTCTTTTTTTGCCAAACATTGTTAAATATTTTATTCAACTGTATGATCACCTATGAAATAAAATAGATGGTTTAAATAAATTATAATCATCCTAAGATTGATAATGTAGTACTGCTTTTTTTTTCTTGGTTATAAATCTTGTTTATTATATTCACTTTTTATTTTAATTAAAGTTTATTGGGGTGACAATTGTTAGTAAAGTTACATAGAGGGAAGTATAAGCTAAAATAAATGAATGGGACTATATCAAACTTAAAAGCTTCTGCACAGCAAAAGAAACCATCGACAAAATAAAGAGGCAACCAACTGAATGGGAGAAGATTTTTGCAAACAGTGCCTCCAATACGGGGCTAATATACAAAATATACAAGGAACTCATGCAACTCAACAACAAAAAAACAAACAACCCAATTGAAAAATGGGCAGAGGACCTGAAGAGACATTTCTCCAAAGAGGACATACAAATGGCAAACAGACATACGAAAAAATGCTCAACATCACTAATTATCAGAAGAAGGCAAATAAAAACAACAATGAGATATCACCTCACCCCAGTTAGAATAGCTATCATCAACAAGACAAATAGTAACAAGTGTTGGAGAGGCTGTGGAGAAAAAGGAACCTTTATACACTGTTGGTGGGAAAGCAGACTGGTGCAGCCGCTATGGAAGGCAGTGTGGAGGTTCCTCAAAAAATTACAAATAGAATTACCATGTGACCCACCAATCCCTCTCCTGGGTATCTACCCAAAAAATCTGAAAACATTTATACATAAAGACACGTGTGCTCCAATGTTCATTACAGCTTTATTTACGGTGGCCAAGACATGGAATCAACCAAAATGTCCTTCGATAGATGAATGGATAAAGAAGTTGTGGTATATATACACAATGGAATACTATTTGGCAGTAAGAAAAGATGAAATAGGACCATTTGTGACAACATGGCTGGATCTTGAGATTATAACGCTAAGCGAAATAATTCAGACAGAAAAAACAGAGAACCATATGATTTCACTGATATGTGGTATATGAACCAAAAACAACAAAAGAACATGACAAATGAGAAAAGAAAACTCATAGACACAGACAATAGTTTAGTGGTTACCAGAGGGTAAGGAGGGAGGGGGTGGAGATGAGGGTAAAGGAGGATCAAATATATGGTGATGGAAGGAGAACTGACTCTGGGTGGTGAACACACAATGGGATTTATAAAAGATGTAATACAGAATTGTACATTTATTTATTTCTTCATCTGGTTACTAGGCAGTGCAAGTTACATTACTCTGACAATAAGCATCCTCATCTGAAATATTGAGATAACAATTCTATCACTGTATTCATTTATTAAGAAAACATCTAGCCTAACATCTGGCCTATAATTGGCCAACAAATTAACTCAAGCTCTATCATACCCTAAGCAGAAGTCTCTTACATCTTTCTATAACTCATGCTGGGAATTATAGATATTCTACCTAAAGAAGTTTTGGTGATCAAAAACTCATGTTCTTTAAACATGAATAAAAACCAAGAACTACTAGGTTATCTAGTATGTCTAGCTGCAGTACAAGATTGTATTTGTGGCACGTACTTTGGCACGCTCAGTCCAATTTGGATTTAAATAACTCAGGTGAAGAGGCTCCCCATGGAGACAGGTCCACTTTTTAACACAGCTCACTACTACATAATTGTTCCAAAGATTCTGCCTAGATTTCCCTTTGCTCGATTTTGTCTCATCACTCCTCATTAAAACAACATGACACAAGCTGTAATAAGAAAGGGAAGGCTGCTTGATAGTTACTCATTTTAATTTTAGACATTTCCACATTGTCACAGCTTTCATTTTTACTTAGAACAACCACTTAAAACACAACTTCAACTATTTTGCTGAATGAAAATATAAGGTTTCCAATGGTTAGCTGACCCCAATTTAATTTTCCTCTCTTTCTTTAATAAAAGGAAGAGATTGTCCGAAGTATAACTCTGGATGCCTGCAGATCTTTTAAATGCTTAACTCAGATGCAGAAGCATTGATTTTCTTCGATCTGATAATTTACTAAATAGTGCTTCTTTGTTTGTGTTGTGGCAGAGAATATAGTTTAATTTTATAACTGTCCTGTGTGATTCACATCAGTCATGCTACTAGGATTTATTTTATTGTGCCAAGCATTTCGAAGGTGAAGGTCATTGTTGTCTCTGTAGGATACAAAGCCCTTGATTCATGGCTTAGAAACATCAAGATTTTATTTGTTGCAATCCACTGTTTGCTGCCTTTAGCTTATTCACAACAGTATGTTTAGTTTACATAGAGGTTGGCATCTTGAATGATGGTTCTTAACAGATCAGCAGACTGTGAGACTGTCACACGGATCTATTGTCAATTACCTACTTGCTTTAAGAATATCTGCATATACTCACACACAACTCCAATTTGGTCTCTCCTTACCGGGGGTAAGAGGTAGAAGAGGAAAAAAAAAAAAAAAAAGAAAGAAAGAAAAGAACACTAACTCCTGCCTGCCTTTCATTAAGGATTCAGTCTTTTCTTTATATAATGTTCCCATTGGAACAATAAAACAATTTACACCTTTAAGGCTTTTTGTAACACTTCTCTTCCACAGCAGAGCTTCTACATTTAATTGTCATGTAGTTTAAGAACAACAAGCTTTCTCTTGCATAGGAGGCTGTGTAATGCAAATGAGTTAATTAATTCATGGTAATAAGCTTTATAATGACATTACAGTGACTTCTACGTGCCACAGCTTCCAGTTAAAAGGATGGGCGGTAACTCAGTCACCAGTTGTTTTCAGCAAATCAGTTACTTTAGTGTCAGATGCTTTCCCTAATTTTCTTCAAGGGAAAAACAACCTAATCTCTCCTCAAAGCCCACTTTTGCGATTACTTCCTCCAGAACGTCTTTCCCCAGTGTTCCACAGTTAACTTTCACCACTACTGAATCATTTCCTCTATTGTGCTGGGTACATTTTGCTCCTATTATTGCAAGTTTTTTGAGAGCAGGATCTCTAATTTTGTCTTTCATTCATCTTCATATTCGCAGCCTAAACACAGCATCTATTGCACGGCAGATTCTCAGGAAAATGAATGAATTTAAAGTCCATCTTGATAGCAATAGTAAAACCCATATATCAAGAATATCCCCAGGGAGTTCAAATAATATGGTTCCAATGAGACACTTCTGAAATAAATACATTACCTAATAAAACACGATTTTATATCATCTCAACCTTCTTACTTTTGTGTAACAACTTATGAAGACTCAAATCAAGTATCCCCCTGACCCCACTTCACGATTCAGGTTGCTCAATTTTACCCATGATTCTTGGATATATTGTACAATGCCATGCTTATTAAGTGGCTTATTGGTTTGGATGAGTTTTAGCCTAATGACAGTTTGAGTAAATATTAATTCAGCATGGGTTTTAACTATATTTTGAAAACATTAATATTCTAATACCAGTGAGAGCGGTGAAGCATAATTATTGCTACTACTGGATAGCATGACAAAACGCAAAACATAGAATTAAATTACAGCAAATGTACTGACTGAAATTAGATCCATGAATGGGTTTCAGAGATTCCATAATCCCTGGAATTGTGCTGAAAATTATGTGATATACATTTCAACAGATTATCCAAAATTTTCAAGAACTACCAAACCAAATACTCCTTGGTATTTTCCTTCTAACCCACTACCACAGTCACCTGAGGGTAATTTGATTATTTTCAATTTCCAAAAAAATGCATGGCTAGATATATTAAACAGAAAAGATCACAGAAGACATTTTTGTAGAAATATATAATGTGTTGAATTTACTATAACCAAGTTAACAGAACACCGTTCTTTCAGAAATGTTCTGGAATATGAGAAGATCTATTATATAGATTTTTTTATACTTTGTATATGAGGAAATTATGAAAGTAGATAGAGATATTGACATAAATATGGATACAAATATCGTATTGCTTCCTGAACCAATTGTTAGAAAGATAACCCTATTCCTGCTGAAAAATTTGGCATTACTGTCCATATGTTTGTTCCTATGCCAAAACCACGGACTGTCTTGAATAGTGTCGTTTTATAGCAGGCCTTGAAATCCAACTTGTGTTTTGCTGTTCCAAAATTATTTTGGCTACTACCTATCATCTGCATTTCCATACATATTTTAGATTCAGCATTGCAATTTCTACAAAATAAAAGCTACTGGGATATTTATTGGGAATGCATTGGTGTATATATCCACTTGGAAAGAATTAATATCTTAAAATCAGTGATCGTGGTATATCTCCTCATGTATTTAGATCCTTTATAATTTCTTGCAACAACTCTCTGCCATGTTCTTTGTTCAATTCTTACACCGTATTTTGTTTTATGTACACCTAATTATTTCACGACATCCAATGCCACTGTAAATAATGCTACATTTTAAAATTTATTTCGTTGTTTATTGCTAATGTACAGAAATATAATTCACTTTTGTACATTAATCTTGTACCCTTGTTAAATATTAGTTCTAGTATCTCTTACAGAAAACAGAATTTTCCATGTACACTATTATTTTGTCTGTGAATAAAGACATGTTTTACTTCTTTTTTCCCAATATGCATACATTTTCTTCTCCTCCCCCCTTCCTTATCGTTCTGGCTAGGGCATTTAGCACTTACTGTAAGAAGCATGAGGTGGGTATGCTAGCCAAATGCCTGACTTACAATATATTAGTTTTTGTTTTATTGTAGATGCCTTCAGTCACGTTTAGAAAGTTCCCATCCATTTTAGTTTTATGTAGTTTTTATCAAAAAATGAATGCTGCATTTTGTCAATTTTTTGCACTATTGAGATGATCATTTAACTTTTTTTCATTATTTTGTTAATATGAATAATTATATTAATTGATTTTAAAATGTTAAACCAAACTATGCACTCCCAACATAATCTCCACTTAGTCATAATGTATCTGTTTTTTGTATATGACTGAATTTGATTTCCTCATATTTATTCAAGGAAATGTATATCTTTGTTCATGAAGGGAAGTGATCTGTAGTTGTCATATCTTTTGTAATGTCTGAACTCGTACGATGAGGGCATTGTTGTTCTCATTAAATAAGTTTTCCCTCTGCCTCTATTTTTTGAAAGAGCATAAACAGGATTGATATTTTTTTCTTAAATATTTGATAGAACTTGCAAGTAGAACATGTGGTCCTGGAATTTTCTTTGTAGGAAGGTTTTCAAATCCAATTTGTCTCATACATATATGATTATTCAGATTATCTGTTTGTTCTTGAATATGTTCATATATTGCAAAGAATCTGGCCATTACATCTGTTTTAAATTAATTGGCATAAATGTGTACATAATATTTCCTTAATATTATACCAACACCTGTAGGTTCTATAATGATATCCCCACTTTCATTCCTTATATTAGTAATTTGTGTCTTAGCTATTCCTCTAGAGATTCATTAAATTTATTGATATTTATAAAGACAAGCTGTTGATTTCTTTGTCTTTTCTTCACTATCCATTTCTATTTCTTTGACTTCTACTTACTTTAATTTCTTTCATTTTTTTATTTTCCTTGATTTAATTGTTCTTTTCCTGTTTTCTAAATATGGAAGATTAATTTACTGATTTTTAACCCTTTCTGATTTTTCTAAAAGCAGCTTTTAAAGTTAAAATTCAGTGTTTTAACTGACTCCCATAAATTTGACGTTTTGCTTTTATTTCCATTCTTTTAAAAATACTTTCAAATTTCCCTTTTAACTCCTTCTTTGACCCAAGAGTTATTTAGAAGTATGATAGAAATTTTCCTACTATTTCCTAATAGTTTCTAATTGATTTTTATTGTGATCGCAGAGCATATGTGTATAGTTTCCTTAATACCAAATGTATTGAGATTTCTTTTATGGTTGAACTTAAACTCTAGCTTTGTGAATGTTTCATGTTCCCTTAAACTAGTTTATATTAAGTTTTTGTTTGGTGGAATTCTATATAAATGTCAATTACGTAGGTTTGTTACATCTTAGTTTTCAATTCAGCTGTCTCCTTATTGATTTTTGTATACTTTGCTATCACTTACTGAGAGATTAATATTAAAATTTCCAATTATAAATAAGAATTTGTTTATCTTTTTTGTTCTATTAGTCTTAGCTTTACATAGGTTGAAATACTGTTAATATGATATATACATATATATACATATATATAATACACTATAGTGTGTTACTATACAATATAATACAATATATACATACATTACAGTGTAATATATACATATATATGTTATACATATATATTTACATTGTATGCAGAGAGATAAAACTATTTTCCTTATTGATAAAATGTATAAAAAATTAGTACTTATATCATATCTTTATTTTTATGGTTAAAAATAGGATAATTTATACAAAGTAATTCAAGCAGCATCATCTGGCAACAAAAATTATAATGCAATTAAAAGTAAGAATGATAAATATTATAAATTATCATTATATTTATTATTTATACCAGCTAATTTTTCAAGCTACCCTTTTCCTCTATTGCATTAAAAAGTTAAAACCATTATAATATTGGTTTGATGAACCAAATCTACCATTAATATTGCACAGAGACTTTTCAAGGAACTGAGACAGGATACTAGAAAAGTGTAGAATCCAATATATTTTGAACATAGAGCGAATATAAACTAAGGTAAGGTGAATTTTGTGACTGGGAACAAATAATAAAAGCAAATCAAGACAGATTAAGTAAATGCAGTGACAGAAGGAAATCTATGAGTTTGTTCCAGCTGAGACTAAATAAATACATAAATATGTAGATAACTTTACAGTAGTTCAAGGATAGGGACCAGGTATGTAGAACTCATTAAAGCCACAATCCCAGACATGAACAAATTTGTGATGTTGTCTCTGTGAAAGTGTCTTTCAGAGTTTTTTGCACAAGATGCTCTTTGGATTGCTCTCATTTTCATTGCACTATGGTACAGATGTTTCATCTGGAGGTCTTAAAATCACTGAGTACAGCTTTAGAGAATACAGCTATCATAAACCATCATTCAAAGTCCGGCAGTAATGTTTTGCATCTTTTCTAATCTCCTAAGTGCTTCATGCCACTCTAATTGCCTGAATACTCTAGGGAAGAATATTCAAGCGTCTCTAACAGTCACTTCTCTACTATCTATAACACTTCCAATTCTCTGGAGATGTTTTTACTAAGCTTATTTATTTATTTTTATCTAAACCAAGACTAATTAAGAAGAAACATGGGCTGTAATTGTGTGGTATATTACATAAGCCCTATATGAATGATTCAGGACTATCTTCTGCTTTCTATTTATAATTAACAAGTGGCTGTTAGACAGAAGAAACTAATCATGTTTTTGTTTTTGTTTTGTTTTTTCAAATCATTGTGCATATGTTTTACCACTTATCATTGACAAGTATTTATACGAAAAAAATAAATGAAGTAAGATTTGGCCATTTAGTATTGCACTATCAACGCATCTGAATAGTAGTATATTTTAAGTTACATCACCAAGAGCTAATGTTTGATTACCAAATTATACTCTCGCATTGACTGTTTGAACTGTCAATAATTTGTGCTATTGGTAAAGTGTGTGCTTTTGAAGAGATGCCTCATTGTCAGCTGCCAAGAGTGCTTACTCCATACAGGAATTACCTCTTAACTACACATACATATGAGACACTGACAGAGAGCAGGAAATCACTTGTGAGTATCTCTAGCAGAAAACCAAAACCAACCTAACCAAGGGACATTAAGAAAATTTAGAAAAGTTAGTTTTGATTTCAGCAAATGGTTTATACACGTATATGCTGGGAACATGCTTTCTTATCTACATAGAAATGCGTATCCTTTTAAAGAAACAAAAGTCATTATTTCCAAATTTGTTATTAGTCATTAATGTAGTAAAAATAGATGGGTTTGCATTTAAATTACGGAAATCATAGATTGGTCTTAATATTTAATGTTCTTAAAGCAAAAAAAGCTAACTGCATATTAAAATAAAACATTGCAGAAATATAATTTATTGCAACAATGCAAAAAAAAAAAAGCAAAACAAAGCAAAATAATACCCACCCATTGGAGAAAAAGTAAAGGTAAAGTTAGAAGTGTAACGATTTTTAGAGCACTACCAGTATAACTCTAGACAGGTGAGGACCCAATCATACAACTATGGAAAAGCATATTCACATAACTGGCAAAGAAGTAAAACTTTTGCAGGTTGTGATTTTGGAAGAAGAAATCATATTCATGATAAAGTCTTGGCTTTTTAAGGATTATCTAATCCAACTTTGTGTAGAAGTAAATATTGAATTATTTGTGTTGTGTTGCTTCGGTGTTTGTGTATGCATGTGCATACTTTAATATTTGATTTTCATCATGTGGGCGTCAGGGAGATAAGTGAAGAATCATTAAAGTGGCCTTTTGCCACCTTAAAGAGCCAGGGTGTGCTTCTTAGAGATCAGCTGGCCCATCTCTTCTGCATAGTTTCATAGAGAATGAAGCTCCTGTGCATGGACACAGAGTGCCGTATACGCCATTGTTCAAAGGTAGTTACCCAGGGTGAGAGACAGGAGGTGAGAAATTCCACAGCAGTCCTGTGTGAAAGTTAGGAACGAGATTGCATAAATTTGTACTCAGAATATTGTGTCTTGGTTATCACCTGGGAAAGGGCAACTGCTTGGAGTAAAACAGGCAGACAGAGAGAGTCTGAGTCCTGAAAGTTTACTCCGTGTTGGTGGGCAGAAGTCAGAGGGGTCTGCTTTCACTGCAATTACAGGTGGGAAGGCACACCGCGGGGCACTAGGCATTGAGGTGATTGACAATCCACGCAGATGACAGGAGTTCGTTCTCCAGTGTGAGACCCAAGGGTGAATTCAAGCTCTAAGAACTAGACCAGAAGATCTGGTAACCGAATGAAAGTGCAGTGTATCACTTTGGGGGTGCTGTTCTAGGTCAGGGGAAGTTCCAAGGTGATGATCCTGGTGGCGCTGCTTTTCATCTGGTTAGACTCAGTTTGGTGATGGAGATGCTGGGGAGGAGAAAGGATGGCGACGGGCAAACCAGGCTGGAAATCTTCTGTGTTGTGGGCTGGGGCAGATGAAGGGCTAGCAGGAGGTGCGACAGCACGTGATACACTAGACATCTAGAGCTCACCTCTTCCCTCTGCTTTGTAGTTAGCCCATATAGTGGAAGTGTATCCGGAAGGCTTCCTTCTCCAAAATGTCTCTTGGGCTTTGACGTTCCATGATGAGCCAAGGGTGATAAATGCACAGTATAGCTGCTTCTACTCCATCTACTGACACACAGCCAACAGTGCTTCTCCTGAGAGGGCTTCTGAGTCAGACCCACAGAGGCCATGGCCACTGGTTGGTCCACAGCACACACTGTGGAAACCTAATTTGCATTAAAGTGCTAACCAGTGTCCTGTCTATTTGTCTCCTTTTAATAGTGATTGTATGCTTCAGCACCATCTAGGGAGTTTTTGAAAATGCCAGTGCCTAAGACTGACCCTAGAAAGTCTGCTTTAATTGATCTGGGGGGAAGTCTAAGTGTCAGCTGTTTATAAGAGCTCCCCAGGAAATCCTATCCTAGGGATGGAGTGTATACACAGACCCTAAGAGGACATGGTGACAAGGAGCTTATTAAAGTCTTTGATCAGCTTCATGAGAAGGGTTGAGGTAGAGGCACGTGGAAAGAACAGTATAGGGTAGAAAAAGAGGATGTAACGAGTTAGAGGGTATTAATTCAGAGCTGCTCAGAGTTGCTGCTGTTTTTGAGTTTTTCCCGATCACAAGGAACTTTAAGAGTCAGCTTTCTTCTTTTAAAGTCAAACTGTTTTCTTTGTAAGCTATGTCTCTTGCCTTTGGAATCTGGTCACATAACACAGAAATCGTTTTCTACCCATCACACTTCCTTTATATGGTTTGGATTCTTTCTAACATCACGGAAACTTGAAGATGTGAAGTGTAAGGTAACACATACAAGAATTATTGTTCAAGAATTATTATTCTGTTGTTATTTTTCTCCATTTAGTATATTTAAGGTGCTAAAGTAAAACAAATAAAAAAGAACTTCTGAATTTCTTCAACTATATATTAGCACTTAGTGTGATCTTTTTAAGGCATCCATGATATGTTTTACAATGATTGTCCCTATTCCATAATTAAATGACAGTACTTCAAATTGAAATGTAAAAAATTTAAAAAAAAATTAGAAATCTTTGAAATGGAGGGTAAGGAGTCTCTCTTTAAGCTTACTTATCTAGAGCTATTACTTATATTTCCTTTTTGACATGCACATTTTCATATCCACACAAAGGGTTTTATTACGAGCAAATAATTATGTACAAAGATTGGCAACTTTGCCCTAAGTCTTGCTACTAAAAACTTGGTTCACAACGAGAAATGCTGGAATAACCTGGAAGTGGTGCAGAATCTCAGAGCCTACCAGATGATTTATATGCAATTAAAATTCGAGAATCACTCCTGGAGATCCAAAGTCTGCTTCCTGGTCCGGTGCATCTCATCAGTAGAAAAGAATATTCCATGATAAACCTTAAGGAGACTTATTGAGCAAACTCAAACAGGAACTGGGGATTCACATTTCATTCTTGGTTCCATCATTCACTTAATGCAATTCACTTAGTGTGACTTTTTTGCAATGCACTTGATGTATCTTGACTTAATTCTTCAATAGTATGTGAAAGAGTTGAGCTATCCCTTTCGGTCCCTCATTCTACAGATCTCCAATAAATCAGTTTTAAGAAGGACTCAATTCCAGTAGGTAAGATTGTGGGAGAACAGTGGAGAGGGCTCCTACTGAAGGGCTTGTGATTCTGAACCTATGAAATTCTGTCCCCCGCAGTCCCAAATCGGCCTGCCTAGTAACTAACGAACAGAAGTTTTGTGACAACAAAAGACATATGTACAGTCACACACTCACAAACCCCTGTGAATCATAAACAGATGCTCTCACAAACACTTTTTCCCAATGACAAAAGCAAATGAAGGCCAAGTAGCAACCTGCTTCTTCCTCCTGCCCTATCAGAGCTAGCATTTTTTAAAAGCATTATACATTCAACATATATACATGCATTAAAAGGTTGGCAGCTTATCAAGTGTTCTCTCCTAAATCTAATGGACAGATTTAAATATTTTTTTTTCAAGTTACTTTTTAATTCAAGAACAGTGTTTGTAGAAATAGTCAATGTAGATTCTCGTTGCTTTCTCCCTTGGGAATTCATGGGACGTGGTCTAATAAACTCTTTTTCTAAAAGCTTTCCAGGGGTCATTCTGAGGTTCTTTGGCTTTGCAGCCCTCACACCTTCTCTCAGGCGGCCATACTTACCCAGAAGTATGGAGTGAGGCTGCCTAAAGTCACAACTTGAACAAATTGTCGGGTTGACTCTCTAACTCATTCCTCCTTCTGGTAGCTTTGGGCCTGTCCTTTACTCCACCATGTTAAGCCTTTTCAAGGACCTTCCACGCCTGTTGACCATTTCCCTTGAACATCCTCTTCTTTACTAAATACTTCTCATCATAAATTAGTATGATTAATTCTTTGTGGAAACAAGTATCTTCATCACAGCTGCAGTCCCATCCTTCCCCTTCTTTTCCCAGTCAATTTTTACAAACAAATCTCACTCAAAAATAGCATGAAGTTATATAAATATAGTTGTACCACTCATGTGTTTGTGAAAGATGCTCTATTGGAGGTAAGAAGAAAATGCTAACATCACAAATATGATTTATTTTGATCTCATTCTCTTTTAATACATTCTGATTATTCTATTATATACTATTTGTAAGTAAAATATTTGTTGGGGACACACTCAGAAAAATTTACTGATGAGAAATGCAAAACAAAGAATTTGGAAACTGCTGGGAATGATTCCTAAGTTTGTGCTAAGAGCAAATATTGTTTGAGTATGTAAATATCCTGAGGGACTTGTGTAATTATTTTGTCATGTTAATACACACATCTATAGACACACATTACTGGTTGAGAGTTCAGCTGAGTGCCTGGTTTCCATTATCTCTTACACTACCTCTAGGACTTTCTTTGCTGTTGTTATTATCATCACATTTATACTGCAAGTTTATCTGCATCTACATATTTATAAGTGTGTCAATTCCTAGGACTTCCACTGATAATAAGACTCTATTCAAGATGGATAAGGAAGATGAATAGAAGTTCGAATACTGTACTGGTTCATTTTAATACAAAGACACGCTCTCATTCTTACTGAACTTATGTTTTATATCACCTCCAACATCCCAAAGGTGTCCCTGGTCCTATCTGTGATAATTTATTTAAATGCTTCTTTGGATTGCACAAATTAAAATAAAGATAAAGACCAATGAATGAACAGGCATCTGTATTTCTTACCTAATGATGATAAACATTTGTAGTAGAGCAAATGGTACTGATCCTCTCATTTATTTGATTCCATGAGCTAGTAAAGGAATACTGTCAAAATAGGTATACGTACATGAAAATATAATATTTTAAAATTTGTATCCTAAAATCAATCGTACTAAATTTCTTTATTTCCAGGTAATGAAATGAGCACCATAGAGGTTAAAATAATGACAAATATTAATTTCTAGGTAGAAACAGAACCAGAAGAGAACATAGGCATGATGGTTAATTTTATGTGTCAACTGCACTGGGCCATGGGTGCCAGGATACTTGGTGAACAGTATTGTGGGTGTTTTTGTGATGGTATTTTGGATGAGATTAACATTTGAATTGGAAGGCTAAGTCAAACAGATCGCCCTAGCTAATGTGGGTGGGCCTCATCCAATCAGTTGAAGGTCTGAATAGAACAAAAATCTGACCTCCTCTGAGCAAGAGAGAATTATTCCTGCCTGATGGCGTTCAAACTGGAATATCAGCTCTTGATTGCGTTCAGATTTCACCAATATCATTGGTTCCAGACTGTTGATTCACCCTGCATCTTGGAACTTGTCACCCTCATTATTACATGAGACAATAAATCAATGCTTTTCTTTTTCTTGCTTGCTCTTTCTCTCTCTTTCATTCCTTATGTTTTATATATAAACTATATATAGTATTATATATATATATTAAATATATATTTTATATATACATTATATATACAGAGGGTGCTAAAAAATGTATACAAATTTTAAGAAAGAAACAGAAAACTATATTAAAATTGTAATACTTGTTGGAAGTAAAATAGATCATTCTCCGAAACATCTTTTGATTGAACGTCACATTACACATTACAAACGTAATTCAATTCAACTTTAAAAGCAATACAAAGATAACATCTCTTAAAATGTGTATATATATATATATTTTTGGCACCCCGTGTCGTGTGTGTGTGTGTGTGTGTGTGTGTGTGTGTGTGTGTGTAATAATATTGGTTCTGTTTCTCTATAGAGAATCCTGACTAATACACTGGGTGTTGCATTACACTATAGTAAGGGCTATTCCACTCTATGTTGCTCTCTGAAATTAATATTGGCTGAAGGAGAAGTACCACACGACAGACTCTAGAGTCAGTAAGCCCTTTACAGCCTTGGAAGGCCATGTATCCCAAGGGGCCTTTAGCAGGAGTGGGAAGAGGTGTAATATTTATTGCACCTCTATGACTGGCCTTAGAAACATATGCAGGGTCTTTCTTTTGCTAAAGAAGCCTTCAATTG
Organism: Rhinolophus sinicus; assembly: GCF_036562045.2. Classification (NCBI taxonomy): domain Eukaryota; kingdom Metazoa; phylum Chordata; class Mammalia; order Chiroptera; family Rhinolophidae; genus Rhinolophus; species Rhinolophus sinicus. The sequence continues at coordinate 101,288,358 of NC_133752.1, read as the reverse complement.
CATTCTAAATCTTCAGGCTGTCTGATAATCATTTTGTGTTAGTTTGTATTGTCTCATAAGTTTTGAGCATACAGAAACGCCATGAGGAATTATTCTCAAGAAGATATACATTGTTGATTTACCCTTATAAATATTGATCACAATTACTATTAGTTGCCAAATTTAGATCCCAAAATTATGAGTATGTTTTATAATGTGTAAATTTATATGCATATATACATCATAAAGGTTTGGAGAGGTCATATATTACGGAAACACACGCACACACGGTGCCAGAGAAATGTATACACATTTTAAGAAAGGAAAAATCTGTATTAAAATTTTAAAACTATATACCGATAACAAAAGATGAATATAAGACTGCGTGATTTCTACAATTACAAGAGGTGCTCACAGTGGTTACCATCAGTGTAATTTTAATACAGGTTTTTCCTTTCTTAAAAATGTGCATACTTTTTTTGGCACACATATATATGTGTGTGTATATATATGAATCCATGGTTATGCTATCATTTTCAAGACCTATGTGAATATATATTAATAATGTTTTATATAATGTGACTCAACTATAGCAATATCATATATGTGAGAATATCAATATTTTATATGGTATAACCTATTATAAAAATAGTACATAACCCTTCTATTTTACAATTTAATTTCAGATTTATTTTATGCAGTTTGTTTTGAAAGACATAGTACTCAAAGCCAAGTTTGTATATTAATGAGCTATGTTGCATTTATATTCTACTGTGACTTCCTTTGATAGCAATTTTCAAATAAAACCCATTATGATACTGACAGGTCTATGCATCTCAATGAAAGAAATCAAAGTTCATTTTTTAAAGACCATGATCTTAAGATAAAGTATTATTAAATACTTCATGATTTATTTCACAAGGAGCTATAAAAAGAACAAGAGACAGGAGTCATCATATTTCTCTATTGCTATCTTATGATTTTGGTCAAAGGGTACTTTACCTTTTCCACCCTAGAGGTTTGGTGGTCTCAGCTTCATTTTAATAACACAGGAATTAAAATGAACTGAAGTCAGTTTTGACCCTCACTTGTATTGAAATAGCCATTATAGAGGCTGAAGTAGAGACAAGTGGTCAAATATTTCAAACCAGAGTTCTGGGGGGAAAGTGGAGTTGGAGCTGATACATTAAGTCAAGAGAGTTAACAGGTTTATCAGAAGTAAAGTTTTCCATTAATTCTACAAAAAGATGTACATTTAAAACTTACCCATTTCTTCATATTTAACTAATCTACTTCTTGTTGCACTGCACGGCTAACCAAGAGCACTAAGAGTATTTGTACATAAATTTTAAATAAGCACCTGGAAGTGGGGGACAAAAAGAAGTGGGGGGGTAGAGGTGGGGGTTTAAGGGCTGCACTCTGGTGAAGCAGTGATTTACTCTTCAGTAGGTCAGACTGTTGCTAAGGTTTAAGAGGCAGTTCAAACTGTTATTAAAAAAAGAACAAGGTATAGTTACCATAGCAACTGACAAACCACATGACATTGATATTTTCCCTCCTGAGAAGAAGAAAGCCCATTTTGAAAGCAACTGTCACACCAAAAAAAAAAAAGAAAGAAAGAAAATGCTCTCTGATAAACTTACTGAACTTTTAAACTGCTTCCCCAAGGACAAAAAAAAAAAAAAAAAGGAAAAAATACCACTACTTTTAACAGGTCCATACATTTGAAATTATGAGGAGTCAAATAAAAAGTTCAAGATTTTGATTTATTATGTATATATCTTCTAAGTGTCAAGAGCCACCATTGTGTAGCCTCTCATGAAACATGATGATTTCTTAGGTGATATTTACACTTATATCAAGGAGGAGTGGATGGATAACTGCTTCTTAATAAAGTACTCAAACTCTGGCCCATGTCCTTCAAGAAATGACCAGCTGATTTACTTGAAAGTCTTCAAATTCCATGACATTTAATTCAGCCTTGAATATATATGTATGTACGTATTTTCTTTCCAAATGCCTCCATGTTACCACCACTGGGCATCTTATTATCACCCAAGTGTCTCATTTATAGTCAACTTTCAATTCTTTGACTTAAGAGAAGAATAGTGATAACTCAAAATTATGGATGACTCTCCCAAATCATTTATATAACTCTTACAGTAAGTTTAATTGCTTTGAGAATTTATATATATATATATATATATATATATATATATATATATATATATATATATATATATATATTTTTTTTTTTTTTTAAATTATGGCAATTACTGAAAAGGCTATGGTATTGGAAGGAATGGTTAGTAAAGAGAAGAGGATCAGGGACTTGGGTCCTTCCCTATTAAGAAGGTAAAAAAGATAAGTGTGAGAACCTAAAGGAGAGGGAGCAGGGACAACCAGTGAGATGGGAGCAAAATGAAAACAATTATGAAGTCTTGAAATCCGAGTGAAGAATGTCTATGGAAAAGGAAAGTGTGGTCACCTGTATCTAATGCTGCTAAAAAGGACTGAGTGTCGTTCACTGACATGAGGAGCAGAGCAGTCAGTAGCTACAGTGCAGTGGTGAGGGGAAAATGCAGACAGTGCAGTGGTGAGGGGAAAATGCAGACAGAAGTAGATTAAGAGCGATTGGAAAGACAACAATTGGAGAGTTTGTACAGACAACATTTCCAAGCTTTTCTGCAAAGAGAATACAAATAACGAAGCAGAGCTGGTGGATTCAGGAGAGGGCTTTTATTGAAGATAGGAGAAAACAGCATGTGTGCATTGTATAAGGAGTAATAGAAGGGATGGAATCTAACTACTAGAAATGAAAGACTGATTTCAGAGATATGATGAAAAATTCCTATGTGATAAGAGGCTGAAAAGCAGAGAAAATGAATGCTGGAAGTGAGTGCATGTTGTGGTGGAATGTGGAGGTCATTCTCCATTTGTTGTAAGAAATGAAGTTCCCATCTAAAAGTGAGGATGTTGGGAGGAGATGTTTGAGGTTTGGAATAGAGCAGAAAGTGAATGAATTAGGTCAACTAATTCCTGTGTAGCATTAAGGACCCATCTGAGGCACAGGCCATGAATTTAAAACCTGCATAATACATGTTGGAACAGGACACGACTAGTTCAAATGTAGGCCTGAAGATGCATAAATGCTAGGGAAAAATTGTGTTTAATTGTGAGATTAAAACAAGAAAAGTCTTTACAAGGATAGATATCAGGAGTTGATGCAGCTTTCCCACCCCAACCCCACCTCCAGTCTCATGGAATAACAGGCAATGCGATCAAGGTTTCAGCTCCTCTGACTTACTGAGACCCTTGCTCGATGCAGGCGGCACTAATCACCAAATCAGTTCTGATATTTAAGGACCTAGGCACGCACCCTGAAGCTGTGTCTACTCCCAGTCATTTTTTTTTTTTTAAGTTGAAATATAATTGACATACTACATTATATCAGTTTCAGGTTGAACATGCAATGATTAGATATTTATAAATACGGCAAAATGATCACCACAATACCTAGTTAATATCCATCACACATGTAGTTACAGAATTTTATTTTTCTCGTAATAAGAACTTCCTCTGGAAACCACCAATATCTTCTATCTGTGAGCTTGGTTTTTGTTTTCATTTGGTTTTTAAGCTTCCACATATAGATATTTAACAGTATTTGTCTTTCTCTGCCTGATTTATTTCACTTAGCATAATGCCTCCAAGGTCCATTCATGTTGTCGCAGATGGTAACATTTCACATTTCATCCTTTTTTATAGTTGAATAATGTCACACACACACACACACACACACACACACACACACACACGGCATTTTCACTGTCTATCCATCCTCTGATGGTCATTTAGGTTGTTTCCATATCTTGGTTATTGTAATTAATGTTGCAATAAACATGGGAGTGCATGTCTGATTCAGTTAGTGTTTTTATTATCGTTGGATAAATACTCAGAAGTGGAATTGCTGGATCATATGGTAGTTCTAGTTTTAATAATTTGAGAAACCTCCACACTGTTTTCCATAGTGACTACAGGAATTCACATTCTCACCAACAGTGCACAAGGATTTACGAGTGTTTTTCACCACATTTCAATTAACATTTCTTATTTCTTGCTTTTTTTGATGACAGCCATTCTATCAGGTATTAAGTGATATCTCACTGTGGTTTTGATTTGCATAATCTTGATGATTATCCCTAATCATGATGTTGAGCATCTTTTCATATAACTATTAGCTACCTGTATGTCTTCTTTGGAAAATGTCTATTTAGATCCTTTGCCTGTTTTTCAATCAGATTGTTTTTATTTTGCTATTGAGTTATCTGAGTTCTTTATATACTTTGGATATTAACCCCTTATCAGATATATACTTTACAAGTATTAACTCTCATTTGATAGGTTGCCTTTTCATTTAATTGGTGGTTTCCATTTAGCTTGATGTATTCTCACGTGTTTAGTTTTGCTTTAGTTTGTTGCCTTTGCTTTTCATGTAAAATGCACAAAACTCATTCCCAAGACCAATGTCAAGGAGATTATCTCTACTGTTTTCCTGTAAGAGTTTTATGGTCTTAGATATTACATTTAGTTCTTACAATCGGGTCTGAATAGTTTCAGGTCTTACATTAATCCATTTGAATAGATTTTAGTGTATGATGTAAGACAGTGGTTCAATTTCACTTTTTTGTGCATGTTGCTCTCCCGTTTTCCCTACACCATTTATTGATGAGATTATCCTTTCCCCATTGTGTATTCTTGGTTCCTTTGTCATAAATTAACTGACAATATATGTGAGGGATTCTTTCTGGGCTCTCCATGTTGTTCCGTTGATCTACCATGCCTGTTTTTATGCCAATACCATACTGTTTTGACTACTACAGCTTTGTAATATAGTTTGAAATCAGGGAGTGTGATATTTCCAGCTTTGTTTTTCTTTCTCAATATTTCTTTGAAACTTTGGCATCTTTTGTGGTTTATACAAATTTCAGGATGGTTTATTCCAATTCTGTGAAAAATGCTATTGGAATTTTAATAGGGATTGCATTGAATCTGCAGATTACTTTGGGTAGTATGGACATTTTTACAATATTAATTATTCTAAAACATGGAACACTGAATATCTTTGCATTTATTTGTGTCTTTTTAATTTCTTTCATCAATGTCTTACAGATTTTAGTTTCATGTCTTTGGTTAAATTTATTCCTAGGTATTTTATTCTTGGTGCAATTGTCAATTTGATTTTTTTTTCAATTTCTCTTTCTGATAGTTATTAGTGTATAGAAATGCTACAGATTTCTGTATATTGATTTCCTATTTTGCAACTTTACCGAATTCATTTATTAGTCTAACCGTTTTTGATGGAGTCTTAAGGATTTTCTATATACAATATCATATTATCTGTAAATAGTGAGTTTTACTTCTTCCTTTCCAATTTGGATATCTTTTATTTCTTTTTGCTGCCTATAACTTCCAATACTATGTCAAATGAAAGTGGTAAAAATGGGCATCTTTGACTTTTTCCTGATCTTAGAAAAACTTTAAGCTTTCACCATTGAATATGATGTTAGCTATAGCTTGTTATATATGACCTTTGTTATTTGAGGTACATTTTTTCTATACTATCTTTGTTGATACTTTTTATCACAGATAGATGTTACTCACTGTTAATCTTATTTGTCTTGTGCCTTTGTCCGTTTGCTTGTTGGTTTCCTGAATAAAAACAACATTGTTATTCTCAAATATCTTTGGACTTTGACCACATCTTTGTGTTAAACTATCAGTCATTGTTAAACAATGGAGAACTGATCTGGGGGAAAAAATATTGTCAGGTAAATGAGGAAACCATGTTGTGAAATCAGAAAAGAGTAACTCAGGAGAAAATAAAAACTGGCTCCTTTATAAGTGAACCTCATTGTACACTGCTATATGTTGAATATATTTTTAAAAATATTTTTGAATCTCTACAAAAACAGCTCTATTGTCATCTAGCTTTAAAAGCTGTGATGGAAAGGTCTGTGCTCAATGTGACATTTGTCCTTTTGAAGAGGGCTTAAATGTCTGGGAACACTTCTTTTACGTCACAATCTTTTAAGCAGTAAATTTAGATATTTATTTCAGGAAAATTGTCTTATATTCTACTTTCTACAGTATTTATTTTCATTTATTGGTTACTCTACCTTAAAGACACTGATGATACCTACTTAATATTTTTTCAAATCTAGTAATTTTTTAAAGATTGTTTTAATATAGTTGTCTTTTTCATCTGCATCTTCTCAAGATTTTTCCTGTAATTATTAAAATTTAATAATGGTTTCTGATAATTCCAATTTAATGTTGTTCTCCAGGGAAATTACGTTGGCCTTTTATCTATTAAATTAGATCTATTTCTCTTTTTATATTATTTTATTTTTATTCATTAGTTTTTGAAATGTTTCTATATATGATTTTTTTGTTATGGTATGATTTCTGTTGATTTTGTTATTGTTAGACTATCTGGCTTCCACTCTCACTTGTAAAATAGTTAAATATAGATTCACTTTATACAGTTGGAGGGCATCTTTCATTCCATGGAGGGATACCTTCAAGCTTCAGATTTATTTAACAATTAATTGGGCAGCTCTAAAATCATTATTTGTATGATAAAATATCTACTTTATTTTCCTTTTCTTCATTTATCCTCATTTCCAATATCCATTTTCTTACTCCCCAGTTGAAACGATAAGCAAGGGTGTCCAGATACTTTAACTCTTTTCACATTTGGGGAATTTGGTAATCCATGAGCATTACTCTCAGGAAGTGATTAAAAGTCACTTGTTTCCAGAACATTCCATTTCTTGATTTGTTTCTTAATTTGGTTCATTGGTCTGTTTTGTTTTCTTTTTTCTTGTTGAGGTTGTTGGTATATGCTCTGGTTTTCATTGGTTATTGTGGAAGAGAAATTCTATGATATGGCTTCAATCAGTCATCTTAACCTTGATGTGTACATTTACCTGCATTTAAAGTACAGCTTTAAGAAGAAAATCTTATGTTGAATAAATCCAATTAAGCATCTCTGCTTACTCTTCAAGGCAAACGAATCTTGTCTATGAAATGTTTCAACTAGGATTACAGTTAAGTCTCATATATATATACACACATATATATACATACATACATATATATAATGAATAAAGAATAAACATAAAAATTGTGATGTCTCATTTCATTGCATTATAGTTGCTCTAGCTATGGGGCTTTTATTTGAAGAAAAATATTATGTAATTCAGTAATCTCTTCATGAGAGTGGTTTTCAGGATTTTTTGCAATGTATTTTTGGTTTGATATTATTTTCATTCAAATAAGAGAAACAGGGATTAAAATTCATGCAGAGATAGGAGGACTTCTAGATTTCTTCCACACAAACCAATCAGATAAAGTGAAATATAATTTTCCTTATTTTTCAAGAGAGTGTTAAAAAGTGGCACCAGTGCACATTATTTTTCCTTTGTTTTGCTGCTTACATTCATTAAAAACGTTTTGAATACAACCCTTGAAATTTTAATATGACACACAGTCCTACATTAATTTAAGGAAATGGACAAGAGGCTCTAACTGCTCTCTCTCTCCCTCCCTTACTGCATTTTAGCTCAGTAGGATGTCCTATTACTTTTCTTTCTGTAGTTGCAAATGCTAAAGGGATCAGTGATAATTTTAGAAAAGCTAACAGCATCTGGAGGTGTCAGTGTTCTCAGCAGCAATTTGGATTGAAAGGGAATTTATATATATATTTGTACCTATTCAAACTTCAGTGATGCAAGTTTAGAATTAAGCACAGCTCTGTTCAGTGGGAAGGTCTGGTTTACGAAAGAATAGTCATATGCTTTTCCTATTCGAAGAGTCTCAAAAAACTTTAAAAGCAGGGTCAGGTAAGCTTTTCAACCTCGTAGTAACCCTTGAACTCTTCAGTATAGCTACACTGGAAAAACTGGGACAGGTTGTTAAATATAGAAATAAAAGACCATGAGACATTCAGAAAAAGTGGTCCAAGGAATAGACAACTGATTGTAAAGTGAGAAAAAAGTTTCACTAAAGAAGATGTGAAAGGGCTCCCCACATAAGTCATACTTATAGCTTTGCAGAGTTAACAATTAAAAAAAAAAAAAATATTTGAAGTAATTTGACTGGTAAATGTTGCATTTATTTCTGATTCCAAGGAAAAATTCTGAAGAAATATTGAAAGCCCACACACTGAAAATGCCCTCCACGGGAAACAGTCTCCCCGAGTTTATTTATCAGAGAATCGGTCACTTAAATGGCCACGTGACTCCGAACGGAGGGATAGATCTATAGCAGAGTGGCGATGTTTTGCTCTCCTAGTGTGCTATGGACTGAATGTGTGTGTTCCCCAAAACTGGTATTCTAAAACTTACCCTCCATGTGATGGCCTTAGGGAGAAGGGCCTTTGGAGAGTAATTAAGTTTAATTGAGATCATGAGGGTGGGGCTCCCATAATGGCATGTTGTCCAACTTTAGAGAGACCAGAGAGCTTGTTCTCTCTCTCTCTCTCTCTCTCTCTATCCCTCCCTCCCTCCCTCCCTCCCTCTCTCTCTCTCTCTCTCTCTCTCTCTCTCTCTCTTTCCCCGCCCCCCGCCATGTGAAGACATGCAGCAGGGAGGCAGCCATCTGCAAACCAGGGAAAGAGCTCTCACCAGGAACCAAATCAGTGAGCACCTTGATCTTGGACGTCCCAGCCTCCAAAACTGTGAGAAACAGACATTTGTAGTTGAAGTCAGCCTGCCGAGCTATTCTGTTAAGGTTGCCTGAATGAACTTAAACATGGCTACATACTCTTCTAGGTTAAATGTCAAGCAGCTCTGCATTTTGATTGATTAAGTCATTCCTGAGGTAAGATAAGCAAAACCTAAAAACATAAGATAGTTATTTCATTATTCACAGCTGGCAAATGACAAATGCTCTGAAAGGAGAGTGTAGATGAAGTTGTGGTATTGATTTTGAACAATGCAGATGACATGCCAATGGGCAAATGATATTTCATAGGGTAAATGAGGAGAGAAAGGATAGCAGTGAGAATGAGAACAGGGTGTGCTGATCCAAAAATTGTCTGGAAGTCTATGGGATGCAAATAGCAAGGCTGCTGCCTTACATGACATGCAACAGAGAGCTGTACTATCTAATTCACGGTTCCATGTGTCTTGGGCTCACCCGGCAGCATTATTGGTAATTACAAGGAGAAAGCGTCTCTCACGTTATGAAAAACCAGGCTCTGGCAAAAAGGCCTCTGTCACGATCCAACCTGGTCCATCCTGATGAAAGACCCATGCCAGGAGAGGGAGGGCTTTTGTATTTAGAATCAGTGCTTTCTTCTCTTGCCTGCTATGGATGGAGAGTGTTTTGCCTAATTGCACATTTACCAGTGCAGCTCAAAAATGAACAAGAATATCAAATTTTTGTTGGCTAACCTCAACCCATGCCCATATAATTTTCTTTTTTTTTTTTTTTTTAAATCACTGCTCCCACAGATTCTTGTTGCAACTAATTTCTTTCTTTCTTTTCTTCAGATATTATGAGTCAAAAATCTCCCAACTCAAGCTGTTCGGAAATGTAGAAAATTTGCCTCTCCTAAATAGGTCTGTTTTTTAGGGCACTACGAATTGCTAGAAATAATTCATAGTCAGTGTAAGTCGACAGATCTGCAGACCTCCGTGGGTTTCCTATCACCTTTTGCTTTTCCTGTGTGACACAAACCTCAGGGATCGAATGAAGGTTATGTCAATCAGCTTCCAAACTGTGCAAATGCTACTTGTCACATTTCCTAAATTCATTTTTGCTGTCTTTGGTCTTCCCCAGCTGTTCCTCCAACACCATACATACATCAAAGCTCACAATTCTCTTCTATGGGTACAAAGAGCCATAGTCAGGTGTTCTAGATTGATAAATCCCCAAGACAAAGACACTACGTCATTTACTTCTTTATCATTAATTTCCACGTTATTATCTGTGTTGTAGGAGGTATGCCAAGAAATAAGAAAACTAAGCATATGTTAAATTAATTAATGGAAACATGGGGGAGAAGAGAATGGGACCTAGTGAGGAAGTCACAAAAAGTTTCCTTGAGAAAGAGAAGCTCAACTTGACATTTGAAAGAAAGCGGAATTAACTAAGTGAAGCAAAGAGGGGAGAGAAAATAAAGAATTTCTTTCCATGAAATTGAGACCAAAATATTCTATTGACAGTCTTGTTTTGTTTATGATACAGTCATTCTTCAGAATAGGATGCAGTGGGTTGTGGAGCGTTAGTGCTAACCTGTGGATATACCTGGTGATCTCCAACTCTCAACTCATTCTTACTGCATCTCTCTTCTAATAACCGTGCTTTTGTGCTCAAGTGCCAATCCACTACACTTGTGTAGTATTACTATCCTGAATTCTTGTTCCAGTAAGAGGTCTCCAGTCATCTGAAATGGAACTCTTGTTTGGCTTTGCCGTTCTCCCTATATCCAAGGTACATTCCCATGGATGGTTCTGCTCTCTGCCTACAGAACTGCACGTACGATTATATACCTAATTACCCATGTATTTCAGCCATGCAAGCATTGAGTCTCCATCACTCTTCTATGATGAATACTTTCTTGATTAAACTTCCTGTATTTCTGGAGATGATGTTTGTTTGAACAAAGTTCTGATTTCTTCTTCGGAGACTTTGCCAGGGCCATGTAATGGAACTAAAGGTATTTGCTAGGCTATGGCTCCTGAAGACATATTCTGTGCCTATGAGTGAGTCCAGAGTATGTAAAAACACCCTTGCACCCCATCTGCACTCTTGTGAATGAGTTGCCATTGTTTCTGAATCGTCACCATATATGATAAGCATCACAATAAGGTTAGAGGACACCAACTGTCCCTACCTACTCGGGAGTTCTCAGTACCCAGGACTCCTGAGGATGGAAGTTATGCCAAATTGCATGACCATGTAGAAATATGTCCCCACAGATTAAAGAGTGAAAGAGGTGGAAGGAAGAAAAGCTTTGTATATTGCTCTGACTAAAGAAGCTTAAATGCCTAACTTCAGATGGCAGGTTAATTCTAGAGGTATCTCTGGCCCCTTTTACAATAGGAATATTTCCTGAGTGGCAAAACTAAAAATTGAACATTCGCTATTCAAATGTAGCCCAGTCATATTTTGTTTATTTCAATATACACATATATATTTAGTGTGAACCTTGTTTTCGGTGCTGAGGATAAAAAAAGATGAAAAAAATTCCAAACAAACAGATACACTATGTATGCCTTCTGAGAATGTACCATCCAAGCAGAAAAACAGGTACAAATCAAATAATTTTGTTTCCACATGTGGAATTTTAAAATGTAATCTGACTACAGATAAACAGTGAGAGAGGTCAACAGTGCTCTGCAGGAAGAGAGAAAAGGCCCAAGTCAGGAAATTAGGGAAGACGTTCCAGAGAGAGTGAAGCTTAAACAAAGATCTGAAAGGAAAGTGGAAATTAACTAGAGGAAGGGAAGGCTTAAGAACATTCAAGAGACAGACAACATGTAGAAAATTCCAAACAAACAGGAGAGGCCCTGGGAGAACACAAATATTCCTGCTGTCAGAATTTACAACTGTAGTCCAGACCTTCTGGAAGCTTAATATTCAGTTTCATATTAGCTAAATGGACCAGTACAGTTTAAACACGGGCGTGACCTTAAATCGATCACTTATTTATAGCAGTCTATATAAATGGGAGAAACACTTCTAAAGTCTTCCTATAAATTTCTACATTGTCACAGTCTTCAAATTATTTTCAAAACAAAGCAAACAAAACAACAAACAAACAAAAAAACAGTGTTCTCCTAAGCATTAAGTACAAAATCCAATTTTTTTTAAAAATGAGAAACTAGAGAAAATAACCATCTCAATTATAAATGAGCAGGGGGAAAAAAGGCAGAATTGCGTTTCCAAAGTGTCGTTAGCAATAGACGCACACACACACACACACACACACACACACACACACAACGTAAATACTGATATTCAGTTTTTCAAGAAACAGAAAACTACATTTAATGTATGATCAAGATACAAAACATACTATCATTTAAAGCAACATTGAAAAGTTAAATGTAGCTATTATTCAAGAAATATCCATGAATTATTAAAATATTAAATATTCAAAATTTAAAAGAGAAAAAAAGCATGAGGCAAATGTTATCCAAAAAAGAGTTGGTATACAAATATAATAATTTGGATTATTTTTTTAAAGAAAAGAATCATGAGATGTAACTTGTATTCATCCTCATACTAAAGCTTCAAAATATATAACCACAATATGACAGAATCTCCCCCAAAAACCAATAAATCTTGTATGATATATGGAGTTACTGATAGATGATACACACAAATAATTACCCTCAAAACAATTTATTTGAAGAATCCAAGAAAAATGAATAATCTAAGAATATGTTTAAATTTTTAAATCAACAATTAGAGAAAATACATCTTTTTCTCAATACATAGAATATTTGATTAAATGGACCATGCAGTAAGCAGTAAATTGATTCTCAAAAATTTTCAATGAATTAGTAGTAATCAGGACTTATTTCCTGAATACAACAAATTATTAATAACATCCTAAATAATAAAAGATATACAACAATTGATAAGCTTGAAAATAAAATTAATTGTAATAGCTTATGGTTCAATGAAGAAATATAAGATTAAGTAGAAATTAATGAAATGTTCTATATCAAAATGTTCTGAACTTGGTTTTGCCTTTCAGCTATAATAAACTTCTCACTAAAATCAAATGTTTGAGCTGAACGCAAGCATATATATGTTTGTGTGGTGTGTCTGCATAGTCTGGTATTTGTGCATATGCATACACACATATTTGAAAATCTTACAAATTTACCAAAGCAGCATTATTTGAGTATCCAAGATTCTGAAGAGATGAGAGACTCATTGAAGTGGGACCACCGTTCCTACCTGCATTTCCTCTCAAAGAATTTGCTGATTCTTAAGCAGTACGTTAGGAGAGGCTAGGCAGCTGTTATGAAGTAGTATTTCTCACTCCCAGCATCAACCCCAGCTCCCAGCTGCAGAAGCTCTATTCCAGGCAAGAATGGCTGAGAGAACATAGGCTCCCTTCCTCCACTCAGCCTTTCCACTCAGAACGTGGAAGGTTTACTCCAAGCATGGAAGGTGGAGAACACTGGGTCCCAATCACTCTTGCCTGAGCTTACTCAAAGGATGGAAGTCCATAATACATGAGACATGAAGGTCAGAGGCTACCACCCTGCCTATCACCCCATGTGTAAAGTCGCAATGTCATATTGAGAGAACTGAAACACTTCCCATCCCAGCTCTGGAGAAGTGGTGTAGATATCCTATCCAGAGGGAGAGGCAGGCTGTAAGAACAGAGAGCTCTGAAGCTCTCTCCAAGAGAAATAACTTTATTTGGAACAGACAGCATGTGAAGAACTTCAAGTGCAAGGATGCTGTTGAAAACAGTGGAAATTTGGTAGTAAGCGATGAAAAGAAGGCTGGTAGCTCCATAAGACAAGCAGGCTCAACCATAGATCAGAAATAAATGTAACAGAGAGAATCAGGGAAAGAAACAGCTGAAAAGAGCTCTCCTGCAGTTGCAACAAGCCTCAAAAGCAGGTCTCAGTGACTATCCTTGCAAAGGATTTTGAATTTAACTGGACCATACTGTGCACCAATTTATGCTTATAATATTGTTGGAAGCAACAGAACAGTAAGCTGGCATTTATTGTAGAAAAACAACTGGGTGTGATACCAACAAGAGCAGACAGCTTAACAGAGAGATCAAGGAAAGAAACAGTAACAGACAACCTTGCTAAAACTGTGGTCATCCCAGGGTGACCGTGAGAGAACACCCCAGGCTGTGTCATCTAAGGGATGACATCAGAGGCTCTAAACTGCAGGAGAAACAGAATTCACTGAAATATGCCAGGTAGAACATTAAACAAACAAACAAAAAAACTATACCAGCAACAACAAGCCCCAGGGTATTACTATCCAAAAATATTATATTATCTGAAACATGTAATTTGCAGCCAAATATGAAATATGCAAAGAAACTAAAAAGTATGACACATATAGGAAACTGAAAAAGTGTGACACATACACAGGGAACAACAAAAAAAGCAAAAATTGAAATTGCCTTTGATAGGGCTGAGATGTTGCATTTAGCAGACAAAATCTTCAAAGCAGCCATTATACATTTGTTAAAAGAACTAAAGGAACCATGCTTAAAGAAGTAAAGAAGATACAATGACAATCTCACATGAATATAGAATATCAATAAAGAAATAATGAAAAATGGAAATCTGGATCTGAAAAGAGGATCAGCATTGATTTGAGCTAGCAGAAGAGTCATCAAACTTGAAGATGGTATAATCAAGATCATGTCCCCTGAAGAACAGATAAAACAAATAAAGACAAAGAAAATCTCAGAGAAATGTGGGACACATTTAAGTGCACCAACATAAATGCAATGACAGTGCCAGGGGGGAGGAGTAAGACAAACAAGAAGAAAAAAATATTCAAAGATGTAATGGTTCAGAGACATTAATATACAAGTACAAGCAACTCAGTGAATTTTCAGCAGAGTTATAAATGCAAAGGTATCAGCACACAGACATATCCTGGTAAAAATATTGAAAGCAAAGAGAAAATCTTGAAAGAAGCAAGGGAAAAATAATCAATCATGAGAAAGGGAACCCAAATAAGATTAACAGCTGACTTATCATCAGAAACAATGAAGGCCAGAACACAGTGGGAGATAATATATTCAAAGAGTCTGGGGTGAGGGAACTGTCAACCACAATCATATCCAAAAAATTATCTTTAAAAAGTGAAGACAAAATAAAGGCATTCCCAGGTTAATAAGAAAAAATAAACCCAACAGACCTATTGCTAACAGACCCACCTTACAAAACTACTAAAGGAAGTTTCAGCCATGCTGAAAGTAGGTGACTCGAGAAAGTAATTTGAATACACACACGCGCGCGCGCACACACACACACACACACACACACACACACAGAATGCCAGTAAAGGCAATAATGCAGGTAATTTAAAGTATAACAGTATATTTCTCCGTTTTTCTCTTCTTATTCGATTTAAAAACTATATGATACTTACATAATTTTATTATTGGGACTAAAACATAGATATTTAATCTACTTGCCAATAATAGCACAGAGGAGGTGGGTGGAAGTAACGCTATATTTGCATAAGAAAATGACATGACATCAATATTGGAATACATAGGAACTGATGAAGAGAACAACAAATGATACACAAGAAGGCAACATAAAATTTATGAATATGTACTCTTCTTTCAATCTCTTTAAAACACTTATAATTATGTAAACAAAATTATAACAATATACTGTTGTGCTCACAACATAGCAATGTGTATGACAAAACACCACAAAAAAGGGGGAAAGAAAATAGAGCTATTTAGGAATAATACTTATTTATCTTACTGGAACTGAGTTAATGTAGATCTTAAGTAGATTTTGATAAGAGTGTAGAATAAGTGTTAAGGGAAAGAACCCTAAAGCAAGAATTAAAAAAATAAAAATACTCAAAATATGCAGTGAAAAAAATCATTAAAGGCGTTACTGCTAATAGTATTAATATTAACTGTCACATAATTAATTATATATAAATTACAGTAATAAATTATGAATTTAATTAATTAGAAAAGACCATGTTTCCACGAAAATAAGACTGGGTCTTATACCGTATTTCCCCGAAAATATAATCAGGTCTTATATTAATTTTTGCTCCAAAAGATTCATTAGGATGTATTTTCAGGGGATGTGTTATTTTTCCATGTACAACAATCTACATTTATTCAAATACAGTCATGTCATGTTCTTCTGGAACACCGTCATAACGTACTAAATGCATCCATCTGGCTGACAATCTTAACTGGGGCTTCTTTTCAGGGTAGGTCTTATTTTTGGGGAAACATGGTATTCACTTAATGAAAAAGAAAGTAGTAAAGGAAGAACAGAGAAATAAAAAAGATGAGACATAGAAAAAACAAAGAATAAAACAGCAGACATACATCTAACTTTATCAATAAAAGATTATATTATTTAAAACAATTCAACCAAAAGGCAGCTATTTAAAAGGTTTCATCAAAAGACAAGATCCAATAATATGATAACTACAGGAAACATACTTTAGATTAAAAAATAGGGAAAGTAAAAGGATGGAGAAAGATATATCATGCAAACATCAAACATAAAAAAGCTAGAGTGTCTATGCTAATATGCGACAAAATAGACTTTAATTTAAACCAAAGTCTATATCACTAGGATAAAGAGGAACATTTTATAATGGTAAAAGATCGATACATCAGGAAAGTATAATGGTTTTTAACATTTTGCAACTAATAACAGATTCTCAAAATGCATGAAGCAAAATCCTACAGACATAAAGGGAAAAACCAACAGTTCAACAGTAATAGTTGGGGACTTAATGCTTCACTTTCAATAATCGGTATAATAAAGAGAGAGAAGATCAACAAGGAAACTGAAGACTTGACCAACACTATAAATCAATCAAACCAAACAGACATCTATAGAGCATGCCACCAAATAAAGCAGAATTCACATACTTCTGAAGTTCACATAAAACATTTTCCAGTATAGTCTATATGCTAGGCCAGTAAATAGGGCAAAATATATTTAAAATGATTAAAATCACATAAAGTACATTCTCTGACCAATATAAAATGAAATTAGAAATTACTACCAAAAAGAAAATTGGGAAAGTCACCATTATGTGAAATTAAATAATGCACGTCTAAGTAACCAAAGGGTAAACAAAGAAATCAAAGCAAAGTGGAAAACACTTCAATATGAACTAAAATGAAAACACAACATACCAAAATTTATGGGATGTAGCTAAAGCAGTGCTTAGAGGAGAATTTATATCTTTAAATACCTATAGCATAAAGGAAATGATCCCAGATCAGCATGTGACTTCCACTTTAAAAGGAGCAGATTAACCCTAAAGCAAACAGAATGAAAGGAATAATATAGATTAGAGTAGACATTAATGAAATACAGAATGTACAAACTAGAGAAAATCAACTAAACCAAAAGTTGATTCTTTGAAAATACAAACAAAATTCACAAACTGACAAATAAAAACAGATAAAAGACCAAATTACTAAAATCAGAAATGAAAGAAGGAAATGTAACTAATAACCACACAGAAATAAAAGTGATCGCAAGATAATGCAATGGACAGGAAATTAAAAACTGCATTTATAGAAACAAGACAACTACTAAACTGACTCCAGTATAAACAGAAAATCTAAATAGACTATAGCAAATAAAAAGATTGAATAATATTCTTTTTTTTTTTTTTAATTTCCACAATGAAAATCCAAGGTCCAGATGATTGGTGAATTCTATGAAACATCTGATGATGAATTAATACCAATTCTTCACAAACTCTCCCAAAAACTAGAAAACGGAAAACTTCTCAATTCATTCTGTGAGGACATTATATCCTGAGAACAAAACCAGGCTAAAACGTCATAAGAAAAGGAAATTACAGAACAATATGTCATTTGAATGCAGATTGAAAAAAATCCTCCACAAAATACTAACAAACTGAATCTAGAAGTATATCAAATGGATTATATACCATTTATTCTATAATCACAAGGTTGTTTTAAAAACCAGAATCAATTAATGTACTATACCATATCAATAGAATCAAGGGAAAAAAACAAACAAAAAACATGATCATCTTAACAGAGGCAGAAAAGCAATTTACAAAATTCAACATCCTTTATGATTTTAAAAACTCAACAAATTAAATATAGAAGGGGATTTTCCCAAATTGATAAACTTTATCTACCAAAACACCCAATAGTAACACTACATTTGGTAATGAAAACTGAATTCTTTCCCTTAACATCAAGCACAAGATAAGGATATGTATTCTTATCATTTCAACATTTTACTGAAGTTTTTAGCCAGAACCATTAGGCAACAATAAAAATAAAAATAATCCAGATTGAAAAGTAAGAAGCAAAAGTAGTTCTACTTTCAGAGGACATCATCTTGTATACAGACAATCCTAAGGAATCCACTGCTGTAAACTAATATACTATTTATCATTACTATACTAATACTAGATGCTATTATAAGTAAAAAAATAAGTTCAGCAATGTTGCAGTGTACAAGATCAACATATAAAGTAATCAATTGTATTTCTATACACTAGTAATGAACAATATGAAAATAAAATTAAGAAAACAAATCATTTCAAGTAACACCAAAAAAGAATAAAATATTTAGGAAAAATATAACAAAATAGATGCAAACTTCTATTCTAAATATTATAAAATATTACTGAAAGAAATTAATGACATCTAGATATATCTGAACAGAAATTAAATGGAGAATTACTTTAAATGTATAATATACTGAATTGACTCAAGAAAATCTATCTATAATTGTTAAAGTATTTAAATCTATCATTGAACATATTTTAATGAAATATGGCCTAGAAATGTTTAAAAGTAAAACTGGTTAAACAAACATTAAAGGAAAAGGCCAATTTCAGAAAAAAATGAAACCAAGATCGCTGTGTAATTCATATTATATTAATATAGACTTGATATTATAAGCAAATAACTATGGTTTAGGAAAGAAAAAACTGGTGTCAAATCTCAATTATGGAGTTAAGATATAAATATCAATATTTAATAGTAGCAAAACAAAAATAAATTGCCAAGCTAAAAGAGTTAATATATAGAAAAATTTATGATTAACTGTGGTCTATCCAAGCGATTCATTATTTCTTTTATGTTAGACTATATATATAAATTATATCCACTATAATATAAACATATAAAACGATGCTCACCTCAAGAGTAAAAGTAGGAAATTTTATGCCAAAGGTGACATTTTGTAATCAAGAGACAGGTAGATTGAAATATCAAACTTGTATTGAAAAATCATGGTATGGGATAGTAAGAACTCATACATTTCAGGTGGAAGTATAAATTAGTAAAATACCACTGTACATTTGACAAAATCTGATAAAATTAAAGGTATGCATATTTTGGGATTGAAGCAATTCCACTCCTAATTATATGCTACCAGAGAAACTCCTGCATATGTACGTGAGATGGGTTTATGAAGGTTATAGCAGCTTTACATATAATAGCAAAAAGTAAAACAAACTGTCAATCAAGACATAACATTTTTAAGAAATAAAATTTGATCTCTACAATTAATTTAATATACAGTAATCATAATAAATGAACTAGAGAGATACATATTGTTCCACCTACAGTGGTTTCAGAATATAGTCCTGTAATACTCCACGATGTTAAACAACCATTTATTATGCTCTTGGTTTCCATGGCTCAGAATTTAGACAAAGCATAGGGGAAACAGTGTATCCCTTCCATATCTTCTCTGTGGCCTCAGTGGAAGACTAGACATCTGGGGATTATTATTTAAGACAAGCCCACTCCGAAGTCCATTGAGGTTGGCTGTCCTCTGATCAGCTCACTAACTTCATGAGGCCTCTCTCCATGAGTCTCTCCACATGGACTAGTTTTGGTTTCCTCATGTCATAGTGACTGGTTTCCCTTGAGCAAGCATCTTAAAATTTAGAGTAGAATGAAAGCTGAATCCTTCTTATGATCTACTTCAGAAGTCACACAGCCTCACTTCTGCTATATTCTATTGGTCAGAGTAATAAAAGCTCCCATCCAGATTCAAGGGGCGGGAACCCTCAGACACATCTCCAGAGGACTGTCAAAGTCACATGGTAAGAAGAAAATAATGGATGGAAAAGACTGTCACAGTCATTTAGGAAAATAAAGTTTGCTGAATATCCCCATCAGCAAAGATGCATTTTTTTGAGTGGAAAAACATGTTATAATACAAGAGAACTCGATTTATGTAGAATGTTTCAATTTAATAAATGTTATATGTAATACATGTTAGATGTAATATATGTAATAAATGTAATATGTTTCAATGTAATATATATTTGTATATATTTAACAATTCATCTATATATTTAAAATACAAGAAATATAGTGGAAATGATAAACAAGAAATTCAAGAAAGATGTTATCCTTGGGGATATTGCAGGGAGAAGTATGCACTTATGAAGGAATGTGGTCCAATAATATCATGTGATCATCAAGGTGATTCAGCAAAATTTCGGCTCTTCTGAGCATTCAAGGAAATATAAAAGGTTGGGCTTTCCTTTAAAAGTGTTTTATTTACAACATGGCCAGTGTTTTATACACACATGTCTCAATTTCAAGGTCCCTGAATACTTTTCCCCTTTACAAAATCCTTCCTAGCATTAAGCATGATGCTGAAAATTTCACCTCCAGAGATAATTTCTTTTTGGTGGAGCCACTGAAATTTTCTTTTAAAACAAGACTTTCTTTTAAATTGCAGAGACCCATAGGTGGAACAAACCTAAATCTGGTGATCGTTTATCCACACAGAGGTCACAGTGGAAGATACCCAAGAGTAAGATCACAGAGGAATGGTCCTCAGTGGACTTGCATTTTCCACTGAAAATGCAGAGGTCAGAAGAAAAAGAAAGAGCACAGGTTTAGAACAGAGGAACTGATAAATAACACAGTTTTGGTTAGTAAATTTTTTTACAACTTTTCTAAAGAGAGAATATGCTTGGCGACTTCACTGCAGGATCAACATAGGAGGTTACACACACTTAACATTGACAGTTCAAATATATAAAAATTAACTCCAGCGGTATGGAAGATAGCATTTCTCAAAATTATTGATTAAAGAGTTTTTTGGAAATCTGGTTCAAGCAATATGTACAGATCAAGAAAATTACCCATGAAATCGATGCAAAGATGTATGAAACATAGTGTTGCTTTAAAAACAAAAAAGAGAAAAATCAAATATGGAGTTCAGATTTTATTATGTAGGTCAGATATCTAGTATAAATTGGTTTCAAAAGGAGTTATACTTAAAAATAGAACCCATCCTACATAGAAAAGACAGAGAGTTGTGCTGTTTACATGTAAACTGGGACAGTTTCCTTTCTCAAAGATATGGAAACTGGGATAAACAAGTAAGGTAACTCAAAAGAAGAGATTCCCAAGCCCTCTTTTTCTTTTTGATTTCTTTTTTATTTCTTTTTCATTTCTTTTAGCCTGACAAAAAGAAAAATTCCATAGCCACAGGTGAGCAATACAACATACCATAAAGGAAGACATATGGATAGAGATAGTCTCACAGTAATAATTTTTGTCTTTAGAAATGTATCTTGGAGTGAAATCTTGGAGTCAAACTGAAGTTTGACTCGAAAAAAAACTTGATGAAGCTCAAGTTCTTTCACTCCCACATAAAAACAATTACATGTTCGTTAGTTAAGTAAGCATTAGTTATTTATACATAACTAAAATACTTTCATTGCAAGACCGACTATTTCTGTCAAAAGTTGTGGAGTGTTGCTAACTATGATTAAACCAATTAGACTTTAGTTTCACAATTTTTACATCTTCAGAAAAGATTACATGTATAAAAGTATATATAATGTATACATATATTCATATAGATACATATATGTGTATATGTGTGTATGTATATATATATGCATATATATGTACATATATATATATATATACACATGATATACATAACTATTCCCATTTATGAAGGTATTTCTAAGGAAATATTGGCTGGAAATCCTTTCTACATTGATTTATTTTGAGACAAAATTAAACTCTCCTTTTAAGTTTGAATAATAATATTAATGCATGATCCTTGAGAAAAAATCATTTAGATGAAGAATGCAACAATATTTTCCTTTTTTTTTTTTTTTTAGTGGGAGTGGGGGTTCATTCTTCTCCATCACTATTACATACTATTGTCTGCAGCATTTTTAGTACAGAGAGAAAGTGTTGACTATTCTGGACCTCCATTACAAGGTTGTAAACTCTGACACTTAAAATGGAAATGCAACTGAAGTGTACTTTGGCTGGGCTTCTAGAAAGATATGCAAAGCTAGATGTTACTAGGGATTCAATAAATGTAAAACAAAGTAAAGAAAGATAGTAAAAACAAAGTAAAAACATATCCTAACGAGTACAGCCACACCTCTCGAATCCCAAGATGACTTCTATGTTAAATTAACAAATATATTTGATTAATAGGTTCCAGTGTGTTTAATTCAAAAAAGTATTCAAAAATTAGCTGATTATTCATAAGACAAGTTTATATGAAGAATAACCTAAAATTTTCATGTAAGAGTTTATCTTTCTTTTCCAAACTCTTTATTAGTATCAAGGTAAAACAAAAGACATTTTTTTCCATTCCAAGGCAGTTATGTTTCTTACTATGTGTTAGCAGTTATTTAAGTCTTATAAAGAACTTTAAGGAATCTTAATGTGTAAAAAGCTATTATATATCCTTATTAATTTTTTAAGAAGGTTTTTTTTTTGTAAATTCTTATGCTTTAATTAAAATAAAAAAACAATATTTTCAATTACAGGTGACATTCAATATTATTTTATAATAATTTCAGGTGTACAGCACAGTGGTTAGACATTTATAGAATCTATGAAGTGAACCCTCCATTATTCTAGTATAGTTCACCTCCTCCAAAGGAAGTAATATTATCAATTTCTGAGTGTCTGATAGTTATTTCATGCGTATGAAAGCAAATGTGAAGAAGCAAATGTGACTATTTTCTTCTTTAATTTTTTTTCAATTACAGTTGACATTCAATATTATATTAGTTTCATGTGTACAACATAGTGCTTAGACATTTATGTAAATTATGCAGTTATCACCCCAGTAAGTCTAGTACCTATCTGTATTACTTACTGTACTCCCTATGCTGTACTTTACCATCCCTTTGACTGTTTTCATAACTGGCAATTTGATCCCATCCCCTTTTTTCACCTACCACCCCGATCCCTCCTCCATCAGGCAACCATCAACATGTTCTCTGTATCTATGAGTTTTTTTCTGCTTTTTTTTTGTTCGTTTAGTTTTTTACATTCAATAAATAAGTAAAATCATATGGTATTTTTCTTTTACGGTCTGACTTATTTCACTTAGCATAGTATCTTCTAGGTCTTCCCATTGTTGTTGCAAGTGGTAAGATTTCATTCTTTTTTATGGCAGAGTAATACTCTATCATATAAATGTACCCTGATTTCTTTATCCAATCATCTACTGATGGGCATTTTGGTTGTTTCCACATCTTGGCCAATGTGAATGGCACTGCAGTAAACATAGGGTCAGATAGATAGATAGATAGATAGATAGATAGATATATAGATATATAGATAGATATAGATAGATATAGATATTTATTTATACGTATATATAAATAAATAAATATCTATATCTATCTATATCTATATATCTATCTATCTCTATCTATCTATCTCTATATATATCTATGTATATGGACATAGATATATATACTTTTTAATTAATGTTTTGGATTTCTTTGGATAAGTACACAGGAGTAGAATTGCTGGATTAGAAGGTAGTTCTATTTTTCATTCTTTGAGGAACCTCTATACTGTTTTCCATAGTGGATGCATAAATTTGCATTCCCACCAACAATGCACGAGGGTTCCCTTTTCTCCACATCATCGCCAACACTTGTTGTTTCTTGATTTATTGATGATAGCCATTCTGACAGGTGTGAGGTGGTATCTCATTGTGGTTTTTATTTGCACTTCTCTGACGATTAGTGACATTGAGCATCTTTTCACATGTCTCTTGGTCATATGCATGTCCTCTTTGGAGAAATGTCTCTTCAGGTCCTCTGCCCATATTTTAATTGGATTGTTTGTTATCTTGGTGTTAATTTGTTGAGTTCTTTATAAATTTTGGATATTAAGCTTTATTAGATTGGCAAATATCTTCTCCCATTCAGTAGGTTGTTTTTTGTTTTTGTTTTTGTTTTTCCTTTTTTGATGGTTCCCTTTGATGTGCAAAACTTTTTAGTTTGATGTCGTTCTGTTTGTTCATTTATTTTTGTTTGTTTGTTTTCCTTGCCCAAGGAGCTATATCAGGAAATATATATATATATATATATATATATATATATATATATATATATATATATATATATATAATCAACATCAGAGAGTTTACTGCCTATGTTTTCTTCCTAGGAGTTTTATGGTTTGGGGTCTTACATTCATGTCTTTAGATTATTTTGAGTTTATCCTTGTATATGGAGTAAAAAGGTGGTCTAGTATCATTCTTTTTTGCATGTATCTGTCCAGTTTTCCTAATATTATTAATGGACTATATTTAACCCATTGTATATTCTTGCCTCCTTTGTCATATATTAATTGACCATATAGGCGCAGGTTTATTTCTGGGCTCTCTATTCTGTTCCATTGATCTTTGCGTCTGTTTTTAGCCAGTATCATGTTGTAGCCTTGTAGTATAGTTTGATATCAGGTAGCGTGATACCTCCAACTTTATTGTTCTTTCTCAGGAGTCCTGTGGCTATTCAGGGTCTTTTGTGGTTCCATATAAATTTTAGGATTATTTGCTCTGTGAAATATGCCATAGGTATTGTGATAGGGATTGCACTGAATCTGTAGATTGCTTTGGGCATTTTGGACATTTTAATGATGCTAATTCTTCCTCTCCATGAGTATGATATATGTATGCTTCCATTCATTTGTATCTTCTTCAATTTCTTTCAATATGTTATAATTTACCTCCTTGAATAAATTTATTCCTTGGTATTTTATTTTCTGATACAATTATAATGGGGTTGTTTTTTAATTTCTCTTTCTGATAGATCATTATTGGTGTAAAAAATGTAACTAATTTCTGAATATTAATTTTGAGTCCTGCTACTTTACTGAATTCATTTATCAGTTCTAACAGTTTTTTTGGTGGAATCTTTGGGGGTCTCTATATAAAGCATTGTGTCATCTGCTAATAATGACAATTTTACTTATTCCTTTCCAATTTGGATGCCTTTTATTTCTTTTTGTGTCTGATTGCTGTGGCTAGGACTTCTGATGCTATGTTGAATAAAAATGGTGAAAGTGGGCATCCTTGTCTTGTTCCTGATCTTAAGGAAAACACTTTTAGCTTTTCCCCATTGAGTATGATGTTAGCTGTGGGTTTGTCATCTGTGGCCTTAACTATGTGGAGATATGTTCTCTTTATTCCCACTTTGCTGAGAATGTTGTTCATAAATGGATGCTGGATTTTGTCAAATGTTTTTTCTGCATCTATTAATATGATCATATGATTTTTAGGGATTGTAACAACCTTGAGTATGCTTTAACGGAAGAAAACTGGACTTAGTTTAAAATTCTTATTTGAAGCCAGGGTGAGAATGCATAAAGCAGACGACCCCATTATACACCCAGCTTTAAACACAGACATAGCTATGGGTACAAACCAACATAAAAGACAACAGTTGTGACCCTCCTCCGGCCCTGTTCTGGGTGGTCTGTTGTCAATGCAGCATCACCACCACTTACTTATCAGAATTCCTCTGCATTGCTGAGGAAAAGCCAGGAGCTACATTTTCTAGAATCCTTTTTCTGGTATAGGAGTTTGCCAGTGAGAAGAAACTGTGTGACATTTAGAAGACAGAAAAGAAGCGGAAACCAAAACTCTCAGGAAGCTGTTGCAGCCAGATGTGGGTGGAGTGAGATTCCCAACAGCTTGATCATGACAGTCTGGAAGCCACCTCAGTCTTGCAGATGGAGGCAGCTAGTGAGAACCTCTCAGTTTTGTTTTCTGTTATCTTAATTTTTTTTTTCTTTTTGTTTTTTGAGAACTGTAAAAAAATTGTGACATGCTTTTGTGAACTATCTGCTTTAGCGTTTTTGGCTGAAATCTTGGTTGCTGGATTCACTGTCCATCAGCAGTAGTTTCCATAAACTTAGGAGGCAGTTTCCTTGACTTCTGCCTCTCCACTCTCCCAAAATCATTTCAGCCCCTAATTCTATATTAAACCCATTATATATTCAAACTGTATCATCTGCCTTCTCTCTTCCTGAAAGAACAGTGACTTTTCGAAGCCTGAACAAGGATGTACAAAGTCAAGTCATGTCAAGATACAACTGATTCTCATATTTACTCCCCCTGGATCAGAGTATCAAGTGTCGCTCAGCCCCAAACATACCCATTTATGTGGATGTTCCTCTGGGTACCATTAGGATTATATCGTGCAAACTACTTTTCTCAGACTTTCAATGGGGTGCAATAGTGTGAGACTGAGAGACAGAAAGAAGAAGGCGGTTGTCCTTCTGAAGGTAGCTTCTGGAAGGAACCACGATTGGCACCTGGCAGTGCTTGTAAGAGGCCGAGTGCTCCCGCAGCACAAGGTCACGACTGCGGTTCCAACAGCAGGACTATAACTTGGGTGGTGGCAGTGCCCTACCACATTCATGGCTCCAGGGGCAGCAGTAGCTTCATGACTTAGGGGTGACAAAATATTTAGGAAAATAATGTATCAAACAGAAAAATAATACATGAAGGTCACTTAGAAACTAATGAGAGATGTGGAGGTAAACATTGCTGACATCTATGTAAACACTACAACAGATAGGGAATCAGCCAATCAACTGCAAGTGGTATATTTCACGTATCATGACTATCTTATTATATAGGTGGAAATCTTAACCATTTCAGTTATAGAAATAACTCTCATTGTTCTGGTTCATTAGCAATCAGTTATGTTTTTTCTTGATTTTCCCATGTGTGGCTGTCTATGGCAAGAGAATAACTGGTCCTGCAAGTAAGCATGCCATTGTTCATGTTGCTAATATAAACTGAGAAAATGTCACCTGAATACAATTCATTAATACAGTGATTCTGGCTGATAGGAGCCAGTTCTAAGACATGAACCTCTTCTCTGTGGCCTGTCCACATCAGAATTCTGGTTCTCAAGTATTGAAGACCAATCCCAGGTCCAGATCATTTCCTATTTTAGGGGGCCATTTTGAGGTGAGCCAGCAATCTCTTCCTTGGCAAAACTCTGACCTCACCACATGTAATTTCTTCAAAAGTTAAAAAAGAGCAATTGAAATAACAGATTAAATTTCCCCTTAATATGAATACACTGTTTTAAAAATGTGAGTGGGTGAAGAGATACGTGGAGTAATATAGAGCTCTTTGCTGTGGAGCTGCTACCGGTCCATGCTGGTAGTTTTGCACGTCGTACTAATTATACTTGCTATGCCAATTAGTCTTCCCCCCAGACATTACTATTATTCTTCCCATTGTTTTTAAGAGTTGGTACCAATATAATACATTATAGAAATTTATTTTAACACAAAGCATAGAAGGATGCTTCTAATCATATTTTTTTTAAAATCTATGGGACACAGTCTATTATATCAAGAGAATATGTCAAATGTGGATTCACCTAAACCATGGAGTTTGAAGTTGAACCTCAGTGCACCTTTAAAACATTTTCCCTACCTACATGATTTAAAACATGGCGATGATTTAGCGAGCATACTTGACTGCAGCCCCCCATCTACACTCAAGAAAAATTACTTTCTCCAGGAGGTCAGAGTGACCTGGTACATATTACCTGCCAATTGCTGGGCATTTAGGAAAGAAGAACAAGAAAGTCACAGAAAAATGACTCAGGCATAAGGCCCTTTGTCTGTCAAACAAGGAAAGACAAGGATTAAAAATAAACATACATCATGTAAGGTCAAGAACTCCTGTTGTGCTAAGAGCTTTTGAAGTCTGGAAACACCAGAGGCTTAAGTACATCTAGGATGAAAATGGAAGTTCTGACCCAAGTTCATTAGCATGACACTCAACTCATGACCAGAGCCCCCATAGGTTACTGCATTCAGTTTAACCAGGGCTAGAAGGGCAAGGCAAGGCCAGAGAAAATGACACTTGTTCAATTTAAATATAATTTAATTCTCTGAAGACTTTTTAAAATAGGTTCTTAGAATCAACATCCTAGAGAACTTTGACTGAATGTTGCTATTTTGGGAAAATAAAATTGCTGTTATTACTATTTCCTGTGTGAATTCAAGGATCTAAGAAACCAACAGAGGTATAACTTTTGACTCTTCCATCACGTAGTCTAAATAAGTTCAAAGTGTGGATATAGTTGATGAAGCCATTCTAAAATATGCTGTGTTCATGTGTTTTAACACATGCTACCAACATCCACTTTGTATTAAAACAATCTAGTATGGTACATCTATTTCTACTCTAATAAATGGACCTAGTGCTAGACTGACCTCTACAAACCATCTCCATCATCACTACCTCAGGCTCTTCCTCTTGTTCAGAACATGTGGAAAGTTACAAAAACAACATGAGCACCTAAGAGATCATAGTAAGTGTGAAGCGTGTACCAAATGAGGAACACATCCTGGTGAATCTAATATTATCCCCAATTCTTTATAAAATGTCACCATCATGGACTGTCTTTAAAAATTCTTTGTAGTGCAGTATGATCAGAGATAAATTAGCCACAGGCACAAAGCAGGATGTAGTTAGCCCGTAGTCCCCTAGACTAAAGAAATGCTGAGCACCTTTAACTTCGTGAAGGTATATTTACTTGGAATGGGGAGCAGCAGCTCCATTACAGAAAAAAATAGTTTGAGAAGCTATAGTTTAATAAATAAGGAGGAAGCCTAATAATTCCACAGGTCAAAAGATAAATAAAAACAAGTATCATCTCGAAAGTAGGGCATGATGGTGAC
This sequence comes from Rhinolophus sinicus, assembly GCF_036562045.2. Taxonomy (NCBI): domain Eukaryota; kingdom Metazoa; phylum Chordata; class Mammalia; order Chiroptera; family Rhinolophidae; genus Rhinolophus; species Rhinolophus sinicus. The sequence goes on along the minus strand of NC_133752.1, from coordinate 101,259,623 downwards.
AACATATGGGGCATATTCTCTACTTCACTTTCAAGATAGACCCCAGATATCTTCATACATATTTACATTGAGATGAAAATGATAAACCTTAAATTTCCAATTCAGTGAGTTCTAGCAAATGTGCACATCTATTAACTAACACCCCACTCAAGATATATTTCCATCATAACACAAAGTTTCCTCATGTAGTTTTCCTGTCCCAAGTCCACAGCTACCACCCTAGGTGGAAAATGTTCTGATTTCTATCATCATAGATTGTTTTACCTGTTGTACAATTGACACAAATTTATTTTACTGTCTGTATACTTTTTTGGCTGGCTTCTTTTACACAACATAGTTTTTTGAGAGCCATCCCTGTTGCTGAATGTATCAATATTTTTTTCTCCTTTCTTGCTAAGTAATATATCATTATATAAATATTCCCCAATGGACTATCTATCCATTTTATTGGTGTCAAGAAATGAAATAAAACAATTTTATTTTTCCTCTAAAATTTTTATTTCCTCCTCCTTTCTTTTTTTTTCCCTTGCCAATTACAATATTACAATAGCAAGGAGTAATATTAAGCAGATAGGTTTAGAACTAACTTTTCATAATTTTGGTCTCAATCTCAGTATAAACATGTTCAACATTTCACCATGTATGATGGGAGCTGTACATTTTTTCATATATGTATTTTATCAATGGAGAAACTTCCCTCTCTTCTTATCTTGCTTCATATTTTATGATGAATAAATGTTGCATAGATATTAAATTTTGTCAAGTGCATTTTCTGCATCCATTAGGATGATTATACATCTTTATCCTTTATTCTATTAATGTGAATCACAGTGGTTAACTTTTATTTTTGAATGTGAAGCCTCACATTTTTAAAATACATCACACTGAGCATGAAATATTATTTATTGTTTATATTGCTGGATTTAAAAGCTATTATTTCATTAAGGATTTTTGCAGTTATTTTCTTGATTGGTGTTGGTAGTTAATTCCATTTTGTTGCAATATCTATGATGGTCTCATGAAATGTACTAAGAAATGTTTCCTCTTCTTTTACTTTCTGAAAAAGTTTAAGAGTGGGGTAAGATTGGTTATATTTCTTTCTTAAATATTAGATGTAACTTAGCAATAAAACTAGCTGGATCTAAAGTTTTCTTTGGAAAGAGGCATTTTATTAAAAAAATAATCTCTTTAAAAGATATAGAGTTTTTATTTTCTATTTCTTCTTGAGTCAGTTTTTGAAAATTTTGTTCAAATAATTTGTCCATTTCATCAGTATTTTCAAATTTATTGGAATAGAGTTGTTCATACTACCAATTTATTATATTTGTGGTGTCTTTATAATCTCTTTTTGACAGTCCTCTGTAATTCGTGATTTTGATGATTTGTGTTTTCCCACTCATTGTCTTTATCAGTTTTGCTAGGTATTTATCAATTTCATTAGCCCTTTTACAGAACCAGTAGCTAAATTAATTCTTCTATTGTTCGCTTGTTTTTCTTCATTATATTCTTGCATAAATATAGTTAATTGATCTTTGAAAAGGAGCAAAGGCAACAGATAGTTTTTCTTATTATATAAAAATTTCATTATACATTGTGTAAATTTAAGCTACAGACTGGGAGAAAATATTTTCAAAAGACATAGCTAATAAAGGACTTATCCTAAATAGGCAAAAAACTCTTCAAATTGAACAATAAGAAAATAAGCATCCCAATAAAAATACGGGCCAAAGATGTTAACAGACGCATCATCAAAGAAGATGTACAGATGGTAAATGAGCACAAGGGAAGATGTTCCACATTATAAGCCATTAGGGACATGCCGATTCAAACAACGAGATGTCACTACACACCTATTAGAATGGCCCAGATCCAATATACAGACAACAAATGTGGCCAAGGATGTGGAGCAACGGGAACTCTCATTCACTGCTAGTGGGACTGCAAGATGGTACAGGATCTAGCAATTGTGTTCCTTGGTGTGTATCCAAAAGTGTTCAAAATCTGTATCTACACAAAAACTTGCCCGTGAGTATTTATAGAAGCTTTATTCAGAATTACCAAAACTCGGAAACAATCAAGATGCCCTTCAATAGGTAGAAGAATAAATAAACTGTGGTCCATCCTGACAATGCAATATTATTCAGTACCAAAAAGAAATAAAATATCAAGCAATGAAAAGACAAGAGGAAACTCAAATGCATGTTACTAACGGAAAGAAGCCAATCTGAAAAGTCTACATACTGTATGATTCTACTATATGGCATTGTGAAAAAGGTAAAACTATGGAAACAGTAAAAAAAAGATCAGTGGTTTCCATTGGTTGGGGGAAGCGGGTGGATGGAAGGGATGAACAGGTCATGCACAGAGGTTTTAGGGCAATGAAAACAATCTGCAGGGTAGTATAATTGATAGATGTCATTGCACATTTGTCCAAACCATAGAATGTACAACACCAAGAGTGAAGCCTGATGTAGATGATGGACTTTGAGTGATGATGACATGTCAGTGTGAGTTCATCAATTGTAACAAGTGTCCCATCTGGTGGGGATAGTGACAATGGGGTAGGGGGTATACGGAGAAGTTTGGCACCTTCCTCTTTATTTTGCTAAAAATGAAAAAACTGCTCTAAAAATAAATTTTAAAAACAATAAAAATACTCTTTTCCATTTATATGAATTTCCAAAAGTGGCCATATTGAATTATATTATTTAAGGATATATACGGAGATTTAAAATTCTCCATAAAATCATGGAAAGGATAACAAAAAAAATCAATATAGCATTTATCTGTAGTAGAGAAACAAGAAATGTAAAAGAGAAGGGCACAGGGGAGATTACTAGGTCCTTGGACTATTTTTTTTCTTGCTCTGATTGTTGGTTATATGGCTGTTTGCTTTATAAATCTTCTTTGAACTGCACATGTGTCTGCATATGTGCTATATTACAATGAAAAAGAAAACCTCAGCACAAAGTAGCTGATAGCACACTGATACATCATATTTTAGAACTGAGGTGCCTTTATATTATGGTTTACAAAGTGCCATTCTGAAAGCGCACTATCAAATGTAAATGCAGAAGCGATAATAATAAAATTGTACAATAGCTGACCTAACTTTCATTTCATCCCTTTTTCCATAGCACAGACATGAAGCCTGTGATTAAATATAACAGAGTAAAATGAGGTGTGTGACACTTAAAAGGAAGAAACATCTCTATGGGCCCTATGTCATCTCCTCTTTTAGCAAAATGCCTATTTCTTATGAACAATAAACAAAAGCCATAATGTGGTAAACCATGAAGTTCCTGGCATAACAAACTCACATTTGCTCAGTCTCAGATTGTTTTCAGATATGCGTTTAATTTTCCTAACTGGAAGAATAAACTGCAAGAAGACTGTGTTGTAAGCCCAGAATTCTATTAATATTATGTAGAGATAAGTGGACCCACTTGTAAGATGGGAGACAGTTAACTATGACTAAAACATCACAATACTTCTCAGATAAATCCTTAAACGCTTTCATGTTTTGCTCTTTTAAACACTCACAATTTAGGGATGATATTCTTTAATTGACTAAAGATTTCCTTCTTATTTTATCTAGATTTCCGATTTCATCCCCAGTCAGTGTATTTGCTGAGAATGAATTGATCCATCTGATTTCTACTTAGATTCTTAATTCCTAAATCATAAAAAAAACTGCACATTACATTTTATATTTAGGCCTTCTTTTCTTCTTATGGTGGTATATTTCATGCATTACTTATTTCATATTTATGCATAGTCTGACACATACTATGATAAAGTTTACTACATACCCACCTATTATGCAGACAATGGTTTAAGATGTATAACTGAGGATACATAATAGTAATACACAGGACATATAAGGCTTTGCCTTTCTGAGAGTGAGACAAAAAATAGTCAGTGAAATTTTATTGAAAAAAATAACATAATAAAAGTTTGATTAAGAATATAAAACAGGGAAATATGATGATGAGGCCTTTGGAATTTCCTTGGTTTTGAGAAGTCAGTGTTTAAACTAATACTTAAAGCTAATATTTAAAAAGGCAAGTTGTGTACAACTTGAAGAGGATGGCTAGTGTGAAAGCTCTGGAAGGAAGAGTGATTTTGGCATGTTCTAGATACCAGAGGACCAGAGTGGCTGGAGTGAGTCAGTAAGGGGGAGAACAGCAAGAAATGAGAACATGGGAGTAGGTGAGCCTTGCAGTTGGAACCACACTGGGAAGACCTCAAGCCTGGTGATGCTTGACCTTTGAGTTGAATGTAATCTTAGCGAAAGAACAAATGGTGTAACTTTGTCCTGCAGATGATTTATTTTCGTCCCTGGTCTTTGAGGATGATGTGTACTGCTTCCCTTCCTTCTGTGGGCGCACACCACCTGACCTACTTTGGTACATTTACAGTCGAATTGCATGTTACCTGTACTAGCTTCTACAGTCAGCAAATTTTAGACTCTTGTATACTAATAATTACCGTTGAAAACCTCTTAAATCTCTCACAGAGTACAGTATACTTGGTTGCTCTACTCATAAACCTTTACATTGATCCCTATATATCAAAAGCTGGAGACCACTCTGCAAGCTAATCTACAGGAGGGACCAATGGAACGTCTGTATGCAGATGTCTGGGCATTCAAATTGTTCAGTCTTTAATAGAATTACCAAATCCCTGAACTGAAGGGTAGATATTTCTCATCTTGATTGCAGGTTTTATAATATTCAGCTGTGTTTGTTACATGAATTAAAGAAAACAGTGGCGTTCCATCTCATATCGTCTGAATGAAATGTAAGTGCATAGATGAGACTACACTATTTTTAATCCCAGTTCTACAACTCCCAACTATCGTATGGGAAACTGACTCCAACTCCTGATGTCCTTGATATTAATAGTTTATTTCCAACACTACACAGATCTCTGTTTCTTCAACCAGATTGTCTGGTATTTTATCACTGACTTTCTCCCTCACTTGTACCTTTGATCTTTATCTTTTCATGATTACCTTCCCTGGGCTTTCAAATAAATCTTTAGATGCTGTCTCTCTGAAGGTTACTGCAGTTATCTTACTTTCTCTTTACCATCAAATTCAGTAGAATAATACTAACCTCTATTCCTGGCTCTCACTTTTTCAGCTTCATCTAAAACAAATTGACTTCTGCTACACTACTATACTGAAACTTGCACAGCAGTGTTAGGAGTAGTTTCCTAAACTTCCATTCCAAAGATCTAGTCTCAAGCCCTCTCCTACATGACCTCTCAGAAAACTCTATGTTCTCCTGTGCTTCCTTCTTAAAAATTGGCTTCACGTTCAGAACACTATTTAGTATTACCTCCCATTTGATCACTTTTTCATTGCTTGTCTCTTTCCTATACCCATCCCTTCAATGTGGCTGTTCTCCAGGGCTCAGCACTCAACCCACGTTATCTCATAATGGTCCATACTCTTACTTTAGATCACTATGCAAATGATGCCAAAGTCTGTATCTTCAATCCACACAACTTCTGGAACCAAATGAAATGCACATTGGCTAGCTCTTTCTAAATATTAAATATTCTATAATATTTAATGCAAATATTATATACTATAAATGACTTCAAGGAACAAGTCTAAAGTCTCTCAAAACCCATCCTCCTTTGTTATTCTGTATATAGTGTAATGCCACCAACATCTATATATTAACCAAAGCAAAACTCTCAGGATCAACTTTTATCATTTTTTCTCTTTCACCTCTCCATCGACAGAATAGCAATCTCTAGTGTGTTTGTCTCTGTAATGGCTTTCATAGCCAAATAACCTATTTCTCTTTTTCCTACTCTTACCTGTGACACTTTATATTTAATTCCTGGATTATTGCAACATATTGCTAAATAGGTCTATTTGCAGAGAAAGTGTGACTGATATTTCAGCCATTTTGCAGTTAGAGACCAGTTCTTATTCCAAACTCTTTTCCTAGACCTGTAATTCCTATCTCAAATCATAGTTGCTAGCCACTCACTCATGGGTACAGTTCCCCCAGCATGCCAAGATGTTTCAAGTATGAAATAGACAAAGATTATCTCTTATTTTTGGAATTCTCACGATCAATGGTTTATGACTTAGAATATATTCTTCAATTATTTTTGAAGCCTTATTCTCTTGGGTTTCAAATTATTAATATATTTCAGTGATTTGCATTTAGATGTTGCCCTGATAGTTGTTCTTGGAAATGATGAAAGGATTAGAAAAACTACCTTGTATTTCCTAATAGAAAAAAGGGGATGAGAGAGAGTAATGATTTTTAAAAGAGCAAGTGGATTCCTATGACTCTTGGTCTTTGCTGGTGACCGTATATAGTGTGTTTCCTTTGTAGTGGAATTGCTCAGTCTCCCTAATTTCCTGTGCATCTGTTCCAGCAGTGTCCTTTGTGTGTTGTGTGTGTTCTCCTGTTGTAGTTGAGCCTTGATTGCTTTTGGCTTGTCAGTGGGTGGGACTGACTCCCAGGCTGACTAACTGTGAGGATTGGAAATGCTTATAATGTGTGCATTGCTGTGTGAGGGCTGACCCCTCAGCGAAGCCTTCGCCCCTGCGGGCTCTTGTGCCCATAGAGAATTCCCTTAAGGTGTGCTGCCTGTAGGGCTAACCAGGTAGTGCTCCGGTTCAGTCTGTAGCTGGTTTCGGGCTGTGTTGATTATGGTACCTCTTGGGTGGGGCTCTGGTGCTGGGAAATTCCAGAACAAAACAAACCAACAACTACCACCTCCACAACAAAAAACAAATACACTCACAAAGTTGCTAGACAGGAAGTAGATGGGGATGGGGGAGAAGGTAAAAGGATTAGAAAGTACAAATTAGTAGTCGCAATATTGTCACAGGGCTATGAAATACAGTATGGGTAATATACTCAACAATGCTGTAAAGATCATGTAAGGTGCCAGAGGGGCAGTGGACTTATCAGAGGGATCACGTCATAGACCGTGTAGGTTCCTGACCAGTGTGCTATACACCTGAAAAGCTGAAGTACAATAACATTGAATGTCAACTATAACTAAATATATAGGTATATATGTATATATTTACAGTCACGGGATGTGGAGTACAGTATATGGAACCGAGTTAATGGTATTGTAACAACTATATATGATGTCAGAGGGGTAGTAGATTGGGGGCGGGGGTGAGGGGTGTAAATGTCTATTACATTGTTTTGTACACCTGAAACTAATAAAAAAAAGTTTAAAAAAAAAGAGCAAGTGGAGCACTGGCTAGAAGGTCAACCTAAATCTTTTTGTCAAATGAGAAATCTCTTTATGAAACACATTATTCCATTTATTTCTAAAACTCTGTGATTCTACCCAATTGTATTTCTTTAATATTCACATTCTTCTCAGACATCATCACAAGATCATGCTTTCCAACACTGACTCCTGGAATTTTCAAATAATCTTTTGCAAGGTTATAAGGTCTTCCAAAGAAAGCAACAGATCTATATTGTTGAGTTCTCAATTTAAACCTCAATGATGATGATGGCACTACTTTTATAAATTCTGAGGTATCGAGCTCTGCTTCTGATATTGCTGCTCTTAAATTTTATTGAGCCAGTTACTTCTAGTGTCTAAGGAGAGAGCTAGGCACTTTTAGATACTGCATTAACACTTGGAGACTACCTCACTTGATAGCACCATAATGGACTATAAGCATTTACTGAACTTGTAGGCTATGTAGCCTGTCCCCTCAGTATAGTGCCTTCCTGTGAAAGTCTGCTGCAACTCGTTTTGGTTTTGTAGCTACAATGCCATCTGACTCATTCCAATTATGTAAGTAAGCTGCAAAATAGACTACAATATACACAATACATTTCCCTTATCACCAATAAGCATCAAATATTATAGACTCACAACTCCTGTTTAATTAGATACATACTACCGTGTTTCCCCAAAAATAAAACCTAGCCGGACCATCAGCTCTAATGCATCTTTTGGAGAAAATTAATATAAGACTCAGTATTATATTATATTATATTATATTTGTTATATTAAAGACCCGGTCTTATATTAAAATAAGACCAGGTCTTATATTAATTTTTGTTCCAAAAGATGCATTAGAGCTGATGGTCCAACTAGGTCTTATTTTCGGGGAAACACGGTACATACTACTTTTATTCTATTCCAGTTCATTTTGATTATTTCCAGAACTTCTCTCTGAGACAGATTGGAAACAACTCCTGTAACTGTTAGACGAGGTAAAAAGGAATCAGTGCTATTCTCTTTTATTTTCCAAAGCCTAGATGACTTCATAATTAAATATGGCTTTATGAATCAGAATCACAGTTTTGTTCAACAATCAAAACTATGTCTTAGGTCGATCCCACAGCATCACTGAATCTATGCTATTTACCCAGTTGCTGTGTAGTTCTTCAGTTACAGTGACCTGAGGCATTCTTCCCTAATTCTCTCCCCCAGCTTTCCTGGGAGGGAAAGACAGGCACTGCAATTAGAAATTTGAGATAGAAGCTGAAAACTGTTCTGCTTTTTACCTGTGTACCTAGGGAAGAAAACAGCAAGTGGAGATTTTTCTCCATCTAAAATATTGATAAATAAACCCTAAAATGGTTAGAGGAGGTCAAGACGCATAGGTATCATGCAAAATGATGGTACAAACTGATTTCCTCCAGTGTCTTTGTGTCATGGGTATTCAACTATCTCACATTTCTAGGACTAGTAATCAAATTATTTGAGATGTTCTCCATGTCTATTTGTATACTAAAATAATGATTCTCTAATGACTGGTATTTTAGACTCTGTGGTAGGACAGCAAAGAGATCAGTTGACACTCTAGAGTACTTTAGCCAAACTTTTAATGAAATATCACAGAAGAGAATAAGTGCATACTCATTGCTTCTTAGTTTTTATGCTATAAGCGTTCTATGTTGAATTTAATAATGTTGGCAACTCACTCCGTTTAACTTAATTAGATATTTATTATGAGTTCACCAACCTCCCACAATTTCAAAATTGATATTTTTTCCAGTCAATTTATACAATACAGAAAATTTTCAAGAAACAAAAATCACCCAAGATACCACAACCTAGCAATAATACTAGCAATATCATCTTTTGTCTAGATGTAACTTAACTTATATGGTTTTCTCTTGATGTATCATATTACGAAAATAAATGTCATCTAAATATATTTACACAACACTATTATTTTAATTTTAGATTAACTTAACAATGTGAGGAAATCATATATATATACACATATATACACATATATGTATATATATGCACATATATGTATATATATATACATATGTATATATATATACATATATGTGTGTGTATATATATACACACACACACACACATATATATATATATATATGTGTATATACACACACACACACACACACACACACACACACATATGATGAGCTATGCTTTTAATACTGATCCCCAGGACTTCAGGATGAGTAAGTCAAATAGGTCTGGCATTATGCATTTTTCCTTCTTCTTTCTGCTAAATCATACAGTTCAAGAAGTTCTGACCGATGTATACACCTGTGTAAGCACAATCTTATTTAAGAAGTGAAAATTATCCATCAATACAAAAAGATACTTCATGGCCCTTCCTAGTCAATCTCCTTCCACCCAAGGCAATCACTGATCTGATTTCTGTCACATAGCTTAGTTTTGCCCATTTTAGAACACCAAGTAAGTACAACTGTACATGAAATACTCTTCTACTAATATGCCTGGCTTCTTTTGCTCAGCAAAATGTTTTTGCAAGTTACCTATGCAGTCATTCATTTCTTTTTTCTTTGCTAAATGATATTCTATTGTATGGATATACCACAATTTGTATATCCATTCTCATATGGATTTTGGCAGTTTAAATAAAGTTAAATATATGTATACCCAAAGACCATGGGGCTATTTTTGATACATTTACTAAAGAAGAATGAAGGCATATTTTCATAAACTAATTTCATAGGAATGTTTATAGCAGCTTTACTCACAAAATATCACAATAAATTTCTGATTCTAGGGTGGGATCAGCTCTTAGAAAACAAAATGAAAGCAATGCACTATAAAATAAAGGTTTGGTCGACTTTATTTGAGAGAACTTTAAATCTTCTGTGTCTCAATTTAAGATTCTCTGAAATAATATCAACCGACATTTTATATTATAGTGTATCATTATCACTTTGTTTTACATTGGCAAATCTATTATACAGTCGTGTCCTGTTCACCTAACAAATTGATCAATATATAGTATACTTCTATTTAACGCAATTTTAAATAAAAATACAGTGTGTTTTCTTGTTCATAGACATACGTACTTCTAAATCTCTGAATGACTTTAAGATAAATATTTAAGAATAGAATTTTCAGGAAAAGATAAAAGCAGATTTTATTGAAAATGGGTTGATAATAATTGCCTAATTATTTTTGGAAAGCCCTTCACCAAAGCATCCCCTAATCAGTAGAAATCACACCCCTTCCAACCTTGTTAAGTACTTGTTAAGTACTTCCTATTTTCATCAATGAAGACAACTGACAACATGTGGCTGAAATTTAAAATTCCTTTTTTTTTATTAATGGTGGTATTTAATATTTTACGTAAATATTAAATTCTGTTCATGCCCTTTGCACATTTTTTTAGATGTTTAATATTTTATGTAAACATTAAATATCTGCTCATGCGTGCCCTGTTCATACCCTTTGTATAGCTTTACTTGGTTTTAACATTTTCAAATAGAATAGCAGTGATGTATAGATATAGTATTTCTGTGAACTCTAGTTTTACAGAGAATGGTATTTTAAGATTTATCCATTTTGATTTAGTTGGTTATGGTTCACTTTTTTAATGCTGAAATTTATCTCACTGTATGAATATGCCAACACTGATTTTTCACTTTATTATCAATCATGTCTGGATGGATTCCAACTTCTATGTTTTAAAAAGTGCTGCTATGAACTATCAATTCCATTTTCCTGGTGCTCGAATGCATGTCTCTCACTAGATGAGTTTATCTTATTGTTCTCTTTATATCATGTTTTAATTAAATAAGCCCTTACTTGAATGTAGTTGAATTTTTACCAGACTTTTATTTGTAGTTTGTATCTCTATGCCTTGTTCAAAATATCCTCATTTCAGATTCCACTTTTGTTTAAAATATGTGCTCATGCCATAAAAACAACATAGACCAACTAAAAATCATGTTTGGAAGGACAATGGAGAGCTGCAGATATGAAGAAACGTAAAGGGACTAACATAAAAAGGGACGATCATTTGCAAGGTGAGTCCTATTTAATTTGAGGTTTACTTGAAACTTCAGCAAGTAATGCAGTAGAACTGCTGCAGTGATAGACTTGGAGACTAACAGCACAGAAAATGTAACTCCTAAACAGAATTACAGACCTACAGTGACTTAGGCTTGTGCCAAAGGTACTCATATGATTTAGTCAGGAAAGTTCTTTTCCATAAAGAGTGCTAGAAATATTGGATATCTGTATGAAAGAAAGAATCTTGAATCTATTTTTACTAAACATTTATTACTACTTACTTTTTTATCAAACAGTTAATTAGAGATGAATCACAGACCAAAATGTGAAGGCTAATATTGTAAAGGTTCATGAGAAAAATATAGAATAATTTCTTCTTCACTTTGGAGTGAATACAGACTCCTTGGGAAAGACTCAAAATACAATAAACACAAAAAATGTTATATTTCATCAGAATTAAAATTTTCTGCTCATTTATAGCTGATATAAAGAAAATGAACAGATGATAATATTATCTTCAATGCATGTATACCGTGTTTCCCCGAATGCAAGACCTAGCCTGACCATCAGCTCTAACACATTTTTTGGAGCAAAAATTAATATGACTCGATATTATGTTATTTTATGTTACATTATATTATATTGTATAAGACCTGGTCTTATATTATATGAAAATAAAACCAGGTCTTATATTAATTTTTGCTCCAAAAATTAGAGCTGATGGTCCAGCTATGTCTTATTTGCGGGGAAACATGGTATGCAGCAAAGGATTTCTGTCTAAGGTATTTGCAAATATTAAATTTGTATATATCAATAGGAAAAATACAAACAAATTAATAAAATTGGAGGGAAGACTTAAATAAGCATTTCACAAAATTAAATATCCAAATGATCAATAAACATATGTACATAGTCTTTCTGTCATTAAAATGAAAATAAAATATAACTAAAACAATCATCAGAATGTAATTTAAAAATAAAGAAAATGCCAAGTTTTGGCAATGATGAAATTCAAAGGAACTTTCACACATGCCTGGAAATAACCATTTAATAGTTTCCAATAAAGTTAACCATACCTGGCCAATTAACCATCAATTTAAATCTTAGGTATATATCTAAGGAAAAGGAAAATGGGTACATATATCCACCCAAAAAAAAAAAAAAAAAAAAAGGGAATTTACAGTATGTTCACAGCACCTTTGTATAAAATGGCCATAAAATATGGGTCACTTCAAAATGATGGAAATATGGGTTACTGATTCCAAAGATATTAAAAGGATAATGAAGGAACATTATTAACAAAGTTATGCAAATAAACTGGAAGGCTTAAATGAAAGTGATGAATTCCTTAAAAAAGGTGAACTATCAAAACTCTCTTAAGAAATAGGATAACTTGAACTCTAGGCCCAGATGGCTTCGCTGGAGAAGTCTACCAATCTTTTAAGGATGAAATATGACAATTGTTCACAAACTCTTCCAGAAAACTAAAGAGAAGGGACTACTACCCAAGTCACTCTATGCAGCCAGCATACCTCTGATATCTAAATCAGACAAAAACACTTCAAAAACTGAACTATTGACAAATTCCTCTCATTATAATAGATGCAATAATTCTAACCACAATTTGAGGCAATCTAACACAGACATTTTTTAAAAGAAGAATTGATCAGGACCAAGTGAGATTTTTTTTCTCAAAAAAACTTCAGGATTAGTTTAACATGTGAAAATCAAAATCAGTCAATGTATTCACAATATTACCAGTGTGAAAAGAAAAAAGAAGAAAAAAAAAAAAAAAGACCATCTCAAAAACAAACCAACAAAAGCATCTGTCAAATTCCAATTCCTATTTGTGATTAAAAAAAAAAAAAATCTCAACAAAAACACATCTACAAAAACTAGTGCATATCTACAAAAACTCTACCATTAACATTACACTTAATGGTTGATATTTTCATCACAGTTAGTGAGGTTTCCTGCACTTCCGAGTTATCAAGAACGTCACCTATAATTAATCTCAGAACTTCGATAGTTTCACATTTTATGTTTAAGCTCATTATACTTGCTGATCCAGTTGGTGTTCATGCTAGAGTATGAAATAAAGTATGATTCTAATTTTCTCTTTTCCCAAATACTTTGAAGACTTACAATTTATGAAACAGTTCAGCTTTTCTCTACTAATTTCACATGTTGCTACTGTTATGTTCTAAATTTCCACATGCACTTGGGTTTTTTGCTGCAGTTTTCACTGCTGTATTCGACCACCTGGCTATTTGAGTATGAGTACCACACTGTTTTAATTGTATGTTTATAATATAGTTTGATATCTGCTGGTGTATGTACATGTTGCCATTCTTTTTCAAAATTTTCCACAATATTCCTACTTTCTGTTATTATCTATAACTTAATAGTTGATATTTTGAAAAATATTTAGATTTTAGTAAAAATTCGGTACTGATCACTTTGCATTTATGTCTTTGTGCATGTTAATCGATGTTACTCTTTGCTTAGTTAAAAGACCTTAGAAATATCATGTTATCTTAGGACTATACATCATAAATGAGAGAAAAAAATGTCCTTATCATTTATGACATTATCACTACATGTGTGGGTCAGTTTAAATCAACCTACTTAAATGAAAATTCAAGTACTTGTCTTTGAAATTTGGGAACAGATTCTTTCAGATCTGTGTGACTTATTTGTCTTCAATAACTCAAATAATTTTGCTGCTGAAATGAACCAGTGTTTGAATGATTGCGTCTACAGAGTTGTGCAAACTCTGGTTAAGAATTCTCTCTATATGTATTTTTGAGTAACAATTATTCGCACATTATTCCTTTAGGAGATATTTCAGAAATATTCCTGGCTTGGGATTACTTCATGGAAAACCATGAATAAGTTTTTATTTGTACTGTTGCAATTTAATCCCATATTATTGTGGAGAATATGAAATGAATGACCTTATTCACTGACAAAGTGGCTTGATTGGAAAAGTGTTTTGGGTAATTAACCTCATCATTATTTTGTGACATCTCAGTAAGTATTCTTTCTGTGAGTCCCTTTTGTACATCATGAGAATAAATTACTTTGTTTCCAAGCATAACATTTTTTAACTTTAATTCATAGCTTTAGAATACTAAAAATGATAGAGTGTGCTTTCCTATTTTATTCTACTTTTTAAACATTACAATGGGTGCTATCAAAGTTTAGATGGACAATTTCAGGAGCATATATTGAGTTTTTATTTATCTAATTGATAACAATAGCAATACTCTGTACAATGACCAGATTTTAATGAGTAATTGTCTATTAAGTGTTCCCATCTATTTAAATATAGACAAAAACTTCACATAGTGATAAGCATGGATATTTTAAAAAATACAATAGAAATTTAGTTAAATCAAATTCTGTCACAGTAAATTTATACTAATTATATCCTGTCACTAGAGCATTTAATAATTCCCTTATGGCTAAAGACTTTAAAAGAGAGATACTTATGGTGGCATCATTTTTTTATAATTGACAAACATATTTTTAGAGCTGTTTTACGTTCACAGCAAAGTTGAGAGAATGGTACAGAAAATTCCTCAAAGTCCCCTGCCCCCGCACATTTTCAACATCTTCACCAGAGAGGTGCATTTGTTATTATCAGTGAACCTACACTAGCACATCGTTATTACCCAAAGTCCATAGTTGACATCAGGGGTCACTCTTGGTGTTACACATCCTATGGGTTTGGACAAATACATAATGACATGTGTCCACCATTGCAGTATCTTACAGAGTAGTTTCACTGCCCTAAAAATCCTCTCACACCACCTATTCACCCCGCCCTAGCTCCCCCCTATTCCCTGGCAGACACTGATCTTTTTACTGTATCCATAGTTTTATCTTCTCTAGAATGTCACAGAGTTGGAATCATAGAGTATGTAGCCTCTTCAGATTGGCTTCTTTCCCTTAGTAACACGCATTTGAGTTTCCTCCATGTCTTTTCATGGATTGATAGTGCTTCCTTTTATCTCGGAATAATACTGCAGAGTTTGGATGGACCACACTCTATTTATCCACTCACTTACTGAAGGACACCGTGGCTGCTTCCAAGCTTGGGCAATTATGAATAAACCTTCTATAACAACCATCAGAAGGGTTTTTGTAGACATCATTTTTCAATTCTTTTGGGTAAGTACCACGAAGGATAATTACTGGAACGAATGCTTAGTTTTGTAAAAAAATCCTCCAAACTGTTTTCCAAAGTATACTGCTTTGCATGCCCCCCCGGGAATCAATGCGAGTTCCTATCGCTTAACAATCTCGGGCACATGTGTTGTTAGTGTTTTGGATTTGGGCCATTTTCATAGGTGTGTAGTGACATCTCACTGTTGCTTTCATTTTCATTTCTCTGATTACAAATGATGTAGATCGTACTTTCCTATGATTATTTGCCATGCTTTGGCAAGGTGTCTGTTCAGATCCGTTGTCCGTTTTTTCAATCGGGATGTTCATTTTCTTATTGTTCAGTTTTAAGAGTTCTTTGCATATTTTAGGTAATAGTTTTGTATTTGATGTGTCTTTTGCAAATATTCCTCCCAGTCTGCAGCTTATATTCTCATTCTCTTGACATTATCCTTTCCAGGAGGAGGTTTTAATTTTTGTAAAGAGCATAAGATTCATTTTTTCAGCATATGTGTGTCTAGTTGTTCTAGTACCGTATCTTGAGAAGGCTGTATTTGCTCCACTGCAGCTTTATTCTTTTTAAACTCTTAGACAAATAAGATTTTTGTAAAGGTTTTAAATATCAACACTGTTTTTCTGTGCTTCTTAATCTTCTGTTTCCATATTAATTTTATGGAAGCTTTTACCAGCCTCAAGCAGTTACTGAGCACCTATTATATGTTCAACCACTGCATCAAGTACATTCTGAGTAGATCACAAAAGACAGACTTCTCCATAATGGTCCTCATCTTCAATTTGATAAACTAAATGTACTATAAACATGAGAAAATACGAAAAAAATGTTTCCTGTGTAATTCAATCTAAATGCAATAGACAGTCTTATAAGGAAAGACTGATACGGTTGGGTTGACTAAGTTATTAAGGTACAGAAGCCGCAGGGGCTGAAATGGGCATGTGAAAGACAGTACAGGGACGCGGTACGCAGTGGGAGAGGAATTCTCAGAGGAGAGTCCTATGGCAAAAGGAGAACTAGTGGGTGGATAGGACAGGGAGAACCTTAAAATTTAGGTTGGAAGTGAGGATTTGATGTAGCTGACAAAAGATACAGTAGTCTTATTTTCTGCACCAAAAGTTGGAATGCATTTCTTGACAAAGGGGTTTTCTGTACTTCTCTTTTCATTTTCTTTCTTTTCTTTCTTTCTTTCCTTCCTTCCTTCCTTCCTTCCTTCCTTCCTTCCTTCCTTCCTTCCTTCCTTCCTTCCTTCCTTTCTTTCTTTAAATTAAAGTTGATTGGGGTGATTGGATAAAGGAGATGTGGATACTACTTGGCCATAAGGAAAGATGAAATATTGCCATTTGCAACAAGATGGATGGATCTTGAGATTATTATGCTAAGCGAAATAAGTCACACAGAAAAACTGGAGAACCATCTGATTTCACTGATACGTGGGATGTAGAACTGAAAGTGACAAAGGAACAGGACAAACAAATAAATAAACAAAACTCATTTTCAAATAATTAAAGATTCAAAGGACACTGTGGAAAATACTACACTGAGGTTTTCTGTACCTTTCACCCAGTGCCACCTAAATGCTAAAAATGTGTATAGCTATGGTACAATAACAAAGTTAGAAAATTGACACTGGTACAATCCACAGATTTTATTCAGATTTCACCTGGATTACATTTTATGTGTCTGTGTGTGTATGTTCATAGTTGTATGCAATTTTGTTATTTAGCTTATTCCCAAATTAGTAATATTATTAGTTATTATAAATACAAAAATCACTATATAAAAATCTTTTGACTCTACTTAGAACAATTCTAAGATACAGAAAGTTTGAATCCAAAGTTATGAAAATTACTAAGGCTTTTCAGACATATTATTAAACTGCTTTTAAAAAATGTTTGAACCAATTTACAAAAGCACTGGTATTTTTATAGGCTATCATTTTCCATGCCACCTCCAATGTACCATAAGAGTAAAAATGATATATTGTTGTTTAATCTGCTTTTCTCATTAATAGTAAGACATAATTAGGAATATTTTTTATTGTTGGCTTGTATAATAGCAACAACACCTTGAGTTTCTAGAGGTTTTTGCACAATTCTAATATAAGGCAGGGTAGTTAAGGTACTTTGTCCTGATAATACAAGCACAAAGATTCAGGGTTGCCAAAATATCTACAATTTTATATCATTTTCTGATTGTTATGGACTTCAGCAATAAAACACACTTGATCTTCTCATTTATCTTAAGCAGGTATTTTTAAAGAGAATAGATATGTGTTGTCACAAGGCTTATCAAATGTCAGATTGCTAATAATAATTAAGTAGTTCACTAATATATAGGTAACACCCATTGAGTGTCTAGTGTGTGGCAGAAAGTGAGCTAATTGCTTTATGCACATCATGACACTTAATCCTACAAAAACACTGTGAAGTATACATTATTGTTACAACTACTCATACTTACTGATGAGGAAACTGAGCTTAGTGCAGGTAGCTACCTTGCTAAGGTCTCACAGATATCAAGTATATTGAGCTGGAATTTAAAGCAAGTCGGCCTGACTCCACGATATAATGCTTGAAAATCACAGACTGTCATGTACATTCATAATTATAATAAACACCTTGTCCGTTTCCTGCTGATTAGCTTGCCCTCACCCCTCTGATTATTATTACAATCTTGCAATGGTTTTGATATAAATAACTGCCTTTAGATTTAAAGAGAGTTGGGCTTAAAAATAGGCAGGTGGTTATCCTGCCACTGTTCTCCTTCTAACCGGGAAGTAGGCCTGAACTATTATACAGTCCTCATCACATGTATTTACCATCCTCACTCCTCTCCCCACATATACATGCTGGTTCTCTGACTACTCAGTTAGCATCAGGTAACACAATATTACGTTTTAAAAAGAGCTACAGAAATGCACCGAATTTAGCTGTCCATAACCCTTCCTAAGTCATCACATAAGAATTATCTTTAATGAGTCATACTTTTTAATGGTAGAAAAGATGGGATTTCAAGGAGCAATCAATGCTACTTTATTCTACCCATACTCTGTTCTGTATAACTATTGGTCCATTGTTTATTGGCAAAAAGCAAAGGCAGAAAACAGAGTATTTCAGGTTGTCACAATAGTCTTGCCCAGTCACTGTACAGTCCGATGGTAATTTTTGAAACTGGGAAAGTTAGGTTTGTCACTGTTATTTTTGCAGAGTTTCTAGGCTCTTCCATTAGCAGAGGAAGATTGTCAAGGGAGGCACTTTGTGTATGCTTCTTCTGGGTCCTGTTTGCTCCATATGTGAATTTCCCGGATTCTCCTAAAATACTATATCCACATAAAATACCATATTCCAAGACTGCTACAAAGAGGATGCTGTCAGTGTTGGTAAGCCAGCTTGCAATCCACTGACCTGTTGCAACATGTTCTGGAGAGAGAGGTCAGAGACTGTGCTAGATAAGGGAAGTCACTTTTACGGTGATACCGAAATCTCTAACAGAGAAAAGGCCAAGGACAAGAGCGATGCCCTCTCCCTCTGTACACATGACCTGTGTGTTCTCTTAGGAACTGACAACTGGGTAAGTACGGATGCCCCACACTGAGACATAAACTATGGAAACATTCATTTCATCTCTCCCCTGCTCCATAATTGAAAACTACTGTTCTCCCTCCTTCCCAGCTTTATTAATGATGGGAAATCCTAGTAAGTCACAACACCCAGTTTGCATACTAAGCTACACAATATCCAAAACAAACACAGTGCTAGGTAAGAAAGCATTTTGTTCTTTTTCTCTCAGTAATGTAACAGTAGGAAATCTTAGCATACTCTCACCTTCTTAGGATATACCTAAGGATACTTCCTGGTATCCTGGCATCTATTCTGGCATCTTGGGATCTTGACCTACTTACTTATGTTCAGTCATTGATAAGTAATCATTCACATGGAAGATAACTCAATTATCAAGCCATTCATCCTTGCTGTGGCATCTTTTCTGTTAATTTTGATCTAAGCATTTGAAGTAATCAATTTTTATAAAGAAGGTTTCTGTGCATTTCTTTCTCTCAACCTGATTAAATATTTCATACCATTTATTGTCATTGTGCTCTAGGGTAGGGCACATACTTTCTCGTTCTATAGGAGGAAACATAAAGGAAAAACAAAATGAGTGCCATTTGAAGAGAAACTAATGAAGGAAGCAAAAATAAAATTGAGATTTCTTGATTTTCACCAAGATTGAAAATAATATTTTAATAAAATTAATGCTTTAAGGCTAATAATACATGAATTCCTCAAATATATTAAAAATAAGGTAAATAACTGGGCAATAAGAAGGTACGTATGAAGGTAGTAGGTACTTAACTAGGCAATGATAAGAAGATACTCCCATATAAGAATAACTTATTTCACAATCTTAAATTACTTCTCTTTACCCTTCTTGCTAACCATAAGCTACCATCATACAAGGATTTCCACTGCTTCATGCTGCAAGTGTTGTAGATTAAAACAAACAAACAAACAAAAGAACAAAAAACAGGTGTAGTAACCTCAGTGTTATCACTTCTATTGATTCAGAGAAGCTGGTGATTTTTATTAGCAGAAGTCTGGCTTTAAAAAAAAAAAATGTGTCTTTATTAGTGTCAGCCATGAGCCTATCAATTTATCATACTGCTTCTTTCCTATCAAATGGATCATTTTGATTAGTATTTTCTAATTTCTTCCCCCCCCCTGGACTTCTCTTAAATATGATTAATTCCCATAAGAGGCCATATTTGATTCAGTAAGAGACAAATCTGGAGAGCTTCACAAATCCCAAATTTGTACAAACTTTCGTAGGTTATAATTTCTGTCATAAAAAAAAATCCAACTACGTATTGTCTTAAAGTACAAGTTCACATTCATTGATGAGTGAGCATATAGCTACTGTTTCCCTGAAAATAAGACCTAGCCGGACAATCAGCATTAATACGTCTTTTGGAGCAAAAATTAATATAGACCCGGTCTTATTTTACTATAATATAAGGCTGGGTCTTATACAATACAATGTAAGACCGGGTCTTATATTAATTTTTGCTCCAAAAGATGCATTAATGCTGATTGTCCGGCTAGGTCTTATTTTTCGGGGAAACATGGTAAATGCTTCTTATGTATCAACATAGAATCACTTGAACATAAGTGACTTGCTCCTCACCGCAGTATTCACAGTGTATTCTATTTATATTTGTGCTTCCTGCAAATTATGAAGTATTGCATTATGGACTTTCCATGAATCACTAACAAATATTTGAAACATATTATTTAAATTTATTAAAGTCAAAGGCCTACCATGTAACAAATGTAGGTACTATGGATTACCATTTCCTAAGAGAATTATTTAAAGTTAGTGCAATAAAGAATGTAGCTCTGGTTGTCACAGAGTAGTAACAGGAAAAACTACTACATTAATTTATTTTAATGTCTTATGCTGTTAATAATAAAGCAATGATTCTGATATGATTATTTATGAGTTTGAGATCAGATAGTTTTGTTTTTGTTTAACAATAGCTCCATTAGAGGAAACTCATATATCCACGTTTTATGTAACCACATATAGTTTTTAAATAAGAATTTTATTTGTGTTATGATCATGCGTCAAGCTTAGAAATCAATGTATTTGTGAAACAAGGCACAATCCCTGCTTTCAAGCAGTTTATAATCTTAAATACTGGTTTCATTTAAAATCACTTTTTCCCCCTTGATAGTACAAATAATACACACACTAAATTTTACCCTCATTTAAAATCAGTTGACTTTAAGAGTTCATTTTCCCTAGAGATTAGACTATAGTATTTGATGACTAAGTTTATGCCTAACATTTGTAAAATGTTATGTTAGATGATTATGCAAAATTACATTTTAATAATAAAATAAAAATATTAAGGATTATTTAGTCTTTTGCAGCCTAGTATTCAGAAAAAAAATTAAGTGAAAGAAAGATAGTATTGTACTGGTCAACACGCTAAAGATCTTAGTTGATATTTTGTAGTTCTTAATGCTAGATATTCTTCAATAATATTAATAATTTAGTACACTGTATACAAAATGCTTGCTTGTTTATTGTTCTTGCTTAGGAAATTGAGAAGAAGATCAGCTGATCTATGTGTTACCAGAACTTAAAGGAATGCTTGCAATGTTTTGTATACTAATATATAGTTTTTTGTAGAAATAGGGAAAAAAAAATCTTTGTGTCATTTGATCTCTCTTGAACTTTGACAGTTGACCACTTTCTATTTCTCAAAAAAAATACCTATGCAGGTTTGTTGACCATTGTCACCCCAATAAATTTTAATTAAAAAAAGGTCTATTGCTTGGCTTTATGACACTATACTTTCCTCTTTACCTTCCTTCTCAATTGCCTTTCCTGGCACTTCTTTCTTACTTACTTACTTCATTTATTTATTTATTCATTTATTTATTTATTTATTTATTAAAATTTATTGGGATTCCAATGGTTAGTAAAATTACGTTAGGTTTCAAGTGTAAAATTCTGTAATATATCATCTATAAATTCCATTGTGTGTTCACCACCCACAGTCAGTTCTCCTTCCATCACCATATATTTGACCCGGTTTACCCTCATCTACCACCCTCCTCTGGTAACCACTAATCTATTGTCTGTATCTATGAGTTTTTCTTTTTTTATTTGTTTGTCTTGTTCCTTTGTTGCTTTCAGTTTATATCCCACATTTCAGTGAAATCATATGCTTCTCGACTTTTTCCATGTGATTTATTTCACTTAGCATAATAATCTCAAGATCCATTCATTTTGTCACAGATGACACTATTTCATCTTTTCTTATGGCAGAATGGTATTCCATTGTGTATATATACCACATCTTTTGTATCCATTCATCTATCGAAGGACACTTTGGTTGTTTCCATGTCTTGGCCACCATAAATGAAGCTGCAACAAACATCGGAGCATATATATCTTCACAGATAAATGTTTTCAGGTTTTTTGGGTAGATACCCAGGAGAGGGATTGCTGGGTCATATGGTAATTCTATTCTTTATTTTTTGAGGAACTTCCACACCACCTTCCATAACAGCTGCACCAATCTACCTTCCCACAAACAGTATATGAGGGTTCCTTTTTCTCCACAGCTAACCTAACTTTTAAATATAATTTCTTTAAAGCTTTTTCCTGGGAGTTTTCTTACTTGATATTTTATCCCTAGCAAACCTCATCCATTCTTACAGCTTCAATTTTTAATATTTTATTTAATAATGCCAAATTCAGATCTCTCCACATATCTAAGCACTTTAATAAATGGATATAATACAATCGCTTCAAAAATAATAATCAAATACATGTTCTCCACCAAAACAACCACGCCCCACTGTTCTCTAACTTCATTCCACTAAGTAGCTGTATGAACTGTAAACCGATATTACATAAACCGATTGCTTATATTACCCATATTTTACATCTACTCAATATTTAGTCCATCATCAAGGTCTACCGACTCTCCTACACAGTGCTGAAATCTGCTCGCCTCTTACGCATCTCTGAGGAACACTGTAGCCCAAACTTCATAAACTCTCCTGGGGACCACAGCAATTGGCTTCTAATTGAGCTACTGAAATATCACCTTTACCTTAAGGTGAGAACATAGGTAATACCTGAAATATTTAATAACCAGTAGGGAACAGATATGAACCAATCAAATAAGAGGAAGCCATAGAGTGCTGGCACAACTGTACTACAACGTACCAGTACTGCCTGTGATCATAGTGCTCAACTCTATACATAATTTTGCATTTATGGAATACATATGTAGCTATAGAAGTTGTGTAGTCAAGGCGTTTCCACAGATTATTTTGACAGGCGAAATGGATGGGATCAGAAGGAGAGCTACAGTTGAAAAGTATCATACTTATTTGTTTGAATGTAGTCAGTCTCCCCTTACTTCACAGACTCTCTAAGTCTTGTTGACCACTGTCACCTCATTTCTTAAAGCAGGACCTGACAGTAAGTCCACAGTAAATATCGACTTACTAAATCGATGGTTGACTGAATGAATACATTATTATATGGATGAAGGTTAAAGTTCAATATAATTAAGATCGGCAGTAGCAACAAATCCATGACTTGGCTCTTATCTGTCATTTTATTCTCATCTCTCACTACTTTTCTCATATTTTCTGTGTCTTGAACTTGTTAAGTTTCTACCAAACTTAATAGCTTTGCACACATGATATACATACATATATATATATATATATATATATACATATACATATACATATATATATGCACACATGATATACATACATATATATATATATATATATATATATATATATATATGCATATATGTTATTTCCTTCTGTTTGAATGACTAACTTCTAATCAGGCTTCCAATCTCAACTTAAATGTCACTTTCCTTCCTTGATCCACTTTAATTCTTTGATTTCCCTGTACCTTACCTTTGTTAGATTTATCACAATTATATTCAAATCCTTCTTTGTGTAATGATATTTAACAGCTATTATCTATCAGACAATAAGCCTTATGAAGTTTAGTGTTTATCTTATCTCTTCTGTATCCTAGGTCTTTAGATAGCATCTTGCAATAAGAAATTCTCAATAAGTGTTTGTTGAAAAATACAATTAAGTATTATTTGATATTTTCAGAATTGATGTTTTATCTACCCAGACATAGCCCCTAAAATGATAAAAATTAAATCAAATTTTATAGATGTATATTTTTTAGGACTTCCATTTTTGGTAAATTTTGGGGGGAGAGAGTTAAAGTAGAAAATTCTCTAGTACAGAACACAGGCATCTGTGTACACACACACAAATATACTAAATATACTATTGGACTAGGAGGAAATTGAGGGAGACCTTCCAGTTCAGAAATTATTAAAATGCATATATACATGGAGGATCAAAAAGTACTGAAGCTAGTGTTTCTCAAGGAGGGAACCAATAATCTCTGCATGCGCACAAGATATGAGGTAAATCCTAGAGCTCAGTGCAAGGTGAAAGACAAATCAGAGTATTACACATACAACCAAAATAATGAAAAACAAAAAATTAATGAGTGAACTAGGACAAAACCTACCTCTAGATACAACTATTTCAGGATGAAGCTGTAGATAAGATCAATAGGCAAAAATATGCTATAAAGTATTGTGGATCACAAACGTTGAGATTTTAATAATCAAAGCAAAGAAAGAAATACAAAGGGTTATATAATTTAATTTGGCCAACAAATAAATATATGTAAGTTGTTCAGAAGAATTAAAACAATTTTTAAAACTCAGATACAAAATATACTCATAAATGAATTTTATAAGCTATAACTAACACTTCAAAAGACTTGCGGAGTGAATGACAACTATAACTTACTTGATATTAAAGCCAAACTTCTGTTGCGTAAACATACATGTAGCATATTTATAATAGTATGATTTTACCAAATGATAAAATTTATAGAATTGAAAGAAACAAATTACCCAACAAATGGTCTTCCAAGAACATTATTGAAAAGTATTGTATAATATCTGGAATATAAAAGCCTGTGCTGCCAATTAAAAGAATATATGCCAGACTTAACCGACAGTCAAGTAAAGGTCAAAATATGCCTGAACAACTCATCTAAGCTTGGAGGAGTTGTTGAAGCAGTGGGACAAGCAGAGCTGAAACTTTTCTCAGATAGGAACTCGAAGTTCACATCAACAAAATGATAAATGATAAATGGACAATTAAGGCTCCTGTGGTTTTTGCGTGTGTGTGTGTGTGTGTGTGTGTGTGTGTGTGTGTGTTTGTGTCTTTTTTTGTTTGGGCAAGGTTGTAATAACATTAGCTTGAAAAATGTTAAGGGCTACTAAACTCACACTTTGAATGGCGCACTTAAAGAACGTGTAACTTCCTAAAATGTTCTGTCCAGGTTTAATCCTTTAAAATACACAGGTTACAGAAAGTACTCCCAGGTAATTGAATGGATTGATTTACTCTGTGGAGTCATTAACTCTAAGCTGAAGGACACTTACCAAAAATGATTTTGACCTCGGGATACTTCATTTTAAATAATTATTACTAACAGTAATTATGCAGAAGTGCCAGTTATCTCTTGAAGCTACCCCTAATTTTTGATAATAGAATCATGTCATCTCAGTTCAAGTGAATGCTTGTACCATTTCCGTTTGTTAAGGGGACAGGGAAGGACACTTTGCTCATCCAAAAGTGATATAAAATCATCAGAGTTCATAAAAACAAAGGAGTGCAGAAACACCCCACTCTTCATTCCAAATGGAAATTATTATCCAGCACCTTATGGAATCATTCCAACTGACCCTAATTCTCATATTATTAAGGTAATATTAAATTTCAATATCAAAAGCCAGAAAGAGAATGTGAACTCACAGTGGATTTTTCAACTCCTGGATTTTTTCAATCCTCATTACAGTAATAATAATATTGGAAGTCTATCACTTATCGTGTATTTACTATGCAGTAGGCACTGTGTAACCACATAAAGAAATATTTCTTTCTCAACAATCACATAAGTAATCTTGCACTCATTTTATAAAAGAGGTACCAAAGAATGAGGGTCATCTTTATCAAGGTACATTCTGAAGACAACACAGCTAGAAAGTGGCAGGTCCAGGAATAAGTTCTATCCAGGTAAAAACTTGTGCTTTTTCTCTGTTCCTCTGTCTGTCAATCCAAGATTTCATCAATAGGAGGACAAATACATTATTTGTGGGCAAATATATTATTTTGATTAACAAAATTCCTACATGTTTCTATCTATATATTCTGATTTGTGTGGACTTCAAAATATGTTATGGAATTACCTAATTTCCCATAGACAGCTTTGTTTTGCAATCATTTTGGGATTGTGGCAACATCAGCTCTTGCCACCCTTCAGAAAGCTATTACCATTTTATGATTTCAGGCCTGAGGAATGCCAAAACCACAAAATAAAATATTTTTGTCTTGAGAAACGATATAGGTCCTCTTGATACGGATATCCATCTGAATCAGTATCAGCTGTGGCCTGCCGCTCTCCAAACTAATCAGACCTCTGTGAAATCTATCTTACGAGCCACTCTCTGTTCAACTGCCAGTAGCAGATGTTTTCATCACTCCTAAGTAAAACAGCATTTTGTTTTGTTTTGTTTTGTTATGTTTTGTTTTGTTTTGTTTCTACTGGCAAATGAGTTTAAATGAATCTGATATTCAAACAATGCCAAAGCCCTGCTCAGCAGTCATACACATACTATTTAACTGGAGTCTCCAGACCCTGTACGTTGCTCTCCTTGCAACAGAAGTGATTACAGAGGTTGAAATGAGCACAGGGAGAGAAACACTCTTCCATACACGTAAAAACTGCTTGTGTGATATCTGTAGCTTTTTTTCTCATTTTCTTTGGTGCTGAGAAGAATCTAGAAGGATCACTATGTCTGTTTTGTCTTGACATTCACCTGAAAGTGTCTATTTGTTATATTAGTGAATTTATTAAAGAAGTGGTTTCACTGATAATGTCTTTCATGCTGACATTTCCTCCATGATTGATATTTCTCTCAGGGTTCACAGCATTCATCTTTATACAGAGTATTTGGCCCTACCGTGTACATGTGCATGCTTGCTAACCTGTTTGAGTGTACTCTGTTTTGTATTTGATGATGTCTAACACTGTGGGATTTGCTCTTCCCCACAAAAAGAAAGGGTACAGATTTTCGGGATTTTGCACTTCATTTTGGATTCTGCCCTGTCTACTAATAGTGAAGTGCAAGTAGACATTAATTTGAAATTGGCGGGCCTCCAATTGGTACAGTGAAAAACATTTTAAACTGTGTCTAACATGTCACAAGAAATGATATAAATATCTCACTTGTAGTCATTTTATATGTTATATATAAATAATCATTCAATACTTATAGCAATATTAAATTACATAAATATATAAATATATACATAAATTTGAAGCTATAAATACCACCCTTTTTTTATAGATGAGAAAAATAAAAGACAGAGAAATTAAGCAACTTGCCTAAAGGCACAAAGCTAATAAGTTTCGGATCCAGGAATACAGCCCATGACCATTTTACTCTAATGCTTCAAGATAAATAATGCACAATGACCACTGTCTTCAAAATAATGCCTATATACAGGATTGAAGCAAGAATTAAAATAGAAAAGTCATAAAAACTTTATTCTAAACAAAATAATATTGGTATTAATATTAATTTTATGTAAGTGTTTAGAAGTGCCACTGTAATCCACTTACAGATTTTGCAATTGAAGAGATAAGGTATCTAGATACATATTTTATAACAAAGTATATTAGCTTCACAATGCACAAAGTGTCATCTGGGTTAAAAGGAGGAAGAGAATATGTCTGGATGGGGGAAATTCATGCAAAGTCACCTCGGAGTTGGGCCTTGAAGAGTAGGTAAGATTCCAAAGGGTGTGGATGCAGAGAGTATAGACATTTTCCAGAAAGCAAAGGAACTTAATGAATGATGTTTGCCATAGGCTAATTTAAAAAATTTATAGGATATTTCAATTCCTTTTGCTTACTAGCTTGGTTCATCTAAATTAAGTACTCTTTAACACTGTTACTTATTAAAAATCATAATAAAGAAAAAGATCCTGAATAATTATATATGTAGAAAAGATAGAAATGACAACAATCCCCAGGGCAACATTTTCAACCCTGGAGAGAAACATAAAGAACACATGATTTCTCTTTAGGATGGGGGTGATCCAACAATTAAAACACTTTTAACATGTTTGAGTATCATACATAGCCACACATGCCTGGTTTTCCCAACTGAGCACTTGTAAGAGAAGGGCTGGAACATTAGGTTAGATCTCAGGGTAGACTCCGTGTCAACCCTGCACAAAGTGTCATCTGTTTAGGGCCAGGTTTCTGACTTTTTTTTATTACACTCCTTAAAAGATTTATAAACTTTTAAAATAAAAATTATATAAAGTAACAATATAACAATGTATTGCCATTATAGATATAAAATCATTATATATAGTGATTAACAAAAGTAGCAGAAAGACAAGCAGGGGGGAAATGGAGCTACACTTTTGTAAGAGTCTTACATACGAAGTGGTATGAAATCATCTAACAGTAGAATGTGACAAATTTAGGTTGTATGCTAAAAGCCTAAAAGCAACCACTAAAATAACTAAAAAAAGCATAATTAATAATCCCAAAACAGGAGATAACAGAATCATAAAAAGTACTCAATCTAAAACATAGAAGAAAAAGGAGGAAAATGGAACAAACAGACGACACGAATGAGAAACAAACAGCAAGATACCATATTAGATTTTAATGCCAAGCATATCAATAATCATATTAAATAAAAATGGTTCAAACATTTCAGTTAAATGGCAATCAATGTCAGATTGGATAAAACAGCAAGACCCAATAAAACATTGGCTACAGAAAACCAATTTAAACATGAAGACACAACAGTATAAAAATTTTTAAAACCCTAAAAATAAACATCATGCCAATATTAATTTTTTAAATAGTTGGATTCTTCTCGTTAATATCAGACAAAGTAGATTTCAGAGAAAAGAATATTTTGGGATTAAAGAGGACTATATCAAAATGATAAAGGAATCAACTTATCAAGGTGACATAATGAGTCTAAATGTTTCAGTACCTAATAATTGAGATGCATAACATATGATACAAAAATTGATAGAATGGCAAAGGGAACTAAACTCACCTTGATAACTGATAGAATGAGTACACAGAAAATCAATAAAAATATAGAAGATTGGAATAACACTATAAACCAACTGAACTGATGCTTACAAAACACCCCAACCAACAGCAGTGGATTAAACCATTTTTTTTTTTAAGTGCACACAAGGCATTTACCAAGAGAGACCATATTCTCAGTAATAAAACAAATCTCAGAAATTTAAGAATATTGAATTTAAGAAGGTAGAACACATAGTCTCTTACCACAGAATTAAAAGAAACATAAGAAGTAAATCTGGAAAACCCTTAAATATTTGGAATATAAATAACACACTTCTAAATAATCCATGAGCCAAAGGAGACATTGAAATGGATATTAGAAATTATTCTTATCAGAATGAAACTGTACACATAATATATCAAAATCTGTAGGACACAGCTAAAGCAGTACTTAGAGAAAACTGATACTATGGTTCCCCGAAAATAAGACCTAGCCGGATAATCAGGTCTAATGCGTCATTTGGAGTGAAAATTAATATAATTAATATAACATAACCTTATAGTAAAATAAGACCAGGTATAATATAATTAATATAATATAATATAATATAATATAATATAATATAATATAATATAATGCCCGGTCTTATATAATATAAGACCCAGTCTTATATAATATAAGACAGCATCTTATATTAATTTTGCTCCAAAAGATGCATTAGACCTGATTGTCCAGCTGGGTCTTATTTTCAGGGAAACACGGTAACATTAAATGCCTACAGTATTACACAAGAAGTATTTCAAATCAGTTACCTAAACGTCTTCCATAAGAAACAAACAAACAACAACAAATAAAGCATTAACACAATAAAGCAGAAGAAAGGAAGTAATCAGAGCAAAACTTAATGAAATGAAAAAAAAAAAAGAAAATAAATGAAAGTAGAAATTGGCTCATTGGGAAGATAAAGTTGATAAATCTCTAACAGACTGACTATGGGGGAAAAAAGAGAAGATGAATATCATGAGGCGACAGTAAATGTCACTACAAGTTCTACAGACTTAAAAGCATAATAAAGGAATATTCAGAACAATTTTAAGCAATTAAGATTATCCAATTTAGATGGTATGGACAAAGTTCTTAAAAGATACAAACTAGCAATGATCATTCAAGGGAAACAAAACAAAACAAAAACCTGAATAGCTTTACATCTCTTAACACGTAGCGTACGGATCATGAGAAGCTTCATTTTTTTCTGAGCCATGCATTAAGGACGGATAACGAGAATTCTCGTTTTTACTGTTAACTCTTTTTACTTTGCACATTTTATTGAATTATTTGTGTTTCGTTAATAACAAAGGAAGCTGCTTTCTGCAGTATCACACCAGGAGGGATTACTAACATCATAGGTGAGTAAATCCTAAAAAAATTCCATAGAAAAATAATAAATGACATAGAAGCATTTACGCTTTAAAGAGAAGAGTGCATTTTAAAGTAGTTTCTTTTAAAAACCTGCGGGAACAGAGGGGTATGAGGGATTTAAACCCCGCCGTACGCAACGTGTTAAAGAAATTGTGTTTGCATTTAAAAGTGTTCTTTTAGACAAAAATACTCTAGGACCCGAAGTGTTCAAGATGAATTTAACCAAACTTGAAGGAATAAGATAATTACACTCAAACTATTCCATAGACTTGAAGAGGAGGGCATATTACCTAATATATTCAATATCAGAATTATTATAATATTAAAATCAGTCAAAAACATTAAAAAAGAGAAAAATACAAACCCATAATCCTCATAAACACACAAACACACACACATAAACTTTTAACAAAATTTTAGAAAACTGAATCTAAAAGTATATAAACAGGTCAATATGTAAGTACAGTTTTCTCAGAAATTCAAGGTTGGCTTAGCATTCTAAAATAAATCAATGTAATTTATCATCTAAGGAAACTAAAAGAAAATAATCTCAATAGATGCAGAAAGAGTATCTGATGAGATCTATATTTCTGATGAAAAAAAAGCAACAACAAAAAAACCCTCTTTTAAGAGAAAATTTTCTCAATCTGATAAAGGATCACAATGAAAAAACCTTCAACTAACATCATACTTAATTATAAAAAGCCCCCAAAATGAGGAATAATATAAGGTTACCTGTTCTCACCATTCTATTCAACCAATGTCCTGAAGTTTTAGTGCAATAAAGCAATATAAGTAAATATCCAGAAAGGAGCTATCTCTATTCATGGACAACATAATATTGTTTTTGTGGGAAGTCCTATGGAATCCACAATAAATCTACTAGAACTAAAAAGTGAATTTCAGAAATTTGCAGAATATAAAGTCAATATGCAAAAATGAATTCTATTTCTATGTGGTGACAATGAACAATCAGAAATTGCAACCCAAAAACGTATTTCCAATAGCATCAAAGTCTGAAATACAGATTTCAGATAAATCTGTTTCACAAAACCTGAATACTGAAAACTAGACAATATTACTGAGCAAAATTATAGAGCACATAAATAAATGGAGATAGATATACACCATGCCCATGGATTGAATAACACAGCAATGGTAAGAAGTCATTTTTACATAAATTCATCTACCTTAATCCCAATACAAATCTTACAGAGTGCTTTACAGAAATTGAAAAGGTGATGTCAAAATTTACATGGAGATGCAAAAAAAACTAAGAGTCAAAATAACTTTGAAAAGAACAGTGCGAAGAGTCACTAACAGAATTTAAGATGTATACATAAGCTACAAAAACCAAAACAATGCACATTGGCATAAAAACTGAAATATATCTATGGGACAGAAAAAACTGACATGTATTTCAAGGTCACTTGATTTTTTGCCCAAGTTACAGAGGTGATTCCTGCTACTTTTAGGGATTTACCTAACAGAAGTAAAAACATATGCCCTTACATAGACTTGCTCATGAATGTTTACAGTAGCTTCATTTGTAACAGTCAACTACTGGAAACGACTCCAACTGTAGGCAAATGGCATTTCCATAACATAGTAGTTGGAATTGTGTCAACCATACAACACCCATTATTCCATCTTCCTAGACTATTAGCTGCTGAAGACTCACAGCTGAATCCAAATGCCCAAATGACCTGGGTTTAGGCCAAAGATAGCTGCCTTGCTGCACAAGCTGCCTACGTTTAATACCTGGTTGATGAAGGACCGAAAAGGCTCAGCACTCTTGCCTCAGACTGGGACAAACCTGAAAGTCCTCTGAACTCCAGGGATCCCTGGGATGAGCTGAAACCTTTGTTTTAAATGCATTTGCCTTATCTTTCTTCCTTCACTTCCTCACCTTTTGTCCCCGAGAGGATTCTCCCAAATAAATCTCCAACACGCAAAAATACCCGAGTCTTTGAAAATACAACTTTCTCAACCGCCATGGCACATCAAGAGTTCCTGGAAAATTACATGTGGGATTCACACTCAGCTCAAGGTGGCAGATGTGTCGTTTATAGCCACAGCCCATTGGCCATGATTGGTCCCATGGCTCTGCCTAAAAGCACATGAGATGGTGACACGGTGAATGTGAGAAAGAGAAGAGATACTCATTAAGCCTCTATCTCCACTACACGTCCTATGCTCAGGGACAGCATCTTGTTCCCTGTTGAATCTTTAGCATTTAGCCAAATACTGGCACTAGTCAGTGTTCTGTATATTTTTTCATCAACTAACAAATGCAGAACTAATAAGAATCATTTAACAACTCAAAAAACTCCAAAATAACTATGGTATTACACAACTGTATTATTGGGGAAAAAATGGTGTGGAAAAAAGGATTGTTTTATAAGGACCATATGAGGAATCTTCATTTTATATCAGTAGGACTGAAGCATGGCAGGCTATCTATGTAGAAATACTGCATTATGTGTTGGGAGAAAGATCAGGAATTGAGGGTAAGTCACCAAAAGAGGTGATAATTGCCACTGCGTTAGGTGTATCCCACTGCCAAACTATAAAACTTAGAGAAGCTGCTGGTTCAAAGACATTGTCGAGTGAGGCAGTGGTTGTGCTTGCTATTAGTTGTCAAATGTGTTAACTCTTCAGAAATAAAATATAATATGTCTTTATTAAACATGATGAAGTACCCTTGAGAATGGATTCATAAGATACACAATATTTATGAGAGAAAAGCTTTAGCTTTTCCTGATTAAAACCACTTGACTGGGATCACTTACTCTGCATTTCAAGTCCTCACTCTTTGTAGCAAAGCTCACGTGTGCTTGTTCGTGTATTGCTGGGTAAAGTGTTTTTAAACCACGCTTGTACGTGTGCTCTCTACCCCAAACCAGTTTTCAATTTCTAAGACATTATTTTCTATTTTTTCCCCCTCTTATTCCATTTTAAATTGTATAGCTTGGTGCCTTTGTGCCAGACACTGTTCTAAGTACTTGACAAACACCTCACTTAGTTATGCTATTGAGGCTACGTATTTCTTTGGAACAATACCACAGAAGTAGTGTGTCCTTCTTGGTGCATCAAACTAGGAAGCCAGCTTATTCGTGGTGAAATTAACATTGATCAGCTCATGACGGTAGCTTTGGCTAACTTTCTCCACTACAAATAGACTATTTCTTTTCCCCATTAGAAAGAATAAATGATTCTAAACCCTAAGTATCCTCAAACCCTAAGTCTTTCCTCAAATTTTGCTCACTTATTTTGCTTCCATTGGCAACTCTGATCATAAATAATTACTATTCTGGCATTCTAATGATGATTTTTGATGTTTTTTTATTCCTTCTGCCATCTATAGTTGGAATTCTTCATAAGGAGAAACTTTGTCTTATCCCCCATTCACTTATCCATTGAATTATTAATTTCAGTATGGAATTATAGATCTGTATCTTATGGATGAGTTATTATTCATCATAATACCATTTTGTGTGGCCAATGATGTCCTAGGTTGGGGCTTTGGGAACGTTTTCAGGTTGGCTGCTGTGCCCCACTGACATACCTCCATATATGTACATATGTGTGTATGTATGTACATATATATGTGTGTGTGTGTGTGTGTGTGTGTGTGTGTGTATATATATATATATATATATATATATATATATATATATATATATATGGCACATGTCCTTACTGTTTGGCACCACAAGGTGTTCCAGGCTCACCTGCCAATGTTTCCTGTCCCAGATTTGGAATGTAATCCTCCTTCAGGGTTTCTTTTATTAGTCAATGAGACTTAGAAACCGAGTTCTGGCAGCGATACGCTCACTGCTATTGAGGTGCCATTGCTTCTGGGCTCTCTTTGTGGGCAGAGCTGAGGGAATATTTCTGGGTGTACTAACCCATGTTTACATGCACATCCATATTTATTTTACATGCATAAGTGTGTGTGTGTATGTCTATTAATCAACCTATATATCCACTTACTTTTTAAAAAGTGAGTTAATTCTGATGCTTCCAATTCAAATCTAAAATAAAGAGTTCACTTTAGCCACCCCCCTTTTTTTCCTTTTTAAAAAATATATAAATTTAACTTTCTCTAACAGCAAGACTCTGGCTCTAATTTCTACAATATATTTACTTAGTTGTTCAAACCTAGTGCCCCTCGCCCCACCTATAAAGTTTTAGAATTACTAAATCATACTCCTGGAAAAACTATTTTCTGACTTGAATAGATAATTTGTTTACAGTACTTTTTTGCTTTTTGTCTTTAGCTTTCCACTACCCAATCAAAATGTTTCCCAAAAAGTTACATAGGTTCTTTTTTTTTTTTTTTTCCCTACATTCTCCTTTGGTATTGTAGTGTTATTCATTTGTAACATAGTTTATTTGGTGTAGTTCGTATTCTGTTTTGGGTTTTCCTCATATCAGACTTGATTTTTAAAAAAATTTATGTGTAGTGAAATTCATTCTTTGTGGTATATAGTTCTGTTGGTTTCCACAAAAGCACCAAGTTATGGATCCACGAGCACGGCTGTGATGCAGGACAGTTTAGCTAACTCAGTTTATTCTCTGTACTGTCCCTTTGTAGTGAGCTCCTATCCCCTCCAACCCTTAGAAACCACTGATCCAATTTACTGTCGTTCATCCCATAGTTTAGCCCTTTTTAAAATGTCATATAAAATGGACCACACAGTACATAGAACCTTGCGTCTGGCTTCTTTCACTTAGCAATATGCATTTAAGATTCATTATGTTTTTACATGAATTAATAGTTTTTATTATTCAATGACATACCGTGGTACGCATACATTCATAGTTTGTTTATTCATTCACTAGTTGAAGGTTATCTTTGTCATTTCAGTTTTTGGTGATTATGAATGAAGCCATTATAAACATTCAGACACACGTATTTTGCATGACCACAAGTTTTCATTTCTCTTGGGGAAATGTTTAGGAGAGGGAGGGCTTAGTCTTCTGGTAATTCTATGTTTAACTTTTTAAGAAGATGTCAAACTGCTTTTTACAGTGACTGAACCATTTTGCACTTCCCCCATAAATGTATGAGAGTCTCAGTTGCACTGCAGCAGTTTATTTTGTAGGATTTAGTGGAATTTAGAATATTTCATGATATTTATTATAATTAATTTAATTTCTGAATCTTTGGTTACAGTCTAAACAATGAGGATGGTTGCTCTGAACTTAGCATCTATCCAATCCTGAATATGGTAAAATCATTGGTGAGTTTGCTTCTAGATTAATAAATTAATCCCTTAATAGTTTAGTAGACTAAAGATGATTAAAAACTAAGGAGAAATTGACTACATAGGATAGACTATGTCTCTACTTTCCCACTTTTCAATGGTGAAAACAACTTTGAAGACCATGGAGGAAATATGATCAAGTAAGTATAAGGTATGACTAGAGGTACTTTATTAAAAGTTTATTTTTTCTTAATGGAAAGGCAAAAATCATATTTTCATAATTGAGAGTAAAATCTTTTATGATTTTTAAAGAACAATTCTGTTAATTATTATTATCTATCTTTCAGCTATCTTTTCCTTTCTTGTGGCCTCCACCAAGCTGAAAAATACAGAGTGACTGATGCTTTAGCTACCTCGACATCTTACATCTGTTTTAAAATTGACTGAAAATATATCTGAATCAGTCTTGTGAACAGTGTCTAAGGTCTTTATAGAGTAAGTTGCTTCTACAATTCTGTTCCCTCTGATTTTCTTAGCCTTTGGCCCTTGGCACACTGGGTCTTAGGACATAAGGTTATACGTACTACTTTAGGTCAACTCTGCTCATTCCATAATTTCCTCAATCTCTTATCCACAACAATGGACCTGTAAGATTTCTGTTTTAGCTTCAAACAGTATGTTTTTGCTGATGGCAAACCGCTTACTAAATACGAAATATTCAATGAACTTTTTTCTTTTTTTCCTATTCTTGGCGCAGGGGAGCGGGTGGGTTGGGCACTTTAGTTCAAACCCTATAATGCAGTTATATAGAGAGAAATGAGCCCCCGGCTGTCTGGGTGTATCTAAATCCTTGTAGATACATGCAGGTGTCACAAGCCATAACCTTAGCTTTCAACTAGGCTAGAGCTTTAACAGGAAAGAATAATATAATCGTCATGTGAAATAATAAGGGCTTCCTAATTGCTCTATTTTCAGGATAATTAAAAAGTACAGTCTTCACTGATGTTTTATGGCCCATGATTAAGTTAAATGTAAGAACTTAAACCCACGTGCTGTGTGCACGTTGTAAGCAACAGTGCCAAGCAGTCGCTATGAGCACACTTGGTACCTAATCAGGGCGATGGCATCTGTCTAACTCAGCAGTGGCTGTGAATCATCCACATGAGAAGTACTCTCCAAATGTACAGCTGAAACAGTGCTGAGACAATTTGCTGGCCCAAATATTCAATATCTGCATGGGAGGAAACAGAGTATCAAATAGGTTGATTAATACCCAAAGCTACACAGTCAAAAAACGAAATTGAACTGAAATTGGAATTAACAGCTCTTGAGACACTGGGCACGCCTGGGTATCCAGGCCAACCTGGGCTCATTTAAGTGATAGGAACTATTGCTTGTAATGACAAATTTCCCACTATTGTTTTATTCAGTTCTGGCATCTTCCCAGCTGAATTCTAACTGCCCAGTGAGTCACTTTTAGTGAGTATCTGAAGTTAATGCTTTAACATGGATCACAATGTTTGTTTTGAAAGTCACCCCTGAAATAATGCCCGATGTGCACCAGCAATATCAGGTTCTGTGAACATCTGAAAATCTGAAGTCTCCTTAGTTAACATGTGTTTCCCTGGGCACAGGAACTGAGAAAATTCTACTGTATCTGAGTCAGTCGGCGCATGGAACAGTAGCTACTGTTGGAATGAGAATGTTAAGAATGATGCATTCTTGTATTCAGTGATAGATGAGCCCATCAGAGCTCTGGCTTTTCATAAATGAGAGAAATTGAAAAAGCTCATGCTGTTTATGTTCCTGTCTCAAATAATTTGCAAATAAATTGTATTTGAAATATTATCTTACTATGGTTTTCTTCAAAGCCGTATCTGTAATCTTGTGCTGTTTTCCCAGAACAGGACTTGAGATGCTAGTCAAGGGTTTTAGGAAAAGTATAGCTCCCTTTGCTTTGTTTGGGATGGAATAGGAGAAACATCAAGCCATGACATTTAGAAATGCTCCTTCATCTGTCATGAATAACGATTAGGGTTAGTTCATTTTTTTAATTGGTAAAATTGATGAAATTTAGGGCCCATGGTAATGAAGGAATGACTGCAAAGCATTAAAATTAAGTGCAGAAGCAGGGTTCTGAAATAATTCAATCTGAAACGAAGAGTTCTGCAGTAATTCTCCCCTCTCATCCTTACTAAAGAGAATCATCTGTGTTTTTCTTTTTCCTCACCTGCCTCTAAAAATATAGCAGGTTTTCTCATCACAATTGTATTTCACAGGAAGGGTGTGAAAACAAGTGAGTTACCATTTGTAAAACACTTTAAAGTCAGAGGTGCTATACTCGATGATAGTGAGAAAGTGGAAGGGAAATAGGTGACAACGTGCTGAAAAATCTGTCATTGTCCATTTATAGATAACTTCAGGCTGGCTCATGATAAAATCTTTACCCAAAGGTATCACGGATCTATTTGCACAGAGTAGCTTGCTGAATATTGCATAAAGCTTGCCAAACACCTTTCATATCACTCTTTCAAAATGGCAACACTTACACAGAGGACTATAAATAAGGCTGCATTGCCATGCTGACATACCTAAAACAAGTGAGAAAAAATTATGCAGGGCAAAACTCGATAATAACATCCTGACATCTTTGCCTTCCACCTTATCTAACTTCCCAACTTTACAACACATCCTAAAAACCGTCATCAAATTTTGTTTTCCCACCATGAATGCATGTGCACCTTCCTTACAAAAATGTCATTCCTCCAAAAATAACTGTTGATACTTTTTGCCACTCGTATCCAACCTAGGAACCCTAACATTGCAACCCAACCTACTTGGTCTTGCTAATTTGCCTGTAAAATTTGATCTCATTCTCCTCTCCAACTGTGGGCTAAGTTCTGTGACAAAGTGAAATTTGCATTTCCGAAAGATGCCAATCTTTGCTGGTATTATCTACTTGGCACTGGCTATTTTTCTGCCTGTAATGTTATTTTCTAATACACAGATAAAATAAAAACAACAAAAACAAAAAACCCTTTTCATTCTAATTAAGTTGTAGCATTATATTTTTGTGTAAAGTTTTGCAGGCCTAAGATAAATTTTTCTTCTCTCTCTTTTTCATCTTCCTCTGCCAATTTGTTTGTTGCAACTGTGTTGCAGTTAATTAACTTACATATTTACTTTTTTTATTTCTTTACTTACGTATTATTCGTATTATTCGTTAGCCTGGTTGCCACTGTGAGCTCTTTAAAGAAAGTTTACTTCATTTCTGCACCCCCAGAGCCTATTACATGTCCTGATGTATAATTCATTCTCAATCATATTTAAGAAAGGAAGGAAAGAAGGGAAGAATTTCAAGGAAGGGATTGAGAGACATGAAGGGAATGAGAAAAGGAAGGCGTGAAGGCAGGATAGAAAATTTACTTCTTGTATAATAATGCAATTTGAAATTTAAAATGCAAGTTCCCTAATAAACACCATTATTGGGTAATTCAACATGAGATTTAGACCACAACAAAATTTAGTTCACATATGTTTCTTATTTTTAAAATAACATTATTTACATATATTTTAGTTATAATGTTTACATCATTCACCATGTGAAAAAAAAACATGTCTTGAAAAAATAGATTTATGAAAGCATTGTATAGGGAGAGAGGTCCAAGATGGTGGGTCAGGTAAATGCTATGCCTATTGTATCCCAAGATCACAACAAAATTACAAATAAATTATAGAACAATCAACCTCAAGAATCATCTGTAGCCTAGCTGAACAGAATCCCTATAACTAAGGATATAACAAAGAAGCCAAAGCAAGATGGGAAGGAGGGATGAAGATGCAAAATGAGTTGACCCCAAACCCACAGATAGCAGCTGAATGCTGGGAGGGACACCTTGGTGGCAGAAGTCCCCCCTGAAAAGGGAGGAATCCCAGTCCCATGCCATGCCCCTCACCCCAGGAGTCCTGCATGGGAGTTCTCAAAGCATTTGGCAGTGAAAATGAGCAAGACTCTGTCTGCCTTTCCTGGTGGGGGAAAAGGCTGCTGGAAACCCAGGAGCCCTTTTGTAGAGCTGGCACATGGACCTGCTTGCTGGCAGGCACTCATCTGGTGTCTGGCTGAGGGGGTAGCAGCTCAGGAGGCTCAGGGACATGTGGAGAAGGACTGAATTGAGTGCCTTTGGAGTAGGAGCTGGAGGGACAGGAGCCATTGTCTGTGGGGATCCTGACCCATGCATGGTCTACAAGAGGGCACCATCTTTTCAGAGTTAAGAGTGCCTGCAAAGAGCCAAGTCTGTGACCACATTGGTCTGCTGAAATCCATATGTGCGCACCACCTTGGTGATGCCTGGGTCCCCGCCACATGCACAGCAGGTGCTACATTGCCAGGGAAACATGTTCTCTTCAAACTATTCTAAAAAATACAGGAGGAGGGAAGGCTCCCAAGCTCATTTTATGAGGCCACCATTACCCTGATTCCAAAACCAGACAAAGACATTTCCAAAAAAAAAAAAGAAAAGAAAAGAAAGAAAAAGATAGGCTGATATCCCTAATGAACATAGATGCAAAATTCAACAAAAAGTAGCAAACCAAATTCAGTTATACATTAAAAAGATCATATACCATGATCAAGTGGGATTCATTCCTGGTATGCAAGATTGGTTCAATATCTGTAAATCAATTAACGTGATACACTACATAAACCAAATGAAAAATAAAAATCATATGGTCATATCAATAGATGAAGGAAAAGCATTTGACAAAATCTAGCATTTATTTATGATAAAAACTCTTAGCAAAGTGGGAATAGAGGAAACATATCTGAACATAATAAAGGTCATATATGAGAAAACCACAGCTAACATACTCAATGGGGAAAAGCTAAAAGCATTCTCCTTACGATCAGGAACAAGACAAGGTTGCCCACTATTACCACTTTTATTCAACATAGTACTGGGAGTCCTAGCCACAGCAATCAGACAAGAAAAAGAAAGAAAAGCATCCAAATTAGAAAGGAGGAAGTAAAATTGTCGTTATTTACAGATGACATGATACTATATATAGAGAACCCCAGAGATTCCACCAGAAAAACTATTAGAACAGATAAATGAATTTAATAGAATAGCAGGATACAAAATTAATATTCAGAGATCGGTTGCATTTTTATACACCAATAATGAACTATCAGAAAGAGAATTTAAGAAAACAATCCCATTTACAATTGCATTAAAAATACTTAGGAATAAATTTAATAATTGTTTTAAGAAAACAAAAGACCTGTATTCAGACAATTATAAGACATTGAAGAGATAAATTAAAGAAAATAAAACTAAATGGAAACATACCATGCTCATAGATTTAATATTTAAAATGTTCATACTATCCAAAGCAATATATAGATTCAACACAATCCCTATAAAAAATACCAATGACATATTTCACAGAAGTAGAACAAATAATGATAAAATTTATATTGGACCATAAAAGACCCTAAATAGTTACGATGATCCTGAGAAAAAAGAAAGCTGGAGGTATCATGCTACTTGATATCAAATTATACTGCAAGGCCATAGTAATCAAAGCAACATGGTATTGGCATAAAAACAGACACAGATCAATGAAACAGAATAGAGAGCCCAGAAACAATTCCATGCCAGATGGTCATTTGCTCTATGACAAAGGAAGAAAGAATTTACCTTGGGGGTCTATTTAAAAAATGGTGCTGGAAAACTGGACAGATACATGAAAAAAAAAAAAAAGAAAAAGAAAGAAACTGGACCATATTCTTATGCCATATTCAAGAATAAACTCAAAAAGCATTAAAGACTTACATGTAAGACCCCAAACCATAAAACTTCTAGAAGAAAATATAGGAAGTAAACTTGCAGATATTACCCCAATAATATTTTTACTGATATATCTCCTTGGGCAAAGGAAACAAAATAAACAATGGGACTACATCAAACTAAAAAGTTTTATTCACAGCAAAGAAAACCATCAACAAAACAAAAAGACATCCTACTGAATGGGAGAAGATATTTGCCAATAATATATCTGGCAAGGGATTAATATCCAAAATTTATATATAAAAAGAAAACTCACACAACTCAACAGCAAAGGAAGAAGAAGAAGGAAGGAAGGAAGGAAGGAAGGAAGGAAGGAAGGAAGGAAGGAAGGAAGGAAGGAAGGAAGGAAGGAAGGAAGGAAGGAAGGAAGGAAGGAAGGAAGGAAGGAAGGAAGGAAGGAAGGAAGGAAGGAAGGAAGGAAGGAAGGAAGGAAGGAAGGGAAGGGAAAGGAAAGGAAAGGAAAGGAAAGGAAAGGAAAGGAAAGGAAAGGAAAGGAAAGGAAAAGGAAAAGGAAAAACAATTCAATTAAAAAAAAAAAAAAAGACAGAGGACTTTAATATACTTTTCTCCAAAGAGGACATGCAGAAAGCCAAGACATATGAAAAGATGCTCAACATCACTGATCATCAGAGAAATGCAAATAAAACCCACAATGAGATATCACCTCACGCCTATCAGAATGGCTGTCATCAATAAATCAACAAGTGCTGGTGAGGATGTGAAGAAAAGAGAACTTACGTGCACTGTTAGTGGGATTGCAAATCTGTGCAGCCACTATGGAAAATAATATGGAGGTTCCTCAAAAAATTTAAAAATAGAACTACCTTATGACCTAGCAATTCCACTCCTGGGTATTTTATCCAAAGAAATCCAAAACACTAATTCGAAAAAATATAGACACTCCTATGTTTACTGCAGCAATATTCACAATAGTGAAGA
Organism: Rhinolophus sinicus; assembly: GCF_036562045.2. NCBI lineage: Eukaryota > Metazoa > Chordata > Mammalia > Chiroptera > Rhinolophidae > Rhinolophus > Rhinolophus sinicus. The sequence continues at coordinate 101,217,026 of NC_133752.1, read as the reverse complement.
TATGGAAACAACTGAAATGCCCATCAATAGACAACTAGACAAAGAAACTGTGGTACACTTATACAATGGAGTATTATTCTGCCATAAAAAAGAATGAAATCTTACCATTTGCAACAACATGGATGGACATAAAGGATATTATACTAAGTGACATAAGTCAGACTGAAAAAGACATATACAATATGATCTCACTTATATATGAAATCTAAAGAACAGACTAAACAAGCAAACAAAACAGAAATATACTCATAGGTACAGAGAAAAAACTGATGGCTGCTAGATGAGAGGGGAGTTGGGGATGGGAGAGAAAGTGAGGGATTAGCAAGTACAAATTAGTAATCACAAAATAATCACAGGGATGTAAAATACAGTATGGGAAATATAGTCAATAATGTTATGAAGACTATGTAGGATGTCAGATGGGTACTGGAGTTATCAGAGGCATCACTACATAGATTATATAAATGCCTAACAACTGTAATGCACACCTGAAACTAATAAACTAATATAAATAAAACTGAATGTCAACTATAATTAATTAAATAAATAAATATATATATATGTATATATATATATACATATATACATATATATATATATATATATATAGTTGATATATATATGTATACACACACAAACACACACACACACGAAGAGGGTGCCAAAAAATGCATACACTTTTTAAGAAAGGAAAGACTGTTTAAAATTGTAATATTTAATATATACCAATAACAAAAGATGAATGCAAGTCACGGTTAACTTCTGCCATTACAAGAGGTTCTCAAAGTGGTTACCATCAGTGTCGTGCGGGAGACCCTGCTCGCCGCACCATGTGTCACGCGGGGCGGCCTGTGGGGTCTCTGCTCCCGCTCCCCACATAAGAACGCAGGATATGGTGAGGCCAAAAAGGAACACCCACGGAGCCATAGATAGGGGAGTCATACCACTATATTCTCGCTGGCGGCTGGGTTGGAGACACAGGAAACAGGAGCCACACAATTCTCAACCCTCACTGCACTGCTTGCAGGCTCAGCCACCATCTTCTTGCTAGCCCCCATTTCCTGCCAGTGTAGCCACGGCAGTTATATTAGTGGCCAATGGCTCACTGGTTACAGCTGACGGCCAACTAGCCACAGCTGATGGCCATCCAATCACAGTTGATGGCCATTTACTATCTGAGCCAGCACCTGTCTATGTGAGGCCGAGAGCCTGGAAACTACTTTCTGGGGCTGTGTCCCCACAATCAGCATCCACATACTTCTGACTATGGGAAACTACTGCTTGAGCAACATTGACCAAAGTGTCACTTGTATATATTTGTATATTTTATATATATATCTGTCACATATATATATATATATATATATATATATATATATATATATATATTTGGCACCCCTTGTATACATTCAAGCAATGTAAAGTACAGCATAGGAAATATAGTCAGTGGTATTGTAATAGCTATATACGATGTCAGATGGGTAGTAGACTTGTGGAGGGGTTATTACTTTGTGAGGGGTGCAAATGTGTAATCATTATGTCATTTCATACACCTGAAATTAATAGTAACAACAAAAAAAAGTGTTATGTACAACATCAACCCTATAAGCAAATATGTTCTGAGCAAGAAATCCCTGATTAGTAAAAATGCATTTTGGGACATACTGCATTTGTAATTTGCATTCGGTAATGTAACCCACAAAAGCAGTTCTTTCTTGTAAAAACAAACAAAAACAAAACAAAACAATAAATAATACCTCTATTATATGTGTGGTCCAAAATTCATCATTGGTTCGAATCTTAAGATTATGTAATAAAATATTGTAAGAAGTTTTGAGAGAAATTACTAGGATAGTATATAAAAAGATATTTTGTTTTCACTAGGGACCATAATTCCTATTTATTATAACCCCTCACAAAGTGATAACCCCCCCAGGTATACTACCCCTCTGACATCATACATAGAAATTGCAGTACTATTGACTACATTCCCTATGGTGTAATTGACACCCCTTGAAAATATGTGAATATGTATACATATATATGTAATCATGTGTTTTTTCATTAGATTTGGAAATAAACTTTGTCTAACATGATACAGTAATAAGCCAATCAATAAAAGCAATGCACTAAGGCTTTGTCGGTTTATAAGATGGAATATATTTCTCAAATGCAAAGCAGGTAAACTATAAAGAACAAATTTTATGCACTGTTTGGACCCCATTTAGTTTTCCTTATCACTGGTGAAACTGGTGCCTTGATAGGCAAATCTACCTAAAATACATAGACTGTGGAATTAAAGGACCTTGACATTGATGTTTATCTGAAGTATCTGAACCTGATTTTCAGTAACCATGTCTCGTTTGGGTTGTGGACTGGATTCATTTAGATGATAATCTAGAATGTAAAATCGAGGAATTTTTTAGTAATATTGTATCTCTCACAATGGGAGCTAGTGCTTGAGCTCAAAATTAATTCTGGATACAAATCATATAAAAAAATAAAAGTGAAAAAGGCCTCTCCCCATGTGACAGGTCACCATCCGCCCCTTTTAATTCTCTGCCATCACTTTCAGTTCCAAAACACTGAGAAATGACTTGCCCACCACAATGATCCTTACATTTATATGGGAGACACAGGCAGCGGGAGGAATTCTCAACTGTTTCTCCTGTGAAGACTCAACGCATATTAACTATGGCCTCCTTCCCCTGTCCGTTATAAAAACACATACAAAATTTGCATACCAATGTCCGGAAAAGTGAAAGGAAAATAATCTTAAGATGATGGGTAGCGAGTGCCATAGTGCATCGCTGAGGAATCCCGGTGATTCACAGGACATTTCTTGGTTCTCCTCTATCCCACTATGATGGCAATGGGAGCAGTGCAGTGGCATGGCCTGAGAGAGACTGGGTGACCTGGGGCTTATCCCAGCAGGCAAGCCCCACAGGCCAGCAGAGGAGGTAGCTGAGAGTGAGGGGATTTAAATCATAGAGAAAGGGAGGAGACAGAAATATCGGGTTGTCAGCTCCAAGTGGTGAGGACTTCAGTTCATCCAGCTACACTTCCTGTTTTTTAAGCTGCCACAGGAAGGGAGGCCAATTGCAGCCCTGCAGCAGCTGTTCTCAGATGGGGAGAATAAACAAAGCAAGCAGAATCAAATGGCACAGAGGTGAAGTGTAGTGGATGAACCTCCAAGAGACCACCATCTCCAGGACGGAGGCACCCCTTGCCCCAGCAGCCAAGCCCGCTGCCTGCTTTCCTCTCTCAGCCTGGTTCCTCCCCTGGAATTCTCCTCATCTGATGGAAGCTGCCTCGCACAGGCTCCACAGCTGCTCTGAAAGCAACCCACACCCAAGGACTATTTGACGTGGAGGTCCACACTCCCATCCTCCTCGCCTCGACTAGAGACATCGCTGAGGGGACACGCCAGCCCAAGTGTCACGAGTGGGATTGACTGTGGGCCCTGCTGTGTCTCCATGATTATTCTACTTCTCTCTCTGCCCATCCTGACTTCCTCATTGTCATGCGTGGAGGCCTTCTCGCCGCGCCATCTTTCAGGCGGGGCGGCCTGCGGGGTCTCTGCTCCCGCTCCCCACACAAGAACGCAGGATATGGTGAGGCCGAAAAGGAACACCCACGGAGCCATAGGTAGGGGAGTCATACCACTATGGTCTCACTGGAGGCTGGGCCCACCGGACGCCAACCTGCCGTCCGCCTTTCTGCCAACCGACCAACGACTCTCCTCCACTCTCTCGACTCTGTTCCTCTCTCTCGGCTCTCCTCTTCCGCTCTGCTCGGCTCTGCTCGGCTCCTCGGCAATCCTCCATAGTCGCAGCACTTATACCAGCGGCCAATTGGCTAACTGGCCACAGCCGACGGCCAATCAGGCACAGCCGACGGCCATTCACCACCCGAGCCAGTACCCCTTCATGTGAGGCCGAGAGCCTGTAAACTACTTTCTGGGGCTCTGTCCCCACACTCATTCTCCAATAAGCTGCTTGCACACAAGTCTTCAACTAAGAGTCTATTTCATGGGGAACCTGACCTACACAGAGAAATGGAGGTTGCAACTGACTGGCACATGCACAGTGATGGAGAAAGCGTTATACAGTAAGTCCTCATTTACTGTCCTCCATATGTTCTGTGACCTGAAGTGAAATGATGCATAATGAAATTAAGCTTGCCACAGGCTAATTGATATAAACAAGAGTTCGGTTGGTAGCATCTCATCAATGGTCTAATGAAATGACGTTGAACAAAATGACATTATTTGAGGACCTGCTGCATGTATTCTTATCACTGATCAAAATAGGGAAGAAACATTAATGAGAGCACCTGTGACAACAAATTCCTATGGTTTATAATAAGGTCCAACCTTCTCATTTTGCAGAAGACAAAACTGAGGCCCAGAAATAAAACAAATAATAATTTTTTAACCTCACCGAGTAAATTAGAGAAAAACTAGAACCGAGAACCAATTTTTTTGACATTTGAAAAATTCTCTCCATACTCTTTTCCTTGAGTACAGGGTCTCAAATCCAACTCTGCATGAGAATCACAGACTAGACTTTCTTCGCTCAGTCGTTCTTTTGTTTTAATAAAGATTTCCAGACCCATGCCAAACATACTGAATCGAATTTGTGGTGAAAATGTCCACCAGAATCTATATATTTTTAAAATTTCACAAATAATCCTAATGACCAGGTAAGTCTGGTCATATGTGTCTCGATCTAGGTAGTTGTGTTGGTTTTCTAGGGCTTCCTTAACAAAGTACTACAAATTGAGTGGAGTCAACAACAGATATTTATTTATTACAGCTCTGGAAGCCGGAAGTTTGAGAATCAGATGTCAGTAGGGTTGGTTCTTCCCGAGGGCTGTGAGGGAGGATCTCTTCCATGCCTTTCCTCTAGCTTCTGGGGGTTTGCATATATCCTCCCTGCATGTGTGTCTGCATCAAGATTTTCCTGTTTTTGTTGTTTGTTTGTTTGCTTGTTTTATAAGGACACGATCATATTGGATTAGGGTTCATCAGACTCCAGGATGACCTCATCTTCACTAATTACATCTGCAGCAACTCTATTTCCAAATAAGGTCACTCCTGAGGTTTACATGAATTTGGGGTGACCCAATTTACCCCGTTACAGAAGTCTATGATTTACAACTACATTCTGTATAATCTGATCATAAATGAGGAGGAAAGAAAAAGAGAAAAGCTAAGAGGTAAGCAGAGGAAGAGGGAATCGGTAAAGCAAAGGATTTCCTCTGCTGTGCGTGGCCTCTGATCTCAAGCTTTGGGTGTGAGGTGTGTGGCAGGGTTATGCTCTATATGGGACTTAGGTGGATTCAATTCTATTCTTTCACATCTTAGTCTGAACACATCACTCCCTTTCAGTATTGCATCCACTGTTATGGGCAGAACCATCAAAGAGAACCTCAAAAGAGACCCCTAAACATCAAAGAGACCGCTAAAGGCACAGATTTGGTCACTTTAATTATTTATATCATGCTTACTACTTTAACATTCTTTGATTTCCAATTTTATTATTATTTTTCTTTCAGCATTCCACAACCAACATAAGCTAACATTTATGGTGCAAAATGAGCTCGTTGAATCAGGGTTATAATGTCTCATCTTACTCTAATTTCGGTAATTTGACTAAAGCAAAAGATTAGAACCAATAAATATTTGTGCAGCCACAGAACTGATATAAGGGATTATTAAGGTCACACACCATTGCTTTAAATAACTGTTGGATTTTTTTCTCCTAGCTTTCTCGATTGTTTTTCTGAATGTCACGTAAGATATATTTTCACTGCCTCCAAGACATGGTCTAATAAAAGGGGATGGTATCATTTTAGGAAGATAATCAATACAGTTGTATTTTCCAGGAGTGATGTTTTAAAGAGATTTAAGACCTAAATAAATAAACAAACCCTAACATACAGTAGCACCTCTATAATTTAAGAATACTTTTTCCCAAAGACTCCCCAAGAATTAATTTCAATTAGTGGCATACTAGTTAGCTAAACACCATTGAAGACCTTTCCAAGACTTCTGTGGAAGGAAATCATTGGCTTATTTTCTTAATCCTTGAGGCAAGTAGCCAAATTGTGTTTAAAAAAATACAAAAACACAAGGTTAAACTAAAGGAAAATTTAAGAAGTTTTGTTTGTTCTATTTATAGTCAGTTCTGTTCAGAAAATTTGTGTTGTTATGCAAATAGAAATCAGATTGACAAAATCACCGTAAACATCTTCAGAAATATATTTTATAAAATGTTATTGCAACATTGCAATAGATATTTCCCATCCTGACAATGAAAATCCTTTGGGGACTGGTCTGAGCTTTGTTTATCTATTTCTGCAGAACTAGTACACAGTGGTGAGAAGTTGCTAAACCTGAGTAAGTTTTCTCAGAGCCAGAGGTCACTCATCTCCTGGGATCTCTTTCTAAGTGGAATTGGGAGGGTAGAGGGAACTTCATCAAAGCCAGTACTATAACTATTATGGTTCTGGTTCTTAGCCCCATTCCCATCCCATGTTTACACATTCCTATTTTCTTTTCCATAAAATCTCAGAATATGGAATCAGGTGTGGGGGTAAGGTAATAAAAAGTAAAGAACAGTTTTCTCTGTCATTCTCTACTTGGTGATCCATACCACTTACTTTGCTTGTATCAGAACACGCAAAGTGGACTTCCTTCAACTATTTAAGTTTTGGGGGCTAGTGACAGCTTTTGTTATTGCAGTGTATGCTCTTTGGGTGCCTGCCTCACATTTACATTTTTCTTCAAGTGTGTGAATCCCCTGAGGTTTCAGAGGAATGGACAGTCCTGTTTACAGAAGCTGTTGGCTTTCACATGTTTTCATCTGACGCAATGAGAAATTCTTCCAGAAGCAAATCTGGTCATGGTTATCTGGAGTGGATGCAGGCAGCTACGCAGGGATCTGAAGTACATGATGAACTGTTTATTCCTAGCAAATTCAGAAATGGGAAATGAGCCAAGCAGTCTTTAAGGAAAACTTCGAAAATCGAAGGACAGTTTAAGCCTTTAAGCCCTGATCTTGTAGCCAATAATATTATGAGGATGGAAGCTGGCAGAGTGACTCTTCTTGCAGAAAATATCATGGCTTCCTTTACATTTATTGGACTAATTATCTGACCACACTCCTCAAGCCTAGAATCAGCCTCAGATCCAGAACAGCCTTGCTTCTTCACCACATGCACCTGCTCAGAGCTCTAAGCACAGAAGAGAGAAGCCTCCACTTATGAGAACATGCGTCTTCTGGCTGCAGTGCATCTGATATGGCATCTTAATCATTATTAGTAAAGGTTTCCTGGGTTTGGCTTGAGGATGCCCCTATGACCTAGAAAAGAGTAAAGTTCTACAGAAAAATAAGGAAGAGAATGGGAAATGAATTTCTCTGAATGAGGTTGTCACCAGCATTGCGGAAATGGAAATCAGGGTCGTCCTAAAAGGCAATGAGTGTAGAAACTGGATCCAAGGGGAAGAGGGGAGGGAAATCAGTAAACAAAGAAGTGAATAGATAGAAGCAGCTATTCCAACCATTGAGAACCTTCTGAAACAAAGTAGATAGATGAATTATCTTCCTTTGACATATCAGATGAGTAAGCTTAGTAAAATCAAATGACTAAGATAGAGTAAGGCAAATTAATGTTGTATTTGAAAAAGAATACAAGAATTCTACTGTGTTTCCCCAAAAATAAGACCTAGCCAGACAATCAGCTCTAATGCGTCTTTTGGAGCAAAAATTGATGTAAGACCGGTCTTATTTTACTATAAGACCTTGTCTTTAATATAATATAATATAATATAATATAATATAATATAATATAATATATAACAATTCAATAAATGGTTTAGGAGATTGTCTTTCTATTAGGATAAAAATGTATTAGAACCTTGATTGATTAGATACATAGATACATAGATACATAGATAGATAGATAGATAGATAGATAGATAGATAGATAGATAGATAGATAGATAGAGAGATAGAGAGATAAGACAGAGAGAGACAGTATGTATACTTTTTTATCCTAATGGAAAGACAATCTCCTAAACCATTTATTGAATTATTAAAATTGCTGAGTAATTTTTAACATTACCTTTATTACAAAAAGTAGCATATTTAATAGATCTGTTTATGAACTCAGCATTTTTTTGTGCTGATTACTTGTTTATGGCTGCATGAATACCACATTATTTCAATTATTACATTTTTTAAGCAGTTCCTATTTATAGTTATTTTTGTTTGTTTTGTTTTTTGATTTCTTTATTTACTTAAATTTATTGGGGTGACAGTATGTTTACATATATCAAGACAGTATGTTTATACACACACACACACACACACACACACACACACACACACACACACACACATATATATAAACATACTGTCTTGATAAATCCAGAACTAGAAGAGTAATAAACTATAAAGAAATATTTATGATCTTTAGGAGCAAGTCACACAGTCCAAATATCATAAAGGGAAAGACTGCCAGATGGAATCGTGTAAGATTAAAATCTTATGTACAAACATGATATAACAATAAAATGTTCAGAACTGAATAGCATAATGTAAGAAATACAATACATAAAAGATGAAAAAAATAAGGTCCTTCAAGTTAAAATCTACAACATTAATATCAACACATTGACAAACCATGTTATAAAAATTGTGCAAAGATTACAAGGTAGAAAACAACATTATCATATAGTGAATACATATATGAAAAGATGATTAACTTCACTAATAATCAGTGGAAGAATATATTCTTTCAGCATGACATAGTCAATAATAAAGAAATGTCTTCACATGAAGAAATCTGAATGTGCATTCTTAATTTTTTGTTTGTGAAAGCGGTTGTTGAATGATTTTGGTAGACACTTGGCAGTATCTGTAATTTTTTTTTTAAAGTGCATTACCTATGACGTGCCAACATCATTCAGAAATGTTCATTGAAACATTTTAAAGAAATGAATGTGTTAATAACTTAAATGCTCATTGGCAACAGAGATGTTATGTACCTCATGGCGCTTCCACACCGCAGTAATGAGAGAGAATGATGCAGACCCACATACAGTGATGTATCCATATGGAGAGGGCTGCACGAAATACTAAGTGATTAGAAGGGAAAGCCTGGAAAGCAGCGGAATCTGCTTATACTACGTGCATACACATGTAAATGTTTGGTCGGGAGAATAGGAAGGTAGATACTAAATGACGGACAGTGCTTAACTCACAGGTGGTAAAAGGAGGGAGAGTGTAAAGGGATGATACTCCTTAATCGTGTAGTACTTGTGTAATATTTTACACACTGTGATTTAAAACTATTAGTTGTATTTGGCAGACCCATCACTGGATTTCTGGTTAGGACATGGAGGCTCAATTGTAGTTAATTAAAGAATGGATAAGATGCAAGTAAATGGAGTAAATGAATGAACGTATTTTTTTAAAAATCTATCTGTAAAGGTAGTGATGACCAAAGCAGGACAGGAAACAGTAGGTAATATGCATTTTAAAGAAAAGAGTTCTGTGTTTGAAGTGTGTTAGATGGTACAAGTACTCAACACATGTTAATTATTATTAATAATACATGCTGCAATTTAACCAAAGCAAAAATGTTGTGAAATTATTAAAAAATAGAACAGAGCATAGAAAACTGAACAGAGGATTTCTGGCTACTATGTCCAGCCCCTTAGAACAATGGAATTATACACAAAGTAACCATTTAATGCCTTGCTTTTAAATGCCTCATATTTCTGACAGGCATTATCAATCTTTGCTTTTAACCCCGATGCAAGATTAAATATCTCTATCTCAACTTCCTTCTCTCTGAGATGAAGCATTTTAACAAAAGTGATTTCTCCATAAAGAATGGGGAGGATGGCACCGAGTACAGGATCTCACTCTACTGAATGAATACAGCCCTGCGTCTTCGACATGCCCTGGCTGAATGTTCCACTGTGTTTATAAAATTCTCCCTCAATCCCTGATTATGCTCCTCCCTGTTCACAGATGTTTCTTGCTATTTGATGTGAGCTTTGGGAAGAAAAGGGATCATATATAGAATAATTAGATTACTTCAAATTGAACTTATTTGGAAGAAGAGCAGTTTAGTTCAGGTTGAAGTACTCTATTTTTTTTTTTTTTTTTTTGGTTTGTTTTTATTCCTTGCAGATATGACCTTTACTTTTGAAGACTATCAACCAACAAATAAGCCCATGTTTACAAATAAATGAAAAAAATTAGAGTCCAAAAGCCAAAAGTAGAGGGACATGAGTAAGCAAAGGGTTTGTATTTTGAGTTGTGGATTTAATATGACTAGTTTGAGTATGTGTTTTCCAATCTAATATGCATTATGCATGACTTGGATAGTTAGTGGCATGCATTGTTCAAAGGCAGTAACTGGTAACAATGCAACAGACTGAGGATAATTAGTTGCAAGTTCTCTCTTTATGTTTTGGGTTTTCTTTTTGCCACATGAAGCTGCTCAGATATTAACCACAGATTTATAAATGATGCACTATGTAGAACAGTATGGCTGCATTTTCCTGTTACTTTTTGGGGGCATATTTTACTAATTTGCATCAGTGTAGCTTTTACTGTTTTTACACTGGGAAGTCAGAGCTCCACAATCAGAAGTGAAGATGGAAATGCTGATTTTTTTTTCCCCCGCCAGAGTAATGCTCTGGCCTCCAGGCAATTCTTTTAAAAATAGCTTCTCCTTTCCTTGTGCCATTATTATTACAGATACAATACCCATCCTGACTGTCCTGAACTGAAATCAGTCATCTGTATTCAAGAGCAGTCCTTCTGTCCACAAGTTGCTTTTACGTAAGTCACTCTGGCAAACGTCCGTTTGAGTTGTTGATGTTTACAAAAAGTTCTTTTTTACTGAAGTATAATTGACATGCAACACACTAATTCAACATCTGTATACAATGCAAAGTGATCCCCATAAGGCCAGCCACCGTCTGTCACCACAGTTACCTTTCTTTTTTCTTGTGATGAGAATATTTAAGAATTATGTGGTTAGTAACTTTCAAATTCACAATAAAGTATTATTGACTGTAGTGATCGTGCTGCACTTTACATTCCCATGACTTATTCATTTTACATATGGAAGTTTGTACCTTTTTGATCCCCTTTGCCCATTTCACCCACTCCATGAACACTCTCCCCTCTGGCAACCACCAACCTGTTGTCTGTGAGTTTGGTTTGGTATTGGTTTTTTTTTTGTTCATTTACTTTGGGTTTTCCCACCCTTTTTTAGGTTCAACATATAAACAAAATCTTGCAGAATTTGTCTTTCATTGTCTAACACTTCACTTAGAATAATACCCTCAGGTCTGTCCATGTTGCAAGTGGTATGATTTCCTTCTCTTTATGGCTGAGTAGTATTTCATTGCATATAAATACCACACCTTCTTTATCCATTCATCCAACAATGGATACTTAGGTTGTTTCCACATCTTAGGTAAATAATGCTGCAAAGAACTAGGGGTGCATACATCTTTCCAAATTAGTATTTTTGTTCTCTTTAGATAAACACCCACAAGTGGATTTGCTGGATCAAATGGTAGTTCTCTTTTTATTTTTTTAAATGAATCTCCATATTGTTTTCTATAGTGGTGGTACCAATTTACATTCCCACCAACAATGCATAAAGGTTCCCTTTTCTTCATGTACTAACCAAACACTTGATATTTCTTGCCCTTTTGATGTTATGTAACTATTCAGGTAGTAGGCATGAGGAGATATCTCCTTGTGGTTTTGATTTACATTTCACTGATATCGGTGATGTTGAGTGTCTTTTCACATACCTGTTGGCCATCTGTTTATCTTATTGGAAAACTGTTCACTCATACCTGCCCATTTTTTAATCGGATTGTTTGTTGTTTTGTTATTTAGCTGAATGAGGTTTTTTATATATTTTGGATATTAACCCCTTATCAGATATATAATTTGCAAACATATTTTCTCATTCAGTAGGTTGTTTTTTTATTTTTTATTTTGTTTGTTTTCTTGTTGTGTAACAGCTTTTTAGTTTACTGCAGTCCCATACATTTAATTTTGCTTTTGTTGCCATTGCCTATGGAGTCACATTAAAAAAAGTATCATCAAGAGCAATGTCAAGAAGCTTATCACCTATGTTTCCTTCTAGGAATTTTATGGTTCCTGGTTTTACATTCAAGTCATAAATATATTAATTTTTGTCTATGGCATAAGATAGTGGTTCCGTTTCATTCTTTTGCATGTGGCTGTCCAGTTTTCCCAACACCATTTATTAAAGAGACTGTCTTTCTCCATTGTATATCCTTGCCTCCTCTGTCATAAATTAATTGACCCTATAAGGGTGGGTGTATTTCTGGGCTATTTATTCTGTTCTATTGATCTCTGTGTCTGTTTTTGATGCCAATACCATACTGCTAATTACCACAACTTTGTAATGCACTTTGAAATGAGGAGTGAGTTGCCTTCAGCTTTATTCTTTCTCAAGATTGTTTTGGCTTTTGGGGATCATTTGTGATTGTACACAGATTTTATCATTATTTGTTCTATTTTTGTGAAAAATGCCATTGGAATTTTGATAGGGATTACACTGACTCTGTAGATTACTTTGGGTAATATAGACATTTCTATAATATTAATTCTCATATCCATGAGCATGTAATGTTTTTTTCATTTATTTGTCTTCATTTTTTTTCATCAATGTCTCATAGTTTTCAGTGTATAGGTCTTTCATCTCCTTGGTTAAATTTATTTCTAGATTTTCTATTCTTTTTAATACAATTATAAACGATGTTTTATTTTTGAAAACTTTTTAGTAGTTCATTGTTAGTGTATAACATGCAACAGATTTTTTTATATTATTTTTGTACACTTCAAGTTTACTGATTTTATTAGTCTATACATATATATACATATAGGTATACATATATACATATATATATACACACACACATATATATGCATATATGTATGTGGTCTTTAGGGTTTTCTATATATTATGTCAGTGCAAAAATAATTGCTGTTTAAAAGGTTAAAAATAATTGCAAAAACCGCAATTACTTTCACACCAACCTAATACATTAATCATGTCAACTGCAAATAGTGACAGTTTTATTTTTTCCTTTTTAATTTGGAGCTTGTTTGTTTCTTTGTTTGTTTATTTATTTTTAACCTGCCTAATTGCTCTGGCTGGGATTTCCAATGCTATATTGAATGATAGTGGCAAAAGTGGGCATCCTTGTATTTTTCCTGATGTTATGGAAAAAACATTGACCTTTTCACTACTAACAAAAATGAAATGGTTAAATTAAATTGGACACGTGTATAAAAAAAGGCCACACACTTTCAGAAATGGAACTATACGGTGCATAAAAAATATCATTTTTTAAAGTATTCTATTGTTTCTATGAATGTATAGTTGTAAATTTTTCTCCAAACACAACACTGACTTTGGAATATAAATAGGCAATGAACTCTACTTCTTTTCTCTTCCCTTCCCTTCCCTTCCCTTCCCTTCCCTTCCCTTCCCTTCCCTTCCCTTCCCTTCCTTTTCTTTCCTTAGAGCAGTTTATTTTGCCTTCTTCTTTTTCTTTTTCTTTTTAGTACTTTTATTCATTTTAACTGTGTTTTTCCAGGACCCATCAGCTCCAAGTCAAGTAGTTGTTTCAGTCTCGTTGTGGAGGGCGCAGCTCACAGTGGCCCCTGTGGGGATCGAACCAGCTTGTTGTTAAGAGCACCGCGCTCTAACAACTGACCTAACCGGCAGCCCCATCTTTTCAACAAATTTATCTAATGAAAATGAAAATAATTAAAATTATAAAGATATAGTCTATCACTTAATTATTATAAATATAATAGTTTGGGTCAAAATGATTATCAGCCAATAAATTACATCAGAATGGTATAACAAAAAAGAACTAAGCGTTTGGATTTTTTTTCCCCACTAAGTTTTTGATTTAAACAAAGTACAAAGAGACCTTCAATGATTATTTAAGCAGCAAGATTGCATTATCTGTGTGCCTCATGACTTACACAATGACAGTGGTTACTGGGATTTTTTTTTATTATAACTAAGTACATTTTTACAAGCCAGTATTTCTACCTACCCCTATGGCTAAATGTCATCACTGGTGGGGAGACATGCTAATGCCATTAAAGAAACTAAATGAAGTTAATGAAAGTTTTGAGCTGTGCTTTAGGTTCCTGGAGTGTTGTATATCTTGATGGCATCATAACTTCACTTAGATTGAGTAGCATTCATGGCCACAATGAGAACTTTTGCCACTGCCTTTCATCGATTTATTTGCTGATGATGTTATCTTTTATTGTCTGCAAGCCGTGTCCTAGCTGTGTGAAAGTGAAGGAAAAGGACATTGCAATAGGAAAGGATAAATAACAGTACATAGAGCAGACCAAAGAAAGTCAAGCCGTAACACACAATTATGTGCAGGGAAGATCAAATCTTTTGTCTCCACCATACTGCTTCTCTGACAACTTCTTCAATACCTTAGGACATTTCTCAAGCAGGAGGACCAGATTTATAGGTGTTTTCTTACTACCTCAGTCTACATCTGGCTTCAATGTTTGATTAAATGTTCATTTTATTCATTCTAGTACGATTGTTATTTGCAAGCTTTACTCTCTTTTTTCTTTGTTATTAATACCTCAAATATTAATTAGTTCCTACTTTGTGTCAGTTTAATGGTAGAGACACAATGAAGACACAATACTCCCTGTATTCAAGGAGTTTACAACTTCATAGAGAAGGCAGATATAAATCAAATATTTACAAAAATGTATATAATTACAAACTGCCATAACTGTTAAGAAAGTCATAATTAAAATTATATATATATCTCAGTGGTAACCTGTTACAGTTGCAGGAAATAATTTTCAAGTTGGGATATGTAAGATGTGCAATGACTGGGTAGAAAATGAGGAGGACAGAAGAACAATATGGGTTAAGAGAACATCCTATGATAATGGCCTGGGCTGGGAGTCAGTATGTTCCATTTAGGGAATGAAAAAAGGACACTGAAGCTGTGACCCAGATAGGAAAGGCCAGGACAGGAGATGGGCTAAAACATTAGGCAGGGGTAGAGCAGATAGGCCTTATCAGCCAGTGTATGAATTTGGCCATTTTCCAGGAGTGATGAGATTAAGAATAAATGTATTTGTTATCCCTTGACTTTATCCTATACCCACCTAAGTGGCAAGTCTATCACTACCTTGATTTTATTCATGATCAACACCTAGATTTAATAAAACAATTTCTCTTTTCCTTTGGATTATTAGTGAGTTTCTAGTCAATCCCCCTTTAGGTATGCTGACACTTGCTTTTTTTTTTTAATGCCTTCCAAGCTTTTTTTTGTTTTATTTATCTTTGCTACCACTTTGAATTTTAAATATTTCTTTCTTTTAAATTTAATCTCATCAAAAGTGTCATAGATTTTCTTCACATATCACATGTTTCACAGGATTTGTTCGCAATTTTATAATCAGAATGTATTGCTTTTTAAAAAGTATTCTCTTTTTAAACACAGTTTAAATCCTCACGTGAATTCACAGATTTAAACCATGAAATCAAACCTTTTTTCTCCCCACAACTTTGATTGAATCTGGTTCCCTAAAAGTCTGTCTATCTGCTCTGAGAAAACAACTTAATAATTCATCTGGACTTTCTCTTATTTCTTTACATGAAAATGAGCAGATAAATGTTTGGTTAGAGCATTGTCTTTAAAATAAGCTCATTTTCAAAGAGCGCCTTGGAAGTCTCTTCCCCATTTTCAGAAAATATTTAACTTAATAAATTAGAAATTTCTTCAGTTAAGGATTCCTGTCTATGAATTTATTTATACTTTTATTTGTTGCCCATTTATTACCAAGCAGGATATGTATGCAACAAAAAATAGATATGGATATTCTAATGAGAACTGTATTTTTAGTTCTTTTTTTCTTGTAACATCTTTGTTTTTGGTATCAGAGTAAGACTGGTCTCACAGAATCAATTTTAGGAGTGGATTCTTCCTCTCAGTTTTTTGAAAGCATATATATATATATATATATATATATATATATATATATACACACACATATATATACACACACACATACGTACATATATATATATATATATATATATATATATATATATATATATACACACACACATATTTTTTATATTTTTTATATTTACTATTATTTCTTCTTTGAATGTCTGGTAGAATTCAACATTAGAGGCATCTGTACCTGAAGTTTTTCTTTGAATTTGAAGGAGAGCAGACTATAACACCCCCAAAATACCTTTTGACATAAGGATTTTTACAGGCTGATTCTTTGTTTTTTATTTTTATTTATTTACTTATTTTTTTATTAAGGGCAGTCATAGAAAAAGATCTGACAACAAAGCGGAAGTTACCTATTTGTAAGACACATTCACATTAATAAGAGAAATCTCTTCCTTTTAAGGGTGTCTCCCTAGTTTTACTCTAGGGAGGATTACCAAACCTCTAGAAACTCTTATCCATGGAGAAGGAACTGACAAATCTGCATAAAACAGTATGCTTGTTGACTGTGCTTTTTCTGGTAACCTCCCAGAAGTGGCTCCCCACCCCCAACATCTTTCTTTTGTCTATATATGAAGATGCTATTTAAGGTGCTATCTTGGCGCATTTCAGGGAGTTACTAAGTTTCCCAGGCTCTTTCCCACGTATATAGGAGGTATTCATGCTATTATGTTTGTTTGGTATTCATGCTTGTTTGTTTATTTTTCCTGTTAATGTCTTTTATACCAGAGGTGTCTAAGCCAAGAATCTAGAAAGCTAGATGGAAAATTATTTTTCCTCCCCCACAGATTCATATTATTTAATATGCATGGAGGCTATCCATGCTTTTTGTCTCTTTCTGAGTGAGCTTTGGTAGTTTCTGTCTTTTAAGCAATGTGTCCATATCATCTAAGTTCTTTGAATTTAGCAGCACAAAGTTGGTCATAATATTTACTTAAGTTTTTAATATTTGTAAAATCTGTAGTCACTTCAGTCATTACTGATATTAATATTTTGTATTTTCTCTTTTTTCCTGGTCAGTCTGATTTAAGATGTTGATTTTATTCATCTCCTCAAAGAACCAGCTTTTGGTTTCATTGATTTTTATTTACTCATCGTTTTTCTCTTTTATTATTTATTAATGCTCTTATGAATATGATTTCCTTATCTTTATTAACTTGGGTTTAGTTTGCTCTTCTATCTCAGTTCCTTAATTTGGAAGCTGAGATCATTAATTCAAGCATGTTTTTCTTTTCTAATACAAGCATTTTAGTGCTACAAATTTTCTTTTAAGTGTTGCTCAGTTGTGTGGATCCCAAGACGAAAGATTAATTTGATGTGAACCCTCAGAAGGAATTTATCTGCTGAGATAGACTCCCAAGGTCAACTGAGGAGCCAAATTTTATAAAGGACGAGAGCCTAGTGGCCTGTTGCTGATAGGGGTTTCTTGATTACTCTGTACACTGGGGAGAACCTCAGACTGAACTCGGAGTTTCCTGCACTATGCCCCACTTGTATAGGCTGTCTGAGTCAACCACTGCAGGAAAACACTGGTTTCATCTTTGTGCCAAGAGACTGTGACCTGCTCCATCCAATCAGAATTTCACAATCTGCATGCTTCATTTACGTAAAATGGACCTAACTGGGAAACTGGGAGGGAATTTTCACTATAAAAGTAGCCTCCCCTTTGTCTCTGTGAAAAAAAATTTAGGTTGCTACCTGAATCTGTGTCTCCTGGGCTGCAGCTTTTTTTGTTCAATAAATGCCTTTTATTCTTTACTACAGTCTAAAATTAATTTTGATTTACAGTTGCAATCCATAATTTTGATATATTGTACTTCATTTTGATTTAGTTCAAAATACTTTCTTATTTCCCTTTTGATTTCTTTTTTTACCTAGAAATTATTTAGAAGTATGACATTTAGCTTTCAAATGTTTTCCAGTTATTGTTCTGTTAATGATTTTCCGGGTACATTTTGTTAATGATTTTTAATATAAATCCATTATAAGACAAATTAAATTGTAGGATTTAAATTATTTTGGATTTATTGTCATGTTAAATGTCCCAGAATGTTTATTTTGTTAAATTATCTGAGTGTACGTGGAGAAACTATATATATTGTGCTGCTTTGAAAAGAATGTTCAAAATGCCATTTAGATCAACTTGGTTGATAATGTTGTTCAAGTATTCTATTTACTTACTGATTTTCTGTCTACTAATTTTATTAATCACTGAAAGAGACATATTGAAATGTTCAACTGTAATTGTGAATTTTTTAGTTCTCACACTTCAATCTGTTTTTGCTTCATGTGTTATTAAGCTTTGTTATAAGAAGCAGGGGTGTTCAGGATTGCCATGTTCACTTGATAAATTGACTTTTTTTGTCACTGTGAAATGACCTACTTTTTTGTTTTGCTCTGAAATCTACTTTGTCTGATATTAATATTGTGGCTCCAAATTTCTTGTGATTTACATCATTTAACTTTCATTTAGATTCTCATACTATAAATAGGTTTCTAATAGAAGCACATAGTTGAGTCTCAATTCCTTACCCACCTGAATGTCTCTTTTAATCAACTGTCTATCCCATTTACAGGCATATTTTTGGATTTAAAGCTATTGTCTGGCTCTTTGTTTTTTCCTTGTCACATCTGCATTTTATTCTCTTTTCCCCTTTGTTCTCTTTTCCCCTTTTTTCCTTCCTACTTTTGAAGTATTTTTCATAATTCCATTTCATTTCATTTCTTGGCTTACAAGAGAAACATTCTGTTGTCTGTTTTTAGTGGTTACTTTTGGGGTTATGGTATACATTTCTAATTTATCACGATTTGTATTTAAACATTCTGTTGTCTGTTTTTAGTGGTTACTTTCGGGGTTATGGTATAAATTTCTAATTTATTACAATTACTATCACTAGTAATATTGCACTAGTCCACATACAACATAAGAACCTTTCAACAGCACATGACTATTGTTTTCCTCCCTGGCTGTGTCATATTTTTATCATTAAAATTAAAATTATTTCCATATGTCTTATAAACCACATAGTATATTGTTATTTGTGTATTAAAACTAAATTATTTTAAAAGGATTTTAAAAACACTATTATTATTTTTTAATATTGACCCACATAGTTAGCATTTTCTGTGTGATTCATTATTTGTATAGATCCTCATTTCTATCTGGTGTCACTTTCCTTCCACTTGCAGGATTTCTTTAACATTTCTTTTGATGCAGGTCTATTGGTGCTAACTGCTTTTAGCTTTTGAATGTATGAAAAAGACTCCATTTTTTCTTTGTTGGTGAAAGATATTTTGGTTGGGTATAGAATTTTAAGTTGACAGTTTTGTTTGTTTTGGTTTGGGTTTTTGTTGCTGTTGTTGTTTTCTTTCAATTATTTAAAGATGCGGATTACTGTATTCTGGCTTACATTGTTTTTGATGAGAAGTATGTTGTTTTTATGTTGTCTCTCTGTATGTTATGTTTCTTTTCTCTCTGGTTGCTTTTTAAATTTTCTCTTTATCACTTGTATTATGAGTGCAATGTTTGTGTTCCACCAAAATTCATATGTTGAAGTGTTTATTCTGAAATGTGATAGTATTGGAAGTGAGACTTTTAGGACATGATTAAGTTTTAATGAGGCCATGAGGTTGGGGTCCCCAAATGGGATTAGTGCCCTTACAGAAAGAGGAAGAAAGGCCAGATAAAGTCTTTTTTATCTTTCTCCACCATATGAGGATGTAACAAGAAGGTGGCCCTTTGCTAGCCAGGGAGAGAACTCTCAGCAGAAACCGAATCTGCAGGCACCTTGCTCATGGATTTCCTGGCCTCCAGAGCTGTGAGAAATAAATCCGTGCTGTTTCACCCACCCAATGAATAGTATTTTGTTGCAGCAGCCTGAGTAGACTAAGACAACTTGTTACAAGCAACTTGATATGATACTTCTTGGTGTTGATTTGTGTTCCTTGTGCCGCAGATTCACCGGGCTTCTTGAAAATGTGGGTTTATAGTTTACATCAAATTCAGAAAATTACTGGCCATTATTTATCCAAATGTGTTTTTCTAATCTCTCTCTTCCCCTTCACAAACGACAATTACATTTCAAATTTTATCTTACTACTGAGGCAATATCCTTCTGAGAACTCTAACCAATGTCCCTTAAATTAAGGCATTTTTTATGTTGACGTATGGGAACATGGACTATTCCTGGTTCTGTGTGGTGCCTAGTAATGATTCCCTTTTTCTGACATCCTTTTCTTTGTCTCCAATTGCGTCCTCATACGTATGAGTAGTCAGCACTCAGATGAAGACTGGAGGGCAATCTCTTTAGAAATATGAAGCTTGCTATCTCTGTGCATCTCTCTCCTCTCTGGTTTTTTACCTTATAACTCAAGCTCCCTTTGCCTTTCTAGACGTCCTAGTTCATTTGCTCAACCTGGGGAAACTGTCAAGTTCTGCATATAGCCAAGAACCCCTCTACAGCTAGTAAGTTAGAAAATCACTGGTGTCAAGGATTCACCTTGTTTATCTCCCCTTTCTCAGAGATCACAGTGTATAGTCAATGCATAGTTTAATCAGGAATACATTTAAAGGCAGATATGATGATTTGTATAACATTTTTTCTCAAAAAGCATTACGACTTCCAAGGGGTTCCTTCTTTCGAATAATCTTGAGAACTGTGGGGACCTATTATCACCCTGAATGGCTGTACATTCTGGACTGTTCTCTTCCCTTCCAAGTGATACTTTATTTCATTTAAGTTTTACTCTATCTGAAGGCAAGGTTAACATCTTTAATTCAATTCAGCAAATGCATAATGAACAACTGTTTGCTAGGTGTAGGGACTATAGAAATTAATAAGTTCATTTCCTATTGCCGAAGAGCCTTCATTCAAGAAGAAAAGAGATACAGAAGCAGATAATTTCAGTATAATATATTTTCTCCTAAGAGAGAGGTAAAGGAACGGTGTTACAGAACCAGACAGGTGAGTTTGTATCTAAGTTATGTTCTAAATGATAAGTAGAACCAAGTTGGATGAGGAGAGTACAATGTGCTAGAGATTTAGGGAGCAGACATCTTGATGAGAATACAAAATTATTCAAAACATTACACCACCGCCACCAACAAATCATGGTATTTTTTAGTGGTTAGGTAATTCCACTGTATACAGTACAAGTTAAGAAGTAGAATTAGATTTGCTAAAGAGATCAGTAAGGGCTTGGTGATTCTGCTATATAATGGAAGAAAAAGACCTAAAGTTTTAGCAGAAAGGTTAAGAAACTAAAGTTTTAAGGAAAATTCCCAAGCTCATAGTAATATATACATCGCCACTTTCAGTTGAACAAGACTGTAGAATTAAGTTGGCTAACTGGAATGTACAGAGTAAAAACTTTTGATTTTGTGATTATGAACAATGAGAAATAGTTTTAAGAGAAACCTGATTTGAACAGGAAGCACACTGGCTAGCAACTTGATTATGTAATGAGACATTTGGTGAGGTGTTTTTTTAAAGAGAAGAGATGAGAATGGAGAAAAAAATATATAGAACATATCTACAATTACGTAGACACAAATATTCATTCCCAAACTTTATACCATATCAATATGTAGAAGCGAAAAACAGTCAAAGACTTCTAAGTGGGAATAAAATACAAGCAAATGCTACAGTTCTAATTTTGTCTGAAACCTAAGAAAAATAATAACATGTATATTACTAATTATTAAATCAAATACAATAAAATATGGGTTGCAAGACTAAAATCTGTGATTAATGAATATTCTAAGTATATAAATCACATAGAAAGCTTATAGAAAAAATGTGGTATTTTCAAGGACATAAAGGAAATATACACAACTGGTGAAAATTTTGAGAGGCTCACAGTCATCAGATAGGTGACCAGAAATACGCACTATTGTTATTCTTAGTCTTTTATCTGTACAGATTTTTATGTGAGCAGTCTTAGATGATAAATATAAGACATATTTGACAAAGTAAACCTATCTCACTAAGAGCAATACACTACAAATCAACATAGGTAGACGTGTATGCATTGCTTTACATGTACTTGATATAATTAGATATTAAGATATCAATTGTTTTCTCTTAATACTTCTGTACATAAAAATTGTAAAAAACACAAAATTCAAAATAGTCTGTATCATAAAGGAGGTTTAAATATTTTTTTAGAAAGAAACAAGATTACTATATTTTAAAGAAGTGTAACAATATATAAATGTCAATGAGAAAATGAATTTATTGTTGAAAACCATCTGAAGGAAGTAGATAAGGGTTTTATTCAAATAACTAGAAGGTCTGACAGACAAGCAACAAAATAAAGACCATAGAAGAATTAGGAAGGAATATATTGTGACCCAAGTTTACAGATACAGTCTCAGGAACTAAGACAGGGGCCATTGTATGTATCAGGGTAAAGGGGATTTTCTCATGTTTACACTTTTTGCTGTATTAGCATGAATGTGTCTCCTAGTTTCATTGGCTGCTATACATATGGTTGACATAAGTTGGAGATGATAAAAAGTAAGTTCAATATTGTCAAGACTGACGGTGATGGCTTCAGAAAAGGGACATAACATTGCACATTCCAACTTAATTCCTGATAGCTTGCTATAAATTAAGTCATCTTTTAAAATTCTGTACGATCTATGTTTGCTATTTCAAGGAATTCTGTGATATAGTCTGTCAAACAGTGAAAACTAATACCCTAAATTGGGATTAATGTTAATAATTTTTCATTGACTTGACAGAAAAGGAAATATATCATCACTTCTAAGCGATGTTGTTTTTATTTATTTCCTTCTTTGTGATTGATCTGGAGGACAAGATAATAAAACAGGATAGTGAGGTAAGATTTACCCTAAAACACTTATTTAACAAATCTGATTTATACTTCTCATTATTAGCACATAAAATATATTTTGCAAAAAGAAAATTGGGAGGCCGAGAACTTAGAAACTCTGGCAAAAGTTTTCCTTTCGATGAGCCCTGGGGTGGTTATTTGATATGGAAACACATAATGGAAGATAAAAAATATTTGAAGTATTTATGACTGCCGTAAATATAAGCAAATGCTGGACATAGCCAAACTAGTGTTGGCACCTAAAGTACGCCTATGTCTGAGTAAACAGACACAGGAGGAAGCAGAAGGAAACTTGGGGGAAAAAAGAAAAAAGGATATGAAAGCTTCCTTTATGTGAACTGCTGATGTGTTTCTCTCCAAATTAAAAAAATGCCTGCAATGTACATTATCTGATGTCGTATAACAGCTTACAATAAATAAAATACATAAACAAAACCACATGTAGTATAGGAAAACTACTGGTTTCTTTGGAATTGGCAGAATTGGCAGTTGTCTTGAACCATTGGTAATTTATTTCACTGTTTTTGCAAAATGTTCTTCCATTTGTGGAATTCAACAATGGCTGAAAAGATGAATCACAGTCACAAGCCAATGCTTGATCTGTTCTCTGCAGTCCACCTATAGGCTCTGTACTCTGGGGCCAGAACATTCCTACGGTGTATAATAACTGAGAGCAGGCCATTCATTTGTGGAATTGAGAGAGATTGACGATGGCAAATACAATTGGGTTTAAAATGAAAATGCTCACATTGTGCTCTTTAGGATTTAATTGCTGCTCAAATGATGCTATCAATTGTATTTTCCAGTATTCTCTTCTAGCATGGTGCAAGATATATGAGTTTTAATATCAGTAATCCTTTGAAGTTAAGCAATCAGCATCTCCAGTGTCCTCGCCCAAGGTGTTCATGGAATTGTGAAAGCACATTTTTGCAGTTAACCTCACAGTGACCTACAAAAGAGAGAGGTAGGAACATCCAGGCCATAAAACAGAGAGAGATGTAGGTTATAAAGAACCAGTACTATTTTTCTTTAGCTTTAGAAGCTCCTAGAGTGAAATTTGGCTCAGTAAGACTGATGGTTAGTATTGTCAAATTTGTTAGTATTGGAATGTAAGCATACTCATGGATTGAATCTGCATTAAAATATTTTCCTTTGATCAATGAAGAAAATACGACTTTAAACATCCTTCAGTATGCTTGGAGCATTGTGAAAGATACAGGGAAATGTTTCAACTTCTCTATGCTCAGGAAGAGCACAATGCATTATTGTATTATATATAACTTGGAAATGACACTTACAGATGTTGGTGAGGCTGTAGTAAAAAGGGAACCTTCATACACAGTTGGTGGGAATGCAAATTGGTGCAGCCACTATGGAAAATAGTATGGGGATTCCTAAAAAAGTTAAAAAAGGAATGACCATAGGACCCAGCAATTTTACTTCTGGGTATATATTCAAAAGAAGTGAAAACAGGATCCCAAAGAGATATCTGCACTCATGCTGCAGATTTTCACAACAGCCAAGATATGACACAACCCAAGTGCCAGTCAATAGATGAATGAATAAAAAGATGTGGCATATGCATACAATGGAATATTATTCAATATAGTCAATGGAATGTTATACATGAGAAAGAAGGAAATCCAGTCATTTCCAACATGTGGATGGACTTTGAGGGCATTATGGTAAGTGAAATAAGTCACACAGAGAAAGACAAATGTTGCATGATATCAGAATCTACAAAAAAAAAAGAACTTGTAGAAACAGAGTAGAATGATGCTGGCCAGAGGCTGGGAGAAGACGTTGGTCAAAGGATACAAACTTCCACTTAGGAATGAGTTCTGGAGATCCAATGTAGAGAATAGTGACTATAACAACACCCTATAATGTACGTGAAAGTTGCTAAGAGAGTAAATCTTAAGTGTCCTAATCATACACAAACAAAAGAGGGAATTATGTGATGTGATAGAGGTGTTAGCTAATGCAATGGTGTTAATCGCTTTGTAACATGTGAGTGCATCATTTCAACATGTATATCTTAAACTTACATAATGTTATATGTCAATTATATCTTGATAAAGCAAAAAAAAAAAACATGAATAACAGACATTTTCTGTTACCAAGGCTAGTTCTCACTGTTAATTTGTTTGTGCTTGATTTTGCACCCTTTTTATGTTAGACCAATTTTTATCTGTACTATTATTATCATGGTTTGATGGGGAAGCAAATCCACTGTGAATGTTATGGGATGTTAGATTTAGTACAGGGAATCGGTCTTACAAAATTCTGAGAATTGGCCAAGAAATCAATGGAAAGCTGATTTCTCTGCATCTGTAGAGTTGCTGCGATGTAGCAGCGCTGGTGGTCAGGAAGAAAAGCTGGATATGCATTTGCGGACGGTGAGAACAAACTGAAACTCACCGGGACAAACTGGAACATCTGAGAGCTAACGGAGGCAACAAGGACGAACTGAAACCCATGTCTGTCTCTCACCGCCTCCAAACCCAACAGATGCAGATGCCCAGCCAAGAAGCTGCCTATGTGCCTGTCCTGGGACTTGGGGAGGCTGCAGAAGACAATATGCAGGTATGAGAGCAGCTGTGGGCCTGGCTGACAAGGTAAGTGAGGTGAGTCACAGCACACATGGATGCCATGCTGCCTTCGGAGTACCCTGGATCTTCCCTCACTTTCACCTGTCAAATCTCCCACTAACTTTTCTTGTGGCCAGACCTAACTCTGAACCACAGAGGGACAGAAATTCTGGAAACTATAATTTTAGCTTAGGTGAATTGACTTAGTACAAAGTCACAAGAGTCCATCTCTTGTCAAAATGCCATCTATGCATACTTCATTTGAATGATACTTAACTTCCTAATAAAGGCAGTAGAAAAGCCATGATTCTGCCTGATATGACTCAACCACTCTTCATATAAATGGAACATACTAACTCACTCTGCAAAATGATTTACACACGCACATGTCTAATTTATCCACCTTTGAGTGATTTTTCTTTCTGTGATTTTTCTGAATCACATTCTCCTTATGATATCCTGTGACATAAATCCTGAGATGTAAAGTTAAATAATACCAATACACTTTATGTAAGAAGATAGGAGAATAGAGCTATTGAAAAAAAAAAAGAAAGATTAGAAATACATGCACAACAATTTTGCACCCAAATATGAAGGCGATAAGCAACTATTAAAGTCCTCATTTCTGCACTGATCACAAGGTCATAGCTGGTACTTAGAATGCTCTTCTACTGCTCATTCACGGTCCCCTTGCTTTTAGGAAGCAGCCACGTGGTCAAGGTTCCTTGTTTGGTAAGGTATTTCAAATCTTCATTTATGAAGGATCTGAACACCAGCAGTCCTTATGTTTTCTCATTAACTCTTATCACAGGGCATGGAGGGTGTCAAACTGTGATATAGAGGATCTTTTGCTTTTGATGCTAATCTTTCTCATACCCACCCACCCCCACATTGTTTCAGAAAACCAATAATCTCTTCTCCACAGTCGGGACCAATCCCCCTAGTCATTAAAATAACCCTCTTCTTTCCCTGTGGTTTCACTGGCAGGAGGAGTCCAATGTATTAAGCTTCCACATTCTACCTCCCACTGGCTCCAGTTACATAGAACCATTCCTGTGTCCCTTGGTATTGTTTTTCCTCCCTTGGGAACTAAGATTTTTAGATCATAAGAGCACAGGTTTTTGAAGACAGATAGAAAAAAAAAAGTAAGTGGATTTCTTGGAGTAATAGAGGAAACATTTCCATCTCCAACTCCTGATTACCCGGACCTATAAAATCTTCTAACCCTGCAAGATGTTGCCACTGAGATGGCTCATACCTGGACCTTCAAAGGTCCTTTACACAATTCTATTAGCACAGTTGCATCAGAGTAATGAAGAACCTAGTGAGACAAGGAAATTCTACCAGCATCAGCTCATTGCCAGACTTAATTTTCTTTAAAATAATTTTCCTTTTCTTAGTCAATGCTAGGAGGAATATTATGATGGTGAATAAAGCATTTACAAGTTCACAGATAATGGTGAAGAGAAATAATCTTGACAGAAAAATCAAATTTGTATCTAGTGTAAGAATAGTTCCAGTGAGAACGAAGTGTTCCCTTGCGTGATGGGAGTGGTGCAAATAATCAATGTCACCCTAGCTACCCCAAGTAATCCAGTAACATTTTTGTTTTCCTTTCTGTCTCTAGAAACCTATGTTCTCACGATCTAAAAGTCTTACTCATGTAAGAAGTGATACACTTGAAAAAAGTCACTCACTTCAGAATCCTAAATTCTCTTCACATGTAAGAGAAGTTTTATGAACTCCAGGATCCAACTGTAGCTTTTGAATTTTCTTCAAGCACATTTTAATTCCTTATCTTGTTTGATAGTCTCCTTTTCTGATTCATGTAGTACATTAAAATATTAAAGTGTTTTAATAGATGTATGTATTTTATAAATATGTATATATTTTATTCCCAGATCCCTGTCATATTGAATCTGCTTATTTTTAGGCTGGGGACTACTAAGAAATCCACATTCTCTGGCATAGCATGTCACCCACACCCACACCATCTATGATTTCTGAGATTAGGTATATCCCTTTATCTTATCTATTTTTCATCCTTTGAAACATCTTTGGGAAATAGGGAATATGACCAAGCAGAAGAAGTTATATACATTTTAGAGTTGGGAGGAAAGGAAATGTCAGTTCTGGCTAAAGAGTGATGATAAGAATGAATGATGTGCTGGACTTATAGTTCATTTATGCTGTGTGAGCTGAGAGACACTGACTCTTCATAAAAATTCCACATTCTGTGTGAAAACTTGAATGTTTATTCATAGTCTTTTAAAGGGAATTGGACATTTTATGCAAGTATTACCAATATTCCCTTCTCGTATCATGTTTCCCTGAAAATAAGACTGGGTCTTATATTAATTTTTGCTCCAAAAGACGCATTAGGGCTTATGTTCAGGGGATGTCACCCTGAAAAATCATGCTGGGGCTTATTTTCTGGTTAGGTCTTCTTTTCAGGGGAACATGGTACTTCCACCCCCAACTACCTCATTTCTTCTACACTCCCAAATGATGACCAAGAAAAATTTTCTTTTAAGTACCAGTGTAAAAAATGGTCAAAATTTTTCAAATAGCTCTACCAAGCTGTGGTTCTGTGGTATTATCACATCACAGTCCTAAGTTTATTTAAATTTTTGACCAGCGTTTCTTGCTACAATATTTACACTCTGTCATTAAAACAGAAGGTGTCCTGTATGCATGGCGACTTTCCAGAAATGTGAAGAATCACTGTGGTTTCATATGGGGATTGCAGGACTTCATATCTTAACATCAGCTTTCACTGAGCCATCGGGTATCAGATTTTAAAAGAATAAACAAGTTTTTCTGCCAGGTAGTAAGTTAGTCTATCAGAAGAAACAGCTATCACACTGTAGCCTTCCATGAGATGCTACCTTTTGCCCCATGGTGCATGACCGAAGGTACTACCACGGTCTCAGGGTGCAAGAGGACTAATCCCTGAGCCATTCTTTCTCCTTCCTGTGCTACAGTGGGAAGTCACATCCCAGAATGTATCTTGCCTGTGTTTTCACAATCCCTTCCCTTGTTTTCTTTGTTTAGGTATTATAAAACAGGAAATTTTATCACTGGTTTTAAAATCAGAATATTGTTAAGTCAAAATTTAATAATCACATTTTAATCATCAAATTTCTAAGTTCAGAACTTAATAGATCAGTCTCAGGAATAAACAGAGGAAATTGAGTCAAGGTTAAGAAGAGATAAGAAACTTTCCTTTTGCTCAATATATTTTGTCTTTATCCAGAAATTAGGTCTTAATAAAATGATTACAATTACATATAAATATTTAGGTAGTAGTATGCTTATTATGGAATTCTGCATAAGGGTTAAAAATGTTTAAAATAAGCAACCTAAATATCTAATTAGTTATATGTGAGTAATACATATATAATTGAGAGTGATATTATAAAAGTGTATCTAATATCACTCTCACCTATATATGTATTACTCACAGGAAAAATTATACTTTCTACAGTATTACTAAAGTAGAACAACAACAACAATAAAGGTTGTACACATTAAAATCCCATTTACCATAAAACCACACCCACACATGCACACACCCTAACAAATATTTACGTATTTATTATCAGCAAGGATTTGCTACAAATTATTAAATTCACTAATAGCACATGGATTAGACTATGGAATAATTGTTTTTCCTTTTTCATATCTGCAATTATACTACTAGTACTAATAATAATCTTTTTTAAACTTTAATTTTGATATTTAATCTAGATATTTATCCAGATTCTAAGGACAAAGTCTAACATTCTTAGTGTCATGATGCCTTTATTGATGACACACAATTTTATAAATGGATCTCTTTTATGGCATAAAAGATAAATTGATCTCTAATATGGCATAAAAGATAAACATCTGCACCTAAAATCAGTTCAGCTGCATTCACGGGAAAACACAGTGTTATATTTATAAGTTAATATTTATGCTCTCATTAAGAACAAGAAATGAAATAACATGACATCAAACGTTTAACATAGCAATGTTGTGTTACTTTAATATATTTTTTTTATCACCAATTACTACAAATCTTGTACTTATTCGTGTCCACTAATCTCCAGTGCTCCCAAACAAATTTATAACATATTTAGTTAATGGTTACTAAGAGTATCCTTCTTTCTAGAACTGAGAAATGTAAGATTTTTGGTGCTATATGGCATGACCTAGTTCTGTGCAGAGAAGATCATTCTGCTTTATTTTATTTAAAAATCAATATATAATTTGTTTAAGTTGTACATTCAGAAAACAACTTTAAAGTTTTTAATTTTGGTTGTAATCCATGCTGCTACATTTATACTTTAGCAAATTCCAACACCTTTAAGAGGCTGTTGATTAAAATTGGTCCCATTTAAAAAATTAATTATATGGCATTAACAATTAAATCTCATTTATAAGTTTAACATGGTCACTTTTGTTCTAAAATTGGTACTTCAATGATCTGAGTGATAAAACTTCCAAAGTTCTTCAGTAATTCTTTTAGCCCCTAAAATTAAACTTAAATGTATGGAGAA
Source organism: Rhinolophus sinicus (assembly GCF_036562045.2). NCBI lineage: Eukaryota > Metazoa > Chordata > Mammalia > Chiroptera > Rhinolophidae > Rhinolophus > Rhinolophus sinicus. Next base: position 101,186,925 of record NC_133752.1, on the reverse strand, counting down.
CCACTTGTATTAAGTGTTCAACACTATATTTCAACTTAAGATTTTCTACTTAAAATCACAAATTTAGATCAATTTTTTTCTAACAACTTTAAACTGGAATCATAAAACTCCTTATAACTCTAGCAAGTTGAACTGACTTAAATACTATAAGTAAATAACATATAAATAAGCAATTAGTTTTATGTTAAAGTATGCATTAACCATATGGATTTAGTTAAAAATATTTCTGTACCAAATTATAAATCTTTCTTGGGTCATGGGTCTTAAATCTCTATGAGGACAATTTCCTCTCACCTCTTGGTGGTTACTTATTAATCAGAATCTCTGATAAAGGTGATGGCTGGGTGATTCCTTTCATTTCACTTAATAGGCCACACTAAGCTACAGTCTATTACAAAAACTTCATAACTCAAAATGAGATTACTCTTGGGGATTTTGAAACACATAGCCCAGGCTCCTGGTCTGGTCATGGATGTTTGCAAGCTACCCAGGCTTCTACATTACTTTAATTTATTGTACCTTTCTTGGCAGTCAAAATATTTAATGATATTTAAACTAGACATAATCCTATATATTTTCATATTGTTCATGGCTGGTAGGATAACACAACACAGATATTAAGTGCCATTTAAATGAATTCTGAAAAAGAAACAAAACCCAAATTATGGGGATCTTAACAACTTTTATGGTTATATTTCTTGGCAAATACTTTAACTAATAATTTAGGTCTTGGACAATGTCAAGAGAAAAGAGTAATGGCTTTCACCTAAGATGTGTAAAGTTGGAAAGACTATCACTCCCTATAAAAAGGAAAAGCCAGATGATTCAGAAAAAAACACACGTATATTTTCTTGAAATAAAGATTATCACAGGGCAACCAATGTCCCCAAAATCTGAGGGGAAAAAAAACAGGTGTTTGCAAGGGGCAATGGAGTATGAACACCGACTCACCTCTGGCAGAGCATATGGAAAAGTTGTAGCTACCATAGAAACTGGCAAGAAGAACTTGGGTAAAATTGTTAATGATTATTAAAGATTATCATGAACGTATAGAATTCCTGGACGCTGTAGACACAAGGCTAATTTACATCCACTTAGGTTTCCTCTTCTTCCCAGAACACACCAGGTGCTGCTGAGGAAGAGTGGGTATATAAAATTGGACACAAAAGCAACTTTACTTGTTGGTGCAGGATTCAAAGAAGGAAGCAAACACCACGGTGGAAATGGCTCACAGCCAGAGCCCTCTCTGTATTCCCTGATACACACAAGCAAGTCTTCATCCACTCAAGAAGGGCCAAAAATCCCACGGTCTACACAGAGGAAAGGTAAACCACTGTGGCTGGGGAAAGTGAAAAGAAAACAGACTATTATTGGAGGGGACCACTACAAGTTTTCAATGGTAAAGGGAGTAACATAACCACTGGAAAAGTCAGGAAACAATAAATAGCACGGAACACTGAAGAACAGCAGAACATATCAACTGATCTAACATACGTGTAATTGGAATCCAAGAAGAAGAAGAAAGAGAGAAAGAAACAGAGAAATGTCTGAAGAGGTAATAATTAAGAAGTTTCAGAAACTAGTGAAGACACAAAATCCCAGATCTAAAATATCAAAGAACCACATCTGGGTAAATATACACACAGGCACAAACCACACACAAACACACACTCACTCATAGTCTGATACACACACACACGTGCACACACACCTGGACACATTATATTCCAACTACTGAAAAGTAAAATTAGAAAATATTGAAAGTAGTCAGAAAAAATAAACAAAATAAATACAGAGGATTAAAGAAAATATTTACAGTCCACTTCTTAATAGAAATTGTGGGATCCAGAAGTCAAGTGCTGAAAGAAAAATCTGTCCATACAGAATCGTTTTACTTGGTAAAAATATCTTTAAAAAATAATGGAGAAATAGAGACATTTTTGGGCAAACAAAACTGACAAAATTCATTCATAGTGTAGAATTGAACTATAAGAAATATTACGATAAGTTTTTATGGCAGAACAAATATATGAAACATACACTACTACAAATAGATCTGCCTAAAGAAATGGCTATTCCTGGAAATGCTTAAAATGATGTTAAATATGACAGAATGTACTTATTGAAATTCTTTAAAAAAAATTCTCCTATCTAAAGCTAAAAAGGTATCAATGTACCAAAGTATAATTGATTAATAGCCTATGGGAAAGAAAAATTAACGGCAAAAATGCCACTTAAGATTTAAGGAAAGAACTGATATTAAACAACTATTAGGGTTTGAAACTGCATGTGGTATAGTACACTATTTGAAGTTACACTGTGATTGATTAAAGGTATATGCTGTAAATCATATAATGGACCATGAGTGGATTTGAGGTAGTAAAGGAAATCTTTATCTTAACTGCGGTGATGGCTATGGGAGTTTGCCTCTGTGAAATTGATGGAACTGTGCACTCTGATGAGAATAAGTTTTACTATATGTAAATAATACCTCAACAAAATGAGAAAAAAGTAAAATTTGGAGGAACATGTCTGACTGTTACCCTCACAAAGATATTGTGGGGTTTAATATCATCAGAGGGTTTAGAGCTACTTTGATAAGATCTGTGGTCTTTAGCTATGAAAGATTTCAAAGCATAGAACATTCTACCTGGAATGTGGATATTCCCAAGCTCCTTATCAGATACACTTAAAATGAGAAGGATCTGGTGGAGGGTCTCAGAGGATGTGAGAAACCTTAAAGGACAGAGGTCAAACACTTTTTAATGCCCAGGAAAAAAAATGTTTCTTTCATTTATATAATATTAATGATTTTATGGGCCTGCAAAGTCATGATGGTAATAAAAATGTGCAGTTAGACTACAAAACGGTTCTTATGACGAGTATGATCCTTTCAGATTCCCCATACTGTTTCTCCCAGCTCAGATGTAGATAGTGACAGAAAGCCTGCTCTTAAGAAACAATACAGGGGCTGCTGGATGGCTCAGTTGGTTAGAGCACGAGAGCTCTGAACAACAGGGCTGCCAGTTCGATTCCCACATGGGTTAGTGAGCAGCACCCTCCACAACTAAATTGAAGACAACAAGCTGCCAGTGAGCTTCCAGAGAGGTGGCCAGATGGCTCAGTTGATTACAGTGCGAGCTCTCAACAACAAGGTGCTGGTTCAAATTCCACATGGGATGGTCAGCTGCACCCCCTGCAACTCAAGATTGAAAATGGCGACTGGACTTGGAGCTGAGCTGCGCCCTCCACATCTAGATTGAAGGACAATGACTTGGAGCTGATGGGCCCTGGAGAAACACACTGTTCTCCCAAAATAAATATTAAAACAAACAAACGAAAAACAGGAAAAGAAAGAAAGAATACAGAAATGAGGAAAATCTGAAAGGGGTGGGGTAGAAGAAAAGAAGCTAATGGAAAGGAATGGTTCTTAATTTTACTTTGACTCCTCTTACAAGCAACATGTTTTATTGGAGAGGTGCTGTGGGAACTCTGATGTTTAATTTCCTGACATTTCTGAGAATTACATCTAACAGGTACGGTTTGATTAACATAGCTTAGTAAGGAGGTTGTATTTTTGGTCTCTTCTGACATGTAAGAGGCCAAACTAATACTAAAATCTAAGCAGGTCTTTTGTTAAAACACATAATCTAAGCCAATCTTCCCATAAGGGAACAAATGTCAGTTTAGATCACTACAGTCGCTCCCCTTTCCCCCCCACACCAATCCATGGGGATAAGACCACCAGTGGATGTCTGAAACCGTATGGATGGTACCAAACCCTACATGTACCATGTTTTTTAAGATAAGCACTTAAATATATACAATTTTAACAAACCAAAGAAATCTACAACCATGTCCATATATATGGCCTTACTTAGGTATACTACACATACCACCATATCCACCCATTGTCAGGTACAATGCAATGTTGTTAGTAAACTTATAGATTTGTGAAACCATTATTTCAACCCAGATTTATAACTTTTCAATGAGCCCAAACATTGCCCTTGAACGGCTTTGCAGTCTGCCCCTAACCCCACACCCCCATATTAGACCATCACTGATCTGGCCTCTATAAATGTGGAACATTGGCCTCCTTTTGGATCATTTTATATAAATAGAACTTTAGGGCTGTTTTGGAACAACAGTCTTACTGATAACTGTCTTAGTTGAGTCAGGAAAATTTGAAATCACTACCATGCTTAGCAGGCCATGGGAGAAACGCAGGTCTGGAATTGGGCACGGGTGCTGCACCTTCCCTTTCATGCTTGTGGAAGGGCTGTCAACTCAGCTTCCTAGCTGCCCTACCTGTGAGTGCGACGACTAATTACTGCAGACAGACAGCTCCTGTTCCGTGCATGCTGCCTGCAATCTCAAACACACGCCTAAAGTATTTGAGATGCTGTCTTTCTCTTTTCTGTTGGCAACCTTAGCAATCTCATCATGCTGAGTCAATCCATTGGAAACCAGAGAAAAATATGGGAAACAATAGTCTCCCGGAGGTTGTGCAGTTTCCGCTGAATGTACTTACTTAATGCTAGAGAGTGCTCTCTTTGAGTCTTTTAAAAAGCATTGATTCTCACACCCCCATACACTCACACACAGACATGAAAAGTCAAGTGCCACTTATGTAAGAATAGGGACTTACAGTTCACTTGGGATTAATTTTCCTTCTTTATTTTCCTTCCCTGCTAAATAAAAGCATGTGCGATTTGTCAAGCCAGTGTGCCCTACTGTGAGTTTCTTTGCATTATTTTTTAAAGCCTTTATGAGAATGAGGAGAAAGTCATGATTAGTGATTTGGGATTTAGTTCCATTCTGATCAGCAAGGATTTAAGCTGCAATTTTTGCCATTATGAATTAAATGTCACAGTTCACTAGAGTGGAGCCAATTCAGTCCATTTCAAGTTTATATCCATGTTTCTGATATTAAATCCTTTCCTCAAAATGTATTAACTTGGCATCAAGATGCCCCAAGTGTATCTTTTTTCAATTAAAGAAAAAAACATCAGAGCAAAACTTCCTCAGTTGCATTAACGTCAAGACACAGGTGTGAGCTAGAGAAGGACAATGACCTATTGGCTAATTCTAATGATTTTAGAAGTAACTCGAAATATAAAGTTAAGAATTAGCAGACATAAGCCAGCTTTTGTTTGCACTTTTGCTTATATTTTGTCCTATGAGTTAGGACAGATAAACTAATTTTCTGTGTCTCTCCAAACAGTCACTAATTTTATGGATCTCTCCTATGTTCCCAAATTTAAATGTAAATATAAGTCATACAAAATCATTTTTAAATATCTGATAATACAATTAATTGATTATTTATAATTGCATATTTTTCATGTCCTTTTATAATTTCATGCATAGGAAGAAAACTGCCCACATTTTAACCTGGTTGGCTCGTACAGGTGCTTAATACATATTAGTTGAATACATTAAGAACTGTTAAGGATATATCAAACTCAGACCTTTAATGTGAAGCTACTTCTTAAAACTATGTAATTATTCTTTACATATTATACTTTAGTTATTAAATTATCACTATATATTACTCACTTAAGATTTGTCTTTCAGAATTTGTGTGAATATATGGAAATATAAAATATTTAGTGACCTGAAAGATAATATAAAAATGCAATCATCTGATTTTAGAGGATAATTATTAAACCCCATAAGAGACAATATTTAGGAAAAATTAATCATCTACTAACTGTGGCAATTTTGGTCTTCTCTTGAGGAAAACTCCTCAAAAGAGCTTTTCTGTATTTACTTTCTTCAACATCTCATCTCATTTTCCCTCCCAAACTCTTCAATCAGACTTTCATCTCAAATGCTTTTATCTAGCTTGCCAAAGTCCTCTCTTCTGGTCAATCCATAGGCAATTCCCAATTCCCGTCTTATTGTATTTGTCACAATTGATAACTTCCTCGTACCTGAAACACTTTTTTTTCTCCTGGTTTCCCGATACTCTCTCTTGTTTTTCTTTCAACGTTGTGGTCATCTCTTTTAAATAAAATTTGTGCTGCTTTGACCATCTATTTCTGACCTATACATTTTGGTGTACCCATACCCAAGGGCTCCATTCTCAAATCCATCTCTGCTATAGTTTACGTCATTACCTGGATAATCTATCAAGTCGCATTGCCTCAAATGTAATCTCCATTAATACTACATTTTGGTATGGGTTAAATTTTATTCTCCCAAAGTTCACACATGGAAGTATATCATTTCAGATCAAATCTGTATTTCTTTGCTAGGGCTGCCATACACTGGGTGGCTTGAACAACAGAAACATGTTGTCTCATTTCTGGATGCTAGAATCTGACTTTATTTGAAAATGATTTTCTATACCCTCCTCCCTCCCCCAAAAAAATGAGTTGCTACTTTTCGGGAGACCACCTGTTATTTTTAAATGTGTTGACTGAACTTTGTGGGGTCATTGCAGATGTAATTAAGTTATAAATGAGATCATGTTGAAGTGGTGCCCCTAATCCAATAACCAGTATCCTTATAAAAAGGGGACATTTAGACACAGACATGCACATGGGGAGAAAACCAGAAAACCATGTGAAGGTGAAAACAGCAATGGCGGGAGGCTTCTACAGGCCAATGGATGCCAAAGATTTCCAGCAAACCAGCAGAAACTGGGGGAGAGGCATGAAATAGGTCCTTCCTCATGACCCTCCCAACAACCCTGCGAATGAAACATCGATTTTGGAATTCAGGCTTCCAAAACTGAGAGACAATTGTCAGACTGTGTTGAAGCCCCTCAGTTGGTGGTACTCTGTTATGGCTTCCCCAACAAACAAATACAGATTTGATGTGAAATGATATACCAAAACTTTAAATCTCCAGCTCCATTACTCCTGAAATGTATAAGTGATTATCTAAGTGGATTTCCCATTGGCATCTCAAACTGATTTCCTGATTCCTCCACCCACCTCGGATCTTGTTTTCCCCAGCTATTCCCATCTTAGTAAGTGATACTCAACTGTTGAGGTAAAAACCTCCGAGTCACACTTTCCCTGAGTACTCACATGCAAAGACGTCAAGAAGCCTTGCTGCGCACAACTTCAAAAGATATTCTCACTTCAACCATGTCCCACAGTTGTACCGAGATCATCACCTCTGCCAATGCAACTCAACACCATCCTAGTTCATGTGCCATTTTGTTCATTTGGATTCCTAAAAAGAAAAAGAAGAAAAAAAAAGAAACACTCTTTTAAATATTAAACTCGGTTTCCCAGTATTCATTTTATGCACAGCAACTAAATTATCTTTTAAAATTTTTAAATGAGATTGTCCCCCCTTTCTTTGCATAAAACCTACCAATAGTTCCCATTAAATTCTACATACCTTATAACATATAAGATGTGAATATCTTATAACATCCTAAAGCAGTGGTTCTCAACTCGGGGCAACTTTGATCCTACTGCCTCCTCCGAGGGGTGTTTCACAATGTCTGGAGACATTTTTGGTTGTCACAACTTGAGCAAGGGGTGCTACTGACATATAGTGGGTAGAGACCAGAGATGATGATAACTATCCTACAATACACCAGACAATACACCAGATAAGGACGGCACAGAATGTCAACACTGCTGAAATTAGGAAATTCTGAGCTACAGAATTTGATTCCTCTCTGACTCACAGCCTATCACTCTGTCCCTAGTCACGGTCTCTAGACATGTTTCATTAGTTTTATAGCCACATTTTCGAAAATGACACATTCAGGTCACAGGGTTTTTGAACTTCCTGTTTCTTCTGCTGTGAGACTCTTACCCTAGATTTCATGTAGCTCACCTTCTCACTTCATTCACTTTTCTGTTAAAAGTCACTTCTCCAGAAAGGCCCTCTCTAATGTCTCCATCTAAAACAGCACCTCCTGATAGTCTAACACTTATCCTGTTTTCGTTTTCTACCTATTATTATCTGGTATTTTCTCCTTATTTGAGTTTTTTATTATGTCAAACACCACCACTACCACACCGCCACACCAAACTAGAATGTAAGCTCCGTAATTAATAGCACTAACTTTCTGTTTTTGCTTATCTCTCTACCCTCAGCACTTAGAATACTCAAAAACAAAACAAAAACAACCCAGCCTTTGTGAAATGGATGGATGAATGTGTTAGTTGGCAAGATTCCATGACCAGAAGTCAATACGGAACCCGTGTTTGGATATGTAAGCCTTTCTGTCCATATATATATACATATAAAACTCACAGCAGAAACATGGGCGAACCAGAACTTTGTGCGCAATTAACATGACCTCCAGCCTCCAACCCCCAAAATGTATAGCCTCAGATAATTAGACACCATTGGAACTAATCTCATCACAGTCACCCCAGGAAGCAATGTCTCCTAGAATATTGCTCATCACTCTGTGTTCCAAAACTAAATTCGACCCATGTTGAAAACCTAGGTTCAACCCCTTTGCCGACCGCATTTCCCACTCCTCCACAGCTTCTGATGCCCTTCTACTGCACTTTCCGGACCTCACGGACAGTGATTAGCAAAATGTCCTATCCTTCTCTTTGAATATCCCTCCACATTCTCCAGCACTTCCCTTTCCTATGGTACTTTGTTGCAGTGAATATTTTCTTTTTTCTACTCTTCTCTTACCTCAGAGCTGGAGGGCACTGGATATCCTCCTTCCTCCATTTTGCCTCTTGCCTGACTTCCTCCTCCCAAAGGCAATTTGGAATTTTATGTCATCTAATTACATTGCACATTTGTGCCATCTTGATGCAGTGGTCTTCCAAGCTTTAGGGAATTGCCCCTCCTTTAAATAATTTAGCTCCTAATGCATTGTCACTTTCTTTGAAATACTTCGTTTCACCATCCTCCATACTTTCAATCTTGATGCACATTATCCTCTCAATAACCCAGCCTTTCAGTTTCTTAACCTTCTTTCCTTTAATAATCTGTTCTCTATCCCAACTAGAGCATCCATTATCAAGTTCCTATGCAAACCTTATAATTGTGAAAACACACAATTTTTGTAATCTCTCTTTCAAGCATTCTATTTTTCAAACAAATAGACAAAAATCTGTTTTTGTCCCTACTACAACTTGATATTGTTAGTGACTTTGTCAAACAAATCTAGAGTAAAACTTAATTCTTTTTGGAACACCCCATATATTCAGGATCCAAACACTGCTCACCATGTTCAACTCTTATCAATTGTTTACTTTTTATAGTTTTTATACTATGATTAAAAATGAAATCATTTATTTTTCCCTGTGATAATCAAATGTTTAAAATATTAATTAGAAAAAAATATCATCCCCATGCCATTTTGAATAAGAAAATAATGGTTATGTACTTGTATATGGTGCATATAAACAAAAACATACCAGGAATGGAAACTTATAAGGTGAATATGTAGATTCATGAGTGCATAATGAAATGAGCCTTGTTGGATAAATAGAATATGTTCAGGTTAGTGTCAGACAGAGCTAAAAGGAGAAACAGATATTATGCTCAGAAGTTGGGTAGCTTTGAATGTAAGGGAAAGAAATAGAACTCATTTCTGAAGCAGAGGATCATTAATGAAGTTAACTTTCATTGTGTAACAAGGTCTAACCAAGGTGTTATCAAAGTTTGTTCATTTTATTTTAAGGCATTGAAAAACATTTCTTTATGGTTAATATCACAGACACCAGCTGACAGTCACAATCCCAGATGACAAAGTTTTTCATTAACTAATGGATATAAACAGCAAGAAGATATAAACAATATTCTGAGAGTTTTGCTAGGAAATGACTGATTAAAAAAAAATCACATCAATTTCTCCTAGTCAATAGAGTAAAACAAATGGTGACCTTTTCTTCATTTAACAGCTCAAAATTATTGGTTATATACTAAAAGAAACTGACTGGGAATGTGGCTCTATATTAATCTTATTTATAGTATCTATTTTAGAGCTTCAAAGCAATCATTAAAGGGTCAAAACATGTTTGAAAATCACTGGTAATTTTAAAATCAGATGATATGCTTGGCATTCCTTTCTTTATGTGTCTATAAGGTATTACGGGTGATTAATCTACATGGTTGGTCTTGCTTGTTTTAATGAGACTTATCAGAATGATGAGGTGTTAAAATATAAGAATCTAATTACTGTAATGACTACCTTCTATTTCTATGCAATTACTGTTTCAAATTATTTTTACATGCACGGCTCAACAAATTATCACTGAACAAATACATTTAAAATCCAGCATTCACATCAAGGAACCGCATCCCAGAAGCCCCTTTATCCCCCTTCCCAATGACTTTATGTTACTGCTACTTCAGATAACCATAGTGTGAATCACTTCTTAAATTTTCTTTATGGTCTTACCTGTAAACTTACATGTCGCAACACTATGCGCTAGTTTTATCTGTTTAAAACTTCACAGAAATTGAATTATATAGAATGTAATTTTCAATATGGCTTGAAATCATATTTATGAAAATTATTCTTCACTTGGTAAGTCTGTTATTTTAAATGCTATGTACTATTCTATTGTATGATTGCTTATAGAACAATTCATTTTTTTTCTTTTTTACTGATGATATACATTTGGATTTGTATCAATCAAGACTGCATGTGCTATGCCAAGATTACAAAATTCCCAAAATCTCAGTGGTCTAAATCAACAGGATGATTTTTCATTCATGCTTCACATCCACTGCAGGTTAGCTGGTGACTCATCACTTGAGTTGTCATCCTCACTCCAAGATACAGTCTGACAGCACAGCTCCTATCTGGAGGGTTACCCAATGCAGAGATGGTGAGGAATGCAGACAAAATTGGCAAAGCACACACTAGCTCTTAAAGCTTGTACATGGAAATGACGTACGTCACTTCTAATCAAATTTAATTGACCAAAAATGCCACACAAACTTGCATGATTTCAAAGAGCAAGGAAAGTAACATCTTCCTGAAATGAGGTGAACTGGATATTGGACAAGAGTAGTGCAGTTTCCCAGAGGCCATACTTGATTTCTGAAAATACTTGGTTTATTCAACCTTACATAATCAGAACACATTCACTCTCACTCTAATAGAGACAATCAGAAAGTTTCAAATACAGACCCTACTTTGAACTCAAAGTACAGTTTTTCTGTATAATGTGAGTTAATCCCCATGTCAGGTCAGGATGTACCTTTGCTTGATCAAGATAACTAAAAAGAAGATGTCTATCTATCCAAAAGCAGTGGAATACACAGTCTTCTCAAGCCAACATGAAACATTCTCCAGGATAGATCACAGAATAGGTCACAAAAAAAGTACTAGTAAACTTAGGAAGGCTAGACCATAGCAAGTACTTTTTCCATCCACAACCATATGAAACTAGAAGTTAACAGCAGGAGAAAAACTGGAAAAGTCACAAGTATATTGGAATTAAACAACAAACTCATGAAAAACCAATGCATTAAACAAGAAATTGAAAGAAAGAAAAAAATCTTGAAGCACATAGAAATGAAAATATGATATACCAAAACTTATGGAATGCAGCAACTGCATGTCTAAGAGTACAGTGTATAGGGATAAATGTCTTCATTAAGGGAAATAAATCACAAACAATTTAACTTTATACCTCAAGAAACTGGAAAAAAGAAAAAAAGTAAGCCTAAAGGTAGAAGAAAGAAGAAAATAGCAAAGATCAGAGCATAAATAAATTAATTAGACAAGAAAAAAAGATTAATGAAACTAAGAGCTGCTGTTTTAAAAAAATAAACAAAATGGGCAAGTTTTATCTAGACTAAGAAAAAAGATGAAAAATATTCAAATAAATAAAATCTGAAATTAAACAGGAGGTATTACATTTGATACCACAGAAATGTAAAGTATCATAAGAATCTACTATAAACAATTATATGCCAATGAATTGAACAACCTAGAAGAAATGGATAAATTCTTAGAAACAAACAATCTGCCCAGACTGAATCATGAGGAAACGGAAAATCTGAGCAGGCGGATAATGAGAAAAGAAATGACTCAGTAATCAAAAATCTCCCAACAAAGAAAAGCCCAGGCCCAGATGGTTTTCCTGGTGAACTTGACCAAACATTTAAAGAATTAATGCCAATCCTTCCGAAACTCTTCCAAAAAATGGAAAAATAGAGAATACTCCCAATACAATTTTATTGTAATAATACTACAATAAAATTATAGACCAATATGTCTAAAGAATATAGATGTAAAATTTCTCAAACAAAAGCTTAGCAAACTAAATTCAATAGCATATTAAAAGAATCATACACTGTGATGAAAGGGATTTGTCCCTGTGATATAAGAATGGTTCAATATATGTATACAAATCAGTAAACGTGACACACATTAATAGAATGAAAGATAAAAAATCTACAATCATCATAATAGGTGAAGAAAAAGCACCTATTTCATGATGAAAACACTCAACACTGGATATAGAAAGAACATACCTCAATATAATAAAGAGCATATGTGACAAGTCCACAGCTAACATCATCCTCAATGGTAAAACGCTGAAAAGTTTTCCTCTAAGATCAAGAACAAGACAAGGATACTCACTCTCACCACTCCTATCAACACAGTCTGGATGCCCTAGCCAGAGAAATCGTGGAAGGAAACAAACACAAGCAGTCCAAATCAGACAGGAAGATGTACGTAAACTTGTCTTTGATTGCAGATGATATGTTCTTACGCATAGAAAATCCTAAAGACTCTGCCATTCCATAAAACCAACTTGGTCAGATATAATTCCTATAACATGTAACAATAGTGACTTAAAACAACAGACATTTATGTAGGTTACACATTTTCTGAGTTGTTCTAATCTGGGATGGGTTTGGCTGATTTGAGCTAGACTCTCACGTGCCTGCAGGTAGTTTTTAATTGTTGGGGCTGTAGCTTCCTGAAAGACGCCCCCTCCCCAAAATCTGACAATTGACTGGCTTTCAACGGGGACAATGGAGGTGACTTGGCAATTTGTAACTCATCATCCAGTAGATGAACACAGATTTGTTCACGTAGCAGTGGGCTTGCAAGAGTAGCAAGATGCAATGTTCAAGGGCTTTGTAAGTTTCTGCTTGCATTATATTTGTCAATGTCTCAATGGCAAAGCAAGTTACATGGTCAACGTTGTTTCAATGGGTGGGAAAATAGGCTCTGCCTCTTGATGGGAATTGCTGCAAAGTACTGTGATCATTTTTGCAAACTACCACTTTATTTATAGTGCCAAAAACAATTTGATATTTGCTTAGGTTTTTGAGTGTAGGTTAATATAGAAGACAGGCTTGTATTAACTTATGAGTTACAGTTCCTAATTCTCTACTTCCTAAAACAGTTTATATAACATTTTTTCCTTAAACATTTGAATATATTTGCAATTTAATTTTGGTTACAATTTGCAGGTGGTACCTTTTCCCACTTTTTAATCTATGACTTTATGCATTATTTACTTTTAGATATATTCGTATAACTTGCAAATACCACAAACTGGGCTTTTAAAAAATTCATTCTCATTGTATATATCTTTCATCTGGGATATTGATCCCCGTTACTTTTATATAATTACTGGCACATTGTGCTTAAATTTTCTCTTTTCCTGTTTGATATGTATTTGTCTCATTGGTTCCATGCTATTTTTCTCTTGTTTCTGGTCTTGTGTCTAATTGGGTATTTTTCTTCCCCATTTTTCCCTAAAATTACTTAGAAATTATACACTTTAACCATTTTAGTGGTTACCTAGAAGATCATAACATGCATTTGTTGCTTATTATTCTAAATGCAATCTGTAATTTATCTGTAATACAGTCTGTAAGCTGTAATATTGTCTATCCCTAGACAATGTAAAAATTTGGAATACTAATTCTATTTACCACTGCCCTGTTGCCCACTGTCTGATTTTGTACCTTTGTAGTCCTGTATTTTAAAGTCTTATTCATTTATATTTATGCACATACATGCCATTTATTCTTGTCCTCTATTTTTTCCTGCATCTCTGAATTGCCACATGGGTCCATTCTTTCTGTACTTAAAAACCCTCTTTGCATTACCTTTACAGCATGTCTGCTAGTTATGATTTTCTAATTTTTGTCTAAAATGTCTATTTCACTTTCATTCTTGCAGAAATTATTACTGAGAATTATACTCTATAAGTTATTTGCTTCATGTTCCCTACGTCCATCATTATCTCTGTTGAGAAGTCAATTGCTAATTAAAATTGTTGCTCATTTAAAGTTATCTGTTTCTCTAGATGCTTTAAAGATATTGCCTTGGCTTTAGCTTTGGACATTTTTACTATGATATGCTTAGTTGAAAATTTTGTTATTCCTCTTCTCTCCTTCCTTACTTCTTCTTGTCTTCCTCCCTTTTATAATCTTCTTGGAGATCAGGGGACATCTTACATTTGTAACACGGAGTCTTTCATCAATTTTGGAAAGTTAATAATCTTTATCTTGGTAAATATTACTCTTATCCCGTTTTTCTTCATCTTTTTCTAGAACCCAAATTATGTAAATCTTAGAGAGTCTCACTATACCCTTTCCATTTCCAACTCTATCACATTTTCCACCTTTTTGCCCTTTCAAATTTTATTCTGATTATTTTCTTCTGACCCATTTTTTTTATTTTTCTCTTTGACTTTTTCCTAATCTGTTTATACTTACCCACTGATATTTTATTTTCATTATTCTATTTTTCATTTCCACAGTTATAATTTTATGTTTTATAACTTTTACTTTTCCTCAAAAAAATAAGCTGTCATTTATCCTTTGAACATTGTAAGAATAACAATTTAAAGTCTGAGTCTATCATTTCAATTTCTAGAACTCTAAAAGATCTATTTGTATTGTATATTGAGTTTGCTATGTCTTCATGTTATTTGTCTTCGTGGGTACCTACCTGGTTATACTATAAAACTGTCATATATTTTATTTTAAATCTGTATTTAGCAATAACTTGAAAACTGAGATAATTTTTTTTCTGGGTTTTCTCAGGTAGCTGGAAGCTAAAGAAATCCAGATTTCAACTGTAGTTTAGAGAATGAGATGATTCACAGCAGAGTGGTACAGACTCCCATGTGTTACATGGTTCAGTGTAACTTGTCATCAATATTGCAGGTATTCTTAAACCCTCATGAGACGGTGAGTAGTTGAGATGTTCTGATAATTCACCTTCTTCCCCAAACAGAAATAGGATTGATGATTATACATCCTGGTTCTTCACTCTGGTTCCAATTTTCATTGCTCTTAAGAATATGGTTCTTTAAACATAACAAAGCAAAAAATATTCACTGTGGGAATTGAGCAGGAATGCCTCTATAAGATTGCATTCTCCCTGCAGGAAAAATATTTGCTGTTCCATTGGTTCTCTGTGAGGTTCATTTAACACTGTGTATCAAATCTCTTTTTGTGCAGAAAAAAATATGCAGAGCCCTAGGCATATTCCTTCATAGAAAGATTTATAATAGTTTAGGATTTGCAACTTAATGGAGTAAAACTTCTCCCACAATACTGTTAACTGAGAACCAAGTCTCCATTAAAAAGGTTTTCTTCAAGGGTTCTTCATATATTAACAAGCTTCATTACTTCAGAAATTTGATTTAGGCAACTCAGAGAAGAAAACAAAAGACCACAAGCTATACTTAGCACTCTACTACTCAGTAAAACGAAGAGCAATGTCCGACTGAGGGATGTCCTTGTTACGAAAGACCAATTCATTATTGACTATTTCAGAGACGTATGAGCGCTTCAGGACCCAGGAGAGCAACAGTTTTCTTCATTTGGGGTCTCCATCCCCTGGTACATAGCACATACTCAACACATATCAATGACTGGCAGGGATGTCTTACTGTTATCTTCTATCCATCAAGCAGAAGAGTAGCCTTCCCAACTCAAACAGAAGGTTGTCCATCTGATTTGTACAGGCTTCCAGGAAAGGCACACCACCACCACCCCTCAGAAACCTTGTCCATATCTCCCGGAGTCCAGCTGGACTCCTGCATACAGTCTGTTCACCAGCTGCTACCGCTTCCCACTGATCTGGCCAGAAACTCACTGGCTAGTTTCCATTTCAGCAGGCTCATTCCTTAATCACTTCTAGAACATCAAGGAGGTGGGGGAGTTGAATATATCCTGTGTAAGCTTGTTGCAATATTTAAATGCATCTAATTCCAAGGCACTGCAAATGTTAAAAAACAAACCATCCATAATACTACCCTTAAATAAATGTCACCTGATATATTTGGACAAATCTTATCATATTTAATATAAGGAGATGCAAATAGGATTCTCGTTTAATTTCCAGTAGGGCGTCAGATTTCACACTAGGATGAGCTTACTTCTGGCTTCAGATTTACTTACCATTATTACTTTCCTCAAAATGTTCTTTCTTTTACTAAGGCAAAAGAAGTTTGTGGTTTGCATTTTAGAACTGAAATATAAGTATACTATTACTTAAAGCTAATATAAGTTCTTAAAACTATCGTTTTGCTGTGTAAACTATGCTATCCTCTGTCTCTGAAATTCTAAACGGCATCTCCAGGGATTTCCAGATAAATAAATAATGTGTATAGCATTTCCAAAAGATGAGGAGTGTTAAAACTCTGAGTTACAGATTTCACATTTGTGAAATGTTAGATTTAACTGGTTATATAAATTTATTTTATATAGTCAAAAGATGCTGAGGCATGAGGAAGTTTTATCGGGGAATAAAATGATGAGTTTTAACATCTTTTTCAGTGTATTTTCTTTTTATTACAATATAAGGTTTATGAGTACAGGGTCTTCGGTTTGTTCATTGATGTATCTCAAGCCGCTAGAACAATGCTGGGCATATGGTTAGTCACCATACATACAGAACTCAGACTGTGTTTGTCCATTTATTTCTCTAGTTACCAGGATTAGGAAGCTATTTCCCTAAAATAAGGATCTGAGACATATATCTTAGTTTAGCTCTACATACGTCACACAATCTTAAAACATTCTTAAACATTATTCTGCCAAGTAGCAGAAGGACTTCCTGGATATGGGGGTTTGCATTGAACTATCAAGCATTGTACTTTCAAAGGCAATTGGCTTTGAAATGATGGTTCATACATCAATTAATTCCCTCATCTTAGATAATAAACTCTTAATGGGAAAATACTATTTCTTTATAACTGGTATGTTTGAGTGCATAACCTGTAAAATATGATTAACGTAACTTTATTATCTATTTCTCCCACTATACCTTTTAAATTTAGACTGTGGCGACAACATCTTTTGTCTTGGAATGCAAAATTGGGCAAAATCCTTAGTTCTTCTGTTTATTATTAAATAGATGTTATATAGCAAGCAATTCTACATCACAGAATATAGCTTGATCTACTAATTAGAATTAAACCAATCCAGGCATTAACAGACATTTCAATCTTCATTCAAAGTTAAGATGTCTCTTCTGCCCCAGTACCAGCTTTATTTAGATCCAGACAAGAGAGACCCCTCTCTTGGATCTCATGCTTCACATACCACAAAAACATACTAACGAAAACATTTATTTAGGATTTATAGATGATGTGGTGCAGAGTCGTGCACCTGAAATCTATGTAATTTTGCTGGCAATTGTCACCCCAATAAATTAAAAAAATAAAATAAATAAAAATAATAAAAAATAAAATGAGGAAGGTAAAAAAAAAAAAAAAAAGGAAAAAGAAGAATATATGCAGGTGGGGGGAGCCCTGTGACTTGGAACCTGGCAATCAGGGCTGGCAAAGCACGATCCTTAACCCTAAACATCCATTCTTGAGATTAATACCATCCAGGCCACAGTGAAGCACTTTTCCAACTCTCTTGTCCTGTGTTCTTGAAACAAAAGAATACTGTGTCTAAATAGCATGAAGATTTAAGGCCGTGCCATCGCTGAAGTCAGACAGACACTAGTTGGGATTGCTGGGATATTTAAGCAGCAGAAACGCTGGAGTAAATGAACTAATAATACAGATTAGGTACATCCTGCTGGAAGCATTTCGTAGACATGGGCTCCCCTACTAGCAAATGCTATTACTTTGTTGGCCAGACATCTGTTATTAGTGTGTTTACTAGAGATTTTATTTGAGTCATCTGCCTTCTACACCTCCAAACACATCGCAGCCCTGAAAATGGAAAAGAAACTGGTTGCAGGTCAGCCACCCAACCCTTTAACAATAAGAGACAAAACAACAAATTTGTCAATCTTCCTCAAGAAAGTATTAGCACAATAGTTTTGCATAATAAGGTCTTATTTTCTAGCTGTGCTAAATGTACATTTTCTAGCCTTTCTTTATGTTCCAATTGATGGTCCAGGAAGCATTTATAAATTAAAGTGACATTTGCAACAGTTATACATGATGACTGAGGAGTTCTATGCAATAATAAACAGTTCAGAATATCTTAATACCGTGAAAAAGATGACATCTACATAGATAAATAACAGATAGATATAGATGGACCTAGAATTCTTGAAATGTGATATTGATTTTTCACAATATTGAACACATAAAGTATTACTTTGAGACTAAAAACTGATAATTTATATATTACAACCGTGTTCCCCGAAAACAAGACCTAGACGGACAATCAGCTCTAATGCGTCTTTTGGAGCAAAAATATAAGACCCGGTATTATATTACATTACATTATGTTATATTATATTATACTATGTCATATCATATATCATATCATATCATATCATATCATATCATATTATATAAGACTTGGTCCAAAAGACACATTAGAGCTGATTGTGCAGGTAGGTCTTATTTTCGGTGAAATACGGAATATTTAAACTATTTTATATTTCTCATTATAGTAATTTATTACATCATCACAATACTTGAACATGACATGTATTATCATAATTTCATTCTTATAAAAATAATGCTTTAATAATTTTATCACCTTATGTTGCTACAATCAGTTAAGTGACATTTCCCTGAGTAGAAGTGATAATTTACAAACAAACAAAATCTATAATAACTCAGAAAGACTGTCTAATTTGGCATTACTGTCAACAGAGCATTTTATATGAAAAATGTGAAATATGATAAGATAATCAGTGATTCTGCTGAAATAAAGGCAATAAAATGCATTTTATGGAAAAACATCCTAATTTCTAGATCATGTTTTTTTGTTTATTGCTCATCCTAACTTTGCTGGCCCAGCATCTGAACACCCTATCATGGACACTAGTGACTAATTTTATCATCTTTGACATTGTCCCAACTTCTAGAAGAATAAAATCATAAATTTAAACATATTTGCTCCACATCATCATGTGGAACAATTTGTCAATGCAGAACAAGAGAAGGAATTTCACTCCACAGTTAACTTGATGTGTACGTCTGGCATTTGACCTTGGCACATGGGCCTCCATTTGTGCTCTTGCCATGGTCCCACACTAGGGGCCACTCTCCTTCTCTGGGCTGACGCAGCACTGGGTAACCGTCTGCCTTGAGAAAGGAGGCACAGTGGGCTTTGCTCCATTTCTGAGATAACTTCCTCCTCAGGAACAGAGCTGCTCTATCAGTGTTGGTTTAGGGTCCCGGCTGGATGCATATGAGAGAAGGCATTTTATAATCCACCTAGTGACTTTCTGTTCTCAGGTCCTGACATATTTGCCTGTCATGGGGTGCTCTCACCCATAATTCTCACACAGTAGCCAGACTTTCTGTTCCCCACACTGGTTACTCTCCATTCAGGTTCTCCAAAGACCCCTACGCATAGAAGCCTGCTGTTGAAATCCCTTCACTCCTCAGATGGAATTCTCAAGTGGATGTTTGAAATGCCTCTCTTTCCCTACACTATGGTCCACTCTTTGCTCTGACACATTCTGGAATGCAAGCTGATGCCAAGGCAGTATTACTTGCTGATGGGTCTCTCATCATGATGGCACACCTATTTCTTGCCCTCAACTCCTCAAACTATGGTGGCTCTGAGCAAGAGGTCTTGCTGAAGCCTGTTCTTTCCTAGTTAAGGAGCTCAGCTCATTCTTTCCCCACGGAAGGGAAGGTGATGTTACTTGTAAAGCTGCTTTCTCTAAAAACAAACCAAACAAGCAAACATGTTTTTTTTTCCTACAAATTTTCTCAAAATTTTATAAAACACATTTTCCAAAAATTTCCCCAAACTCTAATTCCCTTCTACCTCTTTGATCTGGCTGAGGGCTATGCCACACACATTTTGGTAACTATTATAGCAGTGATATATTACTTCTATACAACTGGATTTAAAATTCTGTGACATCTGTTAGAAGTTAACTGTTATATTCACTTGATACCTTAATTGTTATTCTAATGTTACTATGCCACATATAGAATCCTAAAAGATAATGCTAGAAAAGTGCTTTGAAAACAATTGTACTGAGCAGAACCCATGACATCTTATAAAAACCCTTATGACCAGGCCCCACCACTAGAAACTCTGACCCTGAAGCTCAGAAGGGGGCCTACCTGTCTGCTGTTTGACAGCTGCATAATTGATTTGGATGTCATCCCACTTTAGAACTGCCAATCTAGTTTCACCTCATTTTACAAATAAACAAACAGAAGTCCAGAGAGATAAACAAAAAGAACTGAGTCAAAAGTGGGAAAGTTGGGGCTAGAAACAGATTAGATCTCCTAGTCGCATTTCTTACCACTGTACCAAATGGTGATTTGCTATTATCACAGTCTTTTTGATAGTATTTTGTTGTTTTTTACCAATATAATTACGTCCCATGAAGCAGCAATTTTATCAGTAAGAATATACTCCCAAAGGAGTATTAGAGGAAATCGGTCTATTAGGAGAGAAGGATAGATTCGCCATGTTGTTCTAAGGTGGAAAAATAGGCGTGTCCTGAAGAAATACAGGTAATACTTCCAATCTATAAAAAAGTACTACAGGTTGTTGGCATTTGCTGTATCACCAGATTAAGTAATTCTCCTAGATCATGGCTCACAAAACAAATTAACTGTTATAGTCTACTAGTAAAGTAGTACCTAGATGCTAATCTGGGAAATTTGACTTGCAATTGGGTTGCATTCTTTGTTTGTTTGTTTGTTTCTGGTCTCATAACAATGAATTTGTACATACCAGTATTACTGGAAGGACTTAAAATGCACCAATGTCGGAGGAAACACTGATGTCCTTCAAACAAACAGGTCCTTAAAGTTGAACTATGTACTGTCTCTTTCACAGCATTCCCTCAGGAAACTAACTCACACAGAATTATCAGGACTATTCTTAATGTCTCATAGCACAACCCATGTATTTGGGACAATTCTAGAAGTACTAACATCTGTCTGACACCCTGCAATCACAGAAGCGGGTCTAGATTGTTTGGTAAAGTATATTTTTAAAAGGAAACTGATAAATGGTCTTAATAAAATTTATCAAATTTCAAATTTGTTTACATGTAAATATTAAAATTGAGTTTCAGATTTCAGTATATAAAAAATAATTAAGGTCAATTGTCCCAGATTTTTTTGCTCTTCATGAATTAATGTATATTCAACATGGTCAAACACTGTTAGTCCGGAACTTCCAAGTTTGAGAGAACTTTAGAGTCCATCTCTCCAACCTCCTATCCAGTGCAATAATGTGATGCATGTGTTCCCTGAAAACTCCGATTTTCTGCAAAAGCGTGCATTAAAATAGTGTTGGGAGAAAACAGGTTAGACACAGACTGCTCGAACCTCGAGAAAGGCTAGGCTGTCGACTAACGGACACAAGAGGAAAATGTACAAAGAACTGCAATGAGCTCTTCAAGGACAGGACACGAAGCCATAGGTAGCTGAGGGGAACATCAAGAAAAAAATGGACGACTTAGACAACACTGCTTTCTTCTGTGGCTCATGGGTTCACTGACTGTCTCAGTTTACTTCTCAGCACTTGGAGGTTAAAACCACTCACACTGGAAAAAATCACACTGGAACCACTGCAACCTCCATACTACAATGAGGCCATTCCCCTCACATGGAAGGGAAAATTTACCATCTGCCATCCTTTTTTGCAGTACAGAAACGTGTTACAGTACAGAGTTGCATAGAAAATCATATCATGCACTAAAAGTACTATTCAGCCTATTTCAACATTCGATCATTTTTTAGTCAGTTCTTCTCAATGATGATCAGCTTTAATTATTGGCATATTCTTTCCTTTTTGAGCCACAATGCTCCTCGTAACTGCTGGTTTTAAGTGTATCCTCTGCAGTAGCATAAACTGCTTTTCCCTTGAGAAAGACTTCCAATTATTTGAATAGAGCTTGTTCTCTGATATATTAGTGTGTGTGTGTGTGTGTGTGTGTGTGTGTGTGTGTGTGTGTGTTAGCTTTTAAATGTGTTTAACAGCTTTAGGTTGGGTTTAAGCAAATTAAATAAAATTATCATCTGGTCTATTATAATCATACAAATTTGTGATTAGGATAACTTCTTTCTTTCAAGTCTAGGCTAAAATTGGTCTCATGCATCTCTCTTAAACGATGGAAAAAATCATTCCTAAGCTGTTGCTTGGGGCTCCTAAAAGGAATTCTAAGTGATTGAGGCATGCTATATATCACACTCCTTACCTAGGTTCCTGCCTCTTCCTGCTACTTCCCTGAGATGTAGAGTTTCCTCTGCTTCGCTCACAAATCTTCACCACATAGGCAAGACCTTCATGCTTCCTAATTCCTGAAAAGTTACCAGCACTTCTTTTCATTGTCCTAAATGGGCTTAATCTCTCCTTTAACAAGAGCACCACCTTCTCGGTTTCAATAGATGGAAACAGTCTAAGTCATTCATTCACTCATTTAACAGATATTTATTGTGCACCTACTATGTACCAGGCATTGGGGATACAGAACTGAACAAAATGGGAAAAGGAGAAAAAAAGAAAACTCTTCTCATGAAGCTTATATTCTGGTGAAGGGAGTCACAACAAATAAATAAAGAGAGCAGAAATACTGCTATGTGCGTCAACATGGATGGATCTGAGATTATTATGCTAAACGAAATAAGTCAGACAGAAAAAGTCGAGAACCATATGATTTCACTGATATGTGGTATATAAAACTGAAAGCAACAAAAGAACAAGACAAACAAATAAAGAAACATAAACTCACAGACAGTAGCTTCGTAGTTATCAGAGCGTAAGCGGGGAGAAGATGGTAGAAGAGAGTGAAGGAGTCAAATATATGGTGATGGAAGGAGAACTGACTCTGGGTGGTGAACACACAATGTGAAATATAGATGATGTAATACAGAATTGTACACCTGAAACCCATGTAACTTTACTAACAATTGTCACCCCAATAAACTTTAATTAAAAAAGAAGAGGAGAACCTATATGTTTCAACATATATAAGACACCATTAACTGTGAGGCAAGTCACTATTTCATGTTTCTTATATGCAATTAAATTGTATGGCTTCATATATTGTAAGTCACATCCAATTTCAGAGGTGTTCAAGTGTGAAAAAACCTACCTTAGAATGAATGACATTATGATGGAGAAAAATATGGCCGGGGCTTTGGGGAGTTTGAAGTTTTAAATAAAATGATCAGTCCTAAAGCCCAACAGTCTTCTGCAACTTTCACCTACCTATTAGGCTTTGAAGCCTAAATATCATAAGGACATTCAAACTCAGCACGTTCAAAACCTGCTCTCCAATAAATACCCAATATCAGTGATGATTTCACCATGGATCGGATATACTTTTCTCACTCTCTCAGTTAATCAGCAAGTACTGTCAATTCAATCTCTAAAATGCTATCTCTACCATTTCTCCCACCAGTGCTCTGGTTTATGACTAATATACCATACACTGTCCGACAATTAAGTTTGCGAACTTGTTACAATGATGTTGCTAACCTTTTTGATATAAGAGGGATTATTCATTAGGAATTTGTACCAAGTGGGCAAACAGTTAACCAAGTTTACTTTTTGGAAGTAAAATACCAAAGTTTGAAAGCTAATTCTTTTTCTCACGTACATCCACTCTGTTTAAATTATACTATGAAACGATTTGGAAAGGGGAGTTTAGTATACTGTATCTAGATATCCAACAAATATTAAATAATTGGAATCTTTATTTCCATCATTTTATAAATCATGAGGTATAACTGTCAGTTATGAGAATAGGACTAGGGACAGTGTATTTCAATTGCAGGAGTAAAGCCACTGGGCATTTACTTCAAAACTGATGCTGCTTAATAGTCAAGACCTTTTGCAAAACTCTTTAAACAGATGTCTCTTCCACTTCAGACCTAACCAGAACTCTTGCAATGCTGTGGGTTCAATTTTTCTGCTTCTTCTCTACAGTCCTCTGATCCTTCAACAAGTCATTTTTCACTAAGACATCCAAGAGCTATTCTGGTACAAATATTTCAAAAACCCTGGATTATTTTAATCCTTATTTGGGAATTACAAAAGTCTAGTGGGCCCATGTTACTAAGTTAGTGTCTCAGCAATGCACTGTCTTCTACCATATCTGAAGTGTTCCCTAAGGATAACAGGGGAATGAATGGATAAAGGGGAAAAAAACAAAACAAAACAACGATTTCCTGAAAACGTTTAAAAAAAAAAAAAACTACATGTGTCTGATTTACTATGCAACGCATTGGGGAGTCTATTAAAACATATATTCCCTTAGCTTTCAGAAAGTTGGTTTAAATAGTCCATATAACAATAGAATTGCAAAATAACTTTAAAAAATAAATATCTTACTGAAAGTATTTTATGTCTCCTCAATATTTTCCCCAAATGGCACTATGTATTATTAATATTTAAATTCTTGGAATAACTCTTAGAAATACTAATGTTTTATTTCCAAGTAATTTTAAACCATAGTTATGGAGATTGCCTGAGATTTTTTTTCTTCTATTTAATGCTAACCATTTTGAAAGATATATTTTTGTCACTCTTTCTGGCTTTAAAGAGTGATAGAGTAGGAAAGGCATGTTTTGAAATTTGCCTATAGGGCATAAAACTAATGATTCAATATATTTTTTTAATTCTTAGTGAATTTAGTATATGTGATATTTCTTCACGTAAAATAATAAAGCTAACAATTTTGTTTCTTGCCTCTGCTTTTATTGTAAAATGTGAAATGCATTTGTTCTTTTTATTTCTCTACTACAAAAGTAACTGCATATATTTAACATTTTAGAGTGTCATTAAAAAATAAGAGAAATTAAATCATTTACTAAATTTAAACTCAGCTTCAAGACACTGGCCAAATGGGTAACATGCATTATGTATGTGTACCTTTATATATATATAAACTGCATGGCAGTTTGGATAATAAAAACAAGAAAACTTGTCATGATGAAAGATCATAATTTATACTCAAATGCTTGTTAAAAATATGACGAAAATCTGAAATATATCTGAAATTGTATCTCCTTTATTAAGTCCTAGATAAATGGTTTTCTTTTTCTAATAGACATTATACATTTGCCAGTAGACAGATAAACAGATCTGGCTTCATAAACATGGGGGGATTTTCAGAGTGATGGTACATTTGATCTCAGTTTCCCCATCTATAAATGAAATGGTAAGATAGTCAGCTGTAGATGTAGCTATGATAATATACTTTTTATTGACTAGACTTCTTAGAAGTATCAGATTTTTACATCCACATTTATCCACATAGCATCCCTAGAGGATTGGCCATCTTTTATAATCTCGCCACTAAGATATATACATATAATAACAACACGCTAAATAAAAATAAGCTATTTTTGAAAACATTACTCATTGGAATCTCAGAGAAAACCTGATTTTCAGATTAAACAATGTAACAACAAAATAAAATAAACAAGGTCCACTTATCACAAAATAGGAAGCATCGATATCTGTTTCCTTGCCTCAAATATGTAGATTTCCATCTGTAAGGTATTTCTGCTTTAACATTATTTATTCATAAACGCATAAATACAAATATATTGTTTTATGTAACAAATACCTAATGTAAACCTATCACTTTGTAGCCAGAGTGCATATTGTTGGAAGTGCACCTATTTTCATGGTGCTTACAATATATTGCATGAGATAGATATGAATTCATTAATCAAAGGTTAGATGTTATTATGTGAGATATGAGCCATGATGGAAGGGAAACTCATTCTTTGAGGTTACAGAAAAAAAGAAACTAATCTAGACTAGGGACCAACCAAGGCTTCTCCAAAAAAGGAAAACTCAACCTGAGCTCTGAAGTACAAATGACTGTTTGATAGGAAAAGAAAGATCACAGGGACAACATTCCAGACAGAAGTGGAACAAGAGTTCAGAGCTTAGGGAAGGGGAGAGCATAGTGAATTTAAGAATGTCTGAAAGAAGTTCGTTAGACCTGAGCACAGAGAATCATGGGAAGAAAGGGAGCCAATTAAGGCAAAAGGAAGGCAGGAGCCAGGCTATGCAGACCCCTATAACCATTATGAGGATTTTGTTCCATTCTTATAGTGGAGAAGCCATTGAACAATTTAGTCAGATATGGGCTTCAAAAGGATCAGAAAACAGCAGGCAAATTTATGTTGTAGTCTAGTAAGAAATGATGGTAGCTTTAGATATGGTGATGGTTGTGGAGATAGTAAAAAGGAACAAGACAAAGAAACAAAAACTCACAGATACAGACAACAGTTTAGTGGTTACCAGAGGGTAAGGGGTGGGGGTAGTAGAAGAGGGGAAAAGGGGTCAAATATATAGATAATGTATTTATCATAGAAATGTATATTTGAAACCTATATAATTTTATCAACCAATGTCACCCCAATAAATTTAATAAATTAAATATCAATAATACTGTAATCACTGTGTATTATGTCCGATGGGTAGTAGACTTATCGGGGTGATCACTTCATAAGTTTTATAAATGTCTAATCACTATGTTGTACACCTAAAACTAATATAATATTGTAGGTCAACTGTAATTGAAAATTAAAAATAAATACTCTTAAAAAAGGTAGAAGCAGGTAACATTGAGAGGATTTGCTGATGGATTGTATATAAAGACGTGATGAGAGAAGGTCAAGTATGAATTCTAGATCCACACTCGCACAACTGTATGAGTGAGAATGCCATTCACTGAGACAAAGAATGATGAAACAGGGTCAGGGTTTTCAGGACAGTTCATGAGTTAGAAACATTGCGTGTGAAGGGCTTTAAGCATCGGTACTAGTTATAATCCATTTAAGAGACAGAAATCATACTAGTAGTTTCAACAGAAGAGAATTTAATATAAAAAAAAGTTGAACTAGGTATAAAATTACTAATGAAAGCATTAAGAAAAAAACATTGAGACATCACAGAGCAGAAAAATACAGAAATGACTACCATCCTTCTGGCTGACGGAATAAAGGGAATGCTGAGAACAATGTAGACCTCTTAGGAGAGTCTTGGCACATCTGAACGTCATATCTCTGAGCAGGAAGAACCTCAATTGGCCTAGAGCAGGGGTGTCCAAACTGCGGCCCGCGGGCCAACTGCGGCCCATGATCCATTGTTAATTGGCCCGCAGCAAATTCCAAAAATATATTTAATTTACTTAAATAAACCAGGTGAGGCAATACGTACTTCACCTCGAGAGAGTGACCCGGCTATTTGTGTATTTTACCACATATGGCCCTTGGTGAAAAACGTTGAAAAAAGTTTGGACACCCCTGGCCTAGAGTGTGTTTTTCTGAACTCAAAGATGGGGCCCCTAAAGCCCAGGGAACACACCTCTGAGAAACAGGAACTGGCAGCTGGTTCTGGTGTCTCTGAGTTGAAGCTCTTTGGAAGTGTTGGAAAATATGTAAATTGGATATGGTTCCTGTTACAGGAAAGAAACTCTGTTGCTGAAGTAAAGCAATAACACTGAGAGTGACCTCAAACCAGGAGTAGGTTGTCCATCAGAAGCCAAAACACACAAAGAGACAAAAGAGACTGACACTTCTCTCAGCCTTCAGTCTTCCCCTAAGACCCCTATTTGTAGAAACTAAGTGGATTCCACTTAACCAAGAAGTGTAGTTTCAGAGTCCCAGTCAGATTAGCACTAAGTACGGCATGGAAGAGTGAGTTTAGAGCTGAGAGGCAATAATATAACGCTTGATATCACATGAGTGAAAATGACAATCAGGCCAGTGGATATATGATCCCGGAACCCCACTGATGTCTGATGTATATGTTCCGCACACTGAAATCATGATGACTGTGGGGTAAGACTGACTGGGCAGGAAGAACGGCAGGCTGTGTCTTGAGGAGTTTGGTGTGAACAGCTGAGGAAAATGGTCCAATGAAAACTGTGAAGGAGTGACCACAGTTGTTAAGAGAAAACAGAGCCAAAGAATATTGTGTCAAATTAAAAACATGATGGAAAATACCATTTAAAGACACGGAGTGTTCAACATTGCTAAATGCTGCCGAAAAATCAATTGAAATGATGAAAGAAAAATGGCCTTTAGATCTTTTTTTTTAACCTTGTAGCTGCAGGAAGGAGCCACTAGTCCCGAGGATGTGTGTGAGAGCCTGGCTGTTTGTTTTGTTTTGTATTTTGTATTTGTGTGTGAAGCAGTGTGTGCGTGTGTATGTTTGCATGAGTTTGTTTCCTTTTTTACTCTGCTACTGTGTGAAGTGCACTACTTGTCTGTCTGGCTCTTTTTGGACACAGTGTCCAGGATGGGGGGCTACGGTGCCTGAGGACCTGCTGTAGTCTGTATATTTGTTAATATACCTTGGGCTCCGGGAAGGAGGGCCATTTTTCCCCTTGGGATCATCTTGTCCTGACAAGGCCACCTTGCCCAGATCTAGTTGTGAGAATGTCTACTCTGCCCTAGTTCGGGACTCCGAGCACTTGTTTTGAAAGGTTGGTGTGTGCCAGTGAAATGTAGGTGCCCCGTGGACTAGAGACCGAGATTTGGTGAGCTTCATTCTGTAGGGCAGCCAGCTGGAGTCCCACCGACCCCCCGTGGGCCCTACATCGGCTTGTACCTAGGCAATAGGAAAGCTGCGGTGTCTTGCTCCTGTAGCTACAGGAGGCCCTTGGCAGGTGAGGGTGACATGGTCTGGGACTGGCATGGACATAGAAGCAAGTGGTTTTCGGAGGGCGTTGTACTCACGTCTGCAGGAAGAGAACGAGGATGGCTGTGGATGGGTGGCGGGAGGTGGCCTAAACCCACAGCCCAGGTGTTGAGTGAGGCTCTCGGTCAGGTCCTCTGCCGGCGTGGCACACTTTATTTCCTACTTTCAGAATGGAACAGCGCGTTCAGGTGGCTGCGGACTTGGACCTTGA
Organism: Rhinolophus sinicus; assembly: GCF_036562045.2. Taxonomy (NCBI): domain Eukaryota; kingdom Metazoa; phylum Chordata; class Mammalia; order Chiroptera; family Rhinolophidae; genus Rhinolophus; species Rhinolophus sinicus. The sequence continues at coordinate 101,157,701 of NC_133752.1, read as the reverse complement.
CAGGCATCAGACTGAGGCCCCAGAATACAGTTCTAGAAGCCTGCATGGCCACCTGGGGCCCCTGGAGATCCCAGGTGGCTAGTCTTGGGGCCCCGCATGCGCAGTTCACTCGCCCATCACGGCTTCCAGCGGTCCCTCCGGTGTCCAGCGTTTGCGCCAGAGCCCTCCCCTCCGCACCTGGCCCGGGTTCCTGCACCAGGTGCTGCCACACTGTGGCTGACTGCGGGGTATCCAGCAGCCCATGAGCCTCGGGGTTTGCGTGATACTTGGTATGAGCCAAGCTCCTTTGGAGGAGCCTGGGAGAGCGGCCTTCCGGCTCAAGGCACGACCTGTTTCCCAGACCGGGATTCCACTGCCTGCCTCCGTGGATCTCCCAGATCCCGCGAGATCCGGCTTCCTCTAGGATTGCGGTGTCATTCACAGGTGTGATTCCCGCTCTCTGGCATGCACCTGAGGCTCCGCGTATCCCTCTCCAGACCTTCACTGGCAGCTTCAGAAAGAACTGTTTTGGTGTGGATCTGAGCAAAGGCTGACTGAAGTGAGTTGAGAGGTGAGTAGCAAGAAGTGACAAAGCTTTTTATTAACTGCTGTTGTGAATGAAAAGGACAAAGTTATAGCTGATGGAATCAGAATGTTAGGTCTCTGAATGTTAGGTCTCGGAGACCCTGACTTACAGACAGAGCCATGTCTGCAAGAAAACAACGAAATGTCTGTTGGCCTGCACTTGCAGACAGAGCCAAACTTGTGATAACAGAAAAGTCACAAAACAGCTACTGGCTTATAGACAGTCAACATTTTCTGTTCAAACTATGCTATCCTATAAGGGCTTTATAAGGAGCCCTTATAAAACCCTCCTCACCCCCTACCTCAGGGCTGCAAGTCTCCTTTAGACACAGCCCTGCTGTAGCGGTCTTTGCTCAGGCCCATAGACTTTCTCTTAATAATCTTTCTTAACTTGCCTGTGTGTGCTCGGCAGACCTATCAGAGAGGTTTCTTGCTTTGATTTTTAAAATGTGATAAACTTGACTAAATGTATCCATTCAATGAAATTATCCAAATGAGAAGTGGTTACATATAGAAGAGAAAGAAGAGATAATTAATTGGTTATGGAAGGCTGTGGGGGCAGAGCCCCAGAAAGTAGTTTCCAGGCTCTCAGCCTCACATAGAAAGGTGCTGGCTCAGGTAGTAAATGGCCATCAACTGTGATTGCATGGCCATCAGCTGTGGCTAGTTGGCCGTCAGCTGCAACCCGTGAGCCATTGGCCACTAATATAACTGCTGTGGCTAGGCTAGCAGAAAAAGAAATGGGGGCTAGCAAGGAGATGGTGGCTGGGCTAGCAAGCTGTGCAGTGAGGGTTGTGAATTGTGTGGCTCCTGTTTCCTGTGTCTCCAACTCAGCTGCCAGCGAGAATATAGTGGTATGACTCCCCCATCTATGGCTCCCTGGGTGTTCCTTTTTGGCCTCACCATGTCCTGCGTTCTTATGTGGGGAGCGGGAGTTGAGACCCCGCAGGCCTCCCCACACGACAAATGGTGCAGTGAGCAGGGTCTCCTGCACGACAAAAGCACAATAGGAAAGACGGATATTAAAAAACAAACAAACAAAAAACTACTATTGTTACTGTTCAACAGTTGTTTTTTTAATCAGTTAAGAGAAGAAAGGAGAAGATATATACATTAATACTATATTTTATAATTACATAGTTACCTTTACTGTGCTCTGTGTGTGATTTTTGTTTTTTTATTTTGTTTGTTTTCCACATAGATTAAAATTAACATCAGGGTCACTTGCTTTTAGCCTAAGAACTTCCTTTCGTATTTCTTATAAGGGATATCGGGTATCAACAAATTCTCTCAGTTTTTGTTTATCTGGGAATGTCTTTATTTCAAAAGATGTAGGATTTTATTTCTATGGATATAGTAGATAGGATTCTTGGTTAACAGTTGTTTTCTTTGAGCACTTTATGGTATCCAACTGTGTAGTGTCTGATGAGAACTTAGTTGCTGAAATTAAATACTCCGAACCTTATTAAAAAATTTCACATAACCTTTCATGTTAATTTAAAAATTAGTGTTGAAAATAGGAAGTGCTTTTTCCTTTTAAATTTTACATAAACTGCAAGGCAGGCTACAGATCAAGCAAAAGAATATTAACATCTTAAAAATACATATATTTTGTTGTGCAGGGTATTATGTGGGGTCTCTGCTCCCGCTCCCCACATAAGAACGCAGGATATGGTGAGGCCCAAAAGGAACACCCACGGAGCCATAGGTAGGGAAGTCATACCACTGTGGTCTCACTGGAGGCTGGGTTCACACGACGTGCGACCTGCTGTCTGCTTTTCTGCCAACCGACCGACGACTCTCCTCCACTCTCCTCGACTCTGCTCCTCTTCCCTCCGTAGCTGCGGCAGTTATATTAGTGGCCAATGGTTCAATGGTTACAGCTGACGGCCAAGTAGCCACAGCTGACGGCCATCTACCACCTGAGCCAGCACCCCTCCATATGAGGCCAAGAGCCTGGAAACTGCTCTCTGGGGCTCTGTCCCCACATATTTATTCAAACTTCTCCCATTAGCTAAAGGTACAAATTTAGCTGTTTAGACTTTTTGCAGGTCATGTTTGTCCATGAGAAAGACACACACACACACACACACACACACACACACTTCTCACAAATCAGTAGAAAATATTGTATGAAATTATTGAAAATGGTTCAGCAATATAGATACATAAGCATACAAGGTGTGTGGGGACAGAGTCAGGAGAGCAATTTCCAGGCTCTTGGCCTCACATGGAAAGGTGCTGGCTCGGCTAGTAGATGGCCATCAGCTGTTACCGGTTAGCCATTAGCCACTAATATAACTGCCGTGGCTATGCTGGGAGGGGTGTTGGTTGGTTGGCAGAGAAGCGGCCTGCAGGTGAGACTCCTGCTTCCTGTGTCTCCAACCCAGCTGCCAGCGAGAATATAGTGGTATGACTCCCTTATCTATGGCTTTGTTGGTGTTCCTTTTTGGCCTCACCATATTCTGCGTTCTTGTGCAAGGAGCAGTACTAGAGTCCCTGCAACACAGTGTGATCACAAAATAACGTGAATGTCTAAATTAAAAAATATATATATTATAGTAAAAGACACATTGCCATTAATCCTCCATCAAAGTACCCCTCCCCGTGGCTTTGAGCATACCTATCCCATTGTCCTTGCTATTTTCTGAAGCAGTTCTGGAAGTCCTCTTTCACGAGTGTCTTTAGTTGCGTTGTCATGGCTGCCTCGATGTTCTGAATTGATTCAAAACGTTTACCTTTCATGGTCTTGTTGACTTTGGGAAAGAGCCAGAAGTCACACAGTGTCAGATCTGGTGAAGGTGGATGAGGACACACTAATGTTTTATTTGACAGAAGTTGCTGTACCAGAAATGATGTGTGACATGGAGGGTGAAATAAAGACTCTCACAAAAGAGGTACTTCCATAACTGCTTCAGAAAGTGGCAAGCAGGATCCATGGCAATGCAAGCGGGAGTCTTTTGAGGACGATTGATAGCAATGTGTTTTTTACTGTAATTTTTTTTTTTTTTTTTTTTTTTTACATTTAAACATCCGTTGTATTTTTTGATCACCTCATATATCAATACTGTTTCCTAAAATTTGTTTCATGGAAGATTAGCGCTTCAAAAACTTTGAGATAATTACTGGTTAAATGCATTTGAAAAATTATATTTCTGCAATCTCCTTTGAAAGTTTGAAATTTCCATATTAAAGCTTCTGCAAAGTATTACAGTAATAATTGTATTTAACTTTGACTACCCTAAAAATTTAAGAACCCATTTGGGTAAAGAATACTTTTTCGTGGAGTATAATAATATCCTGTGAGCTAGTGTTCTGTGGACCACACTTTGGAAACTGTGGCCTGAGGGAATAGTGAGTTAACAAGCTGTAGATTGGATATCTTATCACTCATTTCATGTGAAAAATAAGATTCTTTCCATGTGCCTGGTTTCACAAATTTTTCTTTCTAGGATGTATGGGAAATTTTCTCTAAATTATTTCTCCATTTTACTTCTAGTCATATAATTCATCTATAATTACAGACAAATATAAATATGCTCAAAATTTAAATAGATTATTTGGAGTTTTTTTGGTATGAGTCCCAGATATTATACTTCATATCATCTCATCCTTTTTCTCCCGCACTCTTCTTTTCCATAATGATTCCTGAGTAAAATAAGATAAATGAAGCTAATTCTACTTGAAAATAAAACTATTGCCTTGTGTATGTTACCTTTTCCTGGGTACTTAGGTATTCCATGAGGAGTAATTCTTCTTCTATATAAATGATTACCCTCCCTCCTCCTTGCAAATAAAGGCAATAGATTTTACTTACACAAAGTCACAAGATCATTCTTCCCCTAGCTTCCTAAAGCCCCACAGATCAATGACAATTCTTTGCCTCTTATTTGGTCCACTTGTACTAAAAGTAGTCATACGGTTTGTTCTACCCATTTTATTATGTCTAAATTGTCTTCCAAAGTTATATCAATTATTTCATAACAATAAAACCAATTATAAAAATGGGTATTTCACCTTTACCTCCAATTGTAATAGGCTGTAGAGATGCATGACATTTGCAGATTCCAAATACAGTAATTTCTTCTTTTTGGCACAATGCAATTTACACAACTAATCGGCTACTATATTGCAGTGTGATACAGGCTTGGCCCACACTTCTGCTGGCACTGCAGGAGTAGTCTCCTTTTGTACCCCCTTTCAAGATGTTTTATTATTTCAGCCAAAAGAATGGTCACTCAGAGGATGCTCTTGGCAAGTCCATGACACAGATTCTGGGCTCTCATGTTTATCTTTTTTTCAACAAGAGCAATATGGAAATAAGTGCCTAATTTCTTGGCTGGGAGCCAGTTAAGCTTTTTACTAGGCATACTTGGTAGACTGTGGTAGTTACATGTTAAATGGTTGACTATCACTTCTGATTATTTTGGACGATGGGCTTCTTGCAGTGATTTTTAAAATATTTATTTCATTGGATAATCCCAATTCTTCATCCATTTTACACTCTAGCCTACAATTTATGGTATTTATGTTCCTAAATTCTGCCACCTTTAAGAAATAATGAATTAAATATAAATAGAGAACTAAAATTTGCAAATTTTAGAAAATTTTTTCTCATCTAATGAATTGAATATAATTAATTTATTTTAATTAATTTATTCACTCAAAAGTCTATATACTCTTTGGTAGAATAATGAGATATGGCCTTTGACATGAAATATCATTCAGGCCAATTAAAAAAAAACATAAAGGAGATACAGAAACACGTTATTAACAAAAATGTCCAGCTTCCATAACAGATCCTGATATTAGAATAAACGAATGTGTAAAATCTGAAACGGTGACTCAAGAAGAAAAGCAACTAATTTGAAGGTTTTACCATTTGGGCTGTGAAAAAGTATATCAGCTAGAGAAAGTGGTGAAGATAGTTATTTACTGGGTGGAGAGTGTGGGAATGTCGGATTATATTTGTGATAGGCCACTCAGGTTTGAAAAGGTCTGATAAGCCTTCCTGAGCAAAGTGCATTTTGTGATGATCTTGTAAGCAGTAGAAACTGCTGTAAGTTGTGACAATAATGTTCAGATACATGTTTTAAAAAACAACTTTGGGAGTTTGAGAGACAGATTGGATGTAGGGGATACAAGCAGGAGTTACTCCAGTTGAGAAATGACTTCAGCATTCCAAGACAGAGCTAATAAGTGTTTGTTTCAGTTAAAACGACAGTAGCGGAAGGGGTGATAATTAGCAGGGTTTCCAAAAATATTTCAGGGAGGAAAACATGTATCTCTGAGGATAGCTTGCTGAATTCATTTTGTGACACCTTTTTTCTCCCAAGTCCATGCTAGAACAACTTGAAAAATGAATCCTAACGTGATGAGATGCAGGAATAAATCAGTATTTCTGAGGCCTTGAATTATGTAGAGGAGAGAGCAGTGAAAGCGTTCTGTTGCCTGGGAATCCTGTTCGAGAACGGGAAGGCTGCTTGAGACTGCTGACAGCAGTGTCCTCAGAGGAAGAGTGCACTGTGCATGGCCGGTGCCCTAAAAGAAGCCTGTCCTCACTCCCATCCCCAACCCTTTATAGCAGCAAAGCCTGAGACTCAGGGGCCAAAAAGGAAAGCCCCCTTTGAATTTTGACAGCCCTCTTTCAGTTCGCTTACTGGAACAATCATTAATAGTAATCTTTGTGGCTTTATCATGGTGACAAAAAGCACCATCAGCTTTGCCTCCTAAAAAAACAAAACAAAGCAAAACAAAACAAAAAACTCTTGAATCAAAGTGAAAATCAAAACAAAACTATAATTTATTAAAACACTAAGTGAAAACCTGACCCATATCAAAATATATGGTATAGACGTAAAGCTGTGTTAAGAGAATGTTACTGACCTTGTTTTATTATTATAAAAGAAAGACAAACAGTGATGTAAATATATAACTGAGAACAATGTTATTATGTAAAAATAAACAAAAGGTGAAAGACTAAAGTAGTAAAGTACTATGGGGTGAAATAAAAGAAGATAAACTAGTAAGAGAATAAATGAAACCAAATTTTCGCTGTTTGAAAACAAAATAGAAAAGCACATGGCAAGCCTGATAAAGCAAAACAAACAAACCAAAAAACAAAAAAAAGCTTCGGAATATAAATTTATTTATAATCACAGATACAGGATTTGTTAAAAGTATCAGCAAACAAGATAGCACAACTTGATGGCAATAATTTTGAAAATCTAGATGAAATGCAAAATTTTCTTATAAAATATCATTAGCAAAATTTACCCCCAAAGAGTGAGAAAATGTGACAAACCAATTATATTAGAAATTGAGAAGATCGATAAAAATATGATGAAAATAGAAAGGTACAATGCTCACATAGTTTTGTAGCTAGTGTTTTAACTTAAATAATGAATATGTCTATGTGTTTTAAACTATTAGAAGCCTCACAGAAAAATGACAGCTTCCCAACTCGTTTTCAAACCCATCATATATGTAAATTCTAGCCATGTTAAATACATAAAATATATATAATTTCATTTGTAAATATAAAGATGAAACTTCTAAATAAAATTTGAACAAATAAAGTTCAATAAACAGAGCAATATGCCATGAATGGCCAGGTGAAGTATTCTAGCAATGAAGATTTTTAAAATTAAGAAACATAGCTTGTTATGTTTGTTTATGTATTAATTATACTGAAAAGTTAAAAAATAAAATATAACTTCAAAATACTTAGGTATTTCCTAAAACTCAGCTACCGTTCTTCCTGTTTTTCAAGTAAAATGAGAAGAGAAGCCTACCTAGTTTTGAAAGTATTTTCCAAAAATATCTTAAGTACCATATAAAATTGCAACTACTAGACTATTTCTCTTCAAATAAGTAATGAGAGAGAAGCACACATATGATTGTAGACCTAGAAAGCTCAAGATACATAATTAAAATTGAATAGTCACCATTTAGCATTAGGAAAAGACTTTGCTAAAGTACTTAAATATACCTAATAAATATGTAAAAGTCTATAGTCTCTATATTAGCAACCAATACTTTGAAATGGAGAAGTAATAGGAGACCTTAGCTCAATAACACCAAAACAAACAAACAAAAAGTCAGAATAAATAAAAGAAAGGTAGGAGGTCTAATATTAAAATAATCACCAAACTTTATTGAGCAGTAAAAAAAGGCTGAGTAGTTAAAGAGAAATATCTTTCTGGAAAGAACTCATATTATTAAAAATGCCAGTCCTACACAAATTCTACACACACACACACACACACACACACACACACACACACTCCTAAATTGTGATTTAACTGAACAGAATGACTTTTAAGTTCACATGGCAAACTGTACGAGTTTCACAGAATAATTTGGAAAGTGAATGATAGTAAATGCACGATCTCCCTGACAGATACTTAAGTTTATAGATGTCAATCAGGTTTTGTAGTTACAAGCTACAAAGCCAATTCTGGCAAATATAAACAGGAAATTAATTCACTAATGATACTGGGAAGCACATACCATCTTACAGAAGAGAACAGGTTTGGAGGCTCTGTGGCCAGGATCATCTGCCAAAATGATATGTGTAGGGGTCCTATTAGGTCCTGTTAGGTAACCACTGCTACTATAGCAGGAACAGACACACCACAGCCAGCATAGAAGGCAGGGGACAGAAATTTGTGAGGACCCACAGAGACCTGGATTGGGATACCATATGATAGTTACAAAAATATTTTCCAGAAATAGACAAACCCTTGAGAATAATGAAGGCTTTGAATCATTATAGTCCCTAAGGATAGCCAGTGTCCCCAGATGCCTGCCAGAATTGTAAATAACTTATGTCTCTGTGGAGAAACATGTCTTCCTAGGACCCAAAATATTTCTCCACTTATTCATATACTATTTCTAATATCCAATAAACACTAATAATTATATAAAAAACAAGACAATATGACTGAAAACCAAGAGAAAATAACAGGCAATAAGAACAGTTCTACAAGGGGATAATACTTTGAAATAAATATGTATAATGTATAGTCAAGGAAATAAGACATAAGATTAAAACTTTTGGCAGAGAACTGGAAACAACCAAACAAAATAACAAAAAGTAAATTTTAAAATGTGTATCTGAAAAAGCTAAACTCATAGAAACATAGAGGAGAATGGTGGTTGCCAGGGGATGCGGGGTTGGGGAAATGGGGACATGTTGGTTAAAGGATACAAACTTTCAGTATAAGATGAATAAGTTCAGGGCCTTATGTACAGCATGGTGATTAGTTAATATACTATATTTTATATACTTAAAAGTTGCTAATGTTCTCACCACAAATAACAAATGGCTATTATGGAACATGGTGGAGGTTAGCTAATGCTATGGTGGTGAGCATTTTGCAATATATGAGTGTGTGTATCAAATCGACAACTTTTGCATCTCACAATTATACTATATGTATCAATTGTATCTCAGTAAAGCTGGAAAAAATACAGTAACCAAAATTAAAAATTTAAGGGGTGAATTCAGTAGTATTTAGAAATAACTGAATTAATTACTAAAAGAGAACTCAGAATAATATATCCAAAAATAAAACACAGAGAAACTTAGGGAAGGAAAGGAAAGAAATGAGGGTCAAAAGTATAGGAGCAGAGAACATCTAACAGTTGTGTAATTAGACTTCCCAAAGGAAAAGAGAATGAGGCAAAAGCAATATATGAAGAAGTCATGTTTTCATTTCCCCCCAACAGACAAATGATAGGACATCACAGATTCAAGAAATTGCTATGAATAGCAATTAGGGTGTTAAAAATTATTTATATGCTACTTAAACCATTGAAGCTAGACAAACGGGCGATCTTAGAACAGCCAGGAATATGAAGACAGATTACCTTCAAAGAGCAATATAAACACTGATAAATTTTTCACATGAAAAAGTAGAAGTCAAAAGACAACAAAATGATAACCCTGAGAAAAACAAAACAAAAACTGTCCACCAAGAAGTCTAGATCAGGAAAAATACATTCCCTCAAAGTAAAATAAAGAAAAATTTAGACAAACCTAAACAGAAAATTTTTTCCATCAGCAAACCTATATTAAGGGAAATATTGAGGAGTGTTTTCCAAAAAGAAAGAAATGATCCCAGGTAGAAATTCAATGATGTAAGAGAAATAAAGAACAACAAAATGAATATGTAGGTAATCTACATAAATATTAACTATATAAAGCAATAATAGTAATGTTTTTTTGGAATCTATATAAATTAAAATACAAAAATAACAATAGCACATAATTTCTTAGTGTATGAAACAGCAGTTAAAATGTTCTTGCGTTACCTAGCAAGAGACAAAAGAGCTAGTTTATATCAGATTTTGATAAGTTAAGGACAATATTTATTCTTTTAGGGTAATCACTAAAAGAATAATAAAATATAAAACTACCAACCTAATAGGGAAAAACTGAATTTAAAAAAAAAAAATCTTTAGTTGATCAATGGGAAAGAAATAGGAGAAAAGAACATAGAATAGATAGGACAAATAGAAATCTAATGAGATAGTAGATTCAAATCCAAATATACCAGTAATTACATTAACTGTAAGGGAAAGACTGCTCTAATTAAAGTATAATCATCAGACTGCATAAAAACTCACAACCCACACATATATCAGTGAAATCATATGCCTCTCGACTTTTTCTGTCTGACTTATTTGCTTAGCATAATAATCTCCAGATCCATCCATTTTGTCGCAAATGGCACAATTTCATCTTTTCTTATGGCAGAGTAGTGGTATTTTAAAAACTTGCAAATGTTTTTGCAGAATAATCTTTAATGATCTTCAAGAGCATTAAGATCTTTAAGATCATTAAGATTCCATTGTGCATATATACTGCATCTTTTTTATCCAATCATCTATTGAAGGACACTTTGGTTTCCATGTCTCACTGAGATGTGGGTTATAAAACTCAAAGCGACAAAGGAACAAGACAAAGAAACAAAAACTCATAGACACAGGCAATAGTCTAGTGATTACCAGAGGGTAAGGGGCGAAAGGGATGGTAGATGACGGTAAAGGGGATCAAATATATGGTGATGGAACGAGAACTGACTCTGGGTGGTGAACACACAATATGATTTATAGATTATGTATTACAGGATTATAACTTGAAACCTATGTAATTTTACTAACCATTTTCACCACAATAAATTTTAATTAAAAAAAAATCACAACCCATCATGAGTTTCTTGGAAGAAAAACATCTAAAATTAAAAACACAGACATAAAGTAAAATTATGGAAAAATTATGCTTTGCAAACATTGATCAAAGACATTATTTTAACTATATTAATACCAGATAATGGAGAGTCAAGGCAAAAATCACTTGAGATATAGAGGGACATTTCACAAGAATGAAATTTCATTTTGCCAATTCCAGCTTTTTATTTACTCTTCCAGCTTTATTTATTACACAAATTTCAGCTTTTTATTTGCCTAAAATATAGCATGTAATATATAAAACAAATATTAATATCTAGGAGAAACAGACTAATTCATAATGATGAAAGGTTTTAGCACAACTCCTATGCAGACAGAACAAACTGACAAAATAAATCAGTAGTGAAATATAGAAGTTTTAAACAACACAATAAACTTTACCTATTGGATATGTATAGACCACTGTATCCAGCAACAAACAATCTAAAACAATACACATTTCATTCAAGTGAACTTAAAGTATTTTCAGTTAATTGGTGACATGCTGTGTCACAAAGCAAATCTCAACAAATTTCAGATGATTTAAACATTCATAGTATGTTTTTAACCATTGATAATTAAGCTAGAATTTAACCGTAAAAAGATAACTAAAGAACTTCATATGTTGGGAAATTCAAAAACAAAATTACACTACTAAATTACCCATGGTTAAAGGAAGAAATAAAATAGAAATCATAAAGTATTTCTAAATGAGTGATAATGAATACAGTTTATATTAAAAGCTCCTTAGTGCAACTCAAGCTTTACTAGGAGAAAAATTTATAGCCTTAAATGTATAGATTAAGAAAAAAGGAAGGCTGAAATTAATTATTAAAAAATCTAAGGAAGTAGAGATGAATAACAAATTAAAATAGAGTGGTACAAGTAGTAAAATAATAGAAAAAACAGACATGAATAAAATATAAGCAGTAAAAAGAATTAGCAGAGTTAAAATTGGTTTATAGAAAAGCTGACAAAATATAAAATTCTATGAAAGACTAAATAAAAAGTGAGTTTTAAAAAGATTAAAAAGGGGGTGGCAGGTTAGCTCAGTTAGTTAGAAGGTGGTGCTGATGACACCACGGTTGCCGGTTCAATCCCCGCATGGGCCACTGTGAGCTGCACCCTCCTTAAAAAAAAGGAAAAAAAAAATTTTTTTTTGTTTGTTTAAGAGAATAAAAAGAGTTATCTACTTTTTCATAGAGAAATTAAAAAAAAATAATGGATATACTGAACAAATTATACCAATAAACTTGAAAACTAGATGAAAAACTAATTCACCTCCTAAGAAATACAAGTTATTAAAGTTGACCAAAAAAGTTAATAGAAAATGTGAACACTGCAATAAATACTGCATAAATTCTCAAATAAAAACCATCCATAAAAGAAAGCTTCACCTTATGTGTCTTTATCAGTGAATACTGATGGAAAAAATAATGCCTAATTGACAAGAACAAGAGACATGAAATGGTAACGATGATATAAAAGCATGATAAGGATATAAGAAGAAAAGAAAATTATAGATCAATCCAAATACTGAAATAGATTGAACTATTCTAAACAAAATATTACCAAATTAAACCAAGAAATATATAAAGAACATAATTATATACTCAGCAAACAGATTTATCCAACAAATGCAAGTTTTATCTAACATCCTAAACTCAATTAACATAATACTGCACCAAAACAATTCTGAGAGTACAGTCAGTGGAGACTTTTGGGTGCCAGTATGGAACAGGGGTGGTATGCTAAGAGTTTTGGCTTTGGAGGGTGGTGGGCTCTAACATTGGTACCTTCAGTACTGGTGTCCATAAAGTAGGTCCACCTTTTGGATGCCTCCTGAGATGAACAAACGTCCCAGGGTAAAAACCAAAGCTGTAGGTGAACGATTAAAACAGAGAAGGGCCGTATACAGATTCTTAGCCCCTAAAAGCTTAGGGACTCAGAACCATGACCCATTAACAGCAAGGTGCTGAGACTCTTGGCTGTCTTTCTCCACTGGCATACTCTGGGATCGGAAATACTGAGTCTCCTTTTTGAGCTCTTATCACCTATGAATTCCTGCCTCAACTCTGTCACTATTTGTTAGCCCATGAATACTGCTTAGTAATATGATTTTTATTCATTTCAGGTTGTTTTATTGTGTATAGCAAGAGAAGTAGTTATTATTACCTAATAAACTTTTATCAAGAAACTGGAAATGCCTTCAATATCTTCTTATTCTCTCCTGCATAGGCAATCCTGTCTTTCCTTTTCATCCCTAATACTGATAAATTCCATTCTTCTTTTTTTTTCCTTTTCAGTCTCACTGAAGGCTTATCTATTCTGTTAGTCTTTATAAAATGCCAACTGTTTACTCTGTTAATCAGTGCTAATGTATGTTTACCATATTTTGCCATGTATAATGTGCTCCCATGTATACTGTGCACCCACATTCTTGGCCCCAACTTTCAGGGAGAAAAATATTTTATTTTAATTTTTTAATTCAAATTTTTGTTTACATTTAGGGACTTGTTTTTGTATTATAAAGGAATTTTAGCTTTTATTTTTTAATTCTTATGGTACAAGAAATTTTATGTAACAAACAATTACAAAACACAAGAACAGATACAAGTTACAAAAATGTTATGCACTGGTAACAAATTTACGATATTTATGTGTCATAGAAGGCCAAGAACTCTTCATCGTTGCAAGTTCATAGTAAGTCAACAAAACTGATTATCATATTCCAGGGTATTATTTTTCATATGGATATCATTATTGATTTCTAGAGTTACACTTTTACTCAAAAGCATCAATAAAACAATTAAACATTTATATAGGTATGGAATTAGCACTAGCCATGTATAATGCACGTCTTCATTTTTCCCTCACAAATTTGGGCAAAAAAGTACGCATTATACATGGTAAAATATGCCATTTATTTTTGATTATTTTCTTCCTCCTTCCATTATCATTATATTTGTTCTAATGAAGTGCTAATTTTATAACGTTTATTTTCAGTCTTCATGTCTTTCCATTGTAGACGTTTTAAATCCTAAATGTTCTTTGAAATTCTGTTTTGATTTCATTCTTAAGTTTGATCTGAACTATTTTTATTATAATTAAAGTTAAAATTATTTTAAAATTTATTTTATGATTGTTTATTTTACTCATTGGTTATTTACGTGTTCTGAAGTCCTTAAATGTATGCTTTTTTTAAATGTTACTTTTGTTATTTATTTCCAACTTAGTTGCAATACATCACACGTATTTATTCTTTTCAAATCTTTTGACTTGCTCTATGGCCATGTAACTGGTCATTTGAAAAATATCCTCCTGTGCTTGGGAAGAATATATATAATTGGATACAGGGTTATAAATATATACATAAGGTCATTCATGTTATGCTTTTCAAATAAATGTATAGCATCACTTTACATTTATTTGCTTTGCCTACCAATATATGTTCAAAGAATGTTGAAATCTCTCACTATGGTGATGGTTTGTTTTGTCCATTTCTTCCTACATTTATATCAGTTTTTGTTGTATCTAGTTTTATACTACTTTAGATGCTTGAAACTTAAAAGAGTTAAAATGGTTAGCATGAGCTTTTTTCCCTAATAATAGATTTTGTATTTAAACTTGCTTTGGGTTGGTATTGTCTTGTTAAATTTTCTGTCCATCTATATTTACTCTTTATGTTTCCTTGTAATTTAGTTGTGTCTCTTGCAAAGAACATATTGCTGAGTTTTGTTCTTGTTTTATTTCACTGTATTTATTTTGTATATTTTTCTTTTGCATTCTGTTGTTTTGTTTACGCTTTGGCCTTTGGAGAGTTCCCTTCCTACCAATTCTGCAGTACAGTAATACATATGTTTTATGTAAGCCCTGGTTGCATTATTGCAGCCACAGTCTTCCACCTGTTTTTGAAAATGTTTTTTCAAATCATATGTGCCTCCCCAGGGAGGATGTTTTCTATCTACTATGTTCCACCCCTTTATATTGAAGTTATCTAGGGTTGGTTTCCTGGCCTCAGAGGTCTGTTCTCACGTATTTGAACCACATAACTGTACCGCCTGTCTGCGCCATGCAAAGCACTGGGGTAAACTCTGTAGAGCAGGATGCTTTTTAGATATGATGCTTATCCTAAGCTATCTGCTTGAAATTTTATTTTGCTATATATACGAGTATAACAGGCTCCTGTGTCTAATTTAGCACTGTATACTTTGACATTAGTAAGCTTTTTCATTACAATTGCTTTTTATTTAATTAAAGTTTATTGGGATGACAATAGTTAGTAAAATTACATAGATTTCAGGTGCACAATTCTGTATTACATCATCTATATATCACATTGTGTGTTCGCCACCCAGAGTCAGTTCTTTTTCCTTCACCATATATTTGATCCTGATTGGTTTTTTTTGTTTGTTTTTTGTTAGTGAAATGAGGTAATTTCTTGATATGCCATCACATGAACATGTCTTTGTTCTGTAATGTAATATCTCGTAATTCACATGAGTTTAACCACACCAATACACAATATCTCAAACTGAAATTCTCCAGGTAGCATGTATTTATATGTACATTATATATGGATTAAATATATATTAAGTAATATATAGTATATGTAATATAACATATACAATATATATTACAATTGTATGTTATGTAATCATATGTATTATATATAATTATATAAGGTATATGATTACATATATATATATATATATATATATATATATATATATATATATATATATATATTTGATTTCCTTTGCATCTTCCAGTCTTTAGTAAAAGAATGCAAACAACTTACAGGGAAATGCTAACACATGCATTCATTATTAACGTATGTATAGATAGATTTGGAAGGGAAACAATCTCATCAGAAAAGATGCCCATTATTGTTCTAATCTAGCTGAGCTAGGATTTCCAGAAAGGGAATAGTGAAGGAAGTCACTTCAAGTAGTTATTTACAAGCACACTTTAAGATTGGGAAGAAATCATTTAAGCACACAGCAATGCAAAACTTCATTTTGCATCTCTTGTAGGTACTTTGGAAATGTTCAGTTCAGACTCAAGTTACTAATGAAAATTAAGACCTTACATGCCCTGATAGATTTTCAGAATCCCTTATGATATGAATTTGCATAAAATTAGTAAATTGGGCACTCTAGATATTAATTCTTTTAAACAGACTCTCCAGTTAAAAGCACCATCCCTGTAGGTTAGTTTGCATTATGTAGCATCTAACCTTCTCCAGCATTCAAACGTCTTAGAAATAGTGGACTTCTCAGGAACCACTGTTCACCCATTTATAGATTCTTGAATGACATTTGATCATTTTGGGACCCTATCAAAATTTGTTCCAGAAAAGCATCAAAGATCAGGGGCTGTCGTGCGGGAGACCCTGCTCGTTGCGCCATTTGTCGTGCGCGGAGGCCTTCTCGCCGCGCCATCTTTCAGGCTGGGCGGCCTGCGGGGTCTCTGGTCCCGCTCCCCACATAAGAATGCAGGATATGGAGAGGCCAAAAAGGAACACCCACGGAGCCATAGGTGGGGGAGCCATACCACCACGTTCTCACTGGAGGCTGGGTTCACCGGACACGTGACCTGCCGTCTGCCTTTCCGCCAACCGACCGACCGACGACTCTCCTCCACTCTCTCGACTCTGTTCCTCTCTCTCGGCCCTCCTCTTCCGCTCTCCTCGGCTCTGCTCAGCTCCTCGGCAATCCTCGGCAGTCCTCCGTAGTCGCAGCAGTTATACCAGCGGCCAATCTGCTAACCGGCCACAGCCGACGGCCAATCAGCCACAGCCAACGGCCATTCACCACCCGAGCCAGTACCCCTTCACGTGAGGCCGAGAGCCTGTAAACTACTTTCTGGGGCTCTGTCCCCACAGGGGCTTAGTCTCTTTTTCAGTCTAATGATGAGACTCCTATAAGAACAGTCTAGGATATAAATCTTGCTCTGCGGTTATATATGGCATCATTTTTTTCGAACAAAAATGAGTATGAGTGCAGATCAGTTGGTTATAGGCTCTATTCATTTTCTGAAGGGAGGGGTACTATCAGAAAGACAAGTTTATCTACCCACTGTGAAAATACCCTGTATTTTAACCTTCACAAACACTTGCTCTTATTGGATATATATTGTTGGCTATATACCTTTAAAAAATCAAAATAAAGCAGGAAAACAAACAAAACATCAAAGAAACACCCAAAAAATAAAATATTATTTCTCCCCCACATATCCACCTTCTTATGTTAGGCTTCTTACTCCCCTAATACCTGGTCAGCACAGGAAACATGGCTACATTTCGTTGACATTAGATAACCCAAGAGAGTGGTATGATTGGGACAAGTCTAATATATACTCACACCTAATTCTTCTATTTTATCCTATGATTCCAGTTAAAAAGACAATAGTAAAAGAGAAATCACACACAGTGAAGCTGTTTGTGATATCCAAAGAGTTTAACTATCATGAGGAAGTTGTAGAGTTTATTATTGCTATTTAAAGGGAAACGTCTAACCAATAAAAATTGAAATATACAGAAGACTAAGAGTATAGTCAATAACTTATATACCCAAAGAAAATCTGTGTTAACACTTTGTTGTAATTTTTTCCAGAATTTCCAGTCTTCATATTTTTATAGTATCTAAAAATGTCTTTGTATTTTTATAGCATTACGAGAAAATCCATTTGTTAATAGTAAGGTGAGATATAGCAATCCTTTTATATTTCCAGATTTTACTGTTTTAAATTCTTAGTTTCAATTCAGCTCTCATTTGAGTAGAGTGCATCTTCACTTGCTGTTGTTGTTTTCCAATACCATTACTCAAACACTGTATTTTAGTGTATACTCAGGAGCCAGAATGCCTCGAATACTCATAAATCCCAGTTCCTATATAGTTAGTTATCTGTGTGATCTTAGTTGTTTATCTTTTCTTGGTTTTAGACTAACCTGTTAAATTAGAATAAAAATAATATTTCATAGGTTTGTTGTAAGAATTGAATGAGTCAATACATATAAACGTTGTCAAACAGGGATTAATGCACATTGAGTTCTATTTAAGTATTAGATTTTGTATTATTATGATTAAAGTGTCATTTTACTATTTTCAGTTAATTTTAAACATAAATGACTCCTTAGCATAACATTCAATTCTTATATCACTATCTTGCTAGTTCATGGAGTTTGAAACGAATGTAGAAAAAGTAAATCAATTCCTAAAGCCTGTGTGAACTCGGAATTCAGTTGTGTTTGAATCCATTCCACCCTACGTCTGCTCATTATAAGAAACAATCAACTACCTCTTTCTTCAGCAAGTATTGATTATATTTACTGTTTTGTATGAACTATCTTAACTGATATAGTCGACTCAAGCTATGGCAAAAGAAATGTAAACCAATAAGAAAAAGACAAATTTTCCCAATTGAGGATTGTAACATGTAATTCATATCACATAGTATATAACTATATTCTCTATCTTGTGTAGACCTCACCTATGTGTAAGTTAATAGATTAGCCGTGAATTAGCATATTTTCACTGTTTAACCATTTTAAGCCTTTTAAATTGGGGCTATACATACTATAATCTGGCAAGAACAGAACCCAGGAGTGCATGAATGCTTAAGTAACAAAGGAGAAAAATTCAGTGAAATAGGCTTGGGGAGAAAAGCAGCTATAGACTTACTTTGAGAGCCAGAAGACAGAACTTCCATGAAATATTCTTTGGTTGTGAGGGCGATCTGACCAATATACCCATCATTCCATTGACTCTGATTTAGATGACAAAGCAATTTCCCTTACTCTACCAGTTTTCCATGTAGGTCCCTTCTAAAAACGGCCTACTTTCTTGATAAGGATGGTAGTTTTAAGATTATAATACGTGGAATATGCATACTTACCCTTTAACCATCTTTTCTCTAGTCCCTTCTCTCTCCCTTAGAAAAAGACTTACCTAAATCAGCATTCTGTTAAGCTCCTAAAATCAAACTGGTTATTATTTTAAATTTCACTGCAGTAAGGATTATTATAATTATGGCTGGAACTTACAGTATATAGTTTTCTTCTTTAATCTAAATAAGAGACAAACATTACACTGGTGAAGCAAAGGGAAGAAGAAATCAGCTTGGGCTACCATAATCAAATACCATAGACTAGATGGCTTAAACAACAAACATTTATTTCTCATAGTTGTGAAGGCTGGGAAATCTAAGATCAATGTGCTGACCTACTTGGTTTCTGGTGACAACTCTTCCTGGCTTGCAGATGGCCACCTTCTAGCTATGTTCTGACATGGTAAAGTGCAAGCAAGACAGAAGCTCTCTGTGGTATCTGTTTATAAAGACTCTAGTCCCATCCTTAAGACCCCACTGTCATGACCTTATGTAACCCTAATTAACTCCCAAAGGCCTGATCTCCATATGTGATCACACTGGGGTTTAGAATTTCAACATATGGATTCGGGGGGTACACAAACATTCAGCCCATAACAGCATTTAAATAATATTTTATAGAAGACTGCAGAGTGAAAAATTGAGTAAAAGCAGAGATTCATAGATATTTTTGGCCTCGTAGGCCATCAAGAGACAAGTCTCCAAATCACTATAGTTATCTGAATGATTCTGATGCTTAATAGAATGAAACAATTGCCTTTGGAGCCTGTGTTTGAGCTATTAGGTTCCCAGTTCCATTTATTCAAACTCTTTTGACCTTTTTTGCTGGCTTCCAGTCTACAGAGTTCTAGAGAGTATATTTGGCTGGCAGTCTAATTGTCTAAGTATCTTTACATAGGTCGAAAGCTCCAAGCACAAATGAGGAAACTGGGGAGATCACTGTTTCCCCAAATCTTTTAAATATTTATTCTGCGATTGACTTATATAGATAATGATTCATGGATAACTTAAAACAAAAAACAAAAAACAAAAACAAACAGAAATTTAAGGGAAACGATACCCTATGTTTCATTTAGACATTCTTTGCATTTTGATTCTCTAAGAAGTATGCAAAGCCCAGGATGAGAGGGAGTTTTAGGATTTTACCAATTTTTAAGATGTGCTCTTTCTTTCTCTTAGAAAAATTGGCAGATATTCTGTAATATACATGTACTACTCAGCCCCTGAACAACCAGCCTGATCAGTGCTGCTTCACAGAGCAAAAAGGAACACATTGGAATCCAGGAGTCAAAGACAGGGCGTGTGAGAAGAGAGATTGTTCTCATTGTATTATTTTCTACTTCATACTTTTTTTTCTCTTTAACTCTATTTAATTTCAAATAATTTATCATTTGTTCACATGTAGAAAAAAAATCAGTAAAATGCAATGGACAGAAGAAGAATATATGT
Source organism: Rhinolophus sinicus (assembly GCF_036562045.2). Lineage (NCBI taxonomy): Eukaryota > Metazoa > Chordata > Mammalia > Chiroptera > Rhinolophidae > Rhinolophus > Rhinolophus sinicus. Next base: position 101,137,562 of record NC_133752.1, on the reverse strand, counting down.
AATATTTTTTCTCTCAGCAGTATCAGTAAAAGGCCTAAACATAAGAAATTTGCTTTCATATAGATACTTCAGTAAAATTTTTAACTTACACTTCAATAGGCTTTGAAGAGTACCTGTCCCCTTTTGATCTTTTGGCTTTAAAAGGTATGAAATAACATGAAATATGTTTTATTTCCTATTTTTCAAAACAGACAGTGTTCAGAAAATGTATTTTCTAATCAACATATGGGGTACATTTTTCTGATTAAGACAAATAGAATTTCTCAGGCTCAAGTTATACCTGTTGAATCAAGAATGCTGGAAAAGTCCTGAGAAATTTAGATTTTCAGAAGCCTTCTTCTGCCTAAGATACTCTTATTGCAAAATCTAACTTTATAAAAATTGTTTTAATCTGGCAGATTTGACTGGACATTCATGTAACAAGTTAAAAGGTAGCTGGGACATTTTGAAAGAAAATTATGCAAGGTTTGATAAATATTTAGGAAGATGAACTTTTAAATATATCATCAAAATGGATTTTCATATCAATCCTCAAGTTACAGAAATATTTTAAAGTTGGCTTAATGTTAACGCCACTCTAAAATACAGAAATAAATATCATATGGAATTATGTTATACGTACTGACAGACCCTCCCTAAATGTCCCGTTTGGGACTAAATATCTTTGTCTGCTTTCAGCAGTTTCAGCATATTTTCACTTCAAAATCATGGACTTTTCATTAAAAAAAATGATGGTCATCAGTATGCCAACAGATAAAATTTACTGGAAAATTCTATGACTAGACTAAAATCTGTCAATTCTCCAGGGCAAGGTATTGAAAGATTCTTAGAAGTAATTTGATAAATGTGAACTTTTATTTGGGTGAAGATAAATGTTCTTATCCTGTGGCAGGCTTAGTCTTTGGTAGCATCCTTTTAAAAGATTATTCAGAGAACGTGAATCCATGTGACATCAACACATGCCAGTTAGAAACTGAACATTTAATATATTCCATGAATTCCTACCTACCACTCTTTTTAATATTAAAGTTCAAATTTTGAAATGTAGACTGCTGGGTTAAATAAGTGTGTTTGTGTATGTGTGGGTGTTTGCACACATATGTCTACAATCATACATACATACGTACATACATATAAACATGTACCTCTGTATGTATATATCAATACATGCATATGTGTTATTACCTATATGTGGATGTGTACATGTGAATACACACACATTGTATCAGTTGTGGTCCGCTGGGAAACCTGTGCCAAGATGGAATTAGTAGTGTAAGAGATTATTTGGGGTAAACGTTTTTGAAGGCCAAAGGAGAGAAGGAGCAGGGGTGAACCGAGTGGTAGGGCTGGTCCAACGTCTGTGAGAGGAGAAAAGGCAGAAAGGCTGGAGTAAAAAGAGCCTAAACTATAGCACAGCTCTGGGAATTCTCAGCCAGGCAGATGGAAGGTTCCAGAGGAAAGACTGCACATTAATACGGTTCTGCTGACTCCAGCACTCCTGCCAAGCCCAGTTATTGGCTAGGAATAGCCTGGGGAGACTGAGGCCCCGCGGGAGATCCTGGGTACAGCAGCAGAGATCTGTCGGGTAACTGCTCTTCTTGCAGCAGCTTCTCTCTTGAAGGGAGATCTGAGTAGTGCAAACCCAAGGCTGGCACTCACGTGCATTCATGAATATAGTTTGTAGATTACTCAGTCTTTCTGAACCTGAGATTGATTATTTATGGCCTTCCCAACTTTGTATTCCTTCCCCAGGATTCTGTAATGATTAAATGGATATTGGAAGAGTGACATGTATTTTGAAGGGAGGAGTTATGTATAACTAAAAATACTTCACATTCTTATGCAATTTGTATAAAATAGAGGTTATTTTATTTAATTACTGTCATATTTCCAAGTTGGCTGATAGTTCCATCATCCCTCTTGCCAAACAGATGAATTATTCTTGAAATCCTCCTCCGTTCTGTTGAGTATCGTTAATAGTCCATTAACCATCAGAACACAAAGGAGTGCTGCCGATGCGGTGCTCAGAGCTGCTTAGACTAGAGTCCCAGATTTCAAAAATGTAACTTACTTACTTGTGATTCAAAGCCTCCTTCCATCTGCCTTGCTCCGAAGAGAAAAAGGGTGGGTGCAGATCCAGCAGGTAAGTTTGGTTGGCATCAGAACTAGAATACACAAATTTACTGCGGGATAGCGCTACCTGAAAGGTCAGAAGGAAGCAGAACAAAAATAGCCCTTTTTATGGAGTGAATGTTTGTGTCCCCCCAAAGGGCATATGTATACTGAAGTCCTAACCTCCGATGTGATGGTATTGGGGCGGGGAGCCTTTGGGATTAATTAGGTTTAGATGAGGTCATGAGGGTGAGGCCCCATGATGGGACCTGTGTCCTTATAGGAAAAGGAAGAGCCCAGAGCTCGCCTTCCTTCTGCCATGTGGGTCCACACCCAGAAGGTGGCCGCCTGCAAGCCAGGAAGAGAGTTCTCACCAGAACCCTACCATGTTGGCACCCTGATCTCACTTCCAGCCTCCAGAACTGTGAGAAACACATTTCTGTTGTTTAAGCCCCCCAGTCTATGGTATTTGGATGTAGCAGCTTGAGCTAATACAACCCTGTATCAGAGACGTGAGGGAGACAAAGGTGAATCAACCATTTCTGTTTGTGAGTGACTCAAACCATCCCTTGCCCAATGGAGACACAGAAGCTTCCTGAGCCTGATAGGGTGCCAGGAAGGGGAGGAAACCCAGAGCACGACAGTGCAGAGAGCCATGTGACATGTGTTTGAGCATCTCTCCTTCTCACTCAGTCTCCTGGGAAACAGAAGAACCTGAGTAAGAGTGTGGGTCCAGGACATGTGCTGGGAGGAGGACATTCTATTGAGTTTATGTTTTTCTTGCCCACTTGGTGTTATTCGCACACTCCCCGTTGTTCTTCCCCGATGTCACAATTGTTTAAAGCTGAAACTTCCCAGAGCTTGTGTCATTGAGATTCTTTCTTTTGCCAAAGTGAACTGCTGAGAATTTCTCCTTAAATGTTATCAAAACCCCTGAAGAGGAAGACTAGTCATTTTTTAGATACCATTAAAGGCAAGGGTCCATTTAGCATATAGTAATTTCATTTTTGCAGACTCTTTATGGGCGTTCAGTGTGCTTCCTTACATATTTAAAGCTAAATATATATATAGAAAATAATTATAAGATGATGCTATTTGGGGTAAGGAAACCATGTTTTTGCTTTTGAATGGCAAAATTACAAAACACAAATATGAAATGGAAATCCATTGGAAGCTTTAAAAAAGTATCTCACAATGATTTCAATATAAAAAAAATTGCTTCTGTCGATCAATGTATTGATTGGTGTTATTTCATCTTACACAGATAAGAATATTTCTAAAGCCTCATACAACAGCCCTTCAAGAGCTTCAGAAAAAAATAAAAATAAAAATCCCCAGCCTTGTACTGTGGAACTAAGAAATCTGGATCATTCAGATAAAGTTCAGATAAGCATCTGAATGTCAAGTTCTTATCCCACTGAACCTTTTGAAATTCAGCAATCTCTTCTGCATGTCTGATGCAATATGAAATGTGCCTAGGGTGAACTTTGAGCACCGAACAATTCTTTTCACTCTGGTCTTCAGTGCTGACTAGTTCTTTCTATTCTGGCTTGTTCATACAAAGGATGCCTTGACATTCAAGAGCCTGAAAATATCTAGAAAAAAAATAGAAGTATACAGTTAAAAAAACAGATTTTCATTAGCATACTCTGTCTATACATAAACTCATATATAGTCCTAAGGAATGGATGATATATTTAACTATGTGAGCTAGTTCATTTTAATTAAAGGGAATGTAGCCTTTTGATCTATGGAATAAACAATCTAACAATAGGAAAAATGCAATCTGTCGAGACATATTTGAGTTATTTTGCAGTAATTGGCTTGGCAGCAGCTTCAGTCACAGATTTCTGTTTCACAGATTGTCCCCAAATGAATAAAGGTTTGCTTTGAAATGTAATTAATATTAGGTTCGGCTACAAGACATTCTCAGGTTGTCAAAGGAATTTGAAGGAGGTAGCTACAAAAAGTGAACAAAATAAAAGTGAAACTGAAAAGTAAATTAAGTCAAATTAGTGAACACAAAGTAAACTGGACCGATACAAAATATCAGTGTCATGAACTAGATTTTACCTTCAGTTATGTCTCCTACAGACGTGAAAATTATGACTACAGATAAATAATTTGCAGGTTATGTGTTTATTGACAATGATTGCCTCATTTTATCATTTAAACATGAATGAGTATAGGGAATGGGAAAGCTATTCTATTATTTAATGAGATGAATCAGATCTGAAGGCACACAGGCTACCCGTGGGGAGCTAAGGCCCCTGAATTCAAAAACAGTGACTGGTATGACTTCCTTCACTATAATAATTAATCGTCCGCTTGCCTCATGCCTTTATATAAGTTTTTAATTTTACTGGTGAAGGGCATAAATCCTAGTTACATGTATTCAATTACTAATGCTTTGATTATAGGATATTTCCATATTTCTCGTAAGCCCAGCTATTCTGTTTTAGGGGATGTGAGCCTATACAAAACACCAGATAAATGTGAACATTGTTGCAGTTAATCATCCTTAGACACGTCCTACTATCCCTTATATTTTAAACACCAAGGCCCATGATATACCAACAATTAAATATAAGTAATAGTAATTGCACATACTAGTGGAACCTTCAATATCTTTTCTCCCCCTTTTGATTAGGGAATCTGTAAACACATTTATATCTATTAGTATTTAAAAAGTTGAACGCAGTAGTTAATAAACAGAAAAAATATTGCCATTTACAAATAAGAACATATGGTTTATTAGAGAATAGGCTTAATGTTTGTTTGTTTTTTCAATCTGGTCTACTGGCATTTTTAGAAAGACCGTTTCTCCTCAGCCTTACAAAATACCCTATAAAGGTATGACTGTTTTACAAATACACAGAAATTAGGTGTTTTTGCAGAGTAGAGTTTTTATTGGAAAATTATTCTATGTTCAAATATCTAGAGTGTTTTCTATTAAAAATTAACCCTGTGTCTTGATGACATATTTATCACTATTATTATGTGACCTATAATTAGTTTCAACCTGTGACACCTGGAGAACTTGATAGCACAAAGAAGTTTGGGAAGGATATTTGGAAAGGAAAGAAAAGAGAGAAGATTGGAAATGTGGCTTTACTGTATATCCTAAATCTGGCTGGAAGACCAGCTTTTGAACAAGCTGTTATGTTCCACATGGGAGTAGCATTGCTACAGTAAAATGCCAGATTTCATCCATCATAATGTCACGGCTCATATTAAAATGTCTTCAGGGACTGAAGGGAGGGATGGGCAAAAGACATCAAATCAATTTTCAGGCAATTGCTATGGTTTTCAGAAACTAAGCCCTATGTGATAAGTGTTATGGCTGCACAAAGGGAGGTTATAAATAAGGTCCATACATCAAGGGAGGAAGTAATTTAGAAAAAGAAAGCTGATTTGACTTTTGTGTGAGTCTGAACATATGGTTAGGGCACAGCTGGGTTATCATTCTATACGTTCTTACAAGAGAAAATAACCCAATCAACACTTCAGAGAAATTAGCCCATCACCAGGCTTGAAACCATCTATCTCTTGGCTCAGCTGATAAGCACTCAAGATTATTTTGCATTTGTTTAAGTTATTATTTAATTACAAGAAAATCTGGTCAAGCATCATTATTTGGTGACCTTGTTAGCCAAGAACTAACCTCCAGATGGAAGGTCTTTTCTGTGGAGGGTGGGGGAAAAGGAATTGGCCCAATTAAGAGACCTGGAATGCATAGAGCCTTTTATGCATAAGATTTCTTCCTTATTTTGAGCAGTTTATTGTTAAATTTATAAGATGAACAGGGTTGCAGCCTTTATTTGGCATTACTCCCTCTTCTCTGTAAACTGTCTTTCAAGAACTTAATCATCACTAAATAAGCCTTGCATGGAAAAAGGGGGCAGAGGTGGATGGGAGAGAACCATGTGGTGTTTCTATGCATTAATATAACAAAACAACAAAAAAAGAAAGAATAATGTGACATGATCTTTCCAGCAGATTAATATTAAAATCTAAGTATTTGTGATACTCTCATCTCCTATAGAGACTTCATTTATGACAATATAGAAGATATAAACTGTGGAATCACAGAAAAATCAGCATATACAACAAAAATGCTTCCATCAGTGTCCCTAATACATAATTTTGTCATCTAATTTGAGAAAATACAGTTTTGTAAAAGTACTAATCTTTAAATGCTCAAATTGTTACACATTGGAAGAAGCTGTGTTTCAGTTTCCTAATTATAAAAGTAAGTTAGTGCACATCCTTGCCCCACTGAAGGAGATACTGTGGTGACATATTGATGACATATTAGTGGATACACAACACCACATATGGTTGTGGAAGATAGAGTGTGAAAACATGGCACACTCTTCAAACTATAATATGTGTACAGATGATTAATAAGGAGCCTAATTTGGGGGAGTGACAAAGTACCCGAAGACTGAGAAAATAAACTGCCTCAAAATTTAGCAATAAACAGCTCAGTTGGAAATTGTTTTAATATTCAGCTGTGCTAGAATAAAAAAAAGACGTTTGTTTTGAATTTTCAGTTATGCTTTGTTCACATGCAAATCAGGACTTGTATAGACTCTTAGAGGTCAAAATCAGTCAAGAAAGTCCAAATAGTTCTAAGTCTCATTTAACTGGCTATAAACAAAGTTCTATTATTTACCAAAAATGAATGTTTGATGCACCATTAACATTAAAGCCATTTTTGCTGTGTTTAATTATGTAGTCATTTGCAATTTGATTTTCAATTTTAGTAGATTAATGCAATATAATTTCAGTTTTGTGTTCAACAGAATAGATTCATTCAAAATGCATTCACTATATATATGTTTATTAGGAATACAACACACTGAGTTAGCTAAGCTCTTAAGCTAGCCATTGGTTTATGAAAAAAGGGGAATGGGAAAGAACAGAGCAATTTTCTAGCAGCTTTTGATAAAACTCTCTGACCAGAGTGAAAACAGATCAACCAAGGATCTGACTATTGATGTGTAATTTTATTACAGTATTCATGATAAGTTTCCATAGTAGCAGGGAACTGATAGATTATTGGAGTTACCAACATCTTACACATTAATTTTCTGCCAATTAAGGATGCGTTAAACCAAAAATTATGACAGGGTAATAATGTTTTGTAGGTATTTAAATTCCAAAAAATGATGTAAGTTGAAAATATTTCTGTTTTTACATTGTATCATTATTTGATTGCTTTTAATTAATAATATATATGACAGTAATATAATGTTTGTTTTCAAATCATGATTAATTCATTTAGCAAACAATTATTGAGAGTTTGCTGTGCAAGACGCTATATTATATTAAGTCCTGGGGCTACCATAAGAATAAGGGGTATTATCATTACAGCTGTGATTTATGGAGCATACCAAGTATTTTACTGCCAAATTCAGTTAATGCTCATAACAATACTAAGGCTTAGTAACTGTCATTGTCCCCATTTTACAAATGGGGACAATAAGCCTATGAGAGCTTAAAGGACCTTTCCTAAGGATACAAAGACAGTAACTGGGAATGTAAATCCAGGACTTCCTGACTCTGAATACTTGGCCATCCCAGCTCTCCAGGAGCCATGTGTAATGAGATAAGAGTTGTAAAAAGAATATATAATTCAAACTGGAGCATCTTGGTAGACTTATTGAAAAGAAATCACATTGAAAGTGGGTCATGAACTTTTGAGGAAGTTTTCATAACACTGCCACTGACATACCTTTGAGAAAACTACACAAATCTTTGTTTCTGTTTTTCTTTTTTCACCTGATATATGGAAATGTTTCTTCCATATCTTTATTGCTGAGAAAAATGTGGAATGGTTGGCTGAAATCTCTCAAGAGCCTTTCTTTACGATAAATCAAGAACAGCTGTAATTCCTGGCATCAGAATGATCCTCCTGCCACAGTCCCGTTTGAGCTTCAGGACTTTGCAATATCTGTATGCTTATTAAATAGCATGCAAAAGATACCCACCTGTGTGGAGACGTGCTGGGTCTTGCACATAACTTCTCCCTGAGAGTCTAAAGTAGCACCTCCTTATTACGCCAGAACATGGTTTGCTGCCAATGATTTGCTTTTAATAAGTATATGTTCCAGGGAACAGTAATATGGCCATTAGAATAAAAATCTTTCAATTGGAAATCAACACCAAATGAAACTAGACAAGTTGCCCAAGCCATGAACTGAATCAAACACTGTATTATTCTTTGATAGATTAAAACAAAGGTAGGTGGTTAGTTTATTTTAATGATTTAGGATGTGAGAGAATGTAGCAAAGCAGTTAAGAAGGCAGAGAATCTGGCATCAGATTATCTGGTTTGGATTTGGACTTCACTGTTGGCTATCTAGGTAATCTTGGAAAATTGTTTAATCATTCTAACCTCAAATTCTTCAATATACAATATAGGAAGAAGAACAGTCTCTTCCTCACGGTTCCCGTGAGGATTGAACAAAATAATGTACAGAAACCTTTACGATGAGTGTCTAGAACTCAGTTAACGCTTAAACATAGGAAAAAGCTAGTATGGGTCAGCAATTTAAGTGAGACGTTGTAATAGGTAGGCTTAGCCAGCTGAATATGCTTACAGAGGGTGGCTGTGCCTGAGAAGCAGGGCACACAATATGGGCAGAGGAAGGAGTGAGGGGCATGGGTTCAGGCTGTCATGATAAATCGTTTGTGCCAGTTCAGAATTTGAGCATTAAATGGTTTTCCCCTCTGAAAATTTTCTGTTTTCTTTTGTCTCTTCTATACTTTTTTCTTTATTAGGGTTATTTTCTCTACTCCAATCCTCTCATCTCTTGTCTCTGACCTTTTTTGTGGATTCCCATCACTTCTTACACCTTCTCTCCCTTCTTTTTCATCCCTTGTTTTTACTTTCTCTTTCTGACTGTTTCTTAATATCACTACTCTTCTTTCTTGTATTCTCGTTCTGTTTTGCTTTATCTCCTTTCTTGTTTTTTCCCCCTTTTTCTCACCTCTCTATTCTTGCTTTTTTCTTCTGTGGTATCTTCTTTATCTAATCCCTTTACTACTTCCAGCATTCACACATGTACTCAACCATAGAAAGGACTTTGCTACTCTGGGGAAAGGATAATACTTTGAATTATTAACTATCCATTAATGTCACCTTATCTCTTGATTCATTTGTATCCTGAGAGTTTCCTTCCCTCTTAGGCACTACAGAATGAAAGACCACAAATAGTGACAACGTTTGTACTTTTAGTCAAAACTTACATTTAGCAGCAAAAGACGGATGAGCTGATATGTATAGCCTTTGAGTTCTAGACATGAAGCTCCATGCTGGGCAGGAGAGTAATAGAAAAGAAACAAGAAAGCTGGAAGCTAGTGTGGATGATAAAGGGATATCTGCCATTCCCCCATCTTTTTGGTCTAGGAGGAGATTGAAATGGATGATAGATATTCCTTAAAATATTCAGAGCCAAGAGCAGAAGAGATTAATTTGCTTCCTGTTTGGAATCTGGGAGGCAGCCACTTTCCCCATGTGTCCTGCTCCATAAGAACATGGCTCATAGTCGGGAACAAATCCGAGCCTTGATTTCAGAGCTGGGACGGCGTTGAGGAGCCCCGTCATACCAGTTCAGTATTGTCAAGCAGCTAAAAATGTGTCGTGTTCAGAAAGACAAGGGAGACAGATGGAGAGCAAGGCAAGGGCCGTGGATCCAGAGGGTTATCACGTCTGAGAAGAGAGGCTATTGAAGGGTAGGCTGTCCGTTCGGTGGGCACGGCAGGCTTGGCAAACAGACACTGGCTATCAGTGCTAATAAACAAAGACCATAAGGGAACACATTATACATCTCAGTGAATGCTAACATCTGATGGATCAAGGTCGAACAGTTGTGCTGGTTTTTGTTTTTTTGTGTTTTGTTTTATTTTGTTTTGTTTTTACCCCATGAGTGTTTACACACTGCACAAACCCGTGAGGTTAGAGTTACCCAAGGAGAAATAAATACGGGAGGAATATTGCTGAATCTGACAGGGCATACCAACAAGTGCCCAGATAAAGTTTTAGATGTGAAACTGAATGGAAATTAATAGAGTTGGAGTCACATCAAGATTTGTGACTTTAGAAAAGCAAGACAGCTACATGACAGTGTCCTATTTTCCTATGCCTACATTCATTCACAGCATTTCTAGCATAAACATTATAGTAGATGTTTACAATATTCATCCATTTCACAGGGACTTTGGAATCAGACCTGGCTTCAAATACCCATTCTACTGCTTGCCAGTTCATGACCTTTGGACATTCACTTATTTTTTTTTTTTTCAAACTCCACCTTCCTTCTTTAGAAATTAGAGACAACAATAAGTAGCTTAATGATGTAATATGGGCAAGGCACACAAATCATAGCATTTTTACTCATATTAGTATTATAAACATTTTTAATTTGCCATTTTCCAGATTGATAAAGCCATATCATAAATCTATTTTTTTTAATTTATCGGGATAACATTGCTTAATCACATTACATAAGTTTCAGATGTAGAATTCTATGATGTATCACCTTTGTCAGCCTAAATAGTACTGAACTTTGTGATGCTGACGTTTAAACGTTTATGATAGAAATTAGAGTTATACCCAGATCATATTTTTCATGCAATTCCCCTATTTGAGAAAGTGAACAATGTTAATAATTACAGCAGAACTATAGGAACATATCAGACGCACCAACATGTATGTTCATCCTTTGTTTAAGAAATATTTATACCATGGGAAATGTATAGTGATGTTTCAGATACAAAAATAAATAGTTGTTGGCATCAAGGAATTAAAATCAAACTTTTGATAGAAACTTTTTAAAAATTTGAATATTGTTTATACAAAATATTTTTCTGCATCTTTTATTATTTTAAGGCTGTAAGATTTAAATTAAAAAATAGTAAGGAAGTTAACTTAATTTTTAATCTATATTAAAAGGTGTTGTACTAAGAGAGGTATATATAGGATTAAAAAAAACTTTCTAGTTCAAAATAATTTCATCTTTCTTAATGAAACATTTTTACTTAATTGTACGAAATAACAAGTGTCTATTTTTCTATGTTTTATGTGTGTGCCTCTGTAGTTTGTTGCAGTTTTTAAACACAGTTTTATATTATTAATATTTACTCTGTAAGAGACTTTTGAAATCCAATATAATATTTAAATCTTTGAGTCTTTTTTTTTTCTTTCTTTTTTTAATTAAAGTTTATTGGGGTGACAATTGTTAGCAAAGTTACATAGATTTCAGGTGTACAATTCTGTATTACATCATCTATAAATCCCATCGTGTGTTCACCACCCAGAGTCCGTTCTCCTTCCATCACTATATATTTGATCCCCTTTACCCTCATCTACCACTAAACTATTTTTCCCCCCTTACCCTCTGGTAACCACTAAACTATTGTCTGTGTCTATGAGTTTTTGTTTCTCCTTTGTTTGTCTTGTCCTTTGTTGTTTTTGGTTTATATACCACATATCAGTGAAATCATAGGGTTCTTTGCTTTTTCTGTCTGATTTATTTCACTTAGCATTATAATCTCAAGATCCATCCATGTTGTCACAAATTGTCCTAGTTCATCTTTTCTTACTGCCGAATAGTGAAACCATCAACAAAATAAAGAGGCAACCAACTGAATGGGAGAAGATTTTTGCAAACAATGCCTCCGATTAGGGGCTAATATCCAAAATATACAAGGAACTCATGCAACTCAACAACAAAAAAACAAACAACCCAATTGAAAAATGGGCAGAGGACCTGAAGAGACATTTCTCCAAAGAGGACATACAAATGGCCAATAGACATATGAAAAAATAATCAACATCACTAATCATCAGAGAAATGCAAATAAAAACCACAATGAGTTATCACCTCACCCCAGTCAGAATGGCTATCATCAACAAGACAAATAGTAACAAGTGTTGGAGAGGCTGTGGAGAAAAAGGAACCCTCATACACTGCTGGTGGGAATGCAGACTGGTGCAGCTGCTATGGAAGGCAGTGTGGTGGTTCCTCAGAAAATTACAAATAGAATTACCATATGACCCAGCAATCCCTCTCCTGGGTATCTACCCCCAAAATCTGAAAACATTTATCCATAAAGACACATGTGCTCCAATGTTCACTGCAGCTTTGTTTACGGTGGCCAAGGCATGGAAACAACAAAAATGTCCTTCGATAGATGAATGGATAAAGAAGTTGTGGTATATATATACACAATGGAAGTCTTTGAGTCTTACAGATTTTTTGTAGATCAAAGAGAAATTTATTTCAGCTTTAAATCAAATCACTGATTGAAACTATTTTACCTGAATAGAGTAATAGGTAAAGCGTTTCCGTCTTCTCTATACTGAATAGGTCGCCATTGTTTTCATCTACACATTGTAACAGTGTCTTATTTTTAGATTTTGACTAATATAGTCCCCATGTATATCTTTGTTCCAGTCCTAGAAAAGATTGATTTTTGAAAGATTTGAATGCATCATTCATCATTATTAGCAACACATTGGTTGCTGTGATAATAAGCATTTTAGGGAGGAAGGTGTCTTATGTTGAAAATGTAGCAGTTTTTCTCTTTGTACTGAAAGTCCCACTTACAAGCACTGGCTGTGTTTTGCAATATAACTGTCTTAATCTATGGAGAAGCAAGAAAATACATGTATCATTTACATTCTCCCCAAGAAACTCCAAATGTCTATTTAATATAGAGAATGTATAGAGGACACTTTCCAGATATTGTATTTCATAAGGACTGATAAGTCAGACATGGCTTAGAAAGAGGAGATGGATGGTTTCTCTTGGCTTATCGGTCATTGTCTTAAAAGCTATGTTTGTAGGTGGAAGCAAATTTAAAGTATTTAAACGTGATCACACTGGGAAATAGCATTAGGATTTGCATTTCACAACAGCAGTCTCCCTTTTTTCCTCCCTCAGAATCACACAGCCATTGGGTTCTCCTCAGCTTGATGACCCCTCTGCCCTCTGCCTGCCCAACAACACCTGCGAGGTGGCCTGCTCCCTGCTAGCTGTTAGCTCTCACCATTCCTGTTATTAGGCAAGGGTTGTTTCAGTGGTCTCCTCCTCCTACCTAATAGTCCATTTACTTACCCTCCAAAGGCTTCTGCATACTCACTGGTTAAGACTGTACTTTGCTATCCAGTTTGGAAAATTTTATTTTCCCCATCCTACTATCATGACCACGACTTAGTGTGGAAGACAGAGTGTAGCCCTGAAGCTTTTACCATAGGCTTCTTAGAAGCATTCCTGTGGATGAAAAATGAGCAAACATGCCTTAAAAATGGGTTGACTTTCAACATTTTTAATTTTGAGCAGCCAACTCTGATCCTGCAACTCTTGGGATGAGACTTTTTTTCTATACTGAGAATGGTGTCTTAGCCATTGATTTTTCTACCCCCACTAATCTCCCAATCCTGTGAAATTCTTGCGGTTTTCATCTAGCAGACCCTTTCTTCTCTATCTCATTCTTTCCAGTATCTACAGAAGAAAGCAGATAAATTTATCTTGGTGAACATCAATTTGAAGATTGGTTCAGGAAACAAATTTTACATGTAGGTTTTCAAGAACATCATTATATATTTCAAGACAGTAAGTTCCTATTAGAATGTAAGTTCCATGAAGTCTGGAATTTTGGACTCATTCACTTGGCTATCTCAGTGCCTAGAATCTAGCCTGCCGCACAGTTGTTCGGTAGAAAGGTTCATAATCTGCCTAAATGATTCCATATAAATCACAGGCATTCTGAATTTCACTTTGTTATGCCCTTCAAAGTAGCATTAAGTAACTGTCTACAGAAAGCTATGTTATCAAGAATAAATACAAGACCTAGGTATTTTCTGTGTATTGTCTGTATACCATGTAAAATGTAGCCAGTTTAAGAATGAAGTAACTGAACATAAGGAGCATCCCCAAAATAGAAGTATTTCATTGGAATTTGGTTAAAAATATAATTTGCAAATGTAAAGGTAAATTTCGTAACTTAATATATGAAATACGAGTGTGTACGTGCCTATATCCACACAGGGAAAGTGAATGTGTTCACTGACTCCCCACACTCTGCCTAAGACCAACTGCGCATGGATCACAGGCCACTGATGTAGGATAAAGACCTCTGATAGGGAACCTCACCTCTTCTTTACCAGTCACTGTTTATTTCAGAGCTCAAAATAAAGCCAAGCTTGTCTACCTATGTTTGCAGTTGCTGAATGGAAGTCAGTGGGGATAAATAGGCTTCAGCACATGCAATTGTAGTTTCTGGGCAAATTTTTCAGAAGATACCCTCATGTATTTGTCTGGTAGGGAAGGAGAATGTGAGCTAAGCAGGAAAACAGAAGACGATCGCTGGGCAGCAGAATGAGAGTGATGGGTTGGGGGATAGGACTTGGGGGAACCAGGTTGCTGCATGGTTGTGAGGTCACTCCAGTAGCTCTCAGCCACCTCACGTAGGGCAGTCAGAGGGTTTGGGGGAGACCACAGAACTCTCCCGAATTGCCTGAATGTTGCTCATGGAGATGATACTGTTAGCTCTGTCTTATGAAAGGCTGACCATTGTAATTAGCCCTTCATGTTAAACTTTGAGGAGTTTATGGGTTTCAAACATCTTATCCCCACAACCCTGGTCTCTGCTAGAGCAGCAAAACCTCGTTCAGAACCTCCAGGGAGCAGTTCATGACTCAAATCTATCTTAAAAATGTGCCAAGATCCTGACAGAGGGGACTGAAAAGGAGTGAAATCTTTCAAATGCAGTGGTACCTTGGTTTTCTAACATAATCTATTCTGGAAGACCGTTCGAATTCTGAAACATTCGAAAACCAAGGTGCGGTTTCCCCCTAGAAAATAATGCAAAATTGATTAATCCATTCCAGACCTTAAAATCAATCCCTAAAACTGCAAATTTAGCATGAATTTTACTATCTAATGATACCACAGATCCATAAAATTGATGGCGTTCATAAACCAAAATGTTTGTCAACGGACATTCGAAAACAGAGGTACCACTGTATATGAAATTATTCTCATTAAATTCTTTGTTGTCACCGTGTTGGGGCTTAATACTTCACTTTAAACAATGTACAATTTTGAAAGACTCAGTGATAACCATATGTTTGGCAAGAAGCTACATTTAATTTTACACAACAGGTGTGTGTCTTTTTTTGAAAAGGCACAGCAAAAAAAAAAGATTATTTTAGGTTGAATAACGATTGGAAAATGAAGCTGGAAGTGCATCTTATTGTGAAGAAAAGACCCCTTTGTAATGAAAACAAACCATCCTGAGCCACTTACTCCAATATGGATCCAAGAAGCATTTACTAGCTCAATGGTTCGTAACTCGGTTGCAAGGAGCTTTTTTAAAATACTTATTTCCAGGTCTCACCCCAGGCCAATTAATTTGGACTCCCCTGGTGTGGATCCCAAGAAATAGTATTTTTAAAAAGCTCTTCAGTAGTTCTAATGCACAGCCTGAATTGAGAAGAATTGATCAGACCCTTTTCTAATCTATACCTTTCAAAGGAATAGGATCCAGAAGTTTGCGTTTAGGAATACATTTTCTCAAATGAACAATGTTGTACACTGTGGTTAATTCCCTAGGCTTTTCCATAAAAGCCTAATTAAGCCCGATGTGTCTGAAGCTTAGTGCTCTGCTAATGGAATTAGAGAACTTAATCAACGTGTATACTGATGTTCCTGCAAAAATAGGCTCCAAAGTCTAAGAGGTGGGGGAAGGAGCAAACATGTCACTGCCTCCTCCCCCAAAGAGTCCCACTCTACTCACCTGCTCCATCCCTTACCCTCCCTGCCTGCCATTGTAGCCTCTACTTATGAGGGGATTTGAGGACCCAGAAAAGTTTGACTCTCTAGTCCCGGCTTTTCCTCCATCAGGCAAAAATGAATCTGCCAGCTTCCCTCCTACAGCAACAGCCATGCTTCTTCTGGCCAGGATTTCCTTCCTTCTCAGCATGCAGATATAGGACAGAGTCCTGTTCCTGAGGGGGGTGAGAGGGATAGAGAGAGAGAGAGGGGAAAGTTGTTTCTTTCTCTTCTACACTTCCTCACTGCTTTTTTCTAAAGTGATAGAGTTGTTTTGTTTTGTTTTTGTTTTTTCTAGCTATGTGAAACAGACAAGAGATAAAATGATTTTTTCCTATGCTCATTCCTCCCCATCAAATTTCTTACACATAGGCCTTAGAAGCTCAACAGTCATACATATAATTTGTCTTCCAAAATAGAACACTTCTGAAAGTAAAAAGAGTACTAAATAATTGCTCTGGGACAAGAGAAGTAAACTAGGACAGCCCTAGGAATATTTATTCCCCCTAAAATTAGGTGGCCCTTTGGCCACTCTGAAGATTAAGACAAATTTATTTGCATTTCTTCACAGACAGTAAACGCTGGCAAGGTCTTTAAAATAAAGCATAGGGTGAGTATTTATCTGAAGAAACCCACAATGCTACTTCAAGAGAACATGTTCATTGCAGCATCGTTTACAATGGCCAAGATGTGGAGGCAGCCTGGGTGCCTATTGATGGATGAATGGATAAAGAGGAGGTGGTACATATATGCAATGGAACATTGCTTGGCCAGGGAAGGGAATGGGTTCTTGCCATCTGCAGCAGCGTGGATGGAGCTGGAGGGTATTGTACTGAGTGAAGTGTCAGAGACAGAAAGACAGATACAATGCAATGTTGCTTATATGTGGAATCTAATAGACAAATAAATAGAACAGAAACAAACTCACAGATACAGAGAACATTTTGCTGGCTATCAGATGGGAAGGTGTGGGGATGAGGGTAGAGGTGAAAAAGGGATGAGTTAAAATGTATAAATTGATTGTTGCACAGTTGTCATGGGGATGTAGGATATAGCATAAGGAATATAGTGAACAATATTGTGATAAATATGTATGACGTCAGATGGGTACTAGATTTTTTGGGGTGATAGATGGGGGGCAGGGTGAAAAAGGTGAGGGAATTAATAAGTACAAATTGGTAGTTACAACATAGTCATGGGGATGGACAGCAAAGCATAGGAATACAGTCAATAGTGTGGTAATAACTATTTATATTAATTATATTAAAAACTATTATATTATAGTGTGGTAATAACTATTTATATTAATAACTATTAATAGTGTAGTATAGTGCCAGGTGGGTACTAGACTAGTCAGGGGGATCACTTCTTATATAAGTGTGTAACCATATGCTGTATACCTGAAATTAATATAAAATAATACTGAGTGTCCACTTTAATTGACAAATAAAGGGGGGGATGAAGGGGAATAAGAGGTCCAAATTTCCAAGCATAAAACAAATAAGTCATGGGGATGTAATGTACAGAACAGGCAATCTAGTCAATATTATTGTGACAGCATGGTTAGATGTCAGATGGTTGCTGGACTTATCATGGTGGTTATTTCTTTAGAATATAAATGTTGAATAACTATGGTGAACATTTGAAACTAATATTTTGTGTTAGCTATATTTTAATAAAAATCATAAAAACAACAACAACAACAAAAAGAGACATCCATTGGGAACCTAACCTTTCATTATCTTTGTGAATTTTGGATCAAAAAATGACTCAGGTATGGAAATATGACAAAATACCTTGAATTGAAGCAGCTGTCTTTAGCTTCCTCCTCCTTAGTTCTTGAGGATTTTGATTGTATAGACTGAGCAATATCATTGTCTGCTGTCCATCACTTTTGTTCCGTAAACCATTTCTTTTTAATTTTACATCTTTATACTTTTCCAGCTTTACTGAGATATAATTAACATGTAACACTATGTAAGTTTAAGATGTACAATGTGATGATTTGATACATGTATATAATATGAATTGATTACCACAAAAGTTAGTTAACATCTCCATAAAAATAATAAAGCATATGAATGAAGTTGAGTGGGGAGTATTTATCAAGGAAGGGATTTTATTGGGCAATAATCCCATCTTTATTTTTCTCTTTGTCACCAAACTGCTACATTGGACCAGCAGCCCTGGTGTAGGGTGACAATTCAGCAGTGAGATGGGGTGAGTAGATGGGTAAGTGGGGAAGGAGAAAACCCTATCCAACAGTACTCTTGAGTGAAAGAAAATGAAGAAGAAAGTGTCCAGAGGAGTTATGAGAGACAAAAAGTAAATTTTTGTAATAATTGAAAAATATGTCGACTATTTTAGGGGTGGGGCTTTCTTTTGTAAAGGATAAAAGTGGGTTAGAGAAATCAAAATGAGTACTCTTCGTAGAACCTGAATGTTAAAAGTGAATAAATAAAAATAAGCCTGGGGACTCGAGAACATTTTATACCATTGACCTTTGTTCAAAAGTACTAAATATTATTAAGCTGTTTTTGCTTTCCACATGTCTTCCCATGCCACCTCAATTGTAGGCTATTTGTTGGCATCTAGTTAGTCAAACTAAGATGTCAGTATCTGGTGCCCCCAACTCGACTGGGAGAGAGTCCATATCTTTATGTGGACATCTGTCAGAGGACATTTCTACTCCCTTCTATATAACAAGGATGGGAAAAAAAAAAAAAGATTTATGGAAATCAGTATGTGAAGTTTCAACCTCATGGCACATTGATTTTTTTTTTTTTTGATTTATTTTTCCTCCTGGGAATCTCATATGTATGCCACATGGCACAATTACTCATCCAACCTTTTGCACTGGGATTTGGAATGCCTTCCATTTTTGAACAGACTGCCAATATGTCCAATATGATTGATCTTGTCATCATTTTCTTTCTGTTTCAATTTAAGATCTCATGATCGATTTGATCCCTAGGGAACATTTGAAATTGAATTAATTTACTCCATTTTTTGGTCCCATTTCCTCACAATAGTCTCACTATTTCTAAGATATCTGACAACTAAATCAAGTCCTTTGGCCTACACAAAAATTATAGGTTCTGGGATAAGCAGATACTATGATTTAATATAATTAGACATAATCTATCTTAAAAACCCATAAGAGGTTTCATATTATATCAATTGTATTAGATTTCTAATAAAAATATATCAAATGAATATAAACATCCCAATTGATAAATGCACAATAATTATTTAATAATAGTTATTAAGCCCATCCTATTTGCTATGCACGTTAAGCTGTATAGATATTTTATTCTATCTTCATGGTCAATCCTTGAAACGTAGTTAGAAATCACCTAAGTGTAGTAATCAAGAAGGGCTGACATGATAATATATGCACAAATGAGTAGGAGGTAAGGCAGAGTTGATATGGGGAGGCCATATGGGAAGACCATGGCAGTAGTTCAGGGGAGAGTTTATAGTTAGCTAGACTAGAGCAAGGAAAATTGTGGAGAGCAAAGGACTGATTGGAAAGAATTTTAGAAGGGAAAGTGGACAGTATTTATGCTATATTTGTCATTGGGGTAAGGGAGATACTGAAAATAGCATTATTTATTGAGTCTTACATAAGTAAATGGGAAGCAGGTCCATTCAGAGATAGGGATCTCTGAAAGAGAGCCAGATTGTGACCAGTTTGAAATGAGTCATTCAGTAAGTAATAATGTGTCTCATTTTGGATATGCTGAGTTTGAAGTGCTTTTTCAAAACCAAGAGTGTCACAACTGCATTGCTGGGCATACCGTCTAAGCTTAAATGAGAAGTTGGGATAGAGATTACAAACAGGCAAGTTATCTGTGGACACATACTAATGAAATCCAAGGGCGTGAAAAATAGCCTCTACCAATGGAGAATGAAATGATAAGAGAGGGCCCAGTACTATGGCTGGTAGGATGCAAACATTTAATGTTAGGTGGTAAAGATAAAGCTTGACAAACAAAGGCAGACAGAATGAGTGGTCAACATGGCAGGAGGCACCAAGAGTGAACTGTAATGTGAACTATGGACTCTGAGTGATTATGGTGTGTTAATGTAGGTTCATCAGGTGTAACAAATGCACTGCTCTGGTGGGAAATGCTTATCATGGAGGACGCTGTGTGGGATGGGAGAGAGCAGGTGGCATATGAGATATTTTTGTACCTTCCCCTCAATTTTGCTGTGAACCTTTAACTGCTCTAAAAAATAAAAATTCTTTAATTAATTTAAAAAAAAAATGGAGGAGACCAAAAAAGTGTTGGGTTAGATAGCCAACATAAGAGAATGGCTTTCAAGAAAGAGTTCATAGTATCAACTACTACTGAGAAATCAGATAAACCGAGAACTCAGATTTGCCTGTTGAATGGAGCGATGTGATCAGGTGGAAGAAAAATTTGGAATATTGAAGAAAGCAGGATTAGATCCATATGTCTTTGGTATCATCTATTCCTAAAGTTTTACAATCTGCTTTTCCATTTCACAAAACACATTTGAAGATATTCCCATGTTGTTAAATATTTTTCTAGTAGACTGCTACCATAGTTTATGAAATGCATTTCATGTTGTTGACCATTTAGTTTGATTCCAACTTTTTCCCACCATAAACATTCCTATAATGAGCACCCATACAGCTCTCTTTATGAATATAATTATGTCTGTGGGCTACATTTCTGGAAGTGTAATTGCTAGGTTAAAAGTTGTTCTATTTTTTAAATATAGGGTTACATAATCACTGGAATGTTATTACCAAACCAGTCTGAGACTGAGGCTGTATAGTCTCCTGAGGTGTCTCTGACTAACAAATTCAGTCAAAGTGATTTTTTCCCTTGATTACTCAGATTTAGATCTGTCCATACATATCTCTGAGACTTTCTTAAGTTGAATCACTGTATAAACCTTACTTCCAGAAAACTGTCATGTTAATATTTAGTTAGCACTTACTACTGTGTTTACCCGAAAATAAGACCTAGCCGGACCACCAGCTCTAATGCTTATTGTATTATATTACATTATATTATATTATATTACATTACATTACATTACATTACATTATACCCAATCTTATAGTAAAATAAGACCAGGTTTTATATTAATTTTTGCTCCAAAAGACACATTAGAGTTGATGGTCTGGCTAGGTCTTATTTTCGGGGAAACATGGTATGTGGCAGGAAGTCTCTTAGATCAATAGGTATAGACTGATAATAGATAAATAAAGATAGATAATAGGTAATAGTCAATACTGATAAGATTTCATTTTTTCCTTTTGTTATTTCTCTTGGCATATTAAGAAGAAATAGTAAAGTTAGACTATTTCTGCAGAGTAGGCTGAGTATATTCTCATGCCCAATTCCAGGAAAAGATTCTAGAGGACATATACCCAAGTAATGGTGACATCCTATAAGGATAGAACATGCGATTAT
The DNA here is from genome assembly GCF_036562045.2 of Rhinolophus sinicus. Lineage (NCBI taxonomy): Eukaryota > Metazoa > Chordata > Mammalia > Chiroptera > Rhinolophidae > Rhinolophus > Rhinolophus sinicus. The sequence continues at coordinate 101,116,150 of NC_133752.1, read as the reverse complement.
GCTAGGGTTGGGGAAAAACAGTAGAAGGGCCTTGTGTGGTCTGTGCAAATTCTGAGGTCAGAAGATTGTTTACATAATTTTTTAATACTTTACCATGTGTTTGCAATGTAATATCCTTTCTAATCTTCAAAATAAACTATTGGAAACAGATGGTATGTTTTCTACTAAGAAGGAAGAGGCGTCCGAGGAGGAGGAGGAGATGAAGAAGTTAAAAGGAAGGGGACTTGCTTTACTTAAAGTACACTAACTATAAAGTGGAAAAAATATGAAGTGGTGTAAGGGATTAAGTAGCATTTTTTCCCAACAAAGAAAAAATGGCTTAGAGTGTGAAAGTTTCTTTTGAGAGAATATATTTATGTTCCTGAGTGAAGACCAATGTTGAAAAGCAAGCAGATACATGGCTTTCACTTCTATAGCTACAGCTTTCCATATGGGAAATTATATTAGTGAGAGAGCCATTAGGAGAATAAAGTAAATAAGATCTATTGGGTGGAATGAAGATGGGTACTAACAGCTTTTTGTCAACCACTTAAAGAATAGGAAATATTTCTGTTGTAGCCTGTCTAAAGTGAAAATTGAGAAAACTTATTTTAAATACCACCGTAATAAATTAGGTTTTAAGATCTTTATGATGAGGATAGCAAAAAGGTTCCGCGATTAGCTCCTGAAAGATCTAGTTGGTTCAGTGTTTTATTGTATGCATCTATTTTGGTATTATCAAAACTATCTTAGCCACACATTTATATCTCTTGTCTCTCTCTTGTTTCCAAGTCCGAAATGAAGTCAATGATCATTCTGAACTTCGGAAAACTGTTTTATTTGGTTTTTATTATCATTGTAGAGTGCATTATTTGTCCCACGTTTCTGCATTGGTTACTTGTTTTGCTCTAGTGTGCTTCCCATAGTTGCTTCCCTCTCTTGGGATTTTTTTCTTTTTTTTGTTTTCTTTTTTTAAGTTAGTTTCAGGTGTACAAAACAGCATAGTGATTAGACATTTATATGTCTGACAAGGTAATAACTGCAATAAGTTTATTACCCATCTGACACTATACATAGTTTTTACAATATTATTGACTGTATTCCCCATACTGTCTTTTGCATCCCCGTGACTCTTTTGTGAGTACCAATTTATATTTCTTAATTTTTTCACTTTTTTTACCCAGCCCCCCCCATCTAGTGACCATCAGTTTGTTCTCTGTATCTATGCATCTATTTCTATTTCATTTGTTCACTTTGTTCCTTAGATGGCCAATAGACATGAAAAGATGCTCAACATCACTAATCTTTGGAGACTTGCAAATAAAAATCCTCTATTGGACTTCATATATGACACTTAGAAGCCAGGAAATACAGAGACCACTAGTCGGGATTATTTTTACTTGTCTGTAAAATGAAGGATTTTAGATATTTTCTAAGATCCCTTCCACTTTGAAAATGACATGATTCTCATTTTCATCTCTTAGCACTCCTTTTTTTTTTTTTTTAGCACTGCCTTTATACACTTAAGATAAAAGTGTGTGGTATATAGTTCCCAATGTAGAATTTCAGCTTGTCCGTGCCCCAAGTAGAGCTATTAAGGTTTGACTGATTTGCAGTGAAATAGTGTTCCAGGTATGACTCACTCAGTAACAGAAATTGCAAGGTAGTTTCTGAATCTTCCATGTATCATTGTATTTAATGTCCTAATACTAACATTACGATGAAATGTGTTATTACTACACTTGTCCCATAGCATGAAATCAGCCTGATGACTGTATTACTCGTTTATATATTGATAAAGTCATGGATATTTGATCTACATTTTGCATGTCCTTCAAAGGACAAATTCACTGTACTTTAGGTTGTCATTCTGAGTTTGAAATAAAAATAAACTGCTCGTCTTTCATCTGTACATTCATCTTGTGAACATTTGTTGGCGGAGAGAGACTTTCTTACATAGCGAATGGGCTTGGTTTGCTTCCAAATAATGTGCTCTGTGAAGCTGAATTTGGTTTCATAATTTCATACAGAGCAGAAATAAGATGAATGCTATCCTCCCTATCCTGAGAAAACTAAATTTGTTAATCCTTCCTGCCACAGAGTTAAATCAAAAGGTTCAGGCTTGTAGAACTTATAATTCTAGGGTCTGGGAACATATTCTTTCTGATTTCCTACTTCACTATGTTACTGACATTTTAAGTGACCTGAAGCGAGTAATATAAATGCATCATTTCCCTTTAGTCAGTGAGTATTACTGCAGAGCCTCACAGGGATTTGTCAAAGTTGCTAAAATTTTGAGAGCCTTGTGCATGAAAGGTGCTTTAAAATTACATTTATTATATAATCAATGTTGAGAAATCAAGAATTAGACACATGGGATATTTCACAGTATTCTTATATAAACCATGCTTTTTTTTTTTTTTTTTCTTTCCTACTCCCTTCTCTCCTACCACCTCATTGTACCCTCATGAACCATGTTAGAGGAAAACATCAGCAGGTGAAAATACTGTGAAAAATATAAAGTATGCCACAAGTGAAAAACTTTCTTAGTATTACTAATTACTGAGAATAGTACAGTTATTAAGCAAAAGCTAATAATGGCTTTTAGAAATAAAATTAAGTCATCTTGGGAGAGGTTCTCCATTAAAGATGCTTCTTACCATAATACCTCCTTTGGAAAACAATACCTTTAAAGAGGATGGTGGTATCACTTTTATAATAAATACCTAGCCTTAGTGGTTAACTTTGGTAAATCACAAAGGTCTTAGGCTAGATGGCTTGATCGACTATTTAAGCCGAAGTTCAATGGCATTGGATCTGTATCCTCCTAAGTCATGTGGCAGGTAGGAGTGAGGAGAACATCAGAGCTTATGGAAGGCATCAGGCTGCCCAGCAGCAGCCGTCTGCATTCTGTAATCTGTAGAATTATGGAACTGTGTCATCTGTAGAAGACTATTTCAGGCCTGTGTGTGGTCACTGTGCTGTGTGCCTGCCAGGTCGTGCACCTTTAGGAAAAGCCCTCCTGTTACAAAATCCAGCAGCTTCCTTTTCTTGCCATACGTGATTCACCTGTGAGGAGTGGTGGATGCTTTCAGTTACTCCCTGATCATGCAGCATCACTCTCCTGGCTCTTCTGACAGTACAGTCCCCTATTTTGCTCTTAACTCTACAACTGCTCCTCCTCGGGCTCTTGTATCCTTGAACTTCACATAGCCTTCCTGCACAACCTCATGCCCACAGGGTGTGCTTATATGCTGCTGGTAACGCCAAAACCAACGCCTCCAAAGCAAATCCTTTTCTCCAGGTGGAGCCACTCTTCCAACTGCCCGTCCACGTTGATATCCTGCAGGCACCTCAAATTCAAGGCGCCCACTAATATACCGCTGTCTGCTCTCCTGCCCTTCGTCAACTGTGAGTCTCCCTCTGCATTTGGGGTCCAAGTGAACTATCTCCCTCACTGTCTGACAGCATCTTTGTGACCTTCTCCTTCTCCACTGACCAACTCGACCAGGCTGACCCTGAGTACTGCCAAGCTTTCCTCCTAAATTCCTCTGAAAGGCAGATTAAAGACAGAGCTCTGGAACAAGCAAGACTTCCTGGTTCCAAACCCCAGCTTTTAGCCTTTTTGGGAAGCCCGAGTTGAGGCCAATTTCCTCTTTAAACTTGAAGGTCCTCAACTTTAGAGAAGTAGTACCTATAATGTAGGAATTCTGTGTGTGTGACAATTTGATGAGACAATACAGGGGAAGCATAGGGTGTAGCCGGTGATAAAGACTCAATGCATGTGGCCTGTTCTTATTAGTCTCACTCTCCATCCTACCCCACTCCTGCCTTTCAACCATGGGCATTTCACGGGAGGGTCACTTCAGTTCCTCCACTTGACCTCCTGCCTCCAGTCTCCTTCAGGATCCAATCTATTTCCACCTTACAGTCAGAGTGGTCTTTCTAAAATACAAGGATGCTTGTGCACTCTCCTTCATAATACCCTTCATTTGCCTTCCCTTGCTTTTCAGATTCCATCCAACTCAGCACTGTGCATGAGCCTCCTTGTAACCTGACACTCCAGCTTCCACTTTCAGCTCCTTCAATGTGCCACGATTTCTTTCTGCCAGATCTTCGCACATGCTCTTCTCAGTGTCAGGAATATGTTCTTCACTTTCTTCCTCATCCAGGGCCAAACTATGCATCCTCTCTCTTAGTCCTTTTCCCCGTTACAATTAGGTGCCTCTGTTGCATGTTCTCTTAACACGAGCATTTATCACAACACTTATCTTGTGGTTCTGGCTTTTTTTCCCAGCCATTTCTCTCCTGAGACTGTTCTGTTCAGCTTGTATCCCCTGTGCCTAACCACAGTTTTATACAAAGCAGCATTATCTTTTGCAGAATAAATGTCCTCCTGGGGAAATACATGTTTGCAGCCGCGTTCCCTTCCTAGGACATCCGAGACAGAACTTCCAAAGATGAGTCTCACTGGTATTTTCAGGAATATATACCGACCGGCTCCCAGGAATATATATGCTTTGTCACCCAGAAATTTAAGTATTTTTTGTTATACGTGGCTTATCTTATTTTTGGCATTTTCCACTTTTGTAAATGAGAAAATTAAGGAGTAGAAAGTTAAGTGACTTCACATCATTCATCAAACTGGAAGATAGTTCCCTTGCTAGTAGTTCACATCATTAACAGGGAAAGTTAAAAAATAAAAAATAAATAAAAAAAAGAAAAGAAAGAAAAAGAAAAACTTCAGTTAACATAGCAGGCTTGCAAAATCCGAGGAATCAAGGACACCCCTGTCCTGATGAGCAGATAAAGACCTGAGTGACTTATTTTTGGGTTTGGGAGTCTGGCAAATGAAAGACGCAGAAACACCAGGAGCATTGTCCTGTACTGAAAATTGAAAACAAAACAAAACAAATGGTGCTAAATGCAACAACTAGGGTTTCCAGGTGGGAATTCCCGCCTATTCTAGGGATTTTTTTTTTTGCTTTTCCGTTCCGGAATCCTGAGAAAAGTTGATCGGGAAATCGGGAAAATTGGCTCCTTGAACCCAGGTGGTTGGTAGTATCGGCCGTCACTTTGTGGAAATGATTCATCATGGAGAACAGAAAACAGTTTATATCTTGGGATTCGGGAATAGGAAAGCGAAAATAATTCCTGAGAACGGGTAGGAATTCCCTCCCGGAAACCCTAGCAACAACAGCCTTTGCAATCATTAAGGGAGGAAAAAGAAAACAGATCAGTCTTTCCAGCAATAACAACACATGTATAGAACAGCACTGACACAAATATGTCAAAAACACAAGTATTTAAAAGGTGTTTTCCTCAAGAGAGTACTTTTATTTGCTTTAAATAATTCTAAAGTATAAAATAAAAGTTACACTTGAACTGCACATGAAGTATTTTTTCCTTAAAAATCCTCAAACTTGATTTGAGGAAAAATTGCATTTTTTATTCCCTAACTAGAAGAGAATAGTGTAGATTTTTTTTTTCAGTTAACATCAGCTCTAACTAAAAAAGAGTATGCCTTGGTGGGTGTTGATTAATGGTGCTAAGGACACTTTGTGTAGGATTTATGCTAATTATCCTTTATACCCTAACCCGTGTCAATTTTAACAATCTAAATTAGCATTTTCTCCAAGGACTCAGGAATGTGAGAATTGTGAAATTGGCTCAGTAAGCTGAGTTAGCAGTGAGAAAATTGAGATGTTCTGTATTTCTGTATTAACATCTGCTGCTTGTGCAAATCATGATCTTTTCAACATGATGAAGGTGGGAGAGGTGCAGCGTACTTTATACATTTTTTTTTAAACGTAATAGTTGACACTGTCGTCAACAGTTCCATGTTATCGTGGCTGGAATAATGGATTTTTGATACATACTGTCTGAGAAATTGATTGCATTATTGCACATACGAATATTTTAGCTTCTTATTTTGGCACTTGTATAACAGAATACGCTCTAAAAGACATTTGTTGATGGAAAAATGTCAGTAAATCCCAGTAAAAAGGAGCTTGTATTTTGTTTATTTTTGAGGTAGCTCATTTCCAGATAGCTTTTTTAAAAGTAAAATACCAATTCTCTTCAAGGAGGAAGATTTATAATAAAATTCTATCTCATCAAATGGGATGTGGACTTAGATGTTTAAAAATCAGACATAGTAGTTGTCAAGTGCATGGAGAATATTCATCACCTTATGATCTCTTTTAGGTGTGGGCAGTTACCCAGTTTCTTGTTATTATCATAATCTATAAGACCTAAGATATATACAACAATGTTAAGGTGACATTTTATTTGAAGAAGAAACTTCTCAGCTTCAGATGTACTCAGCTGCTATCAAGTCGGCTAGAGCCCAGCTGTGCACATACCGTTGATGAAATATGAACCATAGAATAATTCTCAGTTCAGAGTTGAATGTGCCCAAAACACTGACTTGTTCCCCAAATCCAAAGCCTGTCACTGCTGACAGTTCAGTACAAACCTGGATGCGGGTTAATTTGGATCGTTAATTAGTTCTAGTTTCCCTGGCATTTTGGGAAATGTTTGAGTGGAGGCTCAAGACTTCGTTTTATTTCTCCAAGTTCTAGCATTAGGAACAAACTTTAGAGGGAACAGCTGCCTCCCAAGAAACAAGCCTCAGAGCTGCTCAAAGAGGCTGCAGAGAAGTAGCTGCAGACCACTGTCTGCTCCTTGAAATTTCCTAGAGAATCTGCTGCCTCAGCGAAGATATGGAAGGCAGGCTCTGTGTGGAAATGGGCGGGCTCTATGGAGGAGTGCGCAGTTGTGTTGTGTTCTGGCATTCCTCATTCACCTTCCCTTCTTAACAAAATCACCTGCTGTTCTTCTCTCCTTGCATTGCCCTTTATGGATGGATCTTACTTTCCCCTTTCTAATCATCTTCATAAATCCCAGCAATATTGTGTTCTTAGCCCTATGGGTTGTATTATAGAACGGTCACGATACAGAAAATTGAGGTCATGCAAAAACACTTAATTCAAGACTAAATCTCAGATTGTAGGGAGGGTACTAGTGGCTAAATTATTTTAAGAGCATATTGATTTTTAATAATCCCACTTTAGGATTACATTTCTGCTATGTTATACTTACCAAGGTGTGTGGTTTTTTTTGTTTGTTTTTTTAACTTTTTTTCATTATTTTTGGGTAGTTTTATAGCTTTTGTAAATGTAATGCTTTACTTGCTCTAATATTGCCTGTTTTCTCAGCATTATCCTTAGTTTTCATAGCATGCTTTTTACTACATTAGCAGCATATCATGGCAGTTGTTTGGCCATCCTCTTAGTGTTTTATTGCATTTAATTTATGTTCAAGCCTTACTGATTTCCAGCTTGTTTCCAGCCAAGATCCACCACTTAACTCATGTTTGGAAGACATTTTTATAGAACATTAAAAATATTTTAAATTATAATAACAGAGAGTATTCAAATAATAGCACAATAATCACCAAAATTACTCAGAATTTTGATGCTGTTAAAACAGGATATTTCACAATCTACTAACAATGGATGTTACCAACACATAAATTCTGTTTCCTAATGAAAATGGAACCACAAAAATTTAGCATAGCTTACAATGAACTTTGAAATTATGGAGTTCTTAATTTTTAAATATTATGGAATTTATGTTTTAAAAAAGTCCATAAAGTGATTATATCACTATTTTACATAATATCATTTCAAATACTAGGAATAATGAGAAATTGTATGTAAAACACCTAACACTATGCCTGGCACAAGGGAGGTGTCCTACGTGTATTTATTCTCTGAGTTTCCTCTTCCACTGCCACGCTGGCCTTTCCTCCTATCCACACTTCCCAGCCCTTCCAACCAAATATTTATGTTTCTTCTTATTTCATCTTTGAGACCTTCTTTTCCTACACTGCATCCACTTTCTGGGCCATCTCATCTACTATTATGGTTTCAAAAAGTTTATTGTGCCAATGATTCCTGAAACTATGGTACTGAGCCAAATATTTCTCAATCAGTCTTTTATTTCTGATGCTTCCTGGACAGCTTACTAGATTTCCTTCAGGTATCCCAAATACAAGTGTTTTCATAAAAATGGTTTTTAATTTTGTCTTGATTTCCCCTCTATCTAATGAGACACTCATCCTGTTAATGATACCTCCTAAATGTTACTTGAATCTCTCTTCTCCCCTTCACCACCATCACTGATGCACTAATGAAGACCCCTCATGACTTCTGGTTCATTGCAACAGCCTCACCTGCTGAAAGTTCTACCTGACTCTAATGATCTCACTCCTGCTCGCCCCACACCGTCTTTGGAATCACTTTACAGTCAGATGGATCTTTCTATAAGGAAAATGTAGCCATGTAACTCCTGTGGCTCAGTTCATTTTAAAATTCTTCATTACTTTTATGACAGAATTCAGTCCCCATTGAGAGACATCCAAGATCTGTCACACTCTCTTTCCATTCGGTGCCTTTGCTCATTCGTTTTCCTTTGCTTGGAACAAGCATTCTCCCCTTCTTGGGTTTGTGAATTCCCATCTATATGCAAAGACTCGGGTCCTCTAAAGAGCCATTCTTGAGGCTCCACAGGCAGAACTGTGCTCCTCGGAATCTTATATATTGCGTAATTACAGCATTTAGGCATTTGAAAGAGATGTGTTGCAAGCAAATGTGTGCAATCGATCTGATGAGAGCATTCTGAAAAGCAATATGTACTTCTCACTCATTTTACTTTCCCAGAGTCCATACAGAGCAGAGATTTGCTTTGAATGAATGAAAGACAGAAAGAATGAATGAACTTGATTCCTTTCTACCCTAGTCTTGACAAGCTCAAATGCATGTGGTATCTTCCTATTTTTCCTTCTGTGCTTGGAGGCTGCTAGATATTCCGACAGTAATGAGTTTGGCCCCTGTCCATTCTTTCATTAAAATAAAGCAGGCTTCCTGCCAAACCTGACTTTAATCTTAAAAATCTCTGTCTTCACAATAAACTTTTGCCCTCTCTCCTAGCCAGAAAAAGTTCAATCATTTTGCTTTTATTTTGAGGAAGAATTGTGCTATCATTTTTCATATATAAAGATTTCAAAACCTCCAGAATTTTATTAAAAACTGGATCATAGACTTTAGAGGAGATTTGATGACAAAATCATCCCCAAATAAATATGAAAATAGTACTTAATGCAGTTATCCTAGTTAGGCATCATAAATTAAAATTTTTATTACATACTCAAGAGAATGATACCTGTACTGTGACTAATGGCCTGAAGAATACAGTGAAATGACTGAATTACTCAGAATGCCACATATACCTAATGAGGAAAAGTTGCACATCTCCAAACTACATTTTTCATCATTTTTGCTTAATTTAAACTATATTCAGAACTCTACAAAGTCTTGACTTCATTTCTTTCATTGAAACATTTACACGTCTCAAGTCGAAGCTATTTCTTGCAAACTTGATCTTTATTAAATATATCTGATTTATGTTCCAGAGGCTCGAGAAAGGTCAGATTAATTTCATCATAGTTTCACTCTCCACTGACATCTGTTATGCAGCATGGTACTGCTGTTATAAATAAGGCTTCCTCCTAAGTAACAACATGGTGTCTTAAATTATATTCAGCACCATAGAAAGATCCCAGGGCCCATTCTAATCAGACTTTATGTCTCTGGCATGTCACATATGGCCCCTTTTGAAATCTGTGCTAATATGTCTTTATATTTCAAAGAGTTGTGCATCAGAAGTTGATTTACAAGAAAGAATGGAAAGAATAGCATAGAAATCACGTATTCACTAAAAAGATAGAAGACACTGCAGGGGTGAACTGGCTTTGAGTAGTCCCATGCCCACGTGTATAAAACCTGTGGTTTTGTAGAAGTCTGTCTCTTTTGGTTACCTGTGCCTACCTACTGTAACCCATCCGGTTTGCTTAAAATCATTAAGAGCTATTGGAACCAAATAAAATGTCAAAACACTTGGTTGGTGGGCTATGCATGTACAAATACAAAGATCCTATCCTGGGATCCTATACTGGGAATATAATCAACAAAATCTCAAAGTGGGTTTCGAACTTTGAAAAGTTGCCCACAAATCAAGAGTGAAAAAGAAGAATTGTCTCCCACTGGATTCTGGACTTTTTAAAACTCAAAATTAGTTTTTCTTTTGTAAATATGTTATTTTTTGGCAGCATATTTTCTTACTGGCCGTTGCATTAATATAGGTCAATTATGAATGTTTCCTTATCTTGTAGCAACTTCATCATCTTACAAAACTTTTCTGCTTTTTAAATGTTTATCAAGAGATTGCCTTGCATGTTCTCAGTTTCAAGACACGTCATTTGAAAATAATGGCAAATTTGAATCTTTTTCCTTTCAATCTTTTTAAATCCAATGCCTAGAAAAAACAAAACTAAAATGCTAGTATTAAGTACAGGTCTTTGGCTCTTGTTCCTGACTGTGAACAAAATGATTATGTCAGTAAACATACTTTATACTTGTTACTTTTGATGACTTCTTAAGGAATAATTTTGAAGTCACTTTCTTCTATTCCTATATGCTAAATTAAGACTGACTGAATTTTAACAATTGCCTTTAAATAATTATTGTAACAATATATTATTTTCTCTTTCACCAAAGACAAGAGTAAACTATAAAATCAATAAGAGAGGAGAGTCAGAAATATATATATGGTGCAGAGGTCCACAAAAAAGGGTTACCTTCTACCTAGGCAGGTATGACGGTTACTAGGAAAACCTTTATGTCAGTGATTAATTGATGCCTAGTTTTTGAATTTACTCAGGTGACATTGGTTAATGTGATTATATAAGTTTCAAGTGCACAATTTTATAATATATTTTCCATACTCTGCATTGTGTGCTTACCACACAAAGTCTAGTCTCCCTCTGTCACCATATATTTGACCCCTTTTACCCCCTTCATCTTTTTTAACTCCCTTTGGCTTTGCCTATTTATTTTTTTCTTTTTTTTAATTCAAGTTTATTGGGGTAACAATTCTTTGTATAGTTACATAGGTTTCAGGTGTACAATTCTATAATACATTATCTACGTATCACATTGTGTGTTCACCACCCAGCATCAGTTCTCCTTCCATCACCATGTATTTGACCTTGCTTACCCTCATCTACTTTCCCCCCTTACCCTCTGGTAACCACTAAACTATTGTCTGTGTCTGTGAAATTTTGTTTCTTTATTTGTTTTTCTTGTTCCTTTGTTACTTTCAGTTTTATATCCCACATATGAATGAAGTCATATGGTTCTCAACTTTTCCTGTGTGACTTATTTCATTTAGCATAATAATCTCAAGATCCATCCATGTTGTCGCAAATGGCACTATTTCATATTTTCTTATGGCAGAGTAGTATTGCATTGTGTATATATGCCACATCTTGTCTATCCAATCATGTATCAAAGGACATTTTGGTTGTTTCCATGTCTTGGCCACCTTAAATAAAGCTACAGTGAACACTGGAGCACCTATATATGTACGGATAAATGTTTTCAGGTTTTGGGGGTAGATACCCAGGAGAGGGATTGCTGGGTCATATGGTAATTCTATTCTTAATATCTTGAGAAACCTCCACACTGTTTTTCATAGCGGCTGCACCAGTCTGCATTCCCACCAACAGTGTATGAGGGTTCCTTTTTCTCCACAGCCTGTCCAGCACTTGGTATTATTTGTCTTATTGATGGGAGCCATTCTGACTGGGGTGAGGTGATATCTCATTGTGGTTTTTATTTGCATTTCTCTGATAATTAGTGGTAGTTAGCATCTTTTCATATGTCTATTGGCCATCTATATGTCCTCTTTGGAGAAATGTCTATTCACGTCCTCTGTGCATTTTTTAATTGGATTTTTTTGTTGTTGTTGAGTCGTATGAGTTCCTCATATATTTTGGATATTAGCCCGTTACCGGAGGTGTTGTTTGCAAAAATCTGCTCCCATTCGATTGGTTGACTCTTTATTTTGTCCATGGTTTATTTTGCTGTTCAGAAGCTTTATGGGACTATGCCGATTTCTTGATCAGTAATATAATTCCTCATTAGGTAAATGCGATAATGTTGATTGCAAAATGTACATAAATGTTGGTGGAATAAATCTTGCAAGATATACTTGCTTAATAAAGGAAAACAAACAGAAGTAAACAAAGTAGTGGAAAAATCCATTGGGCAAGTAGTGTGTATTTGTTGGGTCACAAATAAACATAAAGATATCACATAAAGCATTTCACAACCACTCAAATGTCATCACCACCACCATCTGCAGCCCCCGCCCAAAACAACAACATCACTTTTTAAAAAGATGCAGGATGAGAGCATGAACATGAATTACTTCAATCTGAATTAAGAAGAAAATTATTGTCTTTATATTGGAAATTAATTGCAACATTAGCTAATTTACCAGACATGCTCCCTGGTACTCTGATTGTTCGTCAAATGGAGTAGTGGGAGACAAAAATAAAGGGGGGAAATCATTAGAGCCATGTATACATATAATAAAATTGTGTTGGTGTGTAGAACTCAGAGCCCAGAAATGAGAATGTGTTAATGACACCAGAAAGTATCCAGAATACCTAAATGTGCCATACATGTAACATCATAACTATACGACAAGCAGGGACGATGTTAAATGAAATGGATTTATGGAGCACTACCTCCATTTTTGAGGATAAAAGTTCAGTTTGATCCCTTCACCCCAATAAACTTTAATTAAAAACAAAAGAACAAAGGAATTCAGTTGAAACTGGAAAAAAAAAGAAGAAGAAGGAGAAGAAAGAGAAGGATGTTTGAGAAGATGATGTGGCTTTAGAGTTGAATGAGTGTCCCGGACAGAATCTTTGTCGTGCTGTTGGGAACTTTTAGACATTCCCAGTTATTTTTGTTTCAACAGACACTACAAACCAGAGCAGGTAATTTTCACTGTCACTTGGCCAAAGCCACGTATAATTTGCTGCTAATGCCTGAGTCTTCATTTCTTCATGATAACTGGACCTTGATCCTGTCCTTTACAGGGACCGTGGGAGTCACGTATTCCTAAAGCACCACTTCAAAGAAAATTCTAGAGAAATAAAAAACATTGAAAAAGCACTTGCAGACCACTTACCTGACTTTTTGTAGGTCTTCTTTACCAAACTTCTCAGGATTTTGCAGTTTGGGACTTAAGAGTATGTTTCAATCCGTTTTTCTGTTCACCTTTGTCAGGGGTATCATCTTCTACTCATATACACGCTTAAACTGTCTAATACTGTGTGTCTAAAATAATAACACATGTGGACACACATTGGGGAGGTACATGAAGAATAATAGCATGAGTGTAATTTTGGAATCCCAAAGCTAATGTTTAAGAATATAGCCAAAAAGGCACTGAAAATATTGGACTCTATCCACAAACAAGTCTTCTATTTATAAGTAAATCACTTTTGTCATTTATTTTAAATAAAATTGATTCTGACATCCCATCCTACTAGTTTTCAAGGACAGTCTGTGTTATTTATTATTGTGGCTTCTTCTCCTTACAAAAGGTCAGACTCTTGGCCAATATGGAACGCAGAAGTGGGAAATGAGCGAAATTTCCAGTTCATCTTGCTTTCTGCTGACATACTTTCTTTTTCATTCTTTCAACAAATAATTTTAGAACCCATGAGTAAACAGCTTAGAACTTAATAGTGCAAATTCTTCTAGACTCTGAATCTAAACTCTAGCACAAAATAACTGGAAAGCCTTAGAAGAGTTACTGAATTTCTCTCTTCCTCTGTTTTAGTTAAGATAGCCCAATGGCACATTGTGACATTTACTAAGAGTCACTGCTATGGGCAGATGTGGCACGTTCCATGTCAATTAGAGTGGGGCTGATTTTCCTGGAAAAGCCAGGAGCAACTTCTCTGAAGATGTTAAGTTAGAGATTGAAACTGAATAAAGAGAAGGTCCCTTTGGTAGAGAGATCTGTCAGGAGACATCGTGTCAGAGAGACAGAAGAGAATATGGCAAAACCTGAGGTGAAAACAGGATTACAAATAGAATTAGAGTGAAAGGGTCCCAGGGTGAATATGGACAAATAGGCAGGAGCCAGATTGTGCAGGGACTTGAAGTAATGGTTGTAAATTTAAGAAGAGGACTTTAGAAGTTTTGAAAGGAGAATGACATAATCTAATTTACATTAAAGAATAAAATCTATTTTGTAAAATAGCTTGAGAAGGCCAGCCAGAAGGGCATTAGGAAGCCACAGAAGACAGGAAAGAGAGAGTGGCTGGTCGAGGGTAGAAGTAGTGAGGATGACAAAAGTGGACAGAAAATGTATTTGAGAAGCAGGAATGACTACTCGCTTTGGGGTTCATTGAGGAGAGTACTGGTGGGTGACGGAAGGGAGGAATCAGGAACTGCTCCTAGCTGTGCATAATTGTTACTAACAGGCTGCAACACTGAGAGGCTCTCGGAAACATTTCTTTGTCCCGGAAGAGGAATGCTGAAAAATGAAGTATTCCACTGACAAAGCCTATTCATTGTCTTAATCGAGAATGAACCCTTGAAACTAGAAGTATCATTTCAGCTTCTATGTTCTGCTAGGACATAGAACTCTCTGGTGAGCCTGGGGATGCCAGACTCCATCTCTTTAGAGGGGTCCAGTCATGATTTTCATTATAACCTTGCCAACGGGCACAGCCAGGATTTCTGGGTCCCCAAGGACCGAAATTCTCAAACTACTCCCTATTCCAACAGGTGGTGACTTCTCTCTCTTTCTTACTTTGGTCCATCAGTTTCTTCTCTCAACTCTACATGGATCAAAGGGATTTTTTTAAAATCAAAACCCAAGGAAGTATTATAGTAAGCATGTACCACATAGCTTCTTAAAACAATGACACATAGTTTCCGTGTTTCCTGTGGCTCTTACCTCTTGAATGGGAAGAAAGGAAATGGAAACAAAAATATGAGAAAAATGAACATAGCTTATAATACTGCAAGAAATATACATCTCATTTATAATTTTCTTTGTTTCCCAGATTTCAGCAATTGATATGCGTTATGTAATCAAAAACAGTATTTTTCTAAAATTTTCAAATCATCTGATATGTTTAGAGGTTATTGGAGATGACAAGGCATTTTCTCATACACACACGAGCACACATACACAAGCGTAAGGAGCATAACATTTCCTCATTTACAGACAGATATTTATTGTCTACCAACTAAATGGACAAGGTGAGCTGCTGAATAGGGGATGCAGAATAAGAAGTGAATTGAGGAGAATGAACCTATGCATATGATTACAAAAATTAGATGACAATTCACATTTTTCCAATTGTTCTGTTTTTAAACCCAGAAGTTTTCATTCAGTGTACAAAACAGACATTAAAACATCTTTTTTTTTAAAGTCATATGCTTGTCCTGCCTTGTCACCGCAAAATAAGAAAAGAAAATTGCAAAGAAATTTAATGTTTGTTTTTTCTGTTTAAATCACTTAACGACCTGTTTAAGTCACATACGCAGCATCCCCTCTAAATGCTTGTCTGGAGTCTGCAATGGTGTAGAACTCATTTCCTCCAAAATTGTTCTGTATCACTGAATATAGTAGCACCCAATAAATTTGAGAGTATGAATGAGGGCACCCAGTTCTCTGCTGAACCCCTTGGCCAACAATTTCTTATATCTATAAAGTTCATTAAATTTAAAATTTTAACCCTGAATAGTACAAAGCCTTATTCAGAACTCATCGATTTTTATGCATGCGTGTGTGTGTGTGTGTGTGTGTGTGTGTGTGTGTGTGTGTGTTCCTATGCCACTTTATCACATACGTAGATTAGTTTAACTGTTGCCACACTGAAGACACGAAACCGTTCTATCACCACAAGGATGCCCTCATGCTACCGCTTGGTAGTCACATCCACCCCCTGCTCCTTCAATCCCTAAACCTGGCAATCATGACTGTGTGTCGTCATTTCTAATGTTACATAAATTAAATGAGGCAGTATGCAGCCTTTTAAGATTGACTTTTTTCATTCAGCATAATTTCTTTAGGATCTACTCAAATTGTCTGCCAACAATAGTCCATTCCTTTTATTGTTGAGTAACATTCCATTGTGTGGATGAGCCATAGTTTAACCAATTCCCCTTAGAAGGACATTTGGATAGTTTCCAGGTTTGGACTATTATAAATAAAGATGCTGTGAACATTAATCTACAGGTGTTTGTGTAGACATAAGTTCTCATTTCCTGGAATAAATATCCAGAAGCATAATTGCCGGGTTCTGTGGAAGGTGTAAAATTGCCAAACTATTTTCTAGAGTGGCTGTGCAATCTTACATCCCTAGCAACAATATGAGAAATTAGACTTTTCACATTCTCACCAGCATTTGCTGCTCATGTAAGTTAAAAAATATATGTATGTGTATCCTAATATGTGTGTTGTGATACCTCACTGTGGTCTTAATTTGTATTTATCTAGTGGCTGATGATGCCAAGCATATTTGTATGTGTTTATTCACCATCTGAATATCCTGTTTAGAAGATATCTGTTCATGTCTTTTGCCCATTTTCTAATTGAATTTATTTGTTTTTAGTGAGATAGATGATAGATAGATAGATAGATAGATAGATAGATAGATAGATAGATAGATGTCCTTTTTCCGATATTTGGTTAGCAAATATTTTATTTAAGTCTGTAGTTTGTCTTTTCATTATGAGCTAAAGTTTTAATTTTGATAATGTTCAAATTATTGATATATTTATTTTCTTCTATGGCTCATGGTTTTGATGTCATGTCTTTGAACTCTTCACTGAATCTTAGGTTCTGAAGATTTTCTATTTTTTTCTTCTAAAAGTTTGGTAATTTTATGGTGTACATTTAAATCTAAGATTCATTTTTAGTTAATTTTTATAGTAAGATGTGAGGCTTAGGTCAAGACTTATTTATTTATTTTTGCCTATGGATACCCACTTATTTTAGTACTATTTCTTGAAAAGACCGTCCTCCCTCGGTTGAATTGCTTTTGCATTTATTTATTTATTTATTTATTTATTTATTTATTTATTTATTTATTTATTTATTTATACTGGGGAATATTGGGGAATAGTGTGTTTTTCCAGGATGTCAAGTCATTGTTTTTTCAATCTAGTTGTGGAGGCTGCAGCTCAGCTCCAAGTCAAGTTGTTGTTTTCAATCTAGTGGAGGGCGCAGCTCACTGGCCCATGTGGGAAGTGAACTGGTGACCCTGGTGTTATAAGCATCACACTCCAACCACTGAGCCAACCAGCCATCCACCGGTGACTCAGCTCCAAGCTCAAGCTGTTCTTTTCAATCTAGTTGTGGAGGGCGCAGTTCACTGGCCCATGTGGGAATTGAACCGGCGACCTTGTTCACTGCTCATGCTCCAACCAACTAAGCCATCTGGCCGCCCTGCTTTTGCATTTTTGATGAAAATCAATTGACTATATTTGTGCAGGTCTGTTTATGGATTCTTTATTCCGTTTCATTGATCTATGCATGTGTCACTCCACCAGTCCTAACCTGTTTTTCTTGATGTAGCTAGAGTAGTCTCCCCTTACTGTAGTTTCACTTGCTGGGGTTTCAGTTACCTGCAGTCAACTGGGGTCTGAGAGTATTAAATGGAATAATCTAGAAATAAATAATTCATAAGTTTTAATTTGCATGCTGTTTTGAGTATTGTGATGAAATCTTATGTCATCTAGCCCAGGACATGAATCATTCCTCTGTCCAACATATCCAAGATGTGTATGTTATCTGCCCATTAGTCCCTTAGTTGTTTGCTAGGTTATCAGATTGACTGTCACATTATCACAGTGCTTATATTCAAGTAACACTTACTCTACTTAATAATGGCCTGAAGTTCAAGGGTAGTAATGCTGGCAGTTCAGATATGCCCAAGAGAAATTCTCACGTGCTTCCTTTAAGTGGAAAAGTTAAGTACAATGCAATATGTTTTGAGAGAGAGAGAGAGAGACCATATTCATATAACTTTTATTACAGTATATTGCTATAATTGTCCTATTTTATCATTAGTTATTATTGTTAGTCTCTTACTATACTTAATTTATGTTAAACTTTGTCATAAGTAAGTATGTATAGGGAAAAACATAATATATGTAGAGCTTGGTACTATCCACGGTTTCTGGCACCCACTGGTGGCCTTGGATTGTATCCCCACAAATAAGGGGAGGCTACTATATATGCACATCTTGAAATCAGGTTGACTGATTCCTCCCATTTTCTTTTTTCTTTTTTTTTTTCCAAAATGGTTTTAGTTATTCTAGTTTCATTACCTTTCCATGAGACACTTCAAATAAATTTACCTATATCTTCAAAATAATTTTGCTGAGATTTGATAGGAACTGCAGTAAATGAGTATATCAGTTTGGAAGACAATTGACATATGAGTACTTACACTGTTGACTTTTTATTCTATGAACATGTTATATCTCTCCACTTATTTATATATTCTATAAATTTTCCTCTGCATTTTATAGTTTTCAGCATACCATCGTTTTAAATGTTTTGCTAGATTTATACCTAAATATCCCTTTATCTTTTCGAAGCACATCTTTTTCTTTAATTAATATTCTCTTTTTTTGTTTGTTTCCTGTTTCATTGATTTGTACTTTAGTCATTCCTATCTATTTTTTCTTCCTGCTTTGGGTTTATTTTGCTTTTCTTTTTCTAGTCTCTTAAGACAAAAGCTTAGATTATTATTTTTAAATTTTGTTTCTAACATAAGCATTTAGCACAATACATTTTCCTCTCAGTACTGCATTAACTATATCCTACAATTTTTATTCAGTTCTCTGCATGTTTTATTTCCCTTGACACTTCCTCTTTGACCTATGAATTAATAAGCTTGCAATTTGTGGCTATTATGAATAAAGATTCTATGAAAACTAACAGACATCCACATGCAAAAAAATGAATCAAGACACAGACCTTATAACTTTCACAGAAATTAGCATAACATGGATTATAGGCTTAAATGTAAAACACAAAACTGTAAAACTTCTAGAAAATTACATATTGGGAGATTTAGATGGGTGGTGGGTTTCATAGTGACATTTTTGATACAACACAAAAAGCAAGGTCCATGAATAAAAATTAAGCCATACAATAGAAGAAAATATTATCAAAGCACATATCAAATAAAGGGCTAGTATCCAAAATATACAAAGAAAGTTTAAAATTCAACAAGGAAACAGCTTAATTTCTAAAATGAGCAAAAGATCTGAATGCACACTTCACCAAGGAAGGTTTGCAGGTGGAAAATAAACTTTGAAAAGATGTTCCACGTCATATCTCAACAGAAAATTTCAAATTAAAATAGCAATGAGATAGCACTACACACCTATTAGAATGGCCCAACTCCTGAACACTGACAATACCAAATACTGGTGAGGATGTGGACAAAAGAGATTCAACAGTTATTGATGGGAGTGCAACATTGTACAGCCAATCTGGGAGAAAGTTTGGCAGTTTTTTGCAAAACTAAATATGGTCTTACCAAATAATACAGCAATCACATTCCAAGTGATTTGAAAACTTACTCATATGTCTGCAAAAATACTTACACACAAATGTTTATAGCATCTTTATTCATAATTTTCAAAACTTGAAAACAACTAAGATGTCCTTCAGTTGGTGAATTGATAAATAAACCATGGTATATGCACACAATATAATATATTATTCAATGCTAAAAAGACATGAGCCATCGAGCCATGAAAAGACATGGAGGAACCATAAATGCATATTGCTAAATGAAAGAAGCTGGTCTGAAAAGGTTTTCTACAGTGCTCAACCTGGGATATATTGCATAATTCCTGCAGACTTGAGGCCCCTAGCTAGTCTTCTTTCTTCTTTTTACATTTTAAAGTCTTTCTGAGTTTATTTTTTGTTTATGGCCAGGATGTTTTAATTGTAAGAGAGTTGTAAAAATCTTACTAATTTTTAGTGGCTGCTCCAGTGATTATGATATGTATCTTTAACTCATCATGGTCGATCTTCAAAGAATATTCTTTGCTTGATTAAAATATATATAAATCTTACAGCAATACGCTTCCAGTTATCAACCTCCCAGTACTAATACTCTTATTATATGCTTTTCCTTTGAATGTATTATAAGTTGCAAAATACATTTTTGAAATTGTAGTCACTAGCTTTTTAAAGAGATTTAAAGATATCTGTATAAATATCAGTAAATGTTTTAAGTTCTTTATATTTTTCAACATATTTACACTTTCTCGTATATGCATCTTTCCTATAAAACGAAGAAGCTCTCTGCTATTATTTCCCAGAAGCTTAAAGAACATTTTTTTTTTTTTTTTTGTAACTAATATCTTCAGGAAATAAGTTCTTTCAGTTTTTGTCTGTTTCAAAATGTGTATATTTTGCCTTCACTTCTGCAGAATATTTTTTCTGGGTATAGAATTCTAGGTTGACAGCTTTTTGTTTGTTTTTCCTTATAACTATTTTCATTATCTTCTGATCTCTATTGACTTTGATGAGAAAGCATCCATCACTTTTACTGTTGTTCCTCAGGATTAATATGCCTCCTTGCCCTTTAACTGCTTTTCAGCAGTTTGAATAAAATATATGGCTTCCTTTGTATTTCCTCACTTTCATTTTGCTGAAATTCCTGGGTATTTGGTTGATGTCTTTTATCACTTAAAACATATATTGTCCACATCTATTCATTTTTTTTTTTTTCTGTCCCACTTATACCTTCTCTCCTGCTGGCCCAGTAACAGATACAATAGACCTTTTGATATTTCTGTCCCACATGTATTGGATGGTCTTTTCCATTTTTGACACTTCTTTATTTTTGTATCTAAATTCCAATGACTACTGTCTCCCCTGTCCTACTCAGTTTAGAACCAGAATGCTTAGAGAGTTCCTCGAATTTCTTATGACCACCCTCATAATTCAGTGAACCCCATGAACCTACATTTTAGTTGAGGGTGCATCTCTCAGCTTTTCTGCACCTCCTGTACTCATGATCATGAGTATTTGGTGAAGGCCCATGGAGAATATTTATCAGTATTGTTCAAATTCTCCTAGTCTATGGGTGTCCAAAGAATCATAAACTGTAACCCAGCTCATCCTTGGCCTTTAAACTTCATTAAAGTTTGGCTGTTTTATCCTTATTCACACCTACAGTAGCTTCTCCTTGTGCTCAATGTTGCAGCATTAATGATGACAGCCCTTGGTGTCTTCTTCTAGAAAGGACCTTTTGTTTTCTACATTTTAGTTCATTGGTGTTTTTGCATCCTTAGCTCTCTGATGTGCTAAAATTTTTGGTTTTGTAGATTATCTGACCTGTTTATTATTGTTATATATGTAGTTATATTGTCATGAGAGTTTCTATGTCCTGTGTGGAAGGGGAAGCCTAACTTTTAACTCTTCATTTCTCTTTTACATTTTGCAAATTTTACAGTACACATACATTAGTATATTATAAACAAAAAATTTTTATGTGCTTACTCAATTTTTTTTTGTTTTGATTGCTGAAGTATATTATACCAAATTTTGGATATAGTATTAATCAGAATAGACTACACTGTGCCTAGGTAAACAATAAACTCTGAACTATGAATGATTTCAAGAAACAGAGAATTATTTATAGTTCACAGAGGTTGCTTAGAAGTGGGGGGATGCTTTTCTCAATGACAGAATTCTGAGCTCTTTCTATCATGAACTATATAGAAAGGCAAATTTTAGTATTAAAATCTTTTATTTATTTATTTATTTTTTGTTAAAGTTTATTGGGGTGACATTTGTTAGTTAAGTTACAGTTCTGTGATACATCATCTATAGGTCACATTGTGTGCTCACCAGAATCAGTTTTCCTTCCATCACCATATATTTGAACCCCTTTACCCTCATCTACCACCTCCCCCCCCCTTACCTTCTGGTAAACACTAAATTGTTGTCTATGTCTATGAGTTTTTGTTTCATTATTTGTCTTGTTCCTTTGTTGCTTTCAGTTTTATATTCCACATATCAGTGAAATCATATGGTTATCAACTTTTTCTGTCTGACTTATTTCACTTAGCATAATAATCTCAAGGTCCATCAATGTTGTCACAAATGGCACTATTTCATCTTTTCTTATAGCAGAATAGTATTCCATTGTGTATATTTTTAAAGAAGCAAGTTGCCAAGTCATTGCATCACTTCTTCTGACATTACTTTGATTAGAGATTTATTGCATGATCCTGAATCTAACTGGGCAAATAGAGTCATTTTATGTGTCCAAGAAGAGAAAATCATGTGGTAAAACAGCTTTTTTCTGCCAAACATTATAATAATAATAATAATAATAATAATAATAATAGATATTATTCTTAATAATGAAACTACTTGGCTTATGTTATCTTTTTACTATTTGATAACCCAAATACACATACACACACACACATTTTTTTTTTTTGTCAACTACCCTGTCCTTAACATCTTTCTTTATCTTTTCTATGTATGGTGATATTTCATAAATAGTTGTGGTTTCTTAAACTTATATGTATTCAATTTCAATCTATAGGTTAATAAATCAATTTTCTAATTGGCCAAGGTATCATGGTTCTTACTCTGATCTTCTGTTAGCAAAAACTAAGAATATATTCCAAATGAACATTCAATTTAATAACATTTAACATCTTAATGGAGCAAAATTCACTTGTATTTATTCAATTAATACACCAAGAGATGCTAGGTGTTTTATTAGACATTTGGAGTCTAGATATGATTTCTGATTCACACTTGATGTATGAAAAAGTGTTTTGGAATTAATCACCTTGTCCACTTTTGTAAAGGAGAAGAGTTTTCAACCATATCCTGTTCCTTCCTTAGCACCTTTATAAATCAAGTGCAACATACCCTACCAAGGAAAAGGTCACCGTGACTGGGAATGGGTATGGGAATGCAGTGACTGTTGCTTTGTGGATAGGTAAAAACACCCCTCCCCATTTTTTACCTCTTTATCCTAATGAACTCTAAGCTCCTGAAGCGTAGGAAATTACCTAGCCTGACCTAGGTGTGTAAGAAATGTCTAATGAATGAGTGCTGATCTAATTAATGCATTCATCACTGAGAAGAATAATAATGAAGCAAAGAAAGGAGAGAAAAGTGATATCTTAGGTCAAAGTTTCCAAAGCAGAGTCTGAGAGGGGAAGTCATCTGCAAGTGGTTTGTTAAGGATGTTCTCTGAGGGAAGTCAGTAGAGAGTAGTGGACACAGGGCAGGGGAGGAAGGGAAATCAGACAAGGATATGATTTCAGGCAAAATTCCAGTCTCAGCCTAAATCTGGCAGGAGAGCCCTGGAACATAAATCATGCTTCATGATTTTTCCAGCAAGATAACTGAAAATGAAGTAGAATTCATACTGTATGTACACATTGTGGATAATAGAGAAGACAATGAAGAGTTTTGACAGAGTAAAGGTGGAGAAAGGGAGGTCTTTGCAACGGAGTGTCTACTAGTCTACCTGTTATAATTTACGACTGCCAGAAATGACTCATCAGAAAATAGTAAATATGTACTTTGTTTTCTTCCAAAATGCTGTATATTCTTATAAATATTTGTATTCTTATAAATATTAGTGAAAGTAACCAAAGAATATAAATTCATATCATTGACTAAAAAGAAAAGAAAATTGCCTTTGACCAAACTAGTAAACAGATTTTTCTCTTTAAACATGCAAGGCTTTTAAGAGAGTAAAAAACATCCTGCAGTAGATTCAGTTCCACTCAATCCCCAGTCAGCTTAGTTTTAGACTCCTGGTTTCTTATGGTGATGAGCTAATGCAATTAGGTGCCTGGAGCTTGTCATTTCCTTCTTAATAGGCTTCTGGGTTTGCCTACAGCTTCCTTAGCTGGAGAAGACTGTAATTCACTTGACATCAGTGGGTTATTTATAGAAAATTGGCTCAGGAACTGCAACCTATATAAAACCGGGCTCTTTTATTTCCTGTATGAAGACGTGTTTGCTGAAAATCTGTATGTGTTTGAATTGTAAAGTGCAAGTTGACGCGCTGCTTCCCTTTATATCAGGTTAATGTTCCGTGTTCACAAAATTGTAAGACAAGTTTTAACTCTCAAAGTTAGTTCTCCCACAAGAGGTTATAATTAGTTTTTGACTTTGCCCTTGTCACCTTCATCCTAGCTCTATATCCTGTTTCATATAGTTTCTTTTTCTTTAGAAGACTAGTTTTTATTTCACATTTTTCTTAAATACAGAGTTGGATTTGGCCTTTAGAGGAATGATTCGCTAAGTATGGCTGACACATGCCTGGCAAATTTATACTTGAGTTGCATTAGCTAATCTGCTGTAATTTATAAAGTTAAGAATTAATACCGTTGTGCATTATCTTCATTATTTCTTTGCATTATTTAAAGATATATTTAAAATTGTATATCTCAGGACTAAAAATCTTAACGGATTTTGTAAAATGAAGAGAATCTTTTAAATCATAGGTAGAAACTTCCGTGTTGATTTTCTTATTTTAAGGTTGATCATAGTCATTAAAATGAAGTATTTTTGCTCCTACTTTGCAAACATGTCTTATTCTAAAGTCAGATAATTTTCTCTCACCTTCCTTGTCTAAATGTATCTAAATGTACCTAACATCCATGGAAAATAACTTCCATTTTCAGATTCTTATTAGCATAGTTCTGATATTGAGAGCCCAGATTTATTTTGGACTGTTTAACAGGATTGGAGTCGTTCTACTGTCAATTATAAATCTTAAAAGTATGTAAATATGAACGTCATCTCTCTGCCTAAATGTCCTCATCTCTAATTTAGGATAATAAAAGCACCTAAACATAGGTTTGGAGAATAATGAGATTATGCTTGTAAAACTGGTTGCCTCATAGATAGTAAGGACTCTTAAATGATAGCTATTATTATTCTAGTCAAATTAATATTTAAATGAGAACAAAATTTAAATTGTACTCTTGTCATCATGATCTACAAAATGATATTTATTATTGGATATTCATATTTTACTGTATCTTGCCAAATCCCAGTGACCTATTGTTACCTTTTCTTCAAGAGCAACCCATTGCTTGTTTTCGGCTTCTTTGTCAAAAATTTGTTGCCTATATGTGTGTGTGTGTGTGTGTGTGTGTGTGTGTGTGTGTGTGTTTCTCTCTGGGCTGTCAATTCTGTTACATTGGTCTGTGTTTCTGTATTTCTGCCAATACCATATCATTTTGATTACTGTAGTTTTATAATATAATTTGAAATCAGGGAGTGTGATACCTCTGGCTTTATTCTTTTGTCTCAGGATTGCTGTGGCTATTCGGGGTCTTTTCTGGTTTCATATAAATTTGAAGATTTTGTTTGTTCTATTTCTGTGAGAAATGCCCTTGGGATTTCTGTAAGGATTGCTTTAAATCTATATATTGCTTACGGTAATATGGCCATTATAACAGTGTTAATCTAATTCAGGAACATAGAATATCTTCCCAGTTCCTTATGCCTTCTTCAATTTCTATCAACAGTGTCTTCTTCCTAATATACTATAATGATGTGTCCATCAAGATTAATAGGACATAGACCAGGCCAAAGTGTTATTCTCCAAATAACTAATATACCCTATTTTAAAATACTACTACTTTGTTACCACTTATAACACTACTCCCACTTTTTTATTTGCACCTCAAAAACAAAAATCATTGCAATATCACATTACTACATTGTTTCTGCTTCTCCACAGCATCCAATCCTGAATAGGACCCCACTTCCTATTCCTTCTAATCCTTCTTCAGAATCATCTAGCACAAGTCCAATTCCTGAACATTCTGTAAGGAGCCATTTCCACCTGTCTCTTACGGAAACACTCCTAAGTTTCCATAGCAACCCAATGAAGCTAACTTTGAACTTGATGTGACTACAAATATGTTCCTGGTGACTGCTGATTGGTGGGCTTCAATACTACCAATAAATACATGATATCCCTTGTTTCTTTGAGTCTGATGTCTATTTTATATGTGGGCTTTTCATTTCCTTCACTGCAAATTTCTAAGTATCCTTGAGTAAGTGAGATGCCCACTTCTTAAAGCTCAAATCCATTCATGCGTTAGTGAATATTGCTAGTGTTTCCTGTACTCACTATATAACTGATAGCAGATGACCCTTGTTTCTCATGACCTTTCTTTGTGGAAGCCATTCAGCCTATGAAAAGATGGCAAAGGAAGGATGCAGAGGGTTATAGGATGAATCCACCAACCACAATGTTGGTGCCTTTAGCAATTTGCTTTCTCTTATTGCAGAAACACACACTTTCTATGCAGACATATCTTCGATTGGATAAAGGAGATGGTGTTTTAGATTTGTATACTCTTCCTTTCCAATTCATACCCCTTTACTCTTTTTTAATTTTCTTTTTCTCTGTGAAAGCTCAAGGGTTAATTTTAATTTTCAATGGAGTCTTATATTTCTTTCTTTTTTTAATTAAAATTTATTGGGGTGACAATGGTTAGTAAAATTACATAGGTTTCAAGTGTACAATTCTGTAATACATCATCTGTATATCGCATTGTATGTTCACCATTCAGAGTCAATTCACCTTCCATCATGATATATTTGATCCCCTTTACCCTCATCAATCAACCCTTGCCCCCCTTACCCTCTGGTAAACATTAAATATTGTCTGTGTCCATGAGTTTTTGTTTCTTCATTTGTTTGTCTTGTTCCTTTGTTGTTTTCAGTTTTATATTCCACATGTCAGTGAAATCATATGGTTCTCAACTTTTTCTGTCTGACTTAGCATAATAATCTCAAGATCCATCCATTTTATAGAAAATGGCACTACATCTTTTCTTACGGCACAGTAGTATTCCATTGTGTAATTGTATATGTAAATATATATATCACGTCTTCTTTATCCATTCATCTATCAAAGGACATTTTGGTTGTTTCCATGTCTTGGCCACTGTAAATAAAGCTGCAATGAACACTGGAGCACACATGTCTTTATGGATAAATGTTTCAGATTTTTGGGGTAGATACCAGGAGAGGGATTGCTGGGTCATATTGTAATTCTATTCCTAATTTTTTGAGGAACCTCCACACTGCCTTCCACAGTGGCTGCACCAGTCTGCATTCCCACCAACAGTATATGAGGGTTCCTTTTTCTCCATAGCCTCTCCAACACTTGTTATTATTTGTCTTGTTGATGATAGCCATTCTAACAGGTGTGAGATGAATTAGATATTACCTTATATTTCTTTCTTAGGTTTTCTTCAAAAGTCCCCACACCCAGTCAGTCTTCTAGAAAGACACTGATGGGAAATTTCTTGTATTACTGCCATGTTACATTCTGTGGAATTAGTACATGAAAAATTATACAGAACATATTGAAGATTTCATTTACAAAGTTCATTCTCTAATATTTCTCTGTAAAATTGTGTTGACTTAAAATGCGGTGCTCTTTAAATGATATAAATTCATGCTTATTTATGTATAGGATTTCTTCTAATTTAGCATACTTTCTCTTAAGCAAATTCTCTCTAACTGCTACACAATTTGTTGAAATATCCTTTTGTGTCTTTTACAGTAAATTATAACTCAGAACAATATTTTATGACTGTGCTCATTCCTAGTATAAAAAATATGTGCACTAAATATTAGAACATTTTAAAGCCCTTGTCTCCTGTGAGCTTGCATTTTGTTTTGATGTTTTAAGTCATCACAAACTACAAAACTGAAATATCTGAGCGTGTAAAGGAGAGAGAAATAAAATAAAATATCATATTGTAACCAAACAAAACAACAACATGGCAAGAGGATTTATTGTAATGGGTAAAACAATTATTGCGTAAAACGTATTGTCATGCAGGGTGTCGTGTGGAGTCTCTGCTCCCGCTCCCCACATAAGAACACAGGACATGGTGAGGCCAAAAAGGAACACCCACGGAGCCATAGATAAGGGAGTCATACCACTATATTCTCGCTGGCGGCTGGGTTGGAGACATAGGAAACAGGAGCCACACTATCCGCAACCTGCTGTCCACTTCTCTCTGCCAACCAATCTCACTTGCTCACTGCAATTCGCTCTTGCTAGCTCAGCCACCATCTTCTTGCTAGCCTCCATTTTCCACTAGCGTAGCCACGGCAGCTATATTAGTGGCCAATGGCTCACTGGTTACAGCTGATGGCCAACTAGCCACAGCTGATGGCCATCCAATCACAGTTGATGGCCATTTACTACCTGAGCCAGCACCTTTCATGTGAGGCCAAGAGCCTGGAAACTGCACTCCTGGCTCTGTTCCCATACATATTAAAGACATATGTTGCTATCCAAAAAAATGATCACATATTATGTATTCAAATATGAGGGATGGACAGTGGTTTGGATGCATTTTATGTTTTATTAAACTTGACAAAATTTTGATTTATTAAAGTTGTATTATTGCATAATTTAATTATTAACCTATGAATCTGCTAGGTTTATTTTATGTTTAAATTTATACTCTAAAAGTAATTTGAAGAATTATTTCACAAGTCAGTTAGCCTGGGGGCATGGTTAGAGTTCATTTGCATATTTACCTTGAGGAGCTGTTGCTGTCCTGGAAGCTGAATTGGCATAGATGTCTTGGGTTGGGAGTTAGGGTAGAATTTAGAAAGAAATTTGAGACTATTTCCAAGTGTCCTGAAATTTGAGTTTGTGAGCTTCCAGGAATGAGTGATAGACTCAGTGGGTTAGTTATCTGAGAGGAAGTGTGGTACTTTCACTAAGCACCAGGGTGTTGAAAGATAACTTAAGCATGCCCACCATTAAAAATGGCCTTATTTCATCAAATCTAAAATGTTAACCATTATTTAAAAAAACAAAAACAAAAAAAAACCTTATTTTTTGCAGAACTGAGAAAAAAATTATGTGCTGCCAAACTATAGAAAAATCTTTCTTACCATTTAGAATTTTTATTTTTCGGTTAATCAGAGAGCTACTTAATTTAAACACAGGTTGATTATTATTAGTAGTAGTAGTATATAATTTTGTATATATTAAATGGAAAATGCATTAACTAGGGCATTCCTAAACTTCTTCAATTTTTCTAAATCAATTCAAAATTCAATTTTTCTAAATCAACTTGGGATCTGGAGGCATTGATATTGGTGGATTTTCTTTATATCCTTGCAGCATAATCTTCTATGCCATCACCAGGGTGCTGTTTCTTAAATGAGTCTGCACTATTATCTCTAATTTCCAGCTGATGTCTATTCTACAAGCTGAAAAGCTGGCACTTTTTTTTTTAATCTTGCCAGAATGCATTGATGATAACAAGTATATACTGACTTCCATCTAACCACTAGAGACTGTAAAATATGTCCCAATTTCAGAAATATTATATTATTTTTTAAAGGTGCATTTTAGAATAAGTGAAACATGGTATTTTTTCTCCCTGATTGCATAAGGTGTTGTGGTTCAAAGAAAAAACTTTTAGACAATTGCATGCATTCATTTAACATGTAGGCACAGAAAAACAAGCAAAATGAAGCCCTTTTAGGTACCTTGGAATTCAGCCTACCTTCTGGTAGATGTCATGAGACAAAATCCTCCAATAAGTAGCTACACAATGGCAAAGGAGATCAGAATTCCAACCTACGTCTCCATTTCAAAGGTTAGAGAATATGAATCACATCATACACTACTCAGACCAAAATGGTAGTGCTGCTACAAAATTTCTATCCCAAACACATATCTTTATATCATTAAATATTCATAATTTAAAAATCACTTCTAACATCCAGCATGCTAGTGAAAATACCATTGCTGCCTTGGTATGTGTACATCCAATTAGAGTATAGATGCTGACTAAATTCTACAAGGTTATAATTTAAAGACAAAGTGCAGGCCATCAATGTGGAAGAATCATAAAGAAACTTACAGACAATACAAAAAATGTGTAATTTGATCAGTGTCTTTTCTTTACCAAAATGGAGATGCTTGGCTGGTAGATATGCCACCCTCTGTAGACTTGCTTCTCTAGTTCACTAGTACTATCAAATGTTGAAGAAAATGTTTAAAGGTCTTTCTCTTTGAATTTCTTAAAACTGTGGTCAATATTTTAGGAGAATAAATTACTCACGTTTTCTTTGTACAAAAGAACTATTTTTAGCATAAATATCTTGTGTAATGCACAAATATACATTTTATATAAGTACCATGTACCATATATATACATATATATGCGTGTGTGTGTGTGTGTGTGTGTGTGTGTGTGTGTGTGTATATATAATATTTAGCATAAATAAATACTAAATAAATGGCCTGGTATTATAAATAGCCCAAAGAGCTTAAATAAAGAACTGAAGTCATGAGAGCACAACAATAGATTTCTAAGACTATTTTTATCATTCTTGTACTTCTCCAAAGTCATCTCATTTCATTAACATCAACCACAGGGCTCTTGACATGGACCATATACAGTAAACCAGAGGAAGTACCGAGAGGCAGTGTGGTCTGTGACGGGAATCTTTCTGAGGAGCTGAAGGCTTCAGTGGCTTCCAGCTGGGTGGGCACAGATGACGAAGGGTCTGCTAGAGCACCTTTCTGTTCCTCCAGCAGATCTGAAGAATACACTCCTCTTCCTTGCCATTTAGAAACAGGAACTTCAAACCCGACAAATCATGAACATGAAATGTTTCCCCAAGTAACCTCACATCATATGTAGAAAGTTCTCAGGGCACAATCATTTTTGACATTTGTAGAATATATATATATATATTGGGTTACTATGCTGGTTTTAACAATTGCAAGAATGAATATATATATATATATATATATATATATATATATATATATACACATATACATATATATATGTGTGTGTGTGTGTGTGTGTGTATATATATATATATATATATATATTCATTCTTGCAATTGTTAAAACCAGCATAGTAACCCAGGCCTGGGGAATCCTTGGCTCAAATTTAAATATGGAGTAACTTTACAAATTTTCAGAAACAACCATCTTATTATAAGCCATTGCCACTAGACGTTTACTTCTGAGAAAGAAGCAAATGCCCTCATTCAGAGGAAAACAGACGTTGTCTTGCCTTTTCCTGCTCAGGACAATCCTTTATAAAACTATTCCTTGTTTTAATTACCAGAAATTTTAGGATTATTCATACATTCTTAATCCTCCAAATAGGTATATTCCACTTTGCACACGATTTCTTGGTCAGCCATTGTAGTTATGGTTGGCCTCTAAGTGGGCTGCTCTGCATGATTCCTGGCCCTTTTGTCTAACTATGTCGCACTATTTATATCAGTTTTTTCTCAAGATGTTATGTTTGTTAAAACCTGTGTTTCCGGGCCCCTTCTTATACCAAAAGTATCAGAATTGCTTTAAGTTAGGCTGCAAAACAGACTCCCCTGGCATTACTTCTTCCCACTAAGGTTTGAAACTGCTTTTCAATCCATTTTCAATTCATCAAGTGGCTTAAATACAGAATCTGTATATCCTAGCAACAAAATACACCCTCATTTCATTCCCTCTTCTGCTCATTTCTTGTCTTTTCTCATCTGGATGACTAAAGTAGCCACATAATCTAATTTCGCTTTCTACATTCATTTTTGACCTTGCTCATTCCAATCCATTCATTACACTGTGGTTCTGAACTATGGATGATTTGGCCCCTAGGTGACATTTGATCATGTCTGAATATATTTGCGGTTGTCACAGTTGGGAACTGGCATTTAGTAAGCAGAAGCCAGGATGCTGCTCAGCATCCTACAATGCACAGGACAGCGTAATAGAATTATTCAGCCTAAAATGTCAGTGGCGCTGAGGTGAGAGAGCTTCACACTGTCACACTTTTACCCTTTCCTTGTCCACATCCACTATATCCGTTTCTACCAATGGGACTCTCATAGTGCCCTGATGACCTTTGTTATACAACTTTGTGTGTAATATTGTTTGAAAATGTTGCATGATCTGCCTTCCCTTCAAGAATATAAGCACTTGATGCCTAGCATCTAGCGTAATAATTTGTACATTACAAAACTTTAATTGGATTAAGTAGGCCAGTCTTGTTTGCATGTTCTGTGTGGTTGTGTATATGAGAAATTCCAAAGAAGCGCTATACGTAAAAAGTGATTCTAACATTAAATCAGTAGCTATGCAAATATTAATTCTATTACCCCCCTAGAGGGCCTCACAAAATGCTGGAAAAATCCTGAAAAATACATTTTGTATTCCATTGAATTACTGTGGGTTATGATTCATAATAGTTCGGAATGAACCACCATGGGTTATAAGAATGTGATATATCTATTACTTTTTTATGTATGAGTACAATTCATCTCCATTGTAGATTGAAAACAATATTTCAAACTATTTTAGATTATTTCCAGTTAAGTGAGTCAAACCTGCCACAGGTCTAGCCTGGAAATGAATCAGAATTACACAACAACAGATAATAGAGTTAGAAAGAGCCCATCTGTCCCAGACCCTTGAGTGCCCTTGAGTTCGGGGAAGTCAAGTATTATTATCTTCATTTTTTAAATGAAGTGTCTGAATCCATGAATAATTACATGATGGTCCAAATTCACAATGGTGATACATTACTAAGACAGGGTTTAAATCCAAAACCCTCATTTCATTTTTATAGATCATCAAGGCAAATATATATATATATATATATATATATATATATATATATATACACACATATACACATATATATACACACACACACACACACACATACATACATATACATATATATGCATATATCTGTATATATGCATATATATATATATTTTTTCTTTTTTTTAGAAGTTCATTATTAACTCCCCATTTAACTCACCCCCCATCCCCCACACCCCTTTTGGCAACACGATATAGTGCAAAGATCATGGACTTAAGCATCAGAAAACCCTGGATTTGAAAGGCAGCTCTTACTG
The DNA here is from genome assembly GCF_036562045.2 of Rhinolophus sinicus. Lineage (NCBI taxonomy): Eukaryota > Metazoa > Chordata > Mammalia > Chiroptera > Rhinolophidae > Rhinolophus > Rhinolophus sinicus. The sequence continues at coordinate 101,083,257 of NC_133752.1, read as the reverse complement.
GGTGACCTAGAGCAAGGATCAGCAAATTTTATTTTGTGAATCTTTTACCTTGCAGAGTGTATAGTCTCTGTTGCAAATACTCAGTTCTCACTGCAGAGAGAAAGCAGCGGTAGACAATGTGCATAGGCGTGGTTGTGTTCCGATAGAACTTTAGTTACAAAAGCAGGTGGTGGGCAGATGTGGACCACAGGCCATAGTTGGATGACCTCTGATGAAGAGCAAATTCCTGTATAAAGTGGAGGCACTAGAGCTTAGCGCAAAGGTTTGCTGCAACACAAAGCCACGGATAATGTAAGTAACATAACTATGAGATGATGTAGCCCATTCTAGATATTAAATGTTGCTATCATTATAATGGAGGCAAGGAACTTAATGTTTAAGCTCACTCATACAATATTCTTTAGGCAAGAGCATGAAAGAGAGTTAATTATTTAAGTAACAAAAAACTGAGATTATAAGGTAACTTCAGCTTTAATGATATTCATGTCAAAAGTTTTCCATTCAAAGCTCTGTATCTTAACACTTGAGTATAATTTTTCCTACAAGAAGAATAGAAAATTTGAAATTATTCTTTTAAGAAAATACTACAGAAAGCAATTGGATTCTCTAAATCTAAGTGTTCTATCATTACAAAACAGAAAAAAAATGGTGTACGTTTATTTTATAAATTGATCTCACCACTAGTAATTACTGAATACTTCTTTAATGGCTCATAATGAATTCCATGCATTTTCTAAGGATTATTTTGCTACCAGAATTATGTGGATTAATTTATGTATATTTAATTTAAAAATTAGCATTACTTTGGGGATTTGTCTCTGTCCCCTCAACATTTCATGAATAAATCAGCTGGCTTTTAAAAAAATGCATAAATATATAAAATACTCGTTAGCACATTTGCTTTTGTAAATAAACAACATTCACAGATAATTGAATTTTCCTTGATTTTACTTTGCCAAAATTTTAATAGAAAGTAAAATGCAATTGTGAGCAGACTGCATGTCTAATACTTTGTTCTATGCTTTGTTTATGTATTGTGTAGTAAGCATACACATCTATCTCAATTCAAAAGTTAAAATAGTTTCCATTACCACTCTTACATTAGACCAATGGATACGTTTCAAGGTGGATATCTTCTGGAATTATATATATATATATATCTCTTTGACAGCGTTCTACTCTGTTCATTCAATAAGTTCCACATACAATGCTGCACAGTTTACTAATTTTATACTAATGTCTATTTCCAAAATGCCTTATAGTCATCCACTAGATCAATCAAATTACATTGATTAATGAGATGTGCCAGCATTTCTAGTCTTATTTTAATGATGAGGGATTTCTTTTTTCAAGAAATAAAACATTTTATTCGATTTTCTGTTCATTAGCATGGGAAAAAAATAGATGATAGATTATAGATAGATAGATAGATAGATAGATAGATAGATAGATAGATAGATAGATTTGACTCTACTGAGGAATCTTTCAAAACCCTGCATAGGTAATTAGATAAATTCTATGCTAATGATTTTCTTTTTCTTGGTGTTATGAACACTGTGCTGTAAACAACTGAGCTAATCAGCCACCCCATATGCTAATGATTTTCAGACTAAGGGTTTGTTCCCTTGAGGAGCACTTTAACTCATTCTATACTGTGGAACTAGACTATGCCACCAAAACCACTCATATCTAAACATTATATTCCAGGAAAACAAGGATGGAGCAGCATAAATCCTTGATTACCACTATTGTATAAAACTAAACTAACCTAAATAAAGCAAAACATCCTCAAAGTATGAGTGGTGGGAATATTGATTCTGTGCCTGTATAATTCATCTGTTTGATATCCTTGCTCACATTTCTTTATTTCTCACATCTTGTACAATTCACATTGCATGTAAATAGAACAAATCCATTCTATCCCTTATGTGTTATAAAGAGTTGAGTCGAGTAGAATGGAAGGAGCTCCAGGTATTCCTTAACTATCCAACATCATTCTCCTGAGAACTCCCCTCTAAGTGTCTGGCTCACACCTGGGGAGTTGGGTGAGCCACAGAGAGACTTTGCCATCCTTGGGGATGCATCGACACAAACAGAGAAGGTTTCTAGGGAGGTATACTTACCAGAGGGAGCTTAGAGTCAGTAGAATTCAAGTCTCTCTTAAAACAAACAAACAAAAGTAAATAAGCATACAAGTATGTTGTAGCATATTGTAACATTATTTTTCAAAATCCCTAAGCATATCACAGATCTTTCTTAACAGTTGGATTATATCCCCTACAGAATCTATTTTACCTTCCCTATGTATGTATATTAAGTCAGTGATCAACAGTCTTATAATTTACATTCAGTGAACTAATTTCATGGAAATTTTATTCAAGTAAAGTCTCTTTGACTCCCATTCACAAAAAAAGAAAAAAAGAAAAAAAAAACCTCTAAATTTCTAATGCAAGTTGAATAAGACCTTTGCAAAAATAATACTTTACACATTATATTTAGAAATTCTACAATTTTAGTCCCCCAGAAGTTAAGACAATTTCATTATGTCTCAATAATGATTGACGCCTTCCTTGCCAAGAAGTTCTAGAAAGCTTCATCTGCACTGGTGATCCCTACTTCAAAGGAGACAGTGATTCATCCAAAGAAATTCCATTAAAGCATAAATTAAATAATCTAATTATATCCTCAATTACCTTTTTAATTCAAAGCTTACTTTGAATAACCTCTTCCAATAGAGCCACATAATTTTGTCTTTGAAGAACTTCAAGAAACTTTGATTGTAGTGTCCCTTTAAAGCCCATTCAATTTTTTTTCTTGAGCTTCTTTATTATTTCCTTCCCAGCGATGGTTATGAGATTTTTGTTCCAGATCTATATTGCTACATAACAAACCATGCTGAAATTGAGTAGTTTAAAATAACAACAATTATTTATTTTGCTCACAGATTTTCAGTTTAGCAGGTTTGGTGGGAAAGACTCAGCTCTGTTTGCTCCAGGCAGCTTCAGCTGAGGCTGGCGGACCTGCTTCCACTTGGGCTCACGCACAACTTAGTACTTACTGGGGGCCATGGACTGCAGGTCTCTGTTCTTGACATGAGACTCCATGTGGCCTGGGCTTCCTCTGGTTTGGGTTCCAAAGGTGAACGTCCCAGGACAGAGCCAGATAGAAAACTGTGTTGCATTCGATGATCTAGCCTTCAAAGTCTCATAGTGATACTCTTTCTGTTATCTGTTAGTGGAGGCAGTCACAGACATCAAGCTTCAAGGGAAGGAAACCTCATCTCCATCTCTTAATAGAGGAGTGGTAAGGTTTTGAAAGAGTGTGTAGAACAGTAGATATTATCATGGCCTTTAGGGGAGAAAAATATGTGCCACATAATTGCTATTATCACTACGGCAATTGTTACCCACTGTAAAAATTGGCCCCAGCTCCTACATTCTGAACAGCCCTGGTCTTTGCTCTCAGCCTACTCTGGCCATCTAAAACACTTTTTGAACATCTTTTACCCACTTAATAAAAAATGTGGTACAGAGTATGTTTGTATTATCTTACTGTGTATTCTAAGGAAATTTGGAGTAAAAATCTGATGAAGCTTCTACTGCTAATGGTGGCAAGGAGGTTATCTGTAGGCAAACCCTCTGTGAAGAGAAGAAAGAATGCGTGGTTCCTGAATCTCTCTTCTCTTGTAGTAACAAACTATGCAAGTAGCTTGAATATTATACTCAAGTGAATTAAATATCTGTTTAACTATTTTCAGTCTGTTACAAGAGCTTAAAACTCTTGAGTTTAAGTCTTTGTGTGATATTTCACCCCTTTGCTTCCATCACCAGGAGTGGGAAGTTAGGGGGAGTATCAATGCTTCTCAGAATATAAACATTCTGATATCAGAATACAAATTCATCATGACATTAGACAAAGCAGTTTCACTGTTCTAATCCATTCAAGCAAACTAATACCAAGCAAATAAAAAAGCATATTTACAAAATGAACATACTATGCCCAGCTGTGCAAGCAATGGCCTATCTCTCTAAACTGATGAGCTCAGTTTTGTGTCTTGATTCAGAGTGAATTTGATTTCTCCTCTGGCTTGGATTGCCTCTTTAGGCCAAAAGCAACTTCTTAATTCAGTATACAGATTTTATATTGATGGCTATATACCTTCAGAGTACCACTGTGTTTGAAGGAGGGGTCTTTATAAAATAAAGATATTGTCAAGAGAATTAAATAATAAATACATAAGAATTTTATAAAGGGGATTATATTTATAAAGTTTGGCAGATTCTTGGAGGTAAAATCAGAGCAGGAACCCCCCCCCCAAAGGCACAAAAATGTAAAGGTCAGCTATCATAGAATCCACTCCCTTTACGATAGTATTCAAATTGTTCCAAACATTTCTTATGGTAGTTTAAACAAACGCTTCAAAAATAATTTATTCCAAGAAAAGAAAAACATTAAGTATATTATTTACATTTTGAGAATATTTATATTTTCTTTGTAAAGAAAAGGCATACTTCACTTAAAATATAATTGTTTTACTCTATTCTATAGATAGGGCAAAGATATGCAGTATAAAGAATACTAATCAACTTATACATGTGCATGCATTGTATCTAGTTAAATAAATAGAACATTGTCAATATTATTGAAAATCCCCTGTAATCAGCTTTTGGATTTTATCCCAATCTTTTCTCTCTGGAAGTAATTATCAACTTGATTTTATGTTAATAATTGTCTGTAAAAATTAATTCGATGACTTTTTTGTTTAGTTTCACTTGTTTGTGACCTAGATAAAAATGGACCTTGATTTGCCTTTTTTTTTAACATCATAAAGGATACAAGTATAATTTATTTGTTGTAGCATATTCTTTTGCACAATTGCCAGTTATGCTACTGCTGGCATTTTAATTGTTTTCAGCTTTTGACCTTTTAAATGATGTAACTATGTACAATGTTCAATAGGTGTCCTGATGGAAATGAATATGTTTCCGTCCCCACCCCTCCCACCCCCCAGGGTGCATTTGGAAGGTCTTATTCCAGTAGCAATCACAAACAACTTTTTGCGTCCCCAGGCTTCAACAGTCTTTCTAGAGGAGGGATATTGGTGTCATGGGCGTCCCATGGGCACTGACCCCCACACTGGGCAATGTGATGGTGACTGCCTGGTGGAGCTGACCTCATCATTCGGTCCCTTAGCCACATAAGAGGGGACCAGCATATTCACTGTGTCTCCAAATGTTTAAGGTAAGAATTGAGTGAGGCCCTTTTTTGTCCAGTGAAAAAAATTGTTAATTTTCTTTTTTTTTTTTTTTTTTCAGAAGTTAATGACAGAATTATTCTCTTTAAAGTTGTAACCTGTTATGTTGCTCACAAACAGGCCCACTCTCAGCCTCCTTTGTTAGGATAAGTCTTAGTTGGCATCTAGATAGCAAATAAGGATATAAAATATCCACCAAGTTGTCCTTAAGGATAAAAGTTCATGAAATAGGTACCAGATTCTGCCATGCCTCTGAGGCTGACGTTTTCTTGAGGTGGGAATCCTGGACCAGGATATACGGGCGATAAGTACAAGCTGGAATGGCCCCATCCAGTGAAGTTCAAGTGAAGATAAGTTTCTTTAGGGTAGTCACCTAATAGTTGAATTACTGGTCACAAAGTGTGTATCTGTTCAGATTTATAGTAATACTCAATTCCTTTCTGAAAGATATATAAATTACACTCCTACCAGCAGGGTATTTGTGTTGGATATTCAACCCAACATTTAGTGTTATCAAATTTTCATTTTTGCCAATCTGGTGTACATGAAATTATATTGTTGACATTTGAATTTCCTTGACTATTAATCAGTTGGGCATTTTTTCACATTTTTTATTCCCATTTCCTGTCCTGCAAAATGCCTATTCAAGTCCTTTGTTGTTTCCCTACTTGATTGTTTTTCTCCTTATTGATTCACTGAGGTTCTAGATGTTAATAATGATCTCTTCCAAAGGTATAGCTAGTATCTTCACCCTCCTTATGGTGATGATATATTTGATAATACAAAGACATGGTTTTAAATGTCTTTGAAAATTTAAAGTTTTGTTTTTATATTTGTCTTTAATCTGTTAGAGATTGGTTTGAGAGTATAGTTTGAGGTAGAGATTCAATTTCATGTTTTTCCATATAGTTAACAATGTTTCATAAGTACTTATTGAAAATTCATTGTTTTCCTCTTTGACTTAAAATGCAGGTTTTGCAAAATATCAAATGTGATAAATGTGTGGGTCCATTTCAGAGTTCTCTGTTAAGTTCCATTAGTCTTGTTTAACCCTAGTTGCATTTCAGAATATCTTAATAACTTGAACATTATTATGTCTGAGAGGATAAGTTTCCTCAAATCGTTGTTGTAGAGTATCTGAACTACTATTAGAATTTACATTTCCATATAAATTTTAGAATCGACATATCAGATTCCATAGAAAAATGGTGATCATATTTAGATTGAAATTGTATTAAATCTGGATAAACTTTGGAAAAAAAAGTTTACAGGGAATAAATATTTAATCTTCTTATTCATAAAGGTGCTATGGTTCTTCATTGTTTGGGATTTTAATTTATTTCTTGAGGTTTTTTTCTTACAAAATTAATCGCACTTAGATCACATGTGTATATTATCTATATTATATATTTGGTGCTGTTGTAAGTTATATTTTCTTAGAATAAAAAAAGTGTTGCTATAAATGTGGATTACTTTCGCATAATGATCTAATATGCAGCAGCATTGCCAAACTCTATTTATTATTCTAATCACTTATCTTATAGGATCTTGGAATTCTATGTAATATAAAATTCATACTGAATTCTATGTAGCACTCATATTATCTGCGAATAAAATCTTTCTAATCATTACACAATTTATTTTTTTTTAACCTTAGGGAGCTGAGTAGTAGCTGTAGTGTAAAGCTGAATAGAAGTAGTAATAGTAATCATTGTTATTTTATTTATGTTTTTACATAACTGTCTAAAAAATTTTACTACTGAGTACGACATTCTATGTGAATTATTTGTAAATACCTTCCATTGAGTTAAAGAAATTGCCATCTCTTTTGTTAGCTAAAAGTTGTTTTTTCCCTTGAGTGGATGAATTTTATTGATTTTGCCTTTTTAACTGTCTTTTGAAAGGATTACATATTTTGTTTAGCTTTAATCTGTTAATGTGGTGCCTACATTGACAAATATTCCTGTGTTGAACTACTTTCACTAATAGGATAGAATTTCTTTCTTTCTTTCTTTCTTTCTTTCTTTCTTTCTTTCTTTCTTTTTCTTTTTTTTTTTTTTTTTTTTTACCTTAGTATTGATAAGTGAGATTGCCATGTAATTTTGTTTTTGTAACAAACTGACTCTAAGGTATTTAAATTCACTAGCATCATAAATAGAGTTTAGAATAGTTTTTGCAATCTTTCTAAAGTGTTGTCTGGATTTTTATTATTGCTGTTTGTTTTGAGCAGTACCAACCATCAACTAGATTTACTTGATATTTATAGAATAGTTTATTCAACAGCAAAATACACATTCATCACATGCTCACAAGAAACATTAAGAAAGATAAGTCAAATTCTGGGCCATAAGCACACCTTAACAAATTTAAAAGAACAGAAATCGTACAAAGTATGTTCTCAGATCAAAATGGAATAAAACTATATATCTATAATGGAAAGATAGCTGGGAAATCTCAAAATATTTGGAGATTGAAATATACACTTGTAAATAAATTATGAGTCAAATAAAAAATTCAAGAGTATGTAAAACTATTTTGAACTAAATGAAAATGAAAATAAATAATAAAAATTATTGCAGAAATCAGTGAAAATCAAAACAGGATATCAATAGAGAAAAACAACAAAAGTTCAAACTATTTTAAAACATTAATAAAATTCATAGAACTTTAGTCAGTCTAACAAAGGAGAAACATTAATTAATGATATCAAAAATGAAAAAAGGTCATTCATCACTATAATCTCATGGACATTATAAGGATAATAAAGGAATATTATGGACATCTCATTGTTCACATATTTGATAACATAGATGAAATGGAACAATTTTTTGAAAATCTCAGATGACCAAAATTTACACAGGGAGAAATAGATAATATGAATAAATGTAATTTTATCAAAGAAAATCAATAAGTGATAACTTTACCAAGAAAGAAATAAGAAAAAGAAAAATGGGTCCAGAATTAAAATTAGCTGATGATTTCTACTAAATAATTACAGAATAAGTAACACTAAGTTCTCTATAATATCTTCCAGAAAATAGAAGCAGAGGAACATTTCATAACTCATTCTATGAAGTCACTATTATTCTAATGCCACAATCAAATACATTAAAAGACAACAATAGAGCAATATAATAGACATAAAAATCTTCAAAAAATATTAACAAATTATATCCAACATTGTATAAAAATAATTATACACCATGACCAAGTGTAATTTATTCCAGTTATACAAAGCTGGTTCAACATTTGACAATCGATTAATGAAACCATAACATGGAAGGCTAAAGAAGAAAAATCATATGATCGTATCAATAGATATAGAAAAAGTGTTCCATATAATTTAGCAACCATTTATGTTAAAAAGTCTCAGCAAACTAGGGTTAAAGAGAAGTCTCATGGATGAGGAGATATTCTTTGTTCATGTATAGAAAATTCAGTTATTAGCACGTTTCTCTTCCCAACTTGATCTACAGTCTCAATACAATCCCAAACAATATCCCAGAAAACTATTTCATAGATATTCACAAACTGATTCTAAAGTTTATATGTGAGGGAAAAATACCCACAATAGTCAACACAATACTTAAGAACAGCAAAGTTAGAGGACTGCTACTACCCAACTTCAATACTTACCATAAAGCTACAAATCAAGATAGCATGTAATCAAGACAGCATGACAGAAATAAAAGAATAGACACATAACAGAGAGCTCAAAAATAAGCCCACACTAATTTATTCAACTGAACTTTGACAAAGAAGCAAAGACAATTCAGTGGAGGAGAGGAGAGGGTAGGCTTTCAAAAATGGTGCTAGAACAATTGGATATCCATGTAAAAAAAGAATCCAGACACTAAATTTACACATTTCACACACACACACACACACACACACACACACACACACACACACAAAGAAAACAACAAGAACAAAAAAACCCTCAAAATATAATATAGACCCAAATCCAAATGTAAAATGTAAAACTGTAAAATTCCTAGATTATAACTTAGAAGAAAATCTAGATGACCTTGGGTTTGGTGATGAGTTTTTAGATACAACACCAAAAGCATTATCCATGAAAGTATACATGAAAGCGTTTGGGAAAAAAGGTACTGATCTAAGTATCTTTCAGAATGAAAGTAGTCTATAAGACTAAAGGCAAAATAAACCACACATAACCCAGTGTACTTTCGTTGACTATCCCAGGGGATGTAGGTTAATGACTCCGATACGGCTCCCAAGTATACTGAAATTCAACAATTACATAAGGATGGTGAATGGTGGGGGCCTGGTTTCTTCTGTGAAGTGAACATTTATAGATAGGCAAGGAGAAGAGTCTAGAACTGGAACTGGACAAATCAGTATGAACTAACGTTTGCCTCCATGCCCATGCACATGATTACACATAGATCTAGCTCTCTCTATATGTATATACACTACTCAGTGTACGCATATTTATCTCTTTTCTGTTAGCTGAGAGGGCCTAAAACTAACAAAACCCCAGTAGGAATGAGCAGACACCTATCATCCAGGTCTTGGTTTCTAACACCACTCTCCAATAAAAGGAATCATGGCTCTTTGGAGAAATGGCTGATTTTAGGACTGGAGCAAGAAATACACGAGATGAATCAGGAGCATTTTGCAGTGCCAGAAAGCTAGTAAATGCTAAAAACAAAACAAAACACAAAAACAATGCAGTATGTCAAAGTGACACAAGAGCCAATTAAAAGAACTCCCAATGGCCAACGCTGGAACAATTTAAAGAACAAAGTAAACAAAGTTGCATTTCACTATAACTTAAGGTACAAAATGAATATTCATGAGTTCATACTGATAAATAAATGATTGAACAAACAAATGTTTCGGAGAGACAAATCTCCCAGTGGGAAGTATTTCATATAATTGATGTAGATACTCTGCCCACATGGAGGCTGAATATTACTCCCACACCTTAAACATGGCATGAATATAGCCGTTTCTTCTCATAGAGTACAGTATGGAAAAAGATAGTAAATAATAATCTTGTATTAGAGAAACCTGAGAACGCTAACTCAGCCAGGGGATCAAGGTCAATATCAATAGTGATAAATTCATATTAATAGTATGTGTCAATACTTGTCTTATTCCACTGGGCTGCTAAAACAGAATCTCATAAACTGTGTGGCTTATGAACAGCACAAATTTATTTCTCATAGTTGTGGAGGTTGGAAGTCCAAGATTAAGTCACTGGCAGATTTGGTGTCTGGTGAAGGCCTACTTTCTGGTTCATGCATAGACATATTTTTGCTGTGTCCTCATATGGCAGAAGGGGTAAGGGATTTCTGTGGAGCTCTTTTATATATTTCATCTCATATATGAGGGCTCCGCCCTCATGACCTAAGCATCTTCACAAGGTCTTGCCTTATAACGTAATCACATTGGGTGTTAAGTTTCAACCTATGAATTTTGGGAGGGACACATATATGGAATTCATAGCAATATGACATGATGAAAATGACACTTTACCTCTGTGAATTCCTCCCCCAAACTTATAACCCCAGTATAATCATGATAAAATATCCCAACACATTTCAAGTGAGGGATATTCTTCAAAATACCTAAGTTAATTAAAAACAAAAAAGTCTGAAAAACTATCACAGTAAAGGGGACCCTAAGGAGACATGACAACCAAAGATAGTGTTTTATTCTGGATGGGATCTTGGGAGGGAGAAAAGGCACTGAGGAAAAAACAAACAAACAAGCAAAAAAACAACTGAGGAAATATGAATAAACTATGGGCTTTTGTGCATAATGTATCAATGTTGTTTAATTTATTAACAAAAACGTAGTCTGACAATTAAGTTTGCGAACTTGTTGCAATATGTTGCTAATCTTTTTGATATCAGAGAGCTTATTCATTATAAATTTGTACCAACTGGATAAAGAGTTAACCAAGTTTATTATTTGGAAGTGTTGAAAAGGCTGAGTGAAAAAGTTAGACGACCTGAACTTTTCGCCAACAGTTCACGGCTCTTGCATCATGACAATCCACCAGGTCACATGGCACTGTCTGTGAGGGAGTTTTTAGCCAGTAAACTGTATTAGAACACCCTCCTTATTTACCTGATCTGGATCCCGGTGACTTCTTTCTTTATACAAAAATAAAGGAAATATTGAAGGGAAGACATTTTGATGACATTCAGGACATCAAGGATAATGCGATGACAGCTCCAATGGCCATTCCAGAAAGAGTTCCAAAACTGCTTTGAAGGGTGGACTAGGAGCTGACATTGGTGCATAGCTTCCCATGGGGAGTACTTCGAAGGTGACGGTAGTGATATTCAGCAATGAGGTATGTAGCTCATTGTCTAGGATGAGTTCGTGAACTTAATTGTCAGAACTCATATACCATGTTAATGTATGATGTTAATAACAGGGGAACCTGTTTATGGGAGTGGACATATGGGAGTTCTGTACTGTGTCCTGAATGTTTCTATAAATCTAAAACTGTTCTAAACTATAAAATATATTAATTTTAAAAAGTTAGGATTGGAGAAAAGGATTGCAATATAAAAGATACATAAAGGATTATATTCTATAATACATTAAGAGGTCCTACAAATCAATAAGAAAAAGATGGGAAACTCAGTAGAAAGCAAGTAAGGAAATTCAAATAAAAATGAATTCAAATGACCAATAAAACTGGAATTAAATATTTTCCAAAAAATATTAATCTTTGTGATGCCCATTATTGAGAACATTTTCAGAATGAAGTTAATCTTAGACACTGGTACTAAGAGGATACAGCTGTGCATATTAAATTAGATGCACATTCTCTAAAATGTAGTGTTTTTCTTGGAGTTTATCCCTTAAAATATTCATGTATGTGAACAAAGATATTTATATAATGATATTTATTTATTTTTGTAGTAACACCAAATTGAAAATGAAATAGTTCAATTGGACAAACATTCACTAGGATAAAACTTTCATGCAATTGCTGAATGAGAAGCTGTTAGGAAGAGTGAGATAGTCCTATATACATTGCAGTAGAAAGGCTAAGAGCCATTGCTTAATGAAGTAAACTATATAAGACACATATTAAATCTCATTTTTATAACAAATAAGAAAAATTGCATATATGTACATACTGTGTTTCCCTGAAAAAAAGTTGTAGCTGGACCATCAGCTCTAATGCATCTTTTAGAGCAAAAATTAATATAAGACCCGGTCTGATATTATATTATATTATATTATATTATATTATATTATATTATATTATATTATATTATATTATATTAATTATATAAGACCAAATCTTAACTATATTAAAATAACACCTGGTCTTATATTGATTTTTGCTCCAAAAAACGCATTAGAGCTGATGGTCCAGTTATGTCTTATTTTTGGGGAAACATGGTATTTGTGTGTAAATTTATCCAATTCAATCATGAATTTAATATAGTATCTATCCGATTCTACCTGGGTAAGATGAGAACTACTACTGTCACAACTGCGACCACCGATCTTTACAGTTAAACTTTGCATTTAGAATCACTGCAAATTTAACATTAGTTATCTACATCTAATTATATTTACTTTACACCTGACCTATAATAGCAAGATTTCCTTGTCCCTTATCTTTCTATTTTCTGGAACACTTCATAAAACATTCTTGGAAGAATACATAGACAGTATCTTTTATTTGTCCAAAAATGACTTCTTATTATCCTTGTAATGAATAACAATTTGTCACATAGAAACTTAGGAGTTCACAGGTTTTCACTGTTTTGTAAAATTTTGTACTGAAGAGATGTTTGAAGCCAGAGAAAGCACTCAATGTATTTGGACAGGGAACTGTTTTTAAGACTAAGGATTAAAAGAAGATTTCAAGTTCCACTTCTAGAATGACAGTGGGAACAGCTCTGTGAACCCACTACCCAGTGAAACTGATAACTAGATAGATAGATAGATAGATAGATAGATAGATAGATAGATAGATAGATAGATAGAGTCTCTCAAAATTGCCTATTAGCATAAAACAACAATGGAAGAAAAATTTATTCAACAAAAACTACTAAAACTTAATAAGGGTCTGTGGTATTTGAAACAAGATCCATGCCCTCCCGTTCACCTGCCCACTCTGAAGGATGGAAACCTCCTCCAGACCTGCACTTCCAAAACGAATGGGCCCCTCACTATCCTTATGTTTCAGATGGCAGACTATCTTCCCAGAATATTGCCATCACCATTTCTCATTCTGCCCCAAAATATCTGTTGCTGTGGATAAGTTCTGGGTGAGTGCAGCTGAGAGACTGGGGCTTCTTTCTTATGCTTAACCCCCGATTCTAGAACAGAGGGTGTGGGGGCAGAGCCCCAGAAAACAGTTTCCAGGCTCTCAGCCTCACATAGACAGGTGCTGGCTCAGGTAGTAAATGGCCAACTGTGATTGCATGGCCATCAGCTGTGGCTAGTTGGCCGTCAGCTGTAACCAGTGAGCCATTGGCCACAATATAACTGCTGTGGCTACGCTAGCAGAGAAGAGAAGAAGAATGGGGGCTAGCAAGAAGATGGTGGCTGGGCTGGCAAGCGTGGATGGTGGTTTGCGGACAGTGTGGATCCAGCCTCCAGTGAGAGTATAGTGCCGCCAGAGAGAATATAGTGGTATGACCTCCCCATCTATGGCTCCTTGTGTGTTCCTTTTTGGCCTGACCATATCCTGCGTTCTTGTATGGGGAGCGGGAGCAGAGACCCCGCAGGCCGCCCCGCACGACAAATGGCGCAGCGAGCAGGGTCTCCCGCATGACAGAGGGTCTATGTTGGGTATAGTGTAGCTGAGAATAGAAATCCCGATAGCCAAAACAAGTAAGCCAAGGAGCTCTTTGCAAGGCACCTCTCTCTTCCCCCAGCAAATGCGCAGCTCATGAAGAGGAGTGCCACTCAAAGGAAATATACAGTTGTCCCTGCCCCCAAATTCAGAGGCTTCACTCAAAGATTTTGTCCAGTGGCAAAAACAGAGCACAGAACATAAGAGTTTCAAATCTCTTTCCAAAGGAACTGACTTAATTTGCAAGAGTGTGAATAAATTCAAGCCAAAGAGTGCTTTCTAAACAATGGGAGTTTTGTGAAAGTAATCTGGAAGAAATCGACTGATTCATTGAATTCTTAGAACTATAGGCCAGCTAGTTCACCAGAGAAAAATGGGGAAAGAGACAGATATCTGGGAAGTCATCATGAGTTAATAAATAAATAAATAAATAAAACAGCAAAGAACAACAACAAAAAAACCCACTGACCCACTGTCCTCAGGAACTGTCTTTTCAAAAGAGTCTTAATTTGAATAGATTAGTCTGTGAAGCAATTTATGCCAAATTGAGCAATTACTTGGCAATTAGTGGGGCTTTATAGCTGTATGTGTAATGGAAAGAGACAACCAAAGAGAGCCCTACCAAAACCACTGTCATCCCAGTGTGACTGTGAGCCATGGAGTTAGGTGAATTAAGGATGGGGCAGTGGGTGAGTGTGTGCACAGAATGAGTACTAAGAATTTCTACAATATATCACCTAACACATTTATTTTCCAACAAAAGAATAGGAGACATGCAAAGAAACAAGAACGTATAATCTATATATTGCAGGGAAAAAAACAAAAAAAAAAACAAAAAACTGCCAGGAAGAGTAACGAGATGTCAGATTTAACATCCCTTATAAATACGCTAAAAGAAAGAAAAGAAATCATGATTAAAGATGTAGAGTATAATGGCTATGTACATCAAAAAGAAGGTATCAGTGAAGATACTGAAATTATTTTAAAAGAACCAAATGGAAATTTTGGAATTGAAAAATACAATAACTGAAATGAAAAAATCATTAGAAGGACCCATCAGTAGATAGAAACTGGCAAAACAAAAATTCAGCAAGCTTGAAGAGAAATCGGTGGAGAGTATGCAATCAGAAGAACAATGGGAAAAAAAAAATGAAGAGAAATGAACAGAATCTCAGAGAAATATGGGAGAGAGTTAACTGCACAGATATATGTTTAATGAAATACAAGAAGAGGAGAAAGAGAAAGGCAAAGGAAAACTAGTCTAAAAAGAATGGCTGCAAATGTCCCAATTTTTGTTTTAATATATTAATCTACACATCTAAGAAGCTCCATGAACTCTCAAGAAGGATAACTTAACAATGATCCACAAATGGGCATATCATAGTAAGAATGTTGAAAGCCACAGACAAGATGAAAATCTTGAAAGCAGCCAGAGAAAAATTATTCATGCTTTATAAGAAGATGCCAAAAAGACCAAGAGCTAACTTCTTAGCAAAAACACTGGAAGTCAGAGACAGTAGGATTATGTATTTAAAAGTACAAAGAACAGTCAACCAAGAATCTTATATCCAGTAAAATTATCTTTAAAAAAATGATGGCAAAATAAAGACATTCCAAGATAAATAAAAATGGGAAAAAATATTACTTACAGGCCTGGCTTACAATAAGTACTAAATGATGCTCTTCATGCTGAAAACAAGTGATCTCAGATGGAAAATTGAATTCACAAAAGAAACAAAGAGCAACACTAATATCAAACAAATTAGACTTTCAATAATAATAATAAAAAGTTGCTAAAAATAAAGGACTTTTTATAATGATAAAAGGATCAATCCCTTCCTCCGGAGGATATAATAATTACATAGATAGGTAGGTAAGTAGGTAGGTAGATAGATAGATAGATAGATAGATAGATAGATAGATAGATAGATCAAGAGAGGCTCAAAATCCATGATGCAAAAGTTGACAGAATTGAAGGAACAAATATACACTTCAACAATAATATTTGGAGACCTTAATATCCCACTTTTAATAATGGCTAGAAAAATCAGATCAACAAGATTTTACAGGATTTGAACAATTGTTTACACAAACCGGACTTAACAGACGTCTGTAGTACATTCCACAAAATAAGTGCAGAATACATATTTTTTTCAAATGCATATGGAATACCCTACGGATAAACTATATGCTAGGCCATAAAATGGTCCTCAATAAATTTAAATGGATTTAAATTTTACAAAGTATGTTCTCTGATCATAATGGAATGAAATTAGAAATTCATACCAGAATAAAATTTGGAAAATGTATGAATATGTAGAACAATAGATTACTAAGTAACAAGTGAGCCAAAGGGGGATATTATAAGGGAAATTAGAAAATGCTTTGAGATTAATGAAAACGAAGACATACCATACCATTACTTATGGTATGCAAGTAAAGCAGTACCTAAAGGGAAATTTATAGGTGTAAAGACATTTTTTTTTTTTAAAGAGGGATCTCAAATCAACAACTTAACCTTCCATTTTAAGACACTTGGAAAAGAGTAAACTAAATTCAAAGAAAGCAAATGGAGGTAAACAAATAGCATTATAAGGAAAATAAATGAAATTAAGTATAGAAAGCAATAGAGAAAAATTAACCAAACCAAAATTTGAAGATCAGCAAAATTGACAAACCTGTACATAAACTGACCAAGAAAAACAGAAAGACAAACAGCCCAAATAAAACCCGGGCAAAGGATCTGAATCAATACTTCTCTAAAGATACACACTAGACAAAAAAGAATGGGAAAAGAAATTTAACATCATTAACTGTGAGAGGAATGCAAATCAAAACTACAAGGCGATATCACTGTATACCCACTAGGATGACTTCATAAAAAAGACAGAGATTAACAAATGTTGAATAAGGAGAAATTCGAGCCCTCATATACTGCTGTAAAATGGCACAGTGAGTCTAGTAAACAGTCTGGCAGTTCTTCAAAAGATAAATCTTATGACCCAACAATTCCATTCCTAGGTATAATACCCAAGAGGAATGAAAAATGGCCACAGAAAAAACTTGTGTATGAGTGTTCATAGCAGCACTTTTAAAACAACCAAAAAGTGAAACAGTCCGAACACCCATTAACGGATGACTAAATAAAATGTAGTATATTGATATAATGGAAAATTATTCAGCTATAAAAAATGAAGTACTGATACGTGCTATATTTATTTATAATATTTATAATAAATAAATAAATAAGTTAATAAATAAATATTATAAATAAACCTTGAAAACAAATGCTAAGTGAAAGAAACTAGCCACAGAGGATCACATATTATATGGTTCCATTTAAAGGCAATGTCTACAATAGGCAAATCTCTAGAGATCAAAGTACATTAGTGACTGCCTAGGGCTGGGGAGAGTCAGGAATTTTGGCTCAGAGTTGCAGGGGTTCTTTTTCGAATGATGAAAATATTCTAAAGTTAATAGTATAGTTGCACAACTTCATGAATATACTAAAAGTCATTGAATTGTATACTTTAAATGAGTGACTCGTATGATATGTGATTTCTCTCTCAATAAAGCTATGAAAGATTGTGTGCTTATTGGAAAATATACGATTCCAGGCATAACTAATATGATTTATGTGTATAAAAACTCATTTACCCTTAACAGATTCTTGTGAAATTGGTATTGCTATTACCCTCCTTTTCCAGATGGGAAAAATACAAGCACAGAGAAGTTAAGTGGTGTATGTAAGTGATCAACCCAAGAAGGCCCCTGTTTCTTACCCATCATGTTTTACCGCCTCCTTCAAAGCTCTGAAAAGTTAATCAAATATGAAAATTATTTGCAACACTAGTGACAGACAGAGAGCTTGTGTAATTAGCTTATAAAAACCCCTTACATTGAAATAAAAGTAAAATAATACCCCAAACTTCAGCTGTGCATTAGAAATTAACTGTACTTCTTAAAACAAAAAAAGTGACTAAAGAAAAAAAACAGTGACAAAAACATGTTAAGGTACATTGATATAAAAATGTAATCAAAATAATGCAAGTTAACCAAAAATAATATGCTATTTTACATGTGCAGTTAATAAACATTGAATAAAAATATTACCCATACGAATGTTAATATGGACTACCCATAAGAATGTAATTGCCACAAACCTTCTAGAAATAAATTTGTAAGTAGTCATAAGAAGATTTAAATCAAGCATGACTTTTGACCAAGTATATCTAATTCTAATCAGGAATTATTCAGAATTGTAGTCTTGGTTATATGTTCAAAATTCTTTATATAATAGTTATTTATCTTTATCAAAGTTAACTACACAATTAATAAAATGGGAAAAAAAAGCTCACATGGGAAAACAGAGTCAAATTTTATATGAACTTTGGTCTTAATATTGCATTTTAAGAGGAGAAAAGAAAGTGGTCAATTAGTGTAGAATGGAGGAATAGGATTGTGTTTTTTTTTCTTCATTTCAAAAATTTTCTAAAATCAGCGTGTATTAGGCTTCCATTGAGCAATATGACAGAGTACTGAAAAGTTACCAAGGCAGCAGTAGTCCAAGTTCATTACTATTTTATTTATGCCTACTACATGTTTATAAATATAATCTAAAAGGAAAATATAACTCCCAATTACTCTAATGCTTTTTGATATCAAAAGGTCACAAGAAGTGAATAAGTAGCTCGTTCAATGAGAATTTATTGGAGCTGACATTGTGCTACATGGTGTGTATAAAAAAATAGAAGGCTAGCCCCCACCCTTCTCAGTGATCTTGTAAATTCGTTGTACAATTGACCTGCCATGAAGAAAGCCAGTAAAAAATCAATTATGACATAGATTCAAATGTTAATGTGGGTGATTAATACAAGAGGTACAGTAACTATTCAGAGACTAGAATTTTTGAACTTTTTATTAAAGAAGTACATCATCGCATGGAGATAAATTAATCAAATACTGGATTAAGTAGGCTGTGCTGAAGTGAAAGCATAGTGATTAGTATGTTAAAAGTTAGAGTTGGGAACGGATGTATATAGAGAACAAAATGGATATAGAGGAGATGTTGAATTTATTCTAGGGATATTAAAATTTTTATTAAAAATTAGGTATAGGAAATTGAGAGTCAAAATGAAGAGTTTTGTTTCAAAGACTTTTGGTTCCTATTTATGAAATAACTACGTTAGTTGAATTGATTGTTAAATGTGCTGGGAACGCTTCTGCTTTTCAGTTTCTGGATGAAGACGAAAGAAAAATACGTTTGAGAAAGGAAATAAAATTATTCTCTGAATAATCAAATACAATTGTAGGATGAAAAATGTTTCCTAGCCATTATCCAAACTATTATCAAGTACTAATCAGTAAACTTAGGTAAGATTTAGTTATACGAAGTCCAGTAACAGGATTTGAAATGTAGGTAACACTGTTTATAGCCCAAATAAAAAAACAAAACAAACGTCTTCACACTTCATTTCTGCTTCACCTAGAGACCAACCCAAGAGCTTACATACAGGTTCTCTCGAGAATTAGGATTGCCAGAGAAAATAACGGATGCCCAAGTAGTTTTTAATGACGGACAATAAATGTTTTTATTGTAAGGGTGTTCTAAATATTACATGAAATATACTATACATATCCAATATTTAATAGGATTACAGCAACAGCTCTCTACTTACCTTTTTATAGCATCCATTTTCCTTATCAAATACATATTCTGCCATACAGAGATCTTTGAGAACCATTAAACTATAGGAAGATAGGAGGAAAATTAATATACTCCTTGTAGATCATAGATGACATTTTAACTCTATATTATTCAATTGTTTTAGTATAATCAGTATAGTGTAGCATGTTGTTGTAACTGTCATTAAGTTCTCTGTACAATAAAAAAAGAATCAACAAAACATTTCTCCTGAAAACATCCTGTAAGCTCCAGTAGTTTAAAGATATTCAGGTGATAGTTAAATTATAGCTGATTGACCATTAAAAATTCTCTAATGATTCCATTTTCTGTCTACTCATTAAATGAGGTGACATAATTTTTATTGAGATTTTACTTTATAGAGACTAGATTAATGAACTTCAGTGTGCTTTCGTTAGAATTTTTCATTTCTGAGAGACTTTAAACAAGATATGTCAAAAGCAAGAAAATAAATGTTAGCCTTAATATTTGGCTTAGGTTAACCATATTGAAAGAGCTATAACCCAAAAGTTTTGTCTTTAAAAATATATAGTA
The DNA here is from genome assembly GCF_036562045.2 of Rhinolophus sinicus. Lineage (NCBI taxonomy): Eukaryota > Metazoa > Chordata > Mammalia > Chiroptera > Rhinolophidae > Rhinolophus > Rhinolophus sinicus. Next base: position 101,062,959 of record NC_133752.1, on the reverse strand, counting down.
ATGATTTCTAGTAATCATTTCTACTAAAGAAATCATTACTAAGATTTTAAGAAATTATTTAATAAAATATTAAAATTTATCCTGTAAAGGTAGAAAAAAACCAAAATGCCTCTAAGCTATATTTGTATAGCCCTAAACATCACTGCAGAGAAGCATTATTCATATTTGTGATACAGCTTTATGGCACCAATTAGCTGACAGAATGTATATGTGTATATCTTTTTTGGCACTTTCAGTTCAGAGAATTACATATGACTTGTTTATGTAATGCTTAGTAAAAAAGGAATTTTTGTTTGTTTGTTTTTTGGTTTTTTGTTGTTGTTTTTTTCTGATAGTAAAACTTGCTATTAAGAATCTTTAATCATATAGGAAGGTATGGGTCCTGAATGTAACCAGAGTCACAGCTCAGAAAGGGCAATATTGGACTTGAAAATATATGGGACAACACTTGTGAAATGTGGAACCAATTTCAAAGTCACATTATGAGAAAAGGGGAAATATAGGAGTCATTTATCAGACCACCAAATGCTCTGTCAGCCACATATAACACTCAGATATAGGGATAATTGCCAATGGTCCTCCCACTCCTTTCTGTCCTTCCTTTGATGTTTTATTATGGCTATAAAAAGATCTGCCTTCTCTGTGTGTTAGGCAAGGCCTGCAGGAGATGACGCTAAGCACTTGGTGCTGTGTCAAAAGAGGGTGGCGCATTCATTGTGAATTTAGACTTTTTTATGGTGGTGAAAGCAACAGGCGTTTTAGAACTGGTTCTGTGGGAATCCTGCCACTGTTTTGTTTTATATATTGTTTTCGTTCTGTGCTACATTAACCTATTTCCTCCTTTTGAAGCCGTGCGGCTCTTACCTAAAACCTTGCCAAAGGGGAAAGACAGAGAAGGGGGTCCTCTGGACTCCTCATCACATTTCACCTTCTTATTTGTGTCTTTGACCTTGATTCTTTTTTTTTTTAAATTAAATTTATTGGGGTGACAATTGTTAGTAAAATTACATAGATTTCAGGTGTACAATTCTGTATTACATCATCTATAAATCCCATTGTGTGTTCATTACCCAGAGTCAGTTCTCCTTCCATCACCATATATTCGGTCCCCCTTACCCTCATCTCCCACACCCCACCCCCTGCCCCCCTTACCCTCTGGCAACCACTAAACTATTGTCTGTGTCTATGTGACCTTGATTCTTCATCGCCTCTGCAAAATCTTTGACAGCAAGTCTTGTTTATCAGTGTTCTCCTAATTTACCCAAGTACATGGTGGAGCACCGGCTACCTCAAAATGTTAATAGGTACTAAGTAAAAGGAGCTTAAGGGTCAAATCGATTTGGCATTTACTTGATAAGTTATAATGAAAGTATTTTTTAGATTTCAGAACTTCCCTATTCTGCAACTTTTCTATTTTATTATTTATATGCTTTGATATTTTTATACTTTAATATGATTTAAAATGTTTTAATATGCTAAAATACAGTGTGATTTGTCCAAGTGGGAGGTATGGTAAGCTGAGTTTTTATATATGATGTGGCTGCTTTTTTGGTGAGCATTCGTAGAAGGGTCACATCTCTTTATGAGACATTTACGTTCCAATGAAAGGGGGAGAAAGAAAAAAGAAATGTTCCGGCATCTTTGTTGTTGCTTGAATGCATCAGGACTTGCAGTTCCTCCACCAAACATGCTTTTCCCTAGCTGTGCTCATCACTAGCTGGATCACAGAGTAAGTTTATATTCAGCTTTAGTACATATTGACAAATAGTTTTCCAAATCCTAGAACTAGTTTACCTTCTCGCCTGCAGTGCATGAGCATGTCAGTTCCACATCTTTTCTAAATTCTGTATTTATTGCCCATTTGAATATACTGTGTTCAAGCCCTGGTCTGTTTTTCTATTCAGTTTGTCTTTTCCTCTATAAATGGTAATTTTTGATGAAATTATATTTTACAATTTTAATTCCTTCCCAATTACCAGTATTTCTTTGTTTAAGATAACTTCGCTTACCCTAAAATTGAAAAATGTCTCCTATGATACCATGTAGAAGATCCATTGTTTTATCTCTCACATTTATATTACAATCCATCTGGAATTGATTTTTTTTTATTTTGTGCAGTGTGAGGTATGGGCTGAAATATGTTATTCCATATGGATACCCAATCAACATTTATTGAGCAGAACATCATTTCTCTACAGCTGTATTCACATACATGTGAATTTCTTTATTGATGAATGTTTCATTAGTCTATTTCTCTATCTGTTATTATCCTTCTGTGGCTTTATAATAACTTTTTATGCAATGGTCTTCTATTTTCGTCTTCTTCTTGAGTATCTTGGCTCTTCTTGGTCTTCGCGAATAAGATTGCATTTGCCATATTGATTAATTTCAGACAAATTGATGGCATTATAAAGTTGAATCTTTCAATCCATGATATATTTTTGGTAAACATTTCTGGGTGTGTCTCTAAGTGTGAGATTATCATTTTAATTAGTAGCTTGGTTGGGTAAAGAAGATGGGCCTTCACAAATGCCATTGGGCATGATCCAATCTGTTGAAAACATAATGAGAATAAAAAAGGGGGAGGAATGGGAATTCATTGTCTCTGCTAGAACTCAAATATCATTTTGTCCTATCAGTGATCATGGTTCTCCATTTTCAGTCTTAGATCAGAACAAATTTTATCAAGCAGAATATCACAAGAGCTCAGAGCTCATCTCTCAGAGCCAGCCAAGAGCCAGACCTGAAGACAGTCCTTTCTTAGGAATCTGCGGAGTTTGAACAACACTGGTTAAATGAGTTAACCCTTTCCTGCCCAGTAGAAGTGCCAATGTTTTCTGATGGTTTGGCCTGAGAAGCTGGGTGAATATACTGAAATAGTAATAGAGTAAGTTTAGGAGAAATATTAAGATTTATTTAATTTAAAGGGACTCCTGAACATCCAAGAGGAGGTGCTATTTAAGAAGTCAGATATACAAGTCAGAAGTTTGGTAAAAGTTTTAAGCAAAAGATATAGCTTTGAGAATCATGATCATATAACCGTGATCATATAATCATGATCATATAACCATATAGCCACATATAACTAGGCGTTCATGGAAGTACTGAATATAGATAACAAAGGCAAGAAGACCAAAGACTGAGCCCTAATCTATTCCAATATTGGAAGTCAGGAATATGATGGGGAGCTAGCAAAGAAGATAGAGAACTGTCCAATACAATCAGTTTCTGTTTTCTTTGGTTTTGCTCTATTAGCAAAGTGCCACCCCAGAGGGAAATGAACTCTCAGATACTTCTGTTTCTCTGTGCATATAGCTAAAGTGATTCTGTTAGGCTAATGACAATTATCAAAGGCACTATAGTTAAGAGCTTTTATAATCAATAAGATACAAATGCCTGAAAAGAAATGTAAAGAAACAGTGAATGGAATCTACAGACAGATGGGCAAAACACTAGCAGTGTCTATTACATAATATATTAGAAACTATGAAGCATACTAATAGAAGTTACTGGTAAACTCACCAAGGAATAACTAAATCATAATCTACACAAATGAAACCGTTGGTATATTTTCTTCTAATTCCTTGCATCTCTTTAAGGCAATCACTCTTCTGAATTTTGTATTACTGTTTCCCAACTATTGTATAAAACAAATTTACTGAACACTATATAATTTAGAATATATAAAATTTGATTTTGCTTGTTTTAAGTTTTATAAAAATATCACACTATCATAGTCGTCTGAGTTTAGCTTTTATCATTCAATATTATTTTTCAACTATTGATTCCAAGATTTATTCATGTTATTCCATGTGTGAATGTATGCTCATTCACTTTCTTTGTATAAGATTATATAAATTTTAAAATATTTTCATTATAATGTATCTTTTTAGATATTTTTAGATTTTTACTATTTCATATACCATTGCCACATACATTCTTGTATACATGTAAAACAATTTAGCAATTTGAGGAATGTTTAGAATAGGCTATGTGCATGTTCATCTTTAAGAATCACTGCTTACAAAGAGATCTGTGACAAAATCAAACTTTTAAAATCATAGAGAATGTATATATGTTTTAATAACTATTTGTTTTCTGCCTCATCATTTCTTTTTTTTCCCAATAACTTCCCAGCTATTCTTACTTGCTCGTTCTTTCAAATGAGTTATATAATAAAGTTAATAATAAACAATTTTTTCCATACATATTAAGAAAAATTCTTAAATGACAATGAGTACATAGGCACTGCATACTTCCCTGGTGAGAGTAATTAATGGTATAACCGCTAATGGAGAGAAATTTGGTAAAATATAACAAAACTAGTTTTGCATTTACCTTTTGAACTAGAAAACCCATTTCTATAAATTAACCTGAAGATATTTTTCCTCAAATACAAAATGACATATGAGACATCATTTGCATAAGCAAAATATTAGAGAGAGGCAATAATTGAATGACCTATGGCATATACCAACAATGAAAATGTAAAGAGAGAGACACAGAGTGATAAGATGAAAAATATCTCTATACTTTATAACTGAAAAAGAACAAGTGCAAATATTACATAAAGCACGGTAAACCTGTATAGAAAAGAGCTTGTTTTTTAATGCATATTTACTTATATCTGTAAAAAAGGAAACATTATAAGAACTAATGAAAAAACCTAATCTATAAAGAATGGTAAGCTATGGAGGATATTTATAAAAGGAATGGAAGAATAAGGATGAGAGCAATATTTCCATGAGTTTACATGTTCTATAATTTTGCATTTTGAAGCATGCAAATATTCAAAAAATATTTAAAACATGAAATCTAAATAGTAGTATAAAAAGAACTATTTCTGGAGGCTACTGGATAGCTCAGTTGGTTAGAGTGTGAGCTCTCAACAACAAGATTGCTGGTTCAATTCCTGCATGGGATGGTGGGCTGTGCCCCCTGCAACTAGATTGAAAATGGCGACTGGACTTGGAGCTGAGCTGTGCCCTCCACAACTAGATTGAAGGACAATGACTTGACTTGGAGCTGATGGGTCCTGGAAAAATACACTGTTCCCAATATTCCCCAATTTAAAAACAATCTTTAAAAAATACCTCTCCCCCCAAAAAAATAATAAAAAATTTAAAAAAACGTGATTCTTAAAAAAAAACAAAAAACTGTTTCTGAACTTGTTGAATTAACTGGTATTTCATACCCTAGATAACTGCTTATGGAAAAATGTGAAATAACTGTTTTCAAAAATTGGACATTAGGCAGCTTCAGGTTGTGATCCTTGAGATAAAGGAAACCAATGAGCAAAACATGTGATCACTCGGCTTCTTCTCAGAGGCACATTTTAGACTTCTGTGCAGAGAGAGAAGACTCTCAAGTCGATGCTGATAATCTCACTGAGTTGAGGCGATAGAGACTGGCGTTCTGGGAGGCTGAAGTAGATGCAGTTCTCAGCGCAAAATTCTAGAGAGAAAAGGCCTATGCAGATCAATATCTCTGGACATCTGCATAAAAGTTCTCTTGAGTCTGTTGCTAAATATTAAGCTGCACATGTGTAGAGGGAATCTCCACAAATTTAGACAAAGAACAACAGAAGAGCTGTAAGCTGAACAATTTCTAGAGCTCCCTTAAAGCTCTGAAAGTTTGAGGTCAAGCAGCCAGGATTAAGAAATCACTTTGAACACCCCAGGTACTCAATAGACAATTCAGAAAGGTCATGGCTTAGTAGTAGAGATAAATTTTTCCTGGAGTAAGGCTATTCCAGAACATGATCGAACTATTCTTCAAAGTACAACTTGAACAGCTTGATCTTCAAGCCATGTGTCTGACAAAAATTTTTCTTTTTTTCTAATTTTCACCTTTTGACCCCCTTCACCTATTTATTCCACCCTCTCTCTCTTTGTCTCTGACAACCACCAATCTCTTCTTTTTTGTATCTACTATCTTATAATAGCTTTTTATTTTGCTTTGTTAGATTCCACATATAAGAGAAATCATATAGTATTTGTCTTTCTCTGTATGACCTATTTCTCCTAGCATTATGCCCTTACCGTCCCTTCAACAAATGTCATTATTCCTTAAAGGAAGACAAAAACATGTAGCTATTCAAAGAGGCAAGACTTACAGTAACCAGCAGCAACAAAAACTGCTGTATAAAAAGTAGTAAAAAAAATGTGAATCAACATGGAAAAATCAATAAATGCTAAAAGATTCAGAAATGGCAGAGATGATAGAAATAGCAGACAAGGACTTCTCAATGCTACTATAAATATGCTCAAGGATTTAAAGGAAAACATGAACATAATGAGGAGAAAATTTGCAATGCAATGAAAAATTCACTGGATGGGATAAAAGACAAGGCGATACTACAGAAGCAAGGCCAATGCACTTGAATACATAGTAATAGAAAAAAATTTATAATGAACTTAGAAAAAGAAAGTGGTTTTTTTGTTGTTGTTAAGAATATAATTAAGTTAGAAATCTATAACAAAATGATCTCTGAAAAAAATCATCGAATATTCAGAAATTAAATAACACTTTTCCGAATAACCCGTAATACTAAAACAATTTTCTATGGATTTTAAGACAGTGAATTAATTAATATAGCAAGATTTTGCTTAGAGAGGGAAGATTCAAAGGTGGAACACTGAGGAAGAACCTATGGTATTGGATTTGAATTTGAGATATCATTATAAACCCATATTTTTTTATTAAAGTTTATTGGGGTGACAAAGGGTAGTAAAGTTACATAGTTTCAAGTGTACAATTTTGTAATACCTCAACTATATATCACATTGTGTGTTCACCACCCATGTAGTCACACAACAGCCTAGCCAACTGTCCCCCTGTGTCTTTCCTTAAGGAAAGAAGAGTCTGTGAGACTGTGCCTTTCTGGGTCTTTGTTCCATCCTTATGTTTACACCTTATGTCTCTCTGTCTGGTCCCCAAAAGATGGTTTGCAGCCAAAGACGGGTAAGCTATCTCACGGGAGATACAACCTAAGCCAGGCGGAACCGAGTGGGGACCCCCAATGAGCTGCCTTAGAAAAATATGGGAAGGGGCCTTGCCTCCCCTTCCCCCTGCCTGGGAAAAGCTGTTGCCGGCTCTGGCTTTTCCCTGGCACCTGTTTGTGAGAGAAGTTACAAAAACAATAAAGATTTGTTCTTTCCACTTAGCTCAACGGAACTATTACAAAATGAGAGACTTGACCCTGAGAAGGTACATACCTTAATTAAGACATTGTGGAACCTTGTGCTTCAGCTGTTGACTGACAAAGGGTGATTGAGATAAATATTTTTCTGTTATGGTGTGTGAATTTCAGAGACCGTGTACGAAACAATGTTGCTTTCTCTTGTTTTTGCATACCTATTCAATAAAAAACCCCAGTCGGCCTTATTCTGGGCTCCAGTCCTCTGAGACTGAGAGACCCCTGGCCTTCGGAGAGATTTAACTGCATTAAGTCTCTGTTTGTTTCTTTCTTAAAAACTTAACCCAAACCGCCCCTTCTTGCACCCTCACTGCCCGTGTTGCGCTGGATGTGACATACCCAGAGTCAGTTCTCCTTCCATCCCCATATATTTGACCCCCTTTACCCTCTTCTACCACCCCCGCTCCCTCCTTACCCTCTGGTAACCACTAAACTATTGTCTGTGTCTATGAGTTTTTGTTTCTTTGTTTGTCTTGTTACTTTGCTGCTTTCAGTTTTATATCCCACATATCAGTGAAATCATATGGTTCTCGACTTTTTCTGTCTGATTCATTTCACTTAGCATAATAATCTCAAGATCCATCCATGTTGTTGCAAATGACATCATTTTTTCTTATGGCAGAATAGTATTCCATTGTGTTTATATACCACACCTTCTTTATCCAGTCATCTATCGAACCCATAATTTCTTAAAACTAGATATTGTAGCTCTATTCACATTGTCCTGGTGTGATGGCATCACAGGCCATCAAACCTTAATCTTGACTACTCAGTCTATAAGAACTAACAGGCAAATATAGATTGATTTCTAAGCAAAAACCCCATCTTACCAGGAATCTGTGCTCCTTGGAGAAACAGCTTCTTGCATGTCAAGCTGAATATCGGACATGGTATTTGCAGTTCTTGGGAGGATGTTAAGAGAACGTGAGCCAGCTAGACGGGGCTCCCAATGCTCAACTTTCTAACAAATTGACCATGAATAAAGAACAAAAATAATGAGCAATAGTACTGTGATATTAATGGAATGTGTATAACACCCGAGTCCACAGTGATAGAACCTAAGCAAAAAAAGAAGAGAAAAGCCAGTTAATAAATGTAAACCAAATGATGGACTTAGAAAATCACCATTGTGCAACTTCCAATTTAAACATGATTCATCTAATCAAATGTTTGCTGAGAGCATTTGGTGAAAAGTTGTTGGGTAAGAAGATAGTCACAGGGCTATAAAATGTTAATCCATGAATAATGTATTAACTAGAAAGGGAAAGGTACTTTTGTAACTATAATTTCTGATAGTTACCACCTTTACCACTTATTACTCCATTTATTATTGCCAATAATGGGACAAACTCTCGTCGTGTCTCCTGATATGATGCATTGAGAAGTATGTTACTTATGTGGTCATTTTGCCAGATTACAAACCTGGGAAGAATTATGAGGAAACAATCTGACAAACCCAAGGACATTCTAGAAGACAACTTCTCTGGACTTTATAAAAATTTCAGTGCCATGAACAGCAGAGAAGCTGTTTAGATTAAAGCCCAAAAGAAAAGCAGGATTCTTGACTGTATCCTAGATTGAAACAATAAACAAATAGTTTTGGACAACTGATGAAATTTGAATATAGAGTGTGTGTTAGATAATATTTTGGTATTATTTTTACGTATCTTGGCTGTGATAGTGGCATTGTGGTTATGTACAAGACTGTCCTTATTCTCAGGAAATGCAATCTGGAAGTCTGTCAGAGCAAGGTATCATCATATTTGAAGCTTACTTGCAAATTATTCAATCGTCCAATCTGTTGGTTCTAGGAACAGATAGATGACATCCATATATTGGGTGACTACTGAATCACGATAGACACCCAACTTGACATTAAGGTAATGTGGCCTTCTTCCTGGAATGCAAAGAAATGTATGGGTGTTTTCTGAGTTGTATTAATAAGAAAGTTTGTTTTATATAGATTAGAATTATTTTATATTGCATAATCTTCTGCTGTGTTGAATAGTTCAATCATAAATGTAAATAATTTGAAAAGGATATCTTTATTTTTATTTTTATGTTGTTTATTACAGCCAGTGAACTGGATATAATGCAGTTCACTATAGATTTAAACCCTCTTTAATTTTACCTGCATCCATTGAGTTTTACATTCTTTGCTTTTTCACTCCTCCCCATCCAATGTACCAGAAAGGCTTCCCCTCACGCCTAGTCCACGTGTAGTTTTCTCCACATCAGTTAACTTCAAGTTCCTCTTTCCAGTGCACAGGCCAAAACCTTGGACCCCTTTTTTTTTTCCTATCAAGCATATCAGCTCTATTCTCAAAATATGTCCAGAATGTAACCACATACTACCGCTTGTATTGGCTTCCATTACCCCTCTGCGCTCATTTCCTCATGTTCTCTGGTCTTTCATTATGTCCTCCTTAGCTATCCAGGAACTTGCCCAGCACATTTTTGCTTTGGGCCTCATGCTTGGTATTCCCTCTGCCGGGAACATTCTCCCTCAGGTATCTGCCTGGCTTCCTGTTTTACTTCTCTCAAATTCTTTCAAGTCTCTGCTGAAAAGTCATTTGTCTTGGCCACTTTATTTAAATGTGCATGCCTCCCAGGATGCCTTAACCCATCCATTTCTGCTTTATTTTTCTCCATGAAAGTAATAATATTTTAATGTATGATGTGATTTTTCAAGTTTTTTTTAACTGTTTGTCTCCCCTGGTTAAAATGAAAGTTCCATGCAGGCAGGGAGTGTTATCAGTTTGTTCACTGCTCTATTTCTGGTGCCTAGAACAATGCTAGTTTATTAACAGACAGTAAGTAATAGCTATTTAGTGAGTAAATAAATGTTTAATTGAATATATCAATACATGGAAATGTTTTGTCTTTAAAATCATTATGCCTGGACTCCTGTAGACTTCATGCGTAGGAAAAATCTTAAAACTGGACTTTCCATTACAGCTCTATAGTAAAAGACAATACTGCTCGGTAGAATATGCTCAAAGTAAAGTAACATTTTATTATTCACTTATTTTCACTTTCTGTTGTTAGAAATTAACGTGCAGTTTAATGAGAATTTTAATAGTAGTCATAAAACCAGAAGACTGAGAGACAGAAATATTTTTCAAGGCCATAATTGACTATAAGAAATTTACCTTGTATGTACTAGTCATAGGAAGAAAAATAAGCAATGCCAAAAATGTGCCAGAAGAGTTTCATAAAGGATTTTTGCAATCCGTTAAAGGAATTATGGTATCATTGATTCAACATATAGTTCCTGAGCACCTACTGGGTACCAGTTGCTGTTCTAGGCACTGCTGGTACAATGGTAAACAGGACAGAACAATCTCTGATTTCTTAGGTTACACTCATGTCTGGGGCTTCTGTTCCAGTTGGAATACACATATAGTGAACATGGTCCACTGTTTCTAACCTAAATTACCTTTGTTACAATTGGAAAGAATTGTCTGCCACAAAATCATTATCTCTGTAGTGTTTATTTCTATTTGAAGGAACACTACCAAGCATGATTAAAACAAAGCTATGCGTGTGTGTGCGCATACATAAACTGCCCAGTTAGAGAAATGATACAAGCTAGTGCACCATCAATGGATACAATTAAGTAAAACTCATCTTCCATAGACAACTGATGGTGATTTTAAAATAACTTAACTTAAAACTATCTCCTGTGAGCTTCTGGTAGTCTCTCTGTCTCTGAGAAACTTGAAAAGTAACAAGCAATTCATCGCCCTTCATTGAAGGGGTCACCAAGCAAATGAGCACAGAGGCTCATGGGCCATGCCTCCCAGTCCTGTTAGAACGGTTCTCTCAGCAATATCCTGTCACTGAAGCAGCACCAGATATTAGAAATGTAAGTGCAGCGAGGTTTCCCTGACAGCACACAAGAGAAATAGCACTTTTCACTGAAATTTCAAGGGTTAGAAAATGGATTTTGAAGTCAAAGGCATGATGTGGGTAAAATTTTCTTTTATTTAACTCTCCTGCTGAATGAGTCAACACATATTGGAGTCATCCAACCATAAGAGACACCCCACCCTTCAGACAGACGACAAATCAGGCACTTTATGAAATAACATAAGAGCCATCATTGGTGGCATTTGGCTAAAAAGAAATATACATATGTGTGTGTGTGTGTGTGTGTGTGTGTGTAAAGAGGGTGCCATAAAAACATATACACATTTTAAGAAAGGAAAATCTGTATTAAAATTATGCTTATGGTTTGAGCACCTCTTGTAATTGCAGATGCCAAACGTGACTTGTATTCATCTTTTTTTTATCAGTATATATTGAGCATTATAATTTTAATACAGATTTTTCTTTTCTTAAAATGTTTATACTTTTTTTGGCATCCTCTGTATAGGTGCTCACATTTTACCATCTGACCTTATGAAAGGGAGGAAGCTGTTTCCCTAATAGGTGGGATATGTCCTCGTTGGTATATGTCTGTCTCAATTTCGACTTTATATTTCCAACATGAGAATAAAAGCTTTCAATTCTATGTCCTGAAATCTCAGCTAATTTTTTTTTCTTTTGGGGGAAAAAAAAAAGGTAAGAAAGACGCATATTATCTATGCTTCAAAAATAAATTATTGCTTCTAAATTTGTCTGCTAGATCCTCATATTCCAAAAGTAATGCAAAAGCATAACCTATTGCTTGAGCCTTGAGCTTGCTTTCTTTATGAGATGGTATGTTGTAGATGAAGAAAATCTTTCTGAGGGCATATGAAAAAGGTAGATTCTTACCTTTTGATACTCTTTTGATACTCTTATCATTCTATCATGAAATCCCTTCGTGAGCCTGCACCTTTATAGCTAAATGCTTTACTATAGACAGATGAAGGAGGTACTTATGTTTGATTGCAGAGAGAGACCCTAAGAAGTTAGATGTGAAATGCCATTTTCACACATACTGGCAAGTGTGTTGCGTGGCTGTGTTGAATTGTTAAGGTGCAACCATGCAAACCATTATACCAGTGAAATCCTATTTCCAGAGGCAACCATTCTGGAAGACAAAAATTACCAAAGTTTTAATGAGTTGTCCTTTACACCTTTTAAAAGTACAGGTTGCTTTTGCCACCAATACAGAATTTAATTATTAGGACTAACTTGCTATCTAATAGAGGCTGTGATTTTATGTTCTTTCATATATTCATAACTGACCATTTTATGGAACTGAGGCTCAAGTTCTAGTATTTAATATCTGTGAAATATTCTGAAATTGGTTTGGAGCTTCTTTTTTTTTTTTTTTCAATGAGTGGTGAGTTGTTTCTATATCATGCATTCTGCCAAAAAAATAAATAATAATAAAAAAAGACAATGCAATTTTATTTCCAAGAAAATGTCAAGAGAGCCCAATCTTAATGCAATTAAATTGAAAGCCATGTCTTTTCTGGTACTACTCTGCTTTGAAAAACACCATGGATTTATGTTGGCATCCTTGTATCGTGGGTATTTGCATAATCTCTTTTTAAATTTGTTCTATAAGCATTGACGATAGGCTCAAAGGGTGTTGCAAAAAGCCAAGAACTGATTGCTGCTAAATAATACATGTCTGACATGAATGCTAGCTTCCATGCTTCTCTGGTTGGCAAGGAGTATTTACTTCACGGGCTGGAGAAAATACAGAGAGCTCTGGGCCTCCTACCAGTGATCTATTCAGTCACAAGCCTCCTTAAACACAGAATGGGGTAGGGGACTAAAGGGCTGGAGCTGCTTCACCTGAAGACCATGTTCAAGAAAGCTGGGCCCTAGGTACTGCTCCGAACTCTTTAAGAGTGATGTCAGTGATTCCACTTTCAGTCATTTCAAAATTCTTGCATTTTTCTGAAAGTGCTCTGTGTTCACATATTTTTGCTTCACTTATGCTATTCTTATGGCTTAGAATTCCCTCCTGTTGATTTATCAAAAGGAATGATACCTTTGCTTTGTTATTTCTTTTTCTAAAATAATGCCGTAAGTCAAAAGTAAATGTATAGGAGGACCCCATGAAGAGTAAAATTCTTGGGCATCTCCATATTGTAAGGACTTGAACTTGAGTCTGTACTGTGTGAAGAACTCTATTATTTCTAAATGCCAATTGTCAGCATTTCAGATCATCAAGGTTAAGAATAAAAGGGTCATTCTGGCGACTGAAAATTCTTCAATTATTCTTTGAGCCCTAATTCGTATTTCAAATTCCTCTATTCTCTCATAGCATTATGTACATATCTCTATAATAGCATGTGTTACTCTTACATCCTTGTGGTACTTTCATTTAGTTATCTGTTACCCCACTTTGATGCATTCATTTACACAGATCATACTGAGTAGTTATGATGTGCCATGCACTTAATAGAAAACATAGTATATTGACAGGAACCAGATTATCCAGTTCAAATCTTCTCTCCAAAATATTCTGTCTCTATGACTTTGTGCAAGTAACTTAATCTCTTCGTATCTCAGTGTTTTTTGTTTTTTTTTCATCTTTAATACAGGGATGATAGTAGTACATATTTTTAATCTTTAAAACAAAAAAAGTAAGTGGGTTAGCTAGCAAAATTTAGTTTATTTGGGAATGGCAGAGGAGTTGCAATTTGGGGCACACGAACTGTGGTGAACTATAGGCAACTTCAGAAAACAAAGGAGAGGAACTATTCTCCATTCTTTTATAGAGGAAAGGGAGGAATTGGGAGGGGCTTTTTTGAATGACAATTCATTGGAAGAAAGTGAGAGCTCAGTTTTGGTGGCTTCTCAGTGGGTAGGTTGTTGTGGCTTCTCATTGGCTAGGTTGTTGCTAGGCAAAGAGAAAAGTATCCTTCTTTCTCCTGAGGTATGTAAACTAAATTGTAATGAGTAGTACTTGAGTGAGAATCCTCCCTTCACTACTTCATGGAACCATTTTGGGTTAAGTTTCCTTTATTCTTCACATTATCTTTTATGGTTTTTGTGATGAGTAAATGAGAGTATAAAGAATCTAAAATAGTCTTTGGACAAGTTGAAAGCATTCAATAAAGTTTTTTTGTTTGTTTTTTTCCTACAACAATGGTTCTCACTCCACAGGAGGAACTTTTAAAAAAATAGCAATGTCCAGGTCCAACCACTAACCATTTGATTTGAATGACTGGAGTTAGGACTTGAGCATTGTATATTTTAAAAATTCCTTTTAAAAATGAATATACTATGATATATTTATTATATTTTATATGGAATATATAAACAGATAATATATAAACATATAATTGGTAATTATAATATAAAACATTATATATTTTAAAAGTTAATTGTAATGATAGCTAGGACTGTGAGCTTCTGTTCTAGAAATTGAAAATACAGAGGAAACTTAAAAAAATTGCTGCTCTCATAGAGCTTCCAAGAATATATGCTCCTCAAAAGCAGAGACCGTATATTATTCGATTTTATCCCCAGAAATTGAGATATATCTATCACATAAATTAAAAACATTTATCAAATAAATGAATGAATAAATGAATCATTTAGGAGAGAGTCCAGATTTCAACTACATTCTTTCTCATATAAAGTGTGATTTTGCGCTTTCTTCAGCAACTGAAATAGTTATGTTAAATAAATTTAGTGATATATTTTTAACTATCTTAAACAATGCAATTATTCCTCATTATTAAATATAAACTTTTTTTTAAAGCCTTGATATAGCACATCATTGCAGGTATTACCCATCTAGGCATTTTAGAAAAAGAAAACATAAAAGCATGTCATTTGTCTAGGAACATACTAGTGGCAATATTCATGGGAACATGAATGTATAGGACACTCTTACAGTAAATGTAAACATAAAATTAAAATAATGAAGAGTATCCTGAAAGAATGATCTGTATTATACTATATCCTTCGTACTTCTACTTGGTTTAATGTGACTCTGCTCTGGCCCGTGTGATGGAAGGCTTCAGGAAAGACTGCTTTTCTGACAAATACAGGAGAAATGTATCGGTGCTGTTCTTATTCCCATAATCTGAGCTTGAACACCAATGTGGTACCTGGAACTGCAGCAGCCATCTTGTGACTAACATGAAGACTAAAAGTCAACTGTCAAGGACACAAAGGCTCCCAGTCCTGGTGGCCTTGTTGAGATGCTCAGTCAAGGCTAGCAGTAGATTCACCCTACAATTTTATTTATTTATTTTTTTATATCAAGAAAAATACCTGCCTCCTTGCTTCACTCTTTATAGGATTTCCTACTACTAACAGCGCAGGGTGTTTATAACTGATAGGTTGGCTTAATGGTCAGGCCATGGTCACCTACATCACGTATAGTTGGATGGTTTCAATGTGGAATCAAAGTGATGGCTGAGAAGAAGATTCTGTTGAACTTGTTGAAGAAGTTGTAGGAAATAGGCATCCTTTGGAATTGATTAGCCATCGTTTTTAAGCACGAAGTCATAAAGTTTGTTAAAATTTGGGAAAAAATCATAATATGAAAATAATAAATCTCAATGAATTTGATAAATTCCTGAGCTTTAACTATATCAATAAATAGCTTTCTGTCAGTTACATGAGATTTTTCTGGTACAGTATTTGTAAGCTCTCAGTCAATGCCTTGGTCAATTTTGTACATATACATATTTTTTCTGAATGTAGAATTGATACTCACAAAGTCGTAGCATGATGTCTTGCACACATATGCTTAAGTCCAGGCGTTCTATTATGAAATAGTTAAAAATATTCCCAAGATTTATTTATTTAGATAGGTGTTTAAAGTGCTACATAATTCAAATGTGCACGCTTTTTCTGGATTGTTCTTTTGCATTTATTCTTGTATTGTTTGAGGGCAAATTTAATGAAGATGTTTAAATAGTTTTAAGACAAAGATGTAATACGTAACTTTTTTCACATGAAGGACTGACTTTAGGTTTAGGACAGTTAAATTGTGCTTTTGGCATTGTTACTTATTTTAAAATATAGATTAATTTCATTTAGATAGAGGAAGGCATAATTGATGATTTTCTGATTTTGGACCTAACAAGAAATGGCTATACCAAAGGATCCTATATCTTCGGTAAGTAAATGACATGTTCAGCAAATAGACACTTCTGAAAGAAGTATGTGGACTTTTTTTTAAAGAATAGTGGAATTTTAGCAAGTCTTTGTGGGTGAAGCCACTGACACTACCCTGACGTAACAATGTGCTGGAGGTCTTCCCAAGGTTCATCTTTGGTGTTGCCTCATATAGTCATGTCTTATAGTCATGTCATCTTGTTTTTAAGGTTTTGGATATGAATCAAAGCTCATATAATGTGTGGTGGTGTGGTTGTGAATGTGGAGCAAAGGTCATGAGGATATGTATTGTGGACTGAATGTTTGTGTTCCCCCAAATTCATATGTTGATACTATTATTTCCAGTAGAATGGTATGTATTTGGAAATGGGGTCTTTTGGAGGCAATTAGGTCATGAGGCTCTAGCCTCCTGATGGGAGTACTGCTCTTATAGAAGAGACACTAGAGAGCTTGCTTCTTCTCTCTTTATCCACCATGGGAGAATATAAGGAGAAGATGGCTGTCTGCAAACCAGGAAGTGTGCTCTTCACCAGACAATGGATCTGCCAATGCTTGATCTTGGCCTGCTCAGCTAGCAAAACTGTGGAAGATAAATGATTCTTGTCTAAGCCACTCAGTCTATGGTGTTCTTGTTAGAGCAGACTGAGCTGACTGAAACATACTGTAAGACCTAAATTACCCACAAGTAGAGATATTCATTGATACTCCAAGAGAGTATCATTTAAAAAGGAGAACTTATTAAATGACAAAAGTGTAATACTGGAGCTGATGTCAACTCCTTCAACATCTCTTTGGAAAATCTTTGGCCACTTGGGAATGCCAGCAGCTTTCTCAATATTTCCATCTAGGAGGTTGGAAAGGGCCTCCTTTTCAACCATGGCTCAAATGCTAAGGAAAAAAAAAAGAACAGTCATGAATTACACGTTCCATGTCCAAAACCTCTATGAGCTTTACCAAGGCTGTTTTATTCTATCCATCTTATTCTAGCTCAGCCCTCCATGGTTAGTTGGATTATCTCTATTTTACAGAGTAACGAAACAAGAAACACACAAAGTGACACTCAGAAAGGTTACTTATCTTCTCCAAGATAAGTGACAGAACCAAGACTCAAAACCAGCGTTTTCTAAATGTAAGCCTCGTTGCCCTCAATCACCCCCACCACCTCCACACTCCCTAGCTCTAGTTCTAGCTTTGTTTTTCCTCATATAATAAGAGTTAATGTATGTGTTAGGCTGATATCTACGTGCTTTCCAGCTGTCAGTCCTTCCAGCAATCCCATATGGCAGGTTCTATTATTCTCTTTATTTGACAAATGTAGAAACTGAGGTACAGAATGTTGACTTGGCTCGGGTCTCACACTTAGAATGGTGGGGCCGTTGTGCTCCATTCTGTGCTCTTAACCATATATATCAGCACCACCATTAGTTACCCTACCTATTTTTACTTAGTTATTTATTATCTGTTTACCCACTCTGGCTATAATGTAAGTTCCATGAGAAGAGATATTTGCCTTTTGTTTTTTAATTCATTGCCTTATTCAGGACCTAGAAGAGTACCTACCATACTGAGGACTCTTAATCAATATTTATTGAATAAATCATGCTGCCTTTTTCAGAACATAGCAGGTTGATATTAGAGATGGGAATTTTCAGGAGGTAGGCCTAAGGTAGCTCAACCTAGGATGTTTGGAGTGAGGTGTTTCCCAATCAAGTATTTCCTGAATGACCAGACAAGAGAATGTCTGGGTGAGAAAGCACTGTTGTCATTCTCTGAGATACTCACACCGTTCTGGTATGAGTATCTAAAGGAATCATAACACCTCCAATAGCAGATTTTGATGGGACTATCCTAGATCCTTCTATACAGTGTGTTTCAGATAAAAAATAATAACAATAACATACTATTAAGAATACAAGAATTTGTAGCATCACTCCAACCACATGGCATTCTCCCCATGTGTTATCACACTATCTTCCCTCTGTGTGTCTCTGTGGCCAAACTTCCCTCTTCCAATAAAGACACCAGTCATTAGATTAGGGCCAACCCTAAATCCAGCATAACCACATCTTAACTTGATTATACCTGCAAAGCCCCTATTTCCAAATAAAGTCACATTCTCAGGTTCTGGATAGACATGAATTCTTGGAGACAGTATTCAGCCCCAAACAATCTGTTTCTGTACTGTATGTATATCAGTCTTTATGCATAGAGAGTAAGAAAATTTTGCCACCTCCTCGTCCCCCAAGATCAAATTTATACCTCCTTGGGGGTGATATCACCCCTAATGGAAAATGCATGCCCTGAGACAGTGGTAAGAAAAGTATGGTCTGCAGGTCAAATCTGGCCAGCCAGTTACTTTTATAAATGGTTTTGTAGCCATGCCCACTAATTTGCATATTGTTTGTGGCTGCTTCTGTACTGTATCTGGAAGATTGTACAGTTATCACAGAGACTGTCTGACCCACAAAGCCTGAATTGTGTACTATCTGGCCCTTTACAGAAAAAAAAAAAAGAAAAAAGAAAAATTGTTAGGCCCAGCTTTAAAGCATCGTGACTGAAAATTAGATGTAAAGAATTATTTCAGTTTGCAGAGTGACAACTTGTCAAATAATATCTTGGCTTCGTGATTTCCTAATATTCATAGGATCTAGCATATTGTCATACTAGGGTGTTCATTACGGTGGAACAAAAAAAAGTCAGCAGAGGTCAAGCTAATTCCAAGAGGCTGTTTAGGTGGAAGGGTGTTTTTAGATATTATGAGTTTAGATGGAATTTATCAGATCAGGGATTTCAAATAATATCAGGAGAAGCAAGACAGTTCCACAAAACAGGGAGATTGACTATAGAGACTGGGCATTTGCTTGGATAAGAATTAGGAAGATTTCAGTTCAAAAAGGGAGGCAGAAACCACGAAACAAAGATAAACTAATTAATGAAATTATTGCAGAAAAATTATATGAAATTATATTTTCCCTGGCATTGTTTTAGAAACTCTCAACTCATTAACTCCTCAAACAGAATGAGTTGAAGATAATTATAATAATAACTATATTAAAAGTAATATCAGCAAAAGGATTTAGCAATTAGTGACCTTCTACTCTCACAGAATGAACCTCAAAAATAACCCCTCAATTCAGGTCATTTATTTCCACATTACAAATGGGTAAACTGATGCATAGAGAAGTATTTGCAGAAAATCAGAAGATATCCAGGGAGTGGCAAGGCCAAGACTTGAGCCCAGGTATTTCTGACACTGAAGTGGATTCTGTTTTGCGTTTCTTCAGAGGCACGTACCACGAGTATAGAGAGACGAGAAGACTCCAAAGACCAGGGGGTAATAAAAGTAGGACAAATGGGCAAAAAGAATGGCAGTCAGGAAAGCATTGTGACTTATTTTTCTAAAACAGGGACCTTTTCTTTCTGCCTGTCGTCCATGTTCTGCTTGGGCTTCCAAAGTCTCCCAGGCATGTGTTTGTGTAGCCTGATAAATTCCAGTTAAAATGACAGATAAAGATATAAGCTTTGTGATGATTCTCAGGAGTAGTCACAGTTTTTTTTTTTCACTTCTTATTAAGTGACATCTACTGATAAGATTTCGGAGTGATAAGAATTTTAACTGAAATAGAAATACTCAATTCTGCCCCACCATTCCAATCTTATCAGGAAGAAACTCAAACATTAGTGTTTCATTCAATTTATTTAACATGTATTCACTATCTGCACTGTGCCTGGTATCTGATCCTGCCCTTCCCTGTTAAACAGGCCAGGAGAATACAGTCTCTGCAGGGCTAATCCACACGGGATGGCAGAGTGACAAGTAGGGGGTCCCTTACCTATGGGTGATAAGAATACTTACCTGGTAATGTGTTTAAGAGGTTTAAATCAGATAATACATATAAAGCATTTGAAGGAATACCCGGCCAAATGTCAGTTCTCAAAAACAGGCGGGGTATTTTTTTTGTCTTTTTTTTGTTGTTGTTGTTGTTTTTTGTTTTTGTTTTTTTGTGTGTGTGGAATAAGAGCTAGGAAAGCATCTTGGTCAGAGAAACCAAAGTGAAGGGGAGTACAGTGAAAGCCTAGAGAATACAGGTGAAGTGTTGCTACTAAGTCTTTGTTTATAGTCTGAGCCAAAACCAACTGTATGTGAAAATTCTATCCCCACATATTATATTTTACAGCTCCCATCTGTAAATGTTCTCTGGCTTAGCAACAGCAGATGATTGTGTAAAAGAACAGTGTGAGTGCTAAGGAAAGTACAAAGAGAAATAGGAATTCATATTGAATTCTCCTCAGTAGATGCTCCTTCAGGTAGTTTGCTTTAGATGGCATGGATTACAGACTTTCTGTGGGTGTACTAATCCTTGAGTGCGATGCTGTTGTAGCAGACATTTAATGGCCCCAAAGATGTTCAAGTCCTATTCCCCAGACCTGTAACTATGTTACCTCACATGCCAAAAGGGACTTTGTAGATGTGATTTCGTTAAGAATCTTGGGATGGAGAATTGGTTCTGGATTACCAGTGGACCCAATGTAATAACAAAGGTCCTTACAAAAAAAAGAAGGAGTCAACAGCATCAGAGTCAGAGGACATATAAGACAAAAGCAGAGAAGTTAAGTGAAGCAGCACGAGAAGGACTTGACCGGGCCCTCTTGGTTGAAGGTGGAGGGAAGACCTATTCCTATCTCAGGAATAGGTCTTCTGTTCCTTCAGCAACTAAGGAATGTGGGCCGCCTCTAGAAGGTGGAACAGGCAAGGGAATGGATTCTCTACAGACCCCTGAAGGAGGGCATCCCTGCCAACACCTTGACCTTAGCCAAGTGAAACCTGTGTTAGACTTCTGACCTCAAGACTGTAAGATAGTAAATGTGAGTTACTTTAAGCCTATAAGTTTGTGGTAAGGAGCAATAGGAGACTAATCCAAGCCACCTGCCATATCCCAGGGACTGTCAGCAGACATGATATCCTCAGTCTTCTTCACCATTCGTGTAGGTATCTCATGATGCTTCTTCTAACATCTACGTGTAGTGATATTTATGAGAATATTTTGCATGACTGTATATACATTTCAGGATACAAAATGTTGTTGCCACCCTTTGTCTTCCAGCTCTGCACGCTGGAAGTGATGAATGAAAAGGAAATGGGAAAGGCTGACGTAGAGATGAGAGTGTAGAAAGAAGACATGTTTCTGGCAGTTTCACCGTTTATTTCTCACATCATGGAGATAGGCAGAAATAGCATGGAGATTGTTGGATTTCTGTTTTATGTAGCCAGCATGCCCCCAGATTGTGGCCAACAGTAAAGGAAAGCCAGAGGCTAATTTAGTTCATTTCCCACCAGACAGGGTCTTCTATCTCAGAAGCTATTGCTTTCAATATCAACCCATTCCCACTTAGCAGAAATCCTTTCATATACTATCGTAAAGTCTCTTGTTAGTCTTTGTTCCCACTGATCTTGTACATTTTCATCCTTTTAACCAATTTATACCTTCATTAGAGGCTGAAAGGTGTATCAGTCATTATTATATCATCTTAACTTACAGTTACCTCACTTTATTTGAATTTATTTTTTAAATCACGGGAAATAATTTTTTCCATACTAAAAATTTACATGAAATAAGTTTGCTAAAAAGTTAGGATTTGGATCATTGTGTTCCCTCCTGTCATTCCACAAAGTCTGCAGACATTATTACATGGGGAATATGTTATCACATTCCTGTACTTAAAGTAGAATTAGGTATACAGTGAGTTCATTTCGGACCACTTCCACAGCTTTCATTTCTGCAGAAAACAAACTCAAACCATCCACAGACAGATCAGAATCCTCGGGATTTCTTTGTTATAACTGTGGTGTGCCTGCCCATTCAGACCTTCTCTGTCCTCATACAATTGCTCTTTTGAAAGATGGCTAACTTCTTGTGGAGAGCTGAGCTGCCTTGTGCTTTGTAGAGTATTTAGTAGTATCCCTGGCCTCTGCCTACAGATGCTACCCAATGGTGATAACCAAAAGCGTTTCCAGATATTGACAAATGCCCCCAGGAGGCAAAATTATCTCCAGGTGAAAAACCACTGCTATATGAAAATTAGAAAAGAAAAAAAAAAAAAAAGAAACGATAGTTCTAGGTCTTGATTCCATTCTGACATCATCTAAAAGGTCTTTTTCTAGCCATAGAGGGAAAATGCCTATGAGTGAAATAAGAAAGCTGTTTATTAAACTCTGTAACACCTTGGAAACCAAACAAGGTTCCCCTTTGAAAAAGATTCCATTTTCTTTTTATTTCACTGTAGTATCAAGAAGTGGCAGCTGTAACAGGCAGTGTGGTCAGCAGAGACGTGCCCCTGTGATTGTCAGAACAGTAAAAGTAAGCGGTATCTCAGGGTAGACCCTGGAACAGCAGCAGCAGTGAGAATAAGCCGCATTGAGTCAGAAGCTGCGGAAGTATTAAGAGTGATACTGTAACATAGCAAATAACATGCAGACAGAAGACGCCTAAAGCTAAGTTTCCAAGGCGCCTAGGAAAACAGCGGCTGGTCAGATCTTAAAATGGCCAAAGTGAGCTTAGATCAGAAGAAATGATTTGTGACTAACAATTGTCACCCCAATAAATTTAATTAAAGAAAAAAAAAAAAAGAAAAAAAAAAGAAGAAATGATTTGTAAGAGAAGCAATTCTAAGGGGGTAAGGAGCCCAAATTCACTGATGCTGAGAACAGGTGTTTCAGCTCCTGAAATAGCCCAGCTATATTTGAAGATGTGGGAGAAGCTACCTTAAGGAGGGCTTAAATGTTGTAGCCAAGTAGGGAGGAAAAAATAGCAAAATCTGGGCATTGAAATTAAAATAGACTCATTTGAATCGCTAAGCTAGTAAGAACTAGGAAAAGAAGGGTTATGTGCAAATTGAAACTAATTTAAATAGAGTGTTTCTTGGCACCTTATATGCTATATATAGGCACCTGTTCTCCCGAAAATAAGACCTAGCAGGACCATCAGCTCCAATGTGTCTTTTGGAGCAAAAATTAATATAAGACCCTGTGTTATATTATATTATATTATATTATATTACATTATATATTATAAGACCTGGTCTTATATTATAGCAATAAGACCGGGTCTTATATTAATTTTTGCTCCAAAAGACATATTAGAGCTGATGGTCCAGCTAGGTCTTAATTTTGGGGAAACACCGTACAAATACATGAATTCAGTAGTTCACACTAGTAATAAAAAATGAAGTCCTAGACAACATTTTAGTGACTCTTCATTGTACTTCATGACCACTAATAAAAATTCAAAATAAGTAATTTTTTTATTTCCTTATTTTAATAAATTTATTCTTAAATGACCTTATGGTTCTATCCTATCAGTGTCTATTTGAAGTTCACTTGGTCCTTTGAAGGTAAAATGCAATTATTTATTAGTGATTACATTATTCATGGGGATTGGCATACATAGTTTAATATATGATTAAAGTACAAAGATTTCAAACATGGAATATGAAGAAATATACTGAAGTGTTCAGATAAATTAGGAAAATCACAGCTAATCAACCTCACTTAGCATATAGTATCAACTACTAGTGGCCCAATAGGAATATTTAACAGCTACTGCAAATCTTATAGATGCAAATGGTGGCAATATGAGACTTTCTAATATGGTGTGGTAATTGTATATATTTTCTTTCTCTCCTTTAAATACCATTAAAATGACATTAAGATAATAATGAGGACATGCATTCACAAAAGCAAAGAGAAAAGTAGAAAAGATAATAGCAGATAAGTGATTTTAACAATTTGCAAGGTGTACATAAGATAAAAGAGAAATCACTTACTTGTTTAGAGAGGGAAGTCATAACTTGGGTGACTATAGAGGTTGATACCAACATAAGGCAAATCTGCTGTTCCCTAGAATCCCCCTAGTGATCAAGAATTGAAAATCAAATTTACCTCTGGAGTATGTATATGTCAGGCGCTAAATTAAAAACATGAGGATTGGTTGAAACACTGATATGGAATTATTAAATCAAAGAATTACCCCTTCTGTTACTGGGAGACTGAAAAAAGTATTGAACAAGAGACTCTGTGCCTTGGGGATATGTATATATATATGAAACAGGGTAATGAGCAGACATTGGAGAAAACACGAAGAGGAAGAGACACGTGTTGGAAATAAAGATTAAGTAAAAAACTACACAGGTAATTATGCACCCCGTTCTTTTACTCTACTCATTTCTAGAATGGGAATACCATAGCTGGAATTACAGCTCATCTTCACCAGGGTATAGCATGTGAGGATTAGAGAGACTAAATCACCCCAGAGGAAGGGACTTCTGTACATTAAATATTGTGTTTTATCTTCAATAAAAAGCTAGTTTATCACACTTTTAACACTACAGTAAACCCAACAATAGATAATCATTGACCACTTAAACAGAAAGTCCAATTGTATTTTAATGCCTCTCTCTTTAGAAAGGATTCCCCTTATAAAACTGGAAAATAACATAAGAGAAAACTTAGATGACCTTGGCTATGGTGATGCCTTTTAAGATAGAACACCAAGACATGATCCATGAAAGAAATAATCAGTAAGCTACATATCATTAATTAAAAAATTTGGCTCTGTGAAAGACAATGTCAAAAGAATTAGAAGACAAGCCACATTCTGGAAGAAAATATTTGCAAAAGCGACATCTGATAAAGGATTGTTATCCAAAATATAAAATCAAAACTTAAAACTCAGCAATAAGAAAGCAAACAACCCAGTTAAAGAATGGGCCAAAGACCTGAACTAACCCCTCACCAAAGAAGATATACAGATGGAAAATAAGCATGTGAAAAGATGCTTCACATCACACCTCATCATGAAAATGCAAATTAAAACCATGAGACGTCACTGCACACCTATCAGAATGGCCCAAATCCAAAACGGACACCACCACATGCTGACCAGGGTGTGGGGCAATGGGAACTCCCACTCATTGCAGGTGGGGATGCAGCGTGAAGCAGACACTGTGGAAGACAGTTAGGCAGCTTCTTAGAAAACTGAACACACTCTTACCGTAGGATCCAGCAATCCTGCTCCTTGGTATTTACCCAAAGGAGTTGAAAACATGTCCACACAAATACACGGATGTTTATAGTATCTTTATTTATAATTGCCAAAACTTTAAACCAATCAAGATGACCCTCAGTAGATGAATGGATAAATAAACTGTGATACATCCAGAACTCAAATGTATATATTCCTGGATTCCCAAGTTCTACTGAGTATTTCTCATCACAGATAATAATAATAATAATAATAATAATAATAATAATATGTAAACCATATTATATTATTGTAAAGCATAAACCATCAGGACATCAGTTTACAGGACATCAGTTTACAGAAAGGTAAGCGGAATTATCTTATGAACTGGACGTTCACATTTGCCTCACTTAACTCTCTTAAGCAACTAAAATGTTGCAAATTATATGACCAATACATATTAATGGTAAATTAAGCCACAGTTGAATTTCCATATAATTTTCCTTTTCACATAGTGAATGAATGTGAGATATATAGTACAATCCACAGATGGTGTACAATAATGCTTAGTACTTTGTGTTCAGTAAACTTTACAATAGGCCATCTTCTAGTTCAGTATTCTGTTTTTCTCTTCTTGTTTTTTTGTTTTGTTGTTTTTTTTTAAAGACTAGATCATATGAGCAAATACTTTGGTTTATAGCTAAATCAACATTTTTCTTTATTTTTGTTTTTTGGTCACATCACTATATTTTCTACATAATTTATCAACATTTATATGTATTACTATTTTGTTGTCTGGTTAAGTTCTGAGGGTACAATCTAACGCAGAAGAGTAGAATTAAAAAGATAAAGTAAAAAGAAAAGGTAAAAAAATTGTTGTAAGTAAATCTACTAGTTTAATACAGGAATAAAAGTAGAAATAAAAAAATGATGAACAAACAAGTTCTGGCCATCTTAACAGAAATATAAATATAAAAATATGTCTTTACAAAACAAAAGTACAACACACTTCCAAGACTATGTGTGGCATATTAATATTAAAAAGAAATTAATTTATCTGCAAATAATCTTAAATTTAAATAATTAAAATCTGAATCTTTACATAAAAAGCAAAATTTATGTACAACAGTTACTGCCTAGGGTTCTGGTAATAATATTATGATCCATACAATATATATGCATATAAAATTTGAATATACAAGATTTACACCACTGAATATTATAATGGCAATGATGATTTCAGTATTTATAAAGCCAATAAGACCAGTTTAAAAGCTTGGTAAATATATTTATGGACACAATCAGGTTACAATCTGCATTGCAAACATTTCAGTATGACATAACCTAATAAACTTTAAATGTGGGCATATAATCTTACTTTCCAGTATAATAATAGTTTAAACACCAGATTTAGAGAGTCTTAAAAACATAAACACATTGCAGAGGATTTTATTTTTTAAAACATGTGTAGTGGGTTTTTTTCATAATTCCAGAAGCCCTTAAATTACATTACAATAATGTGAATTTTAAAGTTTCTCTTACACCAAAAGGCAGTTAAAATTTGGAAATATAAACCATTGGAAAACCAGAGCTGATGTAAGGATGAAGAATTGTCACTAGAAATGTTTAACAACTATTTCAAGGTCATACAATGGGTTTCTGTCAGTCAGTATTTGAAACCAGTTCCTGTTATCACGAATATTAAGTAAAACTGTTCAGTCATCATTTATAACGTGTGTGTGGCAACACAGAAAAACTGATGTATTCTTCAACTTTAATTTATTTACCTTTTGGACACTCAACAAAAGTATATTTCCCACAATCCCCAGCAGTGACTTAATTCTTCGGAATGAAATGTTACAAGTGGGTGATGCATGCCATTTATAGGCTGTTTCCTCACCCTTCCCAAATAGACCTCCATGTGGGCTACATGCCTTTCTCTGAAGAAAGGAGGGCAGAGCCAGTAGTGAATGGAAGGTTCTTGTGACAAAAGTCCCATTTCCTACTTATCCCACCATTCTGCTACCCACATTGAACTCTGATGTGAGAAAGAAAGAAACCTTTATTTTGTTAAGCCAAAGTTATTTTGGGAGTTGTTTATCATTGCAATTAGTCTAACGGTACTAGAAACCATCTCATTAGTTTTTGACAGAAACAAATACTTTAAAAATTGTAAATAGAAAATGTAACACTTAACACCCACTGTGATGGCTATGAGCAAAAAGATGAACAATGGTAAGTACTGGCAAAGATATTGAGAAATTGGAACCCTCATACGTAGCTGGTGAGAATGCAAGCTCATACAATTACTAT
Organism: Rhinolophus sinicus; assembly: GCF_036562045.2. NCBI lineage: Eukaryota > Metazoa > Chordata > Mammalia > Chiroptera > Rhinolophidae > Rhinolophus > Rhinolophus sinicus. The sequence goes on along the minus strand of NC_133752.1, from coordinate 101,035,401 downwards.
GTAAGGCAGCTGTTCTTCAAAAATTTAATATGGAGTTACCACATGATTCAGCAATCACACTGCTAGGTTAAGAAGTGAAGTCTATTACCTAATAAAAAAGAAAGCATGTCCAGAGAGATACTTACACACAAATGTTTGTAGCAGCATTATTCATAACAGCCAAAAGAGTAGAAACAACCCAAATGTCCATCAAGTCATGAATGGATAAATGAATTTTGTATATCCATACAATGGAATGCTGTTTAGCAATAAAACTGAATGACGTACTCAACTATGATGCTACAATACAGATGGGCATCAAAAACATTATGCTGATTGAAAGAAGCTATCGGGATTTTGATGGGGATTGCATTGAATCTGTATATTGCTTTGGGTAATATGGCCATTTTAACTATGTTGATTCTTCCAATCCATGAGAACGGAATGTCTTTCCATTTCTTTGTGTCTTCTTCAATTTCTTTCAAAAATGTCTTATAGTTTTCAGCATATAGGTCTTTCACATCCTTGGTTAAGTTTATTCCTAGGTATTTTATTCTTTTTGCTGCAATTGCAAAAGGAATTGTTTTTTGTATTTCTTTTTCTGAGATTTCATTGTTAGTATATAGGAAAGCAATGGACTTTTGTGCGTTGATTTTGTAGCCAGCAACTTTACTGTATTCGTTGATTGTTTCTAATAGCTTTTTGGTGGAGTCTTTAGGGTTTTCTATATATAGCATCATGTCATCTGCAAAGAGTGATAATTTAACTTCTTCATTCCCAATTTGGATGCCTTTTATTTCTTTCTCTTGCCTGATTGCTCTGGCAAGGACTTCCAACACTATGTTGAAAAGCAGAGGTGATAGGGGACATCCCTGTCGTGTTCCTGAACGTAGAGCAAAGGGCTTCAGTTTTTCTCCATTAATTATGAGATTAGCAGAGGGCTTGTCATATATGGCCTTTATTATGTTAAGGTATTTTCCTTCTATACCCATTTTATTAAGTGTTTTAATCATAAATGGATGTTGTATCTTGTCAAATGCTTTTTCTGCATCAATTGATATAATCATATGATTTTTGTCCTTTATTTTGTTTATGTGATGTATCACATTGATGGATTTGTGATGTTGAACCATCCTTGTGCCCCGGGATGAACCCCACTTGGTCGTGATGAATAATCTTTTTAATGCATTGTTGTATTCGATTTGCTAGAATTTTATTTAGGATTTTTGCATCGGTATTCATTAGAGATATTGGTCTGTAGTTTTCTTTTTTGTGCTGTCCTTACCAGGTTTTGGTATCAGGGTAATGTTGGCCTCATAAAATGAGTTAGGGAGTACTGTCTCTTCTTCAATTTTTTGGAAGAGTTTGTGCAGAATTGGTATTAGATCCTCTTTGAAGGTTTGGTAGAATTCACTAGTGAAGCCATCTGGTCCCGGACTTATGCTTTTGGGAAGGTTTTGGATGACTGATTCAATTTCGTTACTGGTGATCGGTCTGTTTAGATTTTCCAGTTCTTCATGGTTCAGCCTTGGAAGGCTATATGTTTCTAAGAACTTGTCCATTTCTTCTAGGTTGTTGAATTTGGTGGCATATAGTCCTTCATAGTATTCTTGGATGATCTTTTGTATTTCTGTGGTGTCCGTGACAACTTCCCCTTTTACGTTTCTGATTTTGTTAATCAGTGTCTTCTCTCTTTTTATCTTAGTAAGTCTAGCCAAGGGTTTGTCAATTTTGTTAATCTTTTCAAAGAACCAGCTCTTTGTCACATTAATTTTTTCTATTGTCTTTTTGTTCTCTATTTCATTTAGTTCTGCTCTAATTTTTGTTATTTCCTTTCTTCTGCTGACCTTGGGTTTTACTTGTTCTTCTTTTTCTAGTTCTTTAAGGTGTAACATGAGGTTATTTATTTGGGAGTTTTCTTGTTTCTTGAGATAGGCCTGTAATGAGATAAATTTCCCTCTTAAAACTGCTTTCGCTGCATCCCAAAAATTTTGGTAGGATGTATTTTCATTGTCATTTGTTTCTATGTATCTTTTGATCTCTCCTCTAATTTCTTCTTTGACCCAGTCCTTCTTTAAAAGTATGTTGTTTAATCTCCATGTATTTGTGTTTTTTCCCGCTTTCTTTTCCAGATTCAATGCAATCCCCATCAAAATCCCAATGGCATATTTTAAAGAAATAGAACAAAAAATCATCAGATTTGTTTGGAACCACAAAAGACCCCGAATAGCCAAAGCAATCTTAAGAAAAAAGAACAATAATGGAGGTATCACTCTTCCTGACTTTGGCTTGTACTACAGGGCTACAATAATCAAAACAGCATGGTATTGGCAGAAAAACAGAAACATAGACCAATGGAATAGAATTGAGAACCCAGAAATAAAACCACATAAATATGGACAGATAATTTATGACAAAGAAGCTAAAAACATACAATGGAGCAAAGACAGCCTCTTCAATAAATGGTGCTGGGAGAATTGGATAGCCACGTGCAAAAGAATGAAACTGGACTGCTATTTGTCACCATGTACCAAAGTTAATTCAAAATGGATCAAAGACTTAAGCATAAGACCTGACACAATAAACTGCATAGAAGAAAACATAGGTACTAAACTTATGGACCTTGGGTTCAAAGAGCATTTTATGAACTTGACTCCAAAGGCAATGGAAGTAAAAGCTAAAATAAACGAATGGGACTATATGAAACTTAAAAGCTTCTGCACAGCAAAAGAAACCATTGACAAAATAAAGAGGCCACCAACTGAATGGGAGAAGATTTTTGCAAACAGTGCCTCCGATAAGGGGCTAGTATCCAGAATATACAAGGAACTCATGCAACTCAACACCAAAAAAACAAACAACCCAATTGAAAAATGGGCAGAGGACTTGAAGAGACATTTCTCCAAAGAGGACATACAAATGGCAAATAGACATATGAAAAAATGCTCAACATCACTAATCATCAGAGAAATGCAAATCAAAACCACAATGAGATATCACCTCACCCCAGTCAGAATGGCTATCATCAACAAGACAAATAGTAACAAATGTTGGAGAGGCTGTGGAGAAAAGGGACCCCTCATACACTGTTGGTGGGAATGTAGACTGGTGCAGCCGTTATGGAAGGCAGTGTGGAGGTTCCTCAAAGAATTACGAATAGAATTGCCATATGACCCAGCAATCCCTCTCCTGGGTATCTACCCAAAAATCTGAAAACATTTAGAGATAAAGACACATGTGCTCCAATGTTCATTGCAGCTTTGTTTACGGTGGCCAAGACATGGAAACAACCAAAATGTCCTTCGATAGATGAATGGATAAAGAAGTTGTGGTATATATACACAATGGAATACTATTCGGTGGTAAGAAAAGATGATATAGGAACATTTGTGACAACATGGATGGATCTTGAGAGAGTAATGCTGAGCGAAATAAGTCAGACAGAAAAAGCAGAGAACCATGTGATTTCACTGATATGTGGTATATAAACCAAAAACAACAAAAGAACAAGACAAACAAATGAGAAACAGAAACTTATAGACACAGATAATAGTTTAGTGGTTGCCAGAGGGTAAGGGGGGTGGGGGGTGGGGGGTGGGAGATGAGGGTAAGGGAGATCGAATATATGGTGATGGAAGGAGAACTGACTCTGGGTGATGAACACACAATGGGATTTATAGATGATGTAATACAGAATTGTACACCTGAAATCTATGTAATTTTACTAACAATTGTCACCCCAATAAATTTAATTTAAAAAAAAAGAAAGAAAGAAGCTATCATATATTATATGACTCCATTCATATAAAATATCTAGAATGGGCACATCTATAGAGAAAATAGATTAATGGTGTGTTTCCCTGAAAATAGGACCTAGCTGGACAATCAGCTCTAATGCATCTTTTGGAGCAAAAATTAACATAAGACCTGACATGATATGATATGATATGATATGATATGATATGATATGATATGATATTACATTACATTACATTATATTATATTAGACTGGGTCTTATAGTAAAATAAGACTGTGTATTGTATTATGTTATATTATATTATATTATATTATATTATATTATATTATATTATATTATATTATATTATTATATAAGACCCGGTCTTATTTTACTATAATAAGTAAAAGTAGACCGGGTCTTACATTAATTTTTGCTCCAAAAGACACATTAGAGCTGATTGTCTCGCTAGGTCTTATTTTCAGGGACACACAGTGTTTGCTTAGGGATGAAGAGAAGGTGGGGGAGGGGAATGGGGCATGGTGTCTAATGGGAATGGGGATTCTCTAGGGGAGATGAAAAGAAAATGTTTTAAAATAAATTGTGACGATGGTTGTACAACACAGTGAATGCACTAAAGGCAGTGAATTGTACATTTTAAATGGGTAAATTGCATAGTATGTGAATTATATCTCAATAAAACTATTTTTCAGAAAGGAGGGAAGGAGATGAGTAACATTGTTAACTGTCTGGATGATAGCTGCTCACTGGAATGCATCATATTGCAAAGCTAATGTAATTTATTTCCCATCTTCGACTTAAGAGAGGATTTCAAATCAGGAGTTTTCCGACTTCAGTTTTTTCCATATTCTGTGGCATCGTCTCAGGTGGAAAATCCAAGAATAAAGAACAAGCAGGGACTCTCTGAAAATAAATATGCTCGGTGACAGTGTGTCTAGAAGTAAGGCTTAAGAGTGGGGCACAGCTAGTGAGAAATGTCTTGTGGCAGTAAATGACAGGTTTATTCGTAGCATTAATACGATTGGGATGTGATTGCCAAATTCTTTGTTCTTTTTCCCTTAAGCCTTCAATAGAAGTCTGGTATTAATGACACTTTGATATACTGAACGAAAACTGACAGTATTCCAAGAATTTGCGTTGGTGACCAGTAGTTAAATAAAAGGAATTCAGACATAAGAGTCGAAAGCTGTTATTAAAACTAGAATGGTGTGGCTTTAAAATGGACTGCCTTGGAAATAAATATGAGCCAAACTCTTTTGTAAAAAATGGGATTGTAAAATAGGATTATATTCATTGAAGTAACACATCTTGATGGAATTAAATGTATATTTAACACAAGTATAATTTTGCACGCAAACTACTTCGACCTATGACAGTATTTATATACTAGGAAATGTGCTGTATTGGAGTAGGTCCTATTGGTTTTCAAAGACATTCACTTTCTTTAATAGGGTAAATTAGCAGGAACTTAGTCATTCATTTAGTCATATTTAATGATGGAATTGGAACCTTTAATGGAATTTACAATACAGATTAGATCATGTGATAGACAGATTCTGAATATGGCTGTTGATAATTCGTCCTTTCCCTGTACACACATGCCTACCTCTCTTATCAAGAAGTGAAGTCTATTTCCTGCCCCTTGAACATAGCCTAGAAATGACCTGCTTTGACACTGTGCCTAGCTTTCCTGCTTTTGCATGATTTGGCAAAGTGGACCACCATAATGTAAAGATGCTTGAGCTAGACTATTAAATATTGAGACAGGAGGTAGCGAGAGGGAGCCCATATGGAGAAGCACTGAGGCGCCAGGCATCTGAGTATAGCTTCCTTGGGTCTTCCAGTCTCGTGCAACCACCATCTAAATGCAGCTGAATAAGTGCCCCAAGACAGTGCAGGTGGCTGGAAAACCACCCATCTGAGCCCTACTTGAATCCAAAACCCCAAAATTTATAAGAAATAATTAATTATTGTTGTGTTATTTAAAGCCACCAGGTTTTGGGGTTATTTGTTACCCAGAATTAGATCACCGAAATAAAAATCCATAACGAGGTAGGCTGTCACCATAGCAAAGTCCTAAAATACCTGCTAATGGCCTTGTAGGGAGGAGGGGTAATGCCTGGGAAAAAGTGAGGGATGGTTAGTGGGGACTGGGAATACAGTGAAGAAATTACTCTTGGAGGATAGACAAACGATATACCCTTGTTTTAACTTAGACGATAAAAAATACAGAAGGTATACCTAATGAACGTGTGAAACCAGTTAAAAAGATTGCCAAGATAGAATGTATCTGAGTAAGGGACCCCAGCTAACAGCACCAGGTAAGGCACAATTTGTGCCAACCTGAGCCCTATGCAAATTCCTGACCCACAGAGTCGTAAGAAAAAATAAATTTTCTTTTTAGGCCACTGAGCTCTGGGGTAATTTGTTGCATAGCAAAAGGTAACAATATAGCCCATCAACAAATCCCAACAATTAATAGAAGACTATTTCCAGGATACTGGTCCCCAAGATTGGTCTTCCAAAATAGGATCATATGTGCATATCTTCTAAGTTTCAAACACCACCAGGTGCTAATACATTTCAAAACAACAACATAAAATCTTTCGAGGTAGAAATAAATTGTGCTTCTGTTAGCTCATACCCATAATCATAATTCTTAGGCAACTTCTTCATAACAGTTTCTCCCATTCCTCCATTTTGACAAACTGGGGGGAAAAAATATTCCAGGCACACTTTAACACTTTAACCCTCAGAAATGTTCTGAAGGCCTTTGGGGCAGTCTGACCCTGCTTCTTTAATTTCCTTTAAAAAATCTTTTTGATTATCTGTGTTTTCCCTTGAGAAAAGAATAAAGTGTTGCATGGTACCTACTAGTGGACCTTTTTTCCTCAGGCAAAGTATGTGTCCAGAAGTTGCTTCCTGCAGTTGTGTTATATAAATGAGGTTCCTAGATAATGATGATAATTTTCTCCATGATTGCTCTCACTAAAAGGGAAAACCAGAAGTTGAAAGATTTCTCTAGTCTCCTCTAACTTGTAATTTGTCCTGAAAGCTGAAATAAAAGCATGGCCCAGATGACACAGTGGTAACCCTTTTCCATCAGAAGTTCCATATTTTAAGTTTCTTAGCTGTATAACCTAAAGTTAATATGCCTCTCTAGAGAAAAGAATTGTCTCAGTGTTAGCATTTGTCAGCATCAAATCATTTCTGATTATGAAATTATTATTTTTTTTTAAATGAATACATGGAAGAAGAAGGAAGACAAGTAGGAAAAGAGGAAAAGATCCAAATATGCTGCTTAATCTCTTCTCCTTGTGTTCGCATTCATTTAAATGAAAGTTGGGTCTGGTGGTTCACTCCCAGGTCTAATCAATGTTGTAAAATTTTAAAAAGTAGTAATTTATTAAAAAACTCACATTTTCTCAGAACATTCTGATGTAAAGCATAGGAAAGACTATGAAAAATAGAGAAAGCCCATGATCTATTCTTGATTCCTCTTATCTACTTATTTATAAACCAATAATATAAAACATATTTTCAAAATACAACAAATAAAATTCTTAATATGGTACATAAGTAGCCTTTACTGATAAATGTAAATACTACGTTAGCATTTAATAAATATATATTTTAGGAGATGCATTTTTGGAAAATACAGTGTCTGACAGAGACGGCTAATTGATTTTAATTTACATCCCAGCCTGATGAATGGATGGTAGCTCCAGCAAGGTTGAGTTGTAGACCTATCTTTGCTAGTGTGCAAGAGCGTCATGATTAATTATTATCTACTATAGATACAAGAGGGATAATGGCGCTAAGAATTTTATTCTGTTCTGTGAGAGTAACAACTGAATTAGATACACAGAAAACAGAAGTCATCAATTTCAAGAAGTTAACCAGTAGGCAAAATGGATATTCTAACAGAAAAAATAGCTTACAAATGCTCGCTTATCGGAGTGCCAGGACATTTAATTATATTGAAAATGCACAATAACCTCTACCAAATGACAGATATGACAAAAGATTTGGCACAGGAGAGACTTGTGAATTATGGATATTTTTAGTTGAATTTGAAGAGCGGCATAAATTTACTTATGCCCAAACCCAAAATGACAGTATTGCAAAGTGTTGGACCAAGAGTCAGAGGTATATTTGACTGATTTGTAGCACAAGCACAGTTATAGATGATGATACAACGGCCTGCGTTGATGTTTGCTCTCTGAACTCTGAGACTACAAGGAGAATGATGGAGAAGTATGTCATTATATTTAATATATTTACATTCCTCTTAAATCAGATATCAAAGGAGATAACACAGAATTGCCAGAGAAGCTGAAAACAGGATTCATAGGGAAGAAACATTCTTGATGAATGCGGTCCAAGGAAGTGGAAATAGAAGTAAGAATATAGCTGGAGGTGAAAGGAAGGAAAAGGCATGGCAGGTAGTATGTACAATCTTGTTCAACAAGGCTACTTTGAGAAAAGGGTGACAACACTCAAACACACACACACACACACACACACACACCGTCACTCTATAGCAAATAGGTACATACAGCAGTAGTGATTGGCGTAGCATTGATGGTGGGTACTCATAGATTAGTATCCGTCATCGGAAAAAATGCACAGATCTACACATAAAGGTAGCCAATAGCCTCAGCCTCTTGGCCCTTAACATTCAGAGAGGAAAGACACTTTAAAATAAAGGAAAGATTCTGTCTTCATCAGCATCCTGTGGATGTCTTGGAGAACAAGAAAAGAGCTAACAGTGTGCAGCCATAGAAAGCTAGAAAAGCGAGGATCAGAAATAATGCATAGAACAGAGCGAGTACAAATGAACCGACTACAATTGAAGTAGCAAAACATGGCAACGCCATACCTGAGAAGATGGGAGAAACTTCTATTAGAGATTTTGAAGGGATTTTCAAGGAACCTCAAAAGGACTGTTTCAGATGCTATACAATTCTTATAAGATGGCTGCATGTCCTTTGAGTTGTACTTTTTCCTGTGATTTATTCTCATAGCAAATGAAAATATTAGGTTGGTGCAAAAGTAATTGCGGTTTTAGCAACTATTTTTAACCTCTTAAACGCGATTACTTTTGCACCAATATATTAAGTTTCCCACAGTATGAACATAAAGTTTTTTCCTGCCTACAGTTTTCTTAAGAGCAGCCTATCAGAGGCCTTTGAATACTTTCAGTTATGCAAAGACATTTTTAATAATAAACTTTGTTTTTCATGTTAAAAAGAAAACTTCAAAAGAAGGTGTTAGCATAATGGAGGCATGATAAGTTTGACAGTAAGTGTCATTATCAGAGTTCCACTGACAGATTTTTGAAGTCAAATATATATATATATATACACATACACATACATATTCTTCCTACATCGAGGCAAAACCTCTTATGGTGTTTAAACAATTTCACCAAATATATTAATATTCTACATCTGCCCCTTCATTCTGAAGGTTACCCGAGTGAAATGGTTTTCATGATATTTGGGCTTTTTAATCTATTGAACAAAGATGCAGTAGTCTCTGGTATTCAATATAGAGAAAACACAAAAATTTAAAGGATGAGATGAAAGATAAAAATATGAAAAGACATTCTTACATTTGCTTTCTGCACACCAGTGACTCACCTTGCATGCACACTAGGGTGATCGCCCTCCACTTTGAATATCATTGCTACAAGTAACATGAGAAAGATGGATAAGTAAGATCAGATAAACCTGTGTCATTCAAAGCTTTCCTAAACTGAGCATAAACCAAGATGTATTTTCCAAATAAATCACCCTATTTTTAGCCTTTCCTAAAAATAGAGCATCCCTTCGTTGAGAAATCAATCACTTCTATATACAAGATAACTCATATACTAAAAATTGAAATCCTTTCTTCTTAGAGTGTTTTGGATTTCTGTATTTTGTTTTATAAATAAGTTATTAGTTAAATATCCAATAAAGCAATAAAAAGAACACTTTAAAAGAATTAAGTACTGATGTGTTGGCAAATAAATCTTGAAAGAAAAATTAATTTTAAAAAAAGAAAGAGAAAAGAAAAAAAACACAAGAGGCAAGAATGGAACACAAAACACCAAAGTGAAATTATGTAAAGAAAATCTGCAATCAGACAAACCCTGAATTTTAAAGCAGTATACATGACTTTGAAATGTCAAGGGGAAAGGAGTTAAAATTCACCAGAAAAGAGAACTAAGGGAGTCTCAGGACAAAAATTTGGCTCAGACATATTTTCCCCCACAAGCTGTATCTTACAAAAGGATAAAAATGAGTGAAAGTTGAATTTTTAAATTCATGCTCTGTATATAAATTGTAAATTGGATACACTCTTATGACTATTACACTGAGAATTTGCAGCTCTGAACACACAGGCCAAAGCTGTTACTGGAAATAAAACAAGTGAAAATTAGTAAATCCCTCGATTAGGAGGTAAAAGTTGTCTTAATGGAATGGTTAACTGACCTGATGAAATCAATCAATTGCTTTGACATCGTTTGACACAATTTCAGAATATGTAATCTGGTCTACCAGTTTATTATTTTTTCCGTTATTCATAAGACCTATGGGAATAAGTATTTTAGTATAATTTGTTATTTTTCAAATTGAGAGATAAAGTGATTTAATATGGTACCTTCTGACCAAACCTCCTTTTTGCTTGACTCTCCTCCCTGATGTCACAACATTTATCAATATATATGGGAAAACCATTCATAAAATCAGAATAATTTATCTAAAATAATGACTCCATCATTATAATATATTCCCTATATTTATTAATATATGAACTTAACAAATATTTAGTGGCATTATTGTTGGTCTAGCACTATACTAGATGTTACTTTTGCACATTACCACCCTCACATTGGGCACACAATAAAAACTGGGTAAATAAATAAACAAAAAGCTAAATAAGACATGGAGTAACATATGTATAAGGTGAAAATTTAGAAAACTGAGAAAAGTCTAATGTTAAGTTTGTACATGTACATAGAGAACTAAAGGAATGTGCAGCTAAAATATCATGGGAATGAGTTAGATATAGAGAAAAGCACACAAAAGAAATATATGAAGATATCAGATGCAGTCATGACTCTGCCACTTACCAGTGTGTGACCCCAGGCAAGTAATTTAAAAATTCTGAATTTCAGGTTTTGATTGATTGTGCTGGAGAGAGTAAAACCTACTTCCCAAGCTTTCCTAGAAAGTAAATAAGGACTTACATTTCTGTAATGGTGGGTCCATAATTTAGAACAATTCTCAGGCTCAAGAAACATCGGAAATGTTTTCCAAGCTAAAATCTAGGAGAAGACAGCTGAAATCCAGACAAGTGAGTCCGACATTTGGGGATGATTTTTCCCCTGGGGATGTTTGCCAATCTGGAAAGGATCAGTGAATATCTCAGCACCCACGTTTTTTGGGCATATTTCCAGTATTATGAGAGCAAAAGTCTGAATACACAGCTAGCCAAAATGTGGGTTATGGTAAACCCCATGTGCTTTGTGTTAGGACCCTGAAAGTTGCATCATAGAAAAAACGAAAGAAAATAAAAATAGAGTTGTCCTAGAACCCAATTTCGGAAGTTCCTAATCCTAAAGGTGAAAAAGGTAATATCTAATTGTTGGTGCCCCTGAGTGTCTGCTGGAAATAAATCGAAAACTACCAATCTCACTCTTAAATTATATCTAGAAACAAATGTTTCAAATGAGATTCTGTCAATGTAAGAAATTATAATTCGGTACATGAAAAAGCGCGAAATGTAAACCATGAACTAGAAACAGCGCAAGCACACCAATACAGGTTCCGATTTTATTGTTATCAGGCATATTCATTCATCAAACAATATACCTGCTACACCTGAAGAGAAAAAAAAAGTCAAGTTGATAATTTCAGAATATTTCAACATAAAAGGACATGGAAGATTCCTAAAAATAACAGATAGGCTTAAACTGAAAAATGAAGTAACCCAACTTAAGATATAAAACACACTGATTAAACACACTGAAAAGAGAATTTTCAATCTGGAACCTAAGTCAGAAGAAAATAACCACAATGAAGCATGTGAGAAAAATGAAGAAAACACGAAGAATAGAAGATAAAAGACATAAAAATATAGCAAAGAAACATAGATATAAAACATAGCAAAGATACAATATAAATAGGATCTTCCCAAGGATATGCAGGACCCCAGTATATATACATATAGATAGATAGATAGATAGATAGATAGATAGATAGATAGATAGATAGATAGATAGATAGATATAGATATATAGATATATATAGATATAGATATATGTATATATATACATATATATCTATATATAGATACATATATATGTATCTATATATGTATATATACATCTATATCTATATAATCTATATCTATATCTATATCTATATATCTATATCATCTATATCATCTATATCTATATCTATATCTATATCTATATCTATATCTATATCTATATCTATATATATATAGAGAGAAGTCTGTTTATATAAGCAATTTGTTTAAGGTTTTAATAAAGAATTGATGGATTCATAGTGAATTACTGATAAATATTTAGAATAATTAGTAAAGAAGAGGCACTTTTGTACTTGTTTCTTATGCAATCAATGTACATGAAGTTGTTTTTATAGCTTCCAGAACCATATCTTCCTATTCGGGAACCATCTCTTGATGTTTGTTTCTGTCAAATGTATGCTTCCTCACTAACTTCATAATTCTCAGTGTGAGAAAAGTGAGTAACACTAATTTCTGTCTTGGCTCTTTGGAAAATGACTATTGAAATAATACAAATCCTCTTGCCTCTGAAGTTCCCCAATTCCAGTTGTTAAGTGCTGGTTGCATCATTTCTCATGAAGCCGCTCATCCATCCTGCCTCCCATTAGTATTTTTTTAATGAGTGTCTCAATGTTTGTTATTATGTTTCATTGATGGTGATCACTAGCACAAGTCTTACCCAGAATATAAAGGGAGATGTTAGCAATCATTTGTTTTATGCTCATGTTAAATTTACTCTAGCTTAAAACTAGACCAAAAACATCCGTCTTTTCTTGAACTCTTTAGGCCATGATTAAGGAATTCTCAAATGTGATCCCTTCTGATGTTGATGATACCCCTGCCTTCTACATGTGGGGCAACAGTTGGAAAAGCTCTCAGAGAAGATAGGCACAGCCACCCCCAGAGGACAGCCTGGCTCATGCCACAGAGCCTGTGAAAGGTGGGTGACTCTTGTGAGGGAGGTGGTGTGGGGTACACAGGGTAAAGGATGCCTGCTGGCACTCCTTCTGCCCTCAGGTGCCACAGGTCAGAAGTAGCACCCCAGCTAGAACACAGATAGATGTGAGCTGGTGCCCTCATGCACATACACAGGCAGTGGACCCCTGGTAGCTCAGAGTCCTGAATGTGCACGATGCCCAGTGTGAGGCAGACCCACTCAGAATTATACTGGCACCATTTGGGCAGCTGATATGGCATGAGCCCATAAAACAAATAGTGCACTGGCCAACAGGAGCAGTCCATTCACTGGGATGTCCTCTTGGGCTGAGCTCCAGGCATAGTCCCGTAAGCAGTTCTGGGGCAACTGGGGATCTGATTGGCTCACATGTGGTGCAAAAGGTCAAAGAGAAACCCAAAGGGGACAAACAAACAAGGACCTGAGTCCATGCAGGTCCCAGTCCAGGCTTTGGGCATTCTGTTTTGTTGTCACTGCCACAAAGATGGATTAAAACAATGTTAAGAAAGACATTCCAAAGCACAGGGTCCTTTAGGTATGGGACTTCCAGCATAAACCTTGCTTTCTCAGGTCTATGGGAAGTGATTAACAAACATATAATGGGATGCCAGAAAGAGAACAGAGACAAAAAAAGCAGAAGCGATATGTGAAATAATCTGATAAAAGCAAATATAAACCACAAAGACATACCATTTTATACCCACTAATTTGGCAAAAATTTGGACGTTTAATACCATATGTCAGAGCTTGTAGATCATTGTGGTCTCACATGCACAGTAGGTCAACTTTAAAATTGGTATAGTCACTTGTGAAAACAATTTGGTATTATCCTTTAAATTTGAACATTCATTATCCTGTAACTCAGTAATTTTACTTCCGTGTGTCTATGTATGTGATTTTTTACATATATGTATACGAGGTCAGACAATTAAGTTCGCAAACTTATTGCAACGATGTTGCTAACCTTTTTTTGATAGCAGGAATTATTAATTATGAATGTATACCAACTGGACAAACAGTTAACCAAGTTTACTATTTGGAAGTGCTGAAAAGGCTGCATGAAAAAGTTAGACAACCTGAACTTTTCGCCAACAATTCATGGCTCTTGCATCATAACAATGCACCAGCTCACATGGCACTGTCTGTGAGCGAGGTTTTAGCCAGTAAACAAATAACTGTATTGGAACACCCTCCTTACTCACCTGATCCGGCCCCCAATGACTTCTTTCTTTACCCAAGATCAAGAAAATATAGAAAGGAAGACATTTTGATGACATTCAGGACATCAAGTGTAACATGACGACAGCTCTGATGGCCATTCCAGAGAAAGAGTTCCAAAACTGCTTTGCAGGGTGGACTAGGTGCTGGCATCAGTGCACAGTGCAGGTCAGCACTTCAAAGGTGACCATAGTGATTTTCAGCAATGAAGTATGCAGCACTTTTTCTAGGATGAGTTCACGAGCTTAATTGTCCTACCACGTATCCTAGAGATATTCTTATGTGTGTGCATCAAGAAACACTTGCAAGAATGAATATTCCTACCCAACATCATTCATAATTTCAGAAAACTAGAAACCACCTAAGGTCCAAACAATAGTAGAATAATGAAACAATGAACCACAGGTAAAATGCAAGTTGGAAAAGGATACATCAAGCTTGGTTCCATTTGTATTAACCGTTTAAAATGTGCCAATACTAAAAATATTTCAGGATATTTTTATTTTTGGTTAATTGAACATCAGAACAGAGGAGTGATTTTCACCAGTTACAGTAATGTTTACTTCTGGGAGGACAGCAGTGTCATGGAGGAAGAGAAGAACAGGAAAAATCAAGATAATCAGAAAAAAATCAATAATGCCCATGTTGTCATTCTTAAGCTCCTTTTATAACTTCTACTTATTCCTTTGTATATACTAAATATTAGGTTAACATCAATATCTTGATAAGTGACAATAATATGAACTAATGTATTTAGAGTGAGACTAAATAGGAAGCCTATAATATGTCTTGAAATGCATGATAAGGATTTTGTTGAGTAGCATAATGTATTGAACTGATGTAAAGGTTGTTGGAATATATGAGCTTTAAGGAAACCTGAAGATTCTAGAAAATAACCATAAAGTTAAGTAAAATATGATAAATTCCATGACGTATAATACACAATACCACTCTAGTGTTCATTGTTAGAGATGGTAATCATTTGGAAGAATCCATCAATGTTTATTGGAAAATATAGCATTGGAAATGGGTCTTAAAAGAAGATTCAACATGACATCAGAGAGGGACTCAGTGTCTATTGCAATACAAAATGAAAAATTAAGAGTACCTGTGAAGAGTCAGTTGATGTCATATTTAGAGAATGGACTGAGTGAGGAGACTGCATAGACATTGATTTTGCAGTGCATCAGAAGTTGCCGAGGAGGGTACTGGGAGTTGTAGTCTAGAAAATTGATCTGGCGTGGACAGGGTGAATGTGACTCGTGAGTGACCACAAATGACGAGAACTATTAGAAGCTATTGCTTTTTTTCCAGGTAAGAGTAAGAGCCTCAGTTGGAATGGTAATAATGGAGACTGAATTATTTAATGCAGTAGGAAATTTTTTCCCAAGCATGTTTGCAGCTCTGCTATTAATAAGTAGAATACTGAAAGCTTTGACTTTCTCATGAAGAGGTTAAAAAAACTAGCCCATCAATATAGTAATTCCCTAAGCATGGATTTTTAATGAAAACCAGGAAACCAGTCTGCGTGAATTTGAGCCCCATTGTAGTATTCCTAGTGTCATATAAACATAGTTCTGCCCTAGTTTTTTTCAATATGAGAGACTTCTTGGTTTACTAGTGTCCATTATAATTTTGAAAATGATTCCAACTTATAATATTAGTTGAATTCCAGTAGCCTAATAAAAAAAGAAAACTTGGAGTTTGCCTAGAGGCCATAAAAATGAGGAGTCTAAAAAAGGGCTAAATGAGAGTGGGCATTTGCCTCAGCCTTCCTAGAATGATAGCAGAGAAGACAGCAATGATTTTTCCTTTTCAATGGCAATTTTTCAAATGAATAGATGCTGTCTTTTCTGACGGTGTGTCATTGCTTAAGTTACTGAGGATTTCAATGTTGGAAATAACTATAATTTCCTGATACTATTTGAAACAATGAAATGGTGAACCATAAAGGGTCTTGCTTTAAAAACAGACTATTTTAAGATATTTTTCATAATACCAGTACATGTGTGTGTATATACATGTGCACTTGTAATACATGTATACAGGTATTACATACATGTATACACATATATTCAGATTAAACATAATTTATACATACATATAGGAATTAGTCATTTTTTATTGAGATATGATTGACATATAGCATTATGTCAGTTTCAGGGGTATAACAAAATGATTCGGTGTTTGTATATATTGGAAAGTGATCATCACAATAAGTTTAGTTAACATCCATCACCACACTCATAGTTAAAATGGTTTTCCTTGTGTTGAGAACTTTTAGGATCTACTCTGTCAGCAACTTTCAAATATATTGTACACTGTCGGTGGGAAAGTACATTGGTGTAGCCACTATGGAAAACAGTATGGAGATTATTTTTAAAAAATTAAAAATAGACGTGCCACATGATCCAGCCATTTCACTTCGGGGTATTTATTCAAAGGAAACAAAAATACTAACGTGAAAAATATCTGCACCCCCGTGTTCATTGAAGCATTATCTATAATAACAAGAAATGGAAGCAACACAAGTATCCATTGATGAATAAATGGATAATTTATATATGAATATTATTTAGCCATATAAAGAATTAGTTAATTTTTGCCCATTTAAAGAATTGGTATTATTCACATTAAAAAAGTTGTTTGCACTTATAAAATTAGACCCTGGAACGCTGAATCCAATATTTAAAATCCTGTTTAATGTTGAAAACATATTTGGCTTTGTAATATATTGAAAAAATACTAACTAAACTATACTGTCCCTCACCACAACAGTGGACAAAATTTAAAAATTGGAAAACACAAATTTTGGCAAAGATGTAGAGCAGTGAGCACTCAAATTGCTGGTGAGCATGTAGTGTGAATTGTGTAAATTGTACAGTCGTTTTACCAAATTGTTTGGCAATGTTTCCTAAATCTGAGGATATGCACATTCTGTGACTGTGCCATTCCAATCCTAAGGACATACATGACAGAAATATGGGCAAAGTTTCTTCAAAACAATATGTGGAATGTTCAAAGACACACTAGTTTTAATAAGTCCTAACTTAACCAAAATACCTGAAGATACCCAAATCCCAAACAATAATAGAATGAATAAATAAATCCTGTTTATTCACGCAATAGACTATATATGACAATGAGAGCGAATTACATGCAAACAATTACATGCAAACAAGGTAAATGAGTCTGGCAGACATAGTGTTCAAGCTTGATGATAAATAGTGTGTGCTTAGTTCAATTTATATAAGATACACAAAAATAGGAAAACACAATTTATATAGTTAAAATGTTAGGGATAATGGTTACTCACAGTGGATACTGACTAGAAGTAGCACGAAGGGGTCTTCTGGGGTGCTGGTAACAAGTTGTTCCTTTATCTGGGAACGTTTATAATCTATATTCTTAATTTTATATATATAATTTATATACATATGTATATGTATATGATTTTGCCCTACATAATTAATATACAATCCTAATTATATATTCTTAATTATATCCATGAGTATATATAAATATGTGAATGAAGTTTTACAAATTATTCTTAGATCATTTAACTTTTGGTGTCCATTGGGAAGACAATAGGTTTAGGTTTAATAATATGTAGTTGATACTCACTTCATAAAAATTAAAATCAATAGCATGGATGACTATATTAGGGTACTCTAGAGAAACAGAACCAATAGGATAGATGTGTGTGTGTGTGTGTGTGTGTGTGTGTGTGTGTGTGAAGATATTTATCATAAGGAGTTGGCTCACATGATAATGAGAGATAAGCCCCACGAGTTCCTGCTAGCTGGAGGCCCAGAAAGCCGATGCTGCAGCCTGAAGGAGTAAGAGCCTGAGAGCCAATGGTATAGCTTCCAGTCCAAGCCTGAAGGCCTTAGAGCCACAGTGCCAAGGGCAGCAGGGGATGGTTGTTCCATCTCCGTAGTCAAGCAGAGGAAAACTTCAACCTTCCCAGGCCTTTTTGTTCTATACACGCCTTCAAGGAATTGGTCGATGCCTACTTACATTGGGGAAGGTCATCTGTTTTCCTCAGTTCCCCAATTTAAATGCTAATCTCTGGAAACACTCTCATAGACACCCCTAGAAATAATGTTTAACCAGATACCTGGGCATCCCATGGCCAGTCAAGTAGACACAAAATTAGCCATCACAGCGAATAAAATGTCCTGTTAAAAATGAACATTCTCTTTATAACCAGAAATTAATTTTGGGTCTACATTTTATGAACATTTAACATGTGATTGTAATGTGTCATTTTCTGTTTCCCCCTTGCTTCTTCTTTATAATGCATATTTATGCTCAGTTAAGACAACATAAATGCAGAAAAATAAACAAAATAAGAAAACAATTCAATCACCTGAGGAATAACACTAGGAACATTTAGCTCCATAGATATGCCATCTGTATTCCAATATTTATTTGTTTAAAATATTTATTGATATTTTAGTTTCTGCCAAGCCACGTATAAAATGCTTTGGGTGCCTCATTAGCCTACATTCTACTGGGGGGTACAGAAAATAATCACACAGTCACCTAAAAATATAACCAACATTAAAATTGTGATGAGTGTTATGATAGAGTACAAAGGGGCATTTGACATGTTGAGGTAGGATCAATGGGCTGATCTAGAAGAACAGGAGATAACTATTTACAAGGGCAGAGAAAAAGAACGCTGGGCAGAGGAAACAGCGCAGGAGCCATGGGGTTGCAGGGAGTATGGCCACTTCCAGGGAAAGGAATGGCCACTGTGGATTGAGCACAGGTACGTGAAACAGTGGTGGTCAGACTGGCCAGCATCAGAATGTCCTGGACGGCTGGGTGAAACACATCCTCTGCCACAGTTTCCTTCTTTCTTTCTTTCTTTCTTCCTTTCTTTCTTCCTTCCTTCCTTCCTTCCTTCCTTCCTTCCTTCCTTCCTTCCTTCCTTCCTTTTCTTTTCTTTTTTATTTTTTTATTTTCAGGTGTACAAAGCAATTCAATAGTTAGATATTTACACTCCTCACAAAGTAATATCACCCCCAATCTACTACCCCTCTGACATTGTATATAGCTGTTACAGTTCCACTGACTCTATTCCCTATGCTGCGCTTAGTAGGTTTGGGTGGGCCTTGAGAATCTGCATTTCTAACATGTTCCTAGGACATACTTATGTTGCTGGTCTCTAAGTCGTACTTGGGAAACAGAGAAAATGGTATGACATGAAGCTTAGTAGGAACCATGTGATTTAAGCTTTAGAGGTCACATTAGGAAATTGGTTCTTTATTCTAAAAACAATGAAGGCACTAAAGTGTTTTAAGATAGGGGTGGCATGATGCAATATATGGTTTGATTATATCATTGGTACACCATGAATGAAAGTGCTAGGAATTAATTAGGAGGCTGTTGTAACACTCTTGGTAAGGGGCTGATAGTAGCTTGAATTTGAGAACGGTGATAAAGATAGGAATGTATATGTTAGAGAGGTTTTGTGGTGAGTTGCATATGGGTGGTAAAGGAAGAGAGAGACTAAGGATGACTCGCATATTGCTGGCCCTCATAACTGAACCGTTGGAGGTGCCATGAACCAAAATATTGGAAGATCGGCGATCACTTAGTTTTTATCAATTGAAGTTGAAATGCGTTTCGGATGTCCAAATGAAGATACTGAGAGTGCAGTTTTGATCTACGAGTTAGAGTTCTGAACATTCAGAGACTTACCGTGCACTTAGGAGTCACCTGCAATTTGGATGTCATGAAACTGAGTTGGTCTAGAAAAGGTGTAAAGGAAGAAGAGAAACAAGGACTCGATAAAGGCCAGAGGAACTCTACCTTCACCATCCAAGTAAAGGTGATGAGCCAACAGAGGAGAGAGGAAACATTGCCAGAGATGTGGAAAGAAATCAGGAGTGTGTGGTGCCTCAAAATCAAAACGAAGAAAAATGTCCAGTAAGATGAAGAATTTCCAAATGCTGGAGAAAATAGAATAGGGTAGTAGCAGTAGAGGAAATTAGAAACAAGTGAGATTGATTGATTGATATAACAAACATAAGCATGCTGGAAAGCTGATGGGATGATCCAATTCCCAGGGAGAGTTAATGACAACAGATCTCTGAGATGTTACATTCTCTCTCTCTCTCTCTCTCTCTCTCTCTCTCTCACACACACACACACACACACACACACGTTGATTTTGCTGATGTAAAAGAGTACCTGTTTTCTTTAAATTGCATTTTATTATTGGCTTAGTTGAATCTTTTTAATATACTATTTATACCACTTACATTACTTTTTTTGTATATAAATTGCCTTTCAAATGTCCTTAGTATATTGTTTTCCAATTGGAGCACTCATTTTTTCCTTATTGTTTTATGAGAAAACATTATATATTAAAAATACTTGTTTATATTGAATCATATTACAAATTATTTACTTTTACATTTTAATTTGTCCTTGATTGTTTCTGTTGTATGAGTCCTAAAAATGTCATTTAATCAAAATTATCCATCCTATCCTTTTGATCTCTGCACCAAGCTGAGAAACACTTTTCCCACATCAAAATTATATAAATATTCACAAATATTTTATCTTAATCATTTTAATACTTTATTTTTTACCTTTTGAAGTTCGAATCCAGCTTGCATTTATTCATCCAAATTGTGTGATAGAAATCTTACTTTTTTTTCCCCTGAATGCTTAACCAGTTTTCAAGTCCTATGTATTTTTAAACATCTATTTGACATGTCTAAAAGATAATGTCCAATGCTGAACTGACTTTGTTCCTTTGGATTTTTTCTGTGTTCAAGTCACTGTAACTATACTCTTGGAAGATCCCACTCAAGAAAAGTTGACTCAATTGAAAACCTGTGTATTGCTTCACAATTTTTTTCTCTTAGCCCAACTGAAGTATTAAATTTACTTCACTTAAAAAAGAAAAACACCTAGAAAGTTGACCTAGATTGTCGTTACCCATCTGTGTAAAGAAATGTGCTACATGAAATATTCTATCTTCCTGTTCTGGTTATCCATTAGCAATTCATAATATATAGAGGTTATACAAAACTCATTATATTTTGAGTCTTGGTGCTTTTAGGAATTACTTCTTTGGAATATCTTTTCTGTAGCTGAATAATAAAAATTTGTCCATCATGGGATAAATAAAAATGTTTTAAATTCAAGACCACAATGCAAATGACATATTTTTAGCAGTCCTACTTAGATATATTACATTCACAATTTCCTTTATTCTCCTCTTTAAAAGATATGATATTTGAAATTTCACAATAATCATAAATAGATGCTTGTGAAGGTATCAAGAAATACAAATGTCTATAGAGCGGAATGTAAAAGGCCACCCCTTTTGGTCCTTCCCCCATCTTCATTTTATATGGAAAATATTTCCTGACTAACATAAACACATTTGCTTTTGTATTTTCTTAACATAAATGAGGTCAGAGTGAATACATTTTTTTTTTTCACTCAGTAATGTGTCTTAAGGATTTAATATGTGAATTAGACTTAGTCGACCTTATTCTTTGTAATGGCCACATGATATTTTGGAGTATCATATCTCAGCTAAATCTGTAAGACAATATTGATGGGTTTTGGGAGTGTTTTGTTTTTGTTTTTTTCTTTTTCTTTTTCTTTTCCTATTATAATGTTGCAACTGGTATGCAAAGATGCTGGGCTCTCTTCTTGACTGGTCTCCTTGAGGCTGTTCTTGCTACTCAGCCTTCCTTTACGCAGTGGTCAGGTTGACCCTGTGAGAGCCTGACCTGAGCATGTCCCGGTGTCACTCAGATGATGGCAGACAGCTCCTGCATTGTTTGGACTTTCATTGCCTCTCTGACTCATCTCTTTCTTATTTCTCCTCACTCAGCTGCACTGGTGTTTTTGATGTTCACTGAACACTGCAGGTATGTTCCAGCCTTAACGTCTTTACCCATATTGCATTCTTTCTTTGGAGTGCTCACAGGATGGATTTTCTTCTTCTTCTGGAAGGTTTTCTTAGATGGCATCATGGTGAGGCCTTACTTGGCTGTCCTATCGAAAATCGCAATGCAAGTCCCTAATCATCTGTAACCTCAATCCCTGCAACAATATTTTTCTCCTTAGCTCTCACTACCTTACACGATGTAGCTAATCTTATTTGTCTTGTTTACTACTTGTTCCACCCAGGCAGGGGGAGAGATTTCTGTTCTATTTCTGCTGTATCTCTTCTGTATCCGTGTAATCTAGAAATGCTCCTAGCATACACTTGTTATCCAATAAATATTTCTTTAAAGCATGAATTTTGTTCATATGTGTGCATTTTTCTATAAAATCGATTCCTATGAGTAAAAATTTTAATAGAAAAAGTGTAGTTATTTTGGGAAACTATAGTTATTTTAAATCCTGATAGTCCACCTGTGTGATGGCAATTATATTTATACCAAGACTTACGAGAGTGATCGTTTTTTCATATTCTTGCCAATAATGGATATTATCAATCCTTTTAATGTTTGTTTATTTAATAAATACAAATGATATTTATTGTCTGAAAGTGATTACATATGAAGAAAAGTATTTTCTTATATATTTTAACTGCTTTCTCTATATTACATTAATTGCTGTTTCTTTGCCTTTTTTTTTTTAATTTGGAGAGAGTTGTATTTCACTTGCTTTATTGGAACTCCTTACACATCTTTGGGTATAATTCCTTTGGTTAATATATAGTTTGCAAATATAGTCTCCCACAATAATGCATGCTTTTAATATTAATATGGTTTCTTTCTTCATAAAGAAAGTTCTGATTTTTATTTATTTAGATTTTCTTTTTCTTTCCTGGATTCAATTTCGCATTTTCCTTCGGAAAGTGCCCCCAGATCCAGGGATATATTTTCTTTTAATGCTTTTATACTTTTGCATTTTGCATTTAGCTTTCACGTGTGCCTGTGCTTTGTTTTTTGGCACAGTAGGCATATGAATGATATAATATGGCTTCTTTGCTAAAATTTTATGATTGAAAGATTACCTCAAGATGATATTTTTTCCTCAGTGTGCTTAAAGGATATTAGCTAGCAGTGTCTTCAGAAAGAAATAAGTACATTCCTATTTAACGTGTTTGGATATTTTGAGACATTGATATTACATATACTGTGGTAGAACAAAGACATTACATTCTATATGCATTTGAAATTTTTTTTATTATTATTATTAAAACATAGTCTTTCTTGCTGGATATCATTCTTTCACAGCTGAACAGAACTTCATAGAGCCCAACTGACCATTAGTACTTTGATTTTCACGAGGCCTTTCTTTATTTAATAGGCCTGAAATATTGATTAACATTTACAGATTCAATTCCAAGCACTTGCCAGGGGTTAGGGAGAGCCCAGAGTGAGCTGTTCGTGCCAGTCAAATTCCAAGGTGTAATGACATCCCCCACTGTGCCTGTCAACTTATCCTCTGCACAGGTCATTTCCCACATGGTCCGCAGTGTTGAAAGAAGCCATTTCTACTTCAAATATTTTGTAGACAATGGAGAAAAATGATATGGCGCTAATATCGTGTTCTTTGCCCTGCTGTGGAGAATTGAATAGACTCCATTATAGAGTGATGCTCTTTTGAAAGAGCCTTATCCCCTAGAAGGGTTCATGAGCAGCTCCAAGGACAACCGCGGCCTTTCCGGGACTGCGACATTTCACTAGTGTTTGTTTTTCTCCACAGTTCCAATTTTCAGGCACTGGGGATTCACAATTGACTAAGTACAAAAGTCATAAGCATTTACTTCAATTTGTTGATCCGACATACTTACTGACCCAGTCATGTGGGGGATTGAGCTCTAGTTTCTTCTTTCTAATCAATTGCTTTTCAATTCCCCCTTGTGGCTTTTAAAGATTCCAGCTGAAAGACCTTAGAAACAAATCCAGGATTTTATTCAGCCATTCTTAAGATCACTCTCATTTCACTGATTTGAAAATGACGAGTTGATTTCTTTTTCCTGAAGAAGTTGCGTAATTTAGAATTTCATGTTTCAGACATTTTCTTATTCTTCTTTCCCTAAATGATATGAACATATGCATGTGATTAAATTGTATGGCCGCGGAAGACATCCTGGAACTCACACTGAGAGTAAACTGTTTAAGACATGGATCACTATTTGGAATATATATAAATGAACAAGCAGAATTTCTACGTAAGAGGTAGCTAATTAATGCCATACAGTTTACAACTGAATAGCGTTCTTTATTTAAAAGGGAAAAGGTATTAAACACACACACAAAAAAACCCAGCAAAATAAATGGGATTTGCTTTCTTGGAAATAGTCTAGGAGGGCATCGTTCCTTCATTTTGGAGAATCCAATTGACTCCATTATTTTAAAGTGTGTGTGTGTGTGTGTGTGTGTGTGTGTGTGTGTGTTTATGTGAGTGCCACATCTATTTTCCTAAAGAAACCATTTGGAAAGATCGGTCTGTGCTGTCAAATTGGTCTGTGCATCTTTCCTTTGTTCACAACTATTCACTGAATGACAGAAACTCTGTGAATTCAAGTATTGGGGCTTAGTGGTTTTTCTTGGCTTTCTTGGATGTGGTGGCTGGGCTGGATTCTGAAAGTTAGAGGTGAGTTGTGGGCTTTCGCTGCCGTGGCTGAACAGAAGTGTTCATGTGCAACTACCATAGGTGTTCAGGTCTCACTAGATGTAGGTCTAGAGATTCAGTTAGTAGCAATCTAGGAAATCAGAAAATCCAGCGAAGAACTTCTGAAGATGTGAGCCCCACAGAGGCAAAAACCAACAAAACAACAAAACATTTTTCCAGAGCAGCAAGGGCTCAGTGTCACTAGCTCTTGGAAGGAGATGACCATTTATAAACTAACTGAGCGCCACGCCTGCATTGGACTGGCACAGGAATGTCGGAAACAGAAAATTATGAATTTCCTGAGAAGAGGACATACTTTCAACATGGATCAGAGTAAGAGGAGAGATTGGGAAGCCACGAGGCAAATAGTTGTTGGATACCAACCCCTTGAAATGTGTGTTGCTTTGTTTCAGAGGAAAAGAATCCTTTTCCTGACACTTTCCACCTATGTTGGCAAGCCTGTCTTATTCCACTCCCTCCCCACACAGTGTTTAGCATGCCGTCTCCATCTTTAGCTTGCACAATACTTTATAGTTTACCAGCATTCTTATGCTAATGAAAGATTTGTGCTCATATAAATATTGGTTAAGCATTTGGAGGTTGGAAATACTCAGTTTTTCTTCCTAAGGAAATAAAAAGCATTCCCTAATATCAAGTTTCTTTAAATGCTGATCTCTGAAAAGTGTAGACTTCTTGCACCAACACACTCCTACCATTAAAAAAAAAAAAAAAAAAGAATGGTGCTGGCTGGCCGGTGAGCTCAGTTGGTTAGAGAGTAGTGCTTCTAACACCAAGGTTGCCGGTTCAATCCCCGTATGAGTCAGAGGGAGCTGTGCCCTCCTAAAAAAAAAAGCAAATAAGTGAAAACTATCAATCATCCTCAAGTTATTTTTCTCTACTTGTGTTTTGCCTATGTGGTTTTGGGACTTGTCTATAAGACAGTCAATGCAATTTTAAGTATGTTGACATTATCAGAACCTAAGTCACCCCTGGCTATAGTTATGCTATGGGCGTGAATTCTAAGTGTTTTGCCATAGGCAAAATTCTTAAGTAGGCTGCAGTTGGGTGATTGGGCATAGGTATATAAATCAAATATAATGAATGCAAATTTGGTCATGTCAAACGTATTTAGCCTGGAATAGAATAAGGTGGAAGACGTTGGGTTTTGTTTGTTTTATATATATATATTTTTTTTTTCCTTCTTTTTTTTTTTCTTTAAGCTTTGTTTTGTTATTAACTAGTTTCAGAACTACATGAGCTCCCTTACGTCATGAGGTGGTAGTGGCAGCAGTAATGATTGTGCCAGGGGAACCTAGATTTCAAGATGTATAGTCTTCCCCACACTCACTACTTATTCCTGTGGCCCAAGGCAATTATCTTTTCCCCTCCATATCTAAGTCTCTTCATGCCCATAATCATCAAAAGACAGAAATAGACAAAGGTCATGTTGTGGGAACCAGAGAAGCACAGGGAAAATAAAAATACCACTAGAGATGCTATTAGGAAAAAAGGCTTGTCTTTAAACTTTATCAGCACTGCAGCACAGAAAAGTTTACTATTATGAAATCATCACTCCAGCCCTGTATTAGACATTAAAACAAAAGCAGATAAGATGTGCTCCTAGTTTAAGGCAGTTGGTGATGCATGGTGGTTTCATTGTTATCTAAGAGGCAATTTTAATACATCTTGAAATAATACACAACATTTTAAAGAAATCTGTTAAGTTGCCCCTTTCAATTAGATTTGTGCTTATTAATGTAAGCCAGACCTTAATTATTTTAAAGGGAGGCAGGTTTCCATCGTAAAATCCATGAGGGTAACTCTGTGTTAAACAAACAAAAACATATTTCTGTAGGATTTCCCAGAGCCTTTAATATACCCTCACCCTAAGAGGGATTATAGCATAAAGGATATCCATCACTGGAACACTTTTTCCCATAAAACATCTACTAATATTTCGAGGGCATCTTTGTTCTACTGACCAAAGTTTATAAAATGTTAAAAGGATTCATTTAAAAAGCTGTTTGATTTCCTGTATTTTCCAGAAAATCAAAAATCAATAGATACAGAACCCTAGGTGAAAGCCAGCACATATTTTGTTTTGTTATGTTTCATTTCTTTTAGTCTCTCCTTAATTTTTTGTCTTCATCTGTATCTCCTTTTGGGGAGCTTTGCGCAGTGGCAGTATTGTAGCCAATGAGGTTTATCCGAGGCGCGATTATTGCTAATTGTATCTCCTTTTGGGGGAGAAGGGACAGATTATTGTTATTTTTATTTTGTTTGACTAAAAGAGTTTTTTTGTTTGTTTGTTTGTTTGTTTTTAAGTATGTTTTATTTATTTAAGAAGAAATCACTGTAGGTTTGCATTATTGGAGACATTTTAAGGATAATATTTGCCCTTTATCATTACAGAGCCCTAAAGGGATTACATATGGAAACTTCATGTGTATCAAAAATATTCCTAAAATGAAAATTGAGAAGAAAAGCAAACATGAAAACATTTCTCTTTTTTTAGTAAACCCCAGATGGGTGATGATAGGAGGACACAGGCTCAGTATGATTTCTCTGGTCCCATGCACTTCTTATATCCCATGGCCCTATATATGCACTTACTGCATAGTATACTTTGTCTAGACTTAGCCGTTTGCCAGGTGAAGACTTCCAGTCAACTTCCTGTTTGATAGATATAGCTTGAGGATTGGGAGAAGAGCCCACCATATTATTTCCTCTTTTGTATATGATAAAAAAAGGAAACTATAAGAATAACAAAATCAAATAATATTATGCTAAACTTCCATACATATCTGTTGCATTGAATGCTAGAACAAAAAACATGTTTTACTTCAACAAGGATCTCTCTTAACAAATAAGTGACTGGATGCCCATGGGAATCCCTTTGCATGTTACAGACGACTGCCCATGCTCAAGGTTGAGCAAAATGTTGCCTTTGAGGCACAGTCAGCTGTGCTGGGCTCAGTTGAGCTGCACAGGGCTGGGCACGGCTGGGCTGAGCTGAGCAGTTTCAGGAAGAATTCTAAGGGAGTGATGCTTCTCTGCATCATGCAATAAGGTATAAATTTGGATATTTTCTGTCTGTCCCTAGTGAGTTTGTTTTATCAGATAATTTGTACCATGTGTAACAGGATCCATGGATATAAACTATCTGCACGCGGTTGATAAAGGTCATTTCAGAAACAAGGAAGGCAAATGATGGCTTACATGGCCCCAAAACCATACGGATAGACAGCAGCTGGATTCTCAGATCGTCCTCCCAGAGCGGACTGGCAGAGGTCAGGTAGACATCTGTGCTCAAAGCCCAGTGTGGCCCCGAACTATTATCTTCTTTGTTAGTTGGAGAATTACCAGTTGTTCTTGGTTTTGTTGTGTCTAATCCAAGGATCCAATATAATTTCTCAAAGTC
This sequence comes from Rhinolophus sinicus, assembly GCF_036562045.2. Lineage (NCBI taxonomy): Eukaryota > Metazoa > Chordata > Mammalia > Chiroptera > Rhinolophidae > Rhinolophus > Rhinolophus sinicus. The sequence continues at coordinate 101,007,155 of NC_133752.1, read as the reverse complement.
TAAGTTACCTAAGTTGGACAGGTGGCAAAAAATGAGACTCAGGAGAGATAAAAATAAAAGTAACTAAATCCAGAAATCATTTGAGCAAAGGGATCAAGCCTCCTAGCTCATCGTTCTGCAAGCAGAAGGAAATAGAGCTGCGTCAGTGTCTAAGCCTTTTGCATTAGACAAAGAACCGTTTCTGGTTTGGTTTTATTTAAAGTCAAGATCACTTTTAAAAACAATGAATGCAAGGTAGCATTTGCTGTTTTGTTTTGTTTTATAAAATAAGCATGACTTCATTCTTCATTTAACATATAAGTAATAAATCTAGGATATTAAAATATTACACACCTGTCTCTTATTTCATTAGTGATGCTATCCACATTTGAATATCCCAATGAAATAAAAATTCTTGGAGGAGAAAGGGTGAGAAGCCAGGGAATAGGGGATGAGTGACTAGAGGAAAGTTTCAAAGAGGAGGCTCAAGGGCAAGATGGTTGCAGTTGGGTGGTGGGCTTGGGTAGGGTGGTGGGGCATGTGTCGCGGTCTGCTCCAATCCACATGTAATTGCTGTGTCTACTATCTATGCACATACATCTCTTTAGTTAGCTGCTCCTTCCATTCTTTTTAGGATAATGTTTTTGTAATTCTGGAAATTATTTTACGTACAGGTTATATCTATGTTTTATTTTGTACATCTGACACATATTCTCTTTTTCCCTTTCCTGTAAGTCTTGGTGAGTTTTTAAAGTTTATCATCTACATCAATAATCATTTCCTCTATCATATTCTGTCTGTGGTGGTATCCCTCCCAGTTTTTAATTTGGCAGTCCTGTTTCTCGTCTCTTCCAAATCTCAGTTGTTTTTTCTCTCTTTAAGATGATGAAGTAGTTGAATTGATGCATTTTCTCAAGTTTCTTTAGAACTCATCTCTGAATTAATATGTCTCTTTCAGAGCACTGAATTCCTCTTGCTTAAGCAAGGTGGCCCCTTCTTTTTGACCCACTTACCTTGTTATAGATGTAATGGATTTTATTGTTTTCCCATCTAGTGGGCTAGTTTTTGTTCAATAGAAACACTGCCCAGACAACATAATTTTATCCTGCTCTGTACTCTCATTTCTGACTTTCGTGCTGAGAGTTCTCATCGGATCCCGAAGGACATCCCACAGAATTCCTGACTACATTGTCACCACCCACCCCGGGAATCATGCCAGTGTCTGGGTTTTCTATGCACGGTGGTGAAGTAAGCCCTGCCGGCCTTCCAGCCGTGCGTTCTGGCACAGATTGTCTCCTTTCCCCAACTCATTCTTCTTCATCCTTCCAAAGTAATAGTGTTGAGGAGTGCAGGGATTTTTGTCTGTGTCACCTCTATGTGTTTCCAGTTGGCCCTCTATGCCTCTTTCATTGCATCCCCATCTTTATTCCATCTAGAAGACACTTTAAATTTCTTACATGTTGCAGTCATTCTTCTTTACTCCCTGTGTTTTATTCTTTGAGACTATCAGTTGCAGCAGAGGAAGGGGTCTGTGGGGGTGCTGGCTGGCCGCTGCTAGCACTGTATTCTCCCTTGAATAAGAGACCATCCCATGCATCCCCCCTTCTTCTTTCTATATTTGCTCTGCTATGGATTGAATATTTGTGTCCCTGACAGATTCATACGCTGAAGCCCTAACCTTCATGTGATAGTATTTGGAGGCGTGACCTTTGGAAACTAATCAGTTTTAGTTGAAGTCATAAGAGTGGGGCCCTCAGGATGGGATTAATGTCCTTATAAGATAAGACTTAAGGGAATGTGCTCTCTCCCTCCCTGTGATGCAAGGATACTTCAGGAAGGCAGCCATCTGCAAACCCGGAAGAGAGATGCCACCAGAATATCACCATACCGTCACCCTGATCTCAGACTTCCAACCTCCAGAACTGTGAGAAAATACATTTTCTGGTTTTTTGCTATGGCACCCTGAGCTGACTAAGACATGCTCCTTCTTTGCCTATTTTTCATTCAGTTAACAAGCATTTGATAAGCCTGAAGTATGCTCCAAGCCCTGTTCCAAGCAAGGAACAAAGCAGGAAAAAAATAACAAAAGCCTGGCTCTCATGGAGAGTAAATTGTAAGGAGGGGCTCTATAATGCATGTTAGATGGCAACATGTACAATGGAAGAAATATGGCAATTCAGGGAGTTGGCAGTTCAAAGTGGGGAGTTGTTGCCTGTCAATGACATTTGCACAGAGAAATGAAAGAAGGAATAAGGAGGAAGTCCTGTGTGTACCTGGGAAATGAGATTTCCAGGAAGAAGGAGCAGCAAGTTTAAAGGTCCAGAGAGAGAAACGTGCTTGGTGTGTTCATGGAACAGCAGGGAGGCCCATGGATGTTGAGATTGACTAGGAGGAGATGAGTTCAGGGAGGTGATTACTCGTAACACCAACCTAATTTCCCTAAATCGTAGTAACAGTGTCCTACCTTTGCTCAAAACCTTCCATAGTTACTAATTGCCTGAAGAATACATTTGAAATTCTTTACCATGACATTAGATGTCTTGCTCATACTGGATTGTCCCATATGTTTAGTCTCACTTCTGAAACCTACTTAATTATTCACTCTGGTTATGTTCACCATGTTCCCAGACAAATCCATGCAGATCCCTAACCCTTGGTGGCTTCCCCATAATTCTATTTACCTACCAAAGCTGCTTTCATCCTTAAAGGTCCAGCTCAAATACCACCTCCTTCTACCTGACACCTTCCCCCAATGGCACTGGGTAAATTTAATCCTACCTCTGTTTTTCCATAGCACTTTGATTGTATCTACATTGAAATGTTGATTGAATTTTTATCTATATTTTAAATTAATAGTTGCATGGCTGTTTGTCTTACTGAATTACAAGCTTCCCGAGGCCAAGGTCCACTGCACCTCTAATATATTCATTTTGTTGGTTGTTTACAGAGAACTAACCTTAAAGCCAATGATTAATCTTTCATGAAGAAAATGGGCAAAATTTGTCTCAAATCATTTAAATATTTATTTCCATGAGCAAAGGTATCTGCAACCAAGTGAGATCTCAAGGTTCTTTCCATTTTTACAGTGCTGCATTCCCACAGACAATTTCAGAGATATGAAATCTTACTGACTTTGACTTTTGGCTTTGGGAGTCAAGGTGATTTGCATTGAGTTGCACACTAGACTGCCTGAGATTCCTTTGTAAATGAGACTATTTATAGTCCCTGTTCCTATAGCTAAGAACTTAAAATCCATAACATAACAAACCATTGGAAGTCCTCATGCTTCTTTTTTATTTATTTATTTTATTATAAGAGAGGTAACTTCAGGAATTAGCATCTGAATTACTATAACTGTGGATAACCTCAAAGGGATATTATTCACAGCTGCCATGTAACAAAGAATGCCAATAGTTTAGATGGACTGGAAATAATTGGCAGTTCTAAGGAAGTACTTAAGATATCGGAGAAAACATCTGCCACTGTTGCAGGAAAAGCATGTTTTCTGAAGAATTCCTGCTGCCTACCATCCTCACTTCTCCCTCACTAAGTATTCACCTACAGTGGGAAATGCTTGTATATGATCTCATGTCTCTGTTCAAATGGGGACAGATCCATCTTTGGGGGATTTGGCAGTGAGACTAGCAGAAACCATAACAACAAAACCAAGCTGAAATTCTTTTTTTTTTTTTTTAATTAAAGTTTATTGGGGTGACAATTGTTAGTAAAGTTACATAGACTTCAGGTGTACAAGTCTGTAATACATCATCTATATATCATGTTGTGTGTTCACCACCCAGAGTCAGTTCCCCTTCCATCACCAGATATTTGATCCCTTTCACCCTCATCTATCAATGCCCTCCCTCTTTACCCTCTGGTAACCACTGAACTATTGTCTGTGTCTATGAGTTTTTGTTTCTTCATTTGTTTGTCTTGTTTCTTTGTTGTTTTCAGTTTTCTATCCCACATATCAGTGAAATCATATGGTTCTCGACTTTTTCTGTCTGACTTATTTTGCCTAGCATAATAATCTCAAGATTCATCCAGGTTGTTGCAAATGGCATTATTTCATCTTTTCTTATGGCAGAATAGAATTTCCATATTACCCAGCAGTCCCTCTCTTGGGTATCTACCCACAAAATCTGAAAACATTTATCCGTAAAGATATATATCTTCGATGTTCATTGCAGCTTTATTTACGGTGGCCAAGACATGGAAACAACCAAAGTGTCCTTCAATAGATGATTGGATTAAAAAGTTGTGGTATATGTACACAAAGAAATTCTTAATTATAAACTTTCCCTTCAAAACCCATTGCTTCCCTAAATCCATTTTAGCCTGGATTGGACACACAGGGAGCTGTCCCTCTCTGTAAGTTAGTTTTCAGGTAGGTGATGGCAGTAGACTTGTGTCCATGCAATTTGAGTTTGTATTTTATGTGATCCATTTTCCACTATTGCATGACTCTAGCTCAAATTTTGTTTACAAGTATGGCCAAAGAAAATGATACCTCCTGAGAACAGTTAAATGCAAAAGAAAAACGAAGCGACAAAAGAGGCAGCATTATTGCGTTCCTCCGGTTCTTGTAATACCACCTCCTCCAAGTTTCTTCTCTCTCTCTCTCTCTCTCTCACACACTCTCACATACACAGAGCGATTAAGATATGTCACAAAAAATATATTAGAAATTCAACACTAGTGGAAAGAAAAGTGTTGTCTCATAGCTTTATTCAGAGAGGTACTCGCTTTCTTTCACAGCAAAATTGAACAGACTGGTGACTTAAAAAACACACAAACATATATCTCATTCCAGCAGACCCAACAGATTTAAATGTCTCACTCACTACTCAATACCCAAGAATAGTCTGATGTATACAAAAATGAAGAAATTACATTTAAAAATGAATAATCTACAGATGATCATTAAAAGTTTGAGAGTTTGGTCCTTCGTTTGGGGCTTAACATGGAGGAGTCATATTCCTTTCCTAATTGCCTCCCATAATGTCATATGTGGCTGATATAAGTTAGGTTGGACTTTGCAGGAATAAAGCTCATTGAAAACATTAAAAGGAAGCAACTATGAGGTAGCATGACACCATGAAAGGATCTCAGAACTGCAAACAGCATTTATATATTACAGTGTTTGTTATACTGTTTAACCTTTTTGGGACTTAGTTTCCTCTGTAGGAAAGTATTTGAAAGAGATGTTTTCGGCAATAGTCTCAGCTCTGGCATTTTATTTTTATATAACGAAGAGAGTCGTGTGGGAGCCAATTACAGTGTGAGAGAATCATGAAGCAGTAGCGTCAGCGTCCTGTGGGAATTGTGGGAAATGCACATTCCCTGGCCCCACCCCAGACCCACAGACTCAGACACTGTGTCAGCAGGGCAGAGTGCTGGTTCTAACAAGGCTTCCAGGTGATTTTGACGCCTGCTCCAGTTGTAAACCGCTAATGAGGAGCACGCTTCAGCCTTCAGATCTCACACTGCTACTGTCACCATAGTATTGGTTAAATAGGAAGAGTCACACTCATTCTAGGATAAGAAGGGGGCTACTGGGGTGGATGAGAAGGGGGGGAGCAGCTCAGCAGCTCCTTGGTCAAGACAGCTCTGGGTTAGAGGGCTGGGCTGAGCAAACAGAAATCTGATTGAGCAGTAGAACGTATGCGTGCTTCATAAGTCACAGTGTCCCCTGGCAGTGGAAAAAATTGATTAATATAGTGCTAAACCATTAGTTCTCAAAATGCAGTTCAAGCACCTCTTGCTATTTTTAATTTTGTCCTCAAGTAGATGTTGCCATAGCTTTATATGTCGTCAGTAATAGTTTATTCATATAGTTTTATAAATCCAGTAGGTCCTGAGTAACATCTTCTCATTCAATGTTGTTTTGTGATAACATTGATGAGATACTTGTTTATTATCAGAGATACTATGGGTTTGGTTCCAGACAACCATAATAAATCTAGTCACACAAAATCTTGGGTTTCCCAGTGTACAAAGTTATTTTTATACTATACTGTAGTAAATTAAGTGTACAATAGCATTGCGTTTTTTAAAAAGTGAACATACCTTAATTTTAAAATATTTTATGGATAAAACATGCTAACCATCATCTGAGAACATTACAATCTTTTTGTAAAAAACACACTATCTGTGAAGCACAATAAAGTGAGTACAATAAAACAAGGTATACCTGTATGTGGTTTTGCTACAGTTCCAAGAACCTGTAGACAACGTCAAGTGAGGACATACTGTAAAAGACCAGTCTCTTCAGGTTCTCACTAGAACCTGGATTTAATATGGAAAAGTATTTTCCTGGGAGTACATGGTTAGGTGGACCTGCAACTGCGTATGTCAGATCACTGTTATTTTAAAGCTTTGTCCCTTTTACGAGTTGTGATAAAAAAGTACAGCAAATGTTTAAATAAAACAAAATTTATTACAGTAAAAGACACATTGTCGTTAATTCCCCTCAAAATACACCCTTTCACTTCAAACACACTTATCCCATCATTCTTGCCAATTTCTGAAACAGTCCTGAAAGTTCTCTTTTGTGAGTGTCTTTACTTCATCCTCCATCATGACAATGCTGTGTCACATTGCTTCTGGTACGGCAATTTCTGTCAACTAAAAATATTACGGTGTGTCTTCATCCACCTTATTTACCGAATCTGGTACCATGCGACTTCTGGCTCTTCCCCGAAGTCAAAATGATTCAAGACATTGAGGCAGCCATGACAGCACAAATAAAGACATAAAGACATGAGACAGGACTTCCAGAACTGCTTCAGAAAGTGTCAAGAACAATGGAATGGAATAAGTGTGTTCGAAGCAAGGGAGAGTATTTTGAGGGGGATTAATGGCAATCTGTCTTTTACTGTAATATATATATATATATATATATATATATATATATATATATATATATGTATACATACATATACACATATATATTTTTATTTAAACATTCACCATATTTTGTGATCACACCTTGTGTGTTAGAAGGGTATTGTTCAATGGTTGTTGGTCTGATCTAGGGTTGCCACTTGGTGGGCATTGGACCAAGGCTGGAGAATAATGTGCATTCGCTGAGCGTGCTGTGATGCAGTACTGCTCATCTCAGCCAGTGCCCAGCCCTTCGTCAATACTGCTATGACCTTGGATCTGTTGAATCTCATCACCCTGATGCAGTCCTTTAACATCTTTTACAAGCTCCCATCATGCCCATCCAGTGCCCACAGATCCTCAGTGTTTCATTAGTTTCCCCACATGCTGGGCCCAAAGCCTCTGGACTCCAGCTTCCACCTCACTCGCTGGCTCAATTTTGCCCTTGGAGTCTGATTATTTGGTCCATGGCACAGATTGAGTTCTGCAGGTGGAATGCAGCCTCCTACAGGAGTGTTTTTGAAACCTATGCCATTTTAATTTACTTGGGGAAGAGCTGTGTGCACTTACAGTATGTTCTTCATATTTCGTGTCACATCCAGTTACTCAGGGCAAAACATGTTCACGTTTAGTTGTTCTGAGATTAGGAAAATAAAACATAATATGGTCACAGCCTAGCTAGATCAGCCAAACTTGATGAGTATATGTGTATGTATTTTCTTTTTTCTTTTGACAAGAACCACCTAATAATAAGGCAATTCAAGATGAAGGTTTTTTGTTTTGTTTTGTTTTTTTGAGGAAGTAAAAGAGAGGAAAACTGTAATATATTTTGTGAGCTACATTTACCCCAAGGCATTTATCATAAAATGCACTTTGTTTCTGATTACATCACACTGACAGCTGGGAGGAGGAAGCAGCCACGTTGGGAAATTGTTACACACTCACTGGCTCCTTTGGCTTATATCGGTTTTATCTTTTTTCTTCTTCTGACCAGAAAACTCTTGCTTCAATTCCATTTGAATGTCAACAATAAAAATATAGCAAAGGCTTCATGAGCAAATGTTCAAACTTCAGGGGAAAATAATCAAAGGACCAGTTATTCCTATGTACTCGCCTAAAGATACATAACACCGTTTGATGTGCGCATACAATTTAATATGACCTTCTACAAAGCAGAAATGATCAGAACAAGAAAATTCACCATTTGAAATATTTGGGAAGAAAGTTTTATATCATCCTTTCATTTGAAACTTTGCAGAACAATGGCCTTCCTGGAAAATACAGAAATAGCATGGCTCACAGTTTGATGTCAATATATGTTTCGGAATGTCTTCCCATTGTCTTTCAGGTTGTAATGGGAAAGAAAAGAAGACAATAAGAGCTGTTTGTCTATAATTTAGAGAAAATAGATATGACAGCCCTCTGTCATCAATCATTTCTAATGATCACTCTTATTTTAACAATGAGAGAACAGAAGCACGGGTGGGCAGCAAGTCAGAGATGACCTTGCAAGGCAGTAGTACCAGACGGAATAGATTCCCAAAGGTCTCTCCTTTCTGTGCTTCAGCTGCTGGCTTGTTCGAGCTTTTTATTTTAGTTGTGTCTGGGCTACACCTTTTTAAAGCACATAATAGCATGCAACCCAGCAGGGTTTGAATGTGATTAGACCCAAGTGAAGCACCATTACAAACTGAAGACGTGTTCGAATGACATGACATTTTGAATGAGTGCCCAACACAGACCCCAGTGTGTTTGGCTTTGTGTTTGTACTTGTTTCTTTGATGTTTAAACCGATTTCTTTTCACAAGAAAATGTGCTTTCCTGGAACAGCTAATAGGATGCTTCATAGGTCACATGCTATGTTCAGGACCACAGAAGAATAGCCTGTGTGATGGCTGAAGTGAAAAACACTATTGCCGAGTTTCCCAGCATCTGTAAGCTCAGGTCAAACCATCGCCTTTGATTTTGCTTTTCAGTTGTTATTAAGTTTCTCTCTTTTTTTCTTTGTTGATTACCTTGCAGGTTTTCTGGACAAATCAGCCTTTATGTAGTCACCCTCAATCTCTGTCTGCACTTTACAGGTGTAATGGGCTAATCAACCCAAACCTTCTACTGCCTGTTGGGCTAGAACTTGGCTGTTTGATTCCAATTCATCTCAAGAAATTTATTGCAATAGATGTCCATGCTATGTACAAAGCCCCGTGCCAGCTACAGTCTGAACACAGGTTTAAACTCCGTGTCTAGATTATGTCTTGCTCAAAAGCTCACGCATTATATATCCTCATCACATAAATGTAAATGAATGCAGGGCCATGATTTTGTACAATATTGCTTTATACTTTAAAGGAATGATTTGAGCTGAAATATTTGGGGCGTGCATTATTGTGGATACTATTGACTAGATCATCAATACTATTATTTCTAGCAATGTTATAGGAAAACAAAACCAAACAAAACGAAAAACAACAACAAATACAAAAAATCTTGCCCATCTCATGATCAGGCTTTAGAGAGTATGAGCATTTCCTTCACAGCTAACACATTACATTTAAATTGGTACTGTGAAAGACTAAGTAAGGAATGAGTTGACTATTGAATTTACTCTAAAGTTGCTGTTAAAATTCACTGTGGTAGAGTCAACCAAAACACAACATCCGTATGTGACCAGTAGCTATAAAGTCATAGCATGTTGAGATGATAATTAGAGGAAGACAACTAGAATTTGTTGACTCCCTTTTATGTTCCACATGGCTCTCGGTTGCTTCTTCTTAGAGTTCTCCCATCCAACCCCCATATTTTAGAGCTATTGATAGTGGAGTCAAGAGCATTGATTCAACCTTTTACACATGAGTCAAGAGTAAAACATGAGGACTCTTGGTACCAGTGTAGTGCTCTGTTCACCACTGTGTGCCACCTGCCACCGTCCCTGTCACAGATGAGCCAACAGGGATTCTTATTTTAACTTTCTCTCATGAACTCCCTCATCCACACTGTCTCCAACTGAAGATTTATTGCATCTCGAAATCACATATATTTATTATCTGTTTGACTCAAATCAAAATGACCACTCCCAGGAAGGTCAAAAGCTTTGTAACTCCAGCTATAATATCATGTTTATCTCTCTCTCTCTCTCTCTCTCTCTCTCTCTCTCTCTATATATATATATATATATATATATATATATATATATATATATATGTATATATATAAAACCATGTATATATATATAGTATCATGGAAATTACAGAACCCGAAGGAAAATCTTCATAGGTTATGGTGCCGAAGATCACGTTTTTGTGTGCTTTTAACACGTAAAATTCTTCTCAGTAAGTGTAAAGTGCTGCATCTGTCCAGAGAACTTGTCAGCTGAAAATGCTAGAGGCTTTAGTCTGCATTTCAACAGGATGTGTATGAGCAGACACTTATTTCAGCACTTCATCAGTTGAGCCATCACTGTGTATTTGACTAAAGAGTGAGAAGATGATAATGGCTGAAATGGATGAAGGAGTGAACAATGGCTGACACAATGTTACCTAGATTGCTTAAGAAAATATAGGCAATGGGAGTTTGTAAGAACGAGCAAAAGAATGATTAGCAGTGTAGTTCTTTGTTTGTTTTGTTTTGTTTGTTTATTTTTTATGTAAGTGTTAATTCTCTCTGTGTTCCTATTTGAATAGTCGATTCTTTTTTTTAATTAAAGTTTATTGGGGTGACAATTTTTAGTAAAGTTACATAGATTTCAGGTGTACAATTCTGTATTAACATCATCTATAAATCCCATTGTGTGTTCACCACCCAGAGTCAGCTCTCCTTCCATCACCATATATTTGATCCCCCTTACCCTCATCTCCCACCCCCCATCCCCCTTACCCTCTGGTAACCACTAAACTATTGTCTGTGTCTATGAGTTGTTGTTTCTCATTTGTTTGTCTTGTTGTTTTTGGTTTATATACCACATATCAGTGAAATCATATGGTTCTCTGCTTTTTCTGTCTGACGTATTTTGCTTAGCATTATAATCTCAAGATTCATCCATGTTGTCACAAATGATCCTATTTCATCTTTTCTTACCACCGAATAGTATTCCATTGTGTACATATACCACAATTTCTTTATCTATTCATCTATCGAAGGACATTTTGGTTGTTTCCATGTCTTGGCCACTGTAAATAAAGAATAGTCAATTCTTTGAAAGAGTTCTTTAAGAAGAGAATGCATCACTGATCTTAATTATCCTATGAGGACTAGTAGTAAAGCGGCCCTAATTTTAGGATTCGGGAATATCAGGCAGCAAAGACATCTTTGAAGGAAGAGCTATAACTGACTTGGCAGAAAAAGGGAAAATGAACATTAACTGAGAACCTATATCCTTTTGGTTATATGATAAATTGTCCGTGCATGGCATCTCATTTAACATTTATAACAGTGTTGGCTTTTTTATTAATTGTTTTGTTACTTTTATTCAAAAAATTGAAATTCAGAAAGTTAAATAAGTTACCACACTCATGAGGCTAATAAGGAACATAGGTGGGACTCCAGGGATGTGTAGCCCCTCACTCACTGCATCATGCCCCCTTCATAAGATACTTTAGAGCTGGTCTTACTTAGCAACGAGAGGTGTGGGACAGCTTGCTTCTTAGAGTAACAAGCCCGATGGGTAGGGCAGATGGAAGGAAGTAGAGAAAGCTAAAGTTAGAATTAGAGGTGATGTGATATTCTAAATACTTAGTACGACACAGGCTTGTGTATCAGAAAACATGCTAACTTCAAACAACTATAGAGATGCACCAGCGCCTAGCGGTTAAATAAGCTACCTCAGCTGCATATCAGCCCTGTTTTAGTGCCTTGTAAGTTAGTCTCTCTCTCGAGAGAGAAAGTCCAGCGGGTCAAAATCACGTGCTGTTCTCCCTTGTAAGAACCTCTCTGATGAGAAAATAACAGAGAGTTTACATAACCTGATATTTTCCTTATTGTCCTATTTTTTCTGTTCATTCTTACTCAGCATACTTTTTCGATTTGTGTTTCTTTATGTGTCTGACATTCACTATGACCAGAGGTGAGTCTGCTTAGGTTAGCTTCGTTTATTTCACTAGGAGAAAAATGTGTTTTAACACAAAAAGCTGTGGGTAATATTTCTGAATGGATAAGAAATTCAGAATATTTTAAAGGCATTTGTCAGATAAAATGCACCATAGCAATAACAGAAAGAAATCGTCTTGCCTATAGAAGAAATTAATCAGCCCCCCAAAAAAATAATAATTAAATGAGGAGCCTATTGCAGAACTAAATTGGAAATCTAGTAGAAAGAAAAATATCAGGGCAGCACCTCCTAAATTAAACTGACTTGAACTAGATTAAGCTGAATTAAAATTGATTAGGCCAAGCCTGACATCATTGCACATTTTAATAATAATGATTAATAATGTGTATTGAACACCTCCTTGATATAGGGTTAAGACACAGCCCTTTCCCTTGAGTTTATCATCTGAATGAAAGAGGGAGTCTGCTGAAAAAGTAAAACAGAGAATGGACCTCAGGGGAATGAGTTCTACTAGAACTGACTCCATCAGGGGAATAGCTTAGTGTGTTAATGCAACTAGGTAACTGAACAGAATGTTGGAGTCTTTATAATTATTGAAGGGATGAATAAGGCACTGGAACTAAAGAGGTAGTTACTAGTGAGGTGGCAAAGTGTTTGTCAGTTTTAGTAGAAAAGGAAAAAAATTAAGTGAATAAGATACAAGCTATGATGAACCAGGAGGAAAAATGCATATATTGTTTCATTTGGTGGGGAATAAAGGAATAAAGATCCAATAACTCTATTATTAGTACTTTCATATATATATGTATTTGCAATAATTAATTCTCCCTAAACATTAACTGTGACATGCGGTTGTATATATTTTTAATTCTTTAGATTTTTTCCTACAGCAATTTAAAGTTCACAGCACAGTTGAGCAGAAGGTACAGTTTTCCCATATACTCCTGGCCCCCAACATGTATAGTCTCCATTATCAACATCCCCACCAGAGTGGTACATTCATTACAATTGACGAATCTATGCTGACAAGTCATAATCATCCAGAGTCCACAGTTTACAGTTCACTCTTGGTGTTGTACATTCATAGATTCTTTCTATTCTATTTTGAATCTGAGAAAAGTCAAGTTAATTGTTTATCGACTTTAGCTTTCAATACTACCATCATTAATTTCTTTATTTTCTAGTAGTCATTATTTGGAGGCATGATTAAAAAGCAAGTTGAATTATTTTTCTTTTACCAGTTTACATGCCTTGAAAAGCATAATTCCAAACAATTCGGAGAGTGTCTTGAGCAATGGCAGCATCTTTGAAATAAATAAGTTGCTTTTCAGAATGCTGCATCGAAAAATTAAGTTTATTATGCCTTATTATATAGTTACAACTTTCAAAGATAAACACACTTCCCAGGAATAGGAGTTTTTCCATTGCTAATATCTTCTTCTTTCTGTTTAAAGATCCACTTTGCCACTAGAGGGATGAGCGCTGTCTTTCACCTGATCTCTTTCCACTCATGAGTGATATTGGAGGGGAGGTGTACCGTCTGTCCTCAGCTCTGGCTGATGATTCTTGAGCTGTTCCTTGGGGAAGATGGCAGCAGTTTATTCATTACTAGTGTCAATCACTGAGTCAGGTAGAAGATGCTCCCCTCTTATGCGAGGAAACCTTCAGTAAATCAGATGTGTCACAGTCATGTGACTGGTGTCATGTCTCTGTAGCAGACACACTTTCCTCTCTCTTCCTAAGAATAAAGGTACACTGCCCCGCACCCAAGAGTTTCCTTAAGGACTCTGGAAAAAACTTTACACTAGCAAGAGAAAAACATGCATCCCCTCTCAACAAACACATCATGATTTCTCAAAGTAGGGGAATATTGCGTATGTTGGAAATGTGATGAACTATTCACAATCGTATGAAATTGGATATGTAAATCATGAAGTCTTAACTCTACCCACCCCCCCACAATGGTATGAAGATTACAATTTTTATAAGATTAAAAATAAATACCAAAAGGAAACATTGGGAAAAAATCTAGGTGACTTTGGATTTGGCAATGACTTTATGATACAACACCAAAAGCACACTCCATGAAAGAAAACAGTGATAATTTAGACTTCATTAAAATTAAATGTGGGAGAAAATTTTTGAAGGCTGTGTTTCTGATAAATGATTCATTTCCAAAATTTACAAAGAGCTCTTAAAACTCAACAATAAGTAAGCACTTAGTTAACAATGGGCAAAAATATCTGAAGTCTTAAAGATAGACAGATGCTAAATAAACATCCGAAAAGGTACTCACCATCATAAGTCATTAGGGATTGGAAGTTAAAACAACAGTGAGGTAGCACAACACACCTTTTAGAATATGGCAGAAGTCCAAAACACAACATCAAATAGTGATGAGAAAGAAAAGTAACAGGAACTCCCATTCACTGCTGGTGAGAGAGCCAAATGGTAAATGGCTCTCAATTTTCCACATTGGAAAATTGTACAGCAGTTTCTTACAAAGCTAAGGTAGTATTAACACACCATCCAGCACTTGTGTTCCTAGGTACCTATGAGTTGAAAATCTACACCCATAGAAAAATCTGTACATGCATGCGTTTAAAAGTTTAAGTCATAATTGACAAACTTGGAAACAATCTAGATATCCTTCAAAAAGTGAATGGATAAACAAATTATAGTATATGCATACAATGATATATAATTCAGTGACAAGGAAAAATCATATATGAAGCCACAAAAAGACAAGGAGGAACCTTGAATGCATGCTGTTAAGTGAAAGAAGCCAGTCTGTATGATTTCAACTATATGACATTTTGGAAAAGCGAAAATATAGAAACAGTGAAAAGATCCGGGTGTGCCCGGAGTTCAGGAGGAGGGGTGAATAAGTGGACACAGGATTTTTAGAGCAATGAAACTATTCTGGTGGCTACTGTCATTGGGGATACATGACATGATGCCTGTGACAAAACCCACAGAACTGCACCACACAGTGAACCCAAATGTAAACCATGATTTTTAGTTAATAATAGTGTATCAATATTGGTTCATCAATTTTAACACATGTACAACAAGATGTTAGTAATACGTAAACTGGAGAGATGGGAATCAGGACATATGGGAAATCTGTATTTTCTGCTCAATTTTTGTGTAGGCCTAACACTGCTCTAAAAAATAGTCAATTAAAAAATAAAATAATTAAATACACTATCAGCTCCAACTCGTGAAGAAGCCTGATTATCGTGCCCCAATATTTCTGTGCATTCCTAAGCCATCTATGTATCTGAGGGTCCTCATCACAGGAAGTGGATTTAGGGTGGGTTAGGTGTTCTCTGACAGAGAGACTTTAGTGGCTCAGACTGACAGCACACATAATTTATTGGAGATGATTTTTGTTTGTTTATGTATTTTGTTTTTGCAAACAACAAGGTGCCAGTTAATATGCTGAAACAGGTACTTGTCAAATGTTTTTACCTACTGACTGTCAAAGTACTCAGACACATGACATTACCACATGAATACACTTTGTTTCAGTTAAGGTAGTTTGCCTTAAGCTACTAAAGCACGGTCTGTACTCCGACTGTGGGATTGAAGGTCGAGTGATCCACAGGGCATCTAAGCTGCTCAAAAAGCTCATCGTCCAGGACTGTCACAATGAGCCAGGTTAACAGGAAAAAAACCAGTTGGCTTAGTGTCGTCTCTCCTACAGCCTGACTTTCTAGAGACTTTACTTGAAGTACAAAAGGCAAAAATTGATGGATAGATTTGGAAACATAAAGACCACGTGAACCTCCTAAGATGGTTCCTGATAGTGAAATAAGTAATGAGGTAAATAGATTACAGATAAACTTTAAAACCTCAGGGGTTTAATGAACTGAAAGTCTTTTTCTTACCTGTGTAAAAGGTATAATCATTGGGATGTACTGGGGGTGAGTTCCAAGATCCACAGTCATTCGGGATGCCAGGCTGATGAAGGTTTTGTCATCTGCAGTGTGTGGCTTCTACAGTCACCATGTGTGTTGCTACCCAACCAAAAAATACCAAAGGGAAAAAACAACCCATGGAAGGTGTTTTGGGACAGGTCCATATTACTTCTCCCCATATTTCATTTGTCAGATTTTACTCACATGGGCGCATCTACGTACAAGGGAGGCTGGGGAATAGGAAGGTAAGGAAGTGTGGTGTTAATAGATAATAAATAAATAGATATAGATAATATCGCAAGTGCATACATTTCATTCATTACATACATTCATAGGAATGGATAGAATTGGGGATAAATACAATCTGATTAATGAAATAGGAACGAATCTTTCCATGACAACATGCCATGTCTTGAGGAACATGATTAACACAACTCTCTGTAACTGAGATAAAAATAACATAAAAAAAGAGAAAGTTAGGAGGGTAATCCTACTAAAAATGGATAGCTTTCTTTCTCAACTTGTTGAGGAAAGACATCTTAAGATTCTTTTTATTATTTTAAGTTCCGTCATTTTTTTTTTTTTTTTTCTTTCCCAAGAGAGCTAATTTCTCACTGCAGTCTTGAGTCATGACAGATAATTAGGAAATCTGGTCAGGCTTTTGCGGTTCCATCTTTCTTCAATTTTTGTATTGTTATAAAATAGCTTCAGGGGAGACACGCATATAAAAAAAGAATAATAAGGGTGAGAGTGCATTAGCCTAAAGTATAATTTTATTGTGTTCCATCTGTTGTAATTATGAAAATAAACTCTTTTGTACTCTGATCAGCAGGATAAGTCATCAGAAAGATGCTTATGTCTTCCAGCGTATCTTGTTACATGTTATAAATAAGAGCATCTTATCTGTATGGCTTTTTTCTTTCTCCCTCAGGAGCAGAGCCATTGCAGTCTTCCCATTAGAAGAGTCATTTTCCCCCCCAAACCAACATAGCTTGAGGGAATAGTATTTGTTTCAACCAAATCATTACTGCATATGGAATTTAGATTTGCATTTGCACATATTTCCAAGGTGACTGAAAAACGCATCATTTTAAGAAAAGAACAGTTTAAATATCAGAGTTTGGGGGATGTGTTTTTTCTCTACATATTGATTAAGAAAACAGTATGTATTTTATATGGAGAGTGTTAGAGTACACTGTGATCACTCTTCAACTAAATTTTACAGTTGCAAACAAACTGATTCAAGAAACAGTAGCTCTGTTCTTTCTCTCACACTCTTGTTGTCTAAACGGCTGAAACTTTTCCTTAAAATAATGCACCCATTATTTTAGAATAATAAGGAGTGATGTCATTACACTGAAATTCAACTACCTTAACTCAAAGTTTCTCTCTAACTTAAGGAAGGGACCTAACTTGGACCCTGGTGATGTGAAAGATGAAATCCAAGGTTTTTCCCTACAACACCATTTATATCTGTCCCTCAAAAAAGTGAAAACTTAATGGTTATTTATTGCCTCCTATTTTATTGTACAATGCATATTTAATAGACTTTACATTTCAGAGCAGTTTTTGGTTTACAGCAAAATTGAGTGAAAGAGATTTCCCCCAGACATGAATAGCCACCCCCATTACCAGCACCCCCCACACTGGTTACAACTGATGACCCTCACTTGATTATCACCCAAAGTCCATAGTTGACATTACAGTTCACTTCTAATGTTGTGGATTATGTGGGTTTGGACAAATGTATCATGGCAGGTATACATATATGGTATCGTATACCGTAGTTTCACTGCCCTAAGCTTCCTGGGTGCTCCCCCTGTTCATCCCTCCTTCCCCTCAACCCCTGACAACCTCTGATCATGTTATTGTCTCCATAGTTTTGCCTTTTCCATCGTGCCATATTGTGGGAATCGTAGAGTACCATGTTTCCCCGAAAATAAGACCAGGTCTTATATTAATTTTTTGCTACAAAAGATGCATAGAGCTTATGTTCAGCAGGTGTCATCCTGAAAAATCATACTAGGGCTTCTTTTCCGGTTTGGTCTTATTTTCAGGGAAATACAGTATGTAGCCTTTTCAGATTGGCTTCTTTCACTTAATAACACACATTTAAGTTTCCTCCATGTCCTTTTATGGCTTGATATCAAGCTCATTTATTTTTAAAGTTGAATAATATTCCAGTGTCTGGATGTACCACAGTTTATCCCTTCACTTACTGGAAAACATCTTGGTTATTTCCAAGTTTGGGTAATTATGACTAAAGCTTCTATAAACATGTGTGTGCATAAAATATATTTTTTCATTATTGTTGGGACATGGAGGGGGTAGAAACACAAAAACAGATTTTTAGATTTTTCAAGGGGCCCTACAAATTATATGGGCCAGTGATTCTCTCGAATCTAATTTTCAGAAGTCTCGAGAAATTTCTTTCTTTTTTTTTAATTTTATTTTATTAAATTTATTGGGGTGACAATTGTTAGTAAAATTACATAGATTTCAGGTGTACAATTCTGTATTACATCATCTATAAATCCCATTGTGTGTTCATCACCCAGAGTAATTTCTTAAAATACAGATTCCTTTACCTTCTGAACAATAATATCTAGAGATGAGGCTCAGGAGACTATATTTGCAACAACTTTCTTAAATATCTCTAGTCATTAGCCAGATTTGGGAAGCACTGCTCTAGGCAACTCATTAATTTCAGGAAGACAAGACACAGAGAGCTAAGTCATTCCACTGGGAAGTGGCAGTCAGGGCAAGAGTGGACAAGTGTTCTTGCTTTTAATCCCCACATATCATATGAATTAGAAATGTGATATTAGGTTCTTTTTTCTCTTGTGAATGACAAAAACTTGGTGACTTTATAGGAAGGCAGCAATGCACGTTCTCTACCATAAGGGTATGTGAAGGCCCAACAAAAAGGTGAAAACTCACCCTTAATTCAAGGTGCTCCGTGTGGACTTAACCTCTAGCAGAATAAAATACTGTAAATGTTCTTCCTTGAGGCCCCCTAGTCAATCCATGAAGAAGACTACTTAAAAAGTTTTGATTTTCAGTATTTCTCATTTTGGTGTATTTGAGCCAAGGGGCCACTTGGAATTCTCATAAGACCCTGACATGAATTAGATGTCCGGGAGATTAGGAGATTATACACTGAGGGAAAGGAGCATGAATAAGCCAAACGATAACCTACTTGAGGTGTGTTTAAGGTGCTTTTCACATTTTTGTGATTTCGTATTTTGCTCTGAAGACAGTCAGTTGGACGATACCTTGAAGTTCTATCTGTGTTCTTATCCCCAGACCCTCAGAATACATTACAGTTTGATTTTATGGTTTTAGCTGACTCCTATGATGTATAATAAATGATTTTAAAATTTTTATTACATATATATCTATATCTCTAAAGATATAGATATAGATACAGATATATAGATATAGAGTTCTGACAGTTATGTTCACAAACTTGTTGCAAGGATGTTGCTAACCTTTTTTGATATCAGAGGGATTATTCATTATGAATTTGTACCAACTGAACAAACAGTTAACCAAGTTTACTATTTGGAAGTGCTGAAAAGGCTGCATGAAAAAGTTAGATGACCTGAACTTTTCGCCAACAATTCATGGCTCTTGCATCACGACAATGCACCAGCTCACACGACACTGTCTATGAGGGAGTTTTTAGCCAGTAAACAAATAACTGTATTGGAACATCCTCCCTGCTCACCTGATTTGGTCCCCAGTGACTTCTTTCTTTACCTGAAGATAAAGGCAATATTAAAGGGAAGATATTTTCACGACATTCAGGATATGAAGGGTAATACTACAACAGCGCTGATGGCCATTCCAGAAAAAGAGTTCCAAAGTTGCTTTCAAGCGTGGACTAGACACTGGTGTCAGTGCATAGCTTCCCAAGGGGAGTACTTCAAAGGTGGCCATAGTGATATTCAGCAATAAGGTATGAACACTTTCTCTAGCATGAGTTCGTGAACTTAATTGTCACACAAATATATATATATATATATATATATATATATATATATATATATCCATTGATATAGATATAGATATATAGGTATATAGATATAACTGTATAGATATAGATATACAGATACACAGATATATTGATACAGATATATAGAGATAGCTCTTAAACATGTGAAAATAGGGTTAGCTTTAGAAAATAATGGAAAGACAGAAGGGGCCCCCCATCTCAAATCATTCTGTATAGGGTCTCTCAAAGTAGAGAGGGTATTATCAGTCCCTCCTTCCTGGGCACCTCAAAGGGAGAAATTACTTAACAGGACAATCAAATGTATGCAATGACAGTAATTGCTCTGTGACCAAAATGAGTATAAAGAACAAGCAATTTTGAATGGTGCAAAATGCATTTAAAAACTATCGAAACTATAATCACTCTTTAGCTTCCTGAAAGGGATAAACTGTTTGATAAACAATTTACGTGACAGGTGCAGGCTGTGAAATGCACAACATCTGGGGTGCCAGTCACTTAGACTTCAATGTGAATAATGCCTCTGGGAGTTGTGCAGCACTGGGGCCCTGACTCCGAAGTTTAGGCAAGAAAGATGGGTGATAGCAAGAAATATGGGCAGTCTTTCATCTTTTTAAAGAAAATTCACTGATGCTTATCCTTGATTATGTCTCTCTTTATTCAAACTGGCTATTTCTTTGTGGAGGGAACTTAAATAAGATGTTTCTTCATACAAATTTCTTAAACTTATTTAGGTAAATACAGATTCATTGTCTGTATAAAAATGGCTGCCATCTTATTTTAAATAACTGGCACAGGAGTGTAATTGTTGAATGGACTGATTTAAGGGAGAATTGTTTAGACATTTTAGAATAAACTACCTAAAATAATCTTTTTCTTTAGAGCTATTCTGAAATATTTTGTTTTTCAAGTCTTCCTATTGAAAATTAAGTAACTTCTGAGAATATGCTGGATAGCCTGGCTAATGTTATATTCCTGTGCATGTGTGCATATGTATGTGTGTGTATTTATTTACATAATGTATTCTGAATATTCACATGTAATATCATCCAGCCAATTTTCCATGTGGACATTTCCAAGTATGCTATGTATGGTATGGCAAAACAATACAATTTTTATCTTCTATAATAACAGCACAATTTCTTCTTTATGAACAAATGACTCAAGTTGACAGTGTGTACAGGAATTTATTTGTCATCCAGATCTTGATTGGAAACAGCCACTTTGTGATTTTTAGACAGTCTAATCTTCTGAACAATGCAAATATTGAAATGGAATCACCTAGGTTAGGGTTGGGATAGCAAATCTTTCAGTAGGATTAGTGGTCCTAGTTATTTTAGAATATGGTTGTTTGGGCATGAAGTTTTCACTTGAGGGCTCAAATTAAGATGTAAAGAAAATATTTGTATGAAGATACAGATATTTGCTATGTTTCAAGCTCTAAGTTTGGTCTTCATGATAAAAGTGAAGGCAAACTTATATTGATTTATTTGTACACTTTCTTTTTTTCCACAAAGAATTTTTGTAGGTTTACAAAATTGCATGTGACAAACTGGAAAACTGCAACTGAAGTTCTGTGACAAAAAAATATCAAATGAAGGTCACCTTTGCAGGCATTGGGTGGGATGCTGTGGTTAATATTCTTAAGGACACTTGGGACAATTCTGAGCAACCACTTAACAAGTTTTCAAGGCTGAACATATGGTGCCATAATTGCAAGTTAAGCCTAACAGATTTTAGTCCCCAAATTGACCTTTCATCACTATGTATAATAAAGGTATAACCGCGGAGGCACTGGTGGAATTTCTTGGTTAACTTAGTAGAAGATAGAGTCTCATTGTTCTTATTGGTTTGGGTCTAGTTTTAATCAGTGCTATCCTTTTTCTACATAGATCTTGTGCCTGGTGAGAATAGCGACAGCTCAAGCAGTAAGTGATAGGACTAGCTGGCATTTTATACCTGAGCTTGGCCATAAGGTAAACGGTCACACAACGGACAATGAAAGGGCATTACTAAGAAGTGATTTCTAGTCACTGGAATTTGGAAGGGTTCTTTTTAGTAGGTGATAAAGTGTCTCAACCATGGCTAACTTTTGTGACAGGAGAAACAGGTAAAACTTGACTAGCCTCAGGAAGGCCTGAAGCTCTTCCTGTATTTTTGAAGTCAGCACGTCACTTTCTCTCCTACATGAAATCACCATTCACCCAAATGCCCAGCCTAGGAAAGATGCATTTAAATTCAACAACTCCCTCCTTCTCACCCCACACATTCAGCAACCATTCCTACCAATTGTACCTTATAAATGTCTCCTTATTTATTCGAAGATAAATTCTTCATTTAGTACCATTAATTTTTAACTTATAAATCAGAGTCAACAAAACAGTTGTTTACAAAATAGTAGTAAACAACTGCTATTTATACCCATAACCACTGCCTGTTTTCTATCTTTCAGAATCCAGTGAGGTGACTGAATAATGGTAGGTCTTTGGGTGTTATGACTAATTAGGTTAGCCATGTAACGTGTTAAGCAGTGAGTGTTTTTGTTTTGTTTTTTTGTTTGTTTGTTTAATACCACAAGTGGAGGATCCATGGCTTAGAGATTTTTGCATGATATTTATCTGAAATGCATCTCTACTATATTTGTAAGAGAACAGTGCGTTTACTCCTTTCCTCCACACCACTTCCTTCTGTCTTTAAGCCTCCTTTCGTGTTTTCTTGCAACCTGTGGACTCAAAGTCAGACTCATTCTTTTATTCCCTAGAGTCTTGTGTCTGTGAGTCCTCAGAGCATCCAGTGAAGCGCAGTGCAGCCCTGAGCTGTAAGATCTAGAAGAGCTGTCAGGTCTGGAGCTCATTAGAATGTGCTGGAAAGCAGAATAGAGGCCTCTCAGCTCTGTCCTGGTGTCATCTGTTTCTGATAATAATGGAAAAACCTGATCCTGCATGAATTCTTCCACAGATGACTTGAAGAAGGGCCACGATTAGGGCCCTTCTGTTGCAACATTTCCTTCCTCCAACCCGTGCTATTTCTTGCCAACTTGGAGAAAATTAAGCCCCTAGGAGCTGAATTTTATAAAATCATGAAATAGAATCATGGTTTACATGTCTTACAAATATACCTGTAGGAAAGGAGGGAGGAGGACATATATGTGATCACAACTGTCCTGGTAACTGGGGAAGACACAGGTAGGAAGTAACCGAGGTACATATATAGCTATATCAGATATTTTAATCCACCCATGCATATCAGGCCTTTTTAATTCACTCCACAGTCTACTCCAAGGCATCTTAGTTGAGGACCACCTTGCTGAAGACAGGGCACAATATTTCCAAATTTTTGAATATCTAAGATAATAAATTTATTAAAAATAGATCCATATTGTATTTGTGAGTTCTTGTTTTCTCCCGCTTTCTTCCTTTTCATTCTTGTACTTTTGCTATATCATATATATGTCTGTTTTTATTGAATACATAATATATTATTAATATTATACAATATTTATATATTTATATATAACATATTTTCATATGTGTGTTATTTATTTAGTATATTTTATGTGTATATCATACACACTCATACAGGCACACATGAGGTCTGCCAATTAAGTTTGCGAACTCATATCTCATTGCTGAATATCACTATGGTTACCTTCAAAGTACTCCCCTTGGGAAGTTGTGCACCGACACCAGTGCCTAGTCCACCCTTCAAAGCCATTTTGGAACTCCTTTTCTGGAATGGCCTTCAGAGCTGTCATTGTATTACACTTGATATCCTAAATGTCATCAAAATGTCTTCCTTTCAACATGTCCTTTAACTTCAGGGAAAGAAAGAAGTCATTGGAGGCCAGATCAGGTGAGTAGGGAGGGTGTTCCAATACAGTTATTTGTTTACTGGCTGAAAACTCCCTCACAGACAGTGCCGTGTGAGCTGGTGCATGGTTGTGATGTAAGAGCCATAAATTGTGGGTGAAAAGTTCAGGTTGTCTAACTTTTTCATGCAGCCTCTTCAGCACTTCCAAATAGTAAACTTGGTGAACTGTCCAGTTGGTACAAATTCCTAGTGAATCATCCCTCTGATATTAAAAACGCTAGCAGCCTTGTTGCAACAAGTTCTCGAACTTAATTGTCAGACCTCATGTATAATTTAGAGTGAAGAACTAACTATAGGGACTAAGTAAAATATACCCTAATAAATATGTAGACCTTTAGAGTCATAGCTTGGACAGTTGTAATAATCACTTTGTTTAAGAACCATGCCCTTTTATTTTGCAAGCTGTGAAAAGTAATAATTCTACCCAGATGTGCCTTTAAGGATGTCAGTTGCTCCTATAATGATTGGCATCCATGTTGAGCCCGATAAGTACACAGAAATAACAAATGACATCGGAGGCAACAATTTTAAAATTTTAGACTGTTCTAGTAGTTAGACAAATAGTCCTCTCTTAAATCTGAAGCTTTGCCCTTTTGAACACAATGGAAAAGTTTACAGAAAATAAAAATGTGCAGTGTCTGATGACTAAAGAATACCTACATACAATTCTATTAACACTGAACTACTTTAAGACTTAAGGTATTTACAAGAGTATTCATTGCGTTAAAACTCAAAATTAAATGTGTAAAAGAATATTTTTAATACTTATTCAAGAAAATCTTTCATTTTTAAAAGAGGATCTTAAGTTGTATCTGAATACTAGTTATTTTTATTGCACAAAAAATAGATTGCATAATAGAGACTAACCAAAGTTAGGAGGCTGTAGATTTTCTGATTTTGGCTGATTGTGCAAAGAAATTGATTTATTATTGCTTAAAAATGACCCTGCAATAATGGAAATATTTCCAGTGCTAGTGGGCGAGACTTGGGCTTGGTTCACAGTCCACAAAAGATAGATAGTCTACAATATTTACAGGAGAAAAATAAATGTGGTATATGGAATGTTATAAATCTAGTTGCTGTGCGAGTCTTCCCTCCCAGTGGTCTCTAGATTTTAAAATATTTTATCCTGATTGACATTTTCAACACTTTCTGATAATCTTATTTTGCGTATAGGACGAGATTTTATGACCCATCCGTAAATACCATTTCTGTGGTTCTCCCCAACACAATGATTCTTCAATAGACACCGGGTTTGAGAGAATAAGAGAAAAATGAATATATGAACTTTTGTCCTGGAATTCCAATAGCACATTTTTGGGGGATGCTGGGAGAAATAAGTCTTCTGAATCCAGATTAATCATTTTTCTCTGTGTTTTTTAAATAATAGTTTTAATAAGAACATGTTTTAAGTTTCAACTTTTATTCTACTTTCCCCCATATTTAGTTATTTTTTCATTATTCAACTATCTACTTAATCTATTCTAATAAACAAGACTAATAGAAAGGACAAAGGAATTATTTTGGAAACTGTATGTGACCACTGAATTTTACAAACATTGCATATGTTTGTTTTATACATATGCAATGATACATTTATGTTATGCTGAACTATGACTGTCTTTTTTCAAAATCTGCAATCTGATGAAAGCAAAGAGATTGATGCTAAATATATTGAACGACATTTGTTCAAGAAAAGATTATTTCCAAAATTCTAGTAACCGGTAACTAAAGTATGATCCAACCTATTGTTAATAGAACTACTTAATGTAGATTATATTACAGTTTTGCTGTATGTACTTAATGTTTCAGATGTAATTTATACTTTTATCTATACCACACATTTAGTCGTATCCTGAAGTACTTTCATAAATAAAACAAGAAAAACATGTACAATTTCTTATCTTGAACAACAGAAATCCATCACATTTAGTTTGTTTCATGTCAAATTCTTGTTTCTTTCTGTGCTTCCAGCCCATAAGTTTTAACTTTTAAATTGTTTGTGGTTTGTTTTGTAAGAGAAAGCTACTCAACTCTGAATGGTAATCTTCCTGCAGATGTGAGTAACTGGAGAAAAGACTATATTTCAGATCCAAAATTCATGACTCAAAGAATAAGAAAAATAACTCTTATCCTTTACAAAAAGCACTAAATCTAAGTAGAAATAGTATCAGATAAGCAATAAGTTATTTCTAGTAAAATCAATCCTGGCACCTTGAACAACAGGATATTTGGCTTGCCAAACATTTCTTTCCAGCTAGTGAATCTGTAACAGGAAGTGAGATTTAAGGAAAGTCTTTTTGTTACTCTGGAATTCTACCATTAGTCCCCGAGGCTTGAAGACACAACATATTTTATGTTATTCGAAAAATAAAAATAAATAAAACAACAACAACAAATATATATGTCACTGTTGTATTATATTGTATAGTTTTCAAGAGCCATTAATAATGTCTTTTGCTGATTGCATTAGACCGTTACAAAAATATCCTGAGTATTCAAACATCATAAAATTACATTAAAATTCCAAGACATTAGAAAGTATTGTGTTATAATATACTAGCCATGCAAGAGGAGAATTTCCGACTAGAAAATGAAGTCTGTCACTAGGCTGTCCCACTGGAGTGGGCTGACTTTTTTTTTTTTTTTTTTAAGGACTTTACAGTTCCCTGAAGAGCTATGAATCCTGGGTCTGCCAAAATAGATTAAGCAGTTGGTTCACAAGATAAGAGCTCTACAGGGAAAACATTTAGGGTCCAATTAAGTTTGGATGTTGGCGAAACTAACTGGAAAGAAAGTCCATGATGCCAGTGGATTGGGTAGGATTTCCAGGGACTGAAGATTGCTTGATAAGTGCTAAAATTGCAGGCCATCTCTAAGACTGCCTCATCTGTCAGCTGAGCAGCCATTCAATTGCCCTTTAAGTGTCACACGATTATTTTCATGGACTCTTAAGAGTCCTACCAGGTCATCTTGCTATCTTTCTAACAAATGCTAGAACGCCCTTGAACTATCCCAGACCAAAGGCTAACCAGCCTTTATTTAAACTCTTCCAATATTGGGGAGCTCACTACTTCACACAACAAATGATCTTTTTAACTCATTATTTTGAAAGTTGTACTTTATATTGAAGTGACTTTACTTATGCGTTATACTGAACCAGTTACACCTTACAGTTCTAACTAGACATCTTCAAACACAAATGAAAGCAATACATATGCATATGAGAAACCTTCAAATGTTTAAAGACGCGCTAGAGTTTGAACTTTGGCTCTTCTACCTCCTAAGTGAGTGAAATTGGGTAATTTAATTTTTGTTTCCCTGCCTATATTTCCTTACTTCTAAAATGATGAGGAATGATGAAAGTACTCACTGATTAGGGCCACTCAAAGGATTAAATGTCTGACAAATAGTTAGTACTTCACTAAGTGTGTGCTTCATATATTTAACCTTTCAATAGCCTCCTCCTTGTATCTGGTTGTAGAGAAACACAATTCATCTGATCTTACGGAGTTTTATTCGTAATGAAAAAAGTCACAAAATAGTTATGCAATGACAATAAAGTGTGCTGAGTGACCTAAGAGAAGACAGACAGGGCTGAGGGACTGTTAACCAGACAGCAAGCAGTTCAAATGGGGATCTAGGAACAGTTCCTGGCAGAAGTGATGTTTAAGTTGAGGGATGTTGAATTGACCGAGTGAAGAAAATGCAGTTAAAAGGGTCCCAAGTAGATGGAATAACGTGTAAAGCAAACTAAGAAGTACAGGGGCGAACAAAGACTTTAGAAATAAAGGCTCTTCAGTATGGCTTGGGTATAGTGTATCAGGCTATGAGTAACAAAAATAATAATGATAATATAGCTGAAGATTTAGGAAGAGGTTTTATAAGCCGTGTTAACTACTGGGATAATGAGAAACTATTGAAGGGGTTTTTAAAAAGCAGCAATCAGATTACATGAAGAATTTTCCAATGGACCAATTACGGGAGAATGAAGTTGTCAAAGTTCACAGTCTCAGTGGTACCCAAGTAGGGTTCACCTAGGAACACATAAGGGCCATAATACATACACTAGTATCAAAAAAAAAAGTTACATACCCCACATATCCCCCCCCTTTTAATTAAGGACAGTTCCAGTTTACAGAGAATTACTATTCACAGTGCCCTCTCCTTCTTTCAAAATTGTCTCAGATTAAATAAAAATTACATAGTAATTTTGCCTAGTACCCATAAATACTGAATTTTAATGTGTCTCCCCTTTTTTTGTTGTTGTTTTAGAGCTCTTGCTAGAGAGGGTCTATGTTTCTAAGCAGGCTCAAACTTAACCTGTGTAAGAAGTCACTGTTTTTAATATTCTGTTTAAGGAAAAATATTACGATGTATAAGTACGCTATTCTTTTTCTCTCTTCCCAGTGAGCTACTGGGAAGGACACCTTTCTGTGTTCCAGTAAACCTTTATTTGGCAATGGATTGTCCTTCTAGCAAGGAAGGAAACAGCTCCTGTTCTATTGTGTCAAAGCTCTTTTTTTTTCTTCTAGTGTTTGATGCTGAGCTTTCCACAGTAGAGCTCTTCGTTGTCTTGGGAAACTCGGCTGTACTGAGTAATGATGGACTGCAGTTGAGCTCCGATGTGGCGATGAGAGCAGGTGGCCAAAGCAAATGAAAGGAATCAGTGGAGAACACCCTATGTTGGTGCTGGATAGACATTAGAGTATCTTGGGATAATGCCAGTCCTTACGGTGGAAGGAAAACCAGAAGCCTGGTGCCAAAGTGTGTAATTAGTTGGGGATAGTAACCAAAGTCTTCAAAGTACAGCATTGAAAAGGGATGGGGGGGGGGATTGTATACTGCACAGAGCAGGGAATTTTACATCAAGACTGAGGAGAGAGGGTCGGGAAATAGAGGCAGAAGTTGAGGAGTCCTGAAGCCAGACCCTCAGAAGTGTATTTTAATTTGATCCTGTGCAGTGAGTCAAGTATTGGCAACACTAAGAGGTAAAAGGAATGTTTAATGAAGAACAAGAGGATGAAAAGGAATATATTAGGTACGACTCTATGTAACACAGGAGAAAAGCTGGAGGGGTAGAGCAGTGGGAGCTTGAGTGAGGAGAGGAGAAAGACAAACCACTGTGGACAGACAATTCTGGGATTCTACCGTAGGTACTGAGCCAGAAGAACAAAGATGCTGCTATGCGGCACTGAACTGCTCTTAAAGTTATAAAATAGCCAATTACACCAAGTCCCTCGGGAGACTGGGGCTGTGCCAACAGCCCTCCAGCATTGTAGAAGGCAGTGAGGCTCACTGGGGTAGGTTCACCCTCTGCATAAGTTCAAGTCTCTCAGCATGGAGACACTTCGCTATTGGAAGGAAGAGCTATCATCCAGCTTTAAGTGGCAGGGAGCATAGATGTCTCAAGAAAACTGTCCAGGATTCAAGGATAGAAGCAAATAGGTTCATGGAGAGTATGCAAGGTTCATGCTGGGTGTGAGAGACAGATAAGAGGGCAATTCAAGGACATGGTCTCAGAAGATGAACCTGGATTCGATTTGTAGCTGTACAGTTAGCTGGCAGTGGGATACTGGGCAGGTATCTTAAGAGCTCTTAACCACAGTTTTCTCATATGTAAAATAGGGGTGATGATAATAATGCTTGTCTTAAGGGGTTTTATGGTTATTAAGTGATAAAAAGCATAGGATGCTGAGAAGAGTTCATGGCACATAGTAAATACTGAACAAATATTAGCTGTCATTCTACTTATGGGAGGCTTACTAAAGGGTGTGAATTTTTTCTCAGTTGGACTTGGCTCAGTGAAGCATCCATTTTCTTCTTCTTCTTCTTCTTCTTCTTCTTCTTCTTCTTCTTCTTCTTCTTCTTCTTCTTCTTTAACTTTAATTTTTTTTTGTTTTTTAGTTTTTAATTAAATTTATTAGGGTGACAATGGTTAGTAAAGCTACATAGATTTCAGGTGTACAATTCTGTAATACATCATCTATATATCACATTGTATTTCACCACCCAGAGTCAGTTCTCCTTCCATCACCATATATTTAATCCCGTTTATCCTCATGTACCACCCTCCTCTCCCCTTACCCTCTGGTAACCACTAAACTATTGCCTTTATCTGTGAGTTTTTTGTTTATTTGTTTGTCTTGTTCCTTTGTTGCTTTCACTTTTGTATAGGAACCCTCATACACTGTTGGTGGGAATGCAGATTGGTGCAGCTACTGTGGAAGGTAGTGTGAAGGTTCCTCAAAAAATTAAGAATAGAATTATCATATGACCCAGCAGTCCCTCTCCTGGGAATCTACCCAAAAAATCTGAAAACATTTATCCGTAAAGATATATGTGCTCGGATGTTCATTGAAGCTTTATTTATGGTGGCCAAGACATGGAAACAACCAAAGTGTTCTTGGATACATGACTGGATAAAGAAGCTGTGATATACATCCATTCACTGCTCATGCTTGTCTCTGGCATCTGTGAGAGTTTCACAGAGGTGAGCAGAGAGGCAGGGAATAGTGAGGTCCGCCTGCAATGAATGTGAGACCCGGTAACTGGGAGGGGAGGTCTTCTAGCCATCACAGAGTGAACAGAAAGATGTGCGTGATTTGCCAGAGAGGACATAAATCTGGAGGTCAGGATTTGTAGTTTCACAGTCTAGTCTCTGCCTTTTATTACTAATATTTATGTAGCGCTTCCTAATTAATGGCACATTTGCAGATTCCACCATTTGTAGATTCCAACCTTACAATACTGAGAGGTTAGAGTAGGGTGGCTAGCATTATTTAGATAGGAGGAACCCACATTTTAGAGAAATAAATAATTGTCTGCTCTTAAGAGGCAGAGAGAGGATTTGAACATAAGTGTTCTAATTTTAAGCCCTGTGCTATTTTCGTCATGATTATATTATGTAAATAGAACTGGTGGCAGCATTTCAGATCCATTTCAGTTTTATGTGACATCTGAAGTGTGGATGGTTTATCCTGGCACCCTGGAGGGTACCTTTGCAATGATCTCTGCTGGTGTGGAACCTCAGTGAATTTCTCTGCCACCTAGTGGGCCACAGAGCACCCTCTTGAAGAAAATCTGTATTTCAGTTCAAGGGTAGCAAGGAAGGCAGAATGATGGGTTCTCATAGATTTGTTCCTTCCTGCTTTAGGTAATCTGCCCGATCCCTACAGATGATGATTGATCTGTATATCATTATTCCTGTATGCTTTATATTTTTCATTATGCCTCAGTTAATATTTCTTTATAGTTAGTGTTTATTTATATTAAACATTTCCTGTTTAAATGAATGAGTGGTTTCTGCCTCCTGATTGGACCCTGACAGATGGCTCAGCTGAAATTCTCCCACCTGCAGCATCCATAGTAGGGCTGCATCCCTCCTTCCTGTGTGTGCCTGTAACACTTTGCCAACATCTGTTATGCAACTTAAGAAAATTATTGTTGTCGCCATTGTTATTTGTAATGCCTATATTTCCCACTACATGATGAGCATAAGAAATAGACTGTTATAGTCCCATTCATTTATTTTAACATTTACTTCCCTTGCCTTTGGAGTCAAATTCATAAAATGCTCTTTGAACCCAAGGTCCATAAGTTTAGTACCTATGCTTTCTTCTATGCAGTTTATTGTTTCAGGTCTTATGCTTAGGTCTTTGATCCATTTTGAATTAATTTTGGTACATGGTGACACATAGCAGTCCAGTTCAGTTTCATTCTTTTGTATGTGGCTTTCCAATTCTCCCAGCAGCATTTATTGAAGAGACTATCTTTTCTCCATGGTATGTTTTTTGCTTCTTTGTCAAAAATTATCTATCCATATTTATGTGGGTTTATTTCTGGGTTCTCAATTCTGTTCAAACTTAAATGTGTCTGCACAGCAAAAGAAACCATCGACAAAATAAATAGACAACCAACTGAATCAGAGAATATTTTTGCAAGCAGCGCCTCCGATAAGGGGCTAATATCCAAAATATACAAGGAGCTCATACAACTCAACAACAACAAAAACAAATAACCCAATTGAAAAATGGGCAGAGGACCTGAAGAGACATTTCTCCAAAGAGGACATACAAATGGCAAATAGACATATGAAAAAATGCTCAACATCACTAATCATCAGAGAAATGCAAATAAAAACCACAATGAGATATCGCCTCACCCCAGTCAGAATGGCTATCATCATCAATACAAATAGTAACCAGTGTTGGAGAGGCTGTGAAGAAAGAGGAACCCCCATACACTGTTGGTGTGAATGCAGACTGGTGCAACTGCTATGGAAGGCAGTGTGGAGGTTCTTGAAAAAATTAAGAATAGAATTACCATATGACCCAGCAACCCCTCTACTGGGTATCTACCCAAAAAATCTGAAAACATTTATCCATAAAGATATATGTCCTCCAATGTTCATTGCAGCTTTATTTACAGTGGCCAAGACATGGAAGCAACCAAAATGTCCTTTGATAGATGAATGGATAAAGAAGTTGTGGTATATATTCATAATGGAATACTATTCAGCAGTAAGAAAAGATGAAATAGTACCATTTGTGACAACATGAATGGATCTTGAGATTATAATGCTAAGCGAAATAAGTCCAACAGAAAAAGTCAAAAATCATATGATTTCACTGATATGTGGTGTATAAAACCAAAAACAACAAAAGAACAAGACAAACAAATGAAGGAACAAAAACTCATAGACCTAGACAATAGTTTAGGGGTTATCAGAGCGTAAAAGGGGCAGGGGATTCTAGAAGAGGGTAAATGGGGTTGAATATATGGTGATGGAAAGAGAACTGACTCTGGGTGGTGAACACAAAATGTGAGATATAGATAATGTATTACAGAATTGTACATGTGAAATCTATGTAACTTTACTAATAATTGTCACTGCAATAAACTTTAATTTAAAAAAATATACTGTTTCTATTTCTGTTAGATTATTTTCCACTCCAACCCAACCCAGGCACCTAACACAGAGCTGCATTCAAAATCGTATTCCAACAAATTATGTCAATACAATAAAGAAGTACTCTCAAAATTCATATATACCAAAATAGTCACATTGACAATATCCTTGAAAACTAAACATCCCATTTGTAGCATTGAGGCACAAGTCCAATGCTTAACCATTCTGACTTCATACACAGGATATTATACTGGCTATACACATGTTCTAAACTTAATTCCCTTCACACCTGTTTTTCCACAATGTCTTTTTTTTAATATTTAGAAATCAAAGAACATTTGTACATACAAAATCCATTCCATGCTTGATTGAGAACATAACATGAAATATTGCCAGTTGACCACTGGGAAATGCCTGATA
The DNA here is from genome assembly GCF_036562045.2 of Rhinolophus sinicus. Taxonomy (NCBI): domain Eukaryota; kingdom Metazoa; phylum Chordata; class Mammalia; order Chiroptera; family Rhinolophidae; genus Rhinolophus; species Rhinolophus sinicus. The sequence goes on along the minus strand of NC_133752.1, from coordinate 100,974,111 downwards.
GCCTTACGGAGTCATCTGACCTTGACTTCCAAGCGCTGGAGAGTAAATTTAATAACAGAAGGAATTCACTAGCTAAATAAATGTTTCAAGGTACCCGGGAAGGAAGAGGAGTTTGTTGACAAAATGGAGGGTGCCCTTTTGGCTCCTGCAGTCTGGATTATACCAGATTTCCACAGTTGGTGATTTTGCCTCTGGGAAGTTCCCAAGCTTACAGTCCAAGATAAGACTCTCACAGTGTACCCCTGTCTTTACAGCCACCCAACAACTTATTGAGGAATGGAAGCTTTGAATACGTCCTCTTTCTTTGTAAAGTAATCTTAATCATAGTTAGAAATGATTTGTAGAAACAGTGCAGGCTCTTGAAGTTGGGAATGCGATGTGTTTTTGTTTCTTGTTTTTTGTGTTTTTTTTGTGTGTTTTTTTAACCCTGACTGATCTGCAGATATCGCCCTAACCCATTTTATTGCGACATGGAACTCTCCTCTGTGGTTTAAATTTTGACTTTGCATTTTGTTAATTTCCTGGTCACAGATTGCATAAATTAACCCATGTATCTATAGAGCAGGGATTCTTCATAGCATGGATCTAAATTGAAGAGTCAGCCATCTTTTGGCAAAGATATGCTATAGGTTGATACATGCCTGTGATATCTGCTCTGTACCCTGTTCCATTCCCACTATGTTAGGAGATTTTTTAGGTTCTTGAAGTTAGGGACTCTGTAATAAGCATCTGTCCTTAGTAGCTACAGTGGTGCATGTCACACAATATGTATTCAGTTGCTTGTGTGTTGGATGGGTTAACTGATTATTCCTTTATTTGCATATTTGTCTTAACAGTATAGGGCATCTTTCACGTAACTGAGCAAGGTGTCAAACTGTAAAACAGCCAATTCCTTCATGAAACATAATACCTTCATCTTCAGTATAGCAAACCCTCCTCTTAACCTTTTTATGGAGAGAACTATGAAAATATTATCAAGTTTTGAATAAGATGGGCTGTACACAACGTGGTATATTCCCACTGGACTAACTAGAAGCCATCTTTGTCGTTTTTTTAAAATGTTATTTAAAGGATATAGCCTTCTATAACTCTGACTTTAACTTCCTCCTGTCCTTATCTGCTTCAGAATATTTTCCCCCTGAAATAGCAGCTGATAGTTTCCACACTAGACCTCATTTGTTACGTCCTGCCTGTTTTCCAATTCTCTGTCGGCCTTATAAGAACTGCTTTTATTTTGCCTTAGTCCCAATTGGTGTTTATAACACCACCCTCTCACATATCATCTACAGATGTTACTAATATTTAGCACCTACTCACTCTTGGAATATTTGAGATATCACATTCAAACAGACCTCGTACCAATATTTACAGTCCCTCTGGTGTCCTCCCCACTCAAAATGATGTCATGTCATTTATCATTTTTCTTTGTTCTAAATGCCTTGCCAATTTGAGGCTCATGACAATACTTATGTCTAAACAAATATGAACTTTAAGTACCGCAATAATTTCAAGACCGCAGGTCCTCCTTGTGTTATAATTATAAAATATCATCTTCCAAATATCCCTCCCCTTAGCCCTACCCCTGACACCATGAAATTCTTGTCCATTTATTTGGAAACAAAAATTTCCTAATCCCTAGTTCCCTGCATGGACCCAGATTGCTGACTGTTAGAAATTTCTTTTCTTTTTCTTTTTCAAATTGCACAATGCTATATGTAGTAGAAGGGATATATATATATATATATATATATATATATATATATATATATATGTAAAATATATACACACATAAATATAATATATATTATTTAAATGTATATATATATTCTTTAAATACATACATATATTCTTTAAATATATATACACACACACACACACACACACACACACACACACACATACACATATATATGATTAAAATTTGACTAACTGGCCAATAAGCAATGGATTTGTGCTCTTGTGCATTTTAAATACCAGAAATAAAATTGCTTCTATATTTTTTCGTAGTCCTTTCTTCAACATGTCACCTACCCAATTCTAGAAGGCTTTCAAGAATAATTGCCAGTGTTCCAGTAACTTTATTAGCTAATCTTTTAATACCCTAGTGAATATGTCATCCAGAGCTACAGAAATGATACAATCCAGTAATCTGGGAGGAAATTGGGGTCAAATTCTTTGCAGCATCTTAGGCTTTATTTTATTATTATTATTATTATTATTATTATTATTATTATTATTATTTTGCTTTCTTTACTGTTTTCAGTAAGTTCTAGATTTTTCCCACTTTCTTCTCAACTCATTTACACGCAAATGTCTCTTATTTTGAATTTTCTCTCAAACTGATGTGTTGTCTCAGGCTTTCAACACTTTTTGGACTCGTATATAGCATCTCTCTTTCTCCCACCAATTAAGTAAAAACAATTTCACCTTTTCAGCCACTAGCATGTTAACAGCAAAGAGGAAATTTTGATATGTCAAGTTATTTTAAAAAAAATATCTGCTCCTCTGGACAACATGCTTTAATTTTCCCTAGATGAGAAATAAATGGATATTTTATGTTTGGTGTTAGACCATGTAAATATCATGTGATTGCTCATGCAGTAACATTTAAATATTACAAGAGTTATATTTTGCTGGCATTCATTTTTTTCAATCTTTAACTCACAGCAATGAACTATTTTCAGCACTATTTGAATAATGAAAAACATCATACCTTAGTAAAATAAGTCCAAACTTACCTCTTTACTGAATATTTGAACACATTTTCAAAACAATAGTAAATATGAACAATATGAACAAAATTGTAATTCATGTTCATATTAGGTGTTACCCATAAGCAGGGTCATCTGAAAATACATACTTGAAAGATGTCAATCTACCACCCTGAAATATACCCTTAATATTAACCTGCACTATTAAAATTTTAAATTAAAGCATGTATTTGAATATTTGAATTGATATTTTCCACTGTCTAATTCTGTTTAATTTCTAGAAAAAGAACTACTTGTTCTTGGAAACCATTTGCTGATGATTTTAATTAATTCCTCTTCATTGTTGTAAAAGTAGCCAAAATAGAACTGTTGAAACATCTAAGAGAATAACTAGTTATTGAAATACCTAATACCTTTATTCAATGATTTATACTAAAATATATAACATTAAATTCCTGGTATGTCACTTAAAACAGTGTAATTGGTCTAAAAGCATTCACTGGCTAAAAGGCATGTACAAAGAGTCCTCAATGTGAAGAATTTATGGATTTTCATAAACTTGCTAAATAACTTTAAAAATTTTTAAGTAATAGTACTAATTTAAACTTGGATGCCTTGTGTTGCAATCTTATAATTAATACCTGTTCTTTTTGATGAACTGCAGCCCCTTTCATTATGGGTTATTATCCCTAATCCCTTAAATCTGCATAGAAGTGAATTAAATCACATGATACAATAAAAAAAATCAATCTCTGTTTGTGTTGAAGGTTGTTAATTTTATGATGAATGGCTTTTATCTTAAATAACATATTTTTTTCTTCTTCTGCATTTTATTAAATGATTTTGAAGATACAAAGGTTGAAGCCAAAGGAATTTATGTCACCACTAATGGCAATGATTGGGGTGCTAAAAACATTTCTTTTTATTTTTTTAAATTAAGAAACATTAATTTTGTAGTGCAGGTTTAAGGTCACAGTAAAATTGATTGGAAAGTACAGAGCGCCTATAATGTGCCCTGTCTCCCACATGTGCACAACCTCCCCCCATCAACTTCCTACACCAGAGTGGTTATATTTGTTACAAGCAACCTACAATGACATGTCATACTCACCCAAAGTCCATGGTTTGTGTTCGGATTCTCTCTCGGTGGTGTACATTCTGGAGGTTTTAGCAGATGTATGACATGTGTCCACCATTGATGTCTCCTACAGACTAGTTTTACCGCCCTGAAAATTCTCTGTGCTCTGTCTATTCTTCCCTCTTTCCCTCCTAACCACTGGCAACCACTAATCTTTACAGTGTCTCTATAGTTTTGCCTTTTCTAGAAGATCAAATAGTTGAATTATAGAGTGTGTGGTATTTTTAGATTGGTTTCTTTCACTTAGCAATATGCGTTTGTTTTATCCGTGTATTTGTATGACTAGATAGTTTATTTCTTTTTAGTGCTGAATAATAGTCCATTGTCTGGATGGACCACAGTTTATTTATCCATTCACCTACTGAGGGACATATAGGTTGCTTCCAAGTTTTGAAGCAGATGAATAAAGCTGCTGTAAACATCTGTGTTCAAGTTATTTTTTGTTGTTTCCAGTTCACTGGGGTAAATGCTAAGGAGCAGGATTGCTGGATGGTATGGTAAGAGTCTGAATAGTTTTGTATGACACTTGCAAACTGTCTTCAAAGTGGCTCAACCATTTTGCATTTCCACCAGCAATGGGTGAGAGGAACTTTCTCAACAGCATTTGGTGTTGTTAGTGTGTTGGATTTTGTCCTTTCTAATAGGTCTGTACTGGTATCTTGTTGTTTTAATTTGCAATATCCTAATATCATTTAGTCTTGAATAGCTTTTCATAAGCTTATTTTCCATCTGTATATCTCCTTTGGTGTGGTGACTGTTCAGATATTTTGCCCATTTTTAAAATTGGGTTTTTGTTTTCTTATTGTTGAGTTTTAATAGGTCTTTGTATAATTAGGATACCAGTCCTTTATCTGATATGCATTGAAAATATTTCTTACCAGTCAAGCTTTTATTTTTTTCAATTTTTTTGACATTATTTTTCATACAGCAGAAGTTTTTAATTTTAATGAAATCCAGCTTATCCATTATTTCTTTCATGGACCATGTCTTCGTTGTTATGTCTAAAAAGTCATTGTCATACCCAGTATCATCTAGGTTTTTCTGCTAGGTTGCCTACTAGGAGTTTTACAGTTTTTTGGTTTACATGTATGTCTATAATTTATTTTGACTTAATTTTTAAAAGGGTGTAAGGTCTATGTTCAGAATGTTTTTGTTTGTTTGTTTGGCATATCGATATCCAGTTGTTCCAGAACCATTTGTTGAAAATACAATCTTTTCTCTATTGTATTGCTTTTCTCTTTTGTCAAAGATCAATTGAATATATTTATGTGAGTCATGTTTGGGTTCTCTACTTTGTTTCATTGATAAATTTGTTCTTTCACCAATACCACAGTCGCTTCATAGAAAGTCTTAAAAGTCAGGTAGTCTTAATCCTCTGACTTTTTTTTCTCCTTCAATATGGCGTTGGCTATTTTGGATTTTTCCCTCTTCATATAAAGTTCAGAACCTATCAGTCACTATCCACAAAATAACTTTCTGGGATTTGGATTGCTATTGTATTGAATCTATAGTTGGGGAAATACAGTTTTATTTTTTCCTTCCCAATCAATTAATATACCATTTCTTTTCTTTTCTGGTTTCATTTCATGAGCTAGAATTTCCAGTACAGTGTTGAACAGCAGTGTCTAGAGAAAACATCCTTGCCTTGTTCCTGATCTTAGTGCAAAGGGTATGATGTTAGCAGTAGGTTATTTTGGGGGTTTTGTTTGTTTGCTCTCTTGTTTGTTTTATAGATATTCTTTAACAAGTTGAGAAAGTATTTTTGTTTTGTTTTCTAGTTTGCTGAGAGTTTTTACCATGAATTGGTACTGGGTTTTGTCAAACACCTTTTCTGCATCTATTGATATGATCATGTGATTTTTTTTCTTTTTTAATCTGTTGATGTGATAGATTACATTCATCGGTTTTACAGCATTAAACAGGCTTGTCTACCTGGGATTTATCCCACTTGGTTATGATATATGATTATTTTTCTGTGTTACTAGATTCAAATTAGTACATTCTTTGAGGATTTTGGTATCTGTGTACATGAGAGCTATTACTCTGTAGTTTTCATGTAATACCTATGTCTGCTTTGGTATTCGAGTAATCCTGGCTTCTCAAAATGAGTTAGGTAGCATTCCCTCTGTTTCTTTTATCTGAATGAGATTTTAGAGAATTAAAATTACTTTATAAATGTTTGGTATAAATCTCAAATGGACCCATCTGGGCCTGGTGGTTTCTTTTTTAGGTTATTAATTAATGATTCAGTTTCTTTTATTCTTTTGTGAGTTTTGACAAATTGTGTCTTTCAAGAAATTAGTCCATTTCTCCTAAGTTATTAAACTGAGGGCTAAGGCTTATTTAGAATATTCATTTATTATATTTTTAATGTACCTGGCATCTGTGGTGATAGTTCTCTTTCATTTCTGGTATTAGCAATTTCTGTCTTCTATTTTTTCCCAGTTAGCCTCACTAAAGACTTATTAATTTTATTGATATTTTCCAAGAATCAACTTTTAGCTTTACTAATTTTCTCTATTGAATTTCTATGTTTAATTTCAGTGATTTCTGCTCTAATTTTTATTATTATTATTTTTTCTGCTTAGTTCGGATTTGATTTGCTTTTTTTTCCCTAATTTCCAAAGTTGAAGTTTAGATTATTGCTTTTAGATATTTCTCCTTTTTTAAATATTTGCATTTGGTGCTACACATTTCCCTTTAAGCACTGCTTGTGCTGCATCTCACAAATTTTCATAAATTTCATTTTCATTTTCTTTTTGGTTCAAAGTAATTTTATGTTTCTCTTGTGATTTCTTCTTTGACCATGTGTTATTTAGAGATATATTGTTTAATCTCCAAGTATAGTGGGATTGTTCCCGCTATCTTTCTGCTATTGATTTCTAGTTTAATTCCATTATGGTTTAAGAACAGACATATTGTATGACTCCTTTTCTTTTCTTTTTTTTCAATTTGTTAAAGTGTGTTTCAAGGTCTAGAATGTGATCTATCTTGATGAAAGTTCCATGTGAGCTTGGAAGAATGTATATTCTGTTTTTTTGAATAAAGTAGTCTAGCGTTGTCAACTATATGCTGTTAATTGATGATACTATTGAGTTCAACTACATCCTTACTGATTGTGTGCCTGCTGTGTGTGTCCAGTTCTCATAAAGGGCTGTTAAAATATCCAACTGTAATAGTGAATTTATCTATTGTCTTTACAAATATAGTACTATTAATATCTACCAAATTTGCTATTGTTTTCTATTTTTCACTCTTTTTCTTTTTTTCTGTTTTTTGTCTTCCCGCATTTTCTACCATCTCTGATTTTCACCGAGCATTTTATATGATTGCACTTTAGACCTACAGGTAATTCAAGTCCACTTTCAAATAGCACTATATCACCTCCCAGGTAGTTCAAGTACTTATAATTATAAAATATTCCTAATTCCTTCCTCTCATTCCTAGTATCATTACTGTCAATAATTTCACTTGTACATAAGCATGCACACACACACACACACGCATTTAATGTTGCTACTATTATTTTGAATAAATTATTATCTGTTAAGTCAATCAAAAATAATCAAAATGAGTTATTTTACCTTTACTGACTTATTCTCTGATGCTCATCCTTTCTTTACATTTATCTGATTTTCTGACCTATATAATTTTCCTTCTCAGTGAAGAATTGCTTTTAACATTTTTTGGAAGGCAGGTTTACTGGGAAAAAAATTGCACTTTTTTTGTTTTTGTTTTGTTTTGTTTGTTTGTTTTAGTAAACTTTATTTCTCTTTCACTTCTAAAGGATACTTTTTCAGAATTCAAAATTCCATGTTTAGTTTTTGGTTTTTGTTTCTCTCAAGACGTCAAGTATTTCATTCCACTATATTTTTGCTTGTATGGTCTCTGAGGAGAAGTCAGATGTAGTTTTTATTTTTGCTCCTCTATACGTTAGATTTTTTTTCTCTAGCTTCTTTCAAGAGTTTTTCTTTTTTTCTTTTTTCAAAATTGAGGTATAATTGGCATACAACTTTATACTAGTTCATATGTACAAAATAACAATTTGATATTTGTATATATTGTAAATGATCATTACAATAAGTCTAGTTCACATTCATCACCACAGATAGTTACAGAATTTTTTTTCTTGTGAGAAATTTTTTCATCTACTCTCTTAGTAACTTTCAAATATGCACTACCATATTATTAACCATAGTTACCATGCTGCACATTACATCCCCAGGACTTAGACTTATTTTATAACTGGAATTTTGTGCCTTTTGACTCTCCTTACCTATTGTCCATTCCTACCCTTCCCACCCCTTCCTCTGACAACCACCAATCTATTCTCTGTATCTAACAGCTTGTTTTGGTTTGGTTTGGTTTTGGATTCCACATATATGGCATTTGTCTTTTTCTGTCTGACTTAATTCACTTAGCATACTGTACTCAAGGTCCATCCATGTTGTCACACATGGCAAGTTTGCATTATTTTTTTATGGATGAATAATACTCCATTATGTAACATTTCTTTATCCATTTATCTGTCAGTGGACATTTAGGTTGTTTCCATATGTTGGCTATTGTGAATAATGTCACAGTGAATATGTGGGTGAATATGACTTTTTTGAATTAGTGTTTTCATTTTCTTTGGACAAATACCCAGAAGGGAATTGCTATGTCATAAGGTAGTTCTATTTTTAATTTAAGGAGCCTTCATACCGGTTTTCATAGTGGCTGCACAAATGTACGTTCCCACCAACAATGAACAGGATTCCCCTTTGTTCACATCCTCACCAGCATTTGTAATCTGTTGTCTTTTTTATAATAACCATTCTGAAATGTGTGAGGTGATATCACACATTTAGTTTTGATTTGCATTTTTCTGATGATTAATGATTTTGATATTTTTTTTCATGTACCTGTTGGCCATATGTATGTCTTCTTTGAAAAAAAAAATGTCAATCCAGATCCTCTGCCTGGTTTTTTTTGTTTGTTTGTTTGTTTTTTGCTATTGAGTTGTATGAGTTCTTTGTATATTTCAGATGTTAACTCTTTATAAGATTTATGACTTGCAAATATTTTCTTCCATTCAGTATGGTTTTATTTTTAATTTTGTTGATCGTTTTCTTTGCTATACATTAGCATTTTAGTTTGATGTAGCACCACTTGTTGAATTTTGCTTTTGTTCCTTTGCTTTTGGTGTAGGCTTGTGTGTGTGTGTGTGTGTGTGTGTGTGTGTGTGTGTGTGTGTTGTGCTTACGTATAAATGAAATTAACGACAGCAATGATACAAGGAATGACAGGAAGGAATAAGGGCTATTTTGTAATCATAAGTACTTGAACTAACTGTGAGGTGATATAATGCTATTTGAAAGTGAACTTGGATTAGATGTTAAGTTTAAAATGAAGTCAAATCCAAAAAAATTATTGCCAAGACTGATGTCAAAGAGCTTACTGCCTGTTTTCTTCTAGAAGTTGTATGGCACCAGATCTTACATTCAATTCTTTCAAGATTTTATATATTTTTTTTAATCTTTGATTTTGTGAAGTTCAAATATGGTATGCCTCTAAGATTAGGTTTTGGATTTGTGGCTTGATATCTGACATTAATTTAGGAGAATTCTCAGACATTATTGCTTCAAATATTGTTCCATCCCTGTATTTCTTCTTCTGATATTACTACTCAATGTATATTACACATTTTATAGTTGTCTCACGGTTCTTGGGTGACATTTAGTTTTGTTGTTTTTGATTTTTTTCCAGTCTTGTATTTTTTGTGTGGTTTTTTGTTTTTTTTTGTTTTTTTTTTTTTTTTTGCTTTTTGCTTTAGAGGTTTAGACATTTCTGACGTATATCATCTCACTCAAATATTCTTTCCTCAGCTCTGTCTGGTTGACTCCTGAGTTCATCAAAGGTATTCTTTATTTCTATTACAGTGTTTTTTATCGCTAGCATTTCTTTTTGGTTCTTTTTTAGAATTTCCATCTGCTAACATTATTCATCTGTCTTGAATATTGTCTACTTTTCCCATTAAAGCGCTTAGCATATTAATCATAGTTGTTTTAAACTTTGAATCTATCAATTCCAACATTCCTAACATATGTGACTCTGGTTGTGATGTTTGTTTAGTCTCTTCAAATGGTGCTTTTTGTATTTTACCAGGCCTTGTAAAAAGAAAAAAGAAAATTCAAAGGTAGGCATGATGGAGTGAATAAAAGAACCTGAAAGAACTGCCGTAAATAGGCCTTTATAACGTAGTGGTAAAGTTGGGTAGTGGAGAAGCATTCTGTAGTCTAATGTTTAGGTCTGTCTTTTGATTAACCTGTGACCTGGACTGTGAACTTCACGAGTGCTTCTCACTCACCTCTCTCCCTTAAGTGGGGCAGGATGGCCTGAGGGAGCTGGAATTGGGTATTTCATTCCCCCATGTCAGTTAGGCTCTGACAAAACCTCAGCAGGTTAGACTCTGGTTTAATAGTTTCTCTTGAAGGAAGGCCTTGTTAAGAAGAACAGAAAATCTGGAATCTGTAAAATGCGTCCCTTTCCCCTTACTCTGCCAGAAGCATGAGGGACCTTTTGTCTAATGTTCACTGTGAGGACCAAGTGGAGCTCCTAGATATAAAATTCACAGAAGTGTGGGGCTTCCTGATGACTGCGTCCCCCTGGAATTTTTAAATCTCAGACTTGTTCACGCTGAGCCTCTAGCACTCCATCAGTCACAGTTCCGGTTTCAGTGCCGGCACTAGCTCCCCCAGAACCTTTTTCTTTCCCCTCATGGGTTTCTACTCCAGTGACCTGCGATTCTCTATATCTGCCTGTCTGTGTCCAATTTTATGGCAGCCATTTGCCCTTGGACCTTATTTCTCTGACAGATATAAGAAGAGTTGTTTTTTTTCAGTTCGTTCAAATTTTTACTTGTTAGGATAGTGTGGCAGCATCCAAGTTGCTTACATGCTAGACTAGGAAACAGAAGTTAGAAAAGGCTTTTTGAATCTGGATCTTTAAATACTCTGAAAAACCTAACCCTTCATTTCTGGTGTCCTGTCATGAGGATTCTATTAGGTTGGTGCAAAAGTAATTGCAGCAACCTATGACAATCATTTACTAGAATGCACTTATTATCATAGAATTCCAGGAGTCATTAAATCCCAATCAAAATACCAATAGCATTTTTTAAAGAAATAGAACAAAAAATCATCAGATTTGTATGGACTCACAAAAGACCCTGAATAGCCAAAGTAATCCTAAGAAAAAAGAACAATACTGGAAGTATGACACTGCCTGATTTTAGCTTGTACTACAGGGCTACAATAATCAAAACAGGATGGTATTGGCAGAAAACCATATATACAGACCAATGGAATAGAATTGAGAACCCAGAAATAAACCCACATAAATATGGATAGATAATTTTTGACAAAGAAGCCAAAAACATACCATGGAGAAAAGACAGACTCTTCAATAAATGGTGCTGGGAGAATTGGATAGCCACGTGCAAAAGAATGAAACTAGACTACTGTCTGTCACCATGTACAAAAATTAACTCAAAATGGATCAAAGACCTAAACATAAGACTGAAACAATAAACTGCACAGAAGAAACCATAGGTACTAAACTTATGGACCTTGGGTTCAAAGAACATTTTATGAATTTGACCTCAAAGGCAAGGGAAGTAAAAACTGAAATAAATCAATGGGACTATATCAAACTAAAAAGCTTCTGTACAGCAAAAGAAACCATCAACAAAGAGGCAACCAACCTAATGTGAGACAATTATGCAAACAATGCCTCCGATAAGAGGCTAATATTCAAAATATATAAGGAACTCATACAACTCAACAACAACAACAAACAATCCAATTAAAAAACGGGCAGAGGACCTGAATAGACATTTCTCCAAAGAAGACATACAGATGGCCAATAGACATATGAAAAAATGTTCAGTATCACTAATCATCAGAGAAATGCAAATAAAATCCACAATGAGATATCACTTCACACCAGTTAGAATGGCTATCATCAGCAAACTAATAACAAGTGTTGGAGAAGTTGTGGAGAGAAAAGAACCCTCATGCACTGTTGGTGGGAATGCAGATTGGTCCAGCCGCTATGGAAGGCAGTGTGGAGGTTTCTCAAAGAATTATGAATAGAATTGCCATATGACCCAGCAATCCCTCTTCTGGGTATCTACCCAAAAAATCTGAAAACATTTAGAGATAAAGACACGTGTGCTCCAATGTTCATTGCAGCTTTGTTTACGGTGGCCAAGACATGGAAACAACCAAAATGTCCTTCGATAGATGAATGGATAAAGAAGTTGTGGTATATATACACAATGGAATACTATTCGGCAGTAAGAAAAGATGATATAGGAACATTTGTGACAACATGGATGGATCTTGAGAGAGTAATGCTGAGCGAAACAAGTCAGACAGAAAAAGCAGAGAACCATGTGATTTCACTGATATGTGGTATATAAACCAAGAACAACAAAAGAACAAGACAAACAAATGAGAAACAGAAACTCATAGACACAGACAATAGTTTAGTGGTTGCCAGAGGGTAACGGGGGCGGGGGGTGGGGGGTGGGAGATGAGGGTAAGGGGGATCGAATATATGGTGATGGAAAGAGAACTGACTCTGGGTGGTGAACACACAATGGGATTTATAGATGATGTAATACAGAATTGTACACCTGAAATCTATGTAATTTTACTAACAATTGTCACCCCAATAAATTTAATTAAAAAAAAAAAAATTCAGAATAGAATTACCATGTGACCCAGCAATACCTCTCCTGGGTATTGACCCCAAAAATCTGAAAACATTTATCCATAAAGATATGTGCTCCAATGTTCTTTGCAGCTTTATTTACAGTGACCAAGACATGGAAACAACTAAAGTGTCCTTCAATGGATGATTGGATAAAGAAGGCGTGGTATATATACACAATGGAATACTATTCTGCCATAAGAGAAGATGAAATAGTCCTATTTGCGACAACATGGATGGATCTTGAGATGCTTGTGCTGAGTGAAATAAGTCAGAAAAAGTAAAAAACCATGTGATTTCACTGATATGTGGTATATAAAACTGAAAAAAAAAAAGAACAAAAGAAACAAATGAAGAAACAAAACTCATAGACACAGACAATAGTTTAGTGGTTACCAGAGGGTAAGGGGGGTGGGCGGTGGGAGATGAGGGTAAGGGGGATCAAATATATGGTGATGGAAAGAGAACTGACTCTGGATGGTGAACACACAATGGGATTTATAGATGATGTAGTACAGAATTGTACATCTGAAATCTATGTAACTTTACTAACGATTATCACCCCAATACATTTTTTAAAAATAAAAACAATAAAGTAAATAAGGTAAAACTTTAATGTAAATACCAAATATTATTCAATAATCAGTTGGAAAGAAGAAATGAGGATAATTATAACTAGACCTTCTTACATGTATTGAGTGCATTTTCTATGAAAACCTCTGCGCTTTATTAATTGCATGATGATTTTATTGAATGTAATAAAGCATAAAATGTATGTACTCTTATTAACTAGTGAAGAGCCTGAGATTTCTTTCTTTCTCTTGGAAACCAGAAGACTGACTAATATTTCTGAGAGGCTCTTATGATGACTGAACTAAAAGGCCCCCAAAATTACCAGTACCCTGTTGGTATTTCAGGTAAGCAGATGAAAGTAGTATTGGATTTTTCCACTAATGTAGAGAACACTAGCTATGTATATAGTGCTATGCTATGACGCTCTGGGGAATATAGCAAAATGTAAGATACTATCGTCCCTGAGGGATTAACATTCTCGTAGGAGAGACACAATATAAACCTAAATGTAAGCCTAAGTCTTTCTATTAACCAGTGCCCTGGATGTGAACTTGTGAGTACTTCTCACTACTCCCCCCCACCACCCTCTTAAGTAGAACAGGATGGCTGGAGGGGACTGGGATCCTATAATCCAGAGTAAAAAGTGGCAAGAGACCTAGGAAAAACAAACGGAGGGAGCAATCCCCCCGGACTTGAGTGGCTAGAGAAAAAGGCATTGCAGACATGGGGGTGACTGAGCTATGCTTTGCAGAGGGAGAGGAGAGTGGGAGGAAGTGGAAACACTAAGTGAAGGCAATGATGAGAGCAAATGCTGGAGAGCAAAGCACACCATGTCCTTAGAAAATAGCAAGATAGTCTCATTGCTTAGTCTCAGTTATCTTCTGGAAAATCATGGCGATGAAGGTGCACCAGTAGATTGCAGGAATGTGATGGATGAACGTGAAAGCCACGCGAAAACATTTCGACTTAGTTTATTGGGCACTCTAGGGACACTGGAGTGTTGCCAGAGTTTAGCAGATATCCAAACCTCTGTACTGTTAGCAGAGACTTAATGGATATTTTTTCTACAGTATTCCATTTGGAGGAACTAAGAATGAGAGATGAATGAACAAGCACAGGATTGCCCACAATGAGAACCAGAGGATTTTGAATGTTAGGATATACAAGTCTGTATTTACAGTTTTCAGGACCAACCCCAATGGTCCGTGGCCTGTATAGTAAATTGCAAGTTTTACAATGCACTTATTTTAATCAAAGGTAAGTAGCCTCTGGTAGAGAAACTGATCTACCAGCATTTTCCTCTCCACAAAGTTGTAATAGTGTCATTGAGTTTTCATAAGGACTCTGCAAGATGAGCATTATCGTTTCCATTTAGCAGCTAAGAGCAGCGTTTGCTGTAGTAAAACGTGTGAATTTTGGGAATCAAGGAAGATCTTGAGTTAAATCTCTGATGAATAGTAGAGAAATATTTTAATAAGTTTCTGGATCTCACTGGTATCTTTCAAGCATCTTCTGTCATACTTTCTTTCCCTTTGACCAGTTCTTCCTTAAAAAACTGAATTCCTCTGCTGTGTGAGGGATGAATTGGCGTTGAATGTGAGAGTGAGGGAAATGGTGCTTCCTGCAGCCTGCTCTGAAAAACGCTATGCCTTTGTTTATGCGGTCTCCTCTGCTTGCAATGCCTTTTCCATTGAATTCACCAAACATGCTCTTGTTCACCAAATGTGACTCCTTCCATGCTTTTGGATTGGACTCTCTCCTCCTAATGGCGAAATCTTGCATTCCCCCACTGCAGACCCCGAAAGAGAAATTCAAGTATAGCTACTTTGTTTGAAATATCTAAGGAATACCAGTGCAGGACTGGGGAAGGGTAACAGAAACAGGAAGGCAGCCCATAAAGGGTGTGTTGGTAAGCTAACTTGCTTCCGCAGCAGACGATGGCAGTTTAATCCTACAGTGTAAAACACACCGCTGGGATTACACCAGCTCAGAGGTGTGTGAGTGGAAATTTGATATAGCAGTCCCCACCAGTCACTGACTGAGGGTTATTACTCCCAGGATCTGAGTTCCCTGGCACCCCTGGCCTGCGGTGCATGTGGGCAGAAGGACCTATAGTGATGGAAACAGATTCTTCAGGCACAAGAGGCAGATTCTGCAGTGTGACACCATCCAGCGTAGATTGTCCCAGTAGGGCCTGGGGCCGTGGCTGGGTTGCAGACAACAACCACCAGTTGGCATTAGCATAGCAAGAACCCAGATATGAAAAGTGCAGCAGACTGACGAGCTGAGAGGATGGAATCAGGCCACCTGTCCTCTGGCTGAGGACAGGTAATGAGTTCCATGTCTCTGCTGAGGTGTCATGCTCCAGAAGAGAGAGCCCCTGTGCAGAGTACCGAAATGCAAAGTGCCAGCCTTTCTGCATAGCCGAGAGACTCCTCACCCACTTGTCAGCAGCAGAATGGGAGCGTTGGGTTGTTTTTCACAGTAGAGCTGATAGATCTGTGTCAACCCAGGCACACTCGCAGATCTCACCGCTGGACAGCTTGATTAATTGTGAACAAATGTTCACAGAGAAGTCAAACAGAAATGAAAGGGATGAGAAAAGCTAATGAGCCATAAAAGACACTGAAACAGCCTGCAAATAAGTCTGATGCTCCTTTTTCCCTTAAATAATAATCATTTGCATTGATTGGGAATGTTGGCTTCTCGCTCAGATAGTCAACATGTAGAGTCGCAACGTTTTTCTACTCATAAAAGCTGCTACAATAGCTGCCTCAGTTCACTTGGAGAATTATATATATATATTTATATATATAAAATTATTGGTCACATGTGACTATTAAAATGAGGAAAGAAAACTACTTGTCAGTTATAATTCACAGTTCTGCTAAGCCACGGTTTAGAATTTTAAATTTGGCATCAAATGGACTTTGGTTTTGATTCCTGATCTATCATGAATTTAGTTACTTATTTTGTAACTTTGAGCAAGTAACTCAAACTGTTTAAATTATGATTCTTTTCATCTGCAAAATGGGTAAAATTATGATGCTACCTACCTCATAGTCTTATGAGGATTAACAGAAATAATGCCTATTAAAGGTTATTGCCTGAAATATAGTAAGAACTCAATAGTCTTAATTCTGAAGTTTATATAGCCATCTCTGAAATGATGGCAGCTGTGCTGGTATTAATTGTGGTATGACTAGTGTGCTAGTCCCTTCTACTGCTGAATACATTGGAAAGAACATGGGTTTTGAAGAGAACAATCCCTGAATTTTAATTCTACCTATGAATACAGTTGTATGTTTGAGTGATTGTAAGAATTGTGCTAGGAAATGTTTACAAAACACCAAGCACTATTTGGAACTGAATAAAAATTAAGAGCTCAACAAATATGAGCTCCCTTTCCCTTATGCCTCTTTATTCCAGCTGAAGTAGATGCAAAGGCAAATGATTTCTAGAGTATTTATAAGTTTTCTCTTTTTTCTTCTCTCTCTCTCTCTCTCTCTCTCTCATTCTAACATGAAAGGAAAATTTTTCATTTGTACTGTAAACCATTTGCCTATGGTACTGAGGCAATCTTTTAAATCTAGTGGTAGTCATTGACCAAAACAATTTTAGCCTTAGGGAATATGGGATGAGAACAAATTTGTCAGTTCACAAGGTATGGCATGACCCAAAGTTAAAACACTTAATAGACAAAACAATCTTATCACCATTATGGAAAATAAAAGACAGGTTAAGCTCAGAAACACCCCAAGTCTAAAACCATTAAGACACTGTGAAACATGTCCCCGCCCCAATCTATAGCTCTTTGGGTGGGAGAGCAGCTTTTGACCCAATGTCATCACTTCACAAAACAAAATATTTAACTGCTTTTGAAGAAAAGTTCACAGTGGAAAATTATTTTGTTTGGAATTACAAAGGTGTGTAATGCTTTGTGAAAGTAAAGACTTGAATGATTCATTAGGGGATGGGAACCCATATTCGATTTTATACCTCATAATTTTAACTTGTAATTTACATGCTGTGATAAAATTTGTCTTAATACTTTCATCATAGAAATTGCTACCAGTATATAATTATAGCTTGGTGTTTTCTGAGAGATATGCTTTATTTGAATGCATTTTGATATCCAGAAATTATTTTATTTTCTAAAAAAAATATTGAATTATGTGTCCTACTTTTCTAGTGTGTTTTATACTAAATATTAGTATACATTGTTTTCATGGATTATTTCATATCACACAATGAAATCTTACTTTGAATTAATTTTTTTTTAAATGATGAGCCTCAATTAAGGCATAAACAATCCCATATGGGGAATAATTTCTACCATTGTATCTCTCAAATAGGTCATGTCCTCCTTTTGACACAGTTTCCCCATCAGTAAAATGGGGACTTTCTCAATATATTCTGTAGGAAAGCTACCTAGGAGCTCTCCGATAAGCTAGAATTAAAACTCACGGCTGCTTCTCTCCAAAATCAATGTTCTTTCACTTGTACTAGGCAACTGAAGGGAATAGTTACTTTTTCAAAGTCTTTCTAGGTATGTGTTTATCATGAAGCAGAAAGTCTAGGTGATGTTCAAAATTTGGAGGATGATATAGCACATGCTTGTAAATCATTTCTGTTTGTCTCCTTCACAGTTATATATGATAACACATAACAACACACATAAGGAGGCTCGATACCTTACCTCTATGGAATGCAAACATTGAATCAAGGCAACCTGTTTTTATTTGTTAATGATGAATAAATACTTCTGGGTTTTGGCAAATCACAGTTGCATAGCATGGTGGATATTATAGCCATTGACCTCTGCTTTACTTCTTCTTTCTAGTGTACTATAGGTTTGTACTTCCATATGTCCTTCCACATCCTGACCTTGACATTAGGCATAGCAATGGGACTAGGTTTGTTAAAAAAATGGGAGTGGAAATGATGTGTGTCACCTTGGGGCAGAAGCATTTCTTTGCTGGTACACAGATCTCCACCTCTCCTCTGCTCTTGCCATGGCTACCGTCAATGTCAGTGGTGGCATGGAGACGTAGTATTCATCCACTAAATGGAGGTCATCTCTCCTGGCGAGTGGCCTCAGGCCACAGCAAGTCTTGCCTATATGTGATTAACTACCATTGTTTTAAGGTCTAGAGATTTTGGAATTCTTTATTCAGTTGATCCTGACTAACGAATATGGACATGAAACATGATGATCTATTTGCCCCAAAAGCAGCACTTTGAGTATTGAGTAGTCAGCTATAGCCTCAACATTCCAGGATTGTAATAAAAATAAAAATAAAAAACTCAAATTCCATAATTTTTAAATTGCTTACATAGTCTCCATCTTCAGGCAATATTCTGACTAGTAAATGTATGAAGGGATGTGATTAGATTTTCTCATCTCTATGTGGAAGGTCAAACCTCATAATTGCATTATCAAAGGAAAAATACAAATAATGAATGTCTCACAGGACTCTAAATAGATGAAAGCTATTTTTCTTTCATCATGACAGTTAAAGAATGTTTCCATCAGATCCTTAGGATTTTGCAGTGGGTTTTTCCAAATATACAAAGTCCCATTTCATGTCCAATGTACAAATAATATTTTTATAAATAAAATGAAGCTTCTGTATATTTGTTTGTTACTGTATCATTTTTAAAACAGTGGTTAATTTGTCACCATATTGGGAGGTTGTATTTGGAATATTCTATCTTAAATGATACACTATGTGGTATATTTAAAATTCTTGGCGTAGGGCTCTCATTAGCATCTGAAAGATATAGACAGTCGCTCTTGAGCAGCTGAAATTGAGGCACAATGAGACAATGAGTGGCCCTTGACATTGCTGAGACATATTAAAGCACAATGGACAGAAATTATAAATAGTGATGTCAAATAAGAGCCCACATCACAAGTCAGAAGGGCAGATGCTCTAATTTACAGGTGTCATCGTACAAGTTTCCCCTTATCATTAAGCTATTTTGTTAGTACAGACAAGTGTATGACACCTACTCCAGGGTTTATTACAGTAAAGACTGATTGATTTCTTTGACAATGCTGAATAGGCTCATTAGATTTTATGTGAAATGGAAAAATTCTTAAACCTTGTCAATTTATTTTTCCTATGGCTAAGCTTTTCTTCTGTGTGGGATAAATATAGTTTATAACTTCATTTCTAGTCATAAGCATTTAAAACCTTAAGAACTCGAGTTACTCTTTTTTGTTGTTATTTTTCACAGAAGTAAGTTGAAAAGAAAGGAACAATATTAAATACTTCCTTTAGGTTATCGAATATCTCTCTCATTATCAAAGTAAAGCATGCTTAATTTAGAACATTTAGAAATTAAGAAAAGTAAAAAATAATAAAAAAATAATACTAGCCAACACAAATTTAACACTTATTTCTCATTAAATTACCTATAATCACACCATTCAGGAAAACACAATTAACATTTCCCTTCAAGTTGATCTTATCTTCTCTACAGATTTGTACCCACGATCTTTATTTTAAGGACAAATTCTGTACACTTATTTAATTATTTAATTGAATAATTTAATTACTCTTGAAATCATGATTTTGAAAGATAGGCAATATTTTAGTATACGTAAAATGCTGTGTGAATTTATTTTCCTACTGTTACATATTTAGTAATATATCATTTCATGTTTATCACTAATCCTTTAGATAATATCTTACATATTTATCTTTGAACACAATATTAATTCATAGATAAGATTCTGAAAATTTAAATCAATAAACTTGAAAAATTTAAGATCATGACATTTGTGACTGATTTGCTCTTGAGAAAAGACAGCAATTAATTTCCTCACAATTATTAATTGACTTATGTATTGCCCATTGTAGTTACAGTGTTCTAAGCATTGAAGATATGATGGAAAATAAGACAGAGCTAGTGATCCACCAAAATTTGGTTTCAGGTGATAGTTGCCTAAATTGTGCTACTTGACTTTGGCTTTGTCCTTGGAATGTTGAATCTGAATATGCATTCTTCAATGTCACTGCAGACACATTAGCAGTTAAGAAAGTCTTAGTAGAAGATGTTCTGGCTTTCAGACACTGACAGTTCCTTCTCCTTGGTACAGAGATGCAAACTTGTTGACTTACCCTGCTTTCAAAGTAAGAGTTACAATCTCTTGATTCCATTTGTTCTCTGAAAGGGGAGAACTTTTTACATGGCCATACTGGGAAATTGTGAGAGGCTATGGTAAGATACTTTGAGTATCTTCTCTAAAGAAATAGGAGAAGGTGGAAGACTTTTAAGAAGTAGGTGAAAATTTAAAAAGAAAAAAAAAAGGATTTTTAATTTAGAAATATGACTGGATAGTTAGAAGAATGGGTTGGAATGGAGTAAAAGCGGAAACAAAAGCAAGATAGGAGGCTAGACATGATACACTACCAGTGTTACAGGGATGAAAGCTTTATTAAACGGATAATAGGCTATGGCAGATGGTTAAACATGGGGAGTAAGAGAGACAAAAGACTTCATGATGTTCCCATTTTAATGCTGATCTTCTGTAAATATAACTTCACTTACGTGATCATAATGGCAGAGGTTGAAGAGGCCAGTGGCAGCTATCATTTGAAGACAATACTGTCACTTTATCCCATCCTTGCTTCTTTTCCATGCATGAGTATTGCTTCCCTCACTTGTGACCAGCAAGTCTTTAAAGTCATCTGTAAAATGTGGTTTGGAGCAACTACCTGTTCATCTGATTCATAGATGAAACCAACCGTTGTTTCGCTTACGGGCTCACTATGTGTGGTGCTCTTCTCATTGAAACAGGGTCATCTTCCAGCCCTAGTACTTTCCACTGAACAAACACATTAACATCCAGATCTGAGTGCAGCCCTGTCTTGATGCTTATACTAAAAAGTAAATGCCTTATTGTTTATCAGTGTTCAGTGAGACTCAATTGCCTGTTTTTTTTATATTTAGTGGCTGCAGCAAAATGGTATAAATAAAAATAAATATATGTACTCTTGCATGGCCCCTCCTGAAAATATCATGTCTTGTCAATTTCTGGAAGTATTGAAACCATCACCACTATTGCCTTAAGCACTTGAGCACCCCATTTAAAGGAAGAGAATAGAAGCCCTGGTAAATATGAAAGCTGTTTAAAATTCAGGTCCCTCCCATCAGAATTTTATGATAGATAGATGACAGGAGAAAGAATAGCATCCCTAAAAGAAATTATGGGAAACCTTTTTACAAAACTGACTAATGGAGTAATGGAGTTGTATGGGTATCCTGAAAAAAAACAAAGACTGAAGAAGCAAAGTGTTATTTGTAATTGACCCATGATGTTTTGAACTTTGAAAATTGGCTATCTATGAATGATCGTTTATTAAGCTAGCGAATGAAGAAAAAAAAAAGTTTCACAAATCTAAGAGATGAAAGGTGATTTGTCGTTTGCAAATGTTAATAATAATAAAAAATAATAACAATAGCCCATATGATGTGTTAGACTCTGTGAAAGGCTTTTTATAGATGTGATGTTATAATTTGCTGGACCATCATGTAAAGTTTTATAGAACATAAAGCTGATATTAAGAGAGGTTAAGTAAATTTTTAATTTAGAGGTCACATACCCAGTAAATGATGTTCCTAATTGATTTGTAAAATTGTGGATATGGTCCTAATTTATGCCAGTGGATTGGTATTCAGACAAATGTGGACTAGAATGGTTACTTAATTTAATAAATATTTATTGAGCATGAAATTTATGCTAAGCACTAGTCACTAAGGATTTATTAAATGAAAAGTATTATGCAGAAACTTGAAAGCAGTTTCCATGAAACTCTGTTAGTAACTGAGGCGACCACAGTTCAGGTGAAATCATTTATGAAAAAGTACCATAGCTGTGTGAAACCTCCATCAGGGTCTGGGTTTTCCTAATTTTTTGCCCAAGATCTGTGTTCCTAGATTCTTCACTTCAGTGACTCAGTTGGAATAATGCAGTTTATTAGAACATTGAGAGGTTCTCTTTAAGAGATAATGATAATGGCACCTTAAGAAAAACTCCCTATAAATAAGCTGAACTAGTCTGGGGCACAAAGTATTACTTTTCTCACCACACCCAATTTGCTACAAATAACAATGCTCCCTTATTGCTTTAATAAAACAAACAAAAAAATTACATGAATAAAGTATATTCATGTCCTAGCAATATTACTGAACTTAGTTCCTGTGTAAGTTTAGAATTAGATTTTCCAAGCTGTCGTGCAAAAAATCATTGTGTGAAAGGGTTAGAGTATTGGAGCTTCTGATTTCCTTTCCATTAACACTACTGGTGCTGAAAACCAGTTTTGCGAGATTCAAATATCAGTCTTTCCACATCAGTGCTTTCCCCATTTTTTGATCACAGAAACCTCAGAAGGCAGCTCTCCTGCTTTTCAGAGAAAAACTCACCTCTTCTGATCTGGCACTTTAAAGAGAAAGATATATTCCTTCATTTTCTAGTTTATTTCAAGAGTAGCATTTATATTCTAATAGTGAAGGGCTAGAGAGCTCTGATGTGAATATTTTTCCCTCCCTGACATAGTTATCTTTTTATTGCTGGTCTCAATCCTTCTTTTTCCTTTCCTTATGTAATAAAAACAAAGCACCACCTGCCCACCACACCTCAAAAAATGAGATTTGAATGACTATATTCTCAAAATGTTTCTTTAACACTTACTTCTTTTCTACTTTAATCAATTTAGAAGCTGCTAAAATTGAAAGCTTTGATTTTTAGAGTGCCATCTTCAAAAGCCAATTTCTGACATTAAATGGAAATTGTATCTAACATAATGGCTGGCTTAATACAGCCTATTATGTTTATAGAAATCTCTACTTTTATTTCAGCAGTCTATTCTAGTTTTATGTGCATGAAATATACACAGCATTAGAAACAATTTTTAAATTCCAAGTTCCTACTAATCCTTAAAGTAAAAGTGGTCATTCTATTTTCCTGTTTTATTCATACATGTTTGTAAAAATATAATTTGGACACATATTGACTACTTAGTATGTTCTTCATGCTTTGATTAGATTTGACTACTGGTAAGAGGTGTTTTTAGAATAAATCATAATCACGGTCATACATGAGCACATTCAGCCAATGTGTTTGATTTGTTCTTTTGTTTTCATAGTTTACATTATAGGATTATTTGAATTGCAGTTTTGATTTATTTTGGATGATATAATATTTTATTAATATTAGCTACGTTAATTTGGGAATCTGAGTAAAATATAAAATTCAATTCAACACATATTTAGTAAAATCAATATTCAAGCTTTAGAGATGTGTTATACACAAGCAAACAAAAAATACTTTCTGCCTTTATTGCCTCATAATCTTGTAGAGACATATGATATATTCATATAAGTGTATATGTACAAGTGAATAGATTAGGTCCATTGGGTATCAAAAGTAGAAATTGACTCAGGGTAACATGAGTGTATATACTTACAAGTGGGGAATATACTAACAAGCTTTCATGATTAATAAAGGAATTAAACCACAACCAAAAAACCTTAGCATTCATAGGAGTGGGTTGGCTATTTTGAGTAGCAGTAATTAATGAGTCATCTTTTCAGGCAGTTGACAGGTTTTAACTGCCTTGAAACTTTCCAATATCCTGATCAAACTTACATTTCTTGGACTTGATGTGTGTTATTTGATTTCTTTGCCCCTTGTAGGCCAGGAATGTCAGGGCCCCATATTCATAGTTTCAACAACAGTGCAAACTGGACTTCAACTTTTGGCATTGGCGTAATGTCTTATAAAAGACTAGCATTCCCAGTAAGCTATAAAATTATAAAACCCCAAGCAACATACAAAAATGTTTTGAGAGCATCATAGAAATCTGCTGAGGCAGTCGGACCTGAGGAGCCACAATAGTCAAACGCTCAAGTACTGCTGCCTCTTCTTGGAACTTAGAATAAGGGGCTCTGACTTCACTTGGGCAAAAAAAAAACAAGTGAGACTCATCAAGTCCCAGAAATAGGAATTTTGATCAGTGTATTAGAAAGAGAACAGGGGAACGTAAGCCTACATTCTTAGAAACATGTTGTCTCTGAGGACATTTACAGATTCTTAGTGGAGATGCAGGTGGCTATATGACCAAAGTTAAAGACTACCTAAATACTGTAAAGAAGCAGAATATCAGCAGCATTTCTGACCATCTTAAGGATGCAGGAAAGACAAATTTGGAGTTTATGGTTGTCAGGACAGCGAGGACTAGAGACATTAAAATCCTGATAAGAAGGTAGGTGCAAAGAAATGAATTCTGTATGTGGCAGACTTTTGCATTAGGGACTTGTCATATTTCTAAAAGGTAAAGAGTAAGAGACTGAAAACATAAAGAGAAAGACATTGGAAATCAGATTAGACATTTTTATAGTTTCATGGTATAAAAAACACAAATAAAATGAATTCAGAACTTTCTGTTAATTCCTGGATGTGAGCCTAATAATCACTTCAGTCTCTCATTTGGGACTATTGGAGAACTATACTATGAAAGAAGAGATGAACCAGAGTCTTCTGAAACTGTGATCTGGTTCTGGGAGCAGTTAGTCCCTAATGATATTAAAGTGGTATACTGAACTTACATGCTATCCCAAGATAAAATAAACTCTCTTCAGAGGAAGGTAAAAATCATCCCAACTTATAATTCATCAAATATAATACCAAGAACCAAGAACCAAGAACAAAAGAAAGACCAGTTAAAGGAAACAAACCCACAGATGATCCAAGTACAATAATTGCTAAGATGGGTAACTTATCTAGAGAATTAGAGTGCCAATAATTGGTTTAAAATTATTTTGTTAAATAAAAATGCAATATATTGAAAGTAAAAACTAAATTCATTAATTGAAAGCAGATGAGAATCAGGAGAAAATTAGTGTACTGAAGATAGATTTAGAAAAATTATTTAAGCTGAAGCACAGAGTACATAAAATAAGAAAAATATATAAAAAAAAGCTATCTCTATGTTCATTTTAGTAAACCTTATGAAAACAAAATACTAAGAGAAATCTTGAAAACAACTAGAGTAAAAAGGACACATTGCTTTCAAAGGAACAACATTTACTCAACCAAAAGAATGAAAACCAGAAGATAATCGAATGGTATTTTTAAAGTTCAAAAAGCATATCACTGTTGTCTTCTAATTCTATACCCAGCAAAAATATCCTTTAAAAGGGAAAGCAATACAAAACAAAAGAAAAAAGTTAGAAAACATTTTTTACCAAATTAAAAGAAACAAACAAACAAAACACCTCTACATGCATTGAAAAATTTTAAAAACATTTCTTTATGCAGAAGGTAAATATCTTAGACAGAAAAAAATGATAACGTAAGAAAAAAATGAAGTATAATGTAAAGGGTAAATATGTGGCAAAATATAAATAAATATAGACTGTAAGCAATGACAATAATGTCTTGTGGGTTCTTTTAACTAAGGTGATGAACAACATATCATAATTGACTAAGGTTAGGTTGCAAAAAAGTGCGATCAAAGAATAGCTTGAGGAAAATTTTGTGTTATAGAATGGTTCTGTATTCTGAGTGTAGTGGTAGTTACATGAATCTATGCTGGTGTTAAAACCCATAGATTTGTACACCAAATAAATAAATAAATAAACAAACAAATAAATAAGTAAAATTAAGACAATGACTACATGATAATTTTTCAAGTAGCATCTACATAATTAAAGCTTTAGCAGTAAAAATAAAAATGGCAATTATAACAGAAAATGTGGGAGGGGACATTGTGGTTAGAGTTCTAAGGTTCTGACATTGTCTGAAAAGTATCAAAAATACCAATTTATATTCAACTATAGTAAATTAAGCATGCATATTGTAATCTCAAGGGTATGATTTAATGAATAGTAAATGATTTGAAATCAATAAATTAATAGAAGGGAAACAGAATAATATAATAAATTAATTAATGAAATAAGAAGCAATGGAGAAAGGAAAATGAAACAAATGAGATGAATTAAAAGCAAATAAGAGGTAGACATAACCACAGTTACACCAGTAATACCATTTTATATAAATGGGACAAATAGTCCAATTAACAAAGGTCATCAGAATGCGTTTCCTTAATTGTGTTTATGGAAAACACAACTTGCATATAAGAACACAGAGAGATTAAAATTAAAAAGGTGGATAAAAGATATGCCACGTAAACAATAACCAAAGATAGCTGGTGTCCCAATAAAAATAATAATAGACACAAGAGAATTTAATGAAAGAAACATTACTAGAGATAAAGAATATTTCATAATAAAATTCGATCAACAAGATACTGAGAAGGTAGACAATTCTGAATTTTATGTACTTAATAACATAATGTCAATACATGTAAGACAAAAATTGATATAACCAAAAGAAAAAATACTCCAAACTACAACAGATATTAACACACCTCTCAAAATGACTGTGAAAGCAAGCTGACGAAAATTAATGATATAAAATATCTGATAACACGATTAATAACTTTGACCTAGTTGACATATGTGCTGGATTGATTGTTGTCACCTAGGCACCATTACTAATGATCCCATTTTCCAGAATGTAATTCCCTATAAAGTTGTAGGTTATTGTTTTGCTGCTCAAGTCTTTCTCACATCCTATTCCTCTGCCACTGACTCTTCTGCCCCCTCTTCCCTTGTGATGACATTGGCAGAATGCAAGATCCTCTCCCTATTATAAGGCTAGTTGATTAGCAACTTCAACTCTATGTGCAACATTAATCCCTCTTTGTCCTGAAACATAACTTTTCACAGCTTCTTGGGATTACATAAACATGTTTGGAAGGTACTTATTCTACTTACCATGAAACATTCATAATTGCAATACAACAGAACAAGGAGAATAAAGAAAACTGTTATGAGCGATACGATGGGTGAATCTCACAACATATTGCGTGAAAGAAGCTATATACAAAAAAGTGCACAGTGTTACTGATTCTATTCATATAGGTTCAAAAAATAGGAAAACTGCTCCATGTGTCAGAAGTCAGAATCATGTTTACCACTGGGAGAAAGGTAGTACCTGTGACAAAAGGGACAGCTGAAGTGCTGGCAATGTTCTTTTTCCTGATTTGGTTGCTGGGTACACATTTGTTTTCAATTCATGAAAATGTATCAAGTCGTATACTCATTATTTGTGCACTTTCTTTATGCATGGTATAATTCCATAAAATACTACTTTAAAAAATGATATAAACAGGCTTCATGCAAATCTGGCTGGATAATTTCCCAAAGAAATATATAGATGCTATTATTAGAAGAAGAAACATGTACTCTGAATAGGCAAAGCCAGGGATGCTCAAATGTTACCTGTAAATTTTTTTAAAAAATTTATAAATGTATGTATATAATAGGTTCATATTCAAGAATAAATAGCAAAACCAAGCAAACCCAAGCAATATTGATACATTTCAAAGTAAATAGTACAATAACCATTAGGAGTGGGATAAGATACCAAGGGATGATTATCTTGAAAATATAGAACTTTCGTGTTTTGAGAAACACCTGTTACTAATACAGATCCATAGGGGCGGAGTTCTGAACAATGAACAGACAAGAAACTGGCCTTATATGCAGCTCCTGTGAGTGACACAATTGCTTTAGAGAGTAATTTGGCCTTTGGGGGCTAGCATTCGCCTAATTCTTCACCCCATAACTTGCACTGTAGTCACAATGAGTCCTGGCTTTATTCAGTACAATGTCCCATCCTTTATATAATGTGTAATTCCTGCGTTCTCAGGAATTTACATATTTTAAATGTCTTAACTGTTTGCCTAAACATACTTGTATGTTGTATTTGTTTGTATTGTTTTGTTTTCTTTGTTTGTTTTTCCTGAAAAATAGTATATTTTTATAAGATCCAGTCAGTACATCAGGCAGAAAATAGTTAACTACAGCTCCAACTCCATTTTCTAAAAAGCAGCATTAAATCCTAAACTAACTAGAAGTATGACTAATGTGGCAAATAGGAAAGCACTTTAAATGTTATCAGTTGGAAACAGCTGCAAAATACTTCCCAAAACAAATATTTCTATAGCAGAAAATACCTAATGGAGATTTAGTGGTGGTGACAAAGTTGGAGATTCCATAATTATAAGGGATATTAGGGCTCCTATTAAAGTGAGATTCCCTATAACTTTCTAAAGGAGACTTTGGTTTCTGACCTGCCGTCTGGACAAGTGGGGGCTGCAGGAAGCTAGGCCTGCCAGGCAGTGACTCCAGGGTGCAAGGGGGAGCAGACACCCTCTGTTTGTGATAGTGCAGGGCAGGACGGGTGAAGGGCAGCCATCCACAGTTAGACAGTGCCTGGCGGTGCCCAGGAGATGGACACTGCACCCTCACACCCCACTCAGATCCATCAATCAGGAGGTAGGAAAAGACTGTGACTGGGGAAGAGTGGGATGGGTAGCTGGAGCTCAGCAGATTTTTCAGGCAGTGAAATTATTCTGTATAATACTGTCACGATGGGTACATGCTATTATAAGTTTGCCAAAACCCATAGAATGTGCAACACGAAGAATGAACCCTATGGACTATTTAGGGTGATAATGGCATGTCGATGTAGGTTCATCAGTTGTAACAAATGTACCATCTGGTGGGGATGGTGATGGTGGAGGAGCTGTGCACGTGGGGGAGCAGGGGGGATGAAGGAAATCTTTGTACCTTCCTCTCAATTTTCCTGTGAACCTAAAACTGCTCTAGAAAGTAGTCTGTTAAAAAAAAAAAAAATAGGCTACATGGATATAATAACATCTTGCTGACTGATACTGCATGTTATTAATTCTAGCTTCTTGAGACTAGGAATTAGAATGGATTATTTCTTTATCATATGCAGACTATCTTTTAAAAATTGAAGTTCCTTTTATTTTAATAATTCTTGTTTTTGCTGTAATACGATCATTACTTTCTTAACTTTGTTTTGATTTCTTCCCCAGAAGGCTTCTGTTCTACTTATAGCATTTAACACTTTTAAACTTAAATAGAAGAACCCCATAGATCCCAGGCAAAACTTTACCTTTTTAACTTATATGCAAAATTTTACCATGTGCTCTTTTTTTTTTTTTAATAAACTCCCTTTGTATTGGTTCTTTAATGTCCTTTAGATAGAATATGTAACTTGTGTGAAACAATGTTAATTATCTCGAGGCAAATTGATACTAGTAATTCAAATAAAAACTATTAGACTAAAGAGATGATCCCCTTCAGAATGACAAAGAATGTGAACAAAATATGAAAGAAGGAATGAAGCAGAAGCTCCAGAGATTTCAACTGAATTTGATCACACTCAGCCTCTGAGAAATCTTATCACTTCTCTATGGAAAGTGGAGAAATGTTGTCTGAAGACAGAAAAGCTGAGTAATGACTTTGTTCCTTCAAGTGTGAGTCGAGGCTGCTCATCTCCATCTGTTCTCTAGTGGTGCTGATGACAGGACAAGAAAAAACAAAACGGATTGATGTGACAATAGGGAGAGATTCAGCAAAGACAGACGGAAAAACATTTTGATAAAGTAAATATTTTTTTAGGTATCAAATTCCACCAACACCCAAAATCCCTTAGATGTCCCTTTTGGCTCTAAAGGGTCAAAAAGTTTGATCCACCTAGATTGCATATCGTTGAAAGAATCAAATTTAATTTGTCTTGCCTAAAATTATAAGCATTCCACTCTAGACATTTAAAAAAAAACACTCACCTCTTCTGGAATTATGTTATCTCCTTTAAGAAGAAAAAAAAATAAAATAAAGCCTGCTTTCCAGGTATCATTTGATTAATGAGGCATTTGCTTGATAATGACAGATAACTGGTGAGAACAAAGACATTAATTTGATTTAGAATTAATAAATGTATTTAAATAAGCTTCTGCTATCAGTATACACATAAGATCAAGCTGAAGAAATTTTAACATTAAAAGTGGTATTTATGAATAGTAAATATTGATATTGATAATGTTAGAGTAACATAGTAACAGAAGGCAGTGTGGCGGTTCCTCAAAAATTAAGAATAGAATTACCACATAACCCAGCAATCCCTCTCCTGGGTATCTACCCAAAAAAATCTGAAAACACTTATCCGTAAAGACATATGTGCTCCAATGTTCGTTGCAACTTTATTTACAGTCGCCAAGACTTGGAAACAACCAAAATGTCCTTTAATAGATGATTGGATGAATAAGTTTTAGTATATATACACAATGGAATACTATTCTGCCATAAGAATAGATGAAATAGTGCCATTTGTGACAACATGGATGGATCTTGAGATTATAATGCTAAGCAAAATTAAGTCAGACAGAAAAAGTCGAGAACCATATGATTTCACTGGTATCTGGTATGTAAAACTGAAAACAACAAAGGAACAAGACAAACACATGAAACAAAAACTCATAGACATAGACAATAGTTTAGTGGTTACCAGAGGGTAAGGAGAGATGGTAGATGAGGGTAAATGGGGTCAAATATGTGATGATGGAAGGAGAACTGACTCTGGGTGGTGAACACACAATGTGAGATATAGATGATGTATTACAGAATTGTACACCTGAAATCTATGTAACGTTTAGTAACAATTGTCACCCCAATAAACTTAATTTAAAAAACAAAAAATAATCATAGTAACAGTAGCCACATAGGAGTTTATACACTAGTGTTACTAGCAATTTTAAGTCTTTAATGCTTAATCAATTTGTATATGTTTATTAATCTATGAATCAGTTCGTTATTAGGAAAAACAAACTTTGTTAACCATTGAGACGTACACAAGGATATCTCATATTAATCATCTACAAGGAGTAGATTCTATTTCTTATCTACATTTGTATATCATTGTGACTAAAGGACTATTTAAAATATTTTAAAAATCCACCATTTGAATACATTTGCTTCTATTTATCAGTCTTCCCCCCAAAAAGTGTTATTTTGAAATTCACTCTCCTTAAATATTTTGAAAAATTTATACCAACAGCATGCAGTTTTAATTACAATTTATAGGCTTCTGTTTAAATTGCATTTTAAACTAATTTGGTTTGTTCTCGAAGTTAATTAACTAATTGGAAGAATGTTTCTTGATGCATTTGAGATAATAGAGCAGATGTAGAAATTTATTGGCATGTCTTGGAAGCGTCCCAAATTTGGACTTTTCCTTTGTTATGTTTAACTAACCTTTAAAAACAAATATTTTTTCCAAGGTGAGAGATGTCAGTCATGTATGTTTGTAGTGGACACTGAGCAAAAGTCAGTGTAGGCAATTGTGAGTGTATTACCCTCAAACAACTTATGTTTGAGTTAATACAAATAGTCCTTTCTACATAAATTCTATTGTTGCATGCTGCCATTGTACAAGAAAAGAGAGTTTATGGGGGTCATATTCTCCTCTTAATGATATGAATTTCTTTTGCTCAGATTTAATATCTCATTCAATTTTTCAATCCTATTTCCCTCAAGTTATACAGGCCTATAAAAGAAGGATCTTGAACAATAGCAATGAGTCCGGGTATAAGGATGTTAACAGCTATGCATTTGACACCTTCCCTGCACAGGGTTCAAGTTCTTTCATTCTTTTTGTTTCCTCTCTTGACATCTCAGTAAGGTGTGGGAGAGCAACACTTAACTATATGTGTTCCTCATTTTTGAAAATATAATGAGTAAATCTTTTTTTTATAATGTTGGTTTTATGACAGTGATACCACAAAGGGCTTTACAGGTATCATTTTATTTAACTCTGATAAAAACATGTTAATACTATTTGGTAGTAGCTCTTTTTTTTTTTTTTTTTTTTTTAACAATTGGAGAAACTGGAGAACAGGGAGGATAGGCAATTTTTCCAGGACCTTATAAGGAGTAAATTTACAACCCATCATTTAAATAGCCTAAATTCAGAGCCCAATAGTTAAAACACCAAAGTCCGCAAAAGGTATTATGCATAACCTTTTACATTCTGCTGTTTTTACTTACAATGACATAAGCAATCTTCAGATTTTTATAGTCTTTATAAGAATAATTTTAATGGATGATTAATAATGTCCCTGTTTTATGTATATTAACTGATTATATAAATTCCCCTATATTTAGACATTAGATTATGTATACACACATACCTACATAATCTTCCCTATATATGTATATAACTATCGTTATACAAATCATGGCAAAGAGAAAAAGTCTAAGCTTGGTATACTTCCAAGAGAAGCTGATGAGGTTTTGCTTTGGTTGATTTATATTCTTTAAATTCTCAGACGTGGGATTATTAGCATCAAGGTATGACTATTTTTATGGATATATCATATCTTATGGATTTGCCGACTAAAGAGACAGGCAAAGAGCAAGCAAGTGGCTCATATAATGGGTGGAAAATAAAGACTATACCGTCTGCTCAGGAGTGTGGTATTTCCATTCAGATCACTAATGCATAGGATGTAAATGATTCACTAATTGTAATAATTCAGTAATGATTCTCAGTAGTTCAACTGCTGTGTGGGAAACACACGTGGCTCGAACATAGGAAGGACCATATCAATGTCCCAGATCTTCTATAGGCTAAGGATTTATGTAAGACTGTTTTAGGCACTCACAGCATATTCCTAACACTGCCTAGATCATCAGCAAATTCAGTATGTGCTGATCAAGAGTCCAGATACATAAATAAAATGTTAGTGTTGGTAATGATAAGCCCTTCTAGAGAAAAGTTAATATTTCACAATGCTAGCAGTATTAGGGACAGAGGATAATGGTCATTATTTTGCAGGTGGAACAAGTTACAGCAGATGTTTAATATGGACACCTGTTAATGGTTTAGAAGGAGCAATGTGATCGTTGGAATAGATATATTTAAATGCTATAAGATAATGGGATGCTATGTTTAGTCTGTGATTTAAAGTATGTTAGCTATTTAGTACCTAAGAGTGATATGGAGATAAATCCCCATTCATTTTACAGTCACAACATACAAACTAGTTTCCTAACAGCCTTGGCTTTTATCAGTTAATATTGTCTGTATTTTTTTTTAAACTAAGAAACACAAGGATTGTTTTCTCTGTGTAAACTAAGGGGCTTCACATATTAAGTATCCCAAGTTTTACTGTAAATCACCGAACCTAAAATATTTAGCTTATACCTAAAAAAATCAGCACTACGGACAGCACAGCCCTTTGGAGGCTTCATTATAAAGATGATTAAAAGCTATACAACGCTCTAAAGTTTAGGTCATGTAACTACTTAATGGCCATCATAACAAATTCATTACAACTAGGAAAGAGAAGATACACAAAAATAAGCCATAAGTTGGGTAATTGTGACCATTCAAATGAGTTTTACTTCCTTCAGATGTAATGCCAGCTTCCTCTCATGTGTCAGACTATTATTTTCCCTACCATACCCGGTATGTGTGTCAGTACTTTAAAAGACACTAGTACTACAGCACAAGCTTCAAAAAGTAAATTGCGGTGAGCCTTGGGTTTTGTATTTGTAGCAGAAACAAGCTTATCAGTGGATTGTTAGCATGCTTTAATACTCTTGTACTGCTGTTTCATTGACATACACTAGGCTGACATCCAGAGACACTCTTCTTGGGCATTCATGGGTATCAGGTTGGACACTCCTACTGTCAGCTTGATAGGCTCACTAAATGACTGGGCATTGATCCAGAAGCAACTATTTTTCATTCTCTACAACTTGTTGGAGGATTTATGTGTACCATACTGGATGATAGCTATTTTTTTGGCAGTGATCATACTCATATTTAATTGTCTTTCCACTCCCTTCCTCATCAGTTAACACATTCTCTTTTTGTTTTGTTTTCTTCACTTTCTCTCAAAAAGTAATTTCAATTACACATAACAAAACAAAGAAACAAAAAGTTTCCCCTACCTAATATATTTATAACCATTAAGTGAGATTTACTCCCCAACCTAATATATTTATAACCATTAAGTGAGTATGGTTCTCTGTGTGTGTGTGTGTAATCAATCTTATGCACTAAGCAAGTGGATACAGTGACAAAAACTTGACTCTATATTATTAATTCTACATAAAGGCTCTATTGTAAGTGACTTTACAATACATTGTAACTTTGCAATACATTTCTACAATATATTTTTTTCCCCTGACACTGTAAAGATGATTTTGGCATAATATGTTCATTTTACTCATTCTCAGCATTTTATGGTTTTCTTTTTCTATTTGCTTCCCCCATACTTGTTTAGTATATTCTGTGACATTAAATCCCTTTGCAGTCTCCCAGATTAGTTAGCACATATTTGGGGACAAAGTTACCATAAAATGAATCATGTTCTAATGAATTACAAAATATCCTCTAAGGTTGTGTGTTTCTTTTTCTCCTAATTAAATACTGACTCATTGTAATTGTGTAATTATGTGGGCCCAATATTGTTTCTGAGGCTTAAAAAAGAAAAATGTTTCGCAATCTCACTCTATACATTTTCTGATTACTTAAACCAGATTCAGAAAACAGCATAAGCCTCTGAATATATGACTCCAGGAGTTCATAGAGATTACCAAAATATATTGAAGGATTTTTTCTTCCTGATTATATGTTATATATCATTGTAAAGTAGATTTATGGAAGCATATTTATCCAGAAACAATATGGTATATTTTTGAGGAGCATGATTTAGATTTAGCATCCCTGAAGAAGTTACTTAAGTTTTAAACACTTCAGTTTTCTTTTTTTTTTGGTACCAATAATAGTAACTAACTTACGTCTTTTGAGAATTCAATGATGTAGTACTATTAAGTTCATATCACCATATGAGATACACAGTTAGAGCTGAGTAAATGGTAATATTAACAAGATAAAAATGACTGGAATCAGAATTATTTTCATTTAGTCCAGCCAGAACTCTGTACTATTTTGTAAATACACTTTGCTAGAATCCACTCTCTTGAGATTAAATGTATATTTGAGTAAAGCCAAAAACAATCATTAGGTGGTTTAAGTGTCCAAGACATAGAAAACATATCTAAACTTTCTGGTACTTCAAATTATATTTGGGGTCATCATATCACAGAAATCATTGATTATTTGGAGGGAAAAAATAACTAAGTTAAAAGAAACTTACTAGAGAATGTCATGACACAAAGGCATAGAAAAGCCTTAACATATTTCCTATGGACTCGGTACTTTAATACTGATTATGCTATCTAAATACATGATATAATTATTCAACAACTTTAGAGCTCCGACCTAAGAGTTCAGTCTAACTTCCCTTGAGAGCTGCTTATAAGGCTTTATTACAGTGTCATTATGATATAATTTACACTCTAAGTACATATGTGAGCCAAAAGGCTACGTTTTATAGACTCATTATTGTAAGCTTGAGGGATAAAAGCATAGAATTATCATCTAAGAATTTGGGTTGTTATTTTTAAAATATGAGTGAACAATGATAGCGGGTTCATTTTCAGTAGGAGAAAATATTGCTCAACCTTAGTTTTTGTTCACCTGGAAAAACAGTACAATCTGCTGAATCTTTTTGGTCCATCAATCCTGGAGATAATGTAATAGACTTGAAAATGCTTATCATTTTAAAAGATGTGTTCAATTAACTCACATTGCTAATGAGGTCATAAAGGATAAGCAGAAGAAAAAACATAAGGGAAATGAAATGAGTATTTTTTCAAGAATCGAGAACCTGAAAAAACTATAATTGAGTTCCTCAAGGCATTTCACTAAATGTAAAGATGGAGGTTCGTTAAACTCTTTTTATTTTTTATTTTGACTCTTTATTTTTAGATAATTATAGGTTCCTAGAAAGTTGCAAACATAGCACAGAGAAGTCCTGTGTACCCTAACCCAGTTTGCCTGAATGGTTACATCTTACATAATTATAGTACACTATCAAAACCACAAAATGGGCATTGGTACAATGTGTGTACATAATTCTCTGCACTTTTGTCACATGTGTAGATTCATATAATGATCACTGCATTAGAGATACAGAACCGTTGAACCCCTTTCTACAAACCATCCCCAAGCGTTCTTATTCCCTGTATTCCCTGTCCCCCTCCAATATCCATCCTCACACACACACACACACACGCACGCACGCACGCGCGCGCGCGCGCGCACACACACACACACACACAAGACACTGGTAATACTCAAAGATTCTTCACTTCCTTGCTTCAGACGCATGTCATGATAAGTGAAGACTTTCAAACAATTCAAATATATAGAGACACTCTTATTCATGGACCTAGATATTCATTCACATTATAGAAGCCTTTCTGCCCATGGATATATCCTCAACTAGCTTTGCTTTCTGCCTGATAATCCTATTCTGAGGATCATCCTATTCATAATAGGTTAAACCTGTATGTAGGAGTGTCATGTTCATTTAAAAATGTTGCTAGCAAGCATAAAATATTAAACTATATTCACCTAGCAACAAAAGTTTCAATGAAATCGTATTAGTAGCAAGATAGTCACTATATCTGTCCTGTGAAATATTCCTTCAGAATATTCTAAGTTTTGACATGAGGAGAGGTAAAACTCATAGGACAAAAGGATTAATTATTATTCAGGGGAATCATTTTATATAAAATATGTCAAATATACTGTTAGAGGTACTAAGCACCTGAAGGAAGAAGGAATTAACATAGTTTTATTATATTTTAATTCTGACTCTGTATTTGAAATAATGTTACTTAAAATAAGGAGTAGAGTGGAATATATATATATATTCCATATATATGCATATATATATATATGCATATATATATATATATATATATATATATATATATATATATATGCTGCAAAAGTTCCACAAATATCCAGCTCTCGAAACCTGAAGAAAACTTCAACAAGACACATCATAAAGTCTGTGGTGCACAAAAGAAGATGTGCACAAAAGAACAAAGAAAGAGATGACAACAGATTTCTCCTAGGAAACAATGCAAATAGGAAAACAGTAGAACAGCACATTTGTAGTACTAAAAGAAATAAGCAGTCTAGAATTCTACAGCAGCGAAAAGATTTTTTCAGAAATAAAGATGAAAGGTAGACATAGAAAAGCTGAAAGAATTAATCACTAGCAGACCTGCATTACAGAAATTATTTAAGGAATTATTTTAGGCAGAAGGAAAATAATACCAGATGGAAATATAAATCTATGTAAAGGAATGTAATGAACCGGAAATGGTACCTACAAAGGTAAATATTAAAACGAAATGTTTTTTCTTATTAAATAAATGTCTTAAAAGAGGAAATTAAACATTTGGAACAAAAATGATGAGAGTATGCTTTGAGGGTTAAAAATGTACACAAGTAAAATATAGGGCAACAACAACACAGAGGTTAACTAGGGAGAAATAAAAAATGTGAGGTTGAAGGCTTCTTAATACCAAATGTGAAGTGGTGTGATATCACTTTCGGTAGACTCTCATAAGTTAAACGTGCATACTATGTACCTTATAGCCATCACTAAAATAACACCAAGGACATAGTTGTAGCTAATAAGACAACAAAAGGGATAAATAGGAATCACACAAAAATGCCCAAGTGATATAAAAGAAGGAAAAAGGAATAAAATTCAGATGAGATAACTAGAAATCAAAGAGTAAGATGGAAGATTTAACCCTACTGGGTGAACGATTACATTAAATGTAAATAGTATAACTATCCCAATTAAAGTCAGACATTGAGAGATTGAATTAAAAAAAAGAAAAAGAAAAGGTCAGGCCCAACCATATTCTGCCTATAAGAAACTCACTTTAAATATAAAGACACAAATAGGTTAAAAGTAAAAGATGTATTAAGCTAACAGTGTTCAAAAGAAAGTGGAAGTAACTGCGTATATTAGTATTAGATCAGTGTAAAGAATATTAACAGGAAAAATGAGCATCATTTGATAATGATAAAAGTGTCAATTCACCAAGAGGAAATAATTCTAAATTTGCATGAACTTGATCATAAAGCTTCAAAGCCCATGAAGTAAAAAATGATAGAACGTCAAGGAAAATAGATAAACCCATGCTCCTCTTTCAATAATTGATAGAACAAATAGACAGTAAATCAGTGAAGCTACAGAAGATTTCAACAGCACCATTAATCAACCTAACCTAATTGGCATTCATAGACGACTTCGACCAACAAGATCAGGGCAC
Organism: Rhinolophus sinicus; assembly: GCF_036562045.2. Lineage (NCBI taxonomy): Eukaryota > Metazoa > Chordata > Mammalia > Chiroptera > Rhinolophidae > Rhinolophus > Rhinolophus sinicus. The sequence continues at coordinate 100,935,765 of NC_133752.1, read as the reverse complement.
ACATTTTCCTCAAGGGCACAAGGAAAATGTATTATATAATGATCAACCATTTTCTGGTCCAGAACACCAATCACAAATTGAGAGGATTCAAGTCACAAAACATATGTTCTCTGACCACAATACAAATAAATTAGAAATGAGTTACAGAGAGATGTTTGTAAAGTCCCCAAATAACAGGATCATTTAATAACACACTTCAAAATAATTCGTAAGTCAAAGAAGGAATTTAAAGGGAAATTAGAAGGTACTTTGAACTGAATGAAAATGAAAGCAGAATATAAAATCTGGTGTGGTGCAGCTACAGAAGTGCTTAGAGGGAAATGTATAACATTAAAAGCCTATATTAGAAAAAATGAAGTGTCTTAAATCAATTACCTCAGTTTCCACCTTAAAAATTAGGAAAAAAAGAACAAATGAACCTTCAAAGCATCAGAAGAATGGAAATAATGGTGCTCATAGGAAAAAGCAATGAAATGGAAAACAGAAAACGATAGAAAAGATAAAGGAAATGAAAAGCTGGCCCTGTGAAAATGTCAAAATGAACAACCACTGCCAGATTAATCAGGACAACGTAGGTGAAAATACAAATTATTGATATCAGAAAATATATGGGTGATGTGGCAAAAGTTCTATAGAGGTTCAAAGGTAGTAAGGACTATTATGAACAGCTTTATGCCAATAAATTCCACAAATTAAATTAGATGAGTGAATTTCTTGAAAGAAGTTTTCACTGAAGAAAAAAAAACTAATTTGACTAGCTCTTTTTCTATTAAAGATGTTAATTTTGATATTAAAAACCTTCCCACACCAAAAAATTTAGGCCCAGAGCCCTCTATGTATCCATGATACATTCTAACAAACTTATGAGGAAAAAATGATATGAATTGTATGCAAATTCTCCCAGAAAAGGGAATAAGAGGGAATACTTCCCCCACTTATTCTGTGAAGTCCATAATCTGTGACCAAAATGAGACAAAGATATTATAAGAAAAAAACAAGGAAAAACAACAGCAACAACAACAACAAAAAAACGAAGGGCCAATATCCCTCATGAAAATAGAGAGAAAAAGAAAATAGCAACTAAAATTCAAGAATATATAAAAATAATATATTATGAATAAGTGTAGTTTATCCCAGAAATACAAGGTTTATTTAACATTTTAATTTTATTTTTTTTATTTCATTTCTTTTTTATTTTTTTATTTTTTTTGGAGGGTGCAGCTCATGGTGGCCCTTGTGGAGATCAAACTGACAATTGTGGTGTTATTAGCACCACAGTCTAACCAACTGAGCTAACTAGTCACCCCTGACATTTTTAAAAGCAATTAATGTAATTAACCATATTAAGAATCTAAAAAAAAAAAAAAATGCATATGAACTTCTCAAGGGACAAGAGAAATAAGTTCACATTAATTCCTAATAAAACCTCTCAGCAAACTAGGAATACCGTGTTTTCCTGAAAATAAGACCTAACCGGAAAATAAGCCCTAGCATAATTTTTCAGGATGACATCCCCTGAACATAAGCCCTAATGTGTCTTTTGGAGCAAAAATTAATATAAGACCCAGTCTTATTTTTGGGGAAACATGGTAAACAGAAACTTTCTCAATCTGATAAGACATGTGCAAGAAACCTACAGTTAACAACATACTTAATGGCCAAAAACTGAATGTTTACCTTTCCTCCTAGATGAAGAACAAGGAAAAATGTCTGCTCTCATCACTTCTGTTCAACACAGTAGTACATTTTGAGCATGTGCAATAAGGCAAGAAGAAATAAAAGGCATTCAGATTGGAAGGGAACAACAAAAACTTGGTTTTTTTTCAGAGGCATATGATTTTCTCTGTAGAATATCCAGTGTAATCCCCCAAACTAATACTGGATCTAATTATTGGGTTTAGAAAGATTGCAGGATTAAATGAGTGCACAGAAACCAATTGTATTTCAATAATATATACCCATAATGAAGAATTGGAAATTGAATTAAAACACATTACCACTTTCAAGGGTAGATCTCATGTTAATCATTCTTACTACAAAAAGAAAAGAAAAAGACTAATCCACTCCTTGAAATATTTTTTGTTCTAAGTTTATTGGGATAACAATTGTTTAAGTTTACAAAGGTTTCAGGTGTACAATTCTGTAATACATCATCTATATATCACATTGTGTGTTCACCACCCAGAGTCAGTTTTCCTTCCATCACCACATATTTGATCCCTTAAATGGATATATTCTTCACTTTGTATGAAAAAAATATATATTATTTTAAGTGGTACAAATTTATTTTGAAAATAAAATTGATGCTGCATAAAAAAGCACTATACTAGCATCAAAAATATGAAGTACTTTGAGAAGAAAAATGTCAAAAGAAACACAAGGCCTGTGTGCTGAAAATCACAAAGCATGTCTGAAGGAAATTAAAGAGTGTATAAATAAATTAAGCAATATATTGTGTTCATTGATTGAAAGACTCAACATAATGTAGATGTCAATCCCCCAAAAATTGATCTAGAAATTCAGTGCAATCCCAATAAAAATCCAAATTGGCAAGCTTATTCTAATACTCATATGGAAATGCAAAGGATTCAAAAAAGCGCAAACAACTTTGGGGTACTATCTAACATCAAGAGTTGCCATGTACTCTTGACGTCAAGATCGACAAACAAATAAATCAAGAAGAATAATTGAGTCCAGAAATATACCTAACCATGGATTCAATTCATTTTTGACAAAGGGATACAGCATTTTAGTGGAGAAAGGGTAGTCTTTTCAACAAATATTACTGGAAAAATTAGATCTCTATATTTTTTTAAAAATTGTTTAATATAGATATTTATCCTATTGGTTTGGTTTCTGCAGAGAACTCTAATATATCTCTGCCATCAGTTTTTCTTCTGTCTACTAGATTATTTCTATTAGCATGTAACCATACAACTATTTCCTCAGATTAAAAGGTACTTCTCTATACTTTGATTGCCATCTATTCGCCCCCCCCCTTTTTCCCCAACTATTTGAAGCAAAATTCCTGAAAGAGTGAAAGAGCTGTTAATTCTTATGGTCAACTCCTTGATTGCCTCTTAAATCTATTCTTGTCAGACTTTATTCCTATTAATACGTTGAAAGTGTTGTTTTCAAGATCATCAGTGATACCCACACTAATATATCCAGGAGTCATTTCTCACTTCTTTTGGTTAATAATTGAGCAGCATTTGACAGCAGTTGATCCATTTCTCCTGGATACATTTTTTGTAACTTAGCTTCCAGGATTGTATCCCCTTATTTTCCTCCTACCCAGACTGTTCATTTCTTCTCAGTGTCCTTTCCTGTTTTCCTCTTACTCATTCCCAGCCTGTTAGTGTTGGAGTATCGTAGTACTCAATCCTCAGTCCCAACGTATGCTATTTAAATACCAAGCATTTAACAGCTGATGGTTATCTATAGTTCAGACCCCTTCACTGTAATTCCAATTCGTATATCCAGTTGTATACCTGCCATCTCTTTGGTGTTTAGGGGCCATTTACACTTTGACATGTCCAAACGTGTGCTCTTTACTTCCCGTACATTTCCTCCACTGAGAACTTTCTAAATCATTTGAGGGTAACTGCATCTTTTCAGTTACTCAGGTCAAAAATCTCAGTCATCTTTGAGTTCTCTCTTTATACTATGTCCAGTCCTGTAGGATGTCCTTTTAACTCTACCATCAGAATACATGCAGAACTGGCCTCTTCGTAATATTTCCAATGTTAACCACACTAGACAGCACTTATTTATGATGTTTGATTTAGATAATTTCTCTGTACACATCCTGTGTAATAATAATCCTCCATGTATTATTTTAATCAAATATTTTATTCTATCCCTTCTACCTAGCTATATTTACAGATATAATTGTAATCAATTCAAATGTGTCTGTATTTCCCTTTAAGTTTTGCCTTTTGTGGTTTATTCAGGAAACAGTCCTAAATTTGATTTAATAAAATATATTTCCCTGTGTTTTATTCTTCAAATTTTAAATGTTTGCTTTCGTAATTATGTATGTAAGCCATTGAGAACAGTTTTGTTTGTTTGGTGAGAAATAAGGATTCACTTACCCCGCCCCAAACACATTTATTGAACTTTTTTTTTTCTTTAAAATGCTGAATTATAACACCACATGTAACTTCTTAGTCCAGATCCTCTAGAAAGCAAAGTGCGGGCCAGGATTAAGGGGTAACACTTTATTTACAAGATGTGAGCCGAGATAGTAAGGATGAGGATAAAAATGAAAAGAATGGTGAGGAATGATGCGAAGTAATGCCATGTAATGAACGCATTGTCATTCCAGTTAATGCTGTGTCCCAATGAAGTGCTAAGACATACAGCTCCCTCCAGACTCCTCTGATGAGGCTGCAATATCTGTTACCTTGGAGCTGTCCACAGGAGAGAGGCAGGAGAGGACCGATATCCGCCTGCCTGTTCCCTTTCTCCTGTTGGTCCTTTGCTGAATGCTCACACCACAGGGAGCTAACCCCCTGTATATCTGGGTTACATCTCCAAACCATCAGCAGCTCCTCAGGAAGCTGTACCCTATGCTCCACAGTAGGGCTTTTAGACCAGTTCAAAAAAGGCAAATGGCCCGAAAGAGGGTGCCAATCAAACAGCTGAAAGAGAAAAACGAGAAAGATCAAGGGATTCTGAGAAGGCAAACAAAATTTATGTTGAATGCAGTAATTATTCAAGGAAACTTATATGTTTGGGTCTGTCTCTCAGCTCACTATTCTATCCCACTGGTCTGTTTATCTACCGTTGTAACATTGATCCTTTTTAAATACCATAGCTTTAAAATAGATTGTAAGTCTGGTAACTCACAGTAAACGTTACTTTTTTATGGGCTAGTCTTTGACACATTTTAATCAGTTTGTCAAGTTCCAGAAAGGTAAAACATTTAATATTAATTGGTGTTGCATCACATTTAAAATCGGAAAGAATCATCTTTATGATACTGAATCTCTCCTTGAACATAACATTTCAGTTTTTTGTAACATCTAGAATGTTTAGGTTAGATTTATGCTTTATGGGTTTTTGTTCTTATTGGGAAGGGGATTTCTTAATTTCCACCTTTAGTTTTGTTGCGCTGATATATTAGGGCACTATTGATTTATGTAGACTGATGTTTACCCAAAAAGCTTACTGAATGAACCCTTACTGTTTCTTCAATATTTTATGCATATTCTTTGAATTTTGTATCTAGACAATTCTCTATGGATAATAGTTTAGATTCTTCCTTTCAAATTCTTCAGCCTTCTATTTTCTTTACTTTTTTCTCTAATTCTATTAACTGAGAACTTCAGCACAATGTTGAATAAACGCAGTGACAGAAATCATCTTTGGTTTATTTCTGTATTTATTTGGTCTGATGACTTCTAATATTTCACAATTAAGGATGATTTTGATAGATACACTCTATCAGGGTAAGGCAGTTCCTAAAGAAGTGATCGCCATAAGTCCAACGGCCATCTGACACAGTACCACACTATCACAATATTATTGACTATATTCCCTATGCTGCACATTACATGACTTATTTGTTTTATATCTGGGAATTTGAACCTCTTATTCCCCTCACATTGCCTCCCTCTTTTTTAATTTTTTGAATTACAGTTGACATTCAATATTATTTTATATTAATTTCAGCTGTACAGCATAGTAGTTAGACATTTACAGAATTTAAGAAGTGATCCCCCTGACTAGTCTAGTACCCACCTGGCACTATACATAGCTATTACCATATTACTGACTATATTCCCTATGCTTTTCTTTGCATCCCCATGACTATTTTGTAACTACCAATTTGCAATTCTTAATCCCTTCACATATTTCACCTTGTCCCAACCCCCTTTCTACTTACCACCCTAATAAATCCAGTACCCATTTGACACTATACATAGTTATTACAACATTATTGACTATATTCCTTATGCTATACCCTACATCCCCATGACTACTTTGTAACAACCAATTTGTACTTCTTAATCCCTTCCCGTTTTTCACCCACCCCCAACCCTTCTCCAATCTGGCAACCATCAAAATGTTCTCTGTATCTATGAGTTTGTTTCTGTTTTGTTTGTTTATTTTGTTCTTTAGATTCCACATGTAAGTGAAATCACATTGCATCCGTCTTTCTCTGTCTCACATACTCCACTCAGCAGAACACCCTTTAAGTCCATCCATGCCACTGTAGATGGTGAGAACCCATTCCCATTCGTGGACGAGCAGTATTCCATTGAATATACCGGGGGTGCCAAAAAAAATGTATACACATGACTTGTATTCATCTTTTGTTATCAGTATATATTGAGTATCACAATTTTAATACAGTATTTTTTTTCTTTCTTAAAATGTGTACACATTTTTGGGGCACCCTCTGTATGTATCATCTCTTCTTTATCCATTCATCCATCAACAGACACCCAGGCTGCCTCCACATCTTGGCCATTGTAAATAATGTTGCATTAGACATATGGATGCACACATTCCCTCAAAGTAGCATTTTGGTTTTCTTTAGTTAAGTACACACAAGTGGGATTATTGGGTCCTACTTTGTCTCTTGTTTTAACTATTGTGTTAAAGTCTATTTTGTCTGGTATATTTATTGCGACCCCAGCTTTTTTCCTTTCATTTCCATTTTCATGAAATATTTTTTTTTCCATTCCTTTACTTTCACACTCTGTGTGTCTTTTGATCTGAAGTGAATTTCTTGTGGGCAGCCTGTAAATGTCTTGTTTTCTTATTTATTCAGCCACCCTATATTTTTGATTGGAGCATTTAATCCATTTATATTGAAAGTACTTGTCAATAAATATGTAGTCATTGCCATTTTATTATTCATAATTTTATCTTTTTTTTTTTTTCTACTTGAAGAAATCCCTCTAAGATTCCTTGTAATTTTTGTTTGGTGTTGATGAACAACTTATCTTTTTCTTGTATGGAAAACTCTTTATGTGTCCTTCGAATTAAATGATAGCATTGCTGGGTAGAATAATCTTGGGTGTAGGTACTTGCATTTCATCACATTGAATATTTTGTGTCAATTCCTTCTGGTCTGCAAAGTTTCTGTTGAGAAATCAGCTGACAATCTTATGGAAGCTCCCTTGTAGGTAACTAACTGCTTTTCTCTCGCCATCTTTAGGATTCTTTCTTTTTCTTTAACCTTTGCCATTTTAATTATGATGTGTCTTAGTGTGGGCCTGTTTGGGTTCATCTTGTTTGGGAGTCTCTGCACTTCCTGGGCATGTGTACCTATTTCTTTCACCGGGTTAGGGAAGTTTTCTGTCATTATTTTTTCAAATAGGTTTTCAATTCCTTGCTCCTTCTCTTCTTCTGGTACCCCTATGATGCAAATACTGGTAGGCTTGATGTTGTCCCAGAGGCACCTTAAACTATCCTCTTTTTCGTTTCTTTTGCTGTTCTGTTTGGATGTTTTCTGTGACCTTCTAAATTGCTGATTCAATCCTCCGCTTCATCTAATCTGCTATTGATGCCCTCTAATGTATTCTTCTTTTCTGTAATTTTATTCTTTATTTCTGACTGGTTCTTTTTTATATTTTCTGTCTCCATTTTTATGTTTCCTATCTCTTTGTTGAAGTTCTCCCTTAGATCACTGAATATCCTTTAACCAGTGTTTGGAACTCTGTGTCTGGTAGATTGCTTGTCTTCATTTTGTTTAGTGCTTTACCTGGAGCTTTGTTCTGTTCTTTCATTTGAGACATGTTTATCTCCCCATTGTGGCTGCCTCTCTGTGTTTGTTTCTATGTATTAGGTAGGGCTGCTATGCCACTAGTCTTGGTAGAGTGGCCTTATGTAGTATGTGCTGTATGGGGCTCAATGGCATAGTCTTCTTGGTCACCTGAGCTGGGTACTCCAGGTGTTTCCTTGTGTGGGTTGTGTGTGCCCTCCTATTGCATTATAGCCTTGGTTGCTGTTTGCACATCAACCTGTTTGCATAGCAGGATTTGCTTCAGCAGGGCTGTGGTGCCTGCTGAGTGTGCCCATTGGATGTGTTGTCCCTGAATTCAGCTGGGTGGTGCTCTGGCTGGTTCTGAAGCTGGCCCCACCATAGGCCAAGTTCAGCCACAGCCTGTGCCCTGCCCACAACCACCTGGTGTGAACCACAAAGCAATTTGCAGATGGCCACCACTTGCACTGGGCTTGGAGGTTTCCTAGAGAGGCCAAGCCACAAACCAAGGGCAACTCTCACTAGTGCCAGCCCTATGGCTGCTCAGCCAGAGGTACAGGACATGCTGAAGCCAGATGCTGTTTGTTTTGTGAACCTTGAGAGATTTTAGGAACGTGCACAGCATGAGCCAAGACATACCATTCATACAGAAAAGCCATCAGAAGTGACTTGGATATGAGTGGAAGTTGGGTGGGGCAGGGTATCAGGGAATCAGGGCAAACAAACTAGCCAGGTTGACAGAGACTCAGGTATGGCAGCTGCCTGTGTCTGCATGCCAGGAGGGGAAAGGGCTCAATAAGGAAACAATGACTTTTGCTAGCTCCTCCATCGGGGAGAAAGCTGCCCTTCCAGCACTCGCCCTGGAGCCAGACAACTCAGTTCCTCCCCATAAATACTTGACGCCTTTCAAGCTGCTGCCCTAGCACTGGAATTCAGAGCCAGTGAGTCTGTCAGTAAGTTTGTGCACAGGCCCTTTAAGAGAAAAACCTGGGACTGAAGCCACCCTTGTCTCACTTAGCCACAATCTCCACTGGTTTTCACAGGCAGAAGTTGTGTGGACTTCTCTCCCTGGCCCTGGAACCCTGGGCTGTAGAGCCTGCTGTGGGGCTGGGACTCTTGGGGGATAGAGTGGAGAGGGACTTCTGCAGCCGAGATATCCCTCCTGATTTTTGGTGGTGACATGCTGGTATGGGACCAGCCCATTCCACATCTCTGCCCCTCCTACGATTCTCGAGGTGGCTGCTTTTATATGTCCTTAGTTGTAGGACTTTGGTTCAGCTGTACTCCAGGTGATTCTTTGCTGTTTGATTCTTTTTCATATATGACTTTATTTTATTTTTCATTCTCTCATTATAATTTCTATCAATTTTCAGAGCTCTCTAAAAAAATTCTAAATTGTAAATTGTGTTAAGTGTAACACTTTATCTGCAAGATGCAATCCCAAACGAGGGTGAGGAAAAAGTAAAACGGAAGGGAGGAAAGATGTGAAGTATTCCATTTAGAATATTTTTAGATAATATTCCATTATTGCTATATCTTTGGGTTTAAAATCTCTCATTTATTATGTCTGCTCATTCTCCTTCTTGGTGGATGTTTTTCTTACATGGCTTATAATTTTATTGTAAGCTATTCAATAGGTATTTTTTTTTTTTTTGGAGGGGGGAGTTCCATGTACTCTGGGTTATTAATATATCTCTTCAGAATGATCTTGGTTTATTTCTGATAGGGCTTTACATATGACATTGTTTCAAACTTGATAGCATGTTAACTGCTGGCTTGGTATTCCCATGCAAATGTAAATATCTTGAATGTGTTACAGCCCCCATGGGCTGGAGATCTCAATTCACCTTAAATCATTTGTAAAATTATTTATTAATTTTTATTTTTTGTGCAAATCCAAAGGCCAGTAACCAGCATTGTTACTGCTTCCCTAGACTAATGGAAAGTATTTTATAATTTGATTTTCATGGCCACGTCAGTCATTTGAGGATTGCCACTAAATGAAGTGTTCAGTTGCAACCATTTTTATTTTAAGACCTTAAGACTTTGTGGCAACACCCAGCCACCAGTTCCTTCAACTTATATGTAAATCATACATATCACTAGACTACCCAAGCATCAATTCAAGCTCAGTACATTGTATGAGTTCCCTTTTTGTGCTTATCTTTGCCTTTTCTTATTTCCTGGCTATATATTTATCCATCATTTCTCTGTGTTTACAGTGAGGGAGGAACCATTCCACTCTTGCCAAAAGTCCTAGTGTATTCATTTTCCCACAACTTTTCTGGCAATTTCGATTTCCATACCTGATCTTACTGTGTTCCCATCATTTCTTAAACTTCCTTTCATTTGTGAAGGTTTCTTTCATTATATCCAAAATAGAGTATTTCTGCCAATAAGTAGATACTAATCTGATAACTTTTATAAGTACATATTTTTAGTTGTCTAAAATATAGTTTTCTTGGGGCAAAGGACATTGTCTCATTATTCTATAACTTTCTGTCTTCTCATAGCAATTAATTCATATTTACTGCTTGGTTATAATAAAATAAACATTCTAGAAAAAGTGTATTCAACATATTTAAGTGTCAGAGAATATTCTATAAGCTAACACATTAATTACATAATCGAACACATTAATTTACCCCTCACATGTAGAAGCGTTGGGAGCATGCCGTTCAGAGTTCCCCTCTGGAAAAACCTGGCATGAGGAACTAGTTAGCTAACAGCCTTGAAATCCACCACAACATTCATATTACAGTCAGACTCTCCCCATTTGCAGTCAAATTCCCAGCCAATGACCGAGCATGTCAGGGGTACTGGAGCCTAGACTTTCCTTCGCAACACGGGACTCCACTAATGAGCCATCTTTGCTCTGGGGCTCACTGAGCTGTCTGAGACTTTCTCAGTTACAGTGCAATGAGAGGCTCTTTTTATCCAATCATATCTCATGTCCAGTCCCCCAATAGTCCTAAGTTCCTGGTATGGAACTCTGCAGTAATACACACCCAATAAATATTTGTTAAATACTTTAAATAAACAGGAAATTGTATAACTGTTGTAAGATATATAAAAGGGTGGTCAGTGAATGGAAATCAGTCTCTGTACTATTACAAGGTGATCACTGTATTAGTTAGGGTCCATTGTAAATTACTGTAACAAAGGTATCTTACAACACAGTAGATTAAACAAGATAGAAGTGTATTGTTCTATCACCAAAGGTAAAGGTTACAGGACTAAGGAGACAGCCCTTCCATCTTGAATGCATGGCTTCAATTCCAGAGTCAAAATAATACCTTCAATCCTTGACATCTATACCAACAATAAGGAGAAAAGGGTACAGGACAGTGCACACCCAACTGTGTTAATGGCAAGACATGGGCATAACATATGCCATTTATTCTTCATCCGTTTGTCTAGAATGTTATTATATGGACACACCTTGCTGAAAGAGAGGCTAAAAATTATAGTACTCAGCTATCAGTTAAGTCTCATTTCCTGTGAAATTAAAGGAAATTAATATCCATCGGGGCCACCAACATCTTCTAACAAGAACTGAATTAGAAACAATAAGTCAGATGCAAATTGGTGAACTACCTGTTACTTATGTATTTAAGCAGAAGCATAGTAACCATTTGTAAAGGATAATCTAAAATGTATTCCTTTTTTCTCTCCCACTACCAGTGGGAGTTTCAGAGATGATTGTTAAAGACTCTAATATGTGATAGTGTGGTTCTGTTTTAATTCTTGTTCCGTGTAAGATGTATTGTATACAGTAGGCACATAGGTGAGCTTCATCTCCTCACTGTAGACTTCATGAGAGAGGAAGGACAGTGTCTGTATTGAAATCTACTCTAGGCCAGCACTTAGAAAAATAAATGATAGTAGATAGTAGTACATCTATCGAATAAATGACTAATAACTATTAATAATTAAGAACTCAAAGCTAAAATTACTAGGAAGTATACCTCTGTATCAACAAGAGCAGTTGCCACTCAACACTAAAAATGCTCAGATTCTGTATTGCAGAATATTTTACTACATTTGTAAAAGGTAGTGCATAAACATGAAGCACAAATATGTGTTTAGTGTACTCGCTGGCATTTCTCAAAAGCTTATAAGAGTTCTTTCTCTCCTAAAGTCACAGAAATGATGAATGTTGTTTTTTTCAAGTACAAAATGACTATAAAATCATTGTTATACATTGATGTCCCTCACTTAAATTTGAATCTTTGTTCAGCTTATAAATTCAAACACTTATTATTGAAATTAAAAGTTGTCTCAAAATAAGTAACTTGAAATATGTTGGTGCCCTGCAGGAGAACATTTTCAACCTTCTCTATACGTGTCCATTTTTGGTAGTTAAAATTCTCTCCACTTCTCAGACTAACACTGGGGATTGGGTGACAGAAGATAAATATTACCGACAGCATATTCTTTCTTCCTCCCCTCCCCTCCCCTCCTTTCCTCTCTCTCTCTCTCTCTCTCTCTCTCTCTCTCTCTCTCTCTCTCTGTCTCTCTCTCTCTAATCTCTCTTCCTCTCTCCCTCCCTCCCTCCTTTCCTGTCTCATTTCTATCTTCATCTGCTCCTCTCTCTCACACATACACACACAAACCACACATACACTCCTCTGTCTCTCCTGCCCCCTTTCTCTCTCCCTCCTCCTCCCTCTCTTTTCCTCATGTTCTCCCACCCCTACCAAAGCAACCTATTTCTATGCTTGTCCAAATCTTCCCCTGGACTATTACCAATAACTTTCTTTATTCCTCAGGGCTGAAGTATTCAAGTACACTCTATCCCTGAATACAGCAGTAACAGGATATACAAGCTATAGAAGTCACATGGAGAAGTAAGGAAAAGATGAAATAGAGATAAAGGAAAATAATGTATTTTTTCTATATTTAATAAATGATGAAAATATCCAGAAACAGTGTTCTTGGTATTTTTTTCTTTTTAATCTTTTTTTCTACTTTATCCCTATTTCCGATTTGCTTTTATCGGGTTTTAAAAGAATACCTGGTTAAATTTGTCAAGCATATTATACTGTACCATACACTTATATAGCAATGTATGTGGTGTTATTTTATCAGATATAACTCATATGTTTTCTGTTATTCCAATGATAGATGAACACCAACTTCACTCTATGATATATATTTTTTTTTTGAAAAATGCACTCCCTACACAAGTAATAATATCATAGACTCAGATATATCCTGAAGCAGCAATTGTGGTTTTTACAGCAGAATCTATTTAAGATTTTTAAATGACTTGTCTGTTCCAGAAGAATAGAATATGTACTCATATGTGAATCAGACTGAATAGTTATTGTAGAGATCCCTCATGAAAAGCGAGGGGCTTACTTTGATATCCGTAACATTTTGAGAAGGAGATGAAATCAGAGAGCAGAACATATCATGCAGTGATAGATTAAGAGGCTACCTATGGCCTAGTAAGTAAAGAAGTTGGTTATGTCATTTCACGTACACCACTGACGTCCTAAATCACTGTTCAAAGAGCCCCTACTTTTCACTACACTAACTTGACTCCTGCCCTTATTTAAAATTACCCCATCAAGACCAACACTTTACTTTTGTCAGATTTGACCCATTAATGATAATTCCCAGATACATCAATGGCAGAGTCACATACATCATCAAGATTCAGTCTCAAATATAATCTGCAAGAGTATCTTGTGTCTAAAAGCAGTGTCTGCTTACCTGTTCTTATCCTTCATTTGCCATATCTATGAAACCCATGATGACCTCGGGCTACAGAATTGACTTTGTACATCCAGCTGTCCAAAAGCTCATGTGACTTTAGCTAAATTATTTAATTTTCCTGAGCTCATTCCTTCCCCTCTAAAGTGATGGAGTTAAACTAAATGTTCACTAAGGTTTCTTCCAGCTGTTCCTTTCCTTAAAGGAAAACCCTGTACCAATGTCCATGAAGATCACCTGGGATAGAACTGAAATTGCAGACTGAAATTCCTTGAAGTTGCAGACATTTCTGGGGAATGAAGTAAGGACTGGAAACATCCCTCTCTGATTTACAATCCTAAAATCTAGGATAATGAAGTTATATAGCATTCCATAGAAACAAAGCAAAGACAAACCTCCTACGACTTAAACTACAAATGGAGTGTAGGTCAACAGCTTCTGTCTCTGGAATCCACTGAGGCCAGCGATCAACTCCATCCCATCCTTCCTATGTAATTTTGATTAAAATGCCCTACCTATATATTCGCAAACGACCTATCACTTGATTTTAACATCAGTCACACTGCAGTGTAAAATTTTTACAATTTTTTATTGTGATCAAATAAACATAAAATTTACCATCTTAACCATTTTAACATGTACAGTTCAGTGGTATTAAATACATTCATAATGTGCAGCCATCCCCACCATCCATCTCCATAGTTCTTTTCATCTTGTAAAACAAACTCTATACCCATTAAACAACAACTTCTCATTCTGTCTTCTCTCAGCCCTGGATAACAACAATTCTACTTTCTATCTCTATGAATTTGACTACAGCAAGTACCTCATATCAGTGATATCACACAGTATTTTTTATGTGTAACAGTCTTATTTCACCTAACATAATGTCCTCAAGGTTCATCTATGTTGTGGTATGTGTCAGAATTTCCTTTCTTTTTAAGGCTGAGTAATATTCTACTGTATGTTTATACCACATTTTGCTTATGCATTCATTCGTAGATGGACACGTGGCTTGCTTCCACATTTTAGCTATTGTGAATAATGCCAATAAGAATATGAAAATATCTCTTTGAGACCCTGTTTTCAGTTATTTTGGATATATACCCAGAAGTGCAATTGCTGGATCATATAGTAGTTCTATGTTTAATATTTTAAGAAACCACCATCCTGTTTTCTACAGTACTGAACCATCTTACATTCCAAACAATGGTCCACAAGCATTCTGATTTTTCCACATTCTCACCAACACTTTTTATTTTCTGTTTTTTGATAGTGGCCATCCTAATGGGTGTGAAGTGGTATGTCGTTATAGCTTTAATTTGCATTTCCCTAATGATTAGTGATATTGAGCATATTTTTGTGTGTTTATTGGACTTTTATAGATCTTCTTTGGAGAAATATGGGTTCAAGTCCTTTGCCTGTTTTGAATTGGGTTATTTTTTTTTTTTTTGGTGTTGAATTTAGGAGTTCTGTGTATAGTCTAGATATTATTCACTTATCAGATATATTATTTGCAAATATTTCATCCCATTTTGTGGGTTGCCTTATTCTGTTGGTGTTGTTTTTTGATGCACATTTTGAATTTTTTTTTTCATGGAGTGTAACTTGTCTTCCCCCGCCCTGCACCACCCCCTTTCTTTAGTTGCATGTGGCTTTGGTGTCAGAATTATGCTGGCCTCACAAAGTACATTTGGTAGTGCTCCCTCTTACTCCATTTTTTTGTAACAGTGTAAGAAGGATTGCTATTAATTCTTCTTTAAATGTTTGGTAAAATTCCCCTGTAAAGCCATTTGGTCCTGAGCTTTATTTTCTCAGGACCTTTTTTGATTACTATAATAATTCGTTCTCTTCATTTGCTATTGTTCTGTCCATGCTTTCTATTTCTTCTGGATTCAGTCTCGGTAAGTTGTATGCTTCTAGAAATTTATTCATTTATTCTAGGTAGTCCATTTTTTTGGAACATAGTTAATCATAATAACCTATTGCGATCTTTTTGTGACATTAATTGCAGTATCTCCTCTTTCATTACAGATTTTATTTATTTGAGTCTTCTTTTGTTTTGCTTAGTTAGTCTACTAAAGATTTGTCAATTTGGTTTATCTTTTAAAAAAACACAACTATTAGTTCCATTGATTTAGTTTCCTATCATTTTTCTATATTCATTTATTTCTTCTCTAATCTTTGTTATTATTATTATTATTATTATTATTATTATTATTATTATTACTTCCTTTTGTTAACTTTGGGTTTAGTTTGTTATTCTTTTTCTAGTTCCTTGAAGTATGGGAGATCTTTCTTCTTCTTCTTCTTCTTCTTCTTCTTCTTCTTCTTCTTCTTCTTCTTCTTCTTCTTCTTCTTCTTCTTCTTCCTCTTCTCCTTCTCCTTCTTCTTCTTTTCATGTAGGTATACACCACTATAAACTTCTCTCCTAGCACTGCTTTTGGTGTATTCCAAAGTTTGGTTTGTTATTTTGATTTTGTTTGTCTCAACATTTTCTAATTTTTCTTTCAATTTCTCCTCCAGCCCAGGATTTGTTAAGAGTGTGTTGCTTAATTTCCTGTTCTCCTTTTGTTATTATACCTAGTTTAATTCCCTTGTGGTTGGAAGAGATACTTGGATTTTCTTCAATCTTTTAAATTTGTTAAGACTTGTTTTGTGACCTAGCATGTTAATCTATCCTGAATAATGTTCCATGTGTGCTTGAAAACAATGTGTATTCTGCTAATGTTATGTGGAATGTTTTTTATATTTTTATTAGACGCATTTGGTCTATAGTGTTGTTCAAGTCTGCTGTTTTCCTTTTTCATTTTCTATCTGGATAATCTATCCATTATTGAAAGAGGGATAGTAAAGACTGTTACTATTATTGCATTGTTGTCTATTTCTCCCTTCAGATTTGTCAATGTGTGCTTTATACATTTTAGTGCTCTGATGTTTAGTGCATATATGTTTATAATTGTTATAGCATCCTGGTGAACTAGCCCTTTAACATTATGTGATGATCATCTTTGTCTCTTGTGACAGTTTTTCACCTAAACTCTATTTTGCTCTGCATTTGCAACAGCACAGATGAACATGGAGGACATTATTCTAAGCAAAATAAGCCAGACACAGGAAGACAAATAGTACAGGATACTATTTATATGACGAATCTGAAGAATCTAGTGACTCTCATAGAAGCAGAGTGTTGAATGGTGTTTGTCAGGAGATGGAGGAGGGAGGAATGGGGATGGATTAGTTAAAGAGTACAAATTTTCAGTTTACAAGATGAATAAGTCCTAGAGATCTACTGTACAGCATAATTCCTGTAGTATATTGTATTCTTTAAAAAATGATAAAAAGATAAATCTTATTAGTTCCTATCACAAATAATAATAGTAATAATAATAATAACCATTATAATAGCAGGGTTGGAGGAAACTTTTGGAGGTGATGGCTGTGCTAATGGCATAGATTATGGTAATAGTTTCACAGATGTATACTTAGCTCCAAATGCATGAAGTTGTGTATATTAAATATGTACAGCTTGATGTATGTTAATCATACCTCAGTAAACTGGTTTAAATTTTTTAAATAAATAAATACATTTTTAAAATGATAAGGAAGATACAGGGAGTATACAGCTAGCTTTAATTTAGATAACTACTGCTGTCGTTAGTACTAGCAGCAAGGATTCCTTTAGAGGATGGTGGGTTAGAGACATCCTGGTACATTTCTGGTTCCATATTAACTTGTATTGTTTTTTGTTTAGTTTTCCCAAAAGAGATCTAAAGATGGGCTACATTTCAAAATTCCCAACTGAAAAATTTGCGGCCAGTATCCAGCATTACGAAGCCTGAAGCAGCCTGAATGGCAGAACTGAAAGGAAAGGTAATGCCAGGGTTGCCCAGATTAACATAGTAGCATAAGTGAAAGCCTGGTACTGAGTTGCCATTTATAAAGTACAACTATTTAAGAGAACCCTGGAGAAAAGATACAGTTCTCAACAGGACACATATCTCCAAATTATGGAGTATGAGAACTAAAAGGGACCTGTAGTTTATTTAGAAATGCCTCCGAGTGAGAGGAAGGTCATGCACATAGCAGGCAAGTCCTCCATCCCTGCTATCTCCAGACCAACTTGCAGTTTATACACTTCGGGCGCTTAGTTTATGTGATGCCTGGATTGCCTTAAACATTCTTGTATATTTTATCCTTTGTCAATTAATTCATTTTGTAGTTAATAAAACTAAGGGGCACAGAAGAATTACAAAATATTCAAGTCATTAAGCCAACTGAGACCAAAATGCACTAGAGTACTTGGTCCCATTAATTTTTCACTAGGTCAAGACAAAAACAAAACAAAACAACAAACAAAAAAATCAAACAAAAAAACCCTAATACTTTTTAATTATTTGCTTAGCAGTCAGACCTATGCTTGAAGTAGAAAATACAATATTTATAGTTTCTTGGAGTTAAGAAAGGAGGTACTTATTTTTTGTTTCCGGTCAGGCAGTTCATTTTCCTGGGAGAATTCTAAAGTCAAATTCCATCTAAAATATTATTAACTTACTGGTTGGTTCTGAAAAATAAGTTCTTAAGTAATTTGACTCAGAGCATGTTCTCTTGACAGAGTGCTGACCCCTGACCAAAGGTGGTTACCTACTCAAATTCCTGGTGCTCACAAGCTTAAATGCAGGCTCCCTTTTCTTTTGAGCCTATTGTTCCCTGTGTCACAAGAATTGGGTATTTTATTCTCTAACAAGTTAGGCCATCAAATAAAATTCTGAAATTTTTTTCTTTTCCTTTTTCTAACACAAGTCCTTCTTTTTCTATTGTTAGTTTTGTCACTTTTCTAGCATTAGTTTTTTTGTGTGTGTTTTTTGTTCAGGCTGTCTTCTTTCCATCACAAAATTTAAAGCCTTTCTCACATAGCTGAATTTCTCCATGCTTCTGAATGGTCTGTATTGCATTCCCGCTTTCATTCTAACCCTAGATGTAAAGTACACAAGCATTTCTCGCATTATTGGTCAAAAATTAATCTAACTTGGGAATATCAGATATGTTTGTGTATAAAATTATTAAAATTCAAAGTATAGCTTCAATGGTGTAAATAAATTCAAATTTATGGCTTTGTTACATTTAGTGAGCTATACAAATGTGTATCTAGTGTGAATTTGGAAGTAAAAATACTTCAACAATCCTTTCTTCAATTACTTAGACCTTCCTATTTTCTTTTTACACTACATAATAAAACCATTGAGAATAATTTGTGTTACAGTATCTTTAAAAATATGCTGGTTGTTTACTATCTTTTAAAACCATTAATCCTTTTCTATCTTAAATGGCTTAAGATCATGAAGAGGGAAACATCAGAGGTATCTGGTCCTGAATATAGTCAGAAAATGTTCCTCCATTTAATTTAACCATCCTGAATTTTCTACAATAGTCATAAAAGACATCAGCCTCAGTCTCTGGGACCAGATTTTTTATCCCAACGTCCAGAAAGTACCTATTAATTTAAAAAAGAATGGTTAAATGATGTAAATATTTTCCCTCAATTATGGCATAGAGTGACAAGAGTGAGAAGTCAATAGCAAGACAGCCTTACCAGAAACATACAGAAAGAATAATCTTAACACAGAAACCATACCTTCCGCATTGCAATCTGGAACGAGGAAGGGTTGCCTGTTTTCACCATGGTTATTCTATATTATACTTACAAATTTACAAAATGTTATAAAACATGAAAATGAGATTGAAATAGTAATTTTAGAGACAAAACTGGCATTTCTATGATTGTACACATATAGACAATTCACTATTGGGCGAACTATTTTCAAAGAGAATTCCATAAGTTACAAGATCAATGTAAAATAACCAATTGTTCTCTGTATTCCAACAA
This sequence comes from Rhinolophus sinicus, assembly GCF_036562045.2. NCBI lineage: Eukaryota > Metazoa > Chordata > Mammalia > Chiroptera > Rhinolophidae > Rhinolophus > Rhinolophus sinicus. The sequence goes on along the minus strand of NC_133752.1, from coordinate 100,916,440 downwards.
ATCAGTTAGACATATAATAGTAAAAAGCACAGTCATAACAATAACAAAATTATAACATACAAAAGGATAAGCATATCAAGAAATGAACCAGACCTTTATAAAAAACACATATTATGACTACGAGTTATGGAAGAACATCTGAATATGTGGAGAGAATGCTCAGAATTGGAAGACTTGACATTTAAAAGATGTCATCTTTTCAAAATAATCTGGGAATGCAATACAATTCAATTCAAAATTTTCAAAAATAATTTTTCATTAACTTGAAAAGCCAACTTAAAAATTTGTATGGGATGTTAAATATTTAAACTAGCCAAGAATACTTTGGAAAAAAATGGCAAGGCAATTCTTGCTCTATCAGATATGAAAATGCATTATAAAGCTATGTGTGATAGAAGTGTGTAGTATTTTTTGCAGAAGTAGCCAAGTATATCTCAGGACTAAAATAGGTAGTCTATAAATAGATGCCTATACGTGTATGTGTGCGTGTGTATATGTAAATTTGGAATATGAAAATAATGCCATGAAATTACTAAGGAAGAATGACTGAGTCAATAAAGGGTATTAGACAATGGACCATTTAGTGTGAGATAAAGACTTAATTTTATGGCTTGTTTTCCAAAAATGAAACTAAATTTCAGTTAAATTTAAACATTAAAATAAAGAATTCAAAATAAATAAGAAAAATAAAACTATAAAATTGTTATGAATACAATATGGGATATCCAGAATATAAAATCAATAAGGAAAAGATTGGTACTTTTTTTTCATTCTTAGTCATCCCCAATCAATTTGCATTTGATAGCATCAAAATAGAAACATCCCTGTAACATAATATGCCATAAATAAAATTAAAATAAGGGACAAGCTGAGAGAAAATATTTATAACATATAAAAGAGAGGTAAAATATTGCAAATATATAAATTAGTAAACTTATATTTGTTAATTATGGATACAAGATATATAAATTAATAAAAATGTTAAATAATACAGCAGAATACATGGGAAATATATGTAAGGCAAATAATAGATAATAAAACCGTCAAAAAGAATTTTTAATCAGCTAATCACCAAGGAAATGCAAGAACCATATAAAGTATCAACTCACAAATAAATTAACATTTGCAGAAATTGAGAATAAATGAAGTTTTGTGGAAATAAATCCGTATTATGGAATGCTATGCAGCAGTTTTAAAGAGTGAAGTAGTTCTGTGCATATAGACATGAAAAGATCACAAGGGCAAATAATTTAATCTAAAACCAGTCAGATTCAATATACATATTCTTGATGATTTTTTTCTTCTGCTATGTTATATTGGAAGTATGAACAAAAAAATGCAGAAACTCAGAGGGCGATTTTTAACTCTAGAGGACTGCAGAAGCTATGACCTCATAGCCCTTTGCTAAAATATGAGTGAATATTTGACAGAAAGTGGTGAATAGGACTTCAAGTGAGAGACCATACTCTGAATCCAAACTCTTTGTAATTGCTTCCTTAATCTTCCCTGTCAGTTCTGCTATCTCATCCATAATCAATCCCCAACTGCCATCCCCTCGCAGGTTATGCTCTTTCATGCCTTCTTGCCTTATACCAATCTATTCCCCTCTACTTAGCATACCCCTCCATTCTCCCATCTGTCTCTCCCTTCCTATTTGCCTGGTTAATTCCCTCTTCTACGCTGAGCTAGGGCACCATTTTCTTTATAAAGCCTTCCTTGAACCCCATCAACTCTCTATATATTTTCTTAGCACCTCATGCTTCTTTTTTCATAGACTTTATTCTACTGTTTGAGATCCAGAATCAAAATGGATTAAAGAGTGATTTAAAAAAAAAAATCAGTAAAATGTTGCTAATAAAAATAAATTAAACTCACCATGCTCACCATGTGCATGGTTGTGTGTTTCAATGAACAAATCTAGAAAGTGAAATATTAATAAAATAAGCTGAATAGTTCTGTAAAACTCACATTAATTATGCAAATGATGTCATGTCAGAATTAGTATAGGAACATTATTGGCCGCCTAACTTACCACTTGTAGTAACCCTACATAGGGCACATATCTTTGATAGACACACATAGTTGTAAAGTTTTTTGTTTGTTTGTTTTTACCTTTTCTGGAAATCCTGGTAGACTGCTAATCTCCTCCTCTCATTATGTTTACAAATGTCAAAAACAAAACAAAACAAACAAAAAACCCAGGAAATTTATAAGGTAAAACTTACAGATTTGCAATGTCAAACACAACAATTTTTAAAATAGTGATATTCTCCCTTGGGCATGAGACTGCAAAATGGAGGATAAAAAATGTCCCACAAATTTAAAACAAATGAATAACAGGTCAGTATATTTTTTTTCTCTTGTTATCAAGACTTGAAAAAAAGTGAAATCTATTGCTGAATTTAAGGAAAATAAAGAAAGCCATATAACTTTGATCATCCGTGAAGAAAAAAATATTGAACATATGTAATAATCTATGTAATAAAACTAATATAATTATCATAGCATTTTATTGCCACTTAGTAAGGAATGATCTAACTAAGCAAAGGGATTTCAGAGCCCAAGTGAATAGAGACTATAGGTGACAAGGCAAACAAGAAAACTACATAAAAGAAAGTAAAAGCAAATTTGAATATGTTGGAATGGCTTATTTATTCCAGGCACTATCAGGCACTTTCAGTTTCCTTATTCAATTTAATGTAGGTTGAGATTTAGATTATTGAGACACAAATGCAATCTATGTGGACTAGGGTCATTGTCATCAGTTAAGAGTTTCGATACATGTGATACCTAAACTCTGCCAATGTAATACTGGCTCCCTCCTCCCTCATGCCATTTTTTATAAGGAATAGACTAAAACTCAGATCTCCACCACCCAAGAAATAGCCACCAACTGCTGAAGCACAACACCATTGTCTAAATTTAGGTGATTACATACAAATCATATTTTGGGCCCATCATGTTATACCTCAAAGCACTTGTGTTTGTTTAATGTGGTGGAGGTTTCAGTGTACCCTTTAGATGTCTCAATTAATACATCATTAACATAGAAACCTTTCAATCCAGACAGATAGGAAATTAACATGCTGCTAAATGAATTACATCTATTATTTAGTTTAAAAAACAACAACAACAACAAAAGACTAACAGTTCCAGAACAGTGGTTTCAAAGAGTTACATATTGATTTCTATTGTTAAAGTGAATTCCAATATACAAAATACTAACTCAACAAAAATCGATAACCTGTTCCACTTAACAGTGCGCCTTTAAAAACATCATTCAGCTTTTCAAAGATTGGACATTTAATTCAGGACACATTCCTAATAGTCCCTGCCTTAGTTAAGAGGACACAATACAAATTGGCAGAATAAATAGGGAGATTCTAACAGTGATGTTTGTACATTCTGAGATCTAGTCATTAGGCTAATTCTGATAGTGAAGGAATAAATAAAGACTATGCAAAGCTAATGTTTTCTTTCATTCCCAAATTCCAAGGTATGTGAAAGTGTCAACACTTAATATGAAATAGATTTGTCAATTTGGGGGGAAGCTAAAGTTTCTTAAGACAAAAGAGTTTTCTTTATTATTTGACTATCAAAACACCAGAGAATTTGATAGCCCCTGCCTCAGGAGAAACTTCACTCACATTATGAAATTACTTACAACCCTACCTGGTTCTGGTCTCATCTGCAAAAGAATCATGTCCATCGCCTAACTCTGTAGAACAAAATTAAATAAGATTTGTTTTTCATTAAGCCCTTCTCCTTAACCAAGACATTATGCAAATAAAAGTTGTTAATAGAGAAATTCTTTAATGTCACTAGTAATTATGTATGCATAATCAGAAATAGTTACTTTAGTTTCACAATATATCTGAAATGTCGTTTAGTACTTAATATGAAGTATAATTTAGAATGTTTATTTTCAGTAATTATTCAAGAAATTCAGTTTTTAAAAACCATCACCATTTCACAAATGTGAAAACACATGGTCCTTTTTTTCTCTTCCAACTCTGGTTCCTTTCCTTAAAGAATTGAAACAGGAGAATGTAATCACTCCTAAAGGAAATGTGCTTTATTTTTATCTACTCAATAGTATAAAAATTCTTTCAATTTTTCTCCTGCAAGGAAAATTTAATGAGGCATATGTGCTGGTTTCCATAGTATTTCAGAGGATTGTTAGCTGAAGGCAAAAAGATGTATACCAAAACAAAAAACAAATCAAACAACAACAACAAAAAAAAAACACCTTGCAATAAGAGAAAAACTTTACTTTTCAAATAAATTCCATAGGGTATTAATTACTCATTTATAATCTGTAAGACAATGTCAACCATTTTGGATGTTATTTAAAGATCAGCTTTTTTCCTGAAAAACAAAACAAGGCAAACAAACAAACAGAAAGCCACAAGAATTTAATCTTGTAACACAATCTGTCGTTACAAAATTCAAAAATACCTCATCTTAGTAACAGACAGAAATTCAGTCTGCATAAGCTACTATATACATTGGAAAAAAAAAGGGGGATAAACTCCATTTACATTGTCTTTGATTTAATAACTAGTATGCTGAGCTTTTTTGTGTTTCAGAAATTTTGAGCACCATGTTCTATTAACTTTAAACTCAGACAGTTGCAAATCTAATCATACTTGAGGGAGATTGTTCTAGAAGCCATCAGCCAACATATATTAAACTCCTGAGGCTCTCCTTTATCTGCAAAATATATATTGGTGATTTGCTTTGTAATTTTGTTTTATAAGTATCTTGATGGGGTGTGAAGTTTGAAAGACAAAGCGATTAATCCAAAGATTCCTATAACCATTTATGCAGCAGTATTATAATATCACATTCATAACTTGTGATGCTGATTAAATACTATTCCATTAATATCCCCAATCTCTCTTTTACTATTTTGGATTGAACGAGTAAGAGGTCACATGTAAGTGGGGCAGAGCAGGTCTTAAACTCACATGTGCCTGACATCATAGGTCCTACTTTAGCATCTCTGCAAAAGAAATATGAAGCATGAGAAATGTTATGTTGATAATGGCAATTCAGTACATTGCCAATGGATAAAATATAAAAAACAAAACAAAAAGAGCATAAATCATTAGAATATATCAATTTGATGAGGCAGTATGCTCTGGTAGAAAGCACCCTAAATTGAAGTTAAAAGAAGTTAGTTTTTAATCTTAAATCTGTCATTTTGTAGAAATACGAAGACTTGAGCCTCAGTTTCCTCATTTGTAAAATGGTAATGGATTGGATGGATGAATTGGTTGACATCTTATGTGCCTTTAACTTCAGGCTAATATAAATTATGGGGGATGGGATGTGGAAGGAAGTGGTCAGTAGGTGTTATCTTTTGGGTTGTTGAATAGTTAGCTGTGAACTCAAAGGTTAGGACAGAAAAAGAGACTATAGAAAAAGAAAGCTAAACACAAAGTGGAATGTTACACCTTGACCTTTTCCTGTGTGCAGTCCGAACACCTCAAAGTCAGAAGGAGAGGAACTGAAGACTGGCTGGCTCACCACTTAGACCTTGTTTGTAAAGTTGGCAGCTACAGCACAGAGCAGGCATCCAAAGACATCGGATTCACTGGAGGTAATGCTTCCAGGGGTGGGTGTTAAAACCAGAGAAACAGGAGTTAAGGTGGTAAAAACAGGTTCCAATCAAGAACTATTGCAATAGGGGGAAAGAGATGTAAGTATACAACTGGGCTCAATTCCAAATACAACAGAAGCAAGTGGAAATCTATAGAGAAGGAACAGAGTGAATGGTTTGGTGGATGGGAAATTGCTAACAGGAGACACTGAAAGTAGGGGGGAATTCTAGCTAAAATGACTTAACAAGAGTCTTGCTGAAGGCAGGCCGGGGTGATTGATCAGACATCATCTGGGGGATATTTGATTAGATATCAAGGTGGTGGAAGATGATCAGATATCAAGGGCGGTGGTTGTCCATATGCTGTCTTAGCAGGATTCTTGCTAAAACTGAGCTATGCAGATCAGCAGTGATGGGAGTCAAGATGGAGGTCTAGTAGTTGAGGAAAGGGTCCAGAAGAGCCTGACTAAAGCTGAGTCAAAGAGATTGTCTGTCAGTGTGTGCAAAAGGACACAGAAGGACAAGAGTCACTAAGGTAAGTCCCCACAACAAGGATAATTCCAGCCTCAGAATAGAGACGGAAATTGTTTTAAGAATGAAAAACAAACAAACAAACAAAAAACCTTAAGCCAATATGTAGGTCTATTAATACACAACAAATATATAGGTGTGTATTTCTGCTGTTATTTTTTATTTTTTCCCTAGCAGAAGAAACAAAATTTTTTGTGGGCTTTACAACCCTGTCGATCTTACGCATTTAAACGAATGTCCTTCTTAAAAATTCAGATTTGAGAAGCTCTCTGTAGAAAAGACCAGTGCCCATTTGAATATTTCATGTTTGTTTTTTTGTTTTTCTCAGGCTAAGATTTTCTTGGTTAGTTGAAATCTTCTGAGGAAAAAAGACAGAGAAAAACTTATTCAACTAAAGTGTTAAATATTCTTGACTATGTAGAGTTAGCAACCTCTCGGCATGGGTTGAGCTGAATTTCAAAACCATTGTCATTCCTGAGACAACCTGTAGTTTTAAATGACTAGGCTGTCAGCCTTTCAGCTCTTTGCATTTCCCTTTTCTGCTTTAGTGAATAGTAACAATTACATTGCAAACAGCATGTTATTTCCAACTGTTTTTTTTTTTTTTGACAGAAATCTTTGTGTTACAAATATTGCAAACTATGATTCATTTTTTATGTAAATCTTAATGGTAGGGTTTTTTTTAAGGCTTCAATAAATTTGGTCTTTAAAATAATATTGACTTATCTTTATCACTAAAAAAAAGCTTGATGAACAGAAGGGTTTGTATAGATTTGGAGACAATTTTTAACATTTGTTAGGTTCACAATGTCTAACAATTGTTAGGTTCACATGGCAAGATTTTCTAATGGTTAGAATTCACTGATTGGGGGAAGTGATGCAATTTAGAAAAGGGAACCAGGGGAATTATACGTTATTTTTTCAAAGAACTTGTTGTCATGTCCCCATTCTTAAAAGGGATCGATTGATTTGTCTTAGATGTAACCAACTGAAAATATTTCTGAGAGAAGACAGACTTTAAAAATGAAGAAAGAATTTTTGTGTTATAAAGTGCAAAAAGCTTGGGGATGGCACTGGGATAAGTCAGACCCTTGAAGATGTTTATCTTTCAAGCTGATTTAAACTTTTAGCAGCTACTGATCTTTCAAGGTCTGAGGAGGAACCAGTAGGATCAAAACCTATGTTCTGATTTTTAAAAATACTCTTAAATATCTAAAACAGACGTTTCTTAGCACAAAGGCATTGTATCTAGCTTTTGTAGCACTATGTATGTAGTCATTTATATATACCAATTTGTGTATGTGTGTATTTATATATGTGTATATATGTGTGTGTATACACATACATATGTGTATATATATACATATGTGTGTGTGCATGTATATATATAATGAGGACATTGGATTGGATGTGCTGTAAGGTTTTTCTATGTCTAGCATTTTTGTGGTTCTAGTAACTGTTTACGGAGCACTAAGTATGCACAAGGTCTTTGCAAAGCAGGATAAGTGAATGGTGGATACATATGTTTCAGCCATTGACCACGAGGGCCTACGGTTCCCCTCATCTTGACTAAACTTGAGACAGGTTTCTTCAGGACTATAGGTCCCTGACTTCACTTTGGTTAGAGCTTTTACTTTAGGAAACTTGCCACTGTAAATTCTTTCTCTGCCCTTTTGAGATGTAAATCTTCTTCCAGCCTCTTTCAGTTTTATAACCCAAGAATGCCTGTCTTAAGGACCTAGAAACCATCTTTTCGAAATGTAATTATCACAAAAGATAACACCCCTAATTCCCAATCTCTGTGGGAGAGTAGGTGCCTAACTTTTGTCCAGGAAAGAAATTCCAGACCTAAACAAAGGTTTGTTTAAAGAGTTTATTTGAGCCAAAGGCTGAGAGCCAGCCCTGGAAGCAAGATCTCAAAGGACTGAGAAAATGCTCCCAGGAAGAGCACTTTTGCAGTTTATTTTCTGCATGAGAATCACAGGAGAAGATGTTAAAGAAGGTTACATGAAATCCATTGGTGGTAGATTACCGGAGGCAGGAGAAAGTAAAGTGAAGCAGGCTCTAGGATTAGGTAGGTAGTAGTATGGAGAGATACACATTTATTTTGCATTGGTGAGTGCTGGATAGTTAACATTTAACGTACAAGCTTACAGAGGTGTGCAAGTAGAAGATAACAATGAGGAATCTTGGGATCGTCCCCCACCACTGATGTGGGTGATGTTGGATCTGCCGGCAGTTTCTGAGTGTGGGCCGGGATCGTGTCTCATGAAGCCGAAGAATGGAAACACGGACCAGGGAGAGGCAAAGAGTTTTAAAAAGAGGATAGTTTATTAGAGGCAGGAGAAGAGGTTGCAGCTCCCGAGCCAGGAGGGGGTCCCGAATGGGGGTGCCCCCATGACTGAGGCAAAAGCTCTTACTTTTATACCTTCCCTTGCCTGCTTGGGGAAGGGGAGCTGTTTGAAGAAAGGAACTTGTTTGAAGAAGGGAACTGGCGCCTTCTAATGAAATTCGTCTACCAGGTTTGTTCTGCTTGCCCATCCTAAAGGAATTAGCAAAGTAACCCACTCTTATCTATCAGATCTGCTCCGTTTGTCAGGCCAAAATTAATTTTATGATTAACCTCAAGGACTTGTTACATTATGTCCTGGAGCAAAGGAGTGATTTCAAAACCTGAAGTTTTAGGATATGGCTGTCTTTGTTTATTCCACCAGGGACCTCCCTGTCTACCTAGGGACATGCTAACTCTCCTGTATCGCCACCACCCGCCATACTGGGGTGTTTACCTCTGGAGGTTTGGAGAAGAGATCGTTCTGACATTTTAAGTGTGTTATTCTAGATGCAAAGAACAATGGGCACGTCTTGCTCAAGGTGAACATAAGTATGTAGGCCTTAGGACATGACTTCCCATTATAGCCTGTTCAGTTAGGAATTTTATCATCAAAACAGCCCACGTAGTTACATTCAGTTACTGAGCTTGTCGGGTCTGCCATGCAGGCCCCTTTTTGTTCACACTTTGATAAGTGACAATTAGCAAACATAGATGGTCTCATCTTGTTGACTATCCTCACCCCTAATATTCTCCAGTATTTCCTTTCCACTTTTCCCAATGCTTAAAAATCCTCCCACCTTTTGTTTCAGTGGAGTTGCATTCAGTCTCAATCCCTTATTTCAGTATTCTTGAATGAGGTCATCCTTGCCGTTTTAATTCTGCCCCATGTAGTTTTTCTTTGACTCCCTCAAGGAATACAAAATCTAGGTGAATAAAAGTCACGTGTATAATTAACTTAATATGAAACAGGAGTCTTATGGACTTGTTATTACAGGAAAAGTGACCCAGGCATTCAAAAAAGAGAGATTTCACTTTGTAATCACAGATACAAAATTTACAATAAACATATAATCAATATGATTAACTTGAATTTTAATTCATCACAATGTATTTTTATTTCATCATATATACCTACTTTGTTTCCAAAATGATTTAAAGTGACCATAATGCATTGTAATTATATTAATAAATATACATTGAATTCTGAATAGTTAATAATTTCCTAAACTTAATAAAAATTCAGTCATCAGCATCTGTCTGAAACACTTATTATAAACTCTTTACACCTTTAAATTATGATTCTAATATCACAATTCAGTCAGTGTTTTCAAATTATCAACCCTTAGATCATCCTTTTCGTTGTACCCTATATTAAATTGCCACCAAATCTTATTGTTTCTTAGGTAAGCCTTTCTTCACTTAACCATCTGAGAGCGGAACCATCTGTAACTATGTAGTTTATTGTCAACATTAGCATGATACACTATCCTACTGCATGCATTGATATGCCTTTATTATTTCAGGGAACACTTATCCAGGTAGATGCAGAGTTGCAAATAATGGTATTTCAGAAATCTCCCCAAATCCATTTATTAAACACTAGAGGACTTGAAGAAGTTCTCAGGGCAATAGAGTTTTCAACTAAGATCATCAAAGACTGCTATGAAATCCTCTCATGACTTTGTCCATCAATCCGTCAATCCGACACTATATGTGAGAACTTTACTCAAGTTCTATCAGCAGTGCCCCCAACCACTGAGAGACCTATCTTTTCCAGTCATCACCCGCCAACCAAAACCCTCATTAGTATTCTGCATTTCTCTTTCCTCTTCTAAGAAGCTACTAAGAATCTTTTGGAGGAAATCATCTCTGAGACAGCAGTCAGCGATCCACTTAGCTTTGCTTTCTAAGCAGATTGATTGGATGGCGTTTGGGGGGAATCTACACTCAGTACCATGAAGGGCCAGGTCTTCATCAGTGCTTCCTGGACCTGGACTCCTGTTGTAGCTGCTGAAATAATCTGATTTTCAGCTTTTCATCTCTCCAAGATACTCTGCACACTACAGCTAGACGTATGACACAAGAGATTAGAACTTCAGCCACCAGATAAAATCCGTTTTACTGTCTGACTTGAAACATCTCTCAGGCTCCTTGTTCAGGTAGATGTTATTGTCTAGCATTTCCCCACAGTCAAGCTCAGTCTTAACTGGAAGACTCTATTCAATGTTCTGCCTCTGTTCTCCTCCTCATTTTCTGACTTTTCTGCGCCATTTCCTCTCTACCCCTATTTGTATAAATACTACTCAAATTTCAAACTTAATTCAATTCATAGTTCAACTAATAAATCATTCTTTATTTTATCTGTTTTCATTTTCTATGATCTGGACTCTACCCATTTTGAAAGTCCGATGTACAAATCATTCTTGTCCCACAGTTGGCCCGAATTTTCCCTACATGTGTTGCTCATCTCAGCTCTTTCTGCCCAAACGATTGGTTCCTTGCTGGCATCAATGAAGCTTTGTATTCCTTTTAAATTTTCTATGAGAAACTAGCAAAGTGCTTGGAAATACTAAACACATGCCTATATCCCCAAACAACTTCCTGACCCTTACCCTGTTTCCCCGAAAATAAGACCTAGCTGGACAATCAGCTCTAATGCGTCTTTTGGAGCAAAAATTAATATAAGACAGGAATAATATTATATCATATTAGATTAGATTAGATTAGGTTAGATTAGATTAGATTAGATTAGACCAGGTCTTATATTATAGTAAAATAAGACCAGATCTTATATTAGTTTTTGCTCCAAAAGACGCATTAGAGCTGATTGTCTGGCTAGGTCTTATTTTCAGGGAAACACGGTACCTGCTTGCACCTTCAGCATTGCCCAGTTGAACTCTCGGTACTGACTATACAAAAGATAACGCATGTTGACTTATAGTGCTGGTGACCTGGTCTCACCTGCTTTGTCATGCAGGTTAATATTAGGTTGGTGCAAGAGTAATTGCGGTTTAAAAAGATAAAAATAATTGCAAAAACAGCAATTACTTTTGTACCAACCTATATTATCAGATCCCCGAATGATGCAGAAGTAGGTAGTTCCAAAACTTATTATTTAACTGTCTTTTTCAGACTTTCTAATAATCTTTGTAGCAGCATTATACAATAAACTGCATGTATTTAAAGTGAACAGTGTGATAAGTTTTAACACCTGTATAAGAGGCCTGTCAATTAAGTTCGCAAACTTGTTGGAAGGATGTTGCTAACCTTTTTTGATATCAGACGGATTATTCATGATGAATTTGTACCAACTAGACAAACAGTTAACCAAGTTTACTATTTGGATGTGCTGAAAAGGCTGCATGAAAAAGTTAGACGACCTGAACTTTTCGCCAACAATTCATGGCTCTTGCATCACGACAATGCACCAGCTCACAGGGCACTGTCTGTGAGGGAGTTTTTAGCCAGTAAACAAATAACTGTATTGGAACACCCTCCCTACTCACCTGATCTGGCGCCCAATTACTTCTTTCTTTACCTGAAGATAAAGGAAATATTGAAAGGAAGACATTTTGATGACATTCAGGTCATCAAGTGTAATACGATGACAGCTCTGATGGCCATTCCAGAAAATGAGTTCCAAAACTGTTTTGAAGGGTGGACGGGGCACTGGGGTGGATGCATAGCTGCCCAAGAGGAGTATTTCGAAGGTGACCATAGTGATATTCAGCAATGAGGTGTGTAGCACTTTTTCTAGGATGAGTTCCTGAACTTAGTTGTCATACCTCATACATCTTTGAAACCATCACTGTAACAAAATAATAAACATATCTATCTCTCTAAAAGTTCCCTGATGCCCTTTTGTAATCCTTCTCTACCACTTTTCCCATCCTCATGCAACTGTTGATCTGCCTTTTGTAACTGTAGATTGGTTGCATTTCTTAACATTTTATACAAATGGATTCAAAGAGCATATTCCTTTTTGGGGGGCGGTTAGCGTCTTTCAGTCTGCATAATTATTTTGAGTTTCATTCATTTTGTTTCATGTACCAAGAGCTTACTATTTTTTACTTAGAAGTACCATAGATGTTTATGTCGTTTATTGATGTGCCAGTTTGTTTTATCATTGACCTGTTGGTACACACTTTTGCATTATTTGCAATGTTGAGCTTTTTCAATTTAAGCTGCTTTGAACACTCTTGTGAAAGTCTTTTTATGGACATATGCTTTCATTTCTCTTGGGTAAATAACGAGGCGAAGAATGGTCCAATCATCTGGTTAGTGCATGTTTAATGTTTAAGGAAATACCACATTATTTTCCAAAGTAGTTGTATCATTTTACATTCCCACAAGTAGTATACAAGAGGTCCAGTTCCTCCAAATTCTCACCAACAGAAACTTGGTATGATCACCGTTTTAACTTTAGCCCTTCTCTTTGATGTTTAGTGTTATCTCATTGTGATTTTAATTTACATTTTCTCAATGACTAATAAGTTGAACATCTTTAGAAGCATTTATTTGCAACTCATATCCTTGGTGCAGTGTCTGTACAAGACTTTTTCGTATTTCTAATTGAATTCTTGACATTATTGTTGAGGCTTGAGAACTTTATATATATTCTGGTTGCAACATCTTTATCACATGTGATTTGCAAGCATCTTTTCCCAGTCTGTAAGTTATCTTTTTATCCCCTTAAGCATGTCATTCAAAACCCCATCTATTTTAATTTTGAAAAAGTCCAATTCATCCTTTTTTTAAAAAAAAAATTGTTGAAAATCCTATTATTTCTCCACTGAACTGCATTCGTACCTTTGTCAAAATGACAGTACGTGTGTTGGTCCGTTTCTAGAAGCTTTATTCTATTATATTGATCTCTTTACAGCAATGCCACACTCTCCAGACTACTGTAGCTTCTTAATAAATCTTGAAGTCAGATAGTATATTTCCTCCAACTGTATTACTGGTTTTCAAATTTGTGTTGGCTATTCTAGTCTATTTTCATTAATGAATGAATTTTATTATTCCTTTGTAAAATATTCTACAAAAACTTACTGAAATTGTGAGTGAACTGATAGATCAATTTGGAGAGAATTGACATATTAACACTAAATTTTCTTATTTATAAATATAGCTTTTCTCTCTATTTACTGAAGTCATGTTTATTTTCATTCAGCAAGATTTTTTAATTTTAGTGCTCATGCTCTTTATATCTTCATGAAATTTATTCAAGAGTATCATATTTTTAATACTATTTTAGGTAGCATTTAACATTTTTTATTTCAAGATGTTTGTTGCTAGTATATAGGAATACAAATAATTTTCCATATTATGTAGCTTACAACCTTGTAAAGACATTTATTAGTTCTCATGGCTGTTTTTGTGATTCTGTAGATTTTTTCTGCATACCGTAGATGACCATGTCATCTGCAAACAAGAAGAGTTTAAATATTTCTTTTCCACACAAGATATTTTTCAATTATTTTCTTGTTTGCACTGGCTGGAACTAGAAGTGGCAAGAGTGCCTTGCTCCTAATATTAGCTCATATGCAGTCTTTCACCATTAGATGTATTGTTTGCCACTATTCCTAGTTTGCTGAGAATTTTTATCAAAAATAGATACTGGATTTTGTCAAAATTTTTTTTCTGTCCTCTAGATATGTTCACGTGGTTTTTATTTCTTAATCTTTTAATATTTTGAATATTGATCAGTTTTGGAGTGTTAAACCAAACTTGTATATTTGGGATACACTCCCCATTTAGCATGATGTATATTATCATTTTTATATATTGTTGGATTTGATATGTTATGATTTGTTAAAAATTTTGCATCTATGTTCATGAGTGATATTGGCCTGTAATTCCTTTTCTTGTCATGTTTTTGTCTGGTTTTGGTGTTAGAGTAATGCTGGCTTTATCAAATAAGTTGAGAAATGTTGTCCTCAATTTTCTGGAAGTATTTGTGTAAAATTTGTATCATTCTTTCCTTAAAAGTTCAGTAGAATTCATAAGTGAAACCATGTGTGTCTGCAGTTTTCTTTGTTGGAAGAGTTTTGAACTATAAATTCAGTTCCTTTAAAACACATGGGGATTTTGTGAATGTCTGTTGCTTCTTGATTGAGCTTTCATAGTTAGAGGCATTCAAGGAATTTTTCCATTTCATCTGTGTTGTCAATGTTATTACCATGGAATTGTTCATAATACTTGATAATTATCATTTTTGTATCTACAGACTCTGTAGGGATGTCACCACTCTCACTCCTGATACTGATAATATGTCTATTCTCCCTGTATTTTCCACATGGAAGTTAATTATTTTTATTGATCTTACTAAAGAACCAGCTTTTGGTTTTATTCATTTTTCTCTGTTTTTCTGTTTTCTATTTAATTGACTTCTGCCCTGATATTTACTACTTCCTTTATCTCTTTGATTGGGATTGCATATACCTTTACTTGTGGTTTTAATTTGCTTTCTGGCAGAAGCTGAGAATATTGCTTTGAAATTTTTTTTTCGTTTTTTTTACTATGTATGTTTTGCTTTTATTTTTTGGCTTCAAAATACGTTCTAATTTTTATGTTGATTTTTTACTTCTAATTTTTTGAAGAAGTTTGTTATTTAGATTCCAGATATTTCAAATTTTCAAGTTTTCTTCCTGTTATTTATTTCTAGTTTAATTTCATTGTGGTCAGATGACATATTTTATATGATTTGAGTACTTTTACATTTGCTGAGACTTATCTTATGGACCAGACTATTTTGTTTTTAGTACATATTCCATGTGCATTTGAAAAAGTACATTGATTTTTGTATTCGTTGATCTGTTACTTTTAGTTGGAATAGTCTGAAACTGCCAAACAGGTCAACCTAGTTATTGTTCAAGCCTTCTGTATTATTACCTATTGTCTGTATATGATAATAAGTTGTCCCGATGTTTAAATATTCATTCCTTTCTCAAAGAGCATCTTGGTGGCTTCCAAATTTTGCCAATTATGACCAAAATTGCTGTAAACATCCACATACAAGTTTGTGTGGACATACATTTTAACTCATTTGGGTACATATAAGGAGGATGATTGCTGGATCATATGGTAAGATTATATTTATTTTTTTTAAGAAACCACCAAACTGTCTTCCAAAGTGGCTATACTACGTTTCATTCCTACCACCATGAATGAGAGTTCCTGTTGCTCCACATCCTTGTCAGCATGTAGTGTTGTCATTGTTTCCGGTCTCAGATATTCTGCTAAGTGTGTGGCAGTTTCTTGTTTTAATTTGCCATTTTCTATGATATGTAATATGGATCATATTTTCATATGGATGCTTAATCATTTGTATAATATCTTTGGTGAAGCATCTGTTCAGATCTTTTGTTCATATATATATATATATATATATATATATATATATATATATATATCAGATATATATAGTCTGATTGCCTTCCCATTCTCTTTGTTCATTCTCTTTTAAAGAGGTTAAATAATCATAAATATACCCTTTTATATTTACCAATGTAATTACTAATTGTGATGCTCTTCGTTTCTTTGTATAGATCTATCATTTTCCTTCTACCGTTATCCTTTCATACAGTGTACCTCTTCTGGTGTTTAATTCTTTTAGCTTTTGTAGGTCTAAAAACTACTTATTTTGCCTTTATCGCTAAATGAATTTGTATTGGGTATTGAAATCTAGGCTGACAAGTTTTTTGTTTGTTTGTTTGTTTGTTTGTTTTAATCCCTTCAGTTCTTTGAATTTGTCACTCCACGGTCGGTTGACATTCATTGTTTCTGATGAGACATCTGCTATTATTCTGATATATATTTTTTGGGAATCGGGGGGGTCATTGAATTTTTGAATCTGTGCAATGATTGTGTTTCTTAAATTTGGAAATTTCGGTTTTTATTTCTTAAAATATTTTTTGAGGCTCTTTTTCCTTCATAGACTCAAATTAATCTGCATGAAGTTATCTCACAAATAATTGTTTTCTTCTTTGTTTTAGTCTTTTTCATCTCTATATTTTGTTTTGTATAATTTTTATTTTATAGTTCAAGTTTACTAATTTATTGTAATGTATAATATACTATTAATGCTTCCTGTGTATTTTTCATCTCAGACATTGTAGTTTTCATCTGTAAATGTCAAATTTCCTCCCCTCTCTTCCATGGCTCTCTTTAATATTCTCAATCATTTTCCTAGTTTTCTGACCATATTAAATACAGTATAACTATTTTGATGTCCTTGTCTACTTAATCTGTCATCTGTGCCATTTCTGAGTTAGTTTTTATGGACTGTCACTTCTCTTAATTATAAAAATTTGAATGTCTAATCATGTTTAAATTGATTTTACTCATTATGTGTTAAATATCTTTTCATTACTATAAATATTCTTGAGAATTTTGGGGGAGATATTGTTATGTTGCTATGAAATTAATCCTTTCAGGTCTTGCTTATCCATGTTTGTTGCATGGGACCAGAGCAGTATTTTTCCAGGATTTGCTTTGTCCACTACTGAAGCAAAGCTTTTCTGAGTGCTCTATGTGATACTCTGTGAATTATGAGGTTTTTTTTACTCTGGACTGTAGGAAAAGAAATTATTCTTAGCCATGTTTGAGCCCTATAAACTGTTCCTTTTCATCCTTTTACTGGCAGTTTTTCCAGCCACAGTTCATGTTTTCACATGGATTCACTGGTCAGTATTCAAATGAACATTTGAGGGGATACTCTGCAGATTTTCAGAGATTTCTCTCTATGTGCACCTCTCTCACTGTATCTTGTGAATTTTAGACTCCTGTCCTAAGCAGAATTGCAGCTTTATTACTTCCCAAAAGAGGCCTGTGGGCACTGCCATGATTCCCCACATAATGTCCTGGCCTGGAAACTATCACTTGGCAATTCACTGAGGAATGCAAGCGCTTATTTCAGTTGTTTCTTGTTTCTCATGAATCATTGTTCTCCGCTGCCTAATGAGTAGCTTCTTTAAATCACTTTTCATATAATTTGGCCATTTATTTTCAGTTGTCTTTAAGATAAAGTGGGAGGTATAGTTTGGCCTGGGACTTTATCTGGGTTGGAAGCATAAATGCCCCTCTCATTTTTAAAGCCAGTACAAGTTGTGTTTCTGTCATTC
This sequence comes from Rhinolophus sinicus, assembly GCF_036562045.2. Taxonomy (NCBI): domain Eukaryota; kingdom Metazoa; phylum Chordata; class Mammalia; order Chiroptera; family Rhinolophidae; genus Rhinolophus; species Rhinolophus sinicus. The sequence continues at coordinate 100,898,847 of NC_133752.1, read as the reverse complement.
CATGCTAATTATCTTGTTTTGGGTTTTACTGAGTTTGAATATAGACATAAACAGAAAATACTGAAATTCTTAAAATACAACATCTAAACATACTTTACTCTCAAATTGTAGGGGGTAAGAGGTGGGAGATGAGGGTAAGGGGGATCAAATATATGGTGATGGAAGGAGAACTGACTCTGGGTGGTGAATACACAGTGTGATATATAGATGATGTAATACAGAATTGTACACTTGAAACCTATGTAACTTTACTAACCATTGTCACCCCAACAAACTTTAATGTAAAAAAATGTATAATAGCCAAAATCCAGTCACCTAGTCTTTTTAAAATAAGCATATATGTGTGCCCTAAAACAATTACTTAAAGCAAATTTCAGGTACTTGTTTTTGTTTCTTTTTATATGTAACATTTTTAAAAATAATTTGCCTGCAGGGTTTTGCAGTGCTATCGGTATTTACTGAAGAGTAAGTCAGTTGTTTTTCGTTGACTGGGACAATATTTGTCCAGTCCTCTCAAGACTAATGCTTTTTGAGGCCCTTTCCAGGATCTTTTACATTCTGTAATACAAAAGTTTGCCTTTGTTGATATGTTTTATACCCTCACATATGATTATTCTTTGCATTAACAACGCTAATACACTTTTTTAAGATTTTGTGTAGGTCTACATAAAACAAATAATTCCAAAGTTTTACCTTAAATTGTTAAACTTCCTTGTCAATAGTCACATTAATATTGTTATTGGACTTGTAAATATACTAACGATAGAGGAGGTAATTAGAAAGTCAATGTCCAGAAGTATCTTCCAATAATTAAAATATAAAAACCCAAAACACTCTTTACTTTTAATAGATACTGACTTATACAGAATAACAGTCAATGCTTAAGGGTATTTTGATTGCCAAGCAGCTCTACTTACAACCAAATCAGCTTCATTGATTTATTATTCCTTCCTTCCCTCCTTCCTGCCTTCCTGCTTTCCTTCTACCTCCCTCTCTCTCCCTCCCTCCCCCCACTTTTTTTCTTCCTCTCCTTTTTTTTCTACCTATTATTTAGGGGGATATTGGGATAATGATGCTGAATTATAATGATAAGTGATAATAGTAAAGTGTTACCTAGTAGATTTGCATTCTAACACAAATAAAAGTGGAAAAAGTGGGAAAGATTTACTTTAGATGTTTTCTCCCTTTTTTTTCAATTGATAGCACAAGGAATGGTTTTAGATTTCTATAGGTGTATGTCTCACAAATAAATGCACAGTGAAATAAATAAAAAGCAATTATTCATATAATTGAGGCCTTAAAACTCCCAGTTTTATCCGATATTTGAGATAAAAAATAGCTCATAAATTGTTTTTGTTTAAATTATTGAGATCTATGTCTCATCTGCACCATGCTTTTTTTTTTTTAATTAAATTTATTGAGGTGACAATTGTTAGTAAAATTACATAGATTTCAGGTGTACAATTCTGTATTACAGATTTCAATTAGTGTACAATTAGATTTCAGGTGTACAATTCTGTATCTATAAATCCCATTGTGTGTTCATCACCCAGAGTCAGTTCTCCTTCCATCACCATATATTCGATCCCCCTTACCCTCATCTCCCACCCCCCACCCCCCTTACCCTCTGGCAACTGCACCATGCTTTTGTGTACAAATATATCTTGATTATTTCTCAGGGTCCCCTTTCACTCTGGTCAGATTGAAGTTTTCTAATTGATTTGACTGTTGACCTCATAATTGCACTTACATATTTATACCCCAACAGTTATCAGGTACTAAAAGAAACTTTGACAAATGACAACTATGAAAACTTTTCCTTCTTGAATAGTGGCTAAGCTGAAACAGACTTGTGGATTTAATTATGTCTATACGTGAGGGGTGTGTGTGTGTGTGTGTGTGTGTGTGTGTGTGTGTGTGTATCTATATAGAGAGTATCCAGCTTTATACTTTTTCAAGTTTTCATCCACCAAGCAGCTTTGTGAGCAGATGCTGTTTATTATATCTTTGCCTTCTCCAAGTTGATGTTAATTTTAGAAGTCAATGTGAAACATTAACTCTGAAAGCTAAAAGCCTTTGTCAAATTAAATGTGGCAAAGAAGACATCAGAATATTAAAAGGTCTTTTGGAAATGTATATGTTCCTTGGTTCTTATATAGTCTTCTTTCTGCAAAAATCTATATTTATGCATGTTCCTTGTTTACTTCCTTAGAAATCTATAAAATATATCTATATCCATCAGTCTGACAAATGTATTACCTTATACACCAAAGGCGAATTTTATCAGGAGAATTTTAATGGCCTAGAGCTATTGAAAATAGCTGGTGACATAACATTTCTTTTGTTATTGCTGTGACACTTACACACACTCACACATGCACACATGACACGTGCACACACGCACGCATATTGGAAATCAACACTCATCTCCCTTCCCTTCAGGAGCTCTCCTCTGCTACCAGAGGCTGGAAGCTGGCTGGAAACTATATGTTCCAGAATTCTCAGTAGCAGTGTTCTCATTTAGATTCCACCAATAAGGTCATGTGTCCAAGTTTTGAAAGTAGAAGAGAAGCAAAAGTTATTATTGTGGATACATGGGTCTTTCAGATGACAGACATGAAATTTAGCCAGTGGTTTCCTGGCATTCTATCACAATCGTGCTGAAGGCAGTTGATTCTTGATTTTCCCTTATTGTTGTAATTTTCTGATTTCCTTAAAGCTACTGATGAATTTCCCTGACCTTCACTTCCCCAGACTTTCAAACATTCTGACCCCTAATTCCCTCTATTAAATCTTACTTTGCATCAAAAATATAAGCTTTCTCCTATCTGGTAAGTGATTTCTCAGTTTTTCTACCCCTTTCCATCTCATCTGTTGTGCTTTGTTTATAGAAATAATTCCTAATTTCATCAAAGATTGAGTTATTTTCTGGGTCTCAAACTTTTAAAAATTATTCATGTTAGCAATGATCTGTTATTCAAAAGGTACCTGAATACCAGCTTTTTTAAATAAAAAGCATAAATCCTTTCAGCACTTACTGTATTCATTAAGGCTCACATAGAATAAATGAAGTAGTAAATCAAGTAACTATCTCAATAAGTACCAAGGGAATTTATGAAGAAAAGAGAAATTAGTGTGCTCAATACACAGTCAGGGGACAGTGCAGAGGACAGCTGGCACTCAAACTGGACTCTTGATAAAAATACTTATTGTGTAGGTAGAGAGAAGGAAGGGCATGAAAAGTGGAAAACAAGATATGAGCAAAGACTTGGAACTAGAAATAATTGTAGCAAGTGAGAAGTAGTGACAATGAGATGGAATGACATGTAAATGCTGGTCCAGTTAGAAACGTGAGCGCAAGATTACTGATGGCTTCATTTAGAGCCAAAGAAAGGGAATCCAGAAACATCAGAGTTTGCCCCTGTCATAGGCAGAATTTCAAGTGGGAAACTCATTTATTTTTTAGCTGATAGCTTGTGGTATTTTTAGCCACATGCATGAAATACATAGTTTTATTTATTTCTGCAACAGTGAAAACATCACAATAGTGTTCTAATGATTGCAGAACATAAAAACAGAAAACTTCTGGCTCTTGGCTATAACTACTAATTCTGATACTTCAGTCCTGTAATCGCCATCCAGCTGGTACCTGGTAAGCCTGTTCACACACAGGTATGTATCTGCCCGACCCTTGCCCAACTTTGTATCTCTTAGTGTACATCTTCTTTTTGTCACTCATTCATGATGTGTTTTAGACATGTAGTCTTGTGTAGTTTCTTTGTTGTAGGTAATTACTTGTAAATTATATCTAAACTAAATCAAATCTATTTGCTTTCTGGCCATTTCCGGGGCTTTCCTACTTCTAAAGCTTTTGTTGAGTTATTTCTTTTATTTATTTATTTATTTATTTATTTATTTATTTATTTATTTATTTATTATATGATGGTCTCTTTCCTCACTTGGCCCACAATTCTTGGGAATTATTATGTAATGTGCAAACAGAGTCGCAGAGTTAGGAGAAGTAAATGTATTTCAGTGTACAATGGTTTCTTAGAATCAGGAGTTATAGCATATATCTTCCCCATTCATAGTATATATCTACATATGTATGTACGTACATGTACATATGTATCCATGTATACACACATCATAACTCTGTATGCATGTATACATATATTTATGCATGTCTATAAACATGTATATATAAATGTGATGTGTGAAGACACATAGTAAGGACATTAGAACATAGCCTCAGTTCTGCCACTGATTGCTAATTCAGTGGTTCTTTAACTGCACAGAGAATTCCATGGTGTCGTTACATCATACCTGTTGGAAGACACAATATGCCCCGTGAGGATCTTTTTATTAGAATGAGTTTCTATAGAAAATTACTTTAACCAGAGATCTTTCTTTCAACATATAAAGAAAGTCAAACAGCCAAACCCTAGAGAGGAAGAGCTGCACCCCCTCGCTTCTACACTACAAAAGAAATGTGTACCTGGACAAAGAGACTCCAATGCACGATGCTTATAATTTGCAGAGAAAACATAGTATGTCCACAGTTTATCTCTAGTTCAGTTGTAAAACAGATTTGGAGTTTTGTTTTTTTCCTCCCACTTTTGCTTCACTTCCCTGTCTTTGGGAAGTTCCTTTTGACATATTTTAACAAGTGTTTTCATAGTAATAGGGAAAGCTGGGATGTTCATGGCAGACCTACTACTTGCCATTCTGGGGCGATTCATCAATACGTCAAAACACTGTAGGGAGAAATAGAAACACAGCCCGCAATCTGCTCGCCCCACTCATCTAGTCCCCATCCCAACTTCAACTCAGAAAAAAATAAATAAAAAGATTTTGCTCAGGAGTTTTCTTTTCTTTCATTCAGCCAATGTACCCTTAATGACACCTCATTGATTTTGTAATGTTTAATTTAAAGGCACAGTCAGGCTAGTACATAATCTTGTATTGAATAAAGATTGGGTTATTTATATGGCAAAGCACCACATTAAATGTAAAAGTTCCAATTGACTAATAAGTACATAATTCAAGCCAAATCACATTAGGGGAACCCGTGTAGGCTCCAGCACAAAAACATCCCAAGGGACTGTGGGGAGAATAGCTTTGCATTTAAATCAAACCTACCCAAATTATACAGCTCTAATTGTTTGGATTTTTAGGAAGAACTTACCTCCCTGTGAGAATTGATTTGTGCCTCTTGACCAGAGAAGGGAGGTACTCCCGCTTTGTTTTTTGGGCCTATAACTCATTTCTTCAAATTATTAAGGGGCAATAATAAAGCCTTTATCATCCAGTTAGTCAGGGTATTAATGAAACAGGTATACAAAGTGCTGAGCTTACTGCCTGACACACCACACTCAATAGATGGCTGTCATTCATTTTCTTCTTCTTTATTCATTCGTTCAACAGATAATTACTGAGTGTCTACTTACTGCTGGGCCTTGGGCTCCAGGCAAACAACATTGATTACAATAGACAAATTCCAGGCTCTAGATAGATAGATAGGAAAGGGGTGGAGGGCCATAAATATCATATATACATATGATTGTTGTTATAGCAAATATATATATTGTTGCTATAACAACAATAACTATATATAATTATATACATAGTTGTTATAGTTATAGTTATAGTTATAGTTATAGTTATAGTTATAGTTATAGTTATAGTTATAGTTATAGTTAATGTTGTTTTTATAGCATTTTCATTACCTGACATAAAACATAAAGCAAAAAAAGAATCAGAGTGCTGGGTGGTGGTGCACTGCTATTTTTAAGGGGCCGTTAGGGAAGCCTTCACCATGACAGTGATGATTAAGCAGAGACCTGAAGAATGGGAGGGAGGGAGTTCAGCAAATGCCTGGGGAAGAGCAGGCCAGGTAGATAGAAAAGAAATGCAAAGGCCCTGAAGCTGGACACTGCTTTCTTGCTTGGAGTTCAAGTCCAAGTCAAATCCACGTCAGAGGGATGAAGGGGGAGAAGGAAAAACGGAAGGAAGGCTTTTTTTTTTTAAAGGCAGACATTGAATTCACAAGTAGCTACGAAATATTGGACACTGACTACATGCTAGATATAGTCCTAAATGTATTTTATGTATCAGCAAATGTAATCCCCACAATAAACTATACATTGGTGGTGAGCAACAACCATATAATCAGTCAGATGTCATAAATTATTAAACAGGTAGATTGATAATATGTAATAAACAGTAATCTAAATATGTGTTCATTTACATGAATGTCAACTACTTCTTTTCATATTTTTGATGGTCGCTAAATAATTGTCAGACTCACAGAAGGCATCATGATTTCACCCATATACTTGCCAAAGCCTCTCATGTCACCCTGCCTTCATCCGTCCAAGTCAGGGCATCCTTTTCCCAATGAACACTTCAAGGTAGACGTTCTAAGACAGAATGGACTCATATTCCACATAGCTAAAATAAAATCATCGACTTTCACTCTAAGCTCTTCCCCTGTTCAGCTTTCATAATTTGTAAGAGAGATAAAAGGCTCCAGTTTTTCAGGTCCCCAGAATCATCCCTGTCACATTGTTTCCCACTCTTCCTTCTCCGTTTCCCCCGGGTGAATCCCGGCACACACAATGGTTTGCTCCTTCTATCGGTTCTTCACACTCTCTCTCTGAGCCAGTCTTTCCTCACCAACCTCACAGCCAGTAGCCAAGCCCAAGATTATTTCCATTTGTTACCTTGTAAATCATTATACTCATAACCTCTAAAGACAAACTGGTTCTAATTTATTAATAATCTATTCAATAAAAATAACAGCTTCCGATTTTCTAGTGAATCGTATGTGAACTCTTTACTCATTATTCTGTCAGCAGGGAGTGTTAATTTTGCTTTTAGTTTCAGCAGTAGTTACAAAGATAGGGGGTTATACTGGGTCATGACATAAAGAGCTTTGATTCTTAAACTGATAACTGACAGCAGGGTGCAAGCTGAATGGACATCATGAGAGACGGAGCAGAAGGAATCGTCAGGACCCTGTTGTAAAAGTTCTGGTATCAAGTGAGATTTTCTAATTTAGTAACCACATAATTATTATGCACCTTTTACATGGCTCACAGTTTACTTTGATCAGTTCCAAATGGCAAGTCTGGGTCTCTTACCTTGAAATTTACATTTTTGTTCACGACAGTGCTTGTCACCATACTACGCTCACCTTATGCGTTCAGTAAATCGATTGTTGTGGTTCTGTCATAAATTAACCTTTCGCAAATATTTTAGACTCTTGCTGGATTAGATCTTCTCTAAGCTCCCATATACCGCAAAAAATCTACAGTTACACCTTGAGACAATAAACTGAAAATTCCCCAAAGATTGTGTTCTGAATGTATTCTCTCAAGAATGGTTCATATGGGCAAATATTAAGTATCCACCAACAGACGATTAGCTAAATAAATGATGGCACATTTAGTGACTATACAGTATCTAGTAACTGACATTCATTACTGAATGCAACACAGTTTATCAATCACGTATAGCATGACCTCATGTATGGAAGGATGTTAACCACAGAGCAAATTTGAGTAATCTCTGGAAGGAAGAATTTCAGATAAATTCTAATTTCCTCTCTATATTTTCTTTATTGTTTGATTATTTTTGCAGCGTTCCTGAATCATTTTTGAATTCAGATAAAAAAGCTATTCTAAATGTTGGAAAAAGTAAAATTGACTATATTAGATTATCAAAATAAACATAAAATATAACCCTATGATTATGTAAATGAATGTGCTATACCTCTAGGTATTTCAAACTATCCTTAAATTATCTATACTCGGAACAAAAATTCCATTTCATTCAAATATTAGAGCATTCTAATGGTAGAAGGGAGAATGTGTAATGCAAATATTTGTCTCCTATCATGATTATAGCTTTCTTGTCTGAATTTTTAAAACACTGCAGTCATTTTCCAAGGAGATGCAATAAGTCAACGAGGGAAAATCTGGTTCTCAATATACTAATCTCGCACTTCTTTTTATTTATTGGTCATAAGACGCAATTAGCACATTAGGAAGATCTCCTTGGGTTTCTCATGTGAAAATGTGAGCTGCTTTATTTCTTCCTTCTGCCTTATTAAATAAAAACTGCAAAAGACTCAGAATTATTGCACCTGAATCCAATCGGCAGAGCCCTTTTTGGTTTCAAAGTGGAACGGTTTAGCTTTTCAGTCTCTCCTGCTTGAAAATTCTGTATTCCCAATTTAGAATGTCAAAAAGCTATGCCTAATTATTATCATAGCAACGATAATAACACCAATTATGATTCTTAAGAGAACTGAAGAGACAAAAGTACAGATAAGACTCACAAAGACAAGATAGGAGAAAAAAAAGTACTTTCAAATGTTAGAAACCTGAACCTTCACAGACTTTTCCTCTTGGCAAGAATGTCAATTAACAATATATGAAAGGATCAAATTATCCCCATTAAATCTCCTGGAGATGGGGGAGCCATCCTTTGAATCATCATGGTTATTCCCACTCCTGAGGAGCACTGCCAGCTTCCTGATTGTAGCTGTCAAAACCCCATCTTCTTCCCACTTCAAAATTTAGCTAAATAAATAAATAAATAAATAAATAAATAAATAAATAAATAACCAAATGAATGAATGAATGAATGAATGAATGAATGAATAATAAATAAATAAATAAATAAATAAATAAATAAAGTCAGCAGCAACTCTAAGGAGATTAAAGTTATACTAGGAAGTATATTATTCAATCAAGAGAATTTATCTTTGGCTAACTCTATGGAAGCTAGTAAAAATTACAGATAAACCATGATTTGTAGGTAAATGCCTTCATCTACAAATGTACATAAACATGGTTCTTTTCCATTTTATTTCTAAAGACAAGACAACTTGTATTGTGCTGCATTAGTAGTAAAACACAGGGAAAATCATCTAGATTGTACTTTTAATCCATTCCTCAAATATTTGATAAATCAGTAAGGAATAGTTTTTTTGTTTTGTTTTTTAATTTCAAAATTGTACCTTGTATTTCATGTCAATTACAGTGATCAAAACAGGGTTGGGTTTAATTTACAATCTATTAAGCCTGCAAAAAAAGATTCATCTTCAACCAATTCTGTACTAGAGTCTAAATAGTAGGTAAGATCACATAAAATGTGAAAACAATTAGCTTGTTGAAACAGTGGACTATATTATCAGGAATGAAAAAAAAAATTTCTTATCCTTTTTCTGTAGGAAGAAACTAATTTCCTTTTTCTGTTTCCTATTTCTGTAGGAAGACAACTAATTTCCTCAGATGGTTTGAAGAAATTGCCATACTAGAATGACCCATTAGAGAGGACAGATTATGTAAAAACTAGTGGAAATGTGAATCCCTTTGTTTTAGTCAGGCCAGGCTGCTATAGCAAAGTGCTACAGACTGGGTGGTTTACAAACAATGAAACTATTTCTCACAGTTCTGGAGGCTGGAAGTCTGAGATCGAGGTACCAGCTAGGTGGGATTCTGACAATTGCCCTCTTCTGGTCCCAGACTGCTGACTTTTATCATAGCCTCTGTGGGGAGAGAGTCCCAGAGAGCAGTTTCCAGGCTCTCAGCCTCACGTGGAAAGCTGCTGGCAGGGGTAATAGATGGCCGTCAGCTGTGGCTAGTTGGCTATCAGCTGTAACCAGTTAGCCAATTAGCCACTGATATAACTGTCACGGCTGCTTTGGTTGGTGAGTCGGTCGGTTGGCAGTCAGAGAATTGGACAGCAGGATGCAGGTCGTGTGGATCCAGCCTCCAGTGAGACTATAGTGGTATGACTCCCCTACCTATGGCTCCGTGGGTATTCCTTTTTGGCTTAGCCATATCCTGTGTTCTTGTGTGGGGAGCGGGAGCAGAGACCCCTCAGGCCACCTCATATGACAGCCTCACACGGTCAGAAGCGCAAGCCAGCTTTCTGACCTCTTATAAGGGCACTAATCCCATCCAGGATGGCTCCACTTTCATGACCTACGCATCACACAAAGACCCCCACTTCCAAATACCATCATATTGTGGAGGTAGGATTTCAACATAGAAATTTTTGGGGGTGGAGAGACAGAGATGTACACTTCATAACACTCTTTAACTCAGTTTTTGGAATGAGGTGAAAAATAAATGAATGAATGAACTGGTAAGAATTTGCTGCCTCTAACAAGAACATTCATCATGGGAAGCCATGAACACACATGCAGATATAGAGTCCAGCCTCACTGTAAAAGACTAAGTAGCTAATTTAGGCAAAAATTGGGCTACTTCTCTGCTATTGAAGCTGCGATGATTTCCATCCCATTTTCTATCGACACTGGGTGCCTTCTGAAAATAACGCCAAGGGATTGATTGTGCTGCCATATGGCTGAGATCCAGGACTTTCTGAGTGTCACCCAAAGGAGGTTGCCGAGGACCCAGCCCTGGGCATCTCTCTCTCTCTCTCTCTCTCTCTCTCTCTCTCTCAATCTCTCTCTCTCCCCCTGCTTCTTCACTCCCCCACATACCCACCCTCCTATCACTTTCTCTCAAATGTTCTGTAGCTGTCAGGTTTCTTTTATAGAAATAAGTGAAATTATAATGAGACAAGAATTAGACGTGCTGGAGATGAAAAGAAAGACTTTAAGGAAATAAAAGGAAGAAGGAATCACTGCACTCTTTGAAAGCCTTAAAGAGGAGGAAGGCGATAGAAGAAGGGGCTTATCCTGCCCAGGAAGCTCTCTCCTTGCACGCTGAACTTTCAAACTGCCTCTGATCATTTCCCAGGCAGCTGGTGCTGAATTAAACTAGGTCCAAACAAAACTTCACTGAGGGGCTGAAAAAAGCTGAGACCCCAGGAGTCTCCTCCTTGCCTGATGGGCCATCATCTCTGACATGTCAGTCATGATTTCTGACCTCTTCAGGAAGTGTTTCATGGAGAACAGATGCTGTGGTTATGTGGGACATATAAGTCTTAAGGTGTAAAGTATAGCGTGATGACTATTGTTAATAAGACTATATTTTATTCATAAGGAGAGTAAATTTCAGGTGTTCTCACCACACACACACACACACACACACACACACACACACGAGCTAATTAACATGTCCATTCCTTCACACATTTACCTTTTAATGTATATGTATATTTAAAAAGAATGCCATACTCCTTAAATGCATACAATCCTTATTTAAATTTTTAAAATACATTTTTAATTTAAAAAAAGAGCAAGAACAGACACTGTCCCACTTCCTGATTTATGTAACCTAGCCAGGTAGTTGGTTTGTTGTACTCAAAGAGGATCGTCTCGTCCCACTTGATAACTGAAATTGCTCTTTTCCACACCCATAGAATGTGAGTTTTAGAGCTTTAAAAGAACTTAGAGATAATAATCATAAGAGCAAGCATTTGTATAATGCTCTATACTTTACAAGATGCATTCATCTTTATCCCTTTGAGGTTTTTCCCCCAACCACCTTATAACTTTGTGACGTTATAACCATTTTACAGATGACAAAATGATCAAAGTCCCATTGTTAATAAGTGGTGGAGTCAGATCTGGAACTTAAGACTTCCAGTTTAAAATATCCCATTCTATAGGTGATACAGTTTAGGCTCAAAAACTTTGTGATTTGCACAAGACCGCATTTAAAGGCATTGCAACGGTAGATGGAACTAGGGTTCATGGGAGATACTTGGACAGGACATAGAAACTTGGAATTCATGATAGTCAGAAAGAAATTGAATCTAGAGGAAAGGATAAAACTACCCAATGAGAGTGGATTGAGAAAAGAAATGGTTTTAGTATTCACGGCTGGGAAATGATAGCATTTAAGGTATGGGCAGGAGGTCATGCCTTTGAAGAAGAATGAGAAGAAATAGTCAGACGACTGGGTAAACTGGAAAAGAGTTTTTATCTGCAATCATTAATTAAAAAAATATGAAAATTAAATTTCAGTAGCTCATTTGGTAGCAAAACCTGACCTGAACTGACATGAGGAAGACATGTTTTAATTGAATTCCATGTTTTTTTCTTGGTTTATCATTCTGAAGAGCCACACCTGGAAAAGCACCTAGGACTGGAATAATGAACTATAATTTTATGCCATTCCAACCTATTCATCTTATGTGCCAATCAAACTAGAGTCAAGTAGGTTGTGATTGTTTTGGCCACTCTGCCTCTGTCACGAACTGGGTGAGGACACTGCCCTCAGCAGTTCCCGTAGCAAAAGTATTGTTTTGTGTGTATTTGTCTCTTCCTAGCTGAGCTCCTTGCTGAAGAGATCAAATGGCCATTGCTGAAGGTAGCCCTTCCAACTCTACACATAGAAACTCAGGAAATGAACTTGGGCAGGGTTGAGATACCGCTGAGCCTACTGTGAAGTTGACTTGAGCCCGTACTTTATTTATCGAACGACTCCTTTGAGTCTCTCACCCTGAAGCGTAGGTTATAGTAGTAACCTGGATCCCCAGAAAGGAATATTAGCTCAGAGACACACCAACAGCTCTGACTGAATATTTTCCTTATCCCAGTATCCAGTTATCCTGGGTGCTACAAAGCCCTTACTTAGTTGCTGGTACTTTCATCTTTTACTCTGGGCTTGTGAACTGACTGACATCAGAATTAAGCGAGGGGTTGTGACTTCAGTGAGTTCTTGTAAGCCAGGCCATTCTTTGGCCAACCTAGAATTTTCTCATTACATAAATCTTGTAGAAAACCCTTGAAGTGGGTGAGGGGGCGTTCTACATCTCTTTGATCCTGTGCAGCCCATGAGCATGCGGTTACATGTGGGCACGTGCTGGGCCGCTGCCTGTCCTGTCACCATACACCCCTATCTCTGCCAACTTAGTGCCAGTGTTTGGCTTCCACCACCCCAGGTCTTGCTATCCCCTCTGAAATCCAGAGAACCCATTTTAGCAGCAAATTTTCCCACTCCTCAGCAGCCAAGAGCTGCCAAATGCAGCCATCAAGCTGTTCCCTAAGGTCTGGCTTGCGACCCTCATTTCTCACAAGTACTTCTCAAAGACTTGAAATAGTTCCATCTCTTAGGTCCTTTCAGGGGCCACAGAGTGATCTCAGATGTGTGGGGAGATGGCAGTGATAGGCCCATTCTAGCACCCCTTTCTCTGTGGATGTTTGGGTCATTACTCCTGTCCTATTCCAAAAGATTTCTGGCATATTGTCTTCACTGAGACAGTTTGAAAGAGAAGGGAATCAGAGCAGGTGATCTAAGTGAAGAAGAGGAAAAGGGAGGGGGCAATTTTGAAGGTTTTCGTGAAAAAAATGGGACCACATGGGTCATTACCAGGCCTGTGCCCTTTCTTCAGTGAAAGGACATCAGAGGCAGGCTGTCTTAGTTTATTAACTTAGTTTTTTCTAAGGAGACACACATAGGGCTAGTAAGTATTTGGTATCCTCAATGGATATTTTAACACCCCCTCCTCTATGTGACAAAATAATTTTCCGTAATAACCGTGGAATAACCAGTATAGTAACTATTTTTGTTCAGTCTTTTCTTGTAAGATAAACAATTAACAATCGAAATAAAGAATACATTTCTGTTTTAAAGATATTTAAATTCAGCAAAAGAGTCCGTCCATGAACTAAAATTTAGACTTACTAAGCAAAACTGTTGCTATCTCACAGTTGGCTTGTGTCATTCTTGCAAACAGTAAACACAAATGAAAACTTGGGTGACTGCACAGACAGAATCAATGGAACTGGTTAGTCCCCTTGCTTTTGCAATCACGGTGCCATCATATTTATCCAAATCTATGGTTTAAGTGCAGAAATATGTAATATCACAGGGTTATTTGGGATATAAATTGGGATATATATTGGGATATAAATTGAAATAAGCTTGAACAACTCCAAATTTTTTCATATGTGCTTTTTTTTTCTTTTTTTTTTAAATTTAATTAAATTTATTGGGGTGACTATAAACCAAAAACAACAAAAGAACAAGACAAACAAATGAGAAACAGAAACTCATATGTGCTTTTGAAACACATATATGTGGATGAGTCTGTCTATGTCAGGTGCTATTTATGTGTGGGTACTCAGAATTTCCTTCCAGGGAAAACGCAATGCTTATTAAAGGATAAGTAACAATGTATGAAATTAAAGCTTATATATTATTAACATTCAGTGGTAGTAATTGTCTCAAACTTAGACTAACAAAAGATGTTATCAGAATGGAATATTTTATCACTGACATTGTTTAGAACTTTTGATGAATGGTAATAATAAAAAGCAGACCAAGTTTTAGTAAGTTTTATTATAGCTGTTAATTTTCTTAAACTATCTTCCTATTGTTTGAAACCAGGCAGACTGACCTCACCAGCCTGCCCTTGGTACGTTAGTGGCTATGCAATAGTTCTGTGGTAGGGAAAAGAAAGATTTTATAAGCCTTTTAACCCCTAGGAATGAGGAAACACGTTTTCTTTTTTTTTTCAGTTAGTATATGTGGCTGGATTGTGAAGACCAAAGTGAAAGTAGTAGAGTTGTAGTTTTAAATGATTAATCCGTGGCAGGGAGGAAGTGTGGATGGGGACAAGCTCGGGGAGGTCTCTCCTGACCCAGCAGTGCTGTGATTATATGAATCAGTTTCCTAAGTCTGGTGTCAGCAAGCACCCCAACTAATAGACCTAAAACGGGGTTTTCCTCAGGGTCTCTATCAGTTTGCCACCTATCAAGGTAGGTGACATCTGCCTCCATTTTCACCCTGAACTTCCTTTCTGGGGCTGTTCCTCAGCTGGGTGGGGAAACCTGGTTCTATTTACGGGCTGGGAGTGGGTCAGAAACACCATCACTGTTCCATCCAGGATTCAACTAACCATGAGTAGACTCAGCTCTGTCTACTCCAGTTAGCGCACTGGGTCACCAATCCCTGATTGATGGATCTCTATTGGTACATTCAACCTGATCCAAGATAAGACTTTACCCTCTTAACTTGGGTTTGAATGGGTTTCCACATACATTCCCCATATATTGGTGGAAAGGAGGGGGGGAATATATATATATATATATATATATATATATATATATATATATATATATATATGTATGTATGTATATATATATATATATATATATATATATATATATATATATATATATATATAGTCATTCAATTTGGAGGATTTGTCAGCTTTGTCCTCCCAGGATAAGGTTTGCATTTGTGCCACTCCTGACACACCTGTGATCTGGTCCTCATCAGTAGTCTTGACACAGTGAGCTGGTTACCACCAGGGCAGGAACAGAACTGGTGTCCCCTGCAGGTGACCATGAATAAGATATTCCCCAGTCTTTGGAAGGATAGACGAGCCACTCCAGATGAGGGAAAGGCTGCTGCTCATTTCACAAAGAGAATTAATGGGTGTTTGTTTGGGAGCTGCCAGTGATGGGGACAAGAATCCTTCAGGGAACTCGGAATTTTCTCGCGCTTTCCCTAGGATACCATTCCAATTCTCAAGGTCATACACTTCCCTAGTAAGTGTCCTAAAATTCTCACGACAGACCTTGTGAGACTGTAAATTTGAGTGAGTTTATAGCCATGGAGTCCATTGGATCCACCTTTCTGGGGCAGCAAGTAGAAAGCTATGTCATCCCCCGTGTGTCAAGAAACGAGAGATTCTCTTAACACAGTGATAATTTTTTTTTTTTTTTTTTTTTAGCACAGTCGTAGAAATTCAATCTATAACTCATTTGGTGGACTTAGGAACTTCAGATTTGCAGTCCTTTTTCTTTAGCTTCTCAACACTGTTAGAAAGAGCCACTCACACCCACAGTCCTTGAATTCAACTATCCCTTCCTGGCACGGTCCACTCAGTTCCCTGAATCTTCACCTTCAATGGCACTTCATTCCAGGTGACTGCAGGTGATAATTAAATGATTTCTTCACCAGTGCTTGCCATGCACTGCTAAGGTCGGATTCCCTCATACTGGCTGATTTTTATTGCCTGCTTCTCTAACCAAGCTAGAAAACCAATTCCAGCTCTCTTCCGTAATAGTTTGTTATGTGCAACCACACCCAGAACCAATTTCTGTGTCAGTCCAAAAAGAGTTTTAGTTGCTAGCAACCATTCCAACTTGGATGATTCAAGCAGAAAATAAAGGTTTCAAAAGGCTGTTAGGATAGTCACAGAATTACTGGGAATGCTGGAGGGTCAGGCAGAGGAAATCAGGGAACACAGAGGGACTCTTGATGAAAACAATGACCAGGCCCATGCTTGTGGGACAGACTTGTGGCCTTCTCTGAGCACAGGACACCAGAGCATGCTCTGTGGGAACTCCCAGCTCAGACCTTGGAAGCCTCTGCTGGCGCCTCTACCCCTAATAGATCTTGGCAGTATTTCGAGTTCCAAAGTCAAAGAATGTCAGTTGGTCTAATCTAGAATATGTGCTCGTGGTCCTCTGTCCACAACCTTATTTGGCATTGACCTAAAGAAGCTGAGAAACCAATAAATTTCAGTTCTTAGTTTCTACAGCAGGAGGCAACTTCTGCTTCCCACCAGAGGAACTCTGTAAATGTCAGGAAGAGGGCTGACAAAAATCAGCCAATGTTTATTATGCCCTCATTCTCAGTACCAACCCCACTGGCCACCTTCTTTCTTTCTCTTGAATATTCCTAGCTCTTTTTCTTCTTATGATCTCCACTGAGGATTCTCTTCCCCAGATCTTCCTATGACTGACATCTCCTTATCATTCATGCCCCGCCTTAAATGTTGTCTCCTCAAATGGTCTTCCTCAGCTGCCCCGTCTAAAGGAACAAGTGTCACTGCCCTCGCCCATCTCCATCAATCCCACTCTACCCCATTATTACTCGGATTTCTCTCTTGCATGCCTTCTCACTATCGGTAACTATCTCTCTTAGGTGTTTAAGTGCTTATTTCCTATCCTTCCCATCTAGAATATGTGTCATGAAATCAAAGATCTTGTCCGTGACCTCATTTGTTTTGCTTTTACCACTGAACGAATCCTTGGCATCAAGAATAGTGACTGTCACATATCAGAGTTCAATTGGTATCCGGGGGATAAATAATCAAGATTCCAGTGTGGAGTAGGCAAAGGCTCCTATGGGGAATCCGATGCCTGGGCAGAGCTGGGATGGCGGGATCTCCCACAGCTTGGGTGTGTGTTGTCGTTGGCTTTCATTCTTCCCTGGAGAGTGCTCAGGACTGGGCGTGAGTTCTGGAGCTCAGCCTGAATATAAATAATGCGTGATTGTGAGAGACTGAAAATATCAAAGACATCAGTGCTACATCTCATTTTCAGTGCACACAGATTGTTCTGCACTCACCCCTTTCTGGTCAACCGAAGCACACACACCTTTTATGTGACGTAGAGGTCCCACTGAGTAAATCTCCATTTCAGGGTATACAGAACCTTGGCAGTCTGGGGTTGAAAGGGTGAACTCTATGACATGTGCATTTACATGTGCTGGGCAATGTCACTCGTGTCAGCGTCTGTGCTTTTCCCATTCCCCTTAGCGAATGAAACGTCTTTTCTGGTGTCTCTGAGCACATCAAGAAACACAAGCCATCCTAAGATAAGCCCCACAGATTCTGAGACACCAGGCCCAACTTCCAGGTGCGACTGGAGAGGACAGTTGTCATACCCTGCTTCTGAATAGTTTACACACACATCGCTAAGTAAATGATGATGTCTTTGAAATAGTTCTGTCTTGGCTTTAGGTTCTCAAGTTAACCAGAAGGCAGGAGTGTAGTGTTCAAAGACACAGAACTAAGTCATGAACAGACGGTCTGCTCATTTCAGCCATTACCTAAATGTATGACCTTGGGCAAGTCACTTTACCAGCATGGACTACAGGATATTGAATGAAGTGATATCTAAGGACACATGGTATTGATATTCCTGTCTGGGCTCCAGGACGTGACCTCTGCATTGCTTATGTGGCGATGTCAGTGGCCACCTCTTCATGATTCTGAGATGAAACTTGGTTTGATTTGGAAAACCATCATGCCCAAATAATAGTATTTTTTTGGCATTCATTTCCTTCCCTGTGAATGATAAAGGTGATCTCTTTCTAGAGGTTTCCGCCTTCAGAGAAGTAGTGTTTATTAACTAAAATTAGGCAAACATTTTAGATTTCTGCTCTGAAACTATCTTTGTCAGTTTATAAGTAGCCAATGACATGAAGTCAGGTAATGATGATTGAAATACCCTCTAATCACTGCTTCCTTTAGTTCTACACAGGGGAGACTTGCCGTCTTCTATAGAATTTCCTTCTTTTTGTTAGCTCTGCAGAAAGCCATCTCCATTCATATTACTTTGCTTTATCAGTGATTACAGTGTAAGCCCTGATGTCACTGTGAGAAGCCCCTGGTCTGCTTTGGTTGATTACCTTCCAGGAGGAGACAGTTGAGGGCGATGTGAGCAGCTGTGGGTTTACTTTAGGCAGAAAGCAGCTGGGCCCAGCTGCCACGTTGGTAAGGAACAGAGCAGTGTGTACCACCCAAGAAGAATATGCAGTCTCCCTCAGAAATTGCTAAGGCAGAGAATGGCCTAAGACACATGTGACTAGTTCTGAGCATATGTGCTCAAATCAGAGGGAAAAAAAAAAAAATAGGGAAAAACTGCTTTCTTGTGCTAATTAGAAGTTCTTATATCATTCATGTGACTGGCAAGCCTATGTCACTTGAGATTTCTAAAATACATGTCTCTCACATATGGCGTGGGATATTTTTACCCCAAATCCACACTATCTCAAAAGGGAAGTTATAAAGATGGAACTATAGCAATATTTCTGGGGTACAAATTAGTCACTCTGAGGCAAAATCTTCCCTGTATCTCTCCTTATCCCATCCCGTGTTCACTCCACTGAGATCTGTGACCCCAATATCTGCACCCAATATTTATAATCGTTTAATTAAAATGGTCAAATTCGCTAAACATGCATCAAATGACCATTTCAATGGAGCACATGAAGGGAAGTATCCTTGCAATTAACTTGCATGCTGCAAAGTTTTCAAAATGGTGAAGCTCAGAGATTCTGTAAATTTCTACCAATTGCTGTTATTGTAAAACTAAAATCCTAAGTAGACATGAAAAGATACATTGTCCCTGCAGGCACAAATGCTTTATGAAGAAGCTGTTCAACTCAAAGCCAAGGTCACTTCCAGCATTGATATTACGTGATTACACATCTTTTCCTCAAAGCACACCGCAATTTAAAAATCTGTTCCATTTGCTGCAGAAACACAAACAGAACCCAAGCTTCTGGGTGTCACCTCCAGTTTCACTATAGTTTCCTCAAGGAGACACCTACTCACCTCTGCTAGTTTATGCCCTATAACTCAGGCAGCATACAGATAAGGCCACACCCACCCTGGAAGCCTCTGACAGCCTGTTCTCTCGCGTATGGATTTTTAAGTCACTGTTCCTCTGATATTTACCTGAATCGTCTCTTACATGTTGATAAAAAGCATGCTCCTCTGTGGACCGAAATGTAGAGTCCATTTCTCATGTCCTGGGTTCTGGGAGCAGACTCGGATGGTCTCTCAGGGGCCCCATTTAGTGGTCAGAAGGTGAAAGGCTGGCAGTTTTCCTAGCAGCACTGCAAGGAACCATGGCCACCTCCCCCATCCCATTAGGCCAGTGGGGAGATGGTATATCAAGCTGGGGAAGTGCTCTGTGCCTGATCCTGGATGCCTGAATTGACTCCAGCCCTACTGTCTGCTAGCTCAGGCAGGGGGCATGAACTCTCTGTGTTGTAATACATTGTCTAAGGCAAAAAAATGGAGATGGTAATAACAGGACTGTCTTAACGTTGGAGTGAAGATTAAGTGGGTTACAATATGACAACCTTCAAACAGTGCCTGGCACACGGTAAGCACTATATTAGTGTCCGCTATTATTGTTATGTGGTATGGCAACACTACTTAAGTTAGTCGTTCTCAAGGGCAGGTGTGACCTTTAAATTAGTACTTTATATAATGTCCACCATGAATAGACGTTTCGCTCCATTTGTACCACAACTATGTAACATTAATAGGAAAATAATCTTGCCCCACTTTACTAATGGAAAACTTGATATTTCTAACTGTAAACTATGAAGTTAAATAGAAGTAGGAAAATTTTACCAAAATTCATGTTTATTGAGTGCCAACTGGTCAGACGTAGTCACTAGTCCAAGGACAAGAGCTGAAGAAGGTATTCTGAAGTTTTATGCTCATGAGAATTGTATATTAGAAATACATAATGTCAGAAGATATTTGACATTCATGTGATAGTAACAGTTGTTTATTGTAGCTATCATGGCAGAGAAGAGAGTAAAAGGAGTAAAAATTTTTGACTGGGGCAATCAGGGAGGGCTGCACAGAGGAGGTGGTATTTTTGGATGGACTTTGGAGAAAATGTCAGACTTCTCTAGAAGAAGATGATGGCATTCGGGAGGACATATTTGGTGGCTTTTAGCTAGATTCCCTTCCATGACTAGTCTATCCTCATCAGCTAATAATGCCTGTCATTCCTGGGAGTGCTGAGACCAAGGCATGGCCAAACACACCTCTCTTAGTGTCCCAGTCATGGTGTTCCGAAGGCTTCATGGATTCATCAGGGCCATGGCTCTGGTCATAGCTCTGTCACCTAAGGGAGCAGCCGTTCCATTCTTGTAGCCCCATCTAATGCTTTCAACAAGAAGAAATATACTTACACTAACTTCAGTCCATCAAGCAACAACAAAGTGGCGGGAGGGGGGAGTGATCTCATAAGAAACATTATGTGACAGTAGCGTAACAAATTGGATAGCAAAGCCTTTAAGGTCCACCAAGCATTGCCTTTTTCAGGAATTATTTGGCTTCCATTCTTTCCTATCTAGTATCAGTGAGGCTGCCTCTGTATCTGTCTGCAGCCTTAAACTATTTGAATTTGCCACGTGATAATCCAAGAAACTACTACTAGCAGTCAGCCCTGTTGCCTGTTCAAGAGAAATGTTTATACCTGAAACATCCTGCCCATCATGGTCTTCAAAGCTTTGTTCAATTATTCCTTTTCCAACAAGCAGAAACAAAGACAGACCATTCTGGAATTATTTCTAAAACATCAAAAAAATTGTTATCCTCCTAAATTTCTGTTTTTGTGAGATATCAAGGCTAAGGCTGAGTTTCTTTAAAATAGATTCAATTCACTCTCTAATTTGTTTTGTTCCTTTGGAAATTATTCAGGAAGAAAAATGTTTTCCCTTATTTTTTCTCTTTCCATGTGAGTTTTTTTTTAAGAAATCATTTTTTTTTAGAGCAGTTTTAGGGTTACAACACAATTGAGAGGGAGATACAGAAATTTCTCATGTGCCCCTGTCCACACACATGATAGCGTCCTCTGTTATCAGCATCACTCATCAGTGTTGTACATTTTCTAGCAAGGATGAAGGTAAATTGACACATCATAATCACCAAAGGTCTGTGGTTTACCTTAAGGTTTATTCTTGGTGTTCTATGGGTTTGGAAAAATATATAATGACATATAGCTGTCATTATACTATCGTACAGAGTATGTTCACCGCCCTAAAAATCCTCTATGCTCTGCCTATTCTTCTCTCCTATGCCCCCTCCCTCAACAACCTCTGGCAACCACTCTGTTATTATTATTTCCATAGTTTGCCTTTTCCAGAATGTCATATAGTTGGAACCATATAGTATATATCACCTTTTTAGATTGGCTTATTTCACTTTTGCAGTTAATATGCATTTTAGCTTCCCCTGTGTCTTTTCATGGCTTGATAGATATTTATTTTTAGTGCTGAATAATATGCCACTGTCTACATATACCACAATTTACATGTCCATTCTCTTCCTGAAGAACATCTTGGTTGCTTCGAAGTTTTGGAAATTATGACCAAAACTGCTATAAACATCCATTACAAGTTTTTGTGTAGACATACCTTTTTAACTCATTTGGGTACATACCAAGGAGAATCCTTGATGTATCATACGGTAAGAGTATATTTAGTTTTTTTTTAAGAAACCACCAAACTGTCTTCCAAAGTGGCTGTACTGTGTCGCGTTCCCACCAGCAATGAATGAGAGTTCCTGTTGCTCCACATCTTCACCAGCATTTGGTGTTGTCAGTGTTCCACGTTTTTACTATTTTAATGGATGTATAATGATATCTGATTGTTGTTTTAATTTGCATTTCCCTGATGACAGATGATATGGAGTATCCTTTTTCCTATGCTTATTTGCCATCTGTATGTCTTCTTTGCTGAGTTATCTGTTTAGTTAATTGGCCCATTTTTTAATTGTGTTTTTGGTTTCTTACTGTTGAGTTTTAAGAGTTCTTTGTGTATTTTGGATAGCAGTCCTTCTTCAGATATATCTTTTGCAAATAATTTCTCCCAGTCTGAGGCTTGTCTTCTCATTCTCTTCATGCTGTTTTTGAAAACAGAAGTTTTTAATTTTAATGAAGTCCAACATATCCATTATTTCTTTCATGGATTATGTTTTCGGTATTGTTATCTAAAAAGGCATCACCAAACTCAAGATCATTTATGTTTTCTCCTTTGTTGTCCTCTAGGGGTTCTACAACTTTGCATTTTACATTTAGGTCTACGATCCACTTTGAGTGAATTTTGGTGTAAGGTGTAAAGTCTATGTCTGAATTCATGCTCTTGGGTGTGGATGTCCAGTTTTTCCCGCACCATTTGTTGAAGAGACTACCTTTGCTCTATTACATTACCTTTGCTCCTTTGTCAAAGATCAATCATATAAATATATTGGGGTTTTATTTATGGGATTGCTACCCTGTGCCATTGATCTTTATCTATTCTTTCACCAATACCACACTGTCTTGATTACTATAGCTTTATAGTACTTCTTAAAGTCAGATAGCCTCAGTCTTCCAGATTTGTTCTTCTCTTTCAATATCGTGTGGGTATTCTGGGTCTTTTGACTCTCCAAATAAACTTCAGAGTAAGTTTGTTGATATCCATAAAATTACTTACTGGTATTGTGATTGAGATTTCTCATGATTTTTTTGCAATGATTAAAACGGTGTTGTGCAATAGAGTAGCCACTACCCACAAGGGGCTAATGAACCCTTGAAATATACCTGGTCCAAATTAAGATATGTTGTAAGTGTAAAATACACACAGAATGTTGAAGACCAAAGGTAAAAAATAATGAAAATCTATTATTGATTTTTATGTCAATTACATGTTGGAATTACTATATTTGGTATATATTCATATAATAAAATATATTATTAAAAGTAATGTTTCCATTTCTTTTTGACTTTTTTTTTATATGGGTTCTAGAAATGTAAAATTGCCTCATGGCCCACATTATATTTATGTCGGACTGCAGTGCTTTAGAGAGCCTGAAAGAACAGCTGTACTCTGCTTTTATCACTAGTGCTCTTACCAGCTGGTTGGTTTCAACATCAAGGACAGTTTACAGAAAAATCATGTTATTATAGACCTGGATATCCTGCCAGTGTTTCTAAATAATCTAGAAGAAACCTTGGAACTCTTTTAGTTAATCCTATTTAAATTATTCTCATCCTGTGAACACATCTCAAACTCGAATCCCTGACATGTTATTAACCACGTAGACACTAAGACTGTCTAACTGAGCTTGCATCCTCAACTCTCTTCTTACTTGAGGTTTCACGCTTTGAAGTCTAAACATTTTCAAAAACTCCTTTACTCAGTCTCTCCATGTAGCTCAACATACTCAAATAATGCACTTTTAGCCAATGAGACATAGCTAAAGCCTATAGGGTATACTTTAGTAAAGGTTTTGGTTTTCTGACCAAAAAAAAGGGCAGTTGCGGCTCTTGAAATAGTCCCTTTCCCCCTTCTTTTTGTCTCCAGTGCACATGTATTACCTAACAGCTCAGCACCCAGCTGTGTCTAGGATGGAAAGGCCAAGAGAATCACACAAATCCTGTGTCTCTCTCTTTGTTGAGTCACTGAGTCAATTACAACAGTCACTCAACTTCAGATGCCCTGTAATATGTGAAAGTAATTTCTTAGTTGTATAAGCTGCTACGCATTAGGTTTCCTGTTACTTGCAGCTGAACATATTTCCAACTGATACAATGAAGCAACTAACCCTTGAGTGTCCAGATTCAGAAACTTTATGCCATCATTAGCTGCTTCCTTTTCACCAAAAAATACAGTCTGTCACTGAGCCCTGCCACTTATTCTCTTTGTTTTCTGTCCCAGGACTTCCCACCTTTTCCATCTCATTCTGCACAACATAATGCAATCCCTCAGTATACAATTCTTGGATGAAATTAGAGATGCCACTTTCCTCTTCAAACCTTTTCTAATTGATTTTACATTTCTAATAAAATGAAGGGCAAATGACCTAACATAGCAAATAATTGTGGACCTAACTCCACAATCTGTTCATGATCTACCTTTCTAGACTTTGTCCACGCTAACATACATATACTTTTTTTTATCCCATTCACATCATATTTCTTAAGAGTCTCCCTAAATACCCATGTTACTTCTCCATTTCCTTAATTATGCCTCTCTCGGTCTGGGATACTTTGCTTCTCCATGGCACTGTGGAAAGCCAGTCCATCTTTTAAAAGCCACGTGATATATATACTACCCCAGTCACATTCTCCGATTCCTCTCCAGTCAAAGGTGCTCCCACTTCTCTTGGAGCTCTTTTGGTCAGGCAAAAATTGTACTAAGGCCCAGAGACAAGCAGTAGGCTAGGTATTAGGAATGGAGCGATGAGTAATACACAGTCCCGACCATCAGTGCATCTAGATATGTGGAGGAGACAGAAAAAGATCATTTCAGTAGACAAAGGTCACTTAGCTCAACCTTAGAGGGTTGGCCTTTGAGAACGTCACGTCTGAGGTAAAATGAAGAGTTAGTAACCAAGTGAAGATGCAGACAAGGTCATTCCAGACAGAAGAAATGGTATGAGCAAAAGCCAAGAGACAAGAAACGCCATACTGGTTTTCATGAACGCTAAGGGCTTGGCTTTCCTGTCAGTCAATGAGCAAACTTGATAGAGATGAAGGGCAATTAGATGGACTACAGTGTCCTCAGATTTGTTTTTGTGGTGAAGACTTTTGTAACGCCACACCTTCCCCTATGTCAGGGCTATTAGTAATGCTTCCTTTTCACGTTTAGAAAGATACATGAAAGGCAATATGACCAGTACAAGTCATTTGGTAAAATTGTCAATCTCTCTTCCCTTTTTGCGCTCTTTCTCTGAATTCTCTATGGAATTCAGTCTCTGGTGGATATATATTATAAGAAAATAAGAAAAAAATATACAAATATGTTAATCCTTATTTACTAAACTATGCAATGATAGGCTATCTACATATGATAATGATGAGCTCCTATGGTTCAGTTCTTACACTTTCATATAAACTTGTTCTTGAGAAAAGAGTTGATTCATTGAGGTATCACTAACCATTGTAACAGATCAAGTCCAAGATGTCAGTTGGTTAGCACACTACATGTCTATTTCTAGTGTACTTAAACAAGCCAATGTGAGCCTCTCTGCCCGAGTGGTTCGGCAAGCAGTGATGCGGAGATCCCTCTCATTCTATCATGTGGTCCCATCTTTAGCACATAGTTCCCAAGATCACCTCTTTTTCATTTATCTTGCTGGTTAGAAAAAGAAAAATCCATATGGAATCTTGTGTAGATGGTCACTTCTACACACTACATCGTTTCTGCTCACCTTGCTGTATTTGGAACTCCTTTAACACAAGAGAGGTTTGGGTATGTGGTTGCATTGTGAGTCCTAGAAACATAGAAAGTGACTTTGGTGATCAGTAGACAGGTGGGCCACATGGGACGATTAATGGATAATCCCAGTGGACATGTGATGGGTTTATGCTCAAAATGTAAGGGTTTAATATCTGAGGAGAATAAAACTACATGTTATCATTGCATCACATTTTTCTTCTAAAGACATTTAATTTTATTCATTTATTGATTCACTCACTTGTTAATTTCAACAAACATCCACTGAGCATTTAACATAAGCTAGGCATAATCTCAGGAGTGATTGCAAAGAGACACATATCAGAGCTATTGATACTGAATAATTTCTCTCTCCATCTGGTAGAGCACTTGTTCCAAAGTAGGTGCTCACCTACTTTGTTCGTTTTTTTGAATTAATTATTCAATAAGTCATCAATCAAACATTACCAAATACATTGTTAAGGGCTGCAATGATTACCACAGAGGATACGAAGCTGACAATATTTTATATTGTATTGGTCTATCTAAATTCCAAAAAGCTACTCTGGGTATAGTTTGACTATTTGTTGTAGAGATAAAAACCTCATGTACTGATTTGCTTCCACTGTTCATTAATTCCTTAGCTAAATACGAAAACACCTAGAACAGTGCCAAATACCAAAGGAACACTCAATTATATGCTATTTAATGAGGGTGATGACAATAAAAGTTACAAGTCTGGAAAATGAATAGCAATGCTATGATCCCATTTTAACAAGCTGGATGGCTCTTCGACATTGCTAGGAATTGGGGCACTTTTTTCTTTTTTCCTAAAGACTATTTTCTAAAGGAAGTAGTTGTTGCCATCTAGTATGGCTGTTATAATTATTTTACTGATAATAGGTTGTTTCTGAAAGACACATGGGCATTAGTGAGGTAACCAGAAAGAGGAAAATTGTGAATGTGTGGCAAAGGAGTTTAGATTAGTTAATGTATAAGCTTACAAAGTTTTTAGAGGTAGGGTATGTCATGAGATTAACGAATCAGCAAGAAATATTTCTTCTTTGATACAATAAATGTATGCTTATACTCTCCCAAAAGATCTAAATATAGGACAAGTATACATATGACCTAAGTGAGATAGTCAACAGGCTATCTCTAGCCTCATA
The DNA here is from genome assembly GCF_036562045.2 of Rhinolophus sinicus. Classification (NCBI taxonomy): domain Eukaryota; kingdom Metazoa; phylum Chordata; class Mammalia; order Chiroptera; family Rhinolophidae; genus Rhinolophus; species Rhinolophus sinicus. The sequence continues at coordinate 100,871,996 of NC_133752.1, read as the reverse complement.
AACAAGGTAGACATTTCTGTGAATGCAAAGACTGCAGAAAACTGAAAACTGTAAGAGTGGCAGGTAGTGGCAGCTAGGAACTTTGCTCCTGCCAGGAACAAAGCCTGAGTGTTTCATACAATATGGCCTAATGAGATGAAGACCCGCACTTAAAGCCAGGGGTTGTAGTGGGCTTGGACAACATATAAGAAAGCCTGGAATAACTGTCACTGCATGGGTCCATGACTTCAGAGGAAACCCTGGGCTAAGGTAGGCCAGAAGACAAAAATGAATTCTGATGACAAAAAATGTGAGACAAGATAGCATCTACTCTGTGAACTGGTTTGTAAACATTTCAAGATCATTGCTGAGAAGGATCCCCAAGCCTAGTTTTTGCCTGGGGGCTACCAGCAATAAGGTAGAAATATCCAAAACTTTAGCTAACAAAGGGGATAAGGAGAAAAAAACAGACAAAATTCAAACAGTGAAGTTTTCCACTTAAAATGAATTTTTAACCCAAATTTAAAATACATAAAAAAAAATACTAAGATATAACATCACAGACTTAATCATAGGTATAGATATAATTTCAGATACAACATTTAATTTACAGAATTTGAAAAGCTTTAAAATTAAATAAGATTTTAATGCACAAAGTAATAAATGAAACAATTATTTAAAAGAAATATTTATATATAAAATAATAGTTTATTTTTTCCTTAAAAATAAGCATAGATCATGGGACAAAAACAGAAATTTTACAAGAATAAGAATTTTTTAAAAAAATTATTCGTATATTAAAAATGAAAAGCATAGTCTTTGACATTAAATATTAGATAGCATAAAACTATGTGCAAAAAGTATTCATGATTGGAAGATTCACCCAAAATTCAGCAGAAATAAAAAGAGATTAGAAATATGAAAGAGTAGTTGATTTCTGTGGAGAATAGATCAAGACGTTCCTGCACATTTGCATTGGATTTGTAGAATATGATGGTTCATTTTATGTGTCAACTGGAAAGGCTATAGTGTCCAATTGTTAGGTTAAACACCAGTATAGACATTGGTATTTTGTAAATGTGATAACATTCATGATCGGATGACTAAATAAAGCACATACTTCCATTATGTGGGTGGGCCTCACCCAGTCAGTTGAAAGCCTTTAAGAGAAAGAAAAACAGAAATGAAGGAATTCTGCCTCAAGACTGTAACAAAGAAATTCTACCTGAGTTTTCAAACTATTGTACTCCCCTGTGGATTTCAGACTCAGTACTATAATAGCAACTCTTACCTGAATTTGCCGCCTGCTACCCTGACCCATAAATTTCTGACTTGTCAGTCCCCACAATCACAGAAACCTATTCCTTACAACAAATCCCCTTCTCTCTCTGGATGTATGCTATTTGTTCTGCTTCTCCAAAGAACCATAACTGATATACACAGAATAGAGAAGATGAAATGAAACTGACATTTCAATAACATATGTACAGAATTTTCCCAGAACTTAGAGCATAAATCAGTGAAATCAATAAGGAAAAATCAACAAAACCAAAAGCTGGTTCTATGGAAAGATAAATAAAACCAATAAGCCTCTCTCTAACCAACCAAACTAGGAAAAATAAAACCACACAAATCACTCATATCAGAAATTAAGGAGGCAGCATCACAACAGATCCCATGGGCTTAAAGGGTAAAAAAGTAATATTGTGAGTAACTCCATGCCCACAAATTTGATAACCTAGATGAAATGGACCATTCCTTGAAACACACAATCTGCCAAAAATCACACAAGAAGGAATAGATATCTGAATGGCCTATAACTATTAAAGAGATTGAGTTGATAAATAACAACTTCCCAGAACAGAAAGCAGTAAGCCCAGATGGGTTCACTGGTGAATTCAACCAAACATTTAAGGAAGAAATTACGCTAGTTCTCTGAAATCTCTTCTGAAAGATGGAAGCAGAGGGAATACCTCCTAACTCACTTCTACGAGGCAGGGTTACCCTGTTACCAAAACAAGACATTGAGACTTGAATATTTTTATACCTAGCCCAATGTCACATGTGTGATAATTTCACACTCCATGTTCTTTCCAGCTACATCAGAGTCATATTTGGGATTTCTAGACATTCTTCGCTCCTGTAGCACTTTGTCTTTCTGATAGCTGAATCTCTGAGCCATGAGCCTGACCATTGTTTTACTTCTCTTGATCTGGTGTTTAACTGGGACTTGAAAACCTAACTCTGGCAGTCTGTATTTCATATGCCTCTTTCTGTTTTCTGCCTCATTGTTGCTTATACATCTGACCATGATGCAACTTAATCCAGGGTGTTTTGTTTTTTTGTTTTGTTTTAACCCCTTCAGATGGAACAATATTTGTAAAATTTAAAAAATAGGTAGCCAGAGTTAAGAGTACATTTTGTGGCCATTCAATAAAGTATTGTTGCATGCAAATGGAATTGTATTCTATTATAATATTTAGGCTTAAATAAGGAATAAAACCTTTCACCTTATTTTCATCTGTAATTTATGCCAATGATCTCAATAAGCAGTTTAAAATAAATGCTATTAAAAACTGAGGATTTTGGCATAAATATAATACCATCCTAAGAAATGTATATGTATGGTAGCTCTAAATTTAGTTAATAGATGCAACACAGAGGAGGAAATATAAATAATTGTATTTGGCACCTTTGCTAGTGTGTACTAGAGTGAGTTTTAGCATAACTCTTTTTCCTGGGAAAACATTTTTATTAGGTTAGATATGTCATTACCACTATTATTGTCACCATTAATAAATCAGAAAATAATTTCATGTAAAAGTTTCAAAGGAACTAATTACTCCTTTCTTCTTATTATTTTAAAATTCAGTGTCATTTTAAAGTGCAACCAAGTTCATGATCAAACATATAGATATCTTATAGCTCTAATTAAATACAAGCAATCTCCAATTTTTTTATTCCTCTTTTGTGGAAACACTTATCCAGTATTATGCAGTAATAACCTATATGTCACATGTCATTGCCACTTCCTTCTTTGTACTCTTTTTCAGTTATATTAAAATAAAGTAACTCAATACCATGTGTCTCATCAGAACATACATTTATTGATGAGATTTTGCTTTCCTATGATTTTTCTTAAGTCATAATCTTCAAAAGCTTCTTTGCAGTGCATACCTATTAGAATGACCTGAATGGCTTACAAAGAAAATTGACAGTATCAACTATTGTTAAAGATGCAAATCAAATGGAATTCTCATAGACTGCTGGTGGGAATGGAAAATGGTGTAGCCACTCTGGAAAACAGTTTGAGTTTCTTATAAAATTAAACATATACTCACTGTGGCCCAGCAATCCCACTGCTAGTTATTTACCCAAGAGAAATAAAAACATGTGTCCACGTAAAAAACATGCAAGTGAATATTTAGATTGGCTTGATTCATAGTTACCCCCTAAATATAAGAAACCCAAATGTTCATGAACCAGTAAATAGTGCATCTATATAATAAAATACATTCAGCAATAAAAATTAATGTACTACCAATGTATTTAATAATAGGAATACATTTCAAATGCATTATGTTAAGATAAAGAAGCCAGATTTAAAAAGTTGTATAAGTACTGTATGATTTCATTTATGACATTCTGGGGCGGGGGGCAATAATAACTGAGGAAACAAACAACAGATTGGTGATTTCCTGGAGGTAGGTCCAGGGGGAAGAGAATGACTGCAAGGGGACACAGGAGCATATTTGGGGGGATGAGGGAAATAAGGAGAGACTGATAAAAGACTACAAATGTTCAGTTATAAGATGAATATGGTCTGAGGATCTAATGTATAACATGGTGTCTATAGTTGATAATACTGAATGTGTAATTGAAATTTGCTAGAATAGAACTCAAATGTTCTCACAATGTAAATATGTGAAGTGATGAATGTATTAACTTAATTGGAGGAGTCCTTTCACAATGTATACATATATCACATTGTACACATTAAATCCTCACAGTTTATTTGTCAATTATACTTCAATAAATCTGAGACAAAAGACAGTGGACAATTTGCTTGTGCACCATACATGGCGGGTGGAGGGGTAGCTGTCGGGGCGTTTCCTTGTAATTAAAATCTTCCTCAGAAATTAAGCTCAATTTTAAATTTTGTCAAGAAAGTCACTACTGCACTGTGAAATCCATGAGGCTTTAAACTTTATTTTTGGGAAATACCTACACTAATCTAATGCAATAAGTTAAAGCAGACAACTATATACCCGTGTATGTCTTAGTGAATAACTGGGCCAGAGGAGAACATATTTATCACAGATTCATAAAAAATGACTTATATCCCTTTTTATCTCATATGTCTATGAGGTTTTTACCTCTGAGGAATTTGTAATATGCCAAGGAAGTATTGGATAGTGTTTTTCTTTTCATGAGTTCATTTTCTACCTTTTAAAATAAAGAAATTACAATAGCGATACAAGATTTGCTACTATAGCATTGCTGCTATTATGATAAATAAGAATACATATATTAGCTCTACTTATTTGTAAAAAAAAGAAAATGGCGTTAATACTATGATAGACTAACATGGCTACTGTGAAGTTCTGTATTCATGGGCACATCCTTCAAAGTGTTAAGACATAGAAGCCTTGCAAGTTACCTCCTAGGTTAAAGTCCTAAGAAACGGTCTTTCTGTTCTCATACATTCTCTTTTCTCATTTCTCTAAGATTCTGTCGAGAATCTTAGCTATACTTATTAAAGTACAAGTGATAATTGATAATTATATCAGGTAGATATCCCCTGAGGTTAAACATCACTTCAAGAAGTAACATCACTTTCAGATAATTTTAGATTTAGTGCTGTCAGTGTCTTGACACCTTACACTGAAAAGTTTACTAAACAGCTTTAAAACTGTGGCTATCGGAGCTTATAGAGACGTATGATGATGACACTAAACCGTCCACAGTTTTGCTGAATAGAAGCGTTCCTGTTTCTTCAGTAAATTCTTTTTCTTTTCCTCTACTAGAACTTTGTTACTGTATGTATTCTAGATAGTTTCATCAGATCTATTTTTCCAGTTCATCATTTTTTTTCAATATTTTAGGTATATTATATAACTGTCTATTGAGGTTTTAATTTTATTGACCATAATTTTCATTTCGTGTTTGTTCTTTTTTGATATAAATTTTGTCTTTTCATAAGTGGCTTGATTTCCCTCACGTATAATAATTTATGTCTTTGCCATTTATTTGTATTCTTTATCTAATGGTTACTTACATGAGGTTCTTGGGTTATCATCATGTTATTTCTTATGGGAGATCAATTTTAGCTAACTCTGCAGTCTGGGCTGAAGGTGTTTCCCTTATGAAAACTTTTCATTTGTTTCTACCAATTAACTCAGAGAGACTGTCAGGCTGGAGCCACTTTTTTTGTTTTTTGGAACCGCTTTTTAATCTTTTTAATGTTAATTTCCAGCCCACATTTTCCTATAACTTGCAGGTAGCACAGATTGAAACCCCAAACCTTTTTCATGGCAGGTCTAAGACCACAAATTCTCAAAACAGACCATGTTATCCCACCAAGACATCAAGCCAAGACAGTCACATTTCCTTGTTGTCTTTACTGGTGGACAGCTTTGCTAGTCTACCTTTTCATTGAGGATATAGCCATCAAAACCCCAGATGTGGGGGAGAGCTAAATGTAACTTTACCTCACCGAGGACCAAGCACTCATCTTTTGTTCCCCACAGCCATTAAAACTCTAACTCCTAGGTTGTCAAGACCAGAAATCTTCCCATGAAAGTCTCTTTACCAACCCATTTTGCTACTCTGCTTCCAGTTTTTAACCCCAGAAGATGTCCATTAATTTCATAAGAGTTTAATATGCGTCTTAATAAATGTTCTGTTTATTTAGAATTTCTCTTTGCTTTGTAATTAGAATTGTATTAGGTTATCGAGTATAAACATAATCATATACATACAAACATATCCAGTCGTAAACAAAAACATACTCTTTATTTGGGATATTCTGGTATCATTCTTATATATTTAGCTTCTCAGAGTCTGATGTCCTCCTCGGTCATCTCATGTCCTAAAACATTATTCTTTTTGACTCCAAGAAATACGTGCATCATTATTCTATGGTAGTGTAGTTTGTTTTCCTTTTTTTTTCCCTTAATTAAACTCTAGTCCATTAAAAATGTAGCATGCACAGATACTATAGCTGCATCCATAGACGTAACCAAAGGAGATGCTTTGAATACAGATGTAATGGAAATTCAGCTTCTTCATTAACATACTGCATTAGAATAATTGAGAAGTTTAACACTAATTTAAAATCTTTAATTTCTTCATCTGAAATTCAGAAAAATATACTTATAACACAGCTTGTCTGTAATGATTCAGTGTGTCTCTTAACATGTTTTTTAGAAATGCCACTCAAATTATTAATGCTAAGTATATTATTGCTGAGAAAAAAAACAAAAAAACAAGAACATGTTAAATATCAAGCTCATGATACTTGAGATAATAAGGCAGAGGCCATTCTTGGTAATTGCTGTTGAAACCAAATTGGTCAAAGTATTTATTCAGACTGTCATAATAGTGTTTTCAGTCTTTGCCGTATTTCATGATCACATTAGCCCTTAGCACAGCTATTTGAACAGAGATATATGTGCCAAATTAATGATGGTTGAGATTCAGAGACAAGAAAGGCCCACTGAGATTCACAGACATGCACTGCTGTAAGAACAGTATTACTGTGTTTCCCAAAAAATAAGACCTAGTCGGACAATCAGCTCTAATCATCTTTTGGAGCAAAAATTAATAGAAGACCTGGTCTTATTTTACTATAATATAAGGCTGGGTATAATATAATATAATATAATACAAAATACCGGGTCTTCTATTAATGTTTGCTCCAAAAGATGCATTAGAGCTGAGTTTCCTACTAGGTCTTATTTTCAGAGAAACATGGTAATAACACAGAGGTGGAAAAGTGTGGCGTGAGAGGAATGTGAGTGAAGATATCAAGTGAAGCCTCAGTGGGCACATTTGTGGCAGAGTTTAACAACATGAGCGATAATTAACTGTCTTTGCATTGCATAGGCAAAGCCAATGAGAGAATTAGCAGCATGAAGTAGAGACCCAGCTCAGGTTTCACACTTCGAAAAGACTAGGGAAATAGGTAAGAAGCATTGACAATACTTCTAGGTCATGGTTATCACTTTCAAGAGAATTAAAGAAGTATTACATAAAGGTCAAAACACAATTGACTTGGAGTGAATCTGGCAAGAACCTTGCTAAAAATTTTGGTAGACAATTCCCAGTGTAAGGTTAAAGTCTTTGTATTCCCTTTGTCAATGGCCAAATTGAACAGAAACAAAAATAGATATGAATCTTTAGCTATGTGTCAACAGAAGTGGAGGGATGAAGGGATAAAGGGCAGGACTATGTAGATACAGAAGAATTCACTGGAAGAACTCAAGGAAGTTAATCAGACAAAACACTGACTTGGTAGTGTTTGTTAGTCTTGTTGGATTTGTGCATAATCATAACACACATTTCAGTACATGGAGTTTTAATATTACAGTTAGCTCATTCAGTTTCCATCCACTTACTGGTAAAACAGGACATTTTTATTAATTCATTTTCATAATTGTGGCAAAGCAGACACTGCAGATGAATTTGTTTATTGGGTGAAATATGCTTTTGATAATAGCTATAGCTCTTTCTTATATGTTAAAACTATAGTTAGGATTACTAGATAATATAGTCTTAATAAATGGAGTGTATTTTCATTAACTATTCCTCAAGTTTTTAATTAGTATCTATTATGAGGCTGTTTCATATATTAATGTTATAAAAATCAATTTTCCTTCCACTATATCGCACAATTTATGTTTTTAAAGATCCTACCACAATTATCTTTGCATCTTATAAGTGTTTCGAATTTTTATATAAAGCTAAAGTTGTTGTATAATGGAATTACAGTTTGAAGTTATACCCAGAGCTCTCTGGAAAGTCTTTCAATCCCATAAATGTAAGTAAACAATAATCAATTTTAAAACAAATGAAGGCATGGGATCTCCATTTATTTAAATAACATGTTTTCTGTATCGTATACCAATGTGTCCTTCTCAATGGGAAAGAGAAATCTCTATCTGCATGAACCAATGTTACACTTCTTTCCTTTTTCCCATTAACTAGGAACTAAAATTTTCCTGTGAATTAGATTAATAATCTAAATGAACATTGCCATTTATATTATTAATCAAACCCTCATTTTTATTCACAATGTTTCTTGCTAGGACATCTATAAAGGCAGACCTATGAAGTGCTCAATATTTGGGAATGGAAATCCCCTAAATCCTCTTTTGACTTAGTCTGCATGTTTATTTACTTTTTTTAGATGGCCTCATATTTATTACTAAACCAATCTACTAGTGCAGAAACATATTAAGAAACAGAAAACTTATTTTTCCAATGAACCACACCCAACTGTGCAGATAGCAGCAATCTTTTTCAGTGCTATGGTAAGATCCAAGCATCCCGAACGCAGCATAGTACAAAGGTCAGGCAATGAAGTTCGCAAACTTTCTACCATATGAGCGCACAGTAGAAAGTTCTTAAACTTCATTGTCCAACTTTTTCCTATGTGCGCCATCTCATGTGACAGTCCTTGTCGACTCAGCTTGGTTCTTCTCCTGTGTCTCCTCTTGGAATTGCAGCTGATTTTATTACCGGATTTCATCCGAATCCACTGGGAATGAGCTGATTCTGCCTTTGTTTCTTGGCGAGGAGCCCCTTGATCCTGAAAGTCTCGCGAGAAGACCTGACAAGGGAAGGTCAACTGCATACATCATGGTGGTCTGTGCTTTTAGAGGGCCAGACAACCACTGTCTCAGTTACCTTTAGCTGTCTGACTGTGCACTCAAAACTATTACTGTTCTGCCTTGGTGAATGACTCTGTGACTCACACAAAGAATGTTTATACTTAAAAAAAAAACAACAGCAACAACCCGTATTTCCCCAAAAATAAGACCTAGCTGGACAATCAGCTGTAATACGTTTTTTGGAGCAAAAATTAATAATATAAGACCCAGTCTTATTTTACCATAATATAAAACTGGGTCTTATATAATGTAATGTAATGTAATGTAATGTAATGTAATGTAATGTAATGTAATGTAAATATAATATAATGATCAGGTCTTATATTAATTTTTGCTCCAAAAGATGCATTAGAGCTGGTTGTCCACCTAGGTCTTATTTTCCGGGAAACACCGTCTTTATTATAGTATGTGACTTTTAGTGTCACCAGATCTTGATTACTTGTCAGGTTTAGCAGAGACGGTAGATGTGTAGGAAATGCCAAAGAAAATGCCCAACATGATATTTCTATTTAGTTTTGGAGTCTGTTATTTGTTGGTTTTGCCATCAAAAGATAACTGGAGAGAATTGTATTGTTCTTTCTAATTATTTTCTATGCAAAGTTATATTCGATGAGATAAATTTTTCTGATTTGAAGCATAATGCACAAAATAACTTTAAGAACCCAACTTAGTTGAAAGACTGCCTTTTCCTATTTTATGTCACTGTGACAGAATACTTCTAAAAGAATAAGGATTGAACTTGTCTTTGGACTTTAAAATAAGCTACTATGCTTCAATTGAATTGTTTGAGGCAGAGTGAATTAAGCTTAATAAAGGCTTTCAAATCCTCAGTGTACAAGTAATGAGTGTACAGGAACATTCTAGTGAAGGGCAAATTTACGTTTGAAGCAACGGGCTTTTCTTCCCTTTGTGGTTTGAATTATTTTTCAATTGTTATGGTGAAAATAAAAATGCCAGAAAAAATCATGTTGTTTAGCTTGGAAGTTTGGTGTTCTGGAAACTACGGGACTGATTAGCAGAATATCTTTCCTCCTGAAGAATGTCACATACCTATATGTAGTGTATATAAAATGCAGGAATTGCCTTTCTTCATCCTCTCCACCCCTGAGAAGGAATGGTTAGGTGAGAGGGTCAAACATAATTATCTTCCTGCAAAGCTCTATTTGGAAGGTCTGGTAGAGCCCTCCTAGATGAGATTTCAGGCAGTCAGGAAGAGCTGACTCTTCCAAAATGTAATAGCAACATTTTGGTCCTAAACAAAAGCAAATAAAATGCCCTACACATGAAGGAATTACACTTAAGTGTCCTCTGCAATAATCACTACTCTTTAAAAAAATGTGAACTATGAAAATAAGACTTAACTACTTGTAACCTTAAAATGAGAATTAAGAACTTTTGTGAGAATGGTTGCAAAGGCCTATTTGCTATTTCTCCTGACATAGCTTATTGCAACATGAAACTTTTAAGAGAGGCCAGGAAAAGCTACTTTCCTCCTGCCTTGCAGGATTTTTAGCGTCACCAGATCTTGATTACTCGTCAGGTTTAGCAGAGACGGTAGATGTGTAGGAAATGCCAAAGAAAATGCCCAATATGATATTTCTATTTAGTTTTGGAGTCTGTTATTTGTTGGTTTTGCCATCAAAAGATAACTGGAGACAATTGATTTTTGAATGGAGACTTAATCTTATTCACCCTTGATCCTAAAATGTACATGCAAACCCACTGCACTTGTTATGACAGTTCTTCTACCTATGGATGACTCTTCTGGTGGGCATCAACTCACACTCTCTTCAAATCTTGTGTGGGGAATGTATAAGGTATGTTTGCATACAATTATTGATACAATCACATACATCAACGAACATATAAATAATGGAGAATTCCATTTGACTTTTGAGCCATCAAAATGGCATTATCTAATTAGTGCTAATGAATAGCTATTAAAATTTGAATGAAGGCCTAATTATCACATATATCTGTCTTTATTACCAAAACCAAGATATTTCATCCTCCAGAAGGAAAGGATAGGTGAGTCAATATTTTCCATCTTGCTGTTCCAGACCCTCTAAAATAATGATCTATCTCAGTCCTTCTTCTTTCTTTCCCCAGATACCTTCCTTCTTAAATTTAACAAAGATTGCTCAATTAACTAATAAATATAAAACAGTTTATTTGACATAGAGGAAGTACAAAAGCAAATATAAAAAGGCATGTGCTCTATAATAATTTACCTGCTATTCATGTGAAAATTTTTCTCTCCATGATGGAAAAGAGCCATGCTTACCCAGCTCTTCAGTTACCTCACATGTGTCTTATCACAAATGCCCACCCCTACATCCATGCATTTATCGTTTATTCTCCTATGAAATGGCCTAAACTTGTCTGAGTCCTGCTCTTTCAGTGCCACTTCAAGTCTCACTCTCTCTGTGAATCCTTACTTACCTGTGCCAATCATATCTTCCTCTTTTCAACAAAAATCAGTTGCTTTTGGTAGCATTCTTCTCTGCATTATTTTATCTTTTATGTGTAGACAGACCCTATCTTTACAAATTGATTATTAATTATTTACAGGAACAAATGATACTTTCTGCTTCACTGTAACTCTGACTTTTGCCTTGCAAATTTTTAACAATAAAAGAGAATTCGATAATGCAGAATTGAATCACAGAATGCAGAAAGGATGTTATTTTAAATTATATTCCCTCTTCCTTCATGTTCCATTGGTAACAGAAGTGACTCGTCGACAGATTTCAGATTCCATTGCCATATATGTGATGCTGTTTTAGTTTTACACACAATTTTTTAAAATGAACACTTAATAAGCAAATCTAAAATTTTAGTAACCTGTCACCAGGTGGTGACAAAGTCACAGTGGTGCATAGTTTGAGCAATTGCATTTGGTAAATCATAAACACACTCAAATGCATAACAACTTTACACACTTATATGCACATGTGATTTAAGATTCTATCTATTTTTGTTCTAAATTCTGAAAAGGCAAAAGTGGCCCTAAACTCAGGTTGGAAGAGAATCTCCCTTGTATTCCTACAAATCAACATTGTGTATGTACTCTTTCCCTGGCCACGTAAAATACACGATTAACATACCTGCCAGTTTCTCCTATTACTCAGCTCTCAGAGGAAGCTGAATATGTCAAAAAGGTTGGCCTCCATTTTCTCTCTCAGTTATAAATCACTGACACTTTCTGGATGCTTGTAAAAACTTTCTTTTCTATTTTTATAAATATTTTTCAAAATTAATTACAGTTGACATACAATATTATATTAGTTTCAGGTATACAGCACAGTGATTAGACATTGATATGACTTATGACGTGATGATCCTGATAAATCCAGTACTATATGACACAATGCATAGTTATTATAGTACTGCTGACTATATTCCTTATGTTGTATCCTATATTCCCACGGCTATTTGTAACTACCAATTTTTACCTCTTAATTTCCTCCCCCTTCACCCATCTTTCCAACCCTGCCCCCCAATCCAGCAACCATCAAAATCCTCTCTGTATCTATAAGCTTGTTTCTGCTGTGTCTGTTTGTTTATCCTATTCTCTAGATTCCACATATAAGTGAAATCATATGACACTTGTCCTCCTCTATCTGACTTACTCCACTCAGCACAATGCCTTCTAGCTCCATCCATGTTGTTGCAGATGGCAAAATTTTCATTCTTTTTTATGGCTAAGTAATATTCCATTGTATATATGTACCACTTCTTTATCCATTCATCCATTAATGGACACCCAGGCTGCCTCCATCTATTGGCTATTGTAAATAATGTTTTAGTGAAGATATGGATGCATATAGCCCTTCAAAGTAGTGTTTCTTTGGATAAAGTGAGATTGCAGGGTCCTTCTTTGTCCTTTGTTATAGCCTTTGTTTTAAACTACATTTTTTTACTGGTATAAGTATTGCTATCCCAGATTTTTGGTTGGTTGTTTGTTTCCATTTTCAGGAAATGTTTTTTTCCATATCTTTACTTACAGTCTTTGTGTGTGTTTTGATTTGAAGTGAGTCTCTTGTTGTCAGCATATGTAAGGATTTTGTTTCCTTATCCAATCAGCCACCCTATGTCTTTTGATTGGAACATGTAACCCATTTACATTTAAAGTTATTGTTGATAGATATGTAATTATTGTCATTTTATTGTTCACATTTTTGGTACTTTTTCTCCTCCTTCTTTTTCTTCTTCTCCTTCTCCTTCTCTTAAGAAGCCCTTAACATTTCTTTACCTTTTTCTAGTTTGAGAAACTTTATCTATCTTTCAATTCTAAATTATTGCTTTGCTGGGTAGAGTAATCTTGGCTGTAGGGCGTTGATTTTCATCACATTGAATATTTAGTACCAGTCCCTTCTTGCCTGCAAAGTTTCTGTTGAGAAATCAGCTGACAGTCTTGTGAGGGCTCCCTTATAAGTAACTATCTGCCTTTCTCTTGTTGCTATTAGGATTCTCTCTTTGTGCTTAACTTTTGGCACTTCAGGTTAGGTAAGTTTTCCATTATTATTTCTTCAAATAGATTTTCAATTCCTTGCTCTCTTTCTCTCCTTCTGTTACACCTATGATGCAAAAGTTGGTATGCTTGATGTGCTCCCAGAGACCTTTTAAGCTGTCCTCACTTTTTGGAATTTTTTCCCCCCTTCTGAATGGGTGTTTTCTGCTACCTTATCTTCCAAATTTCTTATTTGATCTTCTGTTTCTTCTAATCTATTGTTGATTCCGTCTAATGTAGTCTTCATTTTGGTTATTGTATTCTTCATTTCTAACTGGTTCTTTTTATGTTTTCTATCTCCATTTTTTTATGTTTCCTATCTCTTTGTTAAGTTCTCACTGAGATCATTGAGCATCTTTATAACCAATGTTTTGAACTATGCATGTGGTAGGTTGCTTGTTTACATTTTGCTTTAGTTCTTTTTCTGGAGCTTTGTTCTGATCTTTCATTTGGGACATGTTTCTTTGTCTCCCCATTTTGGCTGCCTCCCCATGTTTATTTCTATGTATTAGGTGGGCTGCTATGTCTCTCAAACTTAGTAGAGTGGCCTTATATAGTAGGTGTTCTGGGGGTCCCAGTGGCACAGTCTCCCTGGTCACTTGATCCAGGTGCTCAAGTGGGTTGTATGTGCCCACCTATTGTAGTTGAGCCTTGGTTGCTGTTTTCAGGTCAATGGGAAGGATTGATCCTTAGGCTGATTGGTTGTGAGGACTGGCCATGACTACAGTGGAGGAGGTGTAGTTCAAGGGCTGACCTTATAGAGCAGTACATGCTTTAGCAGAGCTCTGGTGCCAGTCCAGTCTGCCCTTTGGGTGTGTCATTTCTGGAGGTAGTTACGTGGTCCTGCAGTGTGGTCTGAAGCTGACCACAGGTGTGTTGGTTTTGGGGCCTCTTCAGATGGCCTCTGTTGCAAGCCCAGGTCAGTTGCTGCCTTTGTGCTGCCTGGGGACACTTGTTCTGAGCTGAAAAGTGAACTGCAATTAGCTGCAACTTGTGCTGGGCCTGGTGGTGCCTGGAAGAGGCTAAGCTGCAAACCAAAACTGGCTGCTGATACTACCGGGTTTGGAGATGCTCAGCAAGAGCTATAGGGCATGCCAACAGCAGATGCTGCTTGTTTGGGTTTTGTGAACCTTTGGAAGATTTCATGAAAGTCTGTATCATGAACCAAGACAGACCATTTGTATGGAAGTTATTGGAAGTGGCTTGGGTGGGTCTGCAAGTTGGATGGGGTGGGGGTGTCAGGGAATCACCAGGGTGGGGTGAATGGTGTTAACCATGTTGATGGAGACTCAGATATGGCAGCAGACTGTATGTGCACACTGGGTGGGGGAAGAGCTCAACAAAGGTACATTGAGTTCTGCCAGCACTTCTTTCTGGAAGGAAGCTGTTCCTCCAGACCTCACCCTAAAGCCAGACAATTCATTTCCTTCCCACATGTCCCTGAAGACTTTCATGCTGCTGCTCCACTTCTGAAACACAGAGTAAGTTAGTCTGTCAGTGAGTAAGTCTGTATGTGGGCCCTTTAAGAAGAGTGCCTGGGACTCTAGCATCCCTCTGTCTCACTTAGTCACAATCTGCATTGGTTTTCACAGCCAGAAGTTGTGGGGACCTTTCTTCCCAACACTGGAACCCTGGCCTGAGCAACCTGGTATGGGGCTGGGATCCCTCATTCCTCAGGGGGGACCTCCGCAGCTGAGGTATCCCTCCCAATTTTTAATCACCACAGATAGGTGTGGGACCAGCACATTCCACATCTTCACCCCTCCTACCTGTCTCAGTGTGGCTTCTTCTCTATATCCTTAGTTGTAGGACTTCTATTCAGCTAGACTTCAGGCAATTCTCAATGATGGTTGTTCTGTAGTTTACTTGTAACTTTGAGTTAGTCATGGGAGGAAGAGAGCATTGCATTACCTATGCCATCTTGACCAAAACTCTTTCCTTTTTTTTTTTAACACCAGAAGAAGACATAAAACAAGATACAACATATCTTTACTCAAATTTTCAAACAATTTTAAACTTCATAACTATTGTTTAACAATTAAAATGTGAAATTTGACCTCTGGTATAAAGGCTCTTATTCTGCAGTTTTTGTCCTACCCTTTCAAACTTACCTCCTACACTGCAGTATTACATATACTAATTAAATATGACTTCAGTTGCCATCCTCTAAACATACCCCATACTTCCCAGACTTTGCACCTTCATCCTACTGCATTCTGTATTCTTTCTCTGCCAATCAGAATCTTACTGTCATTTCAGATACCCTCAAGTGTTCTCATGTACATAAAACTTTCCATGATGTCCCCTGCGGGTTAGGATCCTTCCCCTCTTAAATGCTCATATCAGTTTGTTTATTTATGGCACTTATGGGATCTCCTTTTTGTATTTATTTTTATAGCCCTGTTTTACTTTCTGTTAAACTGAAAGCATCACTTAGCATAGACTAAGCTAACTATCTCTGTCTCTGTTCTTCTCGTAGAGCTCTCTTTATCTGGTTTCCTACTATTTATCAAACAAGATCCTACTTATCTTATTATATTATATACCATATCACTTAGTTTTTGGATTGTCTTGGGTCATAGACACAAAAACAAACCTGGGAATGATTTTAAAAATGGCTAAAATTATTAAAGCCTTCTGGGGAACAAAGAATACATCTATCAAACAGATTTTTTTTTTAAGTTTTTATATGCCAATAATATATGTAAGAATTTATTTTATCAATCACATATTTAAATATTACAATTTTTAAAGAAAAATAATTAAAATTTAAAAGTTAGAGACTTATTTGTCATGTGTGTCCACAGGTACACACACACACAGTGTAAAACTTAATCTGTTCAGATACAAGGATATACATTTTGGACAGCTATTTTTACGTTTTTTGAATGTCTCATACTAGGCAGGAAAACACAGGGAGAAAAGAGATCATTTTTTCAGGTTTTATGCTTTTCAAAATTTAATGATTTTTTTAATGAAAGTATTATATTGACAATAGTTGGTAGTTACATAGGTTTCAAGTGTACAATTCTGTAATACATCATCTATATATCATATTGTGTGTTCACCACTCAGAGTCAGTTCTCCTTCCATCACCATATAGTTGATCCTGTTTACCCTCATCAACAACCCTCCTCCCCCCTTATCCTCTGGTAACTACTAAACTATTGTCTATGTCTATCAGTTTTTGTTTCTTTGTTTCTCTTGTTCCTCTGTTGTTTTCAGTTTTATATCCCACATGTCAGTGAAATCATATCATTCTTGACTAGCTCATACAATTCAACAACAAAAAAACAATCCAATTAAAACCAAAGGGCAGAGGACGTGATTTTTTTTTTTTTTTTTTAATGAGAATTTAGAGGATATTGTGTGAAAGACCAAAGGAAACAAAGAACGGACGTGAAGAAAAAATTCGGGTGGGAAATAAGAAAGCACTAAAGTGATAGACTAGATGGAAAAATGAAAAAGAAAAGATTTTATGGAAATAAATTAGTAACTGAAGTAAATCACTAAAGGCAAGCTTAAGAAGCCTGAATTATATGTGGAAGGTAAGTGGGTGCAAATAGAATGATTCAAAGAGAAAAATTACATGAATTGAGTTGGAGAAATGTGTGATTTTATAGTAAAGCATTTTAAGTACACAAGAATGAAAGGAGAAAAAAAAGTCATATGCAGCTACAAAAAATAAAGTTCCCTTAATAAAAATGTGAACAATCACACACGGAAAATGATTCATTGCAGAATGAAGGGTGAGCCACGGATCTCTAACAATAATCTCAGTATGTTGACCTTTGTAGATTGAAGAACAAATAGGAAATGCCAACAGGGCATCCACCATCAGCACAAAGGAAAGCAAAGTTATTGTAAGAGCCAAAGATTTAAGCTACTATTGTGAAAAATCAGCTTTAAAATGACAAGAGCCACAGCACTAGAAAAACAAAACAGGAATGATTTCAAAAATGGCTAAAATTATTAAAGCCTTCTGGGGACCAAAGAATACATCTATCAAACATAGATTTTTTTTTTAAGTTTTTATGTTACCAATAATATATTTCACAATTTATTTTATCAATTACATATTTACATATTATGATAAAATTGATCTTTATTTTAATCACACCTTCTGTCTTTGTGATTCTGAGCATGCCATTTAAACTTCTATATTTTCATGTTTTTTTGTTGGTAAAATATGAGTAGTGCTGCTTATACTGATCATAATTCTTGGATGACCAGTGAGGTGAATTAGGTATCATTGAGCATAGAGCTTCAGAAGTAAGCCTTCAGTAAATTCTATTATATATTTTGGTACTTTGTAAATAATGCTTCTTACATGCTTTGTAAAGAGAGCTTTTATTTGAATATTTAACGTGTTAACTTTTTTTTTTTTAATATACTATAGTCCAACTGATATTCTCCATGACTTTTGGAGTTCAACTCAAGCTTAGAGATCAGGCTTCTTAAAAATTTAAAGGCCTGATTTCTTAAGCAATCTAGTCCATTTTCTGTAGATCTTTATTTTACTTTCACACTCCATCACAGCTCCCACACCACCACATCCAATACTTCCATTAATTATTTAGGAATGTAGAAAGAGATTTTGTCATTCAGAAATAAAGTGGTGCCAATTGAATAAAGTAGAGCCATCTAGGATACTAGAATCAACAAGCAAAATAAAGCAGAAAGAGATCAACTGGGACAATTTTTGCCTTCCAAGCTTGTATATTAGATGTTGCACCACAATGAATTACTTATTCTAGAAAACCTATGGTGTATGTGTGTTTGAACTCTTGTGAGTGCATCATGTGATTATATAAAAGTTAGGTGCTTGAAAGCCTATCACACAGCCCCATACATGAACACTAATGAAAGTGATGAGATGCTCTGTAGGTGCAGTAGTTATTACTTAGGCTCAAACAACTGACCAATAACATTACATTTATTGAACCAAAGCTTAGCAGCTGGGATACTATCTTGCATGTGCTTCAGAGATTCCAGAAACAATATTTACCTCCTTATAACTTCCTTCATTAAAAATGTTCTTTTTCCCCCCTATATGACATATGCTGGATACTCTAGATTATAATTAAGTAAGATAGAGAATAGGAATTAAACATCGTTTTGAAATTTGTGGGCCACTTAAGGGATTTCAAATAACTTCAATTCAAATGGATTTAATTCATTAAAATTACTTTCATATCCATTACTTGCATGACATGCTGATATGTGTGATAGAGTATACAGAGATAACAATCATGAATACAAATAATAATAATAGATCATAACTAGGTAGAGTTAATCAAAGGAATACTGGAAATATTTAATATCAAGAGACTGAAAGAATAAAATTATATGACCATGTTAATACATGTATATAATACTCAATTCACATTTTAAAATTTCTTAGCAAATACAGAATGAAAAGGAAATTGCTTAATTTAGTAATTATCAATCCCAAAAGTATACATCAAACTTCACGCTTAATAGTGAAAGCTTAGTGGCAGTCTCTTTAAAAACTGGATAATAAAAAGATGTCTACTATCACCATCGCTTTTCAACAATGTACTAAGAAAATCCAGCCAGCACAATGGGACAAGAAAAATTATTAAAAAGACGATAAATTGAGAGGGCAGAAGCAAAGTGTCAAGTTCCCTAAAGAGAAACATTAGGGATATTATTAGAATTAATAATTCCTGAGAGATGGGAAGACATGGGGTGAGCTTACAGCAGCCTGAAGAGAGTATACAGAAATCAAAACAAGGAGGGGGAGCCCAAGCAGATTGCAGCACTTTTCTTAGGTGAAGACATACAATTGAGAGCTCAGGTTGACCAAGGCAACTGGAGATTGCAAAGCTTTGTTCCAGACAGGAGAGAGCTACAGAAGAAGCTCAAGAGATCTGCAGAAGATTGTTCAGATAAGTAGTAATCAGTGTGTGTTTGCAAGGAAAGTATCTTAGGATGGCATAGGAACCATCCGAAGGGAGTAGACCTTCACAAGAATGGTATACACTTAAGATTCACACTTAAGTGTAATACACTTAATAGTATCATGATTAGATTTGTTTTAAATGCATAATGTATAGGGAATCACATAGAGCACTTAAAGCAGTAACTCACTAGTGAGGCAAGATTAACCTTAGACTAACTTCTTCTCTGATTCATCTGGTAAAGCTTAAAAACACACATCAAAAAGATCAAGCTATTTCCACATTCTTTTTTAAATCAATTTGACAGGAAAAAAGTAAGAAAAAAAATTAATATTAGGTTATCCAGAACATAATATGAAAAATCACAATGTCTGTCATCTATTCAAAAATTAGCAAGCACACAGAAAAGCAAAAATATATGACACAATGAGGAGAATAATAAATCAATGAAAACTAAGCCAGATTTCTTCTGCTCCAACACGTAATGAGCTTGGAAGTCACTCCAATCCTCAAAACAAGATAAAAGCTAAACAATCATGCAATCAACATGTCTTTTTAGATTCATTAGAGAACTGAGGTCACTGGGCAAATTTCTGACTCCCAATTGGAGAGATAGGTGAATACATAGAATTGCTTCTTACTAGAGCAGAAGTCTAGAAAAAGAAGCCCACCACAGGAGCCAGTACCAGGTTCATTTTACCCAGAACATCATGTCCAGCTCTCCAGAAAAAAAAAAAAAAAAAAAAAATATATATATATATATATATATATATATATATATATATATATATATATATATGACATATGAAAACAAAGAACAACACTATTTAAAAAGACAAAATCAGATTCAAATATAGCAGACATTGTGCAATTATCAGACCAAGGTTTCAAAATAACTATGATTAATATGCTAAGGTATCTAACAGAAAATGTAGACAACATGTAAGAAAAGATAAGTGATATAAGCAGAGACATGAAAACATTATAAGGAAGTATCAACACAATCACATAAATGAAGAATGTCTTTGATGCACACATTAATTAACTGCAAATAGCTAAGGTAAGAATCAGTGAACTTGAGAAGAGGTGAACAAAAACTTCCAAAATTGAAATGCAAAGAGAAAAAGATATTTAAAATTTTAAATAGACAGCCATAAAAAAGAAGGAAATCCTGACATTTGTGACAGCATGGGTGAATCTGGAGGGCATTATGCTAAGTGAAATAAGCCAGAAAGAGAAAGACAAATACTGTGGGGCAGCAGTTATATGTGAAATCTTAAATCAATCAAACAAACAAACAAACAAAAAAAACCAAGTTCTTAGAAACAAAGTTGAATGGTGGTTGCCAATGGCTGAAGGACAAGAGAGAGGGAGAAATGGGATAATGTAGGTCAAAGGCTACAAATTTTCAGTTCTAAGAAGTATAAGTTCTGAGGATCTAATATACAGTATGGAGACTACAGTGAATTATATAGTATTGTATTCCTGAAAGTTCCTGGAGTAGATCTTAAGCACTCTCCACCCAAAAAAGCAAAAACAAGCAAACAAAAAAACAAAATTTAAATATGTTAACTATGAGAGGTTATGGATGTGTTAATTATCTTGACCTTGTTAATCATTCTACAGTGTATATACATATGCACATATTATCAAATCATCAATACACTTTGAACATATACAGTTACATTTGTCAATTATTCCTCAACAAAGTTTAAAAAATTTAATATTGTAACAGAATATCCAAGAACCATGATACAATTACAAAAGCTGTAATCTACATCAAATGGAAATACCAAAAGGATAAGAAAGACAGAAAGGAACAGAAGAAATATTTGAAGGAATAATTGTTGAGAAGTCTCCAATATTAATGGTGAATATTCAAATGTAGATCCAAATGCAGAAGCTCAGAGAAGTTCAAGTAGGATAAATGCCAAAAAATATACGCTTAGGTATATCATATTTAAACGGCACAAAATCTAAATAATGAAAAAGAAATTCTTGAAAGAAATTCTGGGAGGAGGGAAACTGTACTATTGAAAATCAAGTATAAAAATTGCATTGGGCTTCTCTTCAGAATCCATACAAGCAAGAGAGTGGAGTGAAATATTTAGTGTTAGAAGAAACATAAAAAAACACCAAGTTAGAATTCTGCATCCAGTGAAATTATCCCTCAAAAATTAAGGAAAAATAATGACTTTCTAAAACACAAACATTGAGGGGATTTGTCACCCAGTGATCTACTTTGCAAGAAATATGAAAAGAAGTTCTTCTGAGAGAAGGAACTGACATACATCGGAAACTCAGCTCTACATTAAAACAGAAGAGCATTAGTGAAAGAATAAATGAAAGTAGAATAAGATCTTTAATTATCTATTCCTATAGCACTAACAGATAAATTTTGTCCAAAATGACAACAATATATTCAATGTTTTTAGCTTATGGATAATTGAAATGAATGACAATAAAGTTATATAGAAGGAAGAAAACTGGGAATACACGGTTTAGTGTTACGGTATAGTGGTACAGTGTTATTTGGAAGTGGGCTTAGATTAGTTATAAATATGTATTGGAAACACTAAGGCAACCTCTAAAATATTTTTTTTTATTGAAACCGAATATTTATTGGTTGTACAAATTTTTCTTCATCCTAACACTAACCCAGGAAAACATGTGAAGCTTCATATGTTAAACAGTGGTAAAAACAAATATATTGTAGGTGTTTCTGAGCATTAGATGAGGTTGCCTACGTGAACCACCAGATGAATGCTGGCATGTAGCAGAGACTTAAACATGAGGTGCCTCCTCCTTAACTGACCCTATACTGCCCAGGAACCTTGCATCTCTATCTTTGTCCCATGAATAATGCCTTTTTATTTTTATTATTTTTATTATTTTTATTAGTTTCAGGTGCACAAGACAAAGCAAAACTTAGACGTTTATCATTTATATCCCTCACACTGTGTGAACCCCCCTCCCCCCATCCACCCCCATGACCATCTTGTGGTTACCGACTATTTTTCAAAACCTCTCACCTTCCCCTTATCCCCACTCCCCCGCCCCTCTAGCAACCCTCTGTTTTTCCTCCATGTTTCCAAAGCTGTCTCTGATTAGTTCATTCACTTATTCTTTTCTTTAGATTCCACATATAAGTGAGATCATATGGTATTTGTCTTTCTCTTTCTGACTTATTTCACTTAACATAATGTTCTCTAGGTCCATCCATGTTGTTGCAAATGGTAAGATTTCTTTCTTCTTTATGGCTGCGTAATACTCCATTGTATAAATGTACCACAGTTTCTTAATCCAGTCATCTACTGATGGGCATTTCGGTTGTTTCCAGGTCTTGGCTATTGTGTATAGTGCTGCAATAAACATAGGAGTGCATAAAGATTTTTGAATTGGAGTTTTGGATTTCTCCGGATAGATACCTAGGAGTGGGATTGCTGGATCATAAGGTAGTTCCATTTTCAGATTTTTGAGATACCTCC
Source organism: Rhinolophus sinicus (assembly GCF_036562045.2). Taxonomy (NCBI): domain Eukaryota; kingdom Metazoa; phylum Chordata; class Mammalia; order Chiroptera; family Rhinolophidae; genus Rhinolophus; species Rhinolophus sinicus. The sequence continues at coordinate 100,849,198 of NC_133752.1, read as the reverse complement.
AAACTGTTTTCCATAGTGGCTGCACCAATCTGCATTCCCACCAACAGTGCACCAGCGTTCCCTTTTCTCCACATCCACGCCAGCACTTGTTGTTTGTTGATTTATTGATGATAGCCATCCTGACTGGGGTGAGGTGGTATCTCATTGTGGGTTTTATTTGCATTTCTCTAATGGTTAGTGAGGTTGAACATTTCTTCATATGTCTGTTTGCCATCTGTATGTCCTTTTTAGAAAAATGTCTCTTCATGTCCTCTGCCCATTTTTTAATTGGGTTGTTTGTTTTTTTGGAGTTGAGTTGAGTGAGTTTTTTATAAATTTGTGATATTAACCCCTTATCAGATATATCATTGGCAAATATCTTTTCCCAATCAGTAGGATCCCTTTTTGTTTTATTGATGGTTTCCTTTGCTGTGAAAAAGCTTTTTAGTTTGATGTAATCCCACATGTTTATTTTTTCTCTTACTTCCTTTGCGAGGATATATGAGTAAAAATCTTACTCCGGGTAATGTCTGTGAAGTTTCTTCCTATATTTTCTTCTAGGAATTTTATGGTTTCAGATCTTACATTTAAATCTTTAAGCCATTTTGAATTTATTTTTGTATGTGGTGTAAGGAGGTGATCCAGCTTCATCTTTTTGCATGTGTCTGTCCAAGTTTCCCAGCACCATTTATTGAATAGACTGTCTTTACCCCACCGTACATTCTTGCTTCCATTGTCATAGATTAAATGGCCATATAGGCATGGATTTATTTCTGGACTCTCTATTCTGTTCCATTGATCTATGGGTCTGTTTTTATGCCAGTACCATGCTGTTTTGATTACTGTAGCCTTGTAGTATAATTTGAAGTCAGGTATTGTTATACCTCCCACTTTGTTCTTATTTCTCAAGATTGTTGAGGATATCCGGGGTCTTTTGTTATCCCATATAAATTTTAGGATTATATGTTCTATTTCTGTGAAAAATGTCGTTGGTAGTTTGATAGGAATTGCGTTGAATATGTATATTGCCTTAGGCAGTATGGACATTTTAACTATATTAATTCTTCCTATCCATGAACATGGTATGTGTTTCCATCTATTTGTATCTTCTTTCATTTCTTTCTTCAGTGTCTTATAATTTTCTGAGTACAGATCTTTTACTTCTTTGGTTAAATTTATTCCCAGGTATTTTATAGTCTTTGGAGCAATTGTAAATGGAATTGCTTTTTAATTTCTCCTTCTGATGTTTTATTATTGGTATATACAAATGCAACTGATTTCTGAATATTAATTTTGTATCCTGCTACTTTACTAAATTCATCTATCAGCTCTAATAGTTTCTTGGTGGAGTCTTTAGGGTTCTCTAAATATAGTATCATATCATCTGCATATAATGACAGTTTTACTTCCTCCTTACCGATTTGGATGCCTTTTATTTCTTTTTCTTGTCTGATTGCTGTGGCTAGAACTTCCAGCACTATGTTGAATAGAAGTGGAGAAAGTGGGCAACCTTGCCTTGTTCCTGATTTTAAGGGAATGGTTTTAGCTTTTCCCCATTGAGTATGATGTTAGCTGTGGGTCTATCATATATGGCCTTTATTATGTTGAGATATGATCCTCTATTCCCACTTTCTTAAGGGTTTTTATCATGAATGGCTGCTGAATTTTATCAAATGCTTTTTCTGCGTCAATTGATATGATCATATGATTTTTATTTTTCATTTTGTTAATGTGGTGTATCACATTAATTGATTTGGGATGTTGAACCACCCTTGCATACCAGGGATGAATCCCACTTGATCATGGTGTATGATCTTTTTAATGTATTGCTGAATTCTGTTCGCTAGTATTTTGTTGAGGATTTTTGCATCTATGTTCATTAGCGATATCGGCCTGTAGTTTTCTTTTTTGTGGTGTCTTTGTCTGATTTTGGGATCAGGGTGATAGTGGCTTCGTAAAAAGTGTTTGGGAGTCTTCCCTTCCTCTGGATTTTTTGGAAGAGTTTGAGGAGAATAGGTGACAATTCTTTTTTGAACGTTCTGTAAAATTCACCTGTAAAGCCATCTGGTCCAGGGCTTTTGTTTGTTGGGAGATTGTTGATTACTGATTCAATTTCCTTGGTGGTAATCAGTCTATTCAGGTTTTCTGTCTCCTCTTGAGTTAGCCTTGGAAGGTTGTATGCATCTAGGAAATTGTCCATTTCTTCCAGGTTGTCAAATTTGTTGGCATACAGTTGCTCATAGTAATTTCTTAAAATTTTTTGTATCTCTGCGGTGTCTGTTGTCACTTCTCCTCTTTCATTACTGATTTTATTAATTTGGGTCCTCTCTTTTTTTTAATGAGTCTGGCTAAAGGTTTGTCAATTTTGTTTATCTTCTCTAAGAACCAACTCTTGGATTCATTGATCTTTTGTATTGTTTTTCTGGTTTCTATTTCATTTATTTCCGCTCTGATCTTTATTATCTCCTTCCTTGTACTCGCTTTGGGCTTATTTTGTTGTTCTTTTTCCAGATCCCTTAAGTGTGAAGATAAACTGTTGATTAGTGATGTTTCTTGTTTCTTTAGGTAGGCCTGCAGTGCTATGAACTTCCCTCTTAGGACTGCTTTCACGGCATCCCATAGATTTTGGGTCGTTGTATTTTCATTTTCGTTTGTCTCGAGATATCTTTTGATTTCTTCCTTGATCTCCTGCTTGACCCATTCATTATTTAGTAACATATTATTCAGCCTCCATGAATTTGTGTGTCTTCCAGTTTTTTTCCTGTAGTTCATTTCTAATTTCATAGCACTGTGGTCAGAGAAGACAATTGGTATGATTTCAATTTTCTTAAATTTATCCAGACTTGCTTTGTGGCCTAACATATGGTCTATCTTGGAGAATGTTCCATGTGCGCTTGAGAAGAATGTGTATTCTGCAGCATTGGGGTGGAATGCTCTGAAAATATCGATTAAATCCAAGTGGTCCAATGTGTCATTTAAGGCTGTTGTTTCCGTATTGATTTTCTGTCTGGAAGACCTGTCCCTTGTTGTCAGAGGTGTGTTGAAGTCCCCTACTATGATAGTGTTACTGTTGATCTCTGTCTTTATGTCAGTCAATATCTGTTTTATATATTTAGGTGCTCCTATGTTGGGTGCATAGATGTTTACTAAGGTTATGTCCTCTTGTCGAATTGATCCCTTTATTATTATATAGTGCCCATCTTTGTCTTTTAATATTTTCTTCATTTTAAAGTCTATTTTGTCAGAGATAAGTATTGCAACTCCAGCTTTTTTCTCATTTCCATTTGCATGGAATATCTTACTCCAACCCTTCACTTTCAGCCTGTGTGTGTCTTTTGATCTGAGGTGAGTCTCTTGTATACAGCATATACAAGGGTCTTGCTTTCTTATCCACTCAGCCACCCTATGTCTCTTGATTGGAGCATTTAAACCATTTACATTTAAAGTGATTATTGATAAGTACATAGTTATTGCCATTTTTAAATTTGTGGTTAGATTGTTTTCATCTTTCTTCTATTTACAGAAGTCCTTTTAGTATTTCTTGCAATGCTGGCCTGGTGGTAATGAATTCCTTTAGCTTATTCTTTTCTGGGAAGCTCTTTATCTCTCCATCAATTTTAAATGATAGCCTTGCTGGATAAAGCAACCTAGGTTGTAGGCCTTTGTTTTCCATCACTTTGAGTATCTCATGCCATTCCCTCCTGGCCTTCAATGTTTCTGCAGAAAAGTCATTTGATAGTCTTATAGGAGTTCCCTTATATGTAACCCTTTGTCTTTCTCTTGCTGCTTTTAGGATTCTCTCTTTGTCTTTAATCTTTGCCATTTTAACTATAATGTGTCTTGGAGTGGACCTGTTTGGATTTATCCTGGTTGGAACTCTCTGCACTTCCTGGGCTTGTATGTTGGTTTCCTTCATCAGGTTAGGGAAATTTTCAGACATTATTACTTCAAATATGTTCTCAATCGCTTGTTTCTTCTCTTCACCTTCTGGTATACCTATGATGCACATGTTGTTGCGCTTGATGTTATCCCAGAGGTCTCTTAAACCATCTTCATTGTTTTTTATTCTTTTTTCTTTCTGTTGTTCTGTTTGGGTGATCTCTGCTAACTTGTCTTCTAAGTCGCTGATTCGATCCTCTGCTTCATCTAACCTGCTGTTAATTCCTTCAAGTGAGTTCTTTATTTCGGTGACTGTGTTCTTTAGTTCTAACTGGTTGTTCGTTATGATTTCTACATCCTTCTTGATGTCCTCTCTAAGCTCCTTAAACATTCTTATCATCAGTGTTCTGAACTCTGTCTCTGATAGTTTGGTTACCTCTGCTTCATTTAGTTCCATTTCTGGAGGTTTCTTCTGTTCTTTTATTTGGGATATGTTTCTTTGTTTCCTCATTCTGGCTGACTCTCTGTGTTTGCTTCGATGTATTAGGTAGATGCCCTGGAGTTCTTAGTTCTTGCTGGATTAGTATGTAATAAATGTCCTTTATATTTCACTTGCACTACTTCGTTCTTCTCCCCTGTGTGTGCTCCAAAAGTGACTCTTGTGTTGTGTATATTGTCCTTTTAAAGAAGATCCTTAATTGCTTTTCACTTGTGAGTAGGTGGGGTTAACTCCTAGGCTGACTAGTTGTGAGACTTGGCTCTGCCCACGCAGAGTATTCTGCTGCGTGAGGGTTGACCACTTAGATGTGGTTTGGCCTCTATGTGCCTGTAGAGAATCCCCTCTGGGTGTGTCACTTGTAGGTCAAACCCGGTAGTACTCTGGCTTGGTCTGGAGTTGGCCGCTGGGTATGTTGAATCTTGTGCCTCTTAAGCTGGGCACTGGTAGGGCAATTACAGAACAAAGCAAATCACCAAGCACAACAACAACAACAAGGAAAAAATCAAATACATTCACATGTAAAAAACAATCGACAACCCCTACTTGACACAGGCAAAGATGTCAAAGATATAAAGACAAATCAAAACAGAACAAAAAAACAGCACCAATTGTGGCTTAAGCCCACCAAGTAATCTCCAGGTTGTTCTCTGCTGTAGCACAGAGTCGTATTGTGCAGGTAGAGCCGGTCACCTGGTGCCCAGAGTGACGTTGGGGCTGCAGCTTTAGATGCGTGGGGCTGAGGGGTCTGGACAGTAGTTTTTACAAAGCCAGTGCAGTTTCTGCCCTTGCCTGCACATATGCACTCTGAGAGTAGCACCACCAGCCCTGTGTCCAGTTCTCCTGAGTCTTAGGGCACCTCTTCCCTGTATGTGTGTGTGGCGGGCGAGAGATTCCTCAGCTGCTGAAAGCTGAGAGCTGCGTCTGCCACTTACTGCTGATCCCTGGGAGTGCCTCCGCCAATGTAATTGCCCCGCCCTAGGCAGGCCAGAAAGGGTGGGGGCTGGGGATGGAAAGAGGGGTCTTCTCTTTCCCAGTCCAGCTGTGTCACACCCCACCCGCAGGCCAGAAATGGTGGTGGCTGGGGATGCAGGAGTCTCCTGTCTCCTAGGCCAGCACAAACCACACTCTTCTCAGCCTCTTCCCCAGGCCAGAGCCGCCCGCCAGTCTTCCCATAGCCCAAACCCCAAGGCTCCTCTGTAATCTGACACTGCTCTTCAGATCAGGAGCCAGTTCAAGTCTCTGGAAGGGTGGGGGTAGGATTGGAAGAGCGGGGGGAGGGGCCCAGGTGTGGAGTTTGTGTCCTTTGTCCGGCCTCAGGCTTAATTTGAGGTAGCTAAAGTTATTGCCTCAAATGCTGGATATGCTGCCTCCGCCGGTGGAGAGGTCTGCTGTGGGACGCTGAGTAAAGAGTCCGCCACCTGGCTTTTGTGTTCTCTCTTTTGTCCTGGGAACCCCTGCGTCTCTGCAGCTGGGGAGGTGGTTGCCCCGCCCTAGGCTGGCCAGAAAGGGTGGGGGCTGGGGATGGAAGGAGGGGTCTTCTCTTTCCCAGCCCCGCTGTCTTACACTCTTCCCGCAGGCCAGAAAAGGTGGTGGCTGGGGACGGAAGATTCCCCCCTCTCCCAGCCCAGCTCCTAGCCTCCTCCCTGGGCCAGAGCCTCCTGCCTGTCTTCCCAGAGCCCGGGCACCAAGGCTCCTCTGTAATCTGCCACTGCTCCTTAGTGCAGGGGCTAGATCAAGTCTCTAGAAAGGCGGGGGTAGGGTCAGAAGAGCGGAGGGAGGGGCCCTGGTATGGAGTTTGTGTCCTTTGTCTGGCCTCAGGCTTAATTGGATGTAGCTAAAGTTATAGCCTCAAATGCTGGATATGCTGCCCCTGCAGCGGGAGAAGGTCCGCTGTGAGATACAGGGCAAAGCACCCACTTCCTGGCTTCCGTGCTCTCCTCTGTCCTGGGGTAGCCTGCGTATCTGTAGCCGTGGGTGTGGGCTGGATTTTCACAGGCACAGGTGCGGAGCAGATTTCCACAACCCAGGGGTGGGGGCCGAATTTCTACAGCCACAGGTATGGACCGCGATTCCAACCCACGTCCCCACCGCCGCCGCAGGTGCGGCGTGTCTCCGCTCCGCTCCCTTCCTTCTTCCCCTGCTCACCCAATTTTTCCCACCTGTAAGTAATCACTGCGCGAGTCTGTTCGCTGTTCTGCGTGATGAGCAGAGTCCTTTGATGGGTTATAAGCTTCCTGTTTCTGATAAGATCGGATGGAGAACTCTAAAATATTTTTTTAACAAGTATAATTGATATGCTAAGAGAGGAGATTAAATAGCAGCAGATAATATGCTCCATTAAAACCAAAGGAGGTAGAAATAGAGTGAAAAACAAAAATGGAAAAAGAAACAAAGAACAAAGACAAGAAATAGAAACCAGTAATATATATTTGGGGAAATGAACTCAACTATATCAATAATCACTTTAAATGTGAATAGTCTAAATACACCAATTAAAAGGCAGATTATTAGATATCAGAGTAGATTAAAAGAAAAGATCCCTGTTATATGTTATCTACAATAACACACTTTAAATAAAAAGACACAGTTAGATTTAAAATACAGAAAGAGAATTACATGCCATGCTAATACTAATCAAAAGAAGACTGGTGTAGCTCCATTAATTTCAGACAGAGCCAACTCAGAGCAAGAATTATCAGGATAAGGAGGGGCATTGCATCGTGATAAGAAAGCCATCTCTCTCCAAGAAACTTATCAATCTTTAGTGTATGTGCCTAACAATACAGCATCACACTATGTAAGGCCAAAATTGATTGCACTGCAAAGATAACTTGATGAATGTGCCATTGTAATCAGAGACTACATTCCTTTATCAGTAACTGACATATCTAGTAGGCAGAAAATTAGTAAGGACATCGTTGAACTCAATACCATCAATCAACTGGTTATCATGGACATCTAGAGATTAATACATCCAACAACAGCAGAATACACTTTCTTCTCAAGCTCACACAAAACATTAAACGGGATAGACTACATTCTGGTACATAAAACATACCTTAAAAAGTGTAAGAATAAAGAGATTATAAAAGTATACTCTCAGATAACAATGGAATTAAGCTGGGAATCAATGAAAAAAAAGATAACTGGAAATTCCAAAATATTTGGACATTAACCCACTGCTAATTAACACATCGGTCAAAGAAATCTTGAGAGAAATTTTAAAATAATTTTGAACCAAATGGGAATGTGAATAAAATATCAAATATCTCTGATGTTGCAAAAGCAATCCTTAGAGGGAAATTTATAGCAATGAATGCGTATATTAGAAAAGGAGAAAAATCTAAAATCAATAATCTAAGCTTACATATTAATGGTCTACTAAAGAAGAGCACATTAAATACAAAGTAAGCAGAAGCAAAGAAATAATAAAACATTTAAGATAGAAATCAATGCAATTGAAAACAAGCAATAAAGAAAATCAGTGAATCCAAAAGCTGGTTCTTAAAAACAGCAATGAAGTTGATAAACTTCCAGCTGTACTTACTAAGGAAAAGAGAGAGACGGCACAAATTATTATTAGAAAAGGAAATGGAACCATCATTAATGACCCTATGGACATTAAAATGATAATAGAGTAATATTATGAACAAGTCTATGACCATAAATTCATAATCTAGATGAAAAGAACCAATGCCTTCAAAAGATACAGTCTACAAAAACTCACACTAGAAGATAAAAGCAATCTGAATAGGACTTCATCTATTTAAAAAAAAATGAATCAATAATTAGTAACCTTCCCAAATAGAAAGCACTAAGCTTAGCTGGGTTAACTGGGGAATTCTACCAAGCATTTAAGGAAATGATTATGTCATTGTTTTACAATCTGTTACAGAAAATAAAAGCTGAGGAAATGCTTCCTAAATCATTGCATAAGACCAGCATTGCCCTAATAATTCCATAATGAGATAAAGACATAAAAGAAGGAAAACTATAGAGCAATATCTCTCATGAAAATAGACGCAAATTCCTCAACAAAATATTAGTAAGTGGAATTCAACAATGTACAGAATGAGTTACACATCATGACCAAGTAAAATTTATTCCAGATATGCAAAACTGGTTCAACACTTGAAAATCAATTAATGTAATGCATCACATTAAATGGCTAAAGAAGAAAAAAAAATCACATGATCAAAAGATGCAAGAAAAAAACATTTGACAAAACCCAACACCCGTTCATGGTAAAAACCTCTCAGCAAAGTAAGAATAGATGGAACTTCCTCAACTTGATAAAGAACGTCTACAATAAGCCTACAACTAACATCAAACTTAATAATGAGAAAGTAGATGCCTCCCCGCTAACATCAGGAGCAAGAAAAGAATGTCCCCTCTCATTTCTCCTATTAAAAATCAGACTGGAAATCCTAGTAATGCAAGAAGACAATAATAGGATATAAAAGGTATACAGATTGAGAAGGAAGAAATACAACAAACTTTATTTGTAGATGACATGGCTGCCTATGTAGACAATCCCAAAGAATTAACAACAACAAATCAAACCCTCCTAAAACTAACAAGAAATTAAAACAAAGTTACAGGCTATGAAGTTAAAATACAAAAGACAGTTGATTTTTTATCTACTAGCAATGAAATTTGGATTTCAAAATTAGAAACACTACATAACTTTCATTAGAACCTAAACAATTATATAGTTAAGTATAAATCTAATGAAATATGTGCAAGATCTATATGAGGAAAACTGCAAAACTCTGATAAAAAAAAATGACGTGTTCCATATTCCTGGATAGGAAAACTCAATATTGTAAAGATATCAATTCCTCACAACTTGATAAAAATAATTTAATTGGATTTTTCACTAAAAATCCCATTAAAAATATCAGCAAGTTTTTCTATGAATATCTTCAAATTGCTTCTAAAGTTTATATGTAAATACAACTGTCCAAGAATAGGCATGGTGAACAAAATCATTGATGGCAAACAAAATCAGACAAACTCTATCTGACTTAAAAGACTTACTATAGTACTATAATAATCAAGACAGCATGGTATGGCAAAAGAATAGACAGATATGTTGATGGAACAGAATAGGGAGCCTAGATATAGGCACACAAATATAGTTGACTTATGTTGGACCAAGGAGCAAAGTATATCGATGGAGAATGGATAGTCTTTTCAACAAATACTGCTGGAACAGCTAGATATCCACATGTGAAAAAAATAGAACATAGACACAGAGCTCATACTTTTCATAAAAGTCAATTCAAAATGCGATACGTACCTAAATTAAAGCATAAAACTATAAAGCTCCTAGAATATAATATAGAACAAAATTTAGGTGATGTTAGGTTTGGCAATGATTTTTTTAGCTATAATACCAAAAGCATGATGCATAAAAGAAAATATTTATGAGTTGGACTTCATTAAAATTTAAAACTTTATAAAAAATTGTGAAAGGAATGCAAAGGCAAACCACAGACTCAGAGAAAATTTTTGCAAAACATATATCTCATAAAGGACTGGTATCCAAAATAGAAAATCAAATCAAATAAACCTCCTAAAATTCAACAATAAGAAAACAGACAATTCGATTAAACAATGGGCAACACAACTGTACAAACACATAAACATGTCACCAAAAATATGCAGATGCCAAATACACATCTGAAAAGATGTTCAACATCATATGCCATCAGGAATTACAAATTAAAAGAATGATGAAATACTACTGCACACCTCTTAGAATGGCTAAAATCTAAAACACCGACAAAACCAAATGCAGGTGAGGATTTGGAGCACCAGGAACTCTCATTCATTGTGGATAGGAATGCAAAATGGAGCAGCCACTTTGGAAGACAGTTTGGCAGTTTCTCACAAACCTCAACATGTTTCCATACAAGATGTCAATCATGCTCCTTGGTATTTACCCAGATGAGCTGAAAATTTATGTCCACACATAAACATGCACATGAAGATTCATAGCAGCTTTATTCATCGTTGCCAAACTTGGAGGTGACCAAGATGTCCTTCAGTAGGTGAATGGATAAGCAAACTGGTCAGTCCACTCAATGGAATATTATTCATATTAAAAAGAAGAGTTATCAAGCCATGAAAAGACGTGGAGGAAACTTTCGTGTATATTACTAAGGGAAAGAAGCCAATCTGAGAAGCTACATACTGTATGATTCTAAATATATGATATTCTACAAAAGATAAAACTACAGTAACAATAAAATGATCAGGGGGTTGCCAGGAGTCTGTGGAGAGGAACAGAGGGTTCAGTACTCGTATGTGGGGCACAGAGGATTTTGGGGCAGTGAAACTGTTCTCTATAACACTCTAAAGGTGGATGCTTGTCGCTATAAATTTGTCAAAACTCATAGATTGTACAATACAAGAGTGAACCCTAATGGAAACTATGGAGTTTAGTTAATAATACGCATCAATACTTTTTGCTCAGTTTTCTTTAAGTGAAAACCTGCTCTAAAAAATAGTATATTACTTTTTTAATATATATACATATATGTATATATATATATATATATATATATATATACATATATGTATATATATTTAAATTAGAGTTTATTGGGGTGACAATTGTTAGCAAAGTTACATAGATTTAAGATTCTGTAATACATTATCAGTGGTGATAGATGAGGGTAAAGGGGATCACATATATGGTGATGGAAAGAGAACTGACTCTGGGTGGTGAACACACTAAGTATATTACTTTTTTTAACTGACCCAGGAATACCATAAATGATAGGATAAGAAGACAAGAACATGAAAATAGATATTATAATTATTCTTTTTATATTTATAATGATAAAGATTGTTTTTGTCAAGTAGAAAAATAAAATTACAAAGAATTAAATTTACTGCTCTACACAAAATGCAACGTTTGAGATAAACAAATATCTTAGATGGATTAACAAAATATTAGACGCTGGAAAAGAAAAGACTAGTAAACTTGAAGATATAAATCAATCTATCCAAAATGAAACATGAAAAGACAAAACAAACAATTAAGGAGAACTTCATATATGTTAGGTACTATAATGGGGCTTAGGAAATCAGAAATAAACAAAAGAAAATTGAAAATAAAACAGGGAATGATAAAGCAATATGAAAAGATGTCTAGTGATATTTCAGTCCGAAGTTATAGCCCAAAAAGTTCCAAATACTCAATTACTTTTTACCAAGCTTTCGCTAGATACTATAGATTCCCCTGTCAAAATGTATCAACTGAGTTTTTTTTTTTTTAAAGGCACCATCACTGGGGAAGGAATTGAGCGTGTCTTATTACTTCCAGTGAGGAGGAGTCATCCATGACAGAAAGGTTTTGGCTGTGCCTCTACTGATAATAACTAATGGATATGGGAGCGGGGACAAGAAATGAAAACGAAATTGGTGATATAGACTTCAACTTCCAGAAATTGAACAAAGTCTCCTTCCCTTGCCTGTTTCAAAACTTTGATTACAAAACAGGGTCCATGTTTTTGTTTGTTGGTTTTCTATTTCATTCTTTGATATTCACTCCAGCCATTTTTTAATTGGATAGAAGCTATTCTCACAGAGACATGCTTAGTTTAGTAGCTTGAATAACATTCAGGTTCATGGTTGCTGACTCTGCTGCAATTTAAATAACTCTTTAGCAGTGTTACTCCCCCTGCTTTCTAGTGATACTGTGATCTCCTGGTGACTCATATTTCTGATAGTACTATATGAATTTTTTCAAGATTTTTATTAGAGCTGTTTTATCACTTACGATAATAGTAAAGAAAAAAAAATGACAAAAGATAAGGTCCCTAAGAACAAAATGAAAGATTTGGCAAGTTTTACATGATTACATTATTTAAGAAGATACATATCTAGGGAATATTTACTGATAAAAGAAGTGAGAAATTTATAGGATATACTAAAATTTAAGAAGTGCATGCGATGGTGTGAGTCTTACAAAGAGCTCAGATTTAAAAGAATCGTGTTAGGAAGGTCAGAGGCCAGACTATCTAAGCATTAGAAAATAGGAAAATGAATTATTTGGAGAAAGGAAATCCCCAAATGGTTAAATGTCGCCTTCTGCCAGTTGCCAAACTGAAGCTAAAATTCAGTGTTAGTATGACCCTTCAATTTCCCTTACCTCCCTGTTACCTAATTAATTATCAATTTCTTTCAGCTTCAAAAAATATTCTTTTTTAAAAAAATTCTACTGTCACAGTCATATTTCAGACCCATATTATCTGATGTAAAGCCAGTTTCTCATAACTGACCTCACTAGCCCTATGGCTTCAGAACAAGCCCCCTTATAGTTTCCACATGCATCTCTCTCAAATTCAAATCCATTATCATTTCCTCCACATAAAAATATCATAGCTAGTTCTTTTCTTTTTCCCCTTTCCTTCCCATTGACCTATGCTTCCCTTCTTGAAAATTCACTCCTAAATGCATTAGGTGGAAACCAGCATGGTGATAATGCCTGAGGGTATCAGGGCGCTGAAGAAGGGAGGGTACAGAGAGGGAGCTGAGTGGTTCTAAGGGGCTGTTGGCGGCAGCACGTGAGGCTTATTGGAGCTGTGAGGCAGCCTGCTTTGTGATGTCAGAACGGGAGAGATGAGGAAGGCATCCATGTAAAGTATCAGGCCAGGGGTGAGATGTGTGAGCCAAGACCAAGTACAGGGCTCCGGGTGGGAGGGCAATCTGTTGCATGACTTGGAACAAGGTAAGAAGATGACCCTTGGGCAAGCTGCCCACGACAGAGTTTCAAAATTCAAGAACGGTGACAGGGACTCCCCTGAGTTTCTGAGCCCAGGCAGTGTGAGGAGGACTTTATGCCCATGGGTGGTGATGGCTCATGCAGGGTGTTGGAACCACAGGAGGGTAAGGAGGATGCTGGTGGGGTTGGTGTAGGCAGGCTTGATAGCAGCAACAGCAACAACAAAAAATAAAGATTAGTATATACAGAAAGATTAATCGAATAAGTAAGTAAGGATAATGAAAGCCATGCTCCTTAATCTCAGAGAAGAGAATTACAAGAAGAGAAAGGGGTAAAAAGAAAAGAGAAAAAAACAAACAGAATGAGCCCTGTGATGCTAAATTGGAGTTACAGATGTTGGTGGAACTCAACATACATGTGTAGATAAAGAATCAAAACAAATGTGTGTAAGTATGTATGCATGGATGTATATGTAAAAATATGAAGTCTGACAATTAAGTTATGAACTCATCCTAGAAAAAGTGCTACATACCTCAATGCTGAGTATCACTATAGTCACCTTCAAAGTACTCCTCTTGGGAAGCTATGCTCCGATG